>NC_064277.1:19837500-21121250 GCF_003254725.2 Canis lupus dingo
GAATGTACTCCTGGCAGTAGTGCAATCAGCTGTATTACTGATAGTAGTCAAACTTCTCCAGCATATACACTGACTCCCAGAAGCTAGGTTATTAATCTGAAAACTCAAGGCTCTGGCCAGATAAAATTGCCTTAATGATTTCTTTCACGTAGGTAAACCGAATCCCCTAATTGTTAACTCCTTTTCATTCTTCACTCATCCTGGCCCTTTAGCAAACATTAAGCTTTAGACCATGTGTCAGCTCTGGAAGAGAAAGGAGAGAGCAGTGGTGTTGAGACTAGTCCACGCTGTTAGACAAGGACCGACTGCTAGTCCCAGCTATGGGTGCCACTTCTGTGGCTGCCGCTGCCACCACCACAGCCACTGCCAGCAGCACCTTGCTGTCCTCCCTGAGCCCTCCGCATCATTGCAGGACTCCTCCGGTTCCTGCCTTCTCCATGGAACTCCAAATTTAGAAACACAGCATATGTGAGCCAGAAAGGGCCTTACAGATCACTGATTGCAAATCCCTCCCTGCTTTGTTTTTAGATGGAGAAACTGAGGCTCTGAAGGGAAATGATTTGCTCAGGGTCAAAGAGCTAGTGAATGACAGAGGTAAAACTGAAGCCATCATAACTTACTAATTAGTACTCCTCAAGCTTTTCTGCTCTTGGCTGGGGCCTGTCTCAAAAAGGGAAGGAGATTGTACCAAGGTACTCAGAAGCCTTTGGTGAGATGCAGGGCCATAGACTGGGACTGTGGTTGTTAAGAGAAATCTAGTCACTGATTGGATTAAAATACAAATGATTGGGCACCTGGGTGGCTCAGTGGTTGAGCATCTGCCTTTGGCTCAGGGCGTGATCCTGGGGTCCTGGGATCCAGTCCCACCTCAGGCTTCCCACAGGGAGTCTGCTTCTCCCTCTGCCTATGTCTCTGCCTCTCTGTGTCTCTCATGAATAAATAAATAAAAATCTTTTTAAAAAGATACAAATGAGTGTGCTTTAAAAGATAAAGCAGTACAGAATTCATAACAATGCATTGCATTTGCATGTCCTTTTAGGCAACGCTTTAAGGTGGAAATAGACAAGAAGTAAAAAACAAAATACAGTGTGATCTGTGAAACAGGAGAAATTCAGTAGGAGAGAGGATTTTTTAAAATCCTCTCTACCTGTAGGACGGACGATGAGAACGGCTGGTGAATGCTGAGTAGTTCACCATGTAGAGAAAGGCCTTTTAGAATTTAAGTGATATCCCCAGGTTTATTTTAACTGTATGCTCCCATGTGCAGCCTACATGTTGCATTAAAATGTCTTACCCCAGGTCAGCAGTCTGCACTGTTATTAATGGCTTGAGGACTCGGGATCTCTGGGTTCCTGCAATACAGTAACTTTGCAGCAGTTTGAAAGATCCACACAGACCAGTGGGGTTTCCTCAGCTACTTGGCTTCTGCTATGTAGTCTTGGTAGTGATCATCTGCATATGTGATAAACAGCTTTTCCTAGAGCCTCACACAGACCTGGCAATGCTCGGGTTTCAGTAGACTATATAATATTGTGTTTGGCAGGAGAGGCCATTAAAAAAGACATCAAAGCAACCCTCAGAACTAGATTCCCTTTTGAAAGGTGTTCCTAATCAAAAAATAAAGCTCAGAATTAGAATTTGTTTGGATTAAGCTGTCTCCTTTTCTCTCTCTGCCCCCCGACCGAGTCCTTACCCTACAGTAGCTTGATACGAAAGATTGTATAGGATGACTTGAAGCTTCCATTTTTCTTAGTAATCACCATGGAAGAATATTTTTTTTGTTTTTGGTTTACATAGAATCCTTTATTTCCAGTATAAATTTTATATGAAAACTATGTGCCCACTAGACAAAAGCTACCACCTTCACCCAAAGCCTCAGTTTTTTCAAGGTTGGGTTTTATGCATATTTTCTTAGTTCTCTATCCTCAAGAGGAAATAGAGACAGAAGATAGGTTTGAACCAGACTACTCCCATTTAAATTCCCCAACGCATGTATGCCTGTGTGCACGCATGCTCACAGCTAACAACTGGTTGCAATAAAAATTTGGTAGAATTTCAGTTTAGCTTCATTAACTCTGAGACAGTGAAGTAATATTCAAGGGGAAAAACAGAATAGGTGAAGAGAAACATCAATTTTCTTTAAATAAAGACATTTTAGGGGGAACTAGTATCCATTTTTTAGGGTATCATTGCCATTCCTCTATATTATATACCTATAAACTGCATAGCAGGACTTGTATGTGCTTGAAGAAGCTACATTTTCACGGCAGGAGAGAAAATCGGAATAAATCACAGAGATGCAGGTGCACAGTAATACAAGTAGGCTCTTTCCCCTGCAGCCTGAATGCCTGGCCAATAAAGCAGAAGGTCTAGAGCTGAGCTCTCAGGGTCTCCCGGAGCTAAGCCAAGAAAGAAGAAGTGGGGGGAAGGGGAAGGATGGGGGAGCAAGAGAGAATAATTGTTATTCAGTCTTCTTTAATGAGATGTATTGCCCAATGCTGAAAGATTGTGGCAGTGTCTTTTGTTATGCTAATTAGATACCATTAGAGCTTGGCTGTCTGATTTCTGCTTAATCCTTTCTGCTTCCCTCAGCCTCAATCCTGGCTGGCAAATGGTTGGAAGATGGTGGGGTGTAGTGCATGTGTTATTTATTGTTCACATCTATGCTGAGTTCTCTGGTAACAGGGTTGGTAACGAAAAGATTTCTCTTACCAAAGGCGGTATGTATTTGGGACATTCATTTTTGGTTTTGTTTTTAATGAATTTGAGAATGCTCGATCTCTGCCTTTTTGGTACAAACACTATTGTTTGTTTGTTTTAAATGACTGCTTTTACGGCCATGCAAAATGGAAAAGGACAGAATGGAAAATTTAGACAGCCTCCCCTTGGTTGTCTGGATTTCCCTAAAAACAACAAGCAAGGTGATCATGCCTTAGCTTTTGGGGAGGCTATGATGGACCAGAAAAATAGGAGCAAGAATAATACAAAGGTCAAAAAGAGGAGTTAACCAGTTTAAAATTCCTGCCTTTATAATTTGTAGATACATGTGCCTTCTTTCCTGAAATTAAAGTGTTGTATTTATATGATTACCTAAATTATGAGTGTGTTGAGTTAAAAAAAAATTTTTTTTTAAATGACCAGTGTGGTCTTTCCTGAAATAGTAAAATGGAGGATTTCTGTGAAATCCTTAAAAACTAGATAATACTGGTTTAGAGCAACCCTGTCCAATAAAAATGTCCTATGAACCACAGATACTCTTGTAAATTTTCTGGCAGCAACACTAAAAAAGAAAAAAAAGAAAAAAAAACAGATGAAGGTAATTTTAATAATATATTTAACTCAATATGTCAAAAATATTTTGGCTTATAATCAATAAAATTCACAAAATAGTTTAAATTCTTCTATTCATGTTAAATTTTTGAAATCCAGTGTGTATCTTGTACTGGTGTGTATTTTATAGCACCTCTCAATTGAGGTTTGCCACATTTTAAGGGCTCAACAGCCTTGAGCTAGTGGCCATTGTACTGGATGGTGTAGGTTTAGCATAACTCAGTAATTCACTTGTGTAAAAACAATTGTCAGGATAAAATCCATTTTTCATGTTACGGATAAATATTATGAGCTGTATGACTTTGGCCATGACACTTAGTCTCTAATGAGCCCTACTTTTCTCATCTGTAAAATGATGTATTTGAACTAAATGATCTATTAATTCTTCCACCCATGCCAGCTCTGAAATTCTTTATTCCAGAAATTCACATTTAGAGTCTAGATATATTAGAACTTATCTATCCTTTCCTATAATTTAATATTTGAAAAGAAGCCTTCTTTCACCATAGAGGATATTGGAAGATGTCCTGCATACCATATCCATACCTTTCTTCCTCCAAATGTCTGGACTTTTCTTTGAATTCTTCTGAGGCTTATACTGTTTTAATAAAGAGTTTGGTAGAGTTTAGACTCTCAGCAGTCTTTCTTTGCTCAGTACTTTTGGAATGGGGTTTTTGAGCAAAGATGTGAGGGGGATTGGCAAGTAATTACTGCGCTAGAATTATATAAACACTAAATCTCCAAAACCTGATGGTCTTTCTTTTCTTTTCTTTTCTTTTCTTTTCTTTTCTTTTCTTTTCTTTTCTTTTCTTTTCTTTTCTTTTCTTTTCTTTCTTTTCTTTTCTTTTCTTTTCTTTCTTTTCTTTTCTTTTCTTTCTTTTCTTTTCTTTTTTCTTTTTTCTTTTTTTTCTTTCTTTCTCTCTCTCTCTCTCTCTCTCTGTAATCTAGCTAATTTGTCGTGTCATCAGTGTGAAACAAAAATCCTAAAGACACTTACCAAGAAGGTTTTTCTATTCAACAGTCCTGAGCTGTAAATGTGGTCACTTCCTGTGCCTTTAAGAGAAGCCCATCAAAGAAGAGTGGCCCAGACTTGTTGAGTATTGATTGGTAGAGACCAATGTGAAAAGATCAGGAAAGTGGAAGTGCATGGAGATAATTGTTCAATTTAGAATAAAACTTTTAATAAAAAAGGGTTCCACATATGGTGTTCGTACCATTTAGTCATCCCATTAATAAGATCTCATGGATAGATATTACTGGCAACATCTGGCCTCAGTATTTGACATAGTTTTAAATGTTGAGCCCTTTCCTAACAGTGCCTGGGCATAGTCAAGCTTTTTACCTGATGTGGGGAAAAAAGATCAAACATACTTTGCGCTGGTTCCATGATAAGAAAGGGCAACTTGTTTTGATTTGTTAAGAGAGTAGATCTCATGTTTTGTGTTCTTAACACAGTTTAAAAAAAAATCCACAGAAGCATCATAGGTAATGCCTTAAAATGTTCTAGAATACTAAAAAGGTAGGCAGGTGGTCAAAACTTGGCTGTTTTTTTGAATTGGCAGTTCAGCAAGCACCCAGGTATATACATTTCTAATGCTGAACAGGGATCAGATTGGCATTTGTCATGTAACTCTTTGCCATTGAGAATTATTTTAACCAGTTCAATAAAGCACAGTTACCATACTATTACTGTTGGCTCTCCACCAATAGATGCAAACAGCTCTATTCTCAAGACTGAAATTTTACCTCTAAGTGTGAAGAGACTCCCTCTTCTCTCCCTTTTCTCTTGCTGGAGTAGGCACATGACTGGAAGAAAACCAGCCAGCAATTGAAGAAGACAGGACACAGGGCTGTTGTTAGAAGAAATGTCATAGTCTGATTTGGTTCCAGAGAGACCTTGGATCTGGTCTTTGTATATCGCATCACTGCTTTTGCAAAAAGGCAAAAAAAAAATTTTTTTTTCCAGTTTTGTGTTTTCTCCTGAGATGTGAGGAAGGAACATTAGTGCCACTAAGACACTCATGGCAATTCATATAGGCATAGGTCCAATACGTGAAGGTATGGATATTTCACCTCAAAGGAACATTCTTTCCCTCTTGAATATATTTATTCCTGTTAGTAAGTAGAGCTAAAGAATATATGTCTTTTCACCCAGAAGATACTGCTTTTAAAAAAGTGTCATCAAATGTCTTTTTACTCATTGTCTAAGAGTCAGATATGAGTCAGCCCCTTTGAGAATAAACCATCCAACATCCCCCAAGAATCTTTTAAGTAGACCAGCAACAACTGATGGCAAGCATTTCGAATACGATGGACTTTGAGTCTCATTACTTGTTTTCTGTGGCATCATCGTTTTTGACACACATTCCTGTGTCATGGCCCTTTCATTACAGAATGGAATTGTTGAGTAAGGATGATATTAAATTTTAATGTTATTGCTATTATTACTGTTGACTGTTTTTAGCATTAGTATGCCTGGTTCTTTCATTCCAGCTTCTGCAGGGCCAGAAAACAGAAGTGTGCATAAACAGTCAGGAAAATTACCCTATACCCTGGAGACCCAGCATCGCATGCTCTGCCTGTTGTGAATGATGAATCAAAACGGAAAGGTTATCATTTTCATTAGCTAGGAAAGAACAAGACCATACTTTTCTCCAAGTGTAATTACAGTGGTTCACTGGCAACATTACACTGCAGTAATTAGTCTAAAGGTGTATGTGAGGGCAGGCTTTTGCACAGACACTAGAAATATTATTTCAGAGTTTAAGGTCACAGCCTTGTGTTTAACATGTTCCAGGCAGCTTAGGAAAAAAAAAAAAAAAAAAAACTAATTTGACTGGAGCTAAAGAAAGACATTTGACATTTCCCAGAGTCATGCATTCAGAAACCAGTCAGGTAGAAAAATTGTTTTTTATTATCTACAAAAACCAAGAAAACAATGAAAAACAATAATAATAAAAAGAATACCTCAACAACTTAGCTGCAGAAACTGCATGTCAGAATATTTTGTAGGGTAAACTAAGATAATACTCAAGTTTATTAGGAATGTGATGTAAATAATTACAAGAGCTTTTGATATATGTGTTTTAATCTCCTTTTTTACCCTAAGGCAATTGGGCAGAAAAATTAATTTCTAGAAACTCTTCAGGGGAAGCAAAATAATTTCTTTACCTTCCTATAACTGTTACAGGAAATAAATATTTCTCTTATACTGGTACCCAAGTATATATATCTGTCCTTTGTGAATGTTTTTTGGACGTAGAGCAATTCTATTGAAATACGGGGATCTTTCTCACCTGACCTTCCAGTAGAGCTTGAATTAGAATTTTTTTTCCAAAGCCTTATCTCAGGCTCTTTGTATAAGTGAAACAGAAGTGAGAAGTGGCTGGGTGTGAGAAGGGCCTAATAAAGAAAATATAAACTTTATGTGAAGTTGATATTTAAAGTCACATATAGGAGTTTAAAAGAAGCCTTTTACTTCTTCTAGTGCAAGGAGTCTTCATACAAGTAACATTTCTTCCTGAGTTTAAGGTCAAAGCCCACATACTCTAATGTCTTTGTTTAATCCTTATACAGCCACGTAGAAACTTTTTGAGGACAAATGGAGAAATAGAGTATACTCGAATGAGCATTCATTCAGCAACCAAATTCTGTTGGAAATGTTGGAAACCACTGCTTTTTTAATGCAAGCGTGTGTTTTATGTGTGTTATCTGGCCATCTGGTTAGAACTGATGTTTCTCACAACTTCGGGCACTTGGGAAATTTTAAGTATAGATGTGACACAAATAACACAGCTAGCTGATTATGTAATGCACTGAAAAATTTTACCCCAAACTTGAATTTAAAAACATTCCTTCTTGTTTGTCACAGATGTTTCTCTACTCAAGGAAAAGTCATGCACTGCAGAATGAGATCTATGATGTTCTATGTTTTCTCCAGCTAGCACTTAAATAGGAGGCACCAGGTAGTGAGAATGGTTCCAAGACCTTCTCCTCTTCCTTCTGCCCCTGCCACTGAGCAAGTCACCACCCAGCAATCTTGCTGGGCCTCAGTTTCCTTTCTGCGAAATCTGAGATTGCCAGACTCCCTTCTTCTTACTTCCTGGTCTCTTTACAGGACTACTGCCTTCATTTCCAGCCTTTATGGATAAACAAATAACTAACCATAAGACCCTTTCTCTTACCTTTCCAACAAGGCCTGCGCATTCTTTCTTATCCACAGTGAGGTCACCAGTAATGCAGGATCTCATGAGTCCTTTTTTTCTACACCTCACCTCACTTTGGTGATGCATTCTGTGAAATGGAAGAATGGTTTCACAAGACTGTCTTTATAATTCATTTTTCTTAAGACATCTTTTTTTTTTTTAAAGATTTTATTTATTCATTCATGAGAGATACAGAGAGAGAGAGAGATTGAGGCAGAGACATAGGCAGAGGGAGAAGCAGGCTTCATGCAGGGAGCCCGACGTGGGACTCGATCCCAGGTCTCCAGGATCACACCCTGGGCTGAAGTTGGCGCCAAACCGCTGGGCCACCGGGGCTGCCCAAGACATCTTTTTTTTTTTTAAGTTTTATTTATTTAAGTCATCTCTACACCCAGTGTGGGGCTCGAACTTACTACCCTGAGATAAAGAGTCATCTTGCTCTTCTGACCAAACCAGCCAGAGACCCTTCATAAAACATATTTTTAAAGCTAGGTTAAAATGGACTAACTGAAGTTGTGCATACTCTAAGAAAAACAGCTTTCTCCATGGACATTTGAGGAAGAAATGACAAAATAGGCCTAATTCATTAGTGCAGGTACCAGGACTGACCGCCACTTGCAGAAATCCTGATAAATGTCCTAAGGGTCAGACTTCGTAAAAGGAAACTGAATTTCCCACAGCAATTCTTTTTCTTTTTTATTTTTAAGGTTTTATTTATTTATTCATGATAGACACAGAGACATAGGCAGAGACACCGGCTGAAGGAGAAACAGGCTCTCTGCAGGCACCCGAATGGGATTCAATCCCTGGACCCCAGGATCATGACCTGATCCAAAGGCAGATGCTCAACCACTGAGCCACCCAGGTGCCCCTCCCACAATAATTCTTAACTTCCCATCCCAAGTTCCTAAACCCAAAAACGTTGAAGAAGTTAAATAAGCATTTTCATTAAGCAACTGTAAATTATATCCCTGTAAAAAAAATCAGAAAGAAGTTGTCTTTCTTAGGATTATGAAACGAGGGCTTTGTTGAGAAGATTTTTGACGGACTTCTTAAGGTTCAGGTCACAGGACAGCTTTTGGGAGACTTTGTAAATATTTCTGTGGTGGATATTAGAGATCACACTCCTCTAAATGCAGCAAGACAGTAACTGTTGTAATTTGCAGAAGGCTTTAAGCATATAGTCACCTGGGGGCACCTGCATGGCTCAGTGGTTGAGAGTCTGCCTTCGGCTCAGGTTGTGATTCTGGGGTCCTGGGATCGAGTCCCAGTCAGGCTCCTGCAAGGAGCCTATTTCTCCCTCTGCCTATGTCTCTGTCTCTCTTTCTCTCTCTGCCTCTCATGAATGAATAATGAGGTCCTTTAAATATTATAACCCACTTCCTCTTCAGCCCACCCCTCCCTTTCCCACGTCTGGCCACTTTCACCGACCTCTTCTTTCTGTAGCGAGGAATGTGAAGGACCAAAAAGTAGTCACATCTCTTTTATCTTAAAAATAATCTACTCAGACCCATGTCCTCCCCCCTAGCATCTGCTTCAAACATGGGGCAGCTGGTATGTTTAAATAATCCTCCTTGTTTGAGACTCCTCTTTCCTAGGTTCTGCTAGAACTCTGGCACCCTGTTTCTGACCATCCCTCTTCCCTCCAAGTGACCCCTTCTCTCCTCTCCTTGAATGTTCCAGCTATCCTGATGCTGCCTCCAGACCATTCTCTAGGTTTGCAGTTCCACTAGCATCTTAATTTGTGCTACTAGTCACAATCTTCATGAAAAACTTCATTTTCAGCCTCTTACATATTCTTAGGAGTTTGTTGGTTTCTTAAACTACCCAAGTCAGGGGATCCCTGGGTGGCTCAGCAGTTAAGCACCTGCCTTTGGCCCAGGGCGTGATCCTGGAGACCCAGGATCAAGTTCCACATCAGGCTCCCTGAATGGAGCCTACTTCTCCCTCTGCCTGTCTCTCTGCCTCTCTGTGTGTGTGTCTCTCATTAATAAATAAATAAAATCTTTAAAAAACAAACAAACAAACAAACAAAAACTACCCAAGTCATCTTTGTGTTAACTTCTTCTGCAAAGGGCTTGTCTAAAGCCAGGGATATAACCTTGCACTCCTGTCAGTGATGGTAAGGCAACCAGAGAAGAATATCAGAATGTCAGATGAATATAGATGCTGCAGATCAGATGAGACGTAGCATACTCTCCATCACTCTCCACTGGGAAGACAAACTCATCCCTACTAGTGGATTCTCCTCGCTTTTAGCACAATAGATAGCTCGGCTGTGGTTGTTGTCCTACTGGCCTAAGGATGGATATCTGTAGCTTTACCCTTTTTCTCCAGATAGCCTGCTTTTCCTCTCAGACCGGCACATCCTTGCTGGTTAGCAGAGACATTCTTAGGCGAATCAGGATGATTACCCTAAACCTTTTTTCTTATATGTGGGTTGTTAACCATGCTGGGTTATCTATCCTGTGGGGTTGAGGAGAGAACAGTTGCAAAGTATGGGGCAAGGTGGCTCATTTAGAAAAAGATTTGAGGCCTATGCACAAACCCTTGGCCCACAAGGTCCCTTGCTGTCACCAAGGCAAAGTTGCCTCTTCAGAATTCCACCTGAACTGCCCCTGCCCCCAACCTTCCTTAACATCACTGGTGTTTTTAGTTACCGGAAATAGTTGATTCTCTTAAAGGTTTGATATCCACTTCATGGCAACTTCATTCTTAAAAAAAAATAAAATATTGAAAGGAGCAGTTATTATTTGTTTTTGTTGTTTTTTTAAGGGGGTTGGGATAGATTGGGGCAGCTCTTGATCAAAGTCCTAGCTTTCTTATGCGCATTCTTGCTTAGTGTCTTCCGAGGAACTTTTAAGAGCCTCACCAGTGATGCAGAATCCTTAGCTGAGGGGACTGAAGGGACACCTGGAGAGATGTTTACCACCATAAATCACTGCACACAGCCATTTTCTTGTATCCTGGCAGCAAATGGTTAAATACTCACCTACAAATATTCTTCTGCTGGTTGATCAAAAGCCCTGCCCACTACTGTACAAACATAACACAGGTCCTTCAAACTCTGTGTATATCTTACAATCACGGCTCTCACCTCCAGGTAAACTAGAACAGCCCAACAGTGATGTCTACAGCCGTCCGCTTTGGTTCCCACAAGAGCAAAGAAGCAGCTTTACAATCTCATATTGTTGCTAGGTTAATTTCCCGAAAACTTAATGTGAGATGAAGTATAACTGCAGATTTCCTTAAGAACCATCGACAGATACTTATCCTAAGTTATAAGCAACTCATACTGTGAAATGTGTACAAACATGCTCAGTTTTCCTCCAGAAGAATATACTTCAGTGAAAACCAGTATTCATCAGTCTTTTTAAATAAACAAAGCCGTTCCCATTCAAAGTAGAAATTGGGGAGACTTTCCTTAGTTGCTGCTTGATTGTTAAAAGGGACTCCTGTTGCAGGAAGGGTCATTAGTTTGGAGGGAGTGAAGGAAGCTGTTGGTAACTATCGTCCTGGAGACCTTATGACCTTTGGCTAAGAGGACCACGTTTTGAAGGAGATAGTAAGAAAGATAGTAAATGATGGTGTGTTTAGGTATTGGCATTGTATGACGGAGACGGGAGTTTAGCGTTTTGTTTTATTTTTAATTGTTAGGTGGTCTGTTTGGCACAGCTGTGTTTACGTTTCCTAAATGCTAACTGCCTGAACATGGTGACAAGTCTATATATGAGAATAGGGACTGCTTCTTTGAAATCTTCTTATCAGCATGCTTTAATACAGAGTTGTATTTATCAAGTAGCAAAGGCAAAAATAATTCTAGGCACAACCATTCAATACAGCTAGTTGCTACTACATCACACATTTCGACAACCTTGCTTAAAAAATTAAAAAAGAAGTAATTGATAGTTTAAATGTTGCATTTCACAGTGGACCAAACTTGGAAATGGTGGAATTTTTTTCAAGTAGTCATATTTCTTTAACCAATGTTTTGGTTGATTTAACTTCTTGGTTATTAAAGTTGCACTCTTAGAACATAAATGTAGATCGATCCTGTAGAGAATTAACAGTTCCGTATCTTTGCTGTCTTTCTAAAAAAATAAAAAATAAAATAATGAAGGACGGGGTCATGGCTGCAAGAAAGAAGAGACAGTTGTATATGAGAGAGGCAATGTATATAATAAGTAAATAGCTGTAGGAATTAATCCATAATTTCAGAGTTATATGCAATACATGAAGTGTTTAGATGCAAGAACTTAATGACTAGTTTTTGAGGCACTTTCTTTAGCGTTACATCCCTCATAACTCAAATTAATGTTTATTACTACTCTTTCCTATTGCCAAAATATTTTCATGAATTTGGATTAGAAGCAGCTTGTTCTGGCTTGTTTTGCAACGTTGCTTCAAGAAACCAAGTGATACTTAGAAGATTTTTATATGTCTTCGAAGCTTTAATTATCTTATGTTGAAGGAGGAAGATAAGTTTTGTTTCATAGTTGTGTAAGAAAATAAGATTTCATGCTATGCTCATTTTATATTAGCACATAGATAATAATGTCTCTTGGGGAAATTTGAATTCCTAGTTCTTACATTAGCTATTAAGTAACTTGCAATTGAGAGTCTACTTTGAATCCAAGAGGACACTGCTTACTGACCCACGACTCTTTGGGCTGGCATTTTTGGTTTGGATTCTCCGGTGTTTGCCCTTATCTTTCCTTTTTTTCTCCACAGATTGGCGAAAGGCAACAAGTGTTAGTGACAGAAGAATCTTTCGATTCCAAGTTTTATGTGGCACACAATCGATTCTATGAGCAGGTGAGATACACTTTGACCTTCTTAAGCTTTCCCCAAAATCAGGAAAGGCGGTGAGGTAGATCACTTTAAGCAAAAGAAACTTTAGGGAGGTTGTAGAGTCTTGTTCCATCAAGGCTGTTGCAGAGCATCAAGCCAGCTAGGCCACCAGGGGCTCCGCTTCGTGGCTTAGTCTACCAAACACCCCACACAGAGGAGTAAGCGTGTCTTCCTCCTCATGAATCTTTGCTGGGACCAGCCTTAGGCTTTGGGCATCGGGAACAGGTAGTTACCGCTGCCAGAAAGAATTCCCACCGGCTGGCAGAGGGGAGGGGAGAGGCCTGTGCAGGGCACAGGAAGGATGTCTGAGACATCAGTGTGGAAGGGCAGGGATTTCCTCTCCTCCCCGCACTCACTCAGGTGGTCAGGCAGTTGCTTGCTTTTTTTAATTATTATTATTATTTATTTATTTTTTTAGTTTTGTTTAGTTTTAGGTTTTTTTTTTTTTTCTTTTTTTTCTTAACTTCCACCCTGGTAAGAATGTTGGAGGCCAAGGGAAAAGAGTCAGTTCTGTGGATTCAACTCAAATCATATGACCAACCCTGGAGACAAGTACGAGGGGCAAAACAGCTTCCCTTTGAGAGCCTTACTGGGGGGCCGCGCCTAGGGACCCCTCTCATGCACAGCCATGCCCTGCCCCTGGAACCTGGCCTGCCAGGCTTCCTTGCATCGCCTGGGATCCCACTTCCCCAGGTCAGGGAGCAGTTCAGAAGTGATGAAAGAAAACTCATTGCCTCCTTCAAGGGCAGTGGCCCCGAAAAGGCCCAGGAAGCAATGGCATCTGCCTTCCTCAATGGGAGACTCCCCTAGGGGCATAGGGATATCCTGATCATTACTGGACCTGATGAACTTATCCTAAATATCAAATGTGTTTCCTACTTTTTTGTTTCTTTCTTATCAGATAAGAAGTGATTTTTTTTTTTTTTTTTTTTTTCTGTGAGCTAGGGCTGAAATTAGAGCCGGAAAAGCCTCTTCAGGGCTGGGTGGGCAAGTTGGGGAAGCCCACTGCCCTTGGGGGGGAAGCCAACGCCCACTGCCCTTGGGGAAGTAGCTGCAGAGATCTCCCTCTCCACTGCACAGGGAATGGTCCCAGCCTGGGCCCTGGAGCCTGGGGAAACATAGGGGGTAGTGTTGAAGGCTCAAACTAAATGCACCCTATCCCATACCCGCAGAGTACTACTGTTGAGGAAGGCTTCCCCAGCACTCCCTGCCAGAGCCACGTCTCTTCCCCATTCTCCATTTCATTATTTGGCCCCAGAGAACCAACCTCTTCGGGCCAACCTGCTCAGCCCTGGGGAGGAACCTGATTGTATTTCGTGGCCTCTTCCCCCTCTGTTTCTCTGCCATCTGGGTTCTTGCCTCAGCAGGGAGCTTTTTTCCCCTGCATTTTAAAGGCGATGGCATGCCTCATTAGCTGTTTCCTCCAATTTAAAGCAGTCCGGCTTTTTCCAATTATTAAAACTGGAGGGGGAAAAAACACTGAGCCCTTCATTCAGATCAAGGCAGCAGAGCTGTATTTCCCCAGAATGGGACCACATCTCCCAGAGATAGTTTACTCTAGAGATTTCTAGAGATTTTCTTGTTTTATTAAAAAAACAAAAAACAAACAAACAAAACGATTTAAAGGGGCTTTCATATTCTGATACTAAAGCTCTTTGCTGGGAGTAATTCACTACCCAGGTGACCTTTTTCCTATGCTTTGATGAGACAGTGTACGCAGTGGTCATTTAAAAAAAAAAAAATCAAACCCAGAAAGACCAAGATCCAGTTCTGCCTCCCAGAGAAATTGGCTGTGGAACTCTAGCTCCCCTGATGTGTTTGTCTGTACAACTAAGCATATCAAGGATTTCAGAGGCATGATTTTTCTAAATAAGATGAGTTCCAGAAGTGAAGATTTCATCTAGGTATCAAAGTATTACTGGATTAGAATTAGTGTATTTATTTTGGATCTTGACTTGAAGACTGGCGAGTAGCTGCAGCAGGAAAACAGAAGTGTGGGGGAGACACACTATGTGCCAAGCCACCTCTGAAGGAGGGAGGCATTTGCTCGTTGTAAACAGGTACTTTTACCAGAAATCTCCAGTGGTGAGAGGCTGCTGACAGTTTCCTGTGAACTCACCAAAGCAGCCTTCAGAGCAGCTGATCCTAAGTGTAGGTAGAGGCAACAAACCAAACATATGCATTTCATGACAGAGCAAAGGAGTCATTTAGCTACAAAACAACAAATTTGGGAGACTAAAGGGCCGCTTTTAAATGTTCTTCCTCTGCCCCCTCCGAGTCACATGCCCACGCTCCCACATACACGCGCTCACATACACACGAACCAGCAGGCCTCATTCTTCTGACAGCTGACTTGGCAGGTATTAAAAGTATAAGGCTTTCATCAGAGTTGTCTCAGTTTTCTTCATTGCCTGGGACAGCCGAGAGCAGAATATCAAAGGCCTGTCCAGAAGTGACTGGCTGAGGGCTGGGGGCTTCCCCGGGTCTGCCTGCCACATGCCTCTGGACAGCAGGCGTCCCGCCATCAAAGAGCATTGTCTCCAGGCCCGTAGCTCCTCCCAGAAATGCCTTCCCAGCCTACAAGATCTCCAGATCCTTGAGCAGCTGGAAGATAGAGCCGACTGGGGGGTAGGATCTCAGAACAGAAGAAAAGATATTAAGGGACAAATGGAGAAATCTGAATAAAGGATGGACTTCAGTGAATAGAAATAGCTCCATATTGGTTCATGAATTGTGACAAACATATACTCATGTAGGATATTCATAACTAGGGAAACTGGGCATGAGGTATCCAGGAAGCCTCTGCTTTCTTTGCAGTAATTCTATAATCGAAAGTTTATTATTTTTCTTAAATTAAGCCTTTTGAAAATATCTTTTAAAGGTTTTAGTGCCAAAGAACCCCACATTCATGGGGAAAATGATCGAAGTGGACATTTACGAATCGGGCAAACATTTTATGAAAGGGCAGCCAGTATCAGACGCCAAAGTATACACGCCATCCATCAGCAAACCATTAGCAAAGGGAGAAGTCTCAGGTTTAACAGAGGTGAGTAAAAGACGCTTTTTTCTCTACCCTTCTGCTAAAACAGCAGCTGTGGAAGCACAGTGATTCCAGACCGTGCTTCTGTTATCATTTATAGTTCCCTTTTTATGTATGCATGAGGCTTTAATCCCTTCTGACAGATTGCAATCTGAATTAGAAAGATGCATTTTTGCTGATGCCTTAGGTTTGCTTCTCTGCCTGTAGAGGGAATAAGGTGTCCCTGCTTCAATGCTAGAAGCAGAGGGCAAAAGGCATTATTTTCAGGTGTAAGATTGAACACTGAACATCATCTGATCTCGTATGTTTCTGTGTCAGTAGATCCCAAGTGGAAGGGGGGCGGTAAGGAAAGGAAGATTCCCTTGCTCTACAAAGCTGCTTATAATATAGTAAAAACCTACAGTTAAACATGCACTACTACAGCGTGGCAGTGTGGGCGGTTGGGTGCCTTTCTCTAAGGCGTTCATTGAATATTCTGCTTTAGTCATGTGGAGTGAAAATTAAACAATTTTTTTTTCTTCCTCTAAAAAAGTAACCTGACCCTTCTTTTATACCTTGGTGTAAATATGGCTGTTTGCCAACCTCTCTCTTACATTTCATTGAGCTACAGTTGTAAAAGCTGATGGAGTGTGAAATGAAAATGTGTATCACATTTCTAAGCATCATTTGATGGCCTTTCTCCAACACAATTGTTAAGCACTCCAAAAAAAAAAAAAGTATGCAGCAATGACTTCACATACGGAAAAAAGAGAAGCGATATTTATCTTGCCGCACAGTTCCACGATTGTTTAAATATATGTATTATCTTTCTGCTCAAAATAAATTGCAGGGGCATGTTAATTAAACTTTGAGCAGAGTGACAAAGAGGGTCCTGTTATCTATGTTCTCACTTACTGTGGTGATGGACTCTGGTGTCCAAACATGAGTGACACCCCTCACGAGCCTGACAGGTGCATGTGAAGAATCTGTGCACATGGCCATCTGACCGATAGCCTTTGTCAAAACCCTGCCAACTGTGTGCCGTCCTGCTCCACCAGGAGTGAACCCTAATACTTGAGAAGCATAATCATTAATGTTTTGCTGTCGTTAAAAAAAAAAAAAAAAAAAAAAACTTGAGGTTTGGGATGAATGACCAGGAAGGAACAATAGAATTCAGAATTTAAATTCTGTTACTAGAGATTTGACTTTTGATGTGTTAGCGGATACTTTAGAGATTTTTAAAGGAGGTTGGCTTTTTGTTGTTGCTGTTTGTTTTTCTACAGAGTATGTATTACAAGATTGGCTTTAAGTTGCTGCAGTGAAGAGGATTTCAGAGCAAATGGCAGTAGTGTGCAAATTATTATTTCACAGATTGAATTTCTTCCATGTAGGTCTATTGGAGAAGGAGAGCGTTTTGAAACATTACCATAAGCAAAGGGAAGCGATACCCTTCTGTTGATTCCTTAATAATACTGTTGCTACAAGGACAGCCCCATTTAAATTCTGGGGGGCAGCCTCTTCCCTCTCCATTCCTCCCTCCTTCAGCCTAGAAAACGTGTTGTCATCTCTTGTGCCACCAGCCTTCCTGCACATTGGGCTGTCCCAGATCCTAGGTAAGATGAGGAAAGGGTCACTTGTGTTCTGGCCCTCCTGGGTTTCTAGGAGGAGTCTTACCACACTCATGAGGCCAAAGGGTTAGGGTCATCAATTCAGATATTTGCATCAAGGGAAAAATCAGACAAGTCTTCCATCACCGTTTGTGACTTCCTATTGTTAATGAGCCTAGCTTTACACTTCATTACTTGTCAGCTTTTAAAGATATGCTGCACTCAGGTCGAAAAATCTTCTTCAATGAATTTATCCTGCGGTTAAAAATCTTTTTGCTGATGATAGAAGCCAAAATAAATTAAACAGGAAGAGAACAGCTTCCATCTTTATAGAATGGAGAAGTAGATGGTAGAGGTAATCCTGTCTCAGATACTAGAAGCGTGACCTGGGGGCAGACAGACCTGAGTTTGCATCTGGACTTGTCCGTTTACCCTAGCCATGCAACTCCAGAGCTTAACTTACTCTTAATTATCATGGAAATAATAATGTCTATCTCCTAGGATAATTGAAAGGAGCCTGTTTGGTAGTTCCTAGAACATAGTGAACAGCTACCAAGTGGTTGTTTCTCCCTTCCCTTAAATCTAGTTGTATCTAGAAGGAGCAGACCCTGAAGATGACCTGGTACCAACAGTTGTGGCTTTGTTAATTGTTTTAGCCATCATCATGCAGTACACGCTGTACGGGAGTAAGCCTAGGGTGTGGATTTCTGTATTATGATAATCTGTTCAGGGCTAGAGGACCAATTCCACCGGAATGTGTTTCTGCATTTGGTAGGCTTTTCCTTAGTTTTTTTTCTAGAATATTGACCTCCACTCTACACTTTGTAAAGAAATCTGACAAGTTCAGAGCATGTAAAGCAAAATATGGTGTTAAAAAATTATTGTCCATGATAAATGCATTCATTACCCTCATTAAGAATTTTGTGATTATTCTGTAGGTATTTAGCCCTATGCTACTTTAGAGTTATCTTGTCTCACTTTAGGCCCTGTTGACATATTCTGATAAAACTGGTAAGTGGTACAACAGGCTGGGTGGGCATCATGAGATCCAGATTATAGCATTCTGGCATTTGCAGTAACAGACTTTGTGACCTTGTGTATATCACTTAGGTTCCCCAAACATCAGTTGTCTCTGAGATCCTGTGATTGAAATATTTTATTTGACAAAAATGGATTGAATGCCTACCCTGTAGCAGGACTTTGAATTCTATAAATATTAATAGACATCAGGCCTTGTTATTTTCAGATAATAATAGGTAAATGCCCACAACATGATGGAAAAGAAAAGCAATAATAAAGCCAGAAGGCTACTATCTTCTACGAAATTATATGCTAGTGAAAACAGCACATAGTAACATCTTTTTATGGTTATTCCTGTCTTCTTTTCAGTTTGGTTGGAGGAATAGAGGATTGGAAGAAGGGAGTAAGAGGAAAGAGCCAAAATTAGTCTGTTTTTAGGGGAAAAGGGTACAAAATGCCACCTGTAAGGTAATAGGGAACATTTCTGAGTAAGTGTCATTTTAAGGACAATTAATTTCAGAAAACGGTTATGTAATAAACAGTAGAAGACATCACAAGTTCAAAGGGATAAATATAAATCAAAGAAAGGGGGAGATTATGAGCTTTTATATGGAAAGTATCAGGGGGCTTTGTTCTTAGGAGGAAGCAAGGGACACAGATTTTCATATATGTTCTCAGATAATAATTCTCAAATGTAGTCTCCAGTCTCCAAGTTAACAAATCAAGGAAGTTGTTAAAAAGGCAAATTCTTGGGATTCAAACTGGACCTGATTCAGAAACACTGAGAGCAAGGTGCAGTAACCTGTTTTCTTAATAAGTTTTCTGGGTAATACTGATGCATGCTGAAGTTTGAAAACCACTCTTCTAAGAAAATGATTCTCAAGTGAGAATGTTTGCTATTTATAAAAACAGTTTTTAATCGTGTTATAATGCCAAATTTTCACTCCTCCAACTTCAGAAAGTAGCATGAGACAAGCATCCCCTTGGATGGTGGAGACCATCTCATCTATGTATTCATAATTCTTCATAAGTGGGCTGTAAAAACGATTGCAGGAACGTGCAGAAGTTGCATACGTGTGGGGAGGAAGTATTTAGCAAGAGGGGCCAGAGGCATAGGAACTGTGAGAAGAAGCACACTTTTAGGATTTTGAAGAGCCGTGATGTTTTTGCCTTGCCCCCTCTTGGAGCCCAAATTTGAACATACCCTGTTCAATATGATGATCATATTATACAGTTGAAGTTTCCTTAGAAAATTGCTATGCCATCCAGTTGTTTCACTCAAAGGAAACCTGCAGGGAAACAGGGCGTACTATATCACCTGTACCAAATTCATGACCATTTGATAATATGAGAAATTAACCTGAGAGCTGTCATCAAAGATTGGGATCGATGAGTTGTTTTGTTTCAACTCTGTTACGGAAATGTTATATTACAGCATATTTCAAGCATAATACAAAAAAGTAGAGAGAAGAGCATAATACCCTCACATATACCCATCACCCACCTTTAACACCCATAACTTCTTTCTTTCGCACTGAAAATCTCAGTTCCCAGTCACTCAACATCAATACTCACAAGCTTTGTCCTGTAGTACTCACATAACTGTCTAACAATAACCATATCAACACTACCACCAACAGTGTGATTACTGAATACAGAGTTTAGTTGTGGTGGTGGTGATGGTAGTGGTGGTGGTTTTGCAGTTGTTTTTGTTCCTGGGTATATCCTTCGAGGGATGTACAGGTAAATAGTGGTTTCAGAATGTGCTGAAATCATTCCTCTCTGTACAGCTATACCAACACATGACTCTTCTGTTAGCATTTGTTCCACTTTGTTTTCAATTTTTTGGAATTTTAAAAATTTAATTTTGTTTCAGAATTATGTAAAATATTTTACAAAATCAAATCTACAGAAGTATGTTCTGAGAAGTTCACCTTCTGTCTTCTCTACCCTGTTTCTTTTCTTACCTATTTAAAGAATTTTGTTTGTTTTTGTGTTCAGCTTATTCTCCCAATGGTTTACTTTAACAATATAAACAAATACATGTACATATTTTTTGTCACCTCCTTCCTAGATAAATTGTAGACACTTTTGCCATTTTTCACTTGACAGTGTATCTTGACAGTTACTGCCTCGCAGTACATAAAAATTCAATGAATGTTTTTAATGATTTTTGTTAGGCTTTTAAATTAAAATACATGAGCGTCTATATTGTTCTAGCATCTAAGTTGAATAATATCACCCTGTATGAAACCCAACATCTTTTTGGTCAAAGAAAAGATAGACGGAATTACCTCACAGCATTAAGGTGGACAGAGAACCAGTAGGCCAGTCAGAGGTTAGGAGTGGTCAGCCATAGAAGCACAACAAACTGCAGAAGCCAACAGTGGTTATGAACACCTGCATCCAGAAGAGAGGATGCTTTGGCCATTGGAGTTCAAGAACTCTGAAGACCCTCCCTATTTGGAAATGAATGTACCTTAGCCTAGTACCATCATACATTGGATTCACTTACTTCCCTTTGTTGAGTCCATGCTTACCAGTCAGGCTTGTGATTATAATTTGCCTTCCTATGCATATCTGCCTACAGGAAGAAAATAGATTCATTCAGCCCGCTATAAGTGTGCTGTTAATAAATCGGCATTCTGGTTTTGTATGCTGGTCTCCTTTGTCCTCTCTGTATGGTCTTTTCTGTAGGTGAAGGACAGTTTCTGAGCTTTCAAGGTTGTGAGCCAAGCCCTGGGCCCCATTAAATTCCCCAAGGTAACAAATGCCACCTCATGTGACCTCTCAAGAGGTGTCACGGGATTTTTCCTCTCTTAGTACCCATTCTGTCATTGGCTAATATCCCATGCCTACTGCTGTGACTCAAAGCCAACTTCCATGGAATGCTTATTATAGGCCAAGTGCTATGCCAAATATCTTACATGCATTCACTGATAACCCTCTGAGGAAGATACTGTTAGTATTCTTCTTTCACAGATAAGGGAACTGAGCATCAGTAACTCAGTAAAGAACTGAAGTCACAAAATCAGAAGGTGGGAGAGGCAAGCCAGGATTTATATGCAATTCTTATCAACTTTCAAGCCTGTGTTCTTGTTTGTGAATTGTGGTAACATATACATAATTCTTACCATCTTAACCATTTTGAAGTGTACAGTTCAGAAATGTAAGAAGTACTATACATTCACATTAATGTGTGACAAATCTCCGTAACATCTTTCATCCTGTAAAGCTGAAACTCTTTTCTGGTTAAGCAACTCTTCATTCACCCCTCCCCCAGCCCTTAGCAACCACGGTTGTCTTTTCTGTCTCCGGGGAATTTGACTACTCTGGATACCTCATAGAGGAACAATCATACAGTATCTGTGTTTTTTTAATTTCACCCAGCCTAGGATCCTCAAGGTTCATCTACACTGTACCATGTGTCACAGTTTCCTTCCTTTAGAAGGCTGAACAATATTCCATTTTATGTATCCACCACATTGTATCTATCCATTTATCTGTCAATGAATACTGGGGTTGCTTCCACGTTTTTGGCTATTGTGAATAATGCTGGTATGAATATGGTTGTACAAATACTTCTTTGAGACCTTGCTTTCTCTTAAGTATATACCCAGAAGTGGAATTACTATAGCATATGGCAGTTTCATATTTTTAGGAATCACCAAAAATGTTTTCCACAGCAACTATATCATTTCATATTCCCAGCAACAGTACACAAGCCTTCCCATTTCTCCACATCTTCACCAACACTTGGTATTTTCTGGTTTTTCGATAGTGGCCATCCTAATAGGTGTGAGGTCAGGCCTGGGTTTTTTTCAGACCAGGCATATACGACCTTTCCCTTTGGAGTTGCAAGAGTCTTACTGATAACTTCAGGACATTAGTTTTCTTCTATATACCAGTGTGGGCCTATGCTGGATCCAGAGAGAGAGAGAAAATGATGAGAAAATGGGCAGTATTAACTATCTTCTATGTGTTTTGTGAAAAGTGGCATTGGAGTTATCAGCCTGTGTTAGGAAGACAGTAGAATATGAACACTACCACTGCTTTATCAAAGCTAACTAGTTTTACTTCTGATATTCTTTCTCCTTTTGTGGGCCATGTTCTAACAAATCACTTGAATCCTACTATTTCTACAATAGATATTTAAGTCAGAGCTATTTTGTGCCTGAATCAGAAGAAAATTCTCTCCTGATTCTAAACTTATTAGGCAGTGAGTTTTCCAAAATATTTCTCTTTTTGAGTTTATTCCTAGTAGGAAAGTGTTACCTTATTATTGTTGGGTTTTGGGTTTTTTTTAGGATTTTATTTATTTATTCATGAGAGACACAGAGAGGCAGAGACATAGGCACAGGGAGAAGAGGCTCCCTGTGGGGAACCCGATGCAGGACTTGATCCCAGGACCCCAGGATCATGATCTGAGCCAAAGGCAGATGCTTAACCACTGAGCCACCCAGGTGCCCTAAAAGGGTTGCTTTAAAGAAAGAAGAGGTAGGGTGGCTTTGTGAAAAGAGCTTGAGATTTCGAGTCTCTCATGTTTGGGTTCAAATTGGAATCACACTTTCCTCTGGTCTTGGACAACTTCCTTGAATCACAGTTTTCATTTGTAAAATGGAGGATTAAATTAAAGAGGATTTAATCCTTTAGAGAGGATTAAATTACTTATTGTGGACAAAGTGCCTGGTGCATCATAGGTATATTAATCTTTGATAAAGGGATTCAGGAAGTATAGTTCTAAAAATCAGTGATTTCCTGGCTCTTAATCTTTTTTTAACTTCAGTTTTTTCTTAAAAGGTACTTGACTTCCATTGACTTTCACTGTGTAACATTGTAGAGCAGTTAACACTGCTTCTGGATTCTGATGACATGGGTCTGAATCTTTGTTTCACACTTAAAAGAAATGTATGACCTTGGGTAAACTACTCTGCCTCTCTCCACCTCCGCTCTCTCCTCTGTAAATATGAATAACAATAGTACCTACTTCATAGGATTACATGAAAATGGCTTAATGGTCAATAAAGGTTGGCCACTCTTAGTATTATTACTAATTTGTGATACATGCCAAGCAGTGAAGCAGAAAGGGTTAAAAATTGCCCAACCTTTTGTCATTTCAAACGTTGTCATCGGGATTCCTGGGTGGCACAGTCAGTTGAGCATCCACCTCTTGGTTTCGGCTCAGGTCTTATTCTTGGGGTCATGAGATGGAGCCCAGCACCAGCCTCTGTGCTCAGCGTGGAGTGTGCTTAAGATTCCCTCTCCTTCTACCCCTCCCCACTGTGCATGCCGTGCAAGCACACACACTCGCTATCTCTCAAACAAATCTTTAAAAAAAAAAAGTTGTCATCATCAACTATTGATTTCATACAAAATGGCAGATGTAAACAGATAAACTTGAGGCTCTTCCACATAAGGAGAATAACAAATTAGCAGAAAGAGACTTAGTAGCAATTTAATACCATTGACCATGCTTCCCAACAGATGTTTCTTTCTCTTTATGCTTCTTTTTAAAGGACAATATTCTAGAATGGAGAGCTGGACCTCCCATTCTGTTTCTCACAAGCGATGGGCAGGCTACCCTTAGGGTGCCTGGCTACACCTGTTTCTCATGTGTTGAGACTTTGATCCCAACAATGGATTCACTTGAGCAGTTAGATAGCTCGGCACCCACACAGCTGGCTGCACGTGGAAAGGAAGCAGAGGTTTTAAAGGGTGCCATGGTTTGCCTTCATTACCGGACAAAGGGCCGGCAGGATATTCAGGTGTGTTGAGTTTTATGTACAAACTATACGATATTTTCAGAGCTTTGACCCTTACAAAAGCACCGTTACAGTGCTTTCCTCTCCATCTAACATTCATTTCCAAAACCACTGAAGTGAAAGGGTCCATTAGTTCAGGGCCAGATTTGAAAGCACATGGAAACTGCATTCATGAGGTTAAGAAATGGCTTAATAATTAAGTTAAAACAGTTGAAAGTGGATCTAATTTCAAACAGATCAGCTAACCGTGTTAGAAGCAAATGAGGGTGTGTTCCTTCCTATTTTCCTTCCACTCCTGAGATATTGGCTCCAACTCCAAGCAGTTTTTTTAGTTTCTTTTTTTTTTCTCTTTAAACTCTATGTAAAATTGACTTCTTCATTGCCCCTGTGTTCAATTGGTGTCACACACAATGAGAACCATAATCCATTTAACATTTAGTCCATTTCTTTCTTTCATACTGCGCCTAATTAGTTTCTTTTGCCCACCTGGCAGGACCTAGTTGGGTTTCACCATCTAGATACATAGATCTTATTCCATGCTACTGAGCTGTATATTTTATCAGGCATTACAGGTAAACTAGTGTGATTATGTCAGTTCAAAATATGCTTAGTGTGTTCGTGGTACCTTTTGTGTACCTGCTCGTGTACCATCCCAAGTATCGTGAGAGCCACCTGATGCTCAACAATTAGCTTTCATCCCACTTGCATCGCTACTTGTGCAACCACTGACAATAATTTTCCTCCTCCTGAGGCTTGTCGCTGGGACATGCTGAGGGGAATCACATGCATCAAGGAACTAATTGTGCCTTCATAATAATAATAGCTCCCATCCACTGAGCCTCTACTATGAGCATGGTGTTGAGGCTTTTTACCTGGATTTCCTCAGTGCAGTATTCTAGCCTAGACCAGGGCAACTAGAGCACAGGAATTAGAATGCATGGACAATGCTGTGGGCACTCACAGAGCAGCATCAGGGAGGACTGGAATAGGTGCTGTCCTTCCCTCTAGACCCGTTGTCCACACTGCGGGAAGGAGTAGAAGGCAGAGCAGACTTGAGGTCAGAGGCATGGGCATACTTCCAGAGCAAGCAAGTCTTCTTAGGAGACTGGGTCCCCTAAGACTTGATTATTCATGCATACGTCATGTGGGTGATGCCCAGCTTCTTATGGTGTGTTTCAGCACTTACCCACTATAGTGTTATCTAGGCACTGGGCCAAATGTCGGAGATAGAATTAACATATGTGATCCTGGCCTCTGAGGAGATTTTAGTCTGGGTGTTCTGGTAATACTGCTGTTCTCTTGATGACCCTTGTAGGCGGGGATTAGGGTGAGGGGTGGGGGTCTTAGATAGGTATGTGATTGCTCTCAGGGTTAAAGTTTTATGCGTGATTTTTACCAAGTCTAAAATAAGTCCATTGAAAACAAAAGGTAATCTTTATCATAAAAGCACCAAATAGAAAAAGCTTGCTTATGGAAACCAAAGTGGTGTCTCAGCAACACCCAATATGAGAGGTCATCCGAGCCCAATCTCTTATCCCTACCAACCGGGAGGAGGGAGACTCCTAGAGAGGATTATCTCCTGTGATGATGAGAACTCTGGTGTCCTGAATTGCACTTTCATGCTCTCACTTTGACAACATGACTCCTCCTTTAGACGTCTTTCCTCTTTTCCTCCATCAACAGTTATCAATGTCAGGCATGGCCATAGGCTTCAGTTTGCCTGAGACAGTCTTGTTTTATATCCGTTGTCCTGATGTAATTAATAATGGTGCCTTTTTGTTGACTCTTCACCATATCCTGGTTTGGATGATGCATTATGCAGTCATCCCATCAGTTTCTAAAGTGGACACAGCACTTTGCTAAGCACTGCTTGGGACACAGAAATCTGAGATGTGGTTCTTGCCCTCGGGACAAGAAATTCTAGCTGGGAAGAGAAGATATGTGCGTTTGAAACAAAATATGTAATAGAGCAAGTGCTCAATGAGAAATTGGAAGATAGGAAACCTCTAAAGATTTGAGGTATCAAGGGATGTGTGGTCAGGGTTCTTTGTAGACAACAGAAAAGTGTTCATCTAGTTTCAACAGCAAAGGGTTAACCAAGGGGTACAGTTCACAGAACTGTTGGCAGGGCTGGTAAGTAGAAGTTCCTGGTAAAACGTGCTGTCTCTGCCCCACCCTACACCACAGAGACGGCCCCATCTGCTTCCTTACGACTTTATCCACAATCCATGTCTCACTGCATGGCCTCTGAGTGTGGAACCTGGGTCTGCCTCAAGCCTGCACCCAGCAACAAAGGAGGATGGGAGATGTTCTTTGGAATCTGTACTGTAAGGAAGGCAGAATTTTCAGTGTGGAGACCCAGCAGTGTGAAGACACTACACAGACAGTTTCCACTGCAGAGGGTTTCGTGGGTGTGCTGGGGTTAGAACTGGCCTTGGAGGGTGGAAAGGGCCTCGTAAGGCAAGCGAAGAAAGACATTTTTCTCAGTGAGAAAGGAACACAAGTCTAATGACAGAAAGCATGGGAATAAATCTGGCCTTACTTGGGCATCTGTAAGCAGATGTAAGCAGGTGGGAGGCATGAGAAATGGCATCCACTCCGAAGAGTGAGAGCTCTGGACTTGGAAATCAAATAGAACTTCTACCTAATGTGTGAGATATACATTAGACTTAGCGGCAATAACACATTAAGTCTGAAATCTCGGGCTTCACTACCAAAGTTCTATTTCCTGTACACACTATAACACATGTCATATCCTGTAGTGGGCCAAGTGGAATCAGGGATGGTCCATACCACACAGTCCCTCAGGGACCCAGGCTGATGACCCTCCCTCAACACAAGAGTGGCAGATCCACATCCATTGACCAGAATATGCAACAAATATGTATCGAGCACCAATTACGAGTCACATACTGTGCTAGGATTTGGGGCTGCTGGTGAATAGGACAGATAGGGTGGCCCAGTACTCCTGAGTTTGTTGAATGAACTTGGCTTTCAGTGACGTGCAGGGTGGAATGGATAGTTTCTCTGCCAGAGGCAGAGAAGTTAAGAATAAATCTATTACTTCAACTTAGGATATTAGTATATTCTTCAACAGCTAAAAAAGAAAAAAATCATAGTCAAGCTACACAACCTGTTCTTTGAAGTCATTTGACATCTTGATAAGCAGATTGCAAAAGCCCCTTTTTTAAATTGATAATAATCTTGCAAATTTAAATTCTTTTCATGGAAACTGTAAGGATGAGTACTTTAGAGCTGGGATGCTTCTAACTATAAATTTGAGTTTTCTTCCCTTTTCCCCTCTAATGATAAAACTGACAGCCTGTTTCTCCTGCCATACTCAAGAATATTGACTTTGAGATGTGCCTCAAATAATAGGACTATGGATATTTCTGTTTTCTAATGTAGTTTGCAGTGTTTTAAATGGAAAGCGTTTTGGAGAAATAAATTTTCTCCTGCCCCTCTGCCTCCCCAGTGCAGTTCTATAAAATTACTGAGAAACATAAATATTCAAGCCATGTGTCAAGTCAACAGTTATCTGGTAGGAAGTCAACCCAAAAAAATGGGGTGCAGTGCCCTTCAGATTTGCTACCACTTGAGAGAGAAAGCAAAGGACCACACAAAGAATTGTAGATGTACTTTATCAAGATTAGCATGTTCCTTCCAGAAACTCTTGGCCTCTAGGGCTTCTTTCTTGCAGATGTCCATTTTGAAAGATAGAGTATCTCTTTAGCATATGAGCTTTGGAGTCATACTATGTGGATTTGGACTCTTGGCTCTATTCCTTATTAACTGTATGATCTTTGATCACTTACCCTCTCTTGGTATGTTTCCTCTTTTATAAATTGGAGATAATAGAATCTACTTGACAGGGTGATTTTGACAAATGAGGTAATGCATGGGAAGCACTTAGAGCATTACCTGGCACATAGGAAGTGATCAATGAATATGTGGTATGAAATTGGGGGCATGATGATCGTCCGTGAAGATTTATCTGGGCCTAGTTAATCAAGATGCTAATGATATTGTGTCCATGCACATAGGTTATGTTTTGCACAAATCACATATATACCACGAGAAGAGGATTTGATCATTGTTTTTTTCAGGTACATATATCACCAGCAAGAGCATTTGTAAAGTCTAGTTGCCTAAAATAAATATTCATGTTCATGATTTAAGTCCCCTTTTTCACTGACTTTGAGTGGCTGTTTCTTTTCAATTATCCCTTCAGATGAGGTCAGTTCCTGTGAACAATCACAGAACATCTATGCTACAGGACAGTGTTATTTGCTACAGATCTTTTTCTTTTAGATATTCTTGTAGAAGGTAATTTCCTCTTCTGTGTTGTACTATATTATCTGAAAATAAACACAATCTGCCTAATTGGTCTCCCTGTTTCTACCCTCTATATAAATCAGATCGTGTCTCCCTTATGTTTAAAACCATCAAGGATTCCATATGACCCAGCATATGTACCCAAAAACTGAAAGCAGACACTCAAGCCAATACTTATACACCAATATTCATAGCAGCATTCTTCTTTGTCATAGCAGCATTATTCACAATAATGATAAAGGGGAAAGAGCCCAAATGTAAATCAGAAAATGAATGGATACACAAAATGTGATACATACATAAAGTGGAATTTGACTCATCCATAAGAGGAAATGAATTTTTGATATATACTAACTACCATATGAGTGATCCTTGAAAACATTATGCTAAGTGAAATAAGCCAGGCACAAAAGGAGAAATATATGATTCCACTTATATGAAAGACTTAAAATAGGCAAATTTTATAGAAGCAGAAAGTAGATTAGAGGTTATCTGGGGTTAGAGGTAGAGATGGGGAGTTGCTTCTTATTGGTTACAGAGTCTCTGGAGTAGAGTAATGAAAAAGTTTTAGAAACAGTGGTGCTGGTTGTACAACATGACAAATATAGTTCATGCTGATGAATTATGCACTTGAGAATGATTAAAACTGTGAATATTATGTTATATATACCTATATCTTAACATAATAAAAACATTTTTTAAAAAATGTTGAGTTTCCTCATGCTTACAGTGGAAAGCCTTCAAGGCCTAGCATCTTTGTGCCACCATTGCCTCTCTGACATCATCATTGACCTGTCTAGCCCCATATTGGTCTCCATACTGCTCCTTGAGTGTGAGCACACCAGCTAAACTCCCTCAGGGTTGGCCTGTCCACATGCCAGTCCCTTTGCTTGGAACATGCTTCTCTTAGATGCTCATGTGGCACATTTGTCATTTCCTTCATTCAAGTATCTGCTGAAATTCCTCCTTGTCAGCGAATCCTTCCTGATTAGCTCTCTATAACATCACCATCCCCACCACAACCAAGTGCCGCCCCCCATCCATACTCCATTTTTCTTCATGGAAAATCTCACTGTCAAACACACCAAATATTTATGTGTTTCTTTGTCTCCCATTACTAAAGTGGAAACGCCATTCGTAAGTGCTGGGATATTTTGCTTCATTCACTTTTTCGTCTTTAATGTCTAGGACATTGCCTGGCATGGCATAGCAGATGCTTAGAAAATATCTGTTGAGTGAATGAATGAATGTATTTGTGTTGGAAAGAGAAAGATACTGAAAAGGATTGCAGGACCAAATATTTGGTCATCTTATATGTCAGTTAACTATTGCCACTATAAATGCCTCATGACACAACCACAAACCTTAGAGCAGTCCAGCTAATCTCAACTATTGGATGGCTTCTTATCTTTTGGCAACCTGGTGTCTGTGAATTGGTGTCTCATTGTGTTTCTCTAATTACAAATGAGGTTAGCATATGCATATACATTTGTTAGATTCCTTTCATATATTTATTTAGATTTCTTCATCAGTAAAGAGTCCATGTGAGTCTGTTGCCCATTTTCTTCTGTTGAATTGATACCTTTTTAATTTTGAAGAGTTCTTTATGTTATAAAAGTCTACAGTCAGCTGTATATGAAGCACATGTCTTCTCTCAGTTCGTGGCTTGTCTTTTAACCTCTCGTTGGCACCTTTAGAACATCATGTATTTTTGTGATTTAAGAGCTGTCCCTCTACCTTGTGGGTTAGAAACGTTTTCTGCCCATATTACCTAAAATTTTTTCAGTGTTACCTTTCTCCGGTAAATAATCAATTTACTTGGAATTAATTTTTAGGGATGGTAGGTAGGGGTCAAATTTCATTGTTCTATGTGTATAATCAATTGTTTAAGAAAATGTTTTGAAAGTCCATCTTTCATGTGGGTCAGTTTCTAGCCCTCTGCCTGGCATCTTTTTATATTAGTTGTCTATTGCTGTGGAACAAATTACTTCAAAATTTAGCAGCGTGAAACAAAAAACATTTATCATCTCAGAGCTTCTGTGGGTCAGAAATCTCGGCACAGCGTAGCTGGGGTGCCTCTGGCCTTGTACCTGTCATGAGGCTGCAGCCAGGAGTGTAGTCTTAACTGAACCGTCAGCTGGGGGAAGAGTTGCCTCTGTATTCACTTGTGTGGTGATGATGGGATTCCATTTCCGATGGGTTGTGAGGTTGAGGTCTTGGTCCTTCATGGCCTTTGGTCAGAGATCTCCTTCAGTCTCTTTTCATATAGGCTTTTGCATAGGATACTTCACAACATGGCAGCTGGCTTTCCTCAAAGTGAGCAAGCAGAGGGAGTGAGAAACTTGGAAACCACAATTATTTGTGACCTAATTTCAGAAGTGACATCCCATCATTTATGTCTAGTGTTATTAATTAAAAGCAAGGCCCATTCAACTCATAGTTGGGAGGGAGAGGGAAGATATTACATGAGGGTGTGAATACTAGAAGGCAAAGATCACTGGGAGCCATCTTGGGGATTGCCCACCACATTTTTATCGTGATATAAATAATTAAATCTCCTCATGTTAATCTTCTCTGTTATCTTCAGTGACATTTGGTAAGGTCATTTATTTTTTACTTTTTTAAAACTATCCATATTCAGAACAAAAAATAGAAAGGGGAAATGAGCATGCCTTGGGATGGATTTTTAGAAGAACTTTGGAAGTGAGGAAAATACAAATGTGAACTTGGTTCAGACGACTGAGTTTAATGTAATCATGGTAAGTGCATACCATGTAATTTTTCTTAACTGGCTTGTCTGAATTTTTCGTAGCTGAATAATCTTCATGGTGATCTATAGGAAACATTTTACATGTTAGCTCATCATTTATGAGATTCTCTGAAATAGAACAAAGCACCTGCCATCTCTTTTATTCATCTTAGGCAGTTCATGAAGTTCAATGATCCTAGAACCATATTCTCAGTGTCACTGAAAATGATGCTTAGAACAGGATGGGAGGGTTGCATTGTCATAGCGGTTAACATTACACATGGCTTCGTTTTCCTTTAAAGCACAAACATTGCCAACACACTCTCATGGTTACCTAGTGGGAAGAAATCCTTGAGAGTAATTATTTTGAATTGAATTGCTTGCTTAAAGATTAACTTTCATACACCTGATTGTTCCGTTTGTCGACATCCTAGTTCGCAGCTTCCTGTGTACACTCCATGGAATGAGGGTGGTTTCAGTTGGAGCTTAAGAGATTATCGAAAAGACTTCATCATCAGGAAAGCATCTGGACCCAATCCACCTTTCCTTTCTTCAGCTTTGCCACACCTGTGGGGCAGCGTTAGTTTGTACAGATGCGTACTCGCAGCCAAGGTTTTGGAATAGAGGAGTTCACATTTCTGCCATCATCATGAACATTGTGCCTACTGACTGCGTAGTTCTAAGGGAGCCTTTTGGTTCCTTCTTAATTTCCCGTCCTCTGTGTGTGTGTGTGTGTGTGTGTACTTGTATACTTGTGTGTGTATGCTTGTGTATACATCTGTGGCTGATATTTAGTTAACAAAAGAGAGACCTACATATACATTCTAAAGTAGTTTCCAATTTTTTTTTAAATTTTTATTTATTTATGATAGTCACACAGAGAGAGAGAGAGAGGCAGAGACATAGGCAGAGGGAGAAGCAGGCTCCATGCACCGGGAGCCCGACGTGGGATTCGATCCCGGGTCTCCAGGACCGTGCCCCGGGCCAAAGGCAGACGCTAAACCGCTGCACCACCCAGGGATCCCAAGTTTCCAAATTTTGACATGGCAAATAAATAACTTGGGTTCTAAGTGCAGCTAGTAACAAAATCTTCCCTATGTGCCTTCTCTTTGAAGAAGATGACTTAAATCACAATGAATAAGAAATTAAAATAAATGCATCTCCATCTAAAATGCCAGATCTCTAATAATATACCTTTTGGCAAAGCTTGCTACCTCTTGGTTCGTGTAGAACTAAGGAGGTTACATATAAGCAAATCACAAGATACCACTGTTAGCAAAGATTTTTATATTGTATTAATTCTGGCTCCTATTCTATCCTGCCCTCCATACACTTACTTTGGTAAATCTAAGGAGCCAGAAATTAGGCCAGTGTAAGGCATTTGAACCACCATTTGGTGTTAAGTTAAAGAAAGATTAGGAACTTTAAAGAAGATGACAGAACTCAGGTAGAAGCCCACAACCAGAGAGTTGAGGAGGCCTTACCAAGGTGGGACCGCCACCATTGTTCATTCCTGATGATCAGGGACTGAGGTAACACTTTACATTAGAGATACTTACATAAGAGATGCTTCCTTAAGATTATATTTTGGGAATTAAAATGCAATCTTATGATAGAAATAACTTTCAGATATAAAGATGATTTTGTATTTAAAGCAAACTTTACAGAATCAGATTTTCAGGGTCTTTTCTGATAGCATACTGCACTGCATAATGTATATTTTAACATAATTTCCTTGCATTGATCACATATTTGGTTTTGATAGATTTTCTGCATAGGCCATATGTGCAGGCTCAGTTGGAAAAAAAAAAAAGAAGGTGATTCTAAACTCTAATTTATCTTGAGTTATGAGCTATCAAACATTTTTTTCTTCATCCCTGGTAGCTTCCACTTCAAGCTCTAACAATGCCTTTGAGCCATGAGAAAAATTTACACATAATATTTTGAATCCATTAAAAGAAGTTCAGAGCTTAAGAGTTGTTTTTGTATCTCTTGAGTCGGATGAATTATGATCTCACAGAAAATAGTAATTATGTGATGGGTAGATGCCGAGCTTTGATTTTTGGTATGATTATCTCTTTCTTTCATTTGGCTCAGTTCAAGTCAGAGGGTTGGACATCCTGAAAGAGAAGGATCATCCAGACCATGCAGAGGCACATCAGAGCTCTTCCTTTGGTGATCGTCAAGGCAAAATTATTCAGAATATAATCTGAAATGCATTTGATCATATGGTAGATAGTTTAATAATTTATTTTTGGCCTTATTAGCAAAGCCTTGTATTTACTCTGCTGTCATCAAAACAAGATCTAAAACAAGATTATAGTGATTTCGTGTGTGTGGGTGTGTTCCGGTTTAAATTTTTTTTTTTTTTTTTTTTTTTTTTTTGCGATTTTAATGACCTGATAGCAATTACACATTTGAGGTGAGAGGATGTGGGGGAAATTACATATGAATAATGTCTAATTTAGAATTGCCTGTGCCCAAAGGGATACAGAAAGGCTGACAGTACTGTGCTCTCGTCACATAACTCAGTGACAGAGGTCTTATGATGTAAATATTCTCCCCAAATACATGAAAAGGTGTCATTGATGCCAGGTTTCATTTGTGGAGCTTGTTACATGCCAGTGAACCTACAAGGCTGATAGATGACAGGTATAACATTCTTTACAGAGATTTCAGGAACTCAAAACTACTAAGATCTTTGGTTCACAGCTCAGTGGGCACTCCTAGCTGTGTGATATTAAAAGGCTCCCAGTTTGAAGAATTGTCTGGAAAAGTAGTGGACAAAGGTAGCTTGGCACCCTTACTCCCTTGTATGTTCTCGTGTCTGGTGATGACACAAAGCACTGGGACAAGATTGTCTGTCAGTCCGAGGAACGGAGCTGGCGCAGGGACCAGTCACAGGGCCCTGGCAATACCTGCAGGTGTCGAGGACAGAAAAACTCATTTAGACGCTGCTCTGCAAGATGGGAAGACAGGTGGCAACTCTCTTACAGGGATATCTTTTATTTGAGCAGAACCAGACCAACTGTTCCTCATTAAAACACATTTTGCAACATGTTCTAATGTGAGCAGATCAAATGTGTGTGTGTGTGAGTGTGTGTTCAGAGAAAATTCAGCAATGTGCCAACTCCAGGTCACATTTACAAAATCTCAGCATGCTTCAGAACTGCAAGATAGGTAGGTTGAAGCATCCCTGCAAGATCTGAGGCTGGCTTTCTTGGAATGGCCTTCTGTAAAGAAACACAAAGTCATACCATTATGTCCATGAGATGCAGTGGCAAGTAAAGTGGATAAAGTCTGCTTGGAAGGACTCTTAGTCCTGATAGTCATTTGGTATGCAGTGCCTTGGCTTTTCTTATTCCTTTATATTGCATTATAAAAGTGCCTCTGATAGGTTTTTACCAAGGTTGAACTTAGTATGAGGAAAGCCAAGCCTCTCATCTGCTCTGCCATGTGTACCTGCTCTCCATAAACTGGGCGAATTGGAATTAAGTCATGTTAACAGTTCCCTAGGAATCCGAGAGGAATGAAAGAATGCATATAGAGCACGTAGAGTCCCTCCAGTCCTGTCATAACCAGCGCCTAAATGTTTCTCATCTACTTAGTGTTTATATATAGAGGTTGTCATCCACCTGTCCTCCTGGATCCTTACGCTTCTGGTTCTGGTGCATATTTACCTATTGCAGTTTGCAAATATTTTTGATAAGAAGGAACGGCAGGAGAAGCCTCTGAACAGCATGACTTTTTCCATTGGAAGGCCACACCTATCCAGCTCCCAAGAAAAGGATAGGATGTTTGCACCTGTATGAAAATATAAATATAGGACATCTTTGTGGCTCAGTTGGTTAAGTGTCTGCCTTCGACTCAGGTCATGATCTCAGGGTCCTGGGATGGAGCCCCACATCAGGATCCCTGCTCAATGGAGAGTCTGCTTCTTCCTCTCCCTCTGCTCCTTCCCCTGCTTGTGCTCTCTCATGCTCTCTTTCTCTCTCAAATAAATAAATTTCAAATATATATATATAATGCAAAGGAACACATAGAAGTACAAATGTTCTTTCAGAGAACATTAATTGACCACCTCCTTCTGGTCTTTTCTCTTTTGGCTGAAAGAGCCATGAGGAGGACCAACATGGTAGCTTAGCAGGTCTGCGTTAGCAGAGGCTGAGCCCCAGAGACACCATCTTCCTCCACCAGGTGCTTCATGGCAGCCAGCCATACAGCTGCTGGGAGGTGCCCTATGCCCTTTTTCCCATAAACATGAAGAACATCGGCTTCTGTTGGGGCCCATTCTCTCGTGCAGCTGGTGCAGCTCTGCCTGAACCAAGCACACCTTCTGGGACAATGAGAACATGGGGAAGTCACACATGCCAGGAGTGGTCAGCACAATAATGTACTCACACATGACAACCCACGTCGGGATCCCAGCAGCCTGTGAATGTGTTGCCTTACATGGCAAAAGGGAAGGAACTTCAGGTACGTGATTCAGTTAAAGGTTGAGATGGAGAACTTATCCTGGGTTATCCCCATGGGCCAGCATAAATCACAAGGATCCTCATTGCTAAAGCCTGTATTACTGGCTTTCAAGATATAGGCAAAAAGCCACAAGTCAGCGCAGCCTCTAGAAGCTCGATAAGAAGCAAGGAAACCAGTCCTGTCCTGGAACTGCCAGAAAGAATTCAGCTTGCTGGCAGCTCTGCTGACACCTCGATTTTAGCCTTTCGGACCTCCAGAACTGCAAGAAAATGAATTTGTATTAAAACCTGAGGTTTACGGCAATTTATTAAAGTAGCGATAGAAAACTAATATGCCATGCTATTTCTCTGCTGGCCAGCTTTCCCCTATTGGTATTATTTTATTTTTGTACCTTGTAGTATTGATGATGTTTGACCCTCTGTTCTATCTACCTAATAATCGAATAAGAAATACAAGGATAAATGGCAATTTATATGGAAAGACTGTGCCTGTGAAAAATGTGAACCTGTCATACTGTGGCACAGGTGAAAACGCAAACATCCTTTCAGCTAGCACTGCCCACCTGCCTCTGTGCTGGGCCCTGGGCACTGGCGAGTCCGCTCTCAAGGAATGTGCACAGGATCATACAGGAGGAGACAGGCCATTGACCACCACTGACAAGGGCCATGATGAAGGCCAGCCAACAGGATGCCCAGCCCCACAGAGGGGAAGCACCCTGCTCATCTGGGGCTGTGCGCCGGTTGAGAGAGTTTTTCCGACAGGAGGTCCTGTCTGACCAAGCCCTGGGAAAACAATCACGAGAGGAAGCAGGAGGCAGACGGTGGGCGGAGGAGAGCTGGCTGGTTCAGGCTGGGCACAGACCAGGGGCAAAAAGATTCTGTGTACCCTTGTGGGATTGGCAGTGACTTTTTTTAGTTTCCTTGAAAAAAATTTTATAACAAAAGTAAATATTGAAAGAAAAAAGCAGATGTAAAAAATGGCACACCTGACAGTTGAGCCCCTCTTCATAAATTGTGGAGTTTGAGTTTCCCTTGGCATATGAGACAGTTTTAGTTAAGAGCCAGAAGTTCCAGAAGGAACTTTAGTTCCAGAAGGCTCATTCCACAGAGGACAAGCCCAGGGAGTAGGAGACGTGTAGCTTCTTGGTTGTGGTTTAGCGCTTGTGAGGGCAGCATCCAGGACAGGACGTCTTTACCTCGGTACCACTGACAAGTGCCCTGGGAAGCTCTGGCCTTTCCCTGTCCCAGATTACACTGCTGAGATGTAGTACAATCGCCCTTCATTTAGACCTTCTGTAGGAGACCCAGGCGCTCCACTGGGGCACTGGGCGTGTTACCTCTGACCCTGTCGACATCAGCTTATGGTAGATATGGATATCTGCTTCATGGAGGGGGGAGCTAGCCTTAGGGGGCTTAAACCACTTGCCCAAGGTCACACAGCTGCTAAATGTCTGAACCTGGATTCAGTCTCTGCCCTGCCAGAATTTGAACCCTATGCTCCTTGGTGTGTCTCCTGATGATGCGTAAGGGATGGAAATAACATAAATCAATCAATCATATTTGAGGAGCAATAAAATAGTGACTTTTTAATTTTACAAAGAGAATATATCTATTTTTTTAAATTTTATTTTATTTGACAGAGAAGGAGAGAGAGCACAGGCAGGGGGAATGGTAGGCAGAGGGAGAGGGAGAAGCAGGCTCCCCACTGAGCAGAGAACCCGACGTGGGGCTCCATCCCAGGACCCTGGGATCATGACCTGAGCCAAAGGCAGCTGCTTAACCAACTGAGCCACCCAGGTGCCCCACAAAAAGAATATCTGAGATGGTTTGCCAATTCCATTAGAACGGCAAAATGCCATGGAATGTGTTAGTCTGGAGTTTTACATGCTCAAAGAACTTAATATGCGTGTCTCACTTGATCCCATAACAACCCTCTAATGTGAAAACACTCACAGTATCCCCATCTCTTAGGTGATTTTATGTGCAAACAGAGAGGATGAATCATTTGCCCCCAAATTCTAAGATGGACGTGGGATGAGAGCCCAGAACCAGTGCACGTCCTGCTCCTGGCACTGGTCCCATGCGATACCTCGTTGCACTGAATGTGTTCAGGTGTAGTAAGGAAGGCTTCTCTTTCCTTTCCCAGCAGCACACGGATAGCTGCCCAAGGAGGGAATAATTTGAGATGAACTGTCATTACCATCTAGCCAGACCAGGGTTTTTTTCTGAAGTCTTTGTCTCCATCTGATTGAAATCTGATCTGTAGCGTTCCTGAACATCAAAGTGGTTTTTGTTTGGTTTTGTTTTCAATGTAGGTACTTGGTTCTACTTTAACAGATTTATTACTTTAATAGGATTTGATAAGCTATATTTTTGAAAATTAGTAGGCTACGTTAGGAATTAGCAAGTATGTTTAGGAATTAACCAGGGAAACAGTGAGATTTACAAGGGAGGAATAGCCCGTGTTAATCAAAGTGAACACTTCCCCAGTGTTGTCCTGAGTCTACTGTAACTGGGTCAAAATGGGGATCTTTGTGATTGAACAGTTCGTATCCTGCCTCGTTTCAAATTTCTCTTTCGAGAAAGGCAATTCTGAATGGAGTTTGATTTTTTAAAAAGTGTAAGTTTGAGAGTTGGTGTTTACTTAGTCTTAGCAAGCAATAACGTTTCTCATACTGGGTGTGTTCCAGTTTGAGAGATGGAAGTGCATCTTGAATTTCAAGAATTAATAACTTCTGGTAACGATGTTTAAGAAGTCTAGGGAAGGTTTGAGCCTTCTGTTTATTTTTATTTTTTTTTAAGATTTTATTTATTTATTCATGAGAGACACAGAGAGAGAGAGAGAGAGAGGCAGAGACACAAGCAGAGGGAGAAGCAGGCTCCATGCAGGGAGCCTGATGTGGGACTCGATCCCTGGACTCCAGGATAACGCCCCAAGCCAAAGACAGAAGCTCAACCGCTGAGCCACCCAGGCATCCCGCCTTCTGTTTATTTTCCAGAACTATTGACCATACAAAGTATTTCTCTAAGTCAGCTATATACATTGTTCTGTGTCTGTGTGTGTGTCTGTGTGTAACTGTGTGTCTGTCTGTGGTATCTATGTGTCTGTGTGTGTCTCTATGTGTCTATGTGTGTCTGTATGTCTGTGTGTGTGTGTGTGTGTGTGTGTGTGTGTCGGAGTCTGTGTGTGTATGTGTCTGTGTGGGTATTTTTGTGTGTCTGTGTGTGTGTGTCTGAGTCTGTGTGTGTGTCTGAGTCTGTGTGTGTGTGTGTGTCTGTGGGTATCTTCGTGTGTGTGTGTGTATCTGTGTGTATGTGTGTGTGTATGTGTGTGTGTGGATATGTAAACTTGTACCTTAACATAGGTTATGTATCATCACCTCAAAGCACTTTTTGTTTAATTGCATCCTAAAAATGCTGCATTAGTTCCTGTTCACGAATACTGCTCCTGTGTAGAGATCTGCCATAGTTGTACGTTTAGATGTTGGAGTGTCTTGGACTTTATGAGAAAGTCCTTCTGTTTCCTGTATTTTTATAGTTTCCTTTCAGTATCCCATTGCTAGTGACAACTGAAGTGTATGAAGCCAGCTGCCACTGATTACAGTCATCTGAGAAACCTTTCTTTCAATTTTATGTTTAAAAATATACCTTCACACTCTTTTAATCAAGATCTTGAGTTGGTAAGAGGTGAGGATATGAAAGAAGCACAGTGCTACCTTGTCCCTCTCCTGCTACGTTGGTTTGTCAAGCACCCACCTTGATCCCAGGGAGAGGGGCAGGTCAGGTGGGTTTCTTGTGGCTGCCCTCGCATGCTGTTGCTCTCGGTGTGATTCTGTGACGCACACTTGGCCACTAGGAACAGGAGGGCAGCCCATCACCAGTTACGTTCAGACTTAGGTGTTTGACGGGAGTGGGTGGGGGGGCAAGGGTGTGGAGGGACCCAAGGAGGAACAGCTGCATCAAATACAAGTATAGCTGATCCACTGTGGCAATTCAATAAGTAACTTTCATGTTTGGAGCAAAATTTTATGGCAAATGAGTTACAAGAAGGAGACGAAATTTTGTGAAATGCTCATCAAAAGTCAAGGGTTCTTTTTAAGGCTGAGAGCAAAAACACTTCACCAGCACTGTAGCTTCGTGAAGCAGAGTGTATTGTAAACTCAACAGAATGCTTAATGCCTTAAGACTTGCCCAGCCTTGTGCAGGTCAGCCTGACCGCCGGCCTGGCACCAGTGATCACCAAGTGACAGCTTTGAATTGCAAGTGGAGAAGCAGGGTCCAGCATTCAGAATGAGGACTGGACCAGGGGGACTGTCCCTGAAGCTGGGAGACATTTCATTTCACAGGCTCACTCTTCAACGGGCCCTTCCAAGGCCCTGTACTTACTTTCGTATTCGTATTTTTTTCTTAAAAAGAAAGCTTCAGTCCCCCACACTACCTGGGTCTACTCCTAGGTGAGGGTGTCTGTGAACCTTCTAACATAATACCTGGAAGTGTGAGTGGCATTGTGTGCATAGGGCACAGTCACGTCTACAGGTCTCTGGGGAACAGTCTGTAGTCTTCACTGGCTTCTCAAAGCCATGTATGACTCAAATATGACAAACTCAGACCAAGGAGAAATTAAGCAACCTCTTAGTTAGGGTCTTGTAAGCCCAAAGTTAAGTGAAGGTTTCATTTGTAGAGGCAACATCTTCTTAGTACCCTGAATACATCACAGGACACACAGGTCACCAGCGATCTGGATAGGCACCTGTAGGATGGTTTGCACCTCATCTGCAATCCACGCCCCCACTCACTCACTCACTCACATCCAAACACTTAGTACCTGCACGCTCCTTGCAGCCATGCAGGTCCAAGGACCCAGAGGTGAAGTAGACAGCCTCCCACATTTGAAGAACTCATACCGCTTGTGTCCTTGGAGCTGAGGAAGGCTTGCATTCCTTCCCAAGGCTGCTGAGTCCAGAGGAGCGCTGTCCTTGAGATACAGAGACTACTTTTAGTCAAAATAAAAGTTTGCCAACATAGTCTTCGCCCAAAATATCACACAGAAAGCCAGTCTCACAAGAGAATGGTCTGCTGGGGCGGAGGCAGGTTTGGGTGTACTTCTGGGCTCTGGGCACGGCCCCCACTGCTGCAGGGAAGGAAGCCCCCCCTCTGCTCAGCTGCATGTCCCCTCTTTGAGGCGTGGACACCAGCAGGGTGAGGACCCACATACCTGTGCAGCAGATCATGATACGACTGCCGTTGGGTTGGAAAATTTATCCCTTTAGTTAACAGATTGGTGTTTTGTTTTGTTTTGTTTTAACTTTGCAATGAGTCTCCTATAGTCAAAGCAAGATTTCTTGTACATCCACCACACGCATTAGCCAGTGGACATTGGATTCTAAAGGATATTTTTATTTCCCCATTGCTATACTTCATACCTCTTGTTACTCATCTGAACTAACATCCTGTTGGTTCTCCATCAAACGGCCACTGCCCCTCCTTCCCAAACCTTCAGCCATCATGCTAACCTCAGTGCTCATCACCTCTCACCTCAACTCGCCACTGGATTGTCTATTCCCCTTCTCTTCCCTCCCTCCAACCGAGCCTGCACCTTCCTGGGAATTCCGGTCTCCATGATTCTCCAGTGCACGGTGAGCCCCACACAGAGGGCGAAGGTGTCAGCGAGAGATCCTTAGGAGCTCAGAAGGGAAGAATAAGCAAAATAAGATGGCTGCTGCACACATGTGCTGCTGTGGGTTCCTGGCTCTCCCACAGACATGCCATATGCTGTCCTGCCCTGGCTTGGCCCCTCGCCCCTCACTGTGCTCCTCCCATCAGTGCTCCCCTGCCCCCACCTCCACCTCCATCTTTCAAAGGCTTGTCTCAGGTCTCAACAGGGGAGGCACCAATTCTAAACCTAAGATGGAGATCTTATATAGTAGAATTAAAATCACGCTTTCAAGCATCTTGACAGCAGCCAGGTGCCCCCTCCTTGCTCCTCTGCACACCCAGCCAAAAGCACCAGGGAACAGAGACCACCCAAAAAGCAGTGTGGCGGTGACTCCTAGTTCCTCATACTCCTTCCAAGCAGGACTTTCCACCTTTTCTTTGTCTGGCACACAGAAAAAGTGACGATGGCCACACAGCACACGAGAGAAACAGAGGGAGCTGCGTGTGGAGGGCCTATGCCTCTGGCCACCCAGACCCATTCAGCTCCCTCTTTGAGTTTGGAGCAGCCCCAGCCAGCAGCACCCCCACCCCAGGATCTCCACCCTGAGGGATATGTTTGCGGAAAAAGATGGCCTCCGTGGTCTCTCCTCTGTCATTCTTTTTTTTTTTTTTTTTTTTGCCAAGTAGGGATGTGGTTACATCTGTAAAAGTTACGTTTTTTACTGTACATGAATATTATGTTTCATGAATATTGCCTTGATTCTCCACAAACATGCGCTCTCTCTCTCTATCGCTCTTGCTCTCTCTCTCTCATCTATTTTGTGTATAATCTGGAAAATCATGAACTTGGTCTGACACTTCAAGGAAAGGAAATGTGACTTATTCATGCCTAACTTGGGGCCACCGGCCCACGGAGGGTGTTCAGATGCGTCTGTGGTGAAGCAGTAACTAAGTGATAGCTGCTTCTTACATCAGACCTAAAAGCTTCTGCACAGCAAAGAAAACCATCAACAAAACAAAAAAGCAATTTGCTCAAATAGAGAAAATATTTACAAATCACATGTCTGATATCTGAGTGAGTAAAACTCAAAATATGTAAAGAACTCCTACAACCCACTAGCAAAAAAAAAAAAAAAAATCTGATTAAAAATGGGTAGAGGATCTGAGTAGACATTTTTCCACAGAAGACATACAGATGCTTAACGGGTACATGAAAGATGCTAATCATCCCTCATCATCAGGGCAGTGCAAATGAAAACCACAGTGAGCTGTTACCTCACACCTGTTAGAAGGGCCGGTATCAAAAAGACAAGAAATAACAAGTGTTGGCAAAGGTATGGAGAAAAGGGCACTGTTGCGAGGGAGTGTAAATTTGTGTAACCACTGTGGAAAACAGTATGGAGCTTCCTCAAAAAATTAAAAACAGAATGATCCAGAAACTCCTGCTTATTTATCTGAAGAAATAACACTAACCCCTGTGTTCATTGTAGCATTATTTACAGTTATCAAAATATGCAAACAGCCTAAGTGTCCATCAGTGGATAAATGGATAGAGAAGATGTGGGATATATATTCCTATGTGTGTGTGTTATGTATATATGAATATTACTCAGCCATAAAAAAGAGGGAAATCTTACCATTTGCAACAACATGGATGGACTCTGGGACACCGTACTAAGTGAAATAAGCCTCAAAAGGATAAATATCATTTGGGTTCAATTGTATGTGGAATCTAAAAAAGAATTTAAAAATTGAGCTCGTGGATCCAGAGAACAGATTGGTGGTTGCCAGAAGAGGGGTGGGGGGTGAGCGAAATGGGTGAAGGTAGTCAGAAGGTGCACACTTCCAGTTGCGGCATGAATATGCCCCGGGGATGTAATGTACAGCGCGGGGACTGTGGTTAGCAATACTGTGTTGTGTATTTGAAAGTTGCTGAGAGAGGAGACCCTACAAGCTCTCATCGCAACAGAAAGAGTTGGAACTATGCATGGCAGCGGGTGTTAACTAGACTCATTGTGGGGGTCACTTGGGAATGCAGGAAACATCGAATCATTATGTTGAACTAAGAACAATGTTATGTGTCAGTTGTATCTCAATAAAGAAAAAAAAAAGCTTCTTCTAGGAACTCGTTAGTTGACTGATGTCACAGTAGGGCTTTTTTTGCGTCTTAAAGTCATTTTTTTTCCCGTCTTCATAGGGCTTCAGAAACAGGCCGAGGAGTCACCTGAGCTCGGCTCGCCACCCTTCTGCTGCGGTGCGGCGGGACTCTGCTAGCTCCAGACTGGTGCTCCACTTGCAGAAACTCCATCAAGACTGTGCACTGAGGGTGTCTGTGGGCCTGGCTCTATTTGCTCTTCTTCTGGCTTTTTTGGTCAAAGTCTATAATTAAAACACAACTAAATGAAGCATTTGTGAAGAAGAATAAATTTCTAAGTAAAACCTGCAACGAACGGAAAAACAACCACGTCGGTTCTCCAAGAGCAGTAATCTATCCTGGTCTCACTGCCTCCGCTTCAGCCCTACTTTTTAATGGGCTTCCTCTGTCTCGCATTGAGTTGGGCCACCGGTTATTTGACCTAAAACCTACTAACTGTTGCCATAGCATATCTTCTAAATTAAGCTACTTTTGGTTTATTTGCAGCAAGAAATGCAAGTGGTTGCATTTTTGTTTCACCCTCCAGTCTTCAAGTCAGAACTTCATTGTACCCCGGATCCAGTCATCTTTTCCTGATGTGGGAAGAATTTTGAGACTTCAATAAACATTAACAAAAAAAAAATGTACCTTTTTCCTTATGCTTTGTTTGGAGTCCCAGTGCTACCAACATCTTATTTCTCACAGCAGATGCTTTCCTGGAAGGTTTATATAGAAACCTGTGTTTAAAACAAGAATTATCTTGGAATGCACAGCGAGAGTCACCAGGTAAAGGACTCTCGGTGACATTTTCTAGAAGCATGAGGAATCACCCACTTCTTTGGCACCCACAAACTTTCAAAAACTGGGTTTGTCTAAAACCAGCTGTGCCCCTTTTCTGACAGTTTTGATCAATGACACCAATGTTTGTTTGTACCTGACGCCCTTGGCCTTTACTAAATAGAGTGACTTATTTCACAACAGAAGGAATCGATGTACTAAGCCACCTTAGGAACATCAGAATTTAAATGTTATTTGGATCATCTAGGCACAGGGTATTTGGGTGCCTTCTGGTTACCACAGGACATTTCATCGTTTAACCCACACTCCTGTTGAGCTCTTTTATGTGTCTTTCAGGAATCCAAATTAAAATTAATTTGTGTCATCAGTTGGTACAGCTAAAAGAACAAACCAAGCAAACAAAACTAGTGTCAGTACAGTTCCCCAGTATCTGGCGTGTGCTTCTACAAGGAAAACACGTTTCGGATGCAGACCACCTGCCTGTGCCCCTCCCAAGTCCCCCAGGGGAACATGCCTTTGGGATGGCCCTGGCTAAAGCCTAGAGTCACACTGGGTAGGACACAAGAAGAGCTTTGCGCCCCTAACTGACCCAAGACAAGCCCCATCTCACCCTTTCCCTGCTATTTCCCTCTTACTCCTCCCCTGTTTCTTTCCTCCCGTCCTGCTCTTTGCACCCTAGTCTCCTTGCCTCCACTCTCCTCTCTTCAGTTGTCCTTCCTGTGAAAGAATGGCACACCCAGCCATCCAACAGCCCCACTGCCCCTCACCACCGTGGTGGGGCTTCTCAAGGATTGTTTTAGCCATTTGAGGTTGTTTCCTCTCTGCCTCTACTGTTTCTTACTCCCAGCTGGTCTGCAACTTCATTTTGCCCTTTTGTTCAAAAAAGCAGGGACCAGACCATACGTGGTAGCATTTGCTATACTGGTGAGCAGTTGGCAAGAGGGGTGGCTACGGTCTGAAAATCCAGTTTGCTTTTTTCCATGACCTCCTGCTGGAGGGAGGGAGAAGGGCAGGGTGTGGTGGTTGCTGACAACACAGTTCTCTTGTGGACAGGATGAGCCTGGGAGCCCTAGGAGCAAGTGCATTCATCAGGAAGGCCATCACCTTTCCAGGTCTTTCCTGGCCACAGTGCTACTGCACATGGCCCACCCCTCTGGAGGTAGGCCTGGCCTTGTGACCTTTGTTGGCCAATGCAACAGGAGTGGAAGGGTCCTATCTTTGAGGCAGACACATTCAGAGCTGGGGTACATTCACCATATGCTTTTCCCGCCACAAGGGTGATTATGGGCACACATGTCAGGATAAAGCTTCCCTTGGCTGAGTCCCTGAGGGAGTCCAAGGAGCAGAGCCCCCTACCAGCATGCACTAGACATGTGTAAAACAGGAAAGGAACTTTAGTTGTGTTAAGCCACCGAGATTGGGCATTGTCCACTTAGAATAAGCTATCCTGATTCATTCAAAGAGTCAGCCATGATAGGATGGTTGACTTTGCATTTGTGAATGTAGCTGGTGATGTGCCTAGTATTTTTCTTGTCATGTTTTCCCTTAGTACCAAAGTCCTTTTTTTTTTTTTAATTCCCCCCCCCCCCTTTTTTTTTTTAATAGTGCCTATTCCTGCTGAAAAGTAACTATGAAGAGATCTATCTTGGTGCATTCAGGCTGCCATAACACATCCATAGACTGGGTGGCTTATAACCAGCAGAAATCTATTTCTCATGGTTCTGATACTAAACAGTTCAAGGTCAAGGCACTGGCAGATTTAATATCTTGTGAAGACTCACTTCCTGCTTCAGAGATGGCCGTCTGCTTCTGCATCTCATATGGTAGAAGGGGTGAGGGAGCTCTCCAGGTCTTGTAATCCCATTGGTCAGGACTCCACCTTCATGATCTGGTCACCTCTCAAAGGCTCCATCTCCTATCATCACTTTTTTTTTTTAAAGATTTTATTATTTATTCATGAGAGACACAGAATGAGAGGCAGTGACATAGGCAGAGAGAAAGGCAGGCTCCCTACAGGGAGCCTGATATGGGACTCGATTCCAGGACCCCAGGATCACAACTTGAGCCAAAGGCAGACACTCAACCACTGAGCCACCCAAGTGCCCCATCATCACATTTTTAAATAAAGAAGATATATTAATCAGGTTTCTTTTCTCTTTCTCCCTCTCCCTGTTCCTCTCTTTCATTCTGTCTTCATTCATCAAGTGTGAGATAGTCAGTAGAATAATGTAAAAAAAAAAAAATCTTTCGTGAAAACTTTGCTTTGTTGCTGGGAAAATGTGTCTAAACATCAGATTTCCATATGTCTTTCAGTCAAAACATATGCTTTTCTGTTGACTTCAGTCCAGGTTGAAAATTTCAGTCATGGAGAGAGAATTGGAGTTACAAATGAAACTTCAAGGGGTTTTATCATAACACAAAGATAGAGGAAGTAAAGGAAGGGCAAGAGGGAGAGAAAGGAAGAAAAGAGAGAAGAAAAAAGGGAAAAAGATATTCTTAAGATTTGCCTGGCCCCTGAGGCACCCCAGGATATTTTAAATTTTTGAGGCAAACACAGTGACATCTGTCAGATACCGTGCAAACTAGTCACTCAAATGGTTCCATTTCAATATTGGAATGCACACTTTTCCATGATGCCATGTCTAAGACTGGATTTTAGGCAGTTCCTGTGACAAAAAAAGCAAGTATAAAGTGAAAATGTGGAACAGGAACTACAGACTTACCTTATTTCACAGTTTGAGAAGTTGTGCAATGCCCAACAGATGCACATGTTCCATTAATCAGTAATTATGGTAATTTTGGAATAAAATATAAAATAAAAATAGATTTACTTCAGTTTACTTATATTACTTTTTCACACAGATTTTATAAGATATTTCAGACACAAGTATTTATTAAATTGTTAGTACCTACCTGCTTAGTAAACAGAATGGTTAGCTGTTTCTATTTGCTAGGAGTGCCATGAATCGAGAAAGCTTGAGAACCTCAGCTCTGTGGCATAACCTATAGAGGATCCATGCCAAATTTATATTTAATCTGGGATCATAATTATTTCTCAAAATATTTTTTAGTCTTTTAATTTATTAATAGTATGTGTTGGATAAATTTATATTTGCCTTCCCACTGAGCTAGAATTTATGATGTTGAAACTATAAAATTTGCGGTGCATAGGTGGCTCAGTCAGTTGAGCACTGGCTCTTGGTTTCAGCTCAGGTCATGATCTTGGAGCCCTGGGATCAAGCCCCATGTTGGGCTCCATGCTCAGTGGGGAGTCTGCTTGGGATTCTCTCTGTCTTCCTCTTCCTCTCCCCCTCCCTCCCTCTCTCTCTAATAAATAAATAAATCTTAAAAAAGGAAAGAAACTATAAAGAAAAACTTACTGAGTTAAGGAACTTATGTAAATGAGTCAAGGATCTGAATCAACTGGATTCAGACCTCAGTAGTTTCCTCAAATCTCAGTATAAATTAGAGGCAAATAATTTAGGGAAAGAGCATGAGGTTTTTGACATCTGCAGAAGTTCAGTTTAACTTGCAGCCAGGCCACCTTCTAACCTTCATCTGTAAAATAGAGACACGATTCCACTGCAGGATCACTGAAAGATGAAATGGGATCACACATATCAAGCAGTATGTCCTTGGCACACCTAATTTCTTCCCCTTTCATGATTTACTTTGCCCATTTAAACATGAAAACCAATTTTATAAATAAGGCTAGGTGGTCTTAAATTCTGATATTAACACACGACCACCCAAAAGAATTATATATGGAATAAAAAGATTCCTGCCTCAAGGGACTTAGAGTCTAATTCTAACAAACGCAGCAAAGGAAGAAAAATTCAAAGAAAATGGATTGCAGCTGTATTTGAGGAGATCAAATTAATGAATGGTGTGGGGCACAGATTTGGGTGGCCAATCTAAGATCAAGAAGGAGATTTTCCATGGCCAAAGATGAAAAGAGCAAGCAGACTAATAGGAGACCTAGAAGTCATGCCCTCCCCCACCCTGCCTTGGGGGTAAAAGGAAATGCACTATTATTCTTCATTACTTTTCTGTCAATTATTTCCTACCGGTACTGTTTCTAAGGGTTCCATACCCAAAATATCCCAACTGTATAGAGGTCGGAGCAAAGAGTTTCATTTGGTCTCTTATGGTCTTCCTAGTTAATGGACATCTGAATATACTTACACATACTGATAAGGCAAGTTCCCAGGGAAAAAAATACATTTATGTAATTAAATATACATATTTATTTAACATATATATGTATGTGTATATATATATATGCACACACATTTTTAAAAACCCAACCTTGGATAAAGGTAAGAGAAAACCTGGAATTCAGAAAAGCCTAAAGAACTAGAAATTTTAACTCTTAGGTTTATCTAATTTGCTCTTAATATGCCTACTTAATTGTAGTGAATACAGATGTTACTCTAGACAGTCTGATTCCAAGGTCCAAGCTTTTAACTTCTGTTTTTACCCCCAATTTCCACAAAGAGGAATAATACATATGTGGTTTTTAAACAGACCTAGAGATTTTCAAATAGATACAAAGCATGTTGTTGACTTGTTTCACTTGGGCCCATACCATCCATATACTGTATGCATAACTAATGAGGCTAGTTGCAAACTACAGCTTACTTTTAAATTGAGTGTTATCTCCCTTGAAGAGTCACTTTGGAATGACTCCGATGACACTCAATCCTGAATGTAGCTCCTGGTGCTAGCTTGTGAGTCTCTGCCCTTGCAGGAGGAATTTCTGTGATATCTTTACTCTTCCAGGTGTGATCTGTTTTGAAATGGCCAGAAGTAATTTAAACATACCTGGTGAGTGAAGATTAGATTGAACGAGATATACTGGTAGGGGTCCCTGAGAAAATTCTTCCGTGGACATTGGCCATCTTAAGAAAATGCCTTGTAGTAAAACTTTCTTCCCTTAAACACTAGACTTTCCCCTGAGCAGCATGGACAAACAGGAGGAAGTGGCTTCACTAGTGAATTCTACAAAACATATATAAAGAATAATGAACACCCATTCTTCTCATACACTTTCAAAAAAAATGAAAAAGGAAGGACATTTTCTAATTCATACTATGAGGCCAGCATTACCTTGATACTAGAGCCAAATAAAGATACCACAAAAAAAAAAAAAAAAGAAAGAAAGAAAGAAAATGGAGAACCAATGTCCCTTATGAATATAAATGCAAAAATACTTAAAGTATTAGCAAGTTGATCTCAACAACATATTAAAAGGATTATTTACCATGACGTGGCAGGATTTATTCCAGGAATGTAAGGGTAGTTCAACATAAAACTGACATTACATATCACACTAATAAAATGAAGGGGGAGGAAGATCCCTGGGTGGCTCAGCAGTTTAACACCTGCCTTCGGCCCAAGGTGTGATCCTGGAGACCCAGGATCAAGTCCCATGTCAGGCTCCCTGCATGGAGCCTGCTTCTCCCTCTGCCTGTGTCTCTGCCTCTCTCTCTCTCTCTCTCTCTCTCTCTCTCTCTCTCTCATGAATAAATAAATAAAATCTTTAAAAATAAAATAAAATAAAGGGGAAATAAAAAACATTTGATTATTTCAACTGACACAGCAAAGCATTTGACAAAATCCAATACCTTTCATGACAAAAACTTCTTAGAAAACTAGGAACAGAGGGGAAATTCCTCAACATGATAAAGGCTATTTATGAAAACCCACAGCTCACACCATATTCGGTGGTAAAAGACAAAGGTTTCCCCCTAAGATAAAGACAAGGATGCCCACTTTCACTGCTGCTATAAAACATTGTACTAGAGGTTCCAGTGAGAGCTGTTTGCCAAGAAGATTAAATAAAAGGCATCCAAATTGGAAAGGAAGAAGTAAAACTGTATTTGCAGATAACATGATGAAGCAAGGCATAAAAGAATTCCAAAGAATTCACAAGAAAGCTGTTAGAGCTAATAAACAAATTTGGCCCAGTTGTAGATTTTAAGATCAATACACACAAATCAGTTGTGTTTCTATACACCAGCAATGAACCATTAAAAAAAAAAAAAAAAAAAAGCGGGGCAGCCCAGGTGGCTCACGGTTTAGCGCCGCCTTCAGCCCAGGGCGAGATCCTGGAGACCCGGGATCCAGTCCCACATCAGGCTCCGTGCATGGAGCCTGCTTCTCCCTCTGCCTCTGTCTCTGTCTCTCTCTCTCTCTGAGTCTCTCATGAATAAATAAATAAAATCTTTTTAAAAAATTAAAATTAAAAAAATTAAAATTAAAAAAAGAAAGCAACTCCATTTATAATAACACCTAAAGAATTAAATACCAAAGAATAAATTTAACAAGAGTGGTAAAAGACTTGTATGCTGAAAACGATATACTATTGCTGAAAGAGATTTTTAAATATCTAAATAAATGTAAAGATATCACTTTTCACAGAAAGGACTTCACATTGTTAAAACACTAAAACGAGCTACAGATTCAATGCAATCCCTATCAAAACAGCCTTTTTTTTTTTTTTTTTTTTGCATAAATGGAAAAGCCAACTCTCAAATTCAAATGGAATTGCAGGGGGTCCCTAATTGCCAAAATAGTCTTGAAAAAGAATAACAAAGTTCTGGGCATCTGAGTGGCTCAGTACAGTGAGTATCCAATTCTTGATTTCCAGTCAGGTCATGATCTCATGGTCACGAGATCCAGCCCCACGTGGGCTCTGTGCTCAGCAGGGAGTCTGCTTGGGATTCTCTCTCTCCCTCTCTGCCTCTGCCTCTCCCATTTGGGAGAGCCAAAACCATTCAATAAAGGGCAGTCTTTTCAACAAATGGTATTGGGAAAACTGAATATCAAGAATAAAGTTGGGCTTTTACCTTACTCTATATATGAAAATGATCTCAAAATGGATAAAAGACCAAAATAAACTTAAAAGGTAAGTTTATAGAACTTCTAGAAGAAAACAAAACATTGGGGAAAATCTTCACGACTTTAGATTTGGTAAAAATTTCATAGATGTGATTCCAAAATACAGGAAACAGCAGAAAAATTTTGTACTTCATCAAAATTAAGAACTTTTATACATCAAAGGACACTATCAAGCAAGGTGATAACCTACAGAATGGGAGAAAATATTTGCAAATCCTATCTCTGATAAGAGATTAATATCCAGAATATATAGAGAAGTCCTAAAATTCAACAAACCACTAATGAACAACTGAACTTAAAAAATGTGTAGGGGCGCCAGAGAGGCTCAGTACGTTGAACGTCTGACTCTTGTTTTTTTTTTTGTTTTTTTTTTTTTAATTTTTATTTATTTATGATAGTCACACAGAGAGAGAGAGAGAGGCAGAGACACAGGCAGAGGGAGAAGCAGGCTCCATGCACCGGGAGCCCGACGTGGGATTCGATCCAGGGTCTCCCGGATCGCGCCCTGGGCCAAAGGCAGGCGCCAAACCGTGGCGCCACCCAGGGATCCCTGACTCTTGGTTTTGACTCAGGTGATGACTCCTGGGTCCTAGGATTGAGCCCTGAGTTGGGCTTTGTCCTCAGCAGGGAGTCTGTTTGAAGATTCTCTCCCTCTACCCTTCCTCCCACTTGCATACCTGCTCTCTCTCTCTCTCTCTCTTTCTCTAATAAATATATATTTTTAAATGTGTAAGAGACTTGAGTAGATATTTCTCCAAAGAAGATACACATATGGCCGATAAAGCACATGAAAAGATGCTCAATATCATTAGTCCTTAGGAAAATGCAAATCAGGACACCTGGATGGCTCAGTCAGTTAAGGGCCTGACACTTGATTTCAGCTCGGGTCATGATTTCAGGGTCTTGGGTTCGAGCCCTGCATTAGGCTCCATGCTCAGTGGAGGAGTCTACTTGAAATTCTCTCTCCCTCTCTCTCTGCCCCCCTTCCCTGTACAAATAATAAATAAGTCTTTTTAAAAAAAAACGAAAATACACATCAAAATCACAGTGAGTTACTATTTCACACCCATTAATATGGCTGCCATCAAAGTAAAAGATAATATAGAGAAATTGGAACCCTCATTTATTATGAGTGAAAATATAAAATGGGTCAGCCACGATGGGATATAGCTTGGCAGTTCTTCAAATTTAAACCTAGAATTCCCTTATGACCCAGCAATTCTATTCTAGCTATATATATGTATATGGTCCAAAAGATTTGAACATAGGGACTCTCACAGGTGCCCATATGTTCCTAACAGCATTATTCACAATAGGCAAAAGGTGGAAACAATCCAAATGTCCATTGATAGATGAATGCATAAGCAAAATGTAGTACACAGTGTAGTAGACAATGGAATATTAGCCTTAAAAAGAAGTGAAATTCTAACAACAGGCTACAACATGGATGAACCTTGAAAACACTAGGCATACAGTGAAAAAAGCCAGACACAGAAGGACAGATATTGTATGATCCCACTTATAGGAAGTACCTAGACTAGATTAATACATAGATACAGAAAGTAGAATTAAAGTTACCAGGAGCTGAGGGGAGGAGGAAAGAGGCAGTTATTGTTTAATGGATACAGAATTTATGTTGGGTATAATGAAACAGTTTTATAAATAGACCATGTTGGGGATCCCTGGGTCCTTGGTGGTTTGGCACCTGCCTTTGGCCTGGGGCATGATACTGGGGTCCCGGGATCAAGTCCTGCGTCAGGCTCCCTGCATGGAGCCTGCTTCTCCCTCTGCCTGTGTCTCTGCCTCTCTCTCTCTCTCATGAATAAATGAATAAGATCTTTTTAAAAAAAAATAAATAGACCATGTTAATAGTTAGGCATACACCACTGTAAATTTATTTAATGCCCCTGAATTATATACTAAGAAATGGTTACCATGATAAATATTGTTATGCAAATTTCACCAAAATTAGAAAGGCATTATACTGTAAAAGTTCATGGTGACTTTGAGACAGAGTGCAGCGAGAGCATAGTATATACAAGGGAAGTGACTGGAAATTAAGAAATCTGCTCAGATCACATTTGTGAAGTGTTTTGACACCAAGAAGGAAGGAATCTCAACCTTATCTGATAGTCAAGGAAGGGCCACTCCAGACTTCTAAACAGACTTCTAAATATCGAAGGCTCCAAAGTCCTGTTTGGGAAGAGAAGCACTGACCGTGAGCAGGATGGCTGGTCTCCTGTTGGGGCTGCAAGCCAATGGGTTCCTCTAACCTTACTCTGTATGAGGCTTTTGGAAACATACAACGTAATAACCACTTTTTCGGGACCATGAAGCAAGGTTTAGGTGTAGAGTTTAGCTCTGCACTTTATCCTGAGTTTTTCATCTGCTGCTAAGCTTCTAAATCTGTCCGTTTCCCGGGAGAACTGTGAGCAGACCTCAGCTTAGCCAGTTGGTTGGTGATGGTTCTTGTCATTGTCATTACTGACACCGGTACTGCTGACCCTGGGAGTTGGTTTATTTTACAACTGTTGCTGTAACACCGAACAGATAACCCAATGTGTGGATCCCATCAGTATTTTAATTAAGAAAATGCCTCACTAAGAGTCTAGCTCCTGTCTTTGTAGTTCAGCGTCCTTGATCTTTAATCTTTGCTTTGACACTTCTATACCGAGTGACGTCTGGGGACCTAGCAACCCTCTATCCCTCCAGCACCTGCTACCTTCCCTGTGTATCTACTGTGCGATTCAAGTGAGTGACTCCAGCTCTCTGGTTTGATCCTCTGTATCTCAAATTCTGTAAATACACCTGTTCAGTTAAGGATTCAGATGCTCTCTTCTCAAGAAATGGATGTGGCTTTTTTTTTTTAACCAAAAAGCCACCTGTGATAACCATCTCAGGCTGTGATCCTTAGAGAACAAGGATGTGTTCCTGGATTTTTGTCTCTAGCCATCGTGACTTCTACCATCTTACTCGAGATACAAAGGAAGGGCTTCTGCTGCCTATAGATACCAAATCATGGCCCCCTACCCTCAATTCCAACCTTCATGGCAAAAGTCTAAATTCCTCATGATTGGCCCATTAACACATTAAAACTTGTCACATCTATAAGACCAAAAAAACTAGACTATAATTTGGTCTCCACTCCAGGCTTTGGGTGTAAGTAAACCTGACTGTAGCCCACTGTTTCACCCAGGAAACAGTGGTGGGTGGTCAATATCATGTCTCCTTTGGTTCCAAGAGTGAAATCAGAAATCAAATGGAAAATGAACAAGGAGACAGAGCTTAAGAGTCCAGGTCCCACCCAGAGGAAGTAAAGAATCTTTTGAAATTTCTTTTTACATTTTAACATGGATTAACCTATTCAGGATAAGCTGGGTTTTGTCTCCTTTAAAAGAACGATCCGCAAACCTTTGAAGGAAGCAGTTGTGTCTGTCGTCCTTGACCATCTTTCTTCTTTTTAAATCTTTTTTTTGTCTCTGATTCTCCCAACAATTTTTTTATTCACACATTCCTTCCGTGTGGAAGCACTCTAACCCCATCTGCTCAAAACAAGATTCTAACATCTCTCGTTAAAGCCCCTCTCCTCTCTGTCCCTCTTAACACAACAGCCTCCGCCTCCAAGATTTCTGAAGTTAAAAGGGTCAAATGTTCCAAAGCAATCTTACAAAAAGCAGAAGTTGGTTGGATAGCAGTCTAAAAAATGTAATCTCATGAAACCCGATTGCTTTGGGCAATCAGAATTATATAAGCTACAAGAAAATTCAGTAGCTAAAAATATTGTATTTCAGGTCAAAGAATATTTTTAATGCCTTGAGACATACAAATCAAAAGGAAAGTGGGGTAGGGGAAGCAATTTAATACCGGCCTTTCCTCATGCTGTGTGGCAAATTCTAGCTGTCTATCTGAGGAGCTGAAGTAACTTCAATTAATATTAAAAGCGAAGCCTATGTCAGCATAACACTGAAGTCACAAATGTAAACTCCCTGAAAGTCACTACGGGCTGCCTTCTGGTAATCAATCCTAAACAGCCTCCGTTTCTCTCAAATGTGTCAGGGAGTTCAACTTTCTTACAGAAACATTTGAAATTTGAGTTGACATTTGAATTGGTTATGTGGAAAGACTGCTCCTGCTCAACACTTGACAGAAAGGGGTCAGTGTGTTTCTCTCTGCTTCACCTAGGACCTGGTTTTGCTTGAGATGGCAGAGGTGGTAACGCTACAGGACAGCCTAGAATAAGAGCAAGAGGGGCTCCTGGAAACCATGGAGCTTTTTTCCCCTTATTTTAAAGATGGAGAAACTGAGGTGAAGGTGAGTTAAGTGACCTGTCTATGCCATCCCTCTAGTTTGGAGCAAAGGGTGTTCTCTTTGGTGTCGAGATGCCTTGGGGTGGAACTCTAGACCTACCTATGCCCAGACACATATCATAACTGAGTGCGTCTCTTGAGGCTCCCCTCACAGCTAAGAGAAAGTCTGAGCAGCACAGGCCAGAGGTGTCGCTACAGCTGTTTCCTCCCCCTGAGTTCTTAGTCCCAAACCCAGAGAGAAGGCAGCAGGAAGAGGCTGGTGGGGGTGGAGGGTGGGGGTAAGGAGCTGTGAATTAGCCCAGGTTGACTTTTGTCTCTCCACTGGAATGGGGTCATACAAAGTTGAGTTATATGGGGCTCCTGGGTAGCTCAGTTCATTAGGTGTCTGATTTGGGCTCAGGCCATCATCTTGGGGTCCTTGGATCTGCCTGTGTTGGGCTGCATGCTCAGGGGGGAGCCTGCTTCTCCCTCTCCCTCTGCCCCACCCCCACCCCCAGTTTGTGTGTGCTCTCTTCCCCGACTCCTGTGCTAACCAACCCTTGAATATGATTTCTAAAATCAATAATGGCAAACTACAGTGACTTCAGCTTCCTCCAAAGTGGTGACCCAGGACCCATCTCCTTATTTCTGTTCCATTTCAGGTCCTCCCACCATGTCTGTTCCTGGATTTCTGTACCAGTTTCCTGTTTCTGCTCCAACAGTAGTACAGAAATTAGTACAGAAACTCACCCCAGCTTGAGTGTGTGCTCTCTCTCTCTCTCTCTCAAATAAATAAATAAAATCTTTTTTTAAAAAGTTGAATTATAAAAAGAAACTTGAATGGAGTTATAAAAAGAAATTCATATTCATTATACTCTGAGTTTGTAGACTCTTTGTTACAACTGTTATATTTTTATAATATACTGATCATTATTCTTGATTTTTGGCACCAGATCTGAAATCTCTGCCTTCTCCACACCCAGAGCCGTGCAGACTTTCACCCTTTCCTCCTAAAACTGCCCCAGTGTTTGGTGTCTTTGATTGGGCCAGGTTCCCTGCAGCAGCTGGTATCTATTCAGTGCACACAGTCACCGACCATCCACTAGAGTCACTTACAGCCAGTGGTCCCAGGATGACCCAATGTGTCAGGGGCTGGTTATCTCACTCCATGACTCTGTTACCACAAACACTGTCTTTCACTGTGTACGACCTGAAGAGAGAAAACATTCTACTATCCTCAATTGGTAGGGAAATTTCTCAACCCTTAGCACTTGAGGTTACGATTCATGGCTTTTGTGACTGGAATTCGAACATCGTTTGAGGCCATGACACAGTGAGTCGTAGCTATAGTAGTTGGAGTTTCTGTACTACTGTGCATGAGAGAGAACAAGCTCGGCATGGAAGGTGGGATTTGCTGGCCAGAGGGAGAAACAGATTCCCTGCTGAGCAGGGAGCCCGACGCTGGACTCGATCCCAGGACCCTGGGATCACGACCTGAGCCAAAGGCAGACGCTTAACCGACTGAGCCACCCAGGTGCCCCTAGAGTCCTGTTGTTGACCAGCGCATTGTATTGCTCTCAAGCTAGAGTCTGTGGGGCCTGCAGCATACTTTAGTTGGTGCCACACGGGGGTAGGCAGATGCACTGAGACCATGAACACAGGTGGCTCAGCATTAGGTTGTGCTTAAGGTGATACGAGGACACGGGGAGAAAATGAGTCCCTTCTGGATGCAGGGTGGAGACTTCTGGAGGGGAAAGACAATGCGGCACATGTTTGGTGAGTACTTGTTATCCACCAGGCACTGTACTGGGCCCTGGGATAAAAGGCGTGAACAAGACAGACACCGTCCCTACCCTGTGATGCTCGAAGGCAGTGCCATCCAGCTGCTCGAGGTAGAAACTAGAGGGAATTGTCAGAAGCACAGGAGGGACATCAGCCCGGACGGGGGAGCCCCACAGAGGCTGTCTGAGGGAGGGTGGGCCCACCAAGATGGAGGCAAAGAACGGTAAGTACGTGGAGGGGCAGGGCCAGGTGCCACGAGATGGCGGGGCGCATGGAGCGTGTGGGCAGGTGGCTGCAGAGCATGGGCTTAGCCAGCAGAGAGGCAGAGTAGAGTTTTGGGGAGACAGGAGTGAGGGATGGAGGGGGATGTGGGTGGCGTGGGGTCATCTTTAGGAGAAGGTATCCCACGCAGAAGGACCTTCTGAGGGCAAATTCTCTCTAATCAGAGAAGTAAAGTCGAATATGTGGATTTGCCCTAAAAATCATGAAATGAGACAAAGTGGAGCCTACATGTGAATCACGACTAAAACAAAACAAAAGCAATGCCACGGACGGTGTCTGCTTCCCTAAGCGATTGTATCCGGCCCCTTCTGTCTCCTCTTTGACCCTCGGGAGAAAAACTTTAAAAATTCTTTTCAGAACTGCCTCCTGCTCCTCAGAACTCACCCTGGCTTCCCAGGGGACAGGGAGCAAGTCCTTGCCTTTGCAGATAATTTTCTCCATCTCTAAATGTTTTGTCACCAGACGTGGGGGCTCCGAATCCTCTTCATTTCAAACGTAGCCAGGAAGCAATGCCTCCGTTTAACTTTGACGGCAGGTAATTTGAATCCATCGTGAACATCAACCTGTCATGGACTTGCTGTCTTCATTATTTTCATTACTCTTTGGGGCCACCCCCCCACACTCTTTCCAGGAAGGAGTGACTAGAAATTGGCAGCTTTAATCTTACCAGGCCGCAGACCTTTTTTTTTTTTTTTTTTTTTTGCTTAACAGCGACACCATTTAGCTGCACACCTTGAGTAATGAAATGTGTTTGTGAAACTCTCTGTCTTCAGCAAAAGAAGAGGGAAGTCCGGTTTTGTGATGGGAGGTCACCCGTTAGTGTGGCAGCTGTTCCAACCGCTGGCAGGCTCCGTCCAGTGGCCCCTGCTCCCCAGCCCCCCGGCCAGCTGGAAAGCTGCAGGGATTCAGCAAGTGGCATCCGCTGTGGCGCGGTGGCGACCCTGACCTTGAGCTCGGCGGCCTTGCCCGACCCCGCGCCGGCCGAGGTGACCGGCTGGAATTACCCCCCGCAGCCCGCAGCGCCCCGACAGACACTGTCAAAGTGATTTCAAGCTACTGACCCCTTGCCGGGGCCTGAGTGAAAATAGGGTTCCTCCTCGTGGTAAGAGAGGCCTTAAACTTAAAATTAAAACTTGGAATCTCCGATGGGTTTTAATTCGCACTGGGAATTCGACCAGAAGTCGTCAGGGCACCAGGTCGCAGAAGGTGGGTGTTTTCATGATGATGGAGCTGAGGTTCAAGGTTCTGGGGAGAAGGAGGAAGCATTCAGCCAGGGAACGAAATTAATGGGAAAGGGCCCCAGCTCGTGCTTGAGCTGGATGGAGGAGAGAAGGGTAGGGTAACCCCTGAGGCCTAAGCTGGGGGGAGGGTGCGGGGCAGGTGCCCCTTGTGAGGCGCCCTGGGAGGGTACAGCCCCCATAGTGCAAGGAGGACCCGGGAGGCGTGACTTGAAACTGTTTTTTTAAGTGAGCTCTTAGCCCATCGTGGGGCTTGAACTCAAGGCCCTGAGATCAAGAGTCGCCTAAGGCACCCCTAAGAGTTATAACTCTTTTTTTTTTTTAAGATTTTTTATTTATTCATTTGAGAGACAGCGCAAGCAGAGGGAGAAGCAGGCTCCCAACTGAGCAGAGAGCCCAACATGGGGCCCCATCCCAGAACCCTGGGATCATGACCTGAGCTGAAGGCGGACGCTTAACCATCTGAGCCACCCAGGCGCCCCTGAGAGTTATAACTTTTTTGTAGAGCTTTGATCATTAGACTTGGGTTCAGATTCTAGCTTCTTTTACTACGTCACCTCACACAGTGAAATTTCACCTCACAGACTCAACTTCCTTCTGTCCTTTGGGGCTCCTAATACCCACCTCACAGCGTTGTGAAAAGTGCTCCTCACAGCGGCCTGTCACAGTGGCTGCTGAATAAATTATTAGCTGTCGTCGGTGGACAAAAGGCTTTGTCTGACCTAGAACCCTCATAGGTTTGTCACAGCCAATAACCATCGGCAGAATGGGTTACTCGGTGGTGTGCCTTCAGTCAGTTACTCTGGAAACTTAAATTTGTCTCTTTTATTTATCTACCTATTTATGTATCTATTTTAAAGGAAAACTTTTAGGGGCGCCTGACTGGCTCATTTGGTGGAGCATGCGACGCTTGATCTCAGTGTCATGAGTTCAAACCCCATGTTAGGTGTGGAGGTTATGCAAAAATAAAATAAAATATTTAAAATAAATAAAGGAGGGGCGTCTGGGTGGCTCAGTCAGCTAAGCATTAGCTCCTCAAAGTCATGACCTCAGGGTCATGAGATAAAGCCCCAAGTCGGGTTCCATGATCAGCGGGGAGTCTGCTTGAGATTCTCTCCCCTTGTGCACTCTCTCTCTCTCTTTCTCAAATAAATAAGTCTTTTTAAAAAGATTAAAAATTAAATTAAATAATTTAAAATTAAATAAATGAATAAAGGAAAACTTTTATTTCAAATGAAAATTTCTCCTCCAATGACAAAGAATGTCATTGGTCATACAAAATGGTTACCATATAAAACAATGAAAAATAGGGGCAGCTGAGTGGCTCAGTAAGGTGAGTGTCCAGTTCTTAGTTTTCAGCTCAGCTCTTAGTTTTCAGCTCAGGTCATGGTCATGGCTCAGGTCATAAGGTGAGTGTCCAGCTCTTAGTTTTCAGCTCAGGTCCTGGAATGGAGCCCTGAGTGGGGCTCTGCACTCAGCAGGGAGTCTGCTTGGGATTCTTTCTCTCCTCTACCCCTTGCCCCTCCCCCTGTTCATGCTCTCTCACACGTGCTCCTATGCTTTCTCTCAAATAAATAAATCTTAAAAAAAAAGAAAAGAAAAAGCTGTCCAACTCTACTTAGCATTGTTTGATGAATGCTCTGGACTGAGGCTTGCAGTGGTCACTTAAAAAAACAAAACACAAAGGAGGAGATGAATCCACTGGAGAGGTGTCAAGGCCACCCCTGTCCCAGGTAAGCCTGCTGTGAGCCACCCCCCATACTGAGGGACCTGGTCAGGTTCAGGAAGGATACGGTTCTGTTTCCTGTAGCCTCACTCTTCCATTTGAAAATAGGAAAAGAAATATCTGACAGAGAATGCATCAAGCCCTCCGAGTTTTTCTTTCACTTTATTCCCTGGACTCTGAGTTTACAAGTGAAAACACATGGGTAAAGCTCATTTTCTTTGTTTCTGATGAAGCGTTGGCCCCTATGAAAGACGGTAGTCATCCGGCAATACCCCTGAATTTCTCGGTAGGCGGGAAGTTTGACAGGGCCGAGCTGATAGATGATTCATCCGGGCCCCGGTGTCCTCTGTGCCTTCCCGAGTGCCCAGCTCTGCCATACAGACGGGAGCAACTGAGGCTTCTCGTTCATTTGCACCTTGTTACTTTTGCTCCGACCAATTTGGGGGAGGAAAATTAGGAAGCAGGACCTTTCTCTACCTCTACCAGATCACATCGTGTGAGTTTCTCAATTTCTAGTTTCATCTTTTGAAAGAATTCTTCTAAATTTGCCCTACTCGGCACACATCCACTGTGAGAATAGCCAGACTTACTCCAGCTACGTTTTTAAAACTCTAATAAGGGGCGCCTGGTGGCTCAGCTGGCTGAGTGTCTGCCTTAGCTCAGGTCATGATCTCAGGGTCCTGGGATCGAGCCCCCATCAGGCTCCCTGCTCAGGAGGGAGTCTGCTTCTCCTTCTCCCTCTCCCTCTGCTCCTGCTCTCTCTCTCTCTCTCTTTTAATCCTTTTTTTTTTTTTTTAAGATTTTCATTTATTTATTCATGAGAGACATAGAGAGGCAGAAGCAAAGATAGAGGCAGAGGGAGAAACAGGGAGCCTGATGTAGGACTGGATCCCAGGTCTCCAGGATCAGGCCCTGGGCTGAAGGTGGCACTAAACCACTGAGTCACCCGGGCTGCCCACTCTCTCAAAGAAATAAATAAAATTTTTAAAATAACTCTAATGGAATGCATATCAACAGGCAAAAGTCCAAGGCTAGCCTGAAGCTTGCTACATCAGTATTCCTGGGAAGAAAGAGGATTCTGATGATGAGAAATTTTAACTTCTGCTGTAGCCTTTCTCTCTCTTGCCCACCGCTGTCACCTCTTGGGGTGCTCCAGCAGCTCGCACACCCCGGGTTGCCAACCATGGCTGACCCCTCAGAAAGTGCCATCTGTTCATTCTCAATCGTACCATCCACAGTCTGACTCCAAAGTGAACCCAGGAGAAGATCATCATGCAAAAAGGCCAAAGTATTTATGACATAAAACTAATAAAAATTAGTTTCAGGACTGAGAAAAAAAGATAGTAAGATTGTCCTTCAAGAAAGTATACAAAGACACATCAAGAAAGTAAAGAAGTTATTGAGATTCAGTAGTAAATGGAATGTAGTCCTTGGATTCATCTTTTATGTAGAATGATCACTTTACCATCAGGTGGTGTCTTGGGCCAGTGGTTTCAATGAGTACAGAGGTAGGACACCCCCCCCCCCTTTTTTTTTAACTAACTTAGTGTCAGGACGTTTTCTGGACTTCGCTGAAGTTATTGCCACACTTACCCCACTATCTGACATATCTAATTGTTAACCAGAATAATGATGTCAATGATAATCTATAATGTATTAAAATTCAGTCTGATTCTGTGCATTTAATTCAATTAAACCTCAAAAGGAGTTTTTCCTCAGTAAGGACTCCAGACCGGAGTTAATATAATAACACGAAAAATTCCCCTCCAAGGAATCAAAGAACCTAATGTCAGTAAAATGTGTAAGCTTATAAAATACAGTGTCCTATAGGTGTTAGGAGTCATTTGTTACATTTTCTCTTATCACACACCATATCCATTGGTCACAGACAAAATGGCTAAATGTAGCGCTACAGTTCGCTGATGCTTGCAGGAGGTCGAGCAAGGGACCTGACATCGCCTTGCAAAACCCTTCCTTCTCATTGTTAGAATTCCACCTTGTATTTTTAAATTGAGGTGGAAGTCCCATAACATAAAATTAACCATTTTAAAGGGAGCATTAGCTGGCATTCTGTACATCCGCAAGCTATGCAACCACCACTTCTGTTTCCAAAACGTGTTCATCACAGAGACAGAAACTGTACCCAGTAAGCAGTAACTCTTCATTCTCTCTTTCCTCCATCCCCTGGTGACCTCTGTTCTACCCTCTACCTCCATGAATTTGCCTGTTCTACATAGCTGATCATATATGTGGAATCATGCAGTGTTTCTCCTCTTTGTGTCTGGCTTAGTTCACCTGAAAATAATGATAGTAACATGTATCAGAACTTGATAACTTTTTTGAAAGATTTTATTTATTCATTCAGGAGAGACATAGAGAGAGGGGCAGAGACACAGGAGGAGGGAGAAGCAGGGTCCATGCAGGGAGCCCGATGTGGGACTCGATCCCGGATTCCAGATCACGCCCTGAGCCAGAGGCAGACGCCCAACTGCTGAGCCACCCAGACGTCCCAGAACTTCATAACTTTTATGGCTGAATAATATTCAATCGTGTGTGTGTGTGTGTGTGTGTGTGTAGCACATTTTATTTACCTATTTATTCCAGTCATCTGATAGATATTCGGGCTGTTTCTCTCTTTTGGCTACTGTTACTAGTGCTGTTAAGAATGCAGATGTACATGTATTTGGTTGAGTCTCTGTTTTCAGTTCTTTGGGGTATGTACATAGCGTGGAATCGCTGGGTCGTATGATAATTCTATGTTTAACTTTCTGAGGAGCCGCCAAACTGTTTTCCTAGAAGTCCATCTTTGGCAACTCATCCCGTTGGATTATGCATTTCTGTTTCCTTAGATTTTTTAACAATTTACTATAAAAATCTCCAAACATACATGGAACTGCAGAGTACAACAAATCCCATGTATCTACTACTCATCTTCAATAGCCATCAACCATGTATTCATACCTGTTTCTCCTATTTCCTCTACCCACTGCCTCACATTTTGTCAGAGTATTTTATTTTATTATTTTTTTTTATTAGAGAGAGAGGCAGAGAGGGAGAGAATCTCAAGCAGGCTCCACACCCAGCATGGAGCACAACACAGGGCTCAATCCTGCAACCCCAAGATCATTACCTGAGCTAAAGTCAAGAGTCAGCACTCAATTGACTGCATGACCCAGGTGCCCCTGCCAGAGGATTTTTAAAACAGATACTAGACATTATGTAAATTACCCCCAAAAAACTTAAGTATACTACTAAAAATAGCGAGCATATCTTCTTACATAACCACCACCACAAAATTAACACTAATCCTTTAATATCAACCAATACATAAGCCTATATTTACATTTCCCTCATAATCTTAAAATACTATCTTACTTTTAATTTGTTTGAATCAAGATCCAAACAAGATCTACTGCATTTGATTAGTTTATGTCTGAAGTGTCCACTAAGTTGATTTTAATCACTTTCCTTTTTATCTATGTCACTGACTTGTGAAAGAAAGCAGACTAGGTGCCTTATGGAATGTCTGCAATGTCTCCCTTGTGGTATTATTTACATCCTCTTTCAAAGTAAACATCCTATTTCTGCATTACTAGTGTGGTTGATTCCTATAGATGTTGTTCTCAACCAAATGTAAGAAACACCTCATGTACTTTTTAAAAAGATTTTATTGGGGTGCCTGGGTGGCTCAGTTGGTTAAGTGTCTGCCTTCAGCTCAGGTCATGATCCTGGGGTCCTAGGATCAAGCCCCATGTCAGGCTCCCTGCTAAGGAGCTTCTCCCTCTGTCTTTCTCTCTCAAATAAATAATCTTTAAACAAAATAAAATAAAAAGATTTTATTTATTTATTTGAGAGAGAGACCACAAGCAGTAGGGGGAGGGGCAGAGAAGAGGGAGAAGCAGACTCCACACTGAGCAGGGAGCCTGATGTGGGGCTTAGTCCCAAGACCCTGAGATCATGACCTGAGCTGAAGGAAGAAGGTTAATGGACTGAGCCACCCAGGCGCCCCCACCTCATGTACTTTTTTAAAGATACAGATTCCTGGCCCTTTTGCCACTCACTCTTTCCCAACTTCCTGTTCCCTCCACCCTTACCCCCCATAGCCCAAAAGTTGAAGAAGTTTGGGCTGCAACCCAGAAATGTGTGTCTCTAGCAAGCGCCTCAGGCAATGTGGATGCAGGCAGTCCTTAACTACAAGGTAGAAGCACCACCCTCGCAGTGATGGAGTTTTATCAAATCAGTTTTTTTTTTAATTTATTTTTTATTGGTGTTCAATTTACTAACATACAGAATAACCCCCAGTACCCGTCACCCATTCACTCCCACCCCCCGCCCTCCTCCCCTTCCACCACCCCCAGTTCATTTCCCAGAGTTAGCAGTCTTTACGTTCTGTCTCCCTTTCTGATATTTCCCACACATTTCTTCTCCCTTCCCTTATATTCCCTTTCACTATTATTTATATTCCCCACATGAATGAGAACATATAATGTTTGTCCTTCTCCGACTGACTTACTTCACTCAGCATAATACCCTCCAGTTCCATCTACGTTGAAGCAAATGGTGGGTATTTGTCATTTCTAATAGCTGAGTAATATTCCATTGTATACATAAACCACATCTTCTTTATCCATTCATCTAATCAGTTTTGCTCCACAATGAGAAAAACAGCTTTATTCTGCTGAAGGAGATCCCAAAAAGTGCCCTGGGGTCCAGTGGAAAAGATGAAAAGGGATTAACGCTATTTACAATTTGGCTAACTTTAGCCGACTCAGCCAGGGGTCATTTTTTTTTTTAAGATTCATTTATTTTTATTTATGATAGACATGGGGGGAGGGTGGCAGAGACATAGGAGGAGGGAGAAGCAAGCTCCATGCCGGGAACCTGACCCCGGGACTCCAGAATCGCGCCCTGGGCCAAAGGCAGGCGCCAAACCGCTGAGCCACCCAGGGATCCCCGCCAGCGGTCATTCTGATGATCTGTTAACCTGCTAGGAGCCTACCAACTCCAGGAGGAAGGCCCTCTGGAAAGAAGTCACCATGCAGCCCACACTTCAGGAATGAGTGGAAGTCGATCATGTTCTACTTCCTGAGAGCACAGTATCTACATGAATAATTTGCAACTCTTCTGGAATTATTTTTTTCCCATTTATTTATTTAGTCATTTATTTATATCACTTACAGGCTCATGGATACTTATTTTATACTTTGGGTTATAATCCAATACTATTTTATTTATTGATTTTGTTGCTCAAAGCTGTGGCCATTAGGAGCTCTTCCGTTGGCTCCTGAGTGCACCTTTGATATATCCCCATCAATGTGGTGGGGTTTTGGTTTGTTTTCTTGGTTTGTTATGAGCACTTCCTTACTTTGTGGCATTACAAGATGCTCCAGGATCATCTTGCCCCTGCCCTAATCCTAGAATCAGCCCTGTTTCCTTTTATTAGGGAATGGTATTAGAAACTAAGATCTGGATGCTAGGTGTGCTGATTGTTACTGGGGTGTCGTGGCTCTTAGGCCCTCTCATTGACAAGAGCACAGGAATGTGTGTGTGTGAATGACTAACCCTTATATATAGGTATTTCTGTGAATATTTCCATATATAACCATCTGTATCTATACTAAGTTAAAAAATATGGTTCATTCTGATGTCTTCACCTGTTAATTATTACCACATGTATCATTCTAGTCTCCTCTCCTTGCTTATCTCTAAGTTGTTGTCCAGCAGTGGAAACCTGGCTCCTACTATCACTGTCCATTAACTTAATTGATCTGTTCCAGTATATATCTACAGCAATATCAGAATTGTTAATGTGAATCCCTGCTGGAAGCCACTTTATCAACCAAAGTATAGTTCTTTGGTAGAGTTTCTCTAATTTTATAGACTCTACTTATTTCCAAAGTTAATTAGATAGATATCTCTGAATGACTCCGCTGCTCCCTTCAATGAGATTGTTTCATACATTTAGGATACATTCAGATTTTTTTTGCTACATTTTGCATTTCTCCTTGGGATCCTTTGACCTCAGAATGATTTTTTTAAAATGTTCATACATTGGATTTTATTCTTTGCGCTGTTTCTTTCTACAGGTTTAGATGATGTGTTAGTCTTACATTCATCATTACAGTATTATACGGAGTCAATATGATAAAAATAAAAGTTTACTGACCTAAAAAAAAATCCCTGGGCTATCCTCCATCTCCTGATTCCCTGGCAACACTGATTTGTTTGTCATCTCTATGGTTTTGACTATTCTGGAATGTTATATAGTTGGAATCATATACTTTATAGCCTTTTCAGACTGGCTTCTCTCCCTTTGTAATATCCATCTATGACCTATTCATGTCTCTTTTGCTTCAATAGCTCAGTTCTTTTCAAATTCCATCATATGGATATAACACAGTGTTTATCCATTTATTTATTAAAGAACATCTTAGGTGCTTCCAGATTTTTGACAATCACATATAAAGTTCTATAAACATTTGCATGTAGGTTTTAACATGGACTTAAGTTTTCAGGTTATTTGGGTGAATACCAAGAAGCACAATTGCTGGAATGTATAAGAAGAATATGTTTCATTTTATAAGAAATTGCCAAACTATTTTCTAAAGTGGCTATACCATTTTGCACTTCTACTAGCAATGAAAGTTCTTGTTTCTGCAAATTCTCACCAGCAGTGGGTATTATCAGGTCTTTTTTTTTTTTAATTTAAGCCATTCTAATAGTTATATAGTGGCATCTTATTCCTGTTTACATATTTTTTTCTTTTTTCTTTTTTTTAAAGAAACAACACAGAATTGTTTCTTGGTTCATAGAGCACACCATGAGTTCTGGAAACCAAATCAATATGAGTGTGACCCCCCTCCACCGCTTCCATAGCCCTCCTTCTCTAAGATCTCACACCCCCAAACAGCACCAAGGGAAGAGGGCTCTCATCTCTTAAGGAAAGCTTATTATTGAAGCTTATTATTAAATATGTCTAGGCAATGTCATGCATTTATTATAAAAATGTCTGAAGACATTTTATTAGCAAGTATCAGAAGGAAGAAAATAGTCCTATATCACAGACCACACCAAACTCACAGGAGAACCCTCCCCCTGTCACCCTGTGGCCCCTTTACCTTGTCTAGCAATTCCCATTATAAGTCTCTGGTGATGAATAACAAATCACAAAGAAAAACTACAGGAAAACATTGAACCAGTCTGCACACAGCAAGCATTTTCTCAGGCCTGCACAACTCTCTCCAGGGTGTGCACACTCTGAGCAGTTACAATACACATCATTCTATCATCTGCACACTGTGTGAAAAATATAAAAACCAAAGAGAAAGAAACATATAGAACACAATCCACAAACAATAAGCACCATCCATGAAAATGTACATATCCAAACTAGAGAGTTCAGTAGATGCTCTTGCAGCAAACCAAGGCTTAGGGGATACCCCTACCAGTTCTCCCTCCCCCCGTAAGGCCATGAAATGGCTCTGGGAGCTTCTGTGCACTTTACCAGGACTTCTGCTCCCAAGAGGTGGGTAGGTTGTTCCCAAAATGCCATTTTACCTACCACAGTTCTGTACTTTATTTAAATCCTATTATGAACATGAAATGTGAGTTTGAAATGGAGGCTCGTAATCATGATTTCATTGGAAACTATGTTGAAAGCTTTGTAAAGACGTGATAGAAGCAAGTGACAAGATCTATAGGTGATTAATTGAAACGGAGAGTAAGATAACTAGAATAGAGGGAAAAACTGTACAAGGGTAGGAGGACCTTGCACCCAGACTTCACAAGTGGCCAAATTCTCACTCCTCTTTAAAGAAACAGGAACTGGAAATTGAAGGTGGTGCTTATGGTTGTGGTTTGTACAAAAAAAGATTCCAGTCAGTAGGCTCTTCATCAGAGAAAATGCTGTGGTTCTACAGGGAAAGATTCAAATGAAAGGACATTTATATATTTCAAAGTCACTATTTTTTATTCCTCAACCCACTGACAGAGTGTGAGTAAGAATGCTATATCTGTAATGCTACCCTTCATAAACCAGAAATAAGCACCCTACATTCCCTGCTCTGATGCAACACTGTACATTGCCCACAACTTCATTATCCACTAAAATAGCTAAACTCAGGTTCCCACCAGGGCCTGCCAAGGCAGTGATTTCCTCACCTTTCAGGGTGTAGGGTAGGCAAGAGATAGGAGCATGGGCTTACCTGGCTTCTCAGTATACCCCCCTTGCTGTACAATATTATCATTTTGTTTGTTTCTGTCATCTTTGCATGTGTTGGTGTGAAATCAATCAGAAAGCACAAGAAAGGGTGCTAAATCACCATGTGACTGACCAAGGTTGCTAACTAGTTTTCACTCTCATTCCTCATTAAAAGAAATAGTAATCAATAGATAGGTTATGTTAATCAGTGTGGACAACGGATACCTTACTTTGGACATTGAGATATATATTCAGTGTTCTTATCTGAGTGTTCGTAACTAGCAAGGGCAAGTGTTTGGTGGTTTGGAGGAGTTTTACATCCTTTTGTTCATCCTAATACTAGAGAGGTTAGCATTGTAATGTGTACAGTTGACCCTTGAACAATGAGGGAGGCGGGGGGACTGATCTCCCACATAGTTGAAAATTGGGTACAATTTTTTTTTAAAGATTTTATTTATTTATTTATTTATTTATTTATTTATTTATTTGAGAGGGAGCGTGCACATGCATGCAAGTGAGCAAGCATAGTGGGGGAGGGGCAAAGGGAGAAGGAGAGAGAAAATCTTAAGTACACGCCACATTGAGCACGGAACCTGATGGGCTTAATCTTGCCACTGACATCATGACCTGAGCCAAGATCAAGAGTCAGATGCTTAACGGACTGAACCACGTGGGCACCCCTAAAATGGAAAACTTTTAAGTTCCCAAAGACTTAACTACTAATAGCCTACTGTTGACTGATAGCCTTACTGATAAAATAAGCAGTAGATGAAAACATATTTTGCATGTTATATATATTACGTATTGTATTCTTACAATAAAGTAAGTTAGAGAAAGGAAAATGGTATTAAGAAAGTCATAAGGAAGGGCCACCTGGGTGGCTCAGTCAGTTGGGCATCTGCCTTCAACTCAGGTCATGACCTCAAGATCCTGAGATCAAGCCCTGAATCAGGTTACCTGCTCAGTAGGGAGCCTGCTTCTCTCTCTGATGCTTCCCCTGCTTGTGCTCTCTCATTCTCTCTCTGTCAAATAAATAAATAAAAATCTTAAAAAGAAACAAAGTCATAAGGAAGAGAAAATAATTTAGAGATTACTATATATATTGAAATAATACATGTGTAATTAAGTAGACCCGTGCAGTTCAAACCTGTGTTGTTTAAGGGTCAACTGCAGTTGTCTAGCATTATTTGGAGTATCTTAACAAAACCATATTCATTATTATAAAGCTGTAGTGTTAATTGCCTAACAACTATTGTTCCTTTCTCAATTTGTTAAATCACTGCCTCATCCCAAAATACCCAAAATAATCTTACTTAACAAACACTAATCTTATTTTTCATCATCTATGAATGAATGCAGTATTTGAACTAATGAAAGCCTTAAAATAGCTTTGGGAATAACTTTCAAATTACCAGTGGAGATTCACTTTGAACTGTGATTCACTTCTCTGGGCAAAAACTTTATTTTGATAAGCTCTTAAAATTAATCAGTTTCTCTAAAGTAAGGTTCCTTAGACATCAGTATTTTATGTTATATTTATATAGAAAAAGACTTAGGTTGGCATTTGCTATTACTGTCTCACTATGGATCTTTGAGAGGAGAATTATCTGTGAGATGATTTAACTTATTTAAGAGTAATTCTTCTACCTCCTTCCAAGAAGGATCTGAGGTTCTTGAGTCTTCATATCCTCCCAGGCATTTGCAAAATAATGGATTTACCTCTTCTGTTCATCATCAACCTTTTCCTAAGAGGTTTCAATATCAGCACATTCCTGATGTCATGAGCCACAAATCATTAATTAAGAGAAAACGAGGCCATAAGTTCACTGCCCATTCAAATGAGGAAAGCACAGGAAAGTGAGACCCAGGCTCACTGTCATTGAGGAAATTGCACCAGGACCACCATCCCCACTGCTGTCAGCCACTCCCTTCTCCCTCTGGTGTTACTTACTGTATAACTGGTCACTTTTTGTCAGAAAGGATTAGAGAAAAGGAGAAGCCTGGAGATATAGAGGGGGGAAAGGAAAATGTTAGAAAACTGCAGGGAGGGGGATCCAGTATATTATTTAATTTTAACAGTTGCTTTTGGTAATTTTTCAAAAAATTTGAAACAACACATGGCAAAAATAGAAGAATGTCTTAATATGTCTCAATCCTTGTCATTAACTAGCATCAGCACTTACACTACTATTCCAGAGGACATGTATGGTTCTCAATCAAAGGAAGGAGGAAAGAAACCAACATATGCTTTTTGATTTTTCCAGGCACGATAACAGGCACTTTACAGGAGTCATCTCACAAACATAATTAATGGTCTTAGAGTTATCAAAATCTGGAAATAGTTTGCCATACAGAGTTGAGACAGGACCTGCTAATAGTGAGATAAAGAAAATTAAAGATGGCCATATTTTCTTTAAGGAAATCCATGAGTGGGAGTAGCAGTAGTTGGAGAATCACCCTTGAGAGGCCAGGTCAGGTTAGGTGCAGGGGAGACAGTGTTACTTGGTAGTTAAGGATGCTGCTCTGTGGCTGAGACCCCCTTGACCTTGTATCCAGCCCCACTGTTTGCTGCCAGCCTGAGCTAGGGTACAGGCCTCTCCTTCTCAAACACTGTTTCCTATCTATAAAGTGGAGATGGTTGTAACCTTGTTATTTGGACACCTGTGAGAACAGAAGGAGACGATGCATCCCAAGCACTAGCACAGGGGTTGGCATACAGTAAGTACTCAGTAAAGCTCCCCATGTAGTCCTTGCCAGAGAACGGTAAGGCTACTGCTTGGAGATGGAGGCTGAGCCCATCCCATCCCCCACTACTGCAGGGGCTCTTCTCACCTCCCAGGACAGCAGCCAGGGGCCGTCCTCTCTGGTTGTTGTGCAGGTCAGCCTGTTAGCAGGATGCTGGATGAAGATTGAAAAAGAAATATAGGAGTGGAGAGGAACCGAACTCCATAGTGAAATCACACTATTTCCAAAGAGCCCACGTTTAAAATGCCCCATATATAATAAATCATTTTATGCACAATTTGAATAACCAGACTGTCTTAAGCCAACATCATTACCTAGTGGCTAGCACAAGAAATTGTTTAAACACTGTTCTTCATTAAAATGTCCCCCCAAGGAAGGGTTTTTTTGTCCTCCTCCTGACATACCTATAATTTCTCTGTCCTTCCTTCCATTTAACAATATCTGTTATGTGCTAAAGTCTGCTAAGTAATGGGGATATGAGATAAAAAGAGGCACAGTATCATCCACAAGGAGCTAACAGTCTTCAGCAAGAAAGAAACCCATGTAAACAATTAAAAAAAAAAAAAAAAGAAAACCATGTAAACATATCATGGGGGTGTAGGAGCAGGGTAAAGAAATATTCTATGTTCAAAATACTAGAAAAACAATAGTTTCACTTTGTTTTAAATATATATTTATATATAAACATATTTTAGAGAAAAATGTATGTGTATGTATATATAATTATATATAAATATATAAGTACACTTAATATATAAATCATATTTTACATGATATATATTTTTTTTTTTCAGGAAGCTGGGGGATGTAATGTTTTAAGCTGGACACATTGTCACCAGAACAACACTGATGCTCTGTCAGTGAAGGAGTGAACATGGCTATTGTAGAGGCAGCTAGTGGTGAATGCCAACAACGTGTTGAGCGTAAGTTACCTTGTCGCCAAGGAGAATTCTCTCCACTTCGCAGTATTCCTTCACACGAGTGCATCTTATTCCACACCATCTCCCTCATCCTTATTTGATCCCATTACTCAGGGCTCCCACGGAGGAAGGGCTGTGTCCATGTGAACATCCGCCAGGGGACTGTGGCAACTGCCAAGGTGACCCGCCGGACCACTCACATCAGAACCTCTTGCATACTGGTTCTCAGTCTTGGCTGCATACGGAACCACCTGAGAAGTTTTAGGAACTATTAACACCTGATGCCACCCCCAGAGAAAATGATGCCATTGGTCATGCGTGCAACCTGGGCCATGGGAGTTTCATAAGCTCCCCAGGGTGATTCCAGTGTGCAGCCAGGACTGACAACCATTGCATTAAGGCAGCTTCCCTTTTAGTGGGAAGCTCGTTGGTGCTGGGATGGGAATCGCTGTGGTCTTCCCCGCCTGTTCTTAACAGCTGGATCTTTGGAGTCCCTTTCACTTGGGCCTATAGACAGACCACAGACAAGAAGCTATTCAGAGATAGTAATTAAGAGAAAGAATTCCATCTCTCCAGGCTTGTAAAACACTAGTGATTAACATAAATATCTGTGAAGGACTCATAAGGGATTTTCTGTCCATGTCCAATCCCTTCTCACCCAACAGCTGGGTGAGATATCATCTTTTAATTGTGGGGAGTGGGGCATGAGGGGATGTGGAGCAGCCCTTCCGGGTTTAATTGGTTTCCATCCTGGGGCAGGCCTGTGGGTTGTTCATACTCTTACAAGGGACTTTGTTTTCAGTGAATCCTTGCCTATGTTCATACTAATCCTGCTTATTCTGGAAGGGTGAAGAGAGTGTGTTGTGTTCATGATTCGCCTGCTTTGAATTTAAAAAGAGGTCAGAGCAACTATGAGATTATTTTTCCATTCATTTATAATTAACAGCAATTAATAATTTAATATTATTGCTTCATTTATGTTTGAACTGGATGGTTTCACCTAGGGCAGACTATATCATTTCGGAGAACTTGTTAGTGATTTTTAAAATGCTTTTAAAGCATTTCCAGAGCCCAGCCATTGACCCAGAAGCTTGCTTATGGATAGGCTAAGCTCAGGCCATTTAGGGAAACACAGTCAGTTTTATGGCAAAGACGAAAGAGATAAGACTGGAGACTCAGTGATAATTACTATGAAAGGAGAACTGAAATTGAGAACATAGGTTTGGCCATGAAAATATAAGGAGGCAGTTCTCTGGACAATCCCCCACTTGTCACCCTGACGCATTCTGTATCCTCTCATCCTTCTTGGAATTCATCCAGAGGCTTGAGAGATTGAAGTATCAAAACGAGTTTGTACTAATAATTTGAACCTTGTATTAAACGCTTGTAGCAGGTGCTGTTCTTGTCCTTTCATGCACGTTATCTCATGCCATCCCTACAACAGCTCATTTTACAGAAAAGTAATTGAAGGCTTGGAGGAGTAAATTGACTTGACTAAAGTCATGTAGCTGGTAAGGGACAGAGCCAGTACTTGATACTGGGTCTCACCCTAGGGATTCCTTTAATTGCATCTCTTTCTCTGAAGAAAGAGGAGAAGGAGGGAAAGAGAAGGAGGAGAAGAAATCTAAGAAAGTGTTGCAGAAACACTCAACCCTCTGTGCCTAATGGTTCAAAATATTTTTTCAAAGATATTATCTATTTATTTTAGAGAGAGAGTGCGTGGTGGGAGGGGCAGAGAGAGAGAGAGGGAGAGGATCTCCCCCAGACTCCCCGATGAGCATGGAGCCTGCTGCGGGGCTCCATCCCAGGATCCTGAGATCCTGATCTGAGTTCAAATCAAGAGGACGCATGACTCACTGAGCCACCCAGGTGCCCTGTGTTTCAAAATATGTTTATCTGATCTCTCCACCTCATGTCTAGATACGGTGAGTCATTTCATCAGCCACCATGAGACGGGGGCATCATAACCGCCCTAGTGGAAAGGATGGGAGTGTGTGAGTGTGGCTTCTGCACGGTGCCTTCAGCTACGAGGTGAGAGCCAGGGCACCAGGGCAGCCATGCCCAACCCTGGGCAGCCCCAGCCCACCTGCCAAGAGCAGGTGCTGAGCCATCACAGTGATGACTAAGATCGGCAGCACCTGTGGAAGCACAGTGTCCTTTTTGAGAAAAATAGCTTCTCCTTGTGTCGCTGTGGAGCCTCCTGTCTTTGGTCGAATGAGCAATGGCAGCTAAGGTTTGGAAAAGTGAAAAATGTGGCCTCATCCTCTCTTTTCGTGGTTCCTCCCTCTGCTTCTCTTTGACTTCATATTCATGGGAATGTAGTTAGTACCTTCTGTGTGTCCAGCGTTACCCTGGGCACTGTGCACATCCTGACCATTATTTTCACACCAGAAATGTATTCTAAGTGTCTATCTACTAAAAAAAAAATTCTTACAGCTAAAGGTGACTTTATGAAGTGCTACTGGTTGCCAGTTTCTGAACACACGGTGTCTAAACCCCTCTGCTTAGCACACAAAGTTCTTACTACATGCTGCCAATCTGCCTTGCAAAACTAATCATCCTTGCCAGTCATCTCCATGTAAACTCATTCCAGCTCATCTAAGACTTCCATTATCTCTGGGTCATACTTTGGACCATCATTGATCCACTAATGATTCTCTGCCTTTGCACATGTAATGTCTTCTGTTCAGAATAAATTTTCCCCTAATTTACATGAGGCACTCCTGTTCTTCCTTCAAAACGCCACTCACACATTTTCCCCCTTTCCTCTCCCCCTTAAGGCCTTCCTGACTCTTTCTCAGGCAAAATGAGTTGTTCTATCTTCTGTTTTCCCAACGTTATTCACACTTCGGTGAAAGTATTTCCTAGAGCAACTTCTCTCCCAGTGGAATTTGAAGTCCTCGAAGGCTGGGACTGTGTTTCATTTATCTTTGCCTCTTTTGTGCCTGCCCATTGTAGGAGTTTGGTAGTAGTTTTGCTGAATAAGTTAATAAAATCACACAAGATTAAAACTGTGTCAGATAATCTGGGTAGTGAGAGTATTTATAAGGAGCAGGAGAGATGTTGGAAAAAATACTGTTTCTAAACATGTAACTTTTTAAAAAAGATTTTATTTATTTATTCATGAGAGAGACACAGAAGCAGAGACATAGGCAGAGGAAGAAGCAGGCTCCGATGTGGGACTCGATCCCAGAACTCTGGGATCATACCCTGAGCCGAAGGCAGACGTTCAACCCTTGAGCCACCCAGGAGTCCCTCTAAACATGTAACTTTTAACAGATTTGGAGAGAAATGGTGAATCTGAGGAAGACAACTAGTGTATTTAAATATATTTAAAATGAATATATTACATAGCATTTGTAAATAGAAGGAAATTCTAAGTAGAGATGTGGTATCTATTGACTTGAAATTATTTCGGGAGGCTTCTTGGAAGAGGTCAATTTGAAACTTATGCTTGAGAGATAGGAAGAAAGAGTTTCTTTAGTTGTTGGGGAAATGGGCACAGAAAGCCATCTATACAGCAAAAAGAACATGAGTTTGGAAGTGTGGCTAAGCTGAGTGCCTGGCCGTTGGCAGGTCCTCAGTAAATGCATGATATTGCTGGAGTGCTTGGAGTGTCCACACACATCACTCATTGACTGCAACGTTCAACTAATTAAGAACAAACCCTATGGATCAAATGAGGAACAGAGATAACAGCTTCATTACCCAAAGCATGCCTTTCCTGAAAAACTGTGGGCCATGTGCCCTCCACCTCCAAAACCAAAGCCTAACCCCAAGTGGACTTCCTGCTCTTAAGCTTCAAAGATGGAGGCTAGTCCCCCTCTCTTGGAGAGCCGGGTCTGCTGCAAAGGTGCTCAGCTGGCACAGAAAGTCACAATCACCTGCAGAGCCGTGTCTGTGGCACCACCCAGCTAGCTGGAGAATGGAGGAGAGTACCACGGGCTCCCAAGGCTGCTTCTGGACTCCAGACCCAGGGCTCTACACCAGAGGGAGAATGAGGCAGTTGGGAAGAAAGGCAGGGTCCCTGCCATCCTCACCAGCTGTGGGAGGACTTGGGGTCCAGAGTAGACAGGGACATCTGATACAAATTTGTGAAAGATTTGGGAATCCCAAGTAGCATTGCCACAGGCCCTCCAATATTAGCAGTATCATGGTATTAAGAGCTGTAAGGGACTCAGAGACCAACTATTCCGACCCTCTTATTTGGCAGATGAGAAAACAGGCTAAGAGGGATTGCACATCAGCCTTATGATTTGATTACGCTCCCCAAAAACATCATACATCTCCACATTTGTTCGGTGATGATGCTCAAAAAGGCTCTCCTTGTCATTTTCTAAAGATGTCAGGTTTCAGACATGGGACACTAACTTTTGATTTACAAGCACCCCTCTTCACATTATAGCCCTCTTTTGAGTTCATCATTGGCTACAGAAAATTTAGGATCACTATGGCATGGAAGAGGTGCCAGACTATACAGTGAATGGTAGGAGGTTGTGCAAGATTGAGTATCTGCAGCAGCTCTAGGAGCCATAAGAATCAACATCTTTCTTTCATTACTTTGAAAGGATGTTTCCATAAAAGATAAGAGAAGGTCCAGCTCGGGTTATCCACTGAGAATTAGTGGGAGGGTCTAGCAGGAGGGAACAATGGGAAGGGCACAGACTCTTGAGACGAGGGGCCTATGGACAGAAGAATTAGCACTTTATTTCTTCTGGAATTAACTCATTGGGCTAATGTGGGACCGGGCTTAAGGTGGAAGACACAGGGAGGAAAGGCTATTGTGGCTGGCACCTCTTTCTTTCTAAAGCCTGTGCGGTTTCGCAAACGGCCTTCCCATCTCCAGGTGGTATCCACAAATTGGCACCGTCCACACTCAGATAAAACTGCAAAACCAGCTGGTTCCTATGGCACATCGAGTTTCAGGGTCTTTATTAAGTTCTCCATGTGTTTAGCCTTGTTCCCTGCCATGGTCTAAATAAGGCCCCCCAAACTTATACGTTGAATCTTTACCCCCCAAGGTGATGGTAATTGCAGGTGGGATCCGCCCTCATGAATGAGATTAGTGGATTTTTAAAATAGCTTTATTGAGGGACGCTTGGGTGGCTCAGTGGTTTAGCGCCTGCCTTCCGCCCAGGGCATAATTCTGGGGTCCTAGGATTGGGTCCCACATCGGGCTCCCTGCATGGAGCCTGCTTCTCTCTCTGCCTGTGTCTCTGCCTCTGTCTCTGTATTTCTCATGAATAAATAAATAAAATCTTTAAAAAAAATAAATAAATCATTTTATTGAGATGTGATTGACAGACATATAACATTGTATAAGCTTAAGGTATAGAATGTGATTATTTAATACATGTGTATGTTATGAAGTATTGACTACCATAAGTTAGTTAGCACATCTGTCATCTCACATAATTACGATTTTGTTGTTTTTGTTATGGTGAGAATACTAAAACTATACTTTCATGGCAGCTGTCATGCATACAATACAGTATTCAACTTACAACTAAAAGTTTGTACCTTGTGCCCAGCATCTCCCCATTTCCTTCATGCCATGAGCCCCATTCTACTGTTTCTAGGAGTTTGATGCATTTAGATTCCACATATAAGTGATATCACACAGTATTTATCTTTTTCTGACTTAACTTCACTCAGTATAACACTCTCAGATTCATTCACCTTGTCACAAGATTTCCCTCTTTTTTATGACTGAATAATATCCCATTATGTAGATATATATATAGATACACCTTTAAATATATATACACCTTTATGTATATATATCACCTTTTCTTTATCCATTCGTCCATTGGTGGATGTTTAGGTTGTTTCCATGACTTGGCTGTTGTGAATAATGCTGCAATGAATATGTCTCTTTAAGACAGTGATTTCGTTTCTTCCAGATATATCCCCAGAGTGGAATTGCTAGATCCTATGGTAGTTCTGCTTTTAATTTTGTGAGGAACCTCCATACTGTTTTCCACAGTGGCTGCACTGATTTGCATTCCCACCTGCAGTGCATGGGGGTTCCTTTTCTCTGCATCCTCACCAACACTTGTTAATTCTTGTCCTTTTGGTGATAGCCATTCTAACGCCTCTGAGGTGATACCTCACTGTAGTTCTAATTTGCCTCACCCTGATGATTAATGACATTGAGCACCTTTTCATGTACTTGTTTGCCATCTGTTTGTCTTCTTCGAGAAAATGTCTATTCAAGTCCTCTGCCTGTTTTTTAATTGATTATTTTTTTTGTTGTTTTTTGCTGTTGAGTTGCATGAGATCTTTGTATATCTTGGACATTAACCCTTTATCAAATATATGATTTTTGAATATTATTTCCCATGTGATAGCTGCATTTTCATTTTGTTGGTGGTTTCTTTTGCTGTACAGAAGCTTTTTAGTTTGATGTAGTCCCAGTTGTTTATTTTCTTTTGTTGCCTTTACCTTTGGTGTCACATTTAAAAGAATCAACCCAAAGACCCAACCCAATCAACCCAACCCAATCAACCCAATTATTATTTATGTTTTCTTCTAGGAATTTTATTGTTTCAGGTCTTACATGCAGGTCTTTAATCCATTTTGAGTTCATTTTTATGTATGGTGTAAGATAATTTCATTCTTTTGCATATGGCTGTTCAGTTTTCCCAACATTTATTGAAGAGACTATCCTTTCCTTATTACATATTCTTGTCTCCTTTGTTGTAAATTAATTGACCATATAGGCATGGGTTTATTCCTGGGTTTTTCATTCTGTTCTGTTGGTCTATATGTTTGTTTTTATGCCAGCACCCCGCTGTTTGATTAATATCGCTTTATAATATAGTTAGAAATAAGAAGGTGTGATGCCTCTAGTTTCATTCTTTCTAAGGATTGCCTTAGCTACTTGGGGTCTTTTGTGGTTCCATAGAAATTTTAGGATTTCTGTTTCTGTGAAGAACATTATTGGAATTGTGATAGGGATTGCACTGAATCTATAGATGGTTTTGGGTAATATGGACATTTAACAATATTAACCCTTCTGATCCATTAACATGAGATATGTTTCCACTTATTTATATCTTCTTTAATTTCTTTTATCAATATCTCATATTTTTAGTGTACAGATCTTTCACTTTCTTGGTTAAATTTCTCCCTAAATATTTTATTGTTTTTGATGCTACTATAAAGGGAATTGCTTTATTTCTTTATCAGATAGTTTGCTGTTAGTACATAGAAATGCTAATGATATTTGTTTATTTATTTACTATTTATTTTTTATTAAAGAGAGAGAAAGAGGCAGAGGGAGAGGAGAGAGGGAATCCCAAGCAAGCTTGACACCCAGTGAAGCTCACAACCCTGAGATCATAACCTGAGCTGAAATCAAGAGTCAGATGCTTAACAGACTGAGCCACCTAGGTGCCCCACAACTGATATTTGTGTATTGATTTTATATCCTGCAACTTTACTTAATTTGTTTATTAGTTCAACAGTCATTTTGTTTTGGGGGGTTGTATTTTTTTTTTGGAGCATTTAGGATTTTCATATTCAAGATCATGTCATCAACAAATGGAGGAAATTTTGCATTTTTCTTTCCCATTTGGATACCTTTATTGCCTGGTTGCTCTGCCTAGGACTCCCAGTACTATGTTGAATAGAAGTGATGAGAGTAGCAAACTTCTCTTGTTCCTGATCTTAAAGACAAATCTTTCAACCTTTCACCTTTGAGTATCATGGTGCTTGTCATATATGGCCTTTATGATGTTAGAGTATGTTTCTTCTACATCCCGTTTGTTCAGTTTTGATCAAGAATGGACGTTGAATTTTATCAAATGCTTTTTCTGCATCTTTTGAGATTATCATATGATTTTTATCATTCATTCTGTGATGTAGCAAATTGATTGATTTGCATATGTCAAACGATCCTTGCATCACAGAGATAAATCACACTTGATTATAGTACATGATCCTTTAAATATATTGTTGAAAAAAATAAATATATTGTTGAACTCAGTTTGCTGGTATTTTGTTGAAGATTTTTGCATTTATATTTATCAGAGATATTGGCTGTGTAGTTTCCTTCTCTGACTTTACAATCAGTAATGCTGACTTTGTAATGCTGAATTTGGTAGTGTTCCTTCCTCTTCAATTTCCTTGAAAGAGTTTGAGAAGAATTGGTATTATTTCTTCTGTAAATGTCTGGTGGGATTTACTCATGAAGCCATCTGTTTTGAGTTTTGTTGTTGTTGGGAGGTTTTTAATTACTGATTCAATCTCCTAATTTGCTATTGATCTATTCAGATTTTCTATTTCTTCAGGATTCAGATTTAGTAGTTTGCATATTTCTAGGAATTCATCCATTTCTTTAAAAAGAAAGATTTTATTAATTTATTCATGAGAGACACACAGAGAGTCAGAGATAGGCAGAGGGAGAAGCAGGCTCCTTTCAGGGAGCCTGATGTGGCACTCAATCCCCTGACCTGGGATCACACCCCGATTCAAAGGCAGATGCTCATCTGCTGACCCACAGAGGTGCCCCTCATCCATTTCTTCTAGGTTGCTCAGTTTGCTTATGTATAAGCAAACTTATGTTTGCTTTGTATTTCTATTTATTATCTATTTATTTATTTAATGATTTATTTTATTTTAGAGAAAGAGAGCATGCAAGTAGTGGGGAGGGGCAGAAGGAGAATGGGAGAAAAAATCCCAAGCAGACTCCCTGCTGAACATGGAGCCTGACACAGAGCTCTATACCATGGCACCAAGATCATTACTTGAGCCCAAACCAAGACTCAGGTGCTCAACCAATTGAGCCACACGGGTTCCCCTGATTCTTTGTATCTCTATGCTATTGGTTGTAATGTGTTTATAATTATATTTATTAGAGTCTTCTCTCCTTTTTCTTGGTAAGTGTAGCTAAAGGTTTATCAATTTTGTTGATCTTTTCAAAAAACAACTTAATTTTGTTGATCTTTTTTGTTATCTATTTTTCCATTCTCTATTTTTAAAATTTCTGTTCTTGTCTTTGTTACTTTTCTTCTGTTAACTTTAGCCTTAGTTTTAGTCTTGTTTTCCTAGTCCCTTAAGATATAAAGTTAGTTTGTTTACGTGAGATCTTTGTTATGTCTTAATGTAGGCACACATTTGTCACTGTAAATTTCTTTTTTTAGCATTGGTTTTGCTGCATTGTATAAGTTTTGGTATATTGTGTTTCCATTTTCATTTGTTTCAAGATACTTTTTTATTTATCTTTTGATTTTATCTTTGATCCATTTGTTATTCAAGACTGTTGCTTAATTTTCATGTTTGTGAATTTTCCAGTTTTCCTCTTGTCAGTGATTTCTAGTTTCACATGATTGTGCTTGGAAAAGATACTTGGTGTGGTTTCAGTCTTTTGAAATTTGCTGAGACTTGTTTTGTGACCTTACTTACATATGATCTATCCTGGAGAATGTATACACAAGAGAAGAATTACATTTTGCTTGCTGTTGGATAGAGCAGACCATATACATCTAAAAGGTCCTTTTGGTCTAAGTACAGTTCAGGTCCAGTATTTTCTCATTGATTTTCTGTCTAGATGTTCTATCCACTGTTGACAGTGATGTATTGGGGATCCCTGGGTGGCTTAGTGGGTTTAGTGCCTGCCTTTGGCCTGGGGTGTGATCCTGGAGTCCCGGGATGGAGTCCCGCACTGGGCTCCCGGCATGGAGCCTGCTTCTCCTCTCTCTCTCTCTCTCTGTGTGTGTGTGTGTGTGTGTGTGTGTGTCTATCACGAATAAATAAATAGATAAATCTTAAAAAAAAAGAAAGTGGTGTATTGATATTTCCTATTATTATTATTGTATTGTCATCCTTTACTCCCTTTAGATCTGTTAGTTTTTCCTTACTATGTTTAGGTGTTTCAATATTGGTTGCATATATATTTACAGTTTTATATTCTCTATTGACCCTTTTGTCGATAGATAATAACCTTTATTGGCTTTCTGTTTTCTAAAAGATTTAATTTATTTGAGAGAGAGAAAATGAGCAGACTCCCTGCTAAGCAGGGAGACTGATGTGGGGCTCAATTTCAAGACCCAGAGATCAGGAGTTAAGCCAAAACCAAGAGTCAGATGCTTAACTGACTGAGCCACACAGCCTCCCTGACTTCATTGTTTGTTGTTACAGTTTTTGACTTAAGTCTAATTATCTGATATATGTATAGCTACCCCTGCTTTCTTTGGTTTCCATTTCTGCAGGATATCTTTCTCCATCCCTTCACTTTTAGCCTGTGTGTGTCATGGAAACCAAAGTGAGTCTTTTGGCTTTTTATAGATAGCATATAGTTATGTTTTGTTTTTTATCCATTCAGCCACTCTGTTGTACCTTTTGATTGGAGAAATTAATCCATTTACATTTAAAATAACTGTAGATGGATAAGGACTTAACTGTTTGTTTGTTGCCTTCTTTTTAAAAAGAATTATTTAGTTTTTAAATCTCAATATAATTAACATGTGGTGTTATATTAGTTTCAGGTGTACAATACAGTAACTCAGTGCTCATCATGGTAAGTGTACTTTTCATCCCTTTTACCTATTTCACCCATTCCCCTTCCCCCTTCCAAGTATTGCCTTCTTGTTGTTTTCTGGCTGTTTTATAGTTTCTTTCTTCCTCTCTTGCTGTCTTCCTTTGTGAGCTGATAGTGGTATACTTTGATCCCCTCCTTTTTATTTTATGTTATCTAGTATAGGTTGTGGTCACCCCATGGCTTGCTTGAAACATCATATAGATAGTCTATGTTAAACTGATAACAATTTAACTGTGATCACATATTAAAACTCTATCCTTTTACTTCCCTGCCCCACATTTATGTTTTTTTAAGAATTTATTTATTTATTCATTATGTGTGTGTGTATATATATATATATATATATATATATATATATATATATATGGGAGAGAGAGAGAGAGAGAGAGAGAGGCAGAGACACAGGCAGAGGGAGAAGCAGGCTCCATGCAGGGAGCCTGACATAGGACTCAATCTCAGGTCTCCAGGATCATGCCCTGGGCTGAAGGCGGCACTAAACCGCTGAGCCACTCAGGCTGCCCCACGTTTATGGTTTTGATGTCATGATTTATATATTTTTAAATTGTGTATCCAATGTGAAATTATTATAGCCATAGCTGCTTTTAATATTTTTTCCTTTAATCTTTTTGCTAGAGTCAAGTGGTTAGTTAGCATATCTCCATATTATAGTATTAGAGTGTTATGAATCTGACTGTATACTCACTATATACCAGTGTATTGCCTATTGGCATTGTGTTTCTTATATGTTTTCAAGTTACTAGTTGGTGCCCTTTTCTTTCAGCTTTTGGTTATTAGGGAATGTCCTTACCTCTCCATATCTGAAGGACATATTTTCTGGGTAAAAAGTATTCTTGGTTGGCAGGTTTTTGTTTTTTTTTTTGTTTTTTGTTTTTTTTCCTTTAGCACTTTAAACATATCATCTTATTCTCTCTTAGCTTGCAAAGATTTCTTCTGAGAATTCTGCTGATGGTGTTATGGTTTTCCTTGAGAAGTATTTTTCTCTTGCTGTTTTACAATTTTTCTCTGCCTTTATCTTTAGACAATTTTATTATAATGAGTCTTGTTGAAAATCATTCTCAATTGAAATTTTGGGGGGACCTTTCAGCTGCACAAACTTGGGTGCCCACATCTTCCAAGTTTGGGAAATTCTTGGCCATTATTTCTTATTTTTATTTTTAAAATTTAAAAAAATTTTGGGACTCCAGTGATGCATAGATGATTTCTCTTAATAGTATCCAGTAAGATCCATAGATTTTCTTCATTCCTGTTCTTTTTTTCCTCCTCTGATTAGTTAATTTCAAATGATCTGTCTTTGGGCTCACTGGTTCTTTCTTCTGCTTGGCACAGTCTGTTCTTGAAGCTCACTGTTGAGTTCTTCAGTTCAGTCATTGAACTCTCCAGCTCCAAAGTTTTTCTTTGGCTCTTTTAAATGTTTTTGATCTCCACTGAACTTCTCATTTTGTTCTTGTGTTATTTTCCTGATTTCATTAAATTGTTTATCTGTGTTCTCGTGTATTTCTCTGCGCATCTTTAGAAGAATTATTTTGAATTCTTTGTTGGGCAATTCATGTATCGTCATTTTTGGGGGGTCAGTTGCTGGAAGTTCACTGTGTTCTGTTGATGAAGTCATGTTTTTCTGATTCTTCATGATTCTGTAGCCTTGAGTAGGTGTGTGTACATTTGAAGAAACAGTCTCCTCTAACAGACTTTATGGACTAACGTAAGTAGAGAAAAATGTTTACCTGTGGGTGGCAGCTTGGTGGAATGTGCTATAAAACAGGTTCTCATGGGTCAAGGCACTAAGTGCAGGGATATATAACAGCTCTGGGTCTAGAGGGTGTGGTACCTCATTGGTTCAGACCACAAAGGGCAACAGCACTGACAACTGCATTGTCCTTGATGAGTGTTGAGAGGGTCCAAAGAGGGTGCAAGAATAATTTAGAGCCTAGGCAACACTTCTAGGTCCAATAGCTGAGGATCAAAGCAGGCAGCGGTGGTGGCCAGAGCTGACAGTGTACACACACTTAGCTGTGGGGCCCAGCCATGGGTGCCTGTTTGTGGCAGGGGCCAGGGTACAGATGCAAACATAGAGGTGGGCCCCGTGGCAGGCAGCAAGGGCCAGGGCCATCTGCAGGCACGGTGGTAGGTGTCGGGGTGGCCCTGACTGTTAGCATATACTATTATGGTTGCTGGTTCTTGCCACGGGTGCACAGCAGTAGAGGCCAGTGTTGGGAGTCAAGCCAGAAACATGCGGGTACATAGCTGGTGGGACTAGTTGCAATTAAACCCAGTTGCATAGGCCTGTGACAGAAAAGAAGCTGGAGCTGGGCCCACAAGCCACTTCAGGGGCCCTGGCTATCAGTATTTCCTCCTGTGGCTATATGGTCTCACCATGGATGTGTGGAAATGACAGTGGAGGCCAGTGCCAGAGGTTGGGTTTGGGGTGTGCAAGTGGAGGCTTAGGGGTGGGGGAGGAGGATATCTAGTTGCAGTTGAACCCAATGGTATAGGCCAGTACCTGGAGACAGGGCTGAATCTGGGCCCACAAGCAGCTGTAAGGGCCTTGACTATTGGTCTATACTTCCATGGCGATACGATCTTGCCATGAGTGCACACATGACAATGGAGACCAGTGATAGGCGTCAGGTTGGTGGAGTACAAGTGCAGAGTTAGAGGGGTTAGCCCCAGCACACACATGGTGGTAGAGGTCATGGGGATCTGGGCTGGCATCTTGTACTTCTGCAGCTGCAGAGGCCTGGGCTGGCTGCTGGTCCTTATTAGCTCTGGTGGGGACAGGGGGAATAATAGGGAGCAAGGAGGAATTCAGGGTGCTGGTGTCAGCAAAAGCAAATAGCTATGGGGTGAAAACCAGTGAAATCTGTGGGGTGTTCTCATTGGGTATTTGGGGAGGGGGGAGGGAGAGAGAGAGCCAGACAAGAATGGCTCTAGTCCAGTCCAAACTAGTCATCTAGTAATAATGATATGATGGCTAACATGTGCCGAGAACTGAATATGTATAAGATGTTCTTCTAGGCATTTCAGAAATGTCAACTCATTTAATAAGTATAACATGGTGATGTAGGTACCACTATTAATCCCTTACTGCACATGAGGAAACTGAGACACAGAGCAGTTATGTGGGGAGCCAGGGTTGTGCAACAAGTAACTGGTGGACTGGGAACCTCTTTGATGATGCAGATAAGTGATTGTTCTTTGATAGTTCCACCCTTCCCCTTGCTCTTTTTAAATGTGACATCTAGGAAGATGTAGGCAGGGCTGTCAGGGCAGAGAAGGGACTGGTTTCTATATTCCTGTGCTGGTCTCTATGTTCTCCTTGGTCTTTGCAGTGGAGTGGTTGGTCTGAGATGCCACCTGGCCTGGGACCATCTGCCTGGCATAAACATGCATGTTAGCCTTTCAACAGAAATTAAGAACTGTCTTTAAAAAAATTTTTATTGGGGATCCCTGGATGGCTCAGCGGTTTAGTGCCTGCCTTCGGCCTAAGGCATGGCCCTGGAGTCTTGGGATCAAGTCCCATGTCAGGCTCCCACATGGAGCCTGCTTCTCCCTCTGCCTGTGTCTCTGCCTCTCTCTCTCTCTCTCTCTCTCTCTTTCTCTCTCTCTCTCTCTCTGTATGTCTGTCATGAATAAAAAAATTAAATTTAAAAAATTGTATTAAAGATTTTATTTATTTATTCATGAGAGACACACAGATAGAGGCAGAGATATAGGCAAAGGGAGAAGCAGACTCCTCGCAGGGAGCCCAGTGTGGGACTTGATCCCCGGACCCGGGATCAGACCCTGAGCTGAAGGCAGATGCTCAATCGCTGAGCCACCCAGGCATCCCTATCTTTAAAAATTAAGATGACACGCAAGTATCATAATGCTCATAAGATCTGTAACATATGTTTGGGGGAAATGTGAACCCCAAATCTCTATTTCAAGCTATGCTTAAGGTAACAGAGGACTTCATCTGGAAATTAAGGATAAGGAATATAGCCTTCCTCTTATAGATTGTACCATAAAATACATACTATTAATAATCCATTAAAACAGCTTGGGGAGTTGGGAGTTCCAGGGACAATTTGCAGATAAGTGTCTACCAGTAGAAGATGGAAATCAATTTCAGTTCAAGCATGTAAATAACAAAACCCTTTGGCAAAGAAGAGAAACTACATGTATTCTTCATGACCAAGCAAGAATACAACTGCTAAACATTGCTTCCTCAATGTGCAATGGGGTTCCCTTGGGTGAATTTTTGGATAAAAGAGGAACCCTTTGAGAAAGATTGGTTTACACCTCCAGGAATCTCTTCAGGGTCATTCACAACTACCAATTACATTGTGTACTTGTAGTTCTAAATGAAATGAAAATATGCAAAGAAAAGCACTAGAATTTTAGCCATAAAATAAGATTTGAACAGCTTTAATTAATTTGTGCATCTACAGGCAGAAGCAACCTAAATATCTGTCATTGGATTAATGGATAAAAAATATGGTCTGTCCATGCAATAGAATATATATTTTAAAGATTTTATTTACTTATTCATGAGAGACAAAGAGAAAGGGAGAGAGAGGCAGAGACGCAGGCAGTGGGAGAAGCAGGCTTCCTGCTAGGAGCCTGATGTGGGACTCAATCCCGGATCCCAGGATCATGCCCTGAGCTGAAAGCAGATGCTCAACCCCTGAGCCACACAGGTGTCCCACATGCAATAGAAAATTATTCAGCCTTAAAAAGGAGGATAATCCTGTCACCTGCTATAACATGGATGAACCTCAAAGACATTATGCTAAGGGAAGGAAGCCAGACACAAAAGGACAAATACTATATAATTCCACTTATACAAGGTGCCTAGAGCAAATCATCGTGACAGAAAGTAGAATGGTGATTGCCAGGGCTCTGGAGGGAGGGGAGAGTAGGGAAGTGGGAGCAGAGTTTCAGTTTACAACATGAAAACATTCTGGAGGCAGGTTGCACAGCACTGTGAATATACTGAACACTACTAAACTTTACACTTAAAAATGGTTAAGGTGATAAATTTTATGTTGTTTTTACCACAATTAAAAATAATGAGTGGCACAGTTGGTTAAGCGTCTGACTCTTGGTTTTGGCTCAGGTTGTGATCTCAGGGCTGTGGGCTCGAACCCGCTGTTGGGCTCCATGCTCAGCACAGAGTCTGCTAAAGAGTTTCTCTCTGTAGCTCCCCTTTGTAAAACCACTTACATTCACTTAAACTGTGAAGCGTATCTGGTTCCTCTCAATGTTTTCCCCCAAGAACCTAAAAAAAAAAAAAAAAGTATTTTACCTGAATGAAGTTCTGTGTGGAAGTTCTTTTGGTCCTGGCACAGAGAGGTGGTGAATTCAGTATGAAAGCCTTGAGGGTACTTTAAATCAGGGATCATCTCAGCTCTCTTGAGCAATTGAACAGTCTTAGTTACATATTTATACTGCAGTCTGTCTGTGTGTCTGTCTCTCTCTTTTCTTGGGTTGCTGGTCAATCAATTAGCTTCAACTTATTCTAGGGCCACACCCATCCTTCTACTTCTTCTGCATACCTACCATTCTTTATGTAAGTCATGTCATGGGTCACTGGGCAGTTGGGTGAGCATGTGGGATGGCCAGCCCACTGTCAAGTTCAGAATGCACTTATCCCATTAATGAGTCAGAGAATGAACAAGACCTGAGGATCCGTGGCACAGCCATGTGAAGGATGGGGGAGTATCACTGGTGTGTAAGGCGGCCTGCTGGGTCAGGGAGGGTATGCAAGCATGTGCTGAGCACCATACTCTCACTCTGAAGCACTCACACTGGAAATCACCAGTGCCAACAACTCTTTACTGGCCATTCTTGTGCTATCAGCCTACCTTGTCTTTTCTCAGCAAGTGCTTGTCAAAAAGTGTCTCCTGGCAATATCACCAAACAGCTTGAAGTACCTCTACCACTTTGGCGTTCATCTAGAGTTGAATTAAAGCAGGGAATTATCTTCTTTCTAGGAATAGGTTGGCGTTCCATAGAATTAGAGACATGTATTACTACCCTCTTGCCTGTGTTTAAATCAGGACTGAGAGCTGGTTTAAAGGAACATCTCTGAGACCCCATGATGAGTAAGGAGGTATTTTTAAAGAGATGCTAGACTGTTCTGTTCACAGGGGTGTTAGAGCTGCTCTAACAAATTACCGCAAATTGTGTGGCTTGAAACCATGGAAACTTAGAGGTGCCTGGGTGGCTCAGTAGGTGTGTCTGCCTTTGGCTCAGGTCATGATCCCAGGGTCCCAGGACCCTGGGCTCCCCGCTCTGTGTGGACTCTGCTTCTCCCTCTGCCTCTACCCTTCCTCCCTGCTTGTGCTCTCTCTCTCTCTATCTCTAATAAATAAGTAAATCTTAAAAAAAAAAAAAAAAAAGGAAACTTAGTCTCTCTCATTTCTGGTGGCCAGAAGTCTGAGGTCAAGATGTTAGCAGAGCCACACCCCCTCTGAAGTCTCTACAGGGGACCCTTCCATACCTCTCCCAACTTTAGGTGGCTCCAGGTGTCTTTGACTGGGGGCTGCAGAATCCCGTCTCTGCCTTGTCTTCACGGGGTCTGCCCTATGTGTCTGATCCCTCAATCCTCTCTCTGCGCTTCTCTTAAAAGGACACTTGGTGCTGGTTTTAGGGCCCACCTCAAACCAGAATGATTTGATCTTGAGATCCTTAATTACAGATGCAAAAATCTTTCTTCCAAACCAGATCACACTCACAGGCTCTGATGCTCAGGACTCAGACATCCTTCAACCCACTGCTGATGGAAATATTTCAGTCGTGATGGAAGAGAAAAGCTAAAACCTTTTTAGAGCAGTGTAGGTCACATCCTATTTTGCATTTCTCTGTTCTCTGGGCCCTATGTCTACCAAGCGTGGGCCCAGAAACCCAGGAACCAAGTCTCATCCCTCCCCAGAGCCCCTGTGCTCAGTCTCCCTCCTCCATCCTCTCCCCTCCAAGCTGAAAGTACACTTTTAAACACAAGAGCCTGGAAGAGTGAAGCTTTAGTCCAGATTATACATCCAGTTAGCAGTGGCAGGGCTGGAGTTCAGAGTTCCCGATTCCTAATCGGGAATAAAATAACCTTTCTGAAATGGTTATTTTCAAATCTTATTGCTGTGGTTATAAAGCATGAGGAGTAGAGCTGTTGAATTAGAACATTAAGCTTCCTGCATTCCTGGCAGGCTTTTGAGGCTGTTTCCAAAGAAACTTATCAGCCTGTCAACATTCTCACCAGCCCCTCTTACCTTGAGAGCGTCATAGGCACGACGAAGTGCAGGCAGACGCACTTCTCACAACCTCCTCAGCCAATAGCTATCTAGGCAATTTTTCATGTTTCGTCTCCAAGGCGTATGATGGCAGCGACTTTCAGGCAGCTGAGCCACACACTAGCTCTGTGAACTGTGCTGTCAATTTTTATTTTAATCCTCCTTTTTTTTTTTTTTTATTTTTTTTTTTTTTTTTTTTTTTTAATCCTCCTTTATTCACAGTTTGATTTCATTTAGTATTGGCCCCACTTCCTGTTCAAATGCCAGGCCTACGGCCCCACACTAACTGGCAGAGCTATCTAGTCATCACTACAAAGAAAGAACTCTGCCCCTAGACTCTCGTAGGGAAGTTTGGCTTCTGTATTAACTCGATCTTCCTGGGCAGCTCCCAGTCCTGAAGCAACAGTCAGGAGAGAGCGACAAGGAATTCCTTCTTCATTTTCTGTTTCTTGGAACCAAACCAGCTTGGAAATGGTTTATTGTTGTTGTTGTTGTTTTTCCTTCTAATATCCAGTTTGCTTTCTCATGTTCTTGAAGAGTAGGAATAAATAGACCATATTGTGGATCTCTGGAGTGATAGCCTTCTTGAAAAGATCTTTAAAAGGGAGATGAATAAAGTATTCTGAATTTGGTCTTTGAGTGCTTATGACATCAGGAAATGCATTCTTTGGTAAAAGGATTCAGCTGAGGTCAAACACGAAGGTTCAGAGCTGATCCTTGAGCAAACACTTAACTAGAACTATAGTGTTGAGGGGAGCCTGGGTGGCTCAGTCTGTTAAGCGTCTGCCTCCAGCTCACGTCATGATCTCAGGGCTCCCTGCTCAGTGGGGATCCTGCTTCTCCCTCTCCTCTTCACTCATGCTCTCTCTGTTGCTCTCTCTCTCTCCAATAAAATAAATAAATCTTTAAAAGAGGAAGAAATATAGTGTAGAAAATAAAAAAGGAGCAAGAGGAGCTCACTTCCATTACACGTTCAGGTTGGCTTCTGAGGTGACCAGCAGGAACACCACCATGGCAAGGAAGGGCCCGGGGCGTAGCTTTGCCGCTGCTGCCTAAGTGAACACCCCTGAAAGTTGTTCCTTGGGTCTAGCCTGTATTCCCTGATCTATTTGATATGAACCCACTTTAAATGCATGCCTCTTTGTAAAGCTCATTTACAGTTAGTTTTTGTTGCTCTCATCATCCATATAACTTTCTAAATCAAGGAGTTTAAAGCCTAAGACAAGGAGATGCAAACCTGAGATCAAATTTGATCTGACTCAAAAGCCCAGGTTTCAGGAATAGCCAGAGAATAAGATGAGCTGGACAAAGCAATCAACACAGGCCCTAGACAGCAGAGCAGAGGTCAGAACCAGGTTGGGACCAAGCAAGTATGAAATGAAGCATGGAACAGGGTTCAAAAGCAAAAAACGTCTGCTTCCCAACAGGGGGCCAGAAGCCAGAGCATGTTCCACCTAATGTGCATACTCAGATTTAAATCAGGTGGGTCCTTTAAAAGGTGAACATACAGATTTCTGAAGTTTCACCCACTCTTGAAGCTTAAATATTATCTTCTAAAAGTCTTTCCAGGCTTCCTCACCATTTATTCTGAATTAGCAGCTTCTGGGGCACCTGGGTGGTTGAGTCTATTGAATGGCCAACTCTGATTTTTTGGTCTCAAGTCATGATCTCAGGGTCCTGGGGTGGAGCCCCTGTGTAGGTCTCCATGCTCAGTGCAGAGTCTGCTGGTCCCTCTTCCGCTGCTCCTCTCCCCACTTGCACACCCACATGCGCGCACTCTTTCTCTTTCTGAAATAAATAAATAAAATCTTTAGGAAAAAAAGGCATTTGTTAGAGCTCACATGGCTAGGAAAACTCAAAACCAGGACTCATAACAAGTAGTTCTGACTCTACAACCAGTGTCTTTTCTGTATTTAGGGGAAGATAAGTAAACATTTTAGGTACATAGAGTTTGAGTTACCAACTCAATAGGCACCTATTTGGGGATACACAACAGGTAACAGTGGGCCAAAATGAAGAGAAAAGTCTAGGCTAGGAGTCAACTTGGAAGTCATTTGTTTAAAGGTTATGAGGCTAATGTGAATGTTTAAGGGAGAGAAGCAAAAATATGGGATGATAAACCCTGAAAGAATCCCCCAATTTAGAGAGTGAAGGACAAGATGTGGGCAGGCAAAAGACATAAAAGAGCAACCAGAAAAGTGAGCAGAGAGCCAAGAAAGGCTAGTGCTACAGAAACTGAGTTAAGATGGAGTTATAAGAAGGAAGTAGTAGTTAAGAGGATTTAATTGGAGATACCAGTTTGCAGGGGATAAGACCTAAGAAGCATCCTTCGAATTAAAGTTAAAGACCTAGGCCTCTTTTCAGAGTTATTACATGTATATTGACATATTTACTTGACTCCCCAAAAGTACCTCAAATCTTACATTCATATGAATTGAACTTCTCTCCTCCTCCCTACACTCTAATCCTCAAATCTCTTGCTTTTCCATCATTCTTATTTCAGTGAATGTGTCTATCATCTATTCTATTCTGTTATCCTAAAGTAGCCACTGGCAGTGACTTCTTCCTCACCTAATACACACAATCCAACATCCTCCTGGCTGCAAGGAAAGCTGGGACGTTGGCTTAGCCCAGAACTTGGGAAATGTTTCCTGTCCAGGGTCAAGTAGTTAATATTTGAGGGTTGCACACCCTATGCTTTCTGTTGCAGCTCCTCAAATCCTTGAAGTGTGAAAAGAGCCAAAGACAATAAGTAAATGAATGCATGTGTCTGTGTTCCAATATAGTTTCATTCACAAAACTAGGTGGTGGGCTGGCTTTGGCCCAGAGATAGTTTACCAACCTCTGGCTTAGATGAAACACACCCCACTTCTAAGAGCTGGGCACACTGTCGCTTCAAACAGTCCTCATTTCATAAGCAAGAAGTGAGAGGGGACTGGCTCATGAGGGGCCTTAATGGTGCTCACCATGCCCGGTCCACAATATTCACTGCCCTTCCTGATGACTTGCAGCTATGAACTATTGGAAGTATTTGTTGAATTATGGAAGATGTATTTTTGGCTTTTAATAAAGAGTACAGTTGAATTTTTTTTCCGCCTTACTATTGCTGGTACTAGACAGTCACTGATCAGAGACTTTGGCAAAGGGACTCACTAATTCTACAAAATACCAAATTACAAAATTTCCAAGCTGATGCTCTGGCTCTTGAAACTTGATGGAAGGAAAAGTAGGGTTGAAGTAGCTGGAGGGAGTTGTGAGGCCAGAGCACCTGTGCTCGGGTGTATGTTAATTTGTTTGGAAATATTTATCTATGCATACATAGATGGTGCACTTGATGAGTAACTATATTTATGCTGCACTTACATGCTTTTTCTCTGCCTTTAATGCAATCAGTGCACATTATGGAGGCATGAATATGCAAATGTTGAATAAAGCTTGAATTTTTTAATTAAAAAAGCTAAATCAGGGGAATTATAAGCATCCAATTTAACATTTTTAAATATGAAATGAAATGTTCTCCTTCATTCCCATTCATTGCCATGGATTTTGTTGATATTCAGCATGGAACTTGATTATTTTCTGCCTCTCTGTCTTTAAAGGAGTTGGCTTGGATTTTGGTGAGATCAAGGAGAGTAGGGGAAGGGGAAGAGTGAGAAGAAAATGAATGATGGAAGAATGACTTTTTTCCTGTCCTGGTTGATGTTGCTGGCACATGAAGCAGCTTATGGCTTGTGTACTTTCAAAGAGTATCAGCATATAAATACTCAGTTGGGAATTAAATTTCTAAAAGGAAGCATTTTCTCCACTCAATCTTCTCTTAATTCAGAAAAATTACTTTTAAATTGATGTAACACAGAGGCTTATAGCAGCTACATTATTCTCCCCCAGGAATAAACACAGACTTCTTTCTGCTCCCTGTTCAAACCAGCAAACAAATGCTCTCTCTTCAAGCCTCACTCTTTCTGAGAAGGAAAGGTAACCTCTCTACTGGCGTGGGATGAGAGCCCACATTGCAAACAGTTGATTATTTATTAAATACTTCCTCATGTGGGATTCAGAACTGTCCATAATTAAATTACAAAGACTCATGCCAGACTCCCTGGCATTTAGAATCTTCTATGGTCAAAGCAGCTGGGTGATCTTGGCTGATTGGCTGGTCTGATATCAATAGTAATGATATCTTATAATTATGCTGCAGCTTAGTCAAAGTACTTATGCCTCTGTGTCCTCTAATTTGAAAACTATCTCTGGGCCTCAAGAGAAGAATGGGTCAGGACATTTTTAAGACCTTTTTAGAACTACCATTTTAAGTTCCATAAGGTGCTTAAGTGGGGATAAGAAAAGAAAGGGCTAGACTAATGATAACCACAACAAATTTCACCCTAATTGATCCACTAATGTGAACAAGGAGTGGAAAATCTAGGATGCTGTGACAAAACAATGCTTGGTCCATTCTTACCAATAAACAAACTCTCAGAATTTATAAAGCTTTGTACTTAGGTTTGGTCATTTGATAAGAAAAATTCCTCCTGCAGTTTATCTTATTCCTAGTATTTTATACCAATTCTGTCTTCAAGGCATGCAGTCTGGAATTCTACAAAGAATAGGAAATTCTTCTTACGCTAAGGTTCTTCCTACAACAGCAGTAGGAATGAAATGCTCAGGGAGTGACGGAAACATCTAATGACTACTGACATCAGGCTCATAACTGCAGCAAAATGTGAATCCATGTCTCTTTCTTACCTTGTCTTTTTTTTTTTTTAAGATTTTATTTATTTATTCATGACAGAGAGAGAGAGAGAGAGAGAGAGAGAGAGAGGGAGGCAGAGACACTGGCAGAGGGAGAAGCAGGCTCCATGCAGGGAGCCTGACAGGGTACTCCATCTCAGGTCTCCAGGATCAGGCCTTGGGCCGAAGGTGGTGCTAAACCTCTGAGCCACCTGGGCTGCCCTCTTACCTTGTCTTTTCTGATGGAGGTGTAGCAGGATGCTACTTTGTAATACACAATTTAAATATATGTTACTTTTATTTATACCTAAGGGAGGGAAATATATATGTTTTTAAATAAATGTTTTGAGACAATTCTATATTTACAGAAAAGTTGAAAATTCCCCTACATCCCTCCCTCACCCAGTTCTCCCTAATGTTAACACCTTACATTATCATGATACATTTGTCATGTATCCCTAAGAAACCCTCAATGGTACATTACCTTTTTTTTTTTTTTTAAGATTTTATTTATTTATTTGAGTGAAAGAAGGAGAGAGAGAGAGCATGAGCAGGGTGGGGGGAGAGGGAGGGGGAAAGCAGGCTCCCCACTGAGCAGGGTGCCCAATGTGAGGCTCGATCCCAGGACTGCAGGATCATGACCTGAGCCAAAGGCAGACGCCTAACTGACTGAGCCACCCAGGTGCCCTGCTATATTACTACTTTCAACTAAACCCCAGACTGTATTCAGATTTCACCAGTTTTAGGAAAATATTTCTAAGCTCCATATGTCTGAGTTTGTGTCTGGGGTAAGCTGTTTCAAATTCTATGAACCTGAGTTTATGAGATTAATATTATTGGATCATAGAATGGTACATTAGTAAAGAATTTTAGGATCCACATAGTACTAACACATTTTTATAAATAAGGCAAATAAACTCTTTGGGGAAACTAAAGTCACACAGGGCCAACATAACCTTCATTCTACAGCATGCTGTACCCAATGGCTCCAAATACTGGTCACTTGAGTTTGGCTGCCCTTTTCTTAGGTTCTTTCTTAGAGAAAGAATCCTGCGTACGCAGACAAACACGCATGCCATGTTGAAATGAAAAGTTGTAACGTGTCAAAAGATCCCAATTCTCATGGTCTTTTTAATCTATGAAAGGAGGAATGTTATGGCATAAGCCACTGGCAGAACAGATAGCTGGACTCTAAGAAAGGGGTATGTTTGAGGTATATTTCCAGCTTGAAACACTACAGTGAAGAAGTGAGTCATCCTAAAAGCATCCGAGTTTCCTGGGGGTAGGCATTTCATTTGGGGCGCCTGTGTGGCTATGGGTTAATCCCAGGTACATGTAAGGTAGTGTGATCTTGCATGTCAACACAGCAAGGAGCGCAGGAAACACTCTGTCAACACGCATAAGCATTAGTCTATCTACAGCTGATGCCTTTGAGCCATCTTATTGAGAATCAGGGCGACCCGAATACATTTCTCTCTAGCAGTACAGATGGATACCAGGAAACCGAGCAGATGCATTGTGGCTAATCAGGCAGCGGCGCAGCAGGGTAACTAAAAGCTAGGATTCACATGCCTTCATGAACCTTAATTAAAGAGCTTGGTACCTTCTTTTGTTTTATCTGTTGCCAGTGTTTGGTCTCCTATTGTGACAGGTTTGTGTGTGTGTGTGTGTGTGTGTGTGTGTGTAAGTAACCATCAATTTGCTGTGAGAATCTGATGGGGAGACAGAGGAGTGCTATGGCTGTGAAAAAGCAGGGATGGTTGTGGCTGCCCAAGAGTTAAGGAGATGCTGCTCTTGCAGCTGCAAACCAATACTTGCAAAAGCCAAACACAGAGGAGGCACAAGAGAGGGTGGGAGGAATCCAGGACACCTCCAAATTCATCCTGCACCATCTTAGGCAACAGCCAACAGAAACCAAATGTACTTAAGGGAGAGAGAGCTAAATTATTGAGTAGACTCTTAGCAGCAGGCAAGTGGAAAAGACATCTGCAGATCTGTGTTTCACGCCCCAGTAATAAATACAGTGTTGAGAGAAGAAATCTGTCCTAGCAAACGCATGGGGATGGGGACAGACGGCTAACAGGCTGGCTCTTCCATCTTGACAAGATTTGAGGCAAAGGTTGTTGGCGGGGTCCAGTGCCCTTCCGTGTGAGCTGGAGGAGGGAAAAAGGGAGGAAGAGATACCTAAGCTAGTAAATAACTAGGTTTCCTGTGGTTGAGAGATTAACCCCATGACAGTTCAAGAGAAGCCAAGAAAAAGCTGGATCCTGTGGGGAATGTGTCTCTGAGCAGTGTCTGGACAAAGAGGTGACCCGCTCAGTGCAAGCTTCTTGAGGTCAAGAACAATCTCAATGAATGGTTCTTGGGCCTAGTTTTGTAGATGCTTCTAAATGGCACAGACTTGCATCTGTTGCTGGAAGGCCATGGAAAGAGGTATTTTTTCTTGATAATTTGCATGTAAAGATAGTTGAGTACACTTGGAAAGGGCAAGAAGTCCCGAGGTCTATCTGTAGTCTATCTTTTAAATTTGGAAGACCCTTGGCAAAGACACTTCACCTCTCTCTGTGCTGATTCCTCAGGACAATTCTATTTGGTGGTGACAAAGGATGACAATGGGGTAGGCAAGCTGCTGTAGGCTCTGTTGCCCCTTTATATCTTCATCAGGCCTAAACCTAGATGAATTCATATGTTTAGAAAACTGTCTCATGCCATTACTCCCCTTCCCTCATCCCCTGAAGCAAAGAACTCCAATTATGGGGATTAGACTAGAGGCATCCAGAAATGAAAGTATGCTTTGGGCAGTGGACCTATCTAAGTGTGAGATCAGCCCTGTTTAAAAAAAAAAAAAAAAAAAAAAAAAACCTCAGTGCCCCTTCAGAGGGATTGTGCTCACTCACTTATCTCTAAGAGCATATAATCACAGTGACCCGGGCTCAGTGACCTCATTCCTGCCTCCTGCAGTGCCTGCTTGACCTCAGATTCCCGCTCTTATCCCCAGGCTCTTGGACCATCTGGCTTCATATTCTGGATCGTGATATTGACCTCAGGTCTGCCATGTTCTGGTGACCCATTGGACTCTTCCCGGCATGCTTGTCTGTAGTACACAATAGATCCAAAATGGTGACAGAAATGAGTCTTGACATGTGTGGGTTGAAGCCTGGTATTTAGTCAATTATAATTAGTAAGTTATTAAGTCAGGCCAGAAACGGAAGCATGGATTGGTCTCCTTGTAATCTCCAATCTCACAAGAGGCCAGCCGACAGACTGTGTGGAAGATTTATGCAGCCCACGTTTGGAGAAGCCCACCTTGCATTTTCTTCTAGTAAAAAAGATTGGGGAAGAAACCATTCCATGGCCCCTTCTCCTTCATTTGGTAACAGGTTTTTCTTTAAAGCTTTTATCTTTTGAAAGTACAAATTGCTGTATGAGCCTTCGCTTAGTAACCTGTGAACCACAGAGTGCAAGGTTCACAAAAGAAACATGGACACTGTAACAGGTGAAGATTGATCAGTTGTTGATCAGACTGATGGAAGGCACCTTCATTTTCCTTTAAATTAAAGCTTAAAACAGAATTCCCTGTTCTTGATTTTTTCCCCCTGTGTTGCAGGCCTGCAATAGAGAGTGGAAAGTATGGATGTAGATTGCTCATGTTGACTGGAGATAACTAATTGACAGGCTGGGAGGCTCTTCGGATTCGGAAGCCTTCATTTTGAAGCTCACTCACAGGTCTACTTAAGGTTTTCGTACAAGTTGGGAGTTCATGTTTGTCACATCCCTGCACACAGTATCTCTAAAGGGTCAATGCCAACCCGGTTCTCAGCAGAACACCGTGGAGAAATGCACCCATGTGCTCTCGTCAGCTCTGTAAGGCCCTTTCTTACATCGGTTGGGATTTGTGTTTGTCATCTTGGGGTGACTCAGCATTTGAGGCTGAATGAGCATGTTGCATTTGCTCCAGGGCATTTTGAGAAACATTTTAGTTAGAGAGTTGGCACGGTGCTTACACGTTTTGCTGGTCCTTACGGTTCAGCCAAAGACAAAAATTGAACTCCCAGTGGGCGGGTGCTGACGGTCATCTGGGAAGCCGAGGACAACCACGTGGCGAGGTCATGGTTCATTTCTGAGTAGAATGACAAAGAGAGAAGCTAAGAAGAGAAAGTGACAAGCAGGTCAGCACAGCCACAACCAGCACTCCCACCGTCATACTCCTTGGAAATAACCTTCCCAGCATATTGATTCAGGGGGGTCTTAGTTGATCCTGAGAGCAAGTGTGTTGCTCTTGCGTCCAAGTGCGACAGCTTTCCACTGCCAACCATGTCTGACTCCCTCGGCTTTCTCATTAATAGATGATAGGGTCTTTTGAAGTTGCTAAGTTAGATTTCAGCTACACTCTAAGTTAGAACAACATTACTGTCCACCAGTTCAGGCCTCAGGATGCCGTCATGGAACGTCAGATGATGTGAAGGTGGTGGAGCAAGGAGAACAGACTCATGCTAGATTTCCCTTCACTTCTCCCTCTCCCCCCACCCCATCCAGCTCTGTGTGCATTCTGTACTTTAAACGTGGCATTTGGGCATTATGGCAAAAAGGATGAATGTGACCACTGAAATGGGGTGAACAGAACCAACCAGGGCACAGGCCTTGAACCCGCCCCCCCTTGCACTTCCTACTTACCTATCTTCAGTCCACATTTATGCCTCTCTAACCCTTTCTGACCAGACACAACCCAGTATCTTGGGATATCAAGACCTCTGAGGTTTTTTGTTTTGTTTTAAAGATTTAATTTATTTATTCATGAGAGACAGACAGAGAGTGAAAGAGAGAGAGGCACAGACACAGGCAGAGGGAGAGGGAGAAGAAGGCTCCATTCCATGCAGAGAACCTAATGTGGGACTCGATCCCAGATCTCCAGGACCACACCCTGGGCTGAAGGCAGCACTAAACCGCTGAGCCACCCTGGCTGCCCCCTCTGAGGTTTTTGATGTGACTGTATCCTCAGGGTGATGGTTCTTAGGCTCTTTTCTTTCCTGATTGATTAGAAGGCCTTTCTCACTTATCTCCAGGGCTGTCTCACTGCCTCCACCCCTTTTACAGATTGCTCTGGAATCCTTCAGAACCCAGGCAACTGTCCATGGCATCATGCCTTTGAATCTCCATAAGCACAGCATAGTCCAGAGTTGTTTTAAACATCCCTTAATAACTCTAAGTACAAATAGAACTGTATGCATCTCCAAAATGACTTGGAAAACCCTGAATGGAGCTGATTAGGTGGAATTTGGCCAAGGGGTCATCATGGTTTTTGGCTTCCCCTTACACAGCTGGTCTATAAAACCTATATGCTTCAGATTGCCCTAAACAGTGTGTTAAAACTTCCCCTTATGATAACTACACTAATGTGTTTCTCAGATCTTGTCACATGAACAGTTTCCATTTCTCTCTCTCTCTCTCTCTTCTTTAAGATTTTATTTATTTATTTGACACAGAGAGAGAGAATAAGCAGGGAGAGTGGCAGGCAGAGGGAGAGGGAGAAGCAGACTTCCCACTGATCAGGGAGCCCTACATGAGGCTTCATTCCAGGACCATGGGATCATGACCTGAGCCAAAGGCAAATGGCTCCCAGAGTTTCCATTTCCTTTAGAAATATCTTAAATTCAAGGGTCTCTTAAGAGTTTCTGGGTATTTAATAGAATCTCATGGACCCAAACAGTAGATGGGTTAACCATGAGACCTGCTTAAGTAGTTAGGATTCTGAAATGATTGTGAGTTAGAAATAGTTAAAGGAGAAGTAGTTAAAGCAGAAGCCAGTGAGGAGTCTCTGGAGAAGATAAAAATGTTTAATGGGCATAGGTGGCCAGCAGCCTCTGAGATGGCCCCTAGTGACCCCACCTTCTAGTTGCTGGCCCTCGTGTAATCCACCCTCTTAAGTGTGGGTGGAACCTAGTGGCTTGCTTCTAATAAATAGAAAACATGATAGAATATCACTTCTGATATTAGTTTGCAAAAGATTGTGACTTCTGTTTTCTTGTGCCCTCCATTGTTTGCTTGATGAAGTCAGCCAACATATAGTGAGCTGCTCTATGGACAGACTCACTCGGGAAGAGCAGAGTGAGAGCCCTGGCCGACAGCTCATGAGGAGCTGGCTCCTTGCCAACAGTCACTTGAGTGGGCTTAGAGGTAGATTCTTCCCCTGTCCAGTCTTCAGATGACTTTAGCCCCTGCCAACACCGGGATTACAGCCAATCGGCGAATCTGAGGCAGAAGACCCAGGTAGGCTGCACCCAGATTCTTGAAGGTTAGAAACAGTGAGGTAATGTTATTCTTTCAAGACACTATATTTTGGAGTAATATATTATGTGGCAGTAGATGACAAATCCAGCATGTTAAATAGTTGACCTCTGGTATCCCTCCCAGACTTAGGATTTTATGAGTTTCAGGGGTTAACAAAATGAGACTAAAGGTACCAACTGTATTGATGTCCAAGCTGTTCTTCCTTTTTCTTTCTCCTCTCTGCTTATGAAGCCCAATAAATAGTTGTGCTTATCTGTTAGGATTCATTCTTCCTTGTATTTCAGGCTTGTCAGCTAGCTGAAATCTTATTAGGCTAGCCAGAGAAAGTGAACTAATTCAGGCAAGAATCTTTGGGAGTTCTAGAAGGCCCACCAGGAAAAGGAAGATACCATCTGGTTGCTAATGTAACGTGCTTTGCATGTGAAATAAGAGCGATCCCAGCTCAAATAAGCAATTCTGAGGGTGTCATTGATTTGCTTGGGGTCTCTGTAGTTCTTTCTAATCTAACCTATTTTCACCGTTAGCACCAGAGCCCATCAGCACTGGTTCTGAATAGTTCCTTCTGTCATCTATTTGAGGAGCTGCCACAATTGCTTTCTGCATAGGTAGATTTGTGACTTAAATGCCCTTGGTTTGACGAAAAAACTACCATGCTTTATCGCCCCTTGAGGAAGCCCAGGCAGGGTTTTGCCACTGTAGTTTTGAAGATCTATTACTCTGCCGGACCAGCCCACTGAGTTAATGTTTTGTATTGAGATTTCTAGTCTCCATTCCTAGAAACAGAGAGGCAAGTGGCATGCTAACACTTGATGTTGTTGAAAGAAATAAAAGATGTAGCTTGAAACTTAAGCAATTTACATAAAAGAAAAATCTCAGCACAGTGAACCGAATTGCTCTTCTTTTGCCCACCAGGCACATGGGCAGACTTCACAATGCTTGAGCAATGGTGTATTTTAAACCAACAAAATGATCTAGAAGACAGACCCTAAGGAGTTCAATCGTGTGAAAAAATTGTCTTGTGCTCTCGGCATATCAAGTACCTAGAATACATTAGGAACAAACATGACTGCCTGCTTATGCTAACTAGTGTTCTGATTGTAAATTGTGACTAGCAATTTATCTTGGGAGCTGTTTTGCTCCAGGGGTGGGGGTGGAGAGAGAATAGAGAAGTTACAGGGATTATAATGTGTGGGGAGTACAATCGTCACTTTTACCATCTTGTCCCAGTGGCCTGATGTCATGAACAGTGTCGGCCACTGAGTGGTTCTTGAATGTCACTCACATGTCAGCATGCTGGTTCTCGAATTCCACTTATATACAAGTTTCCATCTGCAAAGATTTTCACAAAATAGTGCATTTCTCTATTTCCTGTAATGTGCCAAAGAAATACATCCATGAATGTAGCTCAGGAGATAGAAAGCCAGAGGTTAAATTTTTTTTTTTTTTTTTTAAATCATCATGGGGCACTTGGGTGGTGCAGTCAGCTGGTTTCAGCTCAGGTTTTGATCTCACATTCTTGAGATGGAGCCCTGTGTTGGGATCCACACTCAGCGGGGAGTCTGCTTGAGATTCTCTCTCCCCTACCCCTCCCGCTGTTGCTCTCTCTGTCTCTCATAAATAAATAAGTAAATGAATAAATAAAATATGCATAACATAAAATTGACTTCTTGTGACCATCTTGAAGTGTGCAATTCAGCACACTTAAGCACACTCACAATGTTGTGTAACCGTTAACAAGATCTAGTTTCAGAACTTTTCTTTACCCCAAAAGGAAACCTCTTACCTATTAAATAAGCACTCCCTGTCTTCTCTACTCCTCATTCTCAGCAACCACTAGTCTTCTGTCTCTCATTCATCAGATTTGCCTGTTTTGTATATTTCATGTAAATGGGGTCATAGAATATGTGGCTTATATGTCTGCTTCTATGCTTCTATCAGTGTTTCAATCCCTTTTATGGCTATTATCCATTGCACGGATATACCACATTTTGGTTATCCATTCATCAGTTGATGGACACATGTTAAATGCTTTTAACATGAATTAGCAACATGAACTAAAATTCTTTTAAGTATCTATGACTAATTAATAGATGTCTATATTAGTAGTAATCATTTAGAACTAAACTTCAGACATGGACTACTCTTTTTAGCCAGCAGATCACAGATATGGACTCCTTTTTCTGAAAGCCAAGATTCATGATTCATCTTTATCCTTTAAAATGCTGACAGAGAGAAAGTATTTGAAAGATGTGATTATCCTGAGAAAACTGATCTACTGAATGCCGGAGGACTTTTTTTTTTTTTTTTTTTTTAACAGGTTCTGGCATTTGCAGCTAGAGTTATTATGAGGAAAAGTTGGTCTTAGTAGCATGGTTGTGGAGAGCTCTCTGGGAGGTTCTAGGAGGGAGGTCCAGGAGCGGTCTCCTGGGTTACATGTGTGTGGAGGCACTTTTCCTCTGCCTTTCTGGCTAGAGTTTTGTTGATGCTCATGAATGATTCTACTTCAGGTATGCAAATGATCATTCCCTATCAAAGACACTCCACAGGGTTGGGGTTTCTGTGTGCTACTGCTGCACCTGGAACTGTTGACTTAAAGGCTGGGATGAAACATAGAACGGGAGACCCACAGCCACGGAGCCTGGTAGTGGGACTGACATGAAGAGAGTGGGGCTGCATGGATAGAGGCATCTATATTCATATGGGGACAAGGGCTAGCTAGTCTGGGGTGTAACCAGAAACCTTGTGTTTGAAACTGAGCTGGTTTAGAAACTGCTGAGGGTTGGTAGGTGTCACAGACAAGAGGAAGGTGGGCATATTTAGTTCTATAGTTTACACAGGTCTTGACCAGTTTTAATCAACTCAGCCTTGTGTATTTGGAGACTTACGTCAGTCTTCTTTCAAGACAGTTTGCAAACTCTGGTAGTTCTATCATAGGAGAAAAAAAATGCCAGTTTCTTAAACAGAGGATGTGGGAACATAGGTATTCGCTGTTTTTATGATAGTCTTTATACCTTTTATAGATTTTTTAAAAAAACTCCTATGTGTCTTCTGAATTTATAACAGATTCTTAAAATGTTCTACACAAACTAAGTGGTTAAAATTAAAATGGATAATAATTGCTTTTCCTTTTATTTTTTTTTTTTTTATTTTTTTTTTTTGCTTTTCCTTTTAAAAAAATAGCCCATACCCTTAATTAGATCGCTGTATACCACACAGCATCTGTCTGTGTGGGGCTTACCGGAAAGTCTAAATGAGCGATATTGAATAATAATGTCCTGCATCCTCTACTGCTGCAGACCCCAGATGTGGTCTGCCACTTGCACTTCAATTGCTGGTATCAGAACTTCTCCCTGGCCCACCCCTGCAGTTATTAGGACAAGATCCCAGATTGGTTCATGTCTGCAAGTGCACATCGTATGGGTCGAAGTTTAAGTGATTCACAAACTATGAGCATGACTTATCTACCTAGGCAGGATGGGTTTGGAGGGAAATGTGTTGTCTTTCTAGAAGGGTATTATCATAGTACCTTAGTCGTGCTAATGTGGCACATTAGGAGCTACCACATGGGATTAAGCATGAATCTAAGTGTAAAAGGAAAGTAACAAAATTTGCAACATGGTCAGTGCTTAATACATGATCCTTCATTTGAAAGCATTGGCAAACCTCTATGTCAGGAGGCCCAGAATATTTTCCATGTGGAAAAGATAGAAACAACTAAGGCATATTTTAGGCCTTTTGGCACATCCTGCAAAACATTTTTAGTTTTGACTGAGATATGATCAAAATGATTCAGTGTGATTCGATGTGGATTCTGTATACCTCTTGTGAAGGAACTTCTGGATGGAGGCATTGCATTTGGTGAGATGCTTCAGGGTGTTTCTAGAGTCCAGATCTTCGCATATAAAACTAAATGTTTCTTCAACATCTCTGTTGAGTGGGCATCCTATCTGTGTTTGGGCATCTTCACCAGCTCTTCAACCAGCATGATCTTACTCATCTTATTTTCTAAACATGAAACACTGGCCTCATTTGTACCTTGTGCACAGGAAGCTCACCAAATGCTATGAGTCCTCGTGATTCTCAGCCAGACCACTTGCACTCTGGATCGACTGCGTTACTTACACATTGTTGGAGGAAAGTTGCCACTTGTATTGGGCTGCCATAACAAAGTTATCACCAACCTGGGCAGCTTAAAACAATAGAAATGTGTTTTCTTACAGTTCTAGAGGTTAGGCGTCTGAATCAAGGTGTTGGCAAGGCCATATTCTGTCTTCAGGCTCACGGGGAGGATTCTTCTCTGGCTTCTGGTAGGCCCTAGCACTCCTTGGCTTAGAGATGTAGCATTTCAATTTCTGCCTTTAACATTACGTGGCTTTCTCGCTTTTTGTGTCTGTATCTCTTCTCCTCTTCTTACAAGGATACTAGTCATATTGGATTAAGGGCCCATGCTACCTCAGTATGACTTTATCCTGACCTAACTAGTTGTATCTACAACAACTCTATTTTCAAAGATTTTATATTCTGAGGTACTAGGACTGGGACTTCATATCTTTTAGGAGGATACAATTCAACCCATAATACCACTAATCTATTTTTCTATGTTCAAAAAGAGAACTCAGCCCTGCTGAGTCTCAAGAAAAAAAGATGTCCCAAGAATTGTTAACCATGAGAAGACTATAAGTGTGTCACCTAGAGTTCTTATCTATACCCAGTGGTATTACAGAAGGTTTTGCAGAAAGATACACCATTGCTGATTAAATGATTGGTCACTGAGTGTTCTGATTTTGTTCCCTATGAGTTCTTATTAGATTTTCTTTTGTTCGCTTTTGAGTTGGCAAGGCTGCTGTGTTTCTCAGCCCTTTCAAACTCATGTGATACTTTCCCCACCAGCTAAACCAACATTCTGGAACTTGCCTTTGGGAGTTTTGTCAATGAACATTAGATCAATGAAATGTGCTTTGCCACCTTGCACACATCTGGTCTCTGTTCTTTCACCTTCTGAGAGGGGATGTACTCTTACCGCCGCCCGCCCCCCCACCCTGCCCACTGCCACTTTGAACTCACTGAAGTAAATGTGTGCTGCTGTGATGCAGGGAAAGTGAGCACAGAGCTCATTGAAGGACTGCCCATACCCTCTTTTCTGCTCCTCAACACAGCATTCCATCCCATGTGTGAGGCCTAGTGCACCTCTACAAGTTCAGATAGGGTTGCTGCTTCGTAAGAAATGAATGGCGGTGGGAGAGGAAGACAAGGAGTTAGGCAGGAAATGGGGTGAAGAGAGGAGTAGACTGCCTTAGTCATCAGGATAGTCTGGAGGACTCCTGGAGGCCCCTGAGATGAGAGACATGGATCATTCCTACACCCTGATCACTTGAGTTACCTACTGGGCAGTTCTATGGTAGGATTCCAGGTGGAACACAGAGTCCCAAATGGGAGTGACGTGGGATACTGGTGACTGAGAAGGTCTGGAGCCAAGATATCATTTGTTTGGTGGTTCAGAAGCTTTAGAGTGACACTGGTTATGGTATATCCACCTCCCTTTTTTGTGAGAGAAAGAGTACCACTTCCAGTTGACTTCAAGCTTATCAATTATTGTCTACACCATTCACTTTCCTTTCTTAATAGAAATGGTTCATTTTAAAAAATAATTTTGTGGGGATCCCTGGGTGGCGCAGCGGTTTGGCGCCTGCCTTTGGCCCAGGGCGCGATCCTGGAGACCCGGGATCGAATCCCACATCAGGCTCCCGGTGCATGGAGCCTGCTTCTCCCTCCTCCTGTGTCTCTGCCTCTCTCTCTCTCTGTCTCTCTGTGACTATCATAAATAAAAATTAAAAAAAAAAAAATAATAATTTTGTGTGGGGGATCCCTGGGTGGCTCAGCGGTTTAGCGCCTGCCTTTGACCAGGGGCACGATCCTGGAGTCCTGGGATCAGTCCCACATCGGGCTCCTGCAGGGAGCCTACTTCTCCCTCCTCCTGTGTCTCTGCCTTTCTCTCTCTCTCTCTCTCTCATGAATAAATAAATAAATAAATCTTAAAAAAATAATTCTGTGAATTAATGAGTCAAATCTGTGGTTATTGGAATAGCTTCAGCTAATGCTGATGGGGGAAAATTAAAAGAAATTGATTATTACTACTGTAGTTCCACAGTTTTATCAAATCCTGGGAACATCTGCTTCCCTGAAGAGGGCTCTACCTACACAGTTCTCAGCCCTACACTAAGAGATGGTTCACCCACTGCTTAGAGAGTCAGGTGTCCCCATCTTTCAGTGAAGTGAGTTTTTTGCTATAAGGAGAAGGAACAGAAGAGGAGATATGAGGGAGGCAGAAAGGCTAGGAGAATTGAGGTATACTTTTCTCCTTTGGAAACTCCATTTAAATTATGGAGAGAAAGCTTTGCCCAAACCCCTAGAGTCCCTAGAAGAACAGAGAAAGTTTGCACCAGAAGAATTTGCTATGTTCTAAACACTCTTTCCAGTCTTGGAGGCGATGTGCTGTAGGGTGGACATGGTGGGTGGTCTAGCGCAGGAGGAGCTGCAAAACCTCAGAATGGATCCCTTCACTATCCACTGCAAATTCCTTTGCTTTTGTGATTAGCAAGATTTGGAGCATTCCACTGACATTTCTCATCTACTAGAAGAAGAAAGTGTGCTAGATAGAACTGTGAATTCAGCGCTTATCTGCTGCATTAAAATCTATGAACCAACATGTCAAATTCTCTAAGAGCTAATAAAAGGAAATTTATCATAATGTAGTCTCCAAATAAAAAAAAAAAGTATATAGTAGAAAAGCAAGCAACGCTTATTGCAGAATATTTAGACCATGGAGAAAAGCCCTAAAAAGAAAATAAAACTCTTTCTACTCCTACCATCTAGTGATAACTATTGACATTTTGACATATATCATGAACAAATATGTACATACTCCTAATATGGACCATATTATTCATACTGCTTTGTAACATTTTCCTCTACACAATATTGTTAATGATTTCTTAAGGTGTTAATTATTCCTGAAGAACTGATTTTAAATGACTAAATAATATTACGTTGAATGGCTACGACACAATTTATCTAACTAATGTTCTAATTATTGGTCATTTAGCTTGTCTCTAGTTTTTCACTCTGGCAAGTGGTACTACAGTAAGCATCCTTGTGTGAAAGTGTTAATGCACATCCTTATCAGATAATTGCTTTGTTGTGTTCTTTTCTGTTTTTGCTACTTTCTCCATACATACGCATTCACTTAGCAGTAGCAATTTCAAGTTGTACTCATGTATTATATTGAGGAAGCTCTTGTTTTATTTGCTCTCACCCATGAAGCAAGAATATTTTTCATTTTAAATGTATTTCTTGGGGTGCCTTGGTGGCTCAGTTAGTTAAGCATCTGCCTTTGGCTCAGGTCATGATCTCAGGGTCCAGAGATTGAGCCCCACGTTGGGTTCCCTGCTCAGTGGGGAGTCTGTTTCTCCCTCTACTCCTCCCCTTTGCTCATGGTCTCTCTCTCTCAAATAAATAAAATCTTTTAAAAAATGTGCTTCTTAAATTTAAATAATTATAATAAGCTTAAAAAATTCTTATATTCATCTATAAAATATGCCAGAACCTGGGACTCTGTATTAGTCTGCTTAGGCTGCTGCTTAGCTACCCAGACTATGCAGCTTAAAGAACAGGTATTTATTTTCTTATAGTTCTGGATACTAGAAGTTGAAGAGCAAGACTCTGGTCATTTCAGATTCTTGTGAGAGCTCTGTTCCTGGCTTGCAGATGGACTCTCACTGTGTTCTCACATGGCCTTTTCTTAGTGTGCACACACAGAGAGAGGGAGCTCTCTGGTGTATCTTCTTATAAGGGCTCTAATCCTGTTCGATCAGGACCCCACTCTATAACCTTGCTTAACCTTAAATATTTCCTTAGTGTCTCCATCTCCAAATAGAATCACACTGAGGGTTGGGGCTTCAACATATGAATTGGGGGGGGGGGTGCTCATAGCATTCTACCTCTGGGTCCCCCAAATTCATATTCTTCTCACATGCAAAGTACATTTATTCCATCCCAACAGCCCTCAAAGTCTTAATTTATTCCAGGAGCAATTCTAAAGTCTAAAACCCAAGTCTCATCTAAATATCATTTAAATCAGATATGGGTGAGACTAGAGGTAAGACTGGTCCTGAGGCAAAAGTCCTCTGCAGTTGTGGAAACCAAAGTTATGTGCCTCCAAACTATAGTGGTGGCACAGGAATAGGATAGACATTCCCATCCCCAGAGGGAGAAATCTGAAGGAAGAAGAAGATGACGAGCCCCAAGAGAGTCCAAAACCCAGATAAGCAAATTCCTTGAGATCTTAAGGTTCAAAAATGATCCTCTCTGGTTCAACCCTGTGCCCTCCAGGCCTACTGGGGTGGTGTAGCACCCTTAGGCTCTTCAGGGTGGCCTGCACTTTCCCTCCTTCACTGACTCTCTGCCAGCACCTCACCTACCCAAATCTCTCCAGCCCCTGAAACTGAAGAGGGGCCTAATTCTCTGAAATGGAGGAGGAAGCCATCTTGCCTTCTGGGGCAGTGATGAGAATAGCAGCCTGAGTATCTCTGAATCACCTCTGGGGTTGTTCTTCCTTTTTCCTGAATGATAATGCATATTTGCTGCCTGCCTTCTGTTCCTTTCTTTTCTGTTTCTTTTTGTCCCAGCCAGCAGTGTTTCTGCTGCTGTAATCCTGGCTTCTGAGATGGCTGAGTAAATGTGCAGATCATACCCATCCTAAGAGCTTCCTGAGATGGTTGTTCAGCCACATCCTTAGTGTTTTCAGAACATATTTCCTCAAATTTTGCAATGTGAATAGGCTTAGAATTTTCTAATTCTTCAAGTTCTGATTCCTTTTTTATTGTTGTTGTTAATAATTCCTTCCATTTAACTCTCCCCCTTGCATTTTTTTCTGTTATGCAGTAAGGAGGAACCAAACCACTTCTTCAACACTTTGCTTAGCTATCTCCTCAGGTAAGTATCCAGTTGTTCACTTGCAGGTTCTACCATCTACAAAGCACCAGGGCACAATTCAGCTAAGTTCTTTGCCACTTTGTAACAAAAACTGCCTTTCCTCCAATTACTGGGGACCTGTTACTCATTTCTGTCTGAGATCTCATCAGAATGGCCTCCAGTGTCCCTATTGCTCCTATCCTTTGGTTTGTGATGACGTACTTGTTCTTCAGGAAGATGGAGGCTTTCTGTGTTTTCTCCTCTTTTCTTTATGCATCCTGACCAGAGTTACTTCTAAGAGCTGTAATTCTAGCAATATAGAACCTCAAAGCCCTTCCCACCACTACTCGCTACCTAGTTCCAAAACCATTTCTACATATTTAGTAGTTCCACAACCATATTCTACATATTTACAACAACCTGCTTCTTGGTGCCAAATTCTGCATTAGTCTGTTTGGGTTGCTGTAATAAAATACCATAGATTGGGTGGCTTAAACAACAGAATTTTATTTTCTCATAGGTCTGGAGGCTGGAAGTCCAAGATCAGAGTTCTAGCTGGTTCATTTTCTGGTGAGGACTCTCTTTTTGGCTTACAGACATTCAACTTCTCCCCATGCCCTCACATGGACTTTCTTCATTGTGTGAATGGGGGAGGGAGAGAGAGAGGGCATACTAGCAAGCTCTCTGGTGTGGCTTCTCTTGGGACACTACTCTTTTTGGATCAAGACTCCTCCTTTATGACCACCTTAAACTTAATTACTTTTGCAGAGGCCCTGTCACAAATACAGCCACACCAGAGGTTAGGGTTTCAACATATGAATGTTTTGGAGGAACACAAATATTAAGTTAATAGCAGATTGAGATTTTGAAACTTAATTATAAGTCCTTATCTTTGTACAGTACTTTTAAATTTTTAAGCACTTTTGCATATATTATCCCATTTAATTTGAAAGGCATCCTATAATCTTCAAATTTCCCTCAGGTTAGCTTCTGTGAAAATCAGTGTTTTTTTTTTTTTTTTTTTTCCAGAGTAATACATGGATATAGTTTTCAAAGTCAAATAATAATAATAAAAGCCTTATAACAGGGATCCCTGAGTGGCACAGCGGTTTGGCGCCTGCCTTTGGCCCAGGGCGCGATCCTGGAGACCCGGGATCGAATCCCACGTCGGGCTCCCGGTGCATGGAGCCTGCTTCTCTCTCTGCCTATGTCTCTGCCTTTCTCTCTCTCTGTGTGTGACTATCATAAATAAATTAAAAAAAAAAAGCCTTATAACAACAACTGAAATAATCCCTCTCTACCAACCAGCCACCCCACCCCACCCTTCTTGGGTCTAGCATTTCAAAAGTAACTGTATTAATGCCTTTGGGCACATTTCTTCATATTTCTAAATACTATGCCTATGTATTAATTACTCTACATAAAAAGTTCCTACAAATTTAATGGCTTAATATACATTTCCCAGTTCATTATTTCTATAGGTCAGGAGTCCAGGCACAGCTTCAGTGTCCTCTCCTTAGGGTAACACAGAACTGCAACCGGGATGTCTGCTGAGCTGTGTTATGTTCTTGAGCTCAGAATCTTCTTCCAAGCTTACATGCTTGCTGGCAGAGGTTGTAGGACTGAGATCCTCATTTTCTTGCTCGCTGCTAGCTGTGGCCTGTTCTCAGCTCCTCAAGGCCACCCGATGTTTTCTGTCACCGGGGCCTCTCACTTCTTTCAGCAAAAAAATATCTTTTTAAAAGCTTTCACTTGATTAATTCCAGTCCACCAAGGATAACCTCCATTTCATTTACCTTTAAATCAACTGATTTGGGACCTTAATTGCACTTGCAAAATCTGTTCCCCTTTGCCATATTCTGTTGAAGGGAAACAAGTCAGCTTCCACTTTCACTTAAGGGGAGGAGGTATCCAAGGGCATCACACACTGGGGTCACTGTAGAGTATCTCTGCCACGACCTATAAAGCAATATCTGATCAATCCATTTTAGATATCACCAAGTTTCTTTTTTGATCCATAGTATTTTAGCTCTTATGCCCTTCTTCCTCTCCTTTCTCTTCCCCTCTCAATTTAGTTATATCACTTTTTAAAAATTAAATCCAGGGGATCCTTGGGTGGCACAGCAGTTTGGCGCCTGCCTTTGGCCCAGGGTGCGATCCTGGAGACCCAGGATCGAATCCCATGTTGGGCTCCTGGTGCATGGAGCCTGCTTCTCCCTCTGCCTGTGTCTCTGCCTCTCTCTCTCTCTCTGTGTGACTATCATAAATAAATAAAGAAAAAAAATATTTAAAAATAAATAAATAAATAAAAAATAAAAGTTAAATCCATATATGAAACTTTACTGTATCATGTACATTGTTGGTGGACATTTGTCATATTTTGTAGTCTCCTTTGAACACTGCTGCTATTTTTGAGGAATTACCTAATGATTCCACCTCCTGTACCACCCCTTGTATGTGTCTTTTATCTTCTAGCTTATTTTTTAAAAATATTTTATTTATTTATTTGAGAGAGACAGAGAAAGAAAAGAGAGCATGCATGCAGGGGCAGGGGCAGAGGGAGAGAGAGAAGCAGAGTCCCTGCTGATCAGGGAGCCTCACATGGGACTCACACCCAGGACCTTGGGATCATGACCTGAGCTGACGGCCGACACTTAACTGACTGAGGCACTCAGGAACACCTCCTCTAGCTTCTAATGTTGCTGTGGTGCTATGGACTGAATTGTCCAAAATTCATCTGTGGAAGCCCTAACCCCAATGTGATTATATTTGGAGATACGGCTTTTAGGGGATAATTAAGATTAAAGGAGGTCATAAGGATGGGGTCCTAATCTGATAGGATTGGTGTCCTAATAAGAAGAGGAAGAGGGATCCCTGGGTGGCGCAGCGGTTTGGCGCCTGCCTTTGGCCCAGGGCGCGATCCTGGAGACCCGGGATCGAATCCCACGTCGGGCTCCCAGTGCATGGAGCCTGCTTCTCCCTCTGCCTGTGTCTCTGCCTCTCTCTCTCTCTCTGTGACTATCATAAATAAATAAAAATTAAAAAAAAAAAGAGAGATTATAGTTTCTCTGTGCCTACTTAAAAAAAAAAAAAAAAAAGAAGAGGAAGAGAGGAATCTCCTTCTCTCTATATATACACAGAAGAACATGAGGGCCCTGCAAGAAGGTGGCCATCTGCAAACTAGGAAGAGAACTGTCACCAGAACCTGACCATGCTACCACCCCAATCTTGGACTTCCAGCCTCTAGAACTGTGACAAAATAAATTTCTGTTGTTCCAGCCACCCAGTCAATGCTATTTTGTTATGGCAACCTGAGTAGACTAACACGATGCCCAATGCTGCTCTGACTCCTGCTCTTTTGTATGTAACTTAGGTTCCCTTTCCAGAAGAATGTAGGATCTGTTCATTGTTTCTAGAGTTCAGAAATATGATAGTGTATCTTTGTGTGGGTCATTAAAAAAATATTCACTCAATAGATATTCTCAGTTTGGAGATGCAGCTTCATTTACTTCAGTAATAGATTTTTTTCTTGTATTACTATAATGTTTCCCCCCCTAATGTTTTCTTTTTCTGGGACGTCCATTATTCGGTTGTTGGACTTTCTCATCGAACTCTTAATTTTCTTGCCTTTTTTCTCCTATTGTCAATCTTTATTATTTTTTTTAAAGTCTACTTTATCTTCCAGTTGCTTTATTGAACATGCAAGTTTGGCTGTCATATTTTTAACTTCTGGAAACTCTCAAATGCTGATCATCATCATCATTATTAAATAGTATCTTATTCTTGTTTCATGAATGTAATGTCTTGAAGTTTTCATCTGCTTTGTACATTGTCTTAATTTTCTCTGAGTTATTTTTTGGGGGAGAAGTATTTACTTATAGTTCTCTCAGTTTTGGAAGTTTGCCTCAATAAAGTTTGAGAAGGGGACCAGGATCAACTTGTTTCCCGTGCAGAATTCCAAACAATTTCCCTGTGTTTATCTCCTATTACATATGTACCTCCTTCATGATGAAAATGGTATCTCTGGTACATTTTCTGGACTTCTGAGATAGAGAATGGTTTATTTTTTCAGCATTTCCATTCCTACCAACACTTAAGTTTGATCTTTGCCTCCTTTGCAGTATTTACCATTTATCTGTTTTCTTTCTGTCTTTATGTATTATTGTTTCAGTTATAGATATCTTCTGGTTTCATTAAGCATATACTTTGTATTCCTGCATCTTTGTTGGTTTGAGGTGCTTCTAGGGATTATTTTCATGAGAAAGGGCCACAAACATGTGTACTCTATCATCTTGAATCCCAAAGCACCCAAGATGATTTTAGAATTTTTTTTCTACTTCTCTGGTAAGGGGCATTTTAAGTCCCTTGTCAAGATAACAGAATTTGAAGCCAGGAGAGAGATGTTGTGTGTCACACATCAGATCAGTGGCTGTAGAAGAAAACTGGAAAACCTCAAATCCCATCAAGGATCTTTCTGAAATGCAGAAAATAGATAAATGGTCTATTTGGATTATGGAATTTCCTGTTTGATAATGCCCATTGCCTGTAGTTGGTCAAAATTAGATTTCACAGAAACATAATGTTTTGATTACCATGTTAGAATTCTACAGCAAGACTTACTATGTGATTCAAAGTCCTCAAACTCCCTGTCAGACTGAATTTTTGTAAGCCATACTTGTTCAGCCTTTAGAAAAACAGAGAAAGGGACACCTGGGTGACTCAGCGATTGAGCATCTGCCTTTGGCCCAGGGTGTGATCCCAGAGTCCTACGATTGAGTCCCACATAGGGCTCCCTGCAGGGAGACTGCTTCTCCCTCTGCCTATGTCTCTGCCTCTCTCTCTCTCTCTCTCTCTCTCTCTCTCTCTCTCTCTCTTTCTCCCATGAATAAATAAATAAAATCTTAAAAACAACAACAATCGAGGTGAAGGCTAGTGTTCCCCAGTGACCAAAGGGAAAGATCTGGAAGTTGGCTTTGGGCTTCTCCAGCATTTAAAATGGTGTTCTGGTTCCTCCCTTAAGGTTAGCAAAGGCATAATATCTTTAAAAAGGCTTAGTCATTTTGTGTTTGCTATTTACTGAACTCAAGACAGCATGGTTTGCGTTAGCAGAACTTCTGCAAAAAAAAAAAAAAAAATTGTGTGGAAGGGATTTAAAACAATTCTCTGACTTGTATGAAAAATGAGCCCACAATTCCTGGCACCTCAGAGTTCCTGGTGGGATTCCTGGTATCAAGTGATCTTCTACATGCTTGGGTGAAACTATGAGCCAAGCAACATCTGCATTTTTTAAAAAATAAACATTTGCATGTAGAACTGAAAATTTCTTCTTCAGCCTTTTTTTAAGTGCTAAATAGATTGATTCATCATGTACGCACACTAGTACTTAGAGAAGAATTGTCGACAGATTTTAAATACATATTTGAAGAGATACTGTGGTGATTTCTGTGCATCTGTTTTGGAGCTATGGTTCTTCACTTTCCTTCCAAACATTGTTTTTTGTGTTAAAGGAAAATTTCTAATAGCCTGGCTTACAGGTGCATATGGGCAAGACAGCTTTTTCCCATAGGCAGGACGCTTTGATATGATTTTAGGAACTAAGAAAATGTCCCTACCTCCCCAAATAATGTTTTTCTAAATGTTATTACTCTCTAATAAAGCCTTTTATTCTACATCTGAAGATAAATTCTACACTTTAGCAGCTTTGGGAAAAGTAACACATTGATATAAATTTCCAAAGGTACAAATATACCAGACCCAGTTGTGAATCTATGTCTTAGCAAGGCACTAATAGAGAGGAAGAACTGAAGATGTCAATAAAACAAAAGGAAAAAGCTTGGTTAAAAGGAGGATTTTATGGCAAGACAGGCAATATGATTTGAAAACCACAAAGTGCTTAGCTGTCAGACTCAATTTTTAGAAGCCCAAAGCCAGAAAGGTGGCAGAGACTAAGGAAGGCAAATTTTTCCTACTTTTCAGTTTTGCTGAGGGCAATCCCTGAAGATGGGCTGGAAACTCTCCTGTCATACATGGAGAAAAGGCAGAATGACAGAGTAGCAAACTGGACCCTAAAGTATGGTTTCCCAGAACACTAGGTGAAGGCTGGGTTAGGTTGGGTAAACTCCCCTTTCTCCTCTGTCTGCCCAGATCAAGTTTCTTGGCATACTCAGACCTATGAATGGCGTTTCTCATCTTGACAACATGGCTCCAATCGGGAAGAACGGGAGTTACATTCCTGGAAGTACTTGTGCACAAAGAATTTCTAAGAGTAAAGAAATATATTTCTTTGAGAGGGTATAAGAGACAGAAAAAGAAGTCTTACTTTCTCTAAAGTAAGGATGGTTGTTAAAAATAATACTTTATAAACAGAATCGCACTTCTTTATAATCCAGGAGAAAAGATTCTGGATCATGACATTCTCCAGCTTAACTCCCTCTTATCTACAACAGTGGTTCTTTACCTACATGATAATTTTTTTTTAAAGTTTCTGTTAAGAAAAATGTGTGGGTGCAATAACTTTAGGAGCCTATAACATTTTCATATAAAGAAACCTGACCTGTAGGAAAATCCAATTCCATAAGCTTGCATTCTAGATCTTCCGTAGTTTGGCTGCAGTATACTTCTCCATTAAGGAATTATTTCTTTTGAGACAAGATTGTGCCTGGACAGTATGCTGATATCTAAGCCAAAATGATGTGTAATTGTGTCCAGACACTGTGTAAGGGAAGATATCGTGAGGTAGCATGCAAAGCACTGACATGGGCATTAAGTTTTGTAACTTAACTAGTTTTGTAACTCCTAATGGTGTAACCTTGGGGAGAAAATTTCATTTAGTCTTTTGGGTTCTAAATTTCCTCATCTGCATAATTAAGAGTATTTCACTGATCTCTCTTGTTTCTCTTACCTCTGAGTTTCTAGACTTTATGATCCCAGAATATCACCACCTCATGTGGGGCCAGTCCCACCTCCAAGAATCACTTATTAGGCTCCTTATGATGGGAGGGCATTATAGAGGACCCAAAGCTATAGAGCATAGGACCCTGACTACCTTGTATGAAGGCAGATTCATTTTTTGGTTCTCTCTCCGCTTTTCTGTGCTCTTAGCCAAAGAGTATTCAGTGACTTATCACCAGGTAAACCCAGCATTGCATACTCCCTACCTTATTTGATTCCTTTGAAAAGTGGAATTCCCGCCTCTGACTCATTTATCTACCTGGCCCTTCCAGTCACAGGCACTCTTGCAGAGATGTCTTGCCTACCTGACTCATGTTACCCTGTTCCTCTTGGCTGCTGGCTCCTATGGACACCCATATTTCAGTGTGACACAGAGATGTGGCTTAAGGGCAACCATCCTTTCTTAAGGACGTCTCCCTTTCTCAGTCTGTTTGGCTGCCATAACCAAATACCATAGACAGACTTAAACAACAGACATTTATTTTTCATAGTTCTAGAGTCGGGAAGTCTGAGATCAGGGTGCCAGCATGGCTGGGTTCTGGTGAGAACTCTCTTCCTGGCTTGCAAATGGCAACCTTCTCACCATGTGCTCACGTGGTGGAGAGAGAAGGGGCTCTGGCCTCTTCCATTCTTTTTTTTTTAAATAAGAATACTAGTCCCATATGGGGGCACCACCCTCATAATCTCATCGAAATGTAATTACCTCCCAAAGGCTCCATCTCCAAACACCATCAAATTGAGGGTTTAGGGCTTCAACATACAAATCTGAGGAAACACAAGCATTTAGTCTATAACACTCTCCTCTCTGGCCATAGACTGAAGGGATAAGAAGTGACTTCCAAAGAAAAAGAGAATTTGGGGCAGGGAAAAGATGAGGAGAGGTAAGGAGCTTGTGTGTCTTTGGATTTGCATTCACCTAATATTTAAACTGTTTCTAATTTTAGCTTTAGAGAACCTTTCATGACCCTCATCCAAAGCATCCTGATGAACATACAATTTTCAGTGAACAATATCTTCTAAGTTGAGAGGGGAGGTTTTCTCGGGAAATATTGGGCTTCATTTTGAAACAAATGGAGTGGAGATGGTGGCAGTCATTGAAATAGAAATGCTTATATTATCCTCCTCCAGGTTCTATAGACCTTCTTTTTTTCTCAAAGAATCACATACAAATTTCATGCATCCTCTGGCAATATTCTGGCTGGAGACAAGAGTATGTCATAAACGCCAAGGATGTAATCTCTAAATAATTTTATCCTTGGCCTCAACAGAGCACAGTGTTTCCGTATGGTCGCCTTTTTGACGAAGGTCAAGATGAACAGAGACCACCAAGCACATTTCAAGAAGGATATTAGATTTCGCTGGGGCCAGGAGCTCAGAAGTGAGTTATTAGGGTTTTGTTTACGATACCCTCTGGCTCTATCCTTAATTAGGTGGAACTGATAAGCTTGATAAATTTTGAACTATTGCTTTCTGTTTGCCAATAACAAAATATTACTGTGTAGGATGTTAGTTATTTTCCGCATCAAACTCTTTCTATTTTCCTGAAGATATCACTCATTTCCATTTCAATGGGCCTATTTTTTAGAGGGAAAAGAACGTCCTTTTTACCTTTTTTAATTAAAGCATGTTGGTGACTAATACACAATTTCTTCAGACTTTCCTCTGAAGCTCATTCTCCATTATTCTTTCTCTTCAAAGCTCCAAGATTTTGCTCTTTCAGGTAATAATTAGACCAAGCAAAGGACTCAGACACAGATGACTTCTTCCCAATTCTCATCAGCATTTCATAGGTTATATTTTCTTTTTCTTTCTTTTTTTTCCCCCTTTTAACTGAATGAAGCAGACCCTTGTGTCAGGGACATCATATCTACAAACATTATATTTCTATTATGAAGTGGTGAGAAACTCTATCAGCAGTATTTTAACTACCAGCGAGAACAGCAAGAACAACAACAGCAATAAAATAGAAAACAAATGTGTATTTATGTTCATGAAGCAAATGCATAGGTTTATACATACAATCAAACAGCTATGACATGTTGGAATTATTTCCTTAGCGATGTCCTGAAACTGTAATTCTATCTTAATGAAACATTTAGTCAAGTTTTAATAGGTCCAAGAATAATTATTTTACTGTTCTTTGGGGAATGCAAACTTAGATGTCTAGGAATTCTAATTATCCTAGGGTTGAAACAGCTTGCATGTAGAAGGGTTCATTTTTTCCAGGGTGGTGTTTTATAGATTTAAGTCTGGGTTCAGTTTCTGTAGGTCAGAAAGATATCCTCCTGCCACCCCCTTATTCAGAAATACTGAGGAAGACTATTCCAAGTAATCACACCAAGGAAATGAACCAGCTCATCGAGAAGTAAAGGGAAACATCTGGATGTTAGAACTGTAGAGCAAATGAGATTGCAAGGAATATCTTTGGGAAGGAATAAATCAGCAACTGTTCAAGGATGAAGTTCATGAGTGTAGTAAGTTACCCTCAAAGCAGAAGAATGTTAGAAATAGAGTGAAATGCTCTTCACAGGAAGATTACTTCTAAGAGGCTACATAAGAAGATAGCATTTGACTCATTTTTTGAAGTTTCTTCCTTTCAGAGCTTATCTCAGAAACTTGACTTCTGGACACTCTTTAGTTTCAGGATGTCTTCTGTGATTATCACCATGTTTTCCTATGGCCAGGCCACTTTGTGAGAAGTAGAAGAGAAAGTTAAAGTAGAGAACATATGGGAAGAAAATAAAACCAAGGGTTACAAGGGCACCTGTGTGGCTCAGTCAGTTAAGCATCCGACTCTTGATTTCGGCTCAGGTCATGATCTCAGGGTCTTAAGCTCAAGCTCTGTTGTCCGGCTCCACTCTAAGCATGGAGCTCTCCCTCTTGTTCTGTCCCTCCACTCTTGGTCTCTCTTAAAAAAAACCCAAAAACTAAAAAAACAAGGGTTAGAAATAGCAAACATATGGATAAAAATAAAAGTCTGAAAAGACTGAATAAATTAATATTTCTCTTAAGTTCCTTAAAAGACATTTAAAATTGTATAGTGATCATTGTAGCACTAGGCTTATGACATATAGACATCAATATTGTGAGAATAATAACGAAGAGAGGGGAAATAGAGCTATATTGAAGTCAAATTTCTGTATTTTACTAGAATTTAGTCAGAATCAAACTAGAGTAGATCGTTATAATTTGGGATGCATACTGTGATACCTAGGACAGCCACTAAGAAAATAGCCCAAAAAGAGTTAAGAATTTTAAAAAGGGATTAAATAGAAAACTAGAAAATAACTATTTAACACAAAATAAAATAGTAAAAGAGAAACAAAGAAACCCAAAAAGATGTGAGACATGGAAACAAATAGCAAAATGGCAAATTTAAATCCAACCCAATCAAAGAGTTCATTAAATGTGACTGTACTAAACAGCCCAATCAAAGGGCAGAGATTGCCAGAATGGATACATAAGCAAGGTCTAACAATATGCTGTGTGCAAAAAGTCAAAGGCACAAATAGATTGAATGTAAAAATGTAGAAAAAGATATTCTGTGCAATTAGTAACCTTAAGAGAGCTTGAGTAATTATATTAACTTAGACAAAATAGACTTTAATTAAGAACTATTAGTATGTAGAAGAGAATGATAAGAGAATTATAAATGATAAAAGATAATGATAAAATGATAAAAGAATCAATACATGAAGCTGACATGACAGTTGACAAATGTATACATATCTAACAACAGTGTCCCCAAATCCATGAACCAAAAATTGACAGAAGGAAAGAAGAAACGTCAAACTCAACAATCAGAGTTAGAGATTTCAATACTCTCATTTCAATAATTGATAGACTAGCTAAACAGAGACCCAGCAAAAATACAGAAAATGTGAAAAATACTATCAAATGGTCTGAAATGGCATTTACAAAACATTCCACCCAGCAACAGCACAATATATATTCCTTTCAAGTGTAAAAGGAGTATTTCCCAGATAGATCATATGCTATGTCATAAGGCAAGTTTAATCAATTTAAAAGTATTGAAACCATTTAACCATAACAGACTTCATGTAGAAATCTATAGAAAAAAGAAATTTAGGAATACCCCAAATTATTGGGAATTAACACAATTATAAATAAAACTATGGATCTAAGAAGATATCAAAAGGGAAACTAGAAAATATTTGAATTGAGTGAAAGTGAGAGCACAACATACCAAAAAATTATGGATGCAGTTGGAATAGTACTTAGAGGAATATTTGGAAGTTTAAATAACTATGTTAGGAAAAAGGTTCTCAAATCAATAAGCTAAGCTTCCAGTGTAAACCAGCAAAAAAAGACCAAATTAAATCCAAAGCAAGGAAAATGAAGGAAATAAAAAGATTAGAAATCAATGAAATAGAAAGCAAAAGCATAGAAAAGAAAATCAATAAAGTAAAAGTTGATTCTTTGAAGAGATGAAGAAAATTGATAAACCTTTAGCTAGACTGATCAAGAGAAAAAGAGGGAAGACACAGATCATCAAAATCAGTAATGAAAGAAGGGACATCACTGACCCTACATAAATAAAAATTATAAATGGAATATTACATAATTTCATGCCAATAAACTAGACATAATACCAATAAATTCTCAGGCATTATCAAAATTAAGAAAACAGTAGAAAATCTGAATATAAATGTTACAAGAGATTAAAATAGTAACAGAAATCTTCCCACAAAGGAAATCTCAGTCCCAAATGCTTCACTGGGGAACTTTATTGACTATTTAAAGATGAAATAATAACAATTCTAGACATATTCTTTTATAATATAGAATAGAAAAGAATACTTCCCAATACATTCTTTGAAGACACAATTGCCCTGATATCGAAGCCAAACAAAGACACCACAGGCCAATATTCAACATTAACAAAGATACAAAAATCTTAAAAAAAAAAATATTAGCAAAGTGAATCTAGCAACATCTAAAAAAAAAAGATACAGCATGACCAAATGAGATTCATCCCCAAAATGCAAGGTTGGTTTAACATCCAAAAACCAAGCAATGTAGCATTCCATATTAATACAATAAAGGACCAAAAAAAAACTCCTCATGTGATTAGTTAATGGTAATCTCATTAAGTGCAGAAAAAGCATTTGATAAAATTGATCACCTGCTTATTATAAAAACTCATATTAACCAAGGAATAAAGGGGAACTTCCTCAATTTGTCAAGTGGCAGGTATGAAAAATTTACAGTTAACAAAATACATAACAGTAAACTAATGCTTTCACCACCCCTGTATAACATCATATGGGGATTCTAGCCAGTGAAATAAAGCAAGAAGAAGAAATTAAAGGTATCTGAAATGGAAAGGAAGAAGTAAATCTTTGTTTATAGACAATATGATTCTATATTTCTGTGTAGAAAATACTAAGGAATTTTTTTAAAAGCTACCAAAATTAGTAAGAGTATTTAGCAAGTTTCCAGGATGAAAGATCATTATACAAAAAACCGGTCATTTTTCTATGTATTAGTGACAATCCCAAAATGAAATTGGGAAACAATTATAGTAGCTTCCAAAAGAATAAGATATTAGGGAAAAATTAATAAAAGAGCAAGTCTTTTATGCTGAGAATTTTTGAAAAGCATCGATGACAGAAAGATCTGTCAGCTCTAAGAAGATCTAAGTAAAGGGAGAAACATTCCATGTGCATGGATTGAACAATCAGTGTTGTTAATTAAGATGACAGTTCTCCTCAAATTGATCTATAGATTCAGCATTCTCCATATGAAAATATAAGCAGGTTTTGTTTTTGTGTTTTTAGTAGAAACTGGCAAACTGATCCTAAATGTGTATGAAAGGCAAAGGACCTAGAATAGCCAAAACAATTTTGAAAAATAACAGTTTGTTGATACACATTACCCAATTTTAAAACACTATAAAGATATAGCAACTAAGATTATATAATTGGCATAGGAAGCACATACACACCAATGGAACAAAATTTAGTGTCCTGAAATAATCTCTTACATTTAATTATCTACTGATTTTGACAAGAGTACAAAGGCAGGTCAGTGGGAGAAAAAACAGTCTTTTCAACAAAGGGTGCTAGAACAATCGGCATTTTTTTTTTCTGTAGGAAAAGAGAAACCTCCACCTAAACCTTACACCATACACAAAAATGAACTTAAAATAGATGGTAGACTTAAATTTAAGATTTAAGCTCTAAAAGTTCTAGAAAAAATAGGAAAAGGTATTTTTGACCTTGAGTTAGCCTATGATTTCCTAGATAAACACCAAAATTACCTTCCACAAAAAATTGGTAAATTATACTCAATTAAAATTAAAAATCTTTTCTCCTCAAATCACATTATTGAGAAAATTAAAAAACAAGCCACAGATGAGAAAATATTTGCAAATCTAATAGAGCACTTGTACCTATAAAACACACATACACACAGGGTATATATTATATATAATTTTACTGAAAATCATATATTTGCAAATCTGACAGAAAGCTTTTATATGGAATATATATTTTGAAACTCTCTTATAGCCAAATAATAAACCCAATTAAAAATTGGCAGATTTAAGTAGTCATTTCACCAAAGAAGATATACCTTTGTGCAGTACTGTTGATGAGATATAAGCTAGTTCAGCCACTATGGCAAACAAATTGGAGGTTCCTCAAAAAATTAAAAATAGATCTTCCATATGATCCATCAATTCCACTTCTGGGTATATATCCAATGGAAATGAAAGCAGGAGCTTGAAGAGATATCTGCACTTCCGTGTTCACTGCAGCATTATTCACAATAGCCAAGATATGGGGAGAAAATGCAAGTATCTGTCAATAGATAAATGACAAAGATAATGTGGTACACACACAAGAATATTATTCAGTCATGAGAAAGAAGGAAATCTTGCCATTTGCATCAGCTTGGATGGACGTGGAAGGCATTATGCTAAGTGAAGTAAGTCAGCCAAGAGAGGCAAATGTAGTGTGATCTCACTTACATGTGGACTCTAAAAAAAGCTGAACTCATAGAAACAGAGCATAGTGGTGGTTACCAGGAATTACTTGTTTTGGTTTTGTTTTTGTTTTGATGCAGGTGAGGATGAGGAGATGTTGGTCACGAGGTACAAAACTTCAGGTTTTAAGATGAATAAATTGTAAGGATCCACTGTATAGCACAGTGATTATAGTTAATTCTGTGCTGTATACTTGAAAGTTGCTGAGAGTAGATCTTAAATGTCCTCACCACAAAAAAAAAAAAAAAAAAGGTAATTATGTGACGTGATAGAAGTGTTAGCTAACGCTCTAGCGGTGATCATTTTGTAATACATATCAAATCAACACATGGTACACCTCAAACTAACACGATGTTGTATGTCAGTTATATCTCAGTAAAGCTGGAAAAAAGAGATCTCTTGGTTTTTAAAAGGCTGAACATATCTGAGGTTTGTTCTGGCATCAATCCTTATCCTGCAGTAAGCGGTATTGTAGCTGGCCAACAGGGTTTTAAAATGCATTGTGTAATTGGGTAATTGGTACTGACGCTGATGAAATATATTTAGTTCCAACAGTAAATTTTCTTACAGGATATTTATCACCTAGCCCCAGTATTTTATGAATTTCACTGCAGATTTTTAGAAATGACCTTTTGCAACTTTGCCGGAGAATATATTGAGTGGAGAATAGGAGGAATTAGCTCTGTAGATTGTAACTATTATCTTGTCCTTCTCTGAACTAGTTGAAGCCAATGTGTGCTAGCCAGGAAAAGATGTGTTGTCAGAAACAAAAGTAATTGGCCTTCCTCTGTGACTGTTTAATGGGATCTTGCATAAATGTGTATTAGCGTATCCAAATTAGTGCCATTTTTTAAGCAGCCAAAGTTTAGAAACTGAACCAAAGGAATTCTGTTGCTTCTTTTGTTTTGTAAAAGTGAAACTGAACATAATGGTTGATTATAATATAGCTAGTTTGCATGTGTTGTAATTACATTTTGTTTGGCCCATCTCAAGAATAATGAGATTCTAGAAGTATTCCATTAGAATCTTGACAATGCCTCTAGTCTATGAAACATATATATGTATTCTCTGCCTTGTTTCTGTCACTCCAAAGTATACAAATATATGATATAAAATCATAAGTCTTATTTTTAAAAAATACACATGCTAGAAATTATATCCCAGTGACCTCTACCACCATTACTTTCTGAGACTATAAGCTTATTAAAACAATGTTGCCTAAACATTTCTGTTGCTCAAACCAGTTTTGACTTTTTATTTTTTTATTTTTTTATTTTTTATTTTTTAAAGATTTTATTTATTTATTCATGATAGTCACAGAGAGAGAGAGAGGCAGAGACACAGGCAGAGGGAGAAGCAGGCTCCATGCACCGGGAGCCCGACGTGGGATTCGATCCCGGGTCTCCAGGATCGTGCCCTGGGCCAAAGGCAGGCGCCAAACCGCTGCGCCACCCAGGGATCCCAGTTTTGACTTTTTAAAACACATGCTGCCAGGACCTGTCTCAGGATTTTTTTTTTCAATAGTAAAATTGACAAATCTTTGCCCTAACAGGGATGAAATGATGTTCAGAAGCAATTGGGAGGCTTTCAGGGCCAAATTTGTTGATTAAGATAGTTTATCAGGTTGGAAAATATAATTTTTAATTAAAAACAATATCCTAATTAAGTCTTGAGATTTTTTACTTATGTGATTTACACACTTTTAATGAATGGCTGTATCTGTAGATATCGGAGCACTGTGTTCTTTCATGGAGATGAGTATTCTAGTGATGTTGAATGGGAGAAATCTTTTCGTCTGGCAATTAATTACCATGCAGTTCTTTGAAATCATAAAAATCATATTGTCAAACTGAGGTGAAATTTAGACACCCCAAAGAGTTTTTCAGAATTTTTGGAGAGTTGGAAAGGGTCAGAGCTCTCCGTCTATGTGGGTTCTCTTCCCTACAATCCCTCTTCTGTTAGACATCAAGAATGATCTTTTAAAATGATATGTTAGCATTTTCCCACTTTGAAATTTTCATTGGTTCCCCCAAGTCTAAAAGCTTATACCTGTTGGCTTTGTCAATTGACTCTTTAGTGAGATCATTTTTACAAGCTTTCCAGTCTTCCATTTCTTCCCATCATTGGTAGGTTTGCTTCATATGGACTGGGCACCGCTGCCCTGCCTTCCTCCCTTCCAGCTGTGACTCTCTCATCATCAACCCTGTCTCTGTTGACATCTCCAGGTCTCTGCGAAGGGCTCTCTGGGCTCAGCTTCACTTCCCATTGCTGAGGGATTTTTTTTCCCCCCCACAAACAATATTTGTTTCCCAGCTCCGTTTCCTCAGGCTCTGTTTCCTCAGGCTCTTTCTCCCACTGAAAGTGCCCATCTCTGGGGAGAAAAGGCCATGGCAGAGGGACCAGGCCCCTTAGTGAGAACATTTTGCCATTTTCCTTAAGGCTTCTTCCTCTCCATGGTACCCAGGTACTCTGGGAGACGTGGGGATGGGTGCAAATATGAACCTTGTGCTGTATCCTGACCTTCTCCAGACTTCTGTCACTCAAGGTCAACCATGTGCTAGAGCCCATTCTTCCAGGTTTATTGGCTTGGTGACTTCCTGTCAGTGACTCTCTGTTCCCATGTCATCTGTCATCTCCATCCCTGACCCGACCCATCTCACCCCCAGGGTCCATCAATCATGTTAATGGGTGTTGATCCCCAACTGTTGACAAGATTTGGGTCCTTTCTCATGGAGCTCCTTAGCTTCCTTATGAAGTGGCTCTGGCTACATAACTACTCAATTGTTTCTAAATATTCTGTAGCAATTAAGGAGACATTGACGAGAATGCACAGCAGATGCCAGGTGTAGGTGGGTGGGTATCGACTCTGCTCAGCCATGATATTATTGACATGTAAGATGCTTTATGCCCTGCTCTTTATGTTTTGCTCATGTAAGATGCTTTATGTCCTGACTCCTGGAAATCAAGTGTCGGATGCTTAACTGACTCCTGTCTACCTCTCCAGGCCCCTCTTTTGCTATCCTCCTGAACTACCTGCCAACCTGAACTACCTGCATTTCTCTAATAGCTCATGCACTCTGCTCTCGTTCATTCATCCAAAACAATATTTAAGCATCTACTGTGTTCTGAGCTCAAGAGACAGAATGTGACTGATAAAGGTTCCGAGATAAAGGTTACATTCCAGTAGGAAGGCACAGAAGTAAACCATTACATAAGCAAGAAACTACCAGATACTGATGGATTCTATGAAGAAAATAAAGCACACTTTCTGGTGCGGTGCTGGAAGTTTTTAAACAGGATGGTGGTGTGATATGGCTTAGCTGCTGGACAGTGGACTTTAGAGGGCCTGAGCAGAAGCAGGAAGAGAGGTATACACCTGCTCGGTTGGTGATAACAAAATATAAAGACTGAGACGCCTGCTTGGTCGGTGATAACAAAATATAAAGACTGAGAGGCTTAGGTAGCAGAAGAGTATGTCCCACACTTCTGGGGGCCAGAAGTCCAAGATCAAGGTGTGAGCAGGGTTGGTTTCTTCTGAGGCCTCTCCCTGGCTTGCAGATAGACGCCTTCTCCCTGAGTCTTCACATGGTCTTTCCCATCTGTGTGTGTACCCCTTGTGTCTCTTTGTGTCTTAATCTCTTCTGGTAAAGACACTAGTGAGATGGGACTAGGGGCCCCCTAAAATGGCCTCATTTAACTTAACCACTTAATTAAGGTTTTCTCTCTAAGTGTAGTACATTTTGATGTGTGAGGCTTAGGATCCCAATATATGAATTGGGGTGTGGTGGCAGGGGATGCAATTCAGAACAAGTTAGGAGGCCATTGTAGACTCTGGAGGAGAAAGGACAGGGCTTCTGCTAGGAAGTGGCAGGAAGCAAGAACTAGATGGATTCGGGACCTATTTTGGAATAAAAGTTGATAGGATTCAATGATTAGATGTGGGCAATGAGGGGAAGAAGGAGATCAAGGTGACTCCACGGTTTTAGCTCAGCCACCAGGTAGGCAGTGGTGGCATTTGTTGGGAAGTGGGCTTTGTGTCATATCTCACTGTGGTGGGAGCCCCCACTGGTGCACACCCACAGCCTACTCACCCCGACACTCACACATACATCCCCTCTTCCCCCTGTTCTGGAGAAGGGGTGATAAGAGTCCTCTGGGGAGGTGACTCCTGAACTGACATTTCAAAGCAGGAACAGGAGTTGGGCAGAACAAGGCGGGAAAGGGGACGTGTGAATAAAGTGTGCTTATTGAAGACAGCAACATGGAGGGGGTTGGAATGAGTCGAAAGCTCTGTGGTTACCACCATGCCTCAGATGCTTTAAAGGCTTCACGGGCCCCCGTGTTGACTGTATTGATTCAGTGGGATTTTCTATCACCATTTTCACAGCCTTATTGGGATTTTGTAAGCCTATATGCTTTGTTTTCCCAGGTACCTTCAGTACCACATAAGGAATGCTCATGTGATCCCTTTTCAAACAGTGCCTCTCTTAACTTCCCCTAAACTATTATTTGTTAGTATGCTAAGGGCCTGTGGGGTGATACAGACGTAACAGAAGTACGAGCCTTTCTCACACCTCCACGCCTTTTGCACGTGGAGGATATCAGTTGATCTGTGCACCACTGTAGAAATCCACCAGCACTCAGGCCGACTGGGCGAGACAGGGAGAGGGAGCCTTTACAGCAGTCTGCTCCTGGTCACCGGAGAGCTGATCAAAAGCTGTCAGAAGCATGGGACGCCTGGGTGGCTCAGTGGTTGAGCATCTGCCTTCAGCTCAGGTCATGATCCCGGGGTCCTGGGATCGAGTTCCGCATCGGGCTCCCCAGAGGGAGCCTGCTTCTCCCACTGCCTACGTCTCTGCCTCTCTGTGTCTTTTATGAATAAATAAAATATATTAAAAAAAAAGCTATGTATTAGTACACCCTGCTGTACTAGGAAACAACACAAGCCCCTATAGGTGGGCCTCTGTTTGGGCTCACTCTTCCCCTCCCTCTACCTTCCATGCACTGTCTCACCTCCTCACCTCTCCTCTGTCCCTCTCAAGGGAACAATGACGGAGAACATCAGGGCTTTACCTATAGTATATTATTCCACATCATATACGTATATGTCATTTGTACATATATATGGATTCCTTGACCGTGTGGCATAAAGCTTCATATTTCTAGCTTTTCATTTCAGCCTAGACATATTTTATAGTTTTCTCTCAAAAGCCTTTTTTCTCCCTTTAATTTGTTTCTAATTTAATGTGAGTCTTTCTTATTTATGTATTTTTCTTTCTAAGAATCAGTCCCTTCCCTCCCCCACCCCCACTCTGCATTCCTGCTTCAGGCGGAGTGAGAAGAGGGGACAGGGACGGGAAGAGATGACATGTCCTGTGGTGGACAGGGAAGGGGGTGAAGAAGCCAGGGCTTTGGACCAAAAACTTTATTTGAAACAGGAGCTACATTTTTCTCAGCAAATAGAGAAAGCCATCTTTCCCATTAGGTGCGTTGCTGTCACCCAGAGTCTCATTTTTCAGGGGCCGCTTGACTTGCCAGCTCAGGGCACGGTGCCGGGGGAGCTTTCCCGGAGCTGCACTCTCTTGTCACTGCAAATGAACCAGAAAATTCTCCGCAGCGACAGGACCCAGCAGATAGAGGCTTGATTTCTTTTGTGTGCACATGTGTATTATGCATAAGAAATCATTGTCTTTCCTTAGATGGGGGTCATTTTCTTCCTTCTTTTACTACAGACCTATAAATTTAATTATTTGGTCACTGCTACTTTAATTAAAAAGTCTTACTTATCTTTGGAGGTTTCCTTTTTAAATTCCTAGAGATTAGGATTATCCACAGCATGTCAGCTCTTTTTATGTCCATATACTCTACGGTTTCTATAATGATATAAAAATGAATTACTGAGTTACTAGAAGCTAATCATATTCTGCATTTCTCCCCTAATAATCCCAGATTACATTAATCATAAATGTCAGCAGCGTCTCTAGATGACTTCTTGACTTTTGACAAAAAGCCTTCATCTTGGCCCTTTAAATTCCAAGGTCAAGGGGAATGTAACATTCAGAATAATTATCGGCATTATTTTACCTTGACATTTCATCCCCGCTTCCGGTTTAACATTCCACTCAGGCAATGAAGACGAATGTCATCTCTCGATTCACTGGAGGGAGTTGCTTCAATTAAACCTGACTTAAAGGCTATTGGAAATGCTGTATTAATTTGCTGTTCTTCTTTAAAATAGAAAATATTTCATGAAGGAGAAGAATTTTCATTAAAAGCATTAAGGATTTACCATGACATGAACAAGCAATTTCTGAATTGGCTTTTTTCCTCCCCAGGCTGGACTCGTAATCAGTGTGCTCCTTGGCCAGGCAGGGGCCTCTCTGTCAGTGGCCTTCCAGTGGGATGGGCCTCCTTCTTTTCCTCTTAGCTCAAAGGTCATCATCAGAGTCCTGTCACATCAAAAACGATTAGAAGTATCTTTTAGAAACCCTAGCCTTTCCGTGTAACAGGAACTCCTGCCTGGACAGTCTCTTGATTACACCATCTCCCTCCAAATGCCCTCCTCCACCACTTAAAAAAATAATGTCAGGCTAAGGTTATTGGGACATGTTCTAAAAAAGCCTCTCATCCTGCATTTGCTCCTTGAGGTGGGGGTGGTCAGCTGCTTTCAAGGACGTGAGTGCGGTGAACACAGAGACATTATCTGGCTTCCCCCGAGCCATACCTCCCTCTGGACACAGAGTCAGGCGAGTATTTTTAATGTGAATGACAGGAGATGATGACAGGGAATGAGATTGCAAACCCTGGACCCGGGACTGGATCCCAGTTGTGCCATCTACCGGCCTTGTGTCACTGGCTGGCTACACCACAGGCACAGTGTCCTCATCTCTACAATGAAAATAATAGTACTACCTTCTTGGGGCTGTTGTAAGATGAAGGGAGATCATGCCTGTCACGGGCCTAGCTCCAAGCCTGGAAGACATTCACTCTCTTGAGTGAGGCCGACAGGGAATCAAGGCTAATACCCCACCCTGCCCCCCAACATCTGTCTTCTCTGAAGTGTGAGGAGAACTAAACACCCAGATGCCCACATGCGGTGGGGATGGGGGACTCTGCTAAACTGCAGTCATTTGCTTCCTAAACTTCAGTTGTGAAGTTGTAGAATTCTCCCTCTAGAATTCTACTGCAAAATTTGCAATCCAGTACTGCTCCACAGAAGAGAATTCTTGATCCCGCACCAGTCTTAGCTTACTGCCTGCAGCACATCTGAATCTTGGATGCTTCTCTGTTTGGATGGCATTGCTGGGCCTGGCTCACCTGGATGTCACTTGCAACTACATGGCAGCCGCACCTCCCCTGCTGACCTTGGCAGTTTTGCCTGGATTTCGCCTGTGTGGACCTGCCCGATCCCCCCACGTCCTGTGACTTACAGCCTGACATGGGGCACATCCACCCTCCTGCAGGCTGGCCTAGATCCTGGTTTCAAGCCCCTGTATTTGTCCCTGCAAGTTGTCTTCACCTGCACAAAATTGATATTGCCTTATATCTGAGTTTGTCCCAATGTCATGTTCCTTTTTTTTCTTTTTTAAGATTTTTAAATTTATTTATGACAGACACACATAGACAGAGAGAGAAGCAGAGACACAGGCAGAGGGAGAAGCAGGCTCCATGCAGGGAGCCTGACGTGGGACTCCATCCCGGGTCTCCAGAACCACACCCGAGGCTGAAGGCAGCACTAAACTGCTAGGCCACTGGGGCTGCCCAATGTCATGTTCCTTACAACAAAGGATACCTCTTCCCCAATACTACGTTCTCGAACAAACACTTTGAAATATTTCAGAGGTGCCTGGGTGGCTCAGTCAATTAATTTCCTGACTCTTGATTTCAGCTCAGGTCATAATCTTGGAGTGGCAGGATCAAGCCCGGGAGTCAGGCTCTGCGCTAAGCAGGGAGTCTGCTTGGGATTCTCTCTCCCTCTCCCCCTCCCTCTGCCCCTCCCCATCCCCTGCTTTCTCTCTCTCTCTCTCTGAAAACAAATAAATAAATAAATAAATACAAATAAATAAATAAAATCTTGAAATATTTCAGATTTGGAAAAAAACACAAAGAATAAAATAATACCCCCTCCAGTGACATTTAGCAAATGTTGATGTTGAACTATATTTGCTTCATATTATAAAAAAACTGAATGGTGCAGGTACAGCCAAATGCCCTTTCCAGATCCCTTATAGGTACCATTTCCTTCTTTTTCTCCTTCCTCGGAGGGAAGCACTCTGCTGAAGTTGCTCATTTTTCTCTCATATATGTTTTCATAGTTTCACTAAGCATTTATTTGCCCACAACTGCACTGTTTTGTATTTCAAAATTTTTATATAATTTCAAATTTTACATATTATGCTGACTATATCTGTAATGGGTTGAATTTTGTCCCCCTACATTCATAGGTCAAAGCCCTAACCCTCAGGTCCTCACAATGTGACCTTCTTTGAGAAAAGGACCATTGTAAGTGTAATTAGTTGTCACAATGATGCCATACTGGAGTAGGGTGAGTCCCTGTGACTGGAGTCCTTATAAAAAGAATGCCATTGGAAGAGACAGAAACACCTAAGGAGGGAAGATGATGTGAAGACAGAGGGAAAATACGTTCAGGAAGCCAACGGATGCCTGGGGTACCAGGGCCTGGGAGAGAGGCTTGGAAGACATCCTCCCGCGCAGCCTCACAAGGAAACAAATCTGCTGACCCCTTGATCTTGGACTTCCAGGCTCCAGAACTCTGTGGCAGTACATGTCTGTCGTTTAAGCCATGTCGCCTGTGGGACTTTGTAAGAGCAGCCCTAGCAGACGTATACCGGATCCTTCTGCAAAGTTGGCTTTCTTTGCCCAACTTTGGGCATGTTCTCTTAGTTTGGCCATGTTAGAGCAGCAGCCCACCACTCCTATTTTAAATATCAAATGTGGGCTTCAAGGGTGTGTTTGTTTCATAAGGAACACAGCCCAGTGACACCTGTAGCTCTTGTTTATGCTTTCATTCAATAGAAATGTACTGAGTACCAACTACACACCCAGCCTTGAGGAGAGCATGGGGAAATCCCACTAGGAGCAAAGACAAGTGACCTGGGCTTTAAACATATGCTGACAGGGTAAGGCAGGGGATGGTGTGGGTGGAGGCCTGAGCATCTGGGCTGGCAGCTTCTAAAGAGAAGGTGGAACTGTTATCCACTGGTGCCATGTTCTGCAACTGCTGGTATGCCCATTACTCTATGTCATTGCTTCCCACACATCATCAGCCATCAGAATCCTCTGGAAGGCTTATGAAGAAAATACAGATTTCTGGGCCCCACTTTAAGGTTACTAATTCATCAGGTTTGGATGGGGCCCGAGAATTTGCATTTCTAATAAGTTCTAAAGTGATGCAATACTATAGATCCAGGGAACACAGCTGGAGAGCCATTGGACTCATGCATTTGATGCAATATGATAATTTCTACTTTCCTTGTGTAGTTTATGTATTTTTTTAGTGCATTCATTTTCAGCAAGATTTGTAAAATGTCCTATCCTGACTTGTAAAATGTTTGCTCAAATGAGTTGTTTGTGGGTGAGTTTTTTTAGTTTCTGATGGAATTCCAGAAACTTCAGGTCCCCTGGACCAGGATTTTTGGTAGTTTCTTAGTTTCCAGCTCCCATACCATGGTGAGAGGACAGATTCAGAGCCCATACCATTCAGAGCCATTCAGAGTACATTCTGTAAGCTTGGACTTTTATTTCTTACTGGTGATCTGTCCCCTCATCCCATTGAAGGCCCTGATAAACAGCAAGCCTTCTTAAGCTTTCTTCCTGCATCTCTGGTCCCACACATAGAGCTTTTGTCAGCCCCTGTTATGGACTCTGTTGTATCACTCAAAATTTCTATGTTGAAACCGTGACCTCCAGGACCACCCCCCCCCCCAAATGACTGTTTGGAGATAAGACCTCAAAGAGTCAGTTAAGGTTAAATGTGGTCATAAGGGTGGGACCCAAATCCAATATGAGTGGTGTCATTATAAGAAGAGACACCAGGAATACACACACACACACACACACACAGAAAAGGCCACATGGGGACACAGGAGAGTGTCCTTGGGTGACACCAAATCTGCCAGTACCTTGATCTCAGACTTTCAGCCTCCAGAACTTTGAGAAAATAAATTTCCCAGAAGCCACCCAGCCTGTGGTATTACATAATGGCAGCTTGGGCAAGCAAATACAGCCCTTCTAAGTCAGGAGTGGCTCTTCACTCAGAACATGATTCTCTCGTCACCTTCTATTGGCAGAGGTTCCACCTCTTACCTCGTGGGCACTGGAAACCCTGGGCCTACATCTCCTCAGCTCGTACTCACTCCACTGGCTCTGCTTTCTTTCATCTCTGGCACCTGATGGTTTCCCTTCTTTCCTTCTACATTTTTAGATGTTCTATTTTATCCAGGGTTTAGGTCTCTATGTAACTGGAGGAATCCGAGCGACATCAGGTTCATCTGCTATGCCGCTGAAGTTTGATATTACGTTCTTCAATCCTTCTAACACTTTCTTATATCCCATTTGATCCATATCCCTCCTGATGATTTCCATAAGACAGTATCATCAGGTGACAGATGGAAAACTGAAGGTTGGAGAGTTTGTGTGATTTTCCCAATGTTGCATAGCTAATAAATAATGGGGCTTGTCCTGGGACCTCCCACAGGTGCACCCACTCCACTCTGGCACCTACTACAGCCAAAGTGTTATGGTAGCATTTTTTCCAAAGTGTAAGAATAATATTCTAGTTCTATAGAATATAGCTTTCTAAAAAAAAAAAAAAAAAGCCATAGACTCTAATTGAAAACTCTCCAAATTTCAGAAAACATTGCTAACATTTCTCCAAGTAAAGCTGTGAGATGCTGTCAGGAACATCCACATTTGACTGTTTCTCTTCCATGGCTCTAAAAGCATCTTTTGAGAATCTGAGAAAACCTTCTCTTCTACACCATCTCTGCCATCAATCCTAAGAGACAGATTTTCGTATCTGTTTATGCCTGAAATTTAGCAGACATTTTCTTTATTTTCTTCTAGTAGATTCCAGTGCCAACATCCAAAGGATTTTCCTCTTTAGGATATAATCTTGGAACGCTTTAAAGTGCAATGTGTAGTATGGAATGAGGAATATGGAAGTATGAGTTATCTGTTAGAATATGGGTTCTGGGCACTCAGCTTTGAAATAGATTTTAGAGTGAGTTTGCCTCTTATGACCACTGGCTTGGATATGAGGAAGGCCCTTTCTAGAGAGGAACTTCCCCACATTGACAGAGCATTCTCTCCTGATCTTGCTCAGAGTTAGTTCACTGTTGGTTGCTCTGGAGTCTGTAATTAGGGTCTTTTGTTCTGTCTTCATCCCTCACCCCCAGCCAGGGTCAAACACCTTGCATGCTGTCTTTCCACTCATAAAATCTAGAAGGAGCCTCTAGTTTCATTTAGGTTCCCTTAACTTCTGCCCTGGGTTCTTCCCATTTTCATTCACCTCCAACCTGTCTGGTCTGAATCTTATACACTCCTTGCCAACACCCCTGAGTCACTGCCCTTTCCTGAAACTTGCTTCCTGGCTGGTCTCAAGAAAGTAGCAGTGGATCTGCTTTTGCTTCCTGTGACTGCTCATCTTCACATCTGCTGCTGGAAGGCCTCCAGAGAATTCCGTGGCCTGGCTAATGCCAATGCACTGAGCCTCGCAACATGTATTGTATGTGTATGTCATTCTATGACATTTTATGTGTATGTCTATTCTATGTCATTCTACTGTTGCCTACCCTTGTGTCAGTCTACTCTAATTTCCTCACCAGCCTTTTTTAATCCATTAAGAGGAATTGTCAGGTTGGTAAGTAGAATGATTCCAAGTCAAAAGCTCTCCTCAACTGTTTGAGGAATCTCCATACCGTTTTCCAGAGTGGCTATACCAGCTTTCATTCCCACCAATATTGTGTGAGGAGTCTCTTTTCTCCACATCCTTGCCAACATCTGTCCTTTTCTGACTTGTTCATTTTAGCCATTCTGACTAGTGTGAGGTGATATCTTTATTGTGGTTTTGATTTGTATTTCCCTGATGCTGTGTGATGTGGAACATTTTTTTCTTGTGTCTATTGGCCATTTGTATGTCTTCTTTGGAGAGATGCCTGTTCGTGTCTTCTTCCCATTTCTTTTTCTTTTTTTTTTTTAAGATTTTATTTATTTCTTTGACGGAGAGAAAGAGAGAAAGAGAGAGAGAGCACAAGCAGGGGGAGCAACAGGCAGAGGGAGGAGGAGACACAGGGCCCCACTGAACAGGGAGCCTGCCTGATGCAGGGCTTGATTCCAGGATCCTGGGATCATGACCCAAGCCAAAGGCAGATGTTTAACAAACTGAGCCATCCAGGTGCCCCTTCTGCCCATTTCTTGATCAAATTATTTGTTCTTTGGGTGTTGAGTTTGATAAGTTCTTTATAGATTTTGGTTACTAGCCATTTATCTGAAAATAGAGCTACCCTATGACACAGCAATTGCACTAATGGGTATTTACCCCAAAGATACAAATGTAGTGATCGGAAGGGGCAAGTGCACCCCAATGTTTGTAGCAGCAATGTCCACAATAACCAAACTGTGGAAAGAGTGCCCATCAACAGATAAATGGATACAGAAGATGTGGTATATATATACAATGGGATGCTTCTCAGCCATCAAAAAAAGAAACCTGCCATTTGCAATGATGTGGTTGGAAGTTGAGAGTGTTATGCTAACAAAATAAGTCAATCAGACAAAGACATTTATCATATGATCTCACTTATATGTGGAATTTCAGAAACAAAACAGAGGATCCTAGGGGAAGAGAAGAAAAATAAAATGAGATGAAATTAGAGAGAGAGAGACAAACTATAAGAGACTCAATCATAGGAAACAAACTGAGGGTCTCTGGAGGGGAAAGGGGTGGGGAGGAATGGGCATTAAGGAGGGTATGTGATGTAATGAGCATTGGGTATTATATAAGACTGATAAATCACTGAACTCTACCTCTGAAACCAATAATACATTACATGTTAATTAGTTGAATTTAAATAAATTTTTAAAAATTTTTAAATAAAAATAAATAATGGATCTTGGAAAAAAAGCTCTCTTTGATCACAATATGTATTTAAGACTGGAGCATTCTTTATAGCTACATACATTATGGTGCTGCTTCTTTGTCAACCGTTCAGTGCCTCAAAGTAACCCTGTCCATCAGATGCCGATGCTTAAGGGCCTAGGCTCCTTTGTTCTCTTTGGTTCCAGGATGGTCACATTACCGTAGCGCCCCCTGTCTGTGTTCTTGGGCACTGCTATGCTGTAGATACATAATCTTGGAAAAGAAAGTTTATGGTTTTGAAGTAATGTCTCTAGCTCTGTCTTCTAATTTATTAAATCTGAGAAAAAGGGTGGGCTCAACGCCCACATGGTCTTGTCAGCACAAAAGGCAGTTTTCAACCAAATTGTGGTGGAAGCATCATGCTGACAAGAAATCGTGGGAATGTTATTAAAGTTCCCTGGAAATGTGGTCTCTTCTTGGGGGAAAAATGGTACTGCTTACACCTGCCGCATGCCTTCCTATTATTCCCTCTGGCTCCACGCTGTTGCGTACATGCTACCCACACACGCAGATGGCCTTAGCAAAGCCAGGGATCTGTTTAATTGTCTCACATGTTTTAAAGCTTCTTAGGAGATTCAGGTGATTATTTCAAATGGCAGGAATTTCTTTTAAACGGGTTGGGGGGTGGGATTCAAAAATCAGAAACATAACAACAGTTGGATTGTTTTTGGAATGAATCTATTTTTGTTTTCTGCCTGAGACCAAAATACCCTTGGCAAAGCCTGGCCCTGAAATGATAAATATCTTAAGTCACAGAGTCCAAAAGAAGGCAGGGGGCCAAGTCCTCTAGGAAGTGAAGTGGGAAACAGGATTCCAAACTTGAATCTTTGCCTCTGACTGCCAGATGAGCGAAGCTCGGGACAAAATAAGCCCCCAGATGAGTTCTGGTACCCACGCAGCTCACGGTAATGCTTGGCTCCAGCGGCAGCTTTGAAAAAAAAATGCACAAGTAGTCACTGAGATCTCTTGCATCTGCAAATTAAATGCTCTGGGAGCTTCTTCTAAACACAGCAAAAAGAAAACACCGTCCAAATAATTGCTATGAAGGAATTCGGCTTCTCAGATGGACTTTGAAAGTGTATCAGCTAATCACGGTTTCCCATCTTTCCTGTCTCTTCATCCTTATTTGTGCGTGTTGGAGGGGGAATCAGCCAAGGAAGCTGCTATCCTCATCGTGCATTTTTATATCTTTACATCTTCTCTCTTTTAAGCCTGATGAACCCTTGTTTTAGTGTTTCTGCTCATTTTCCCAACTCACTTGGAAACGTTCTAGCACCTGGATGTCTTCAAGCAGCCAGTCCCATTTAAGCCCTGAAACTAGTACATTAAGCATTCAGGTTTATTATGGGGTGGTGTGGGGGAGAGGTGTATTTGTTTTTTGTTTTTTGTTTTTTTTTATAATCAGTCTTAACTCCATTCTGTGTCCTCGAGGATTAAAAGTAGGTATTAATGGAAAATGCATTGGGCCAGGCATCATTCCTAGCATTTTAAATAAACGATTAACTCTTTCAGTCCTTCCACGGGCTCCATCCTTGTCCCCCACCCCAGGAAGCAAAAGAGGCACAGGGAGGCTGGGAAGGCCCCCTCTGTTTTCCAGGCAACAATCAGAGAAGTGGGGAAGGGGACCCAGGCTTCCTCTCATCCCACACCTGGGAAAGACTTAGCAACCAGATCTCAAGCAACCCCCCCCCCCAAAGAGCCCTCGTTGTTAGTGGCAAGTGTCACTCATCTCCATGCTTCAGCCTTCTGTGACTGGCAGGCTTCTGATGCCCAGCGGGAACTCAGCTGGCTCCCAAACTTGCCCTAGAGCTGAATCGTGGGCTTTCAGGAGTCTGTGTGAGCCGGCTCCAGACAGGTTTCCTGCATTTTCCTGTGTAGCAGCAGAAGGGGGTTCTGTGCACTAGGGGGGCAGCCCCCTTGATAACCACCCCCCCACCTGTGACTGGTGACTGGGCTGGTTGCTTCTGTGCCTACTTCCCCCCTGCTAGGCCCCGTCCTGACTTCTGGGACCTTGCCATCTTGTGATGGGAAAGGAGGCCCCCAGCCTCCACAGTGCTGCACCCCAAGTGTCAGGAACAGGTGAGGTCCCCTCTCAGGTCAGGTGTAGAAGCAAAACCAGCAGCTTGCTTAGGCAAATGAACACACACACACACACACACACACACACACACACACACACAGGGTGAGGAACAGAATATTTTTGGAGGGAGGGTAAGGAGAGGAGAGTTCAGCCACTGAGGGGAAGAGGTGACAGCTGTTCAGAGCTCATGGGGACCTGACAACTACAGAGCTCTCCAGCTAAAGACCTGCCTCTGTGGGGATAACCACCCATGTCAAGGGAGCTGCAGTTAGTTTAGGGCACATCTGGGTCTCTTGAGAAAAGAAAATTTATTCTAATATGAAGACCATATTAGATGGTATGGATACCCCTGCCTACAGGCTGATTTTCATTGACACCTGGCCTGGGTTCACAGAGGGTGGTACCATGGTGTTGGACTATGGGAAGGATGCACAGCAGGAGGGGATGGTGGGCCTCACTCTAGAGTCCATGGAGGAGAGACATGGATTGGCCAGTTTCCATATTTATGTTAGGGCTTTTACTTTGATTCTTTGGGACTGACCGATGGGGTTTGCGCTGTGTCTCCATACAGGCTTCCTTGAGCCTCTGAACTGGGCCTGGGCTTTACTTTGTGTCCAAAGAGTCCTTAGAAATAGGTTAAATCAATGGAAATGAAACCAGCCCATGAGTGCTCTGAGGGCAGAGAATGGGAAGATTTGTTCACGGCAGCTTCCATCAAGGTATCTGATACACAGAGAGGGAATTTCGGGTGAAACAAACTGGGAAAACCAGAGTAGGCTTTTTTTTTTTTTTTTTTTTTTTAATTTCTGGTTCATTTATCTGTTTGGGTTTTGGGTGTTTTTGCCATTAAGGGGAAAGATGCCTTGTGTTTTATTGTCAATTGTTTCATCACTGTCATGTTCTACTGCTCACTATACCACATTTCAGGGATCCCAGCCTTGACCTCCTCGGGGAGGAAAACCTCACTGGGTTTCGTATGACATTGGGGGCTGGAACTGCCTCAGAAGGTGTGAGTGGGTGGGTGGGGGGCCTCACCTACCACGCAGGCCAGGATGGTAGGGAATGACCCTCTTCATCATTACCTTCATGGCCCTGCGGCTGGGGACCTTCATCACTGCTGCCGAGCCTGGACGGGCCTGTTACCCTGTCCCTGTTTCCAGAGGGCTCTCTCTGAGCTCCAGACAGAATGATTAATGGCCCTTTGGGCCAACCCTAAAACACTGGGAGACAAATATACCTCATTCATGGGGAAGCAAGCCCCAGGACATATATTATCTCGGAAAAATGAGATGGCCAATAAGCTATTTCATTGGGTGTTTATCAGCTTTAGTTTTTATTATAGGACTTTATTTGGTTTTTATATCCATATATATTTATATATGTGTGTAAAGAGAGGTCTCTATGCATATATAGATGTACTTAGACTATATATACACTTTAATATATATTTTTAAATAATATGTATTATTTTACTTACTTATATATACTTATATGTAATAAAATATATTATATGTATGTATCTATACATACATGCACTTTATTTAAAAAGAATAAGAAGAAACCTCTACATACTATAATATTATTATGAGAAAAGTTTTCTTACATGTTTTTTTCTTATTACAAGAGGTGAAGACTTTGATAAAAGTAGGTATAGGCAAAAAAAATTAAATTAAATTAAAATAATCCATACTTTTTTAATCACACAAATAAACGGCTGTCAACAGCGGTATGTATCTTTCAGTTATTTATGCCTATGGAAACATTTCTTTAAAGAATTAGAATTTTATTGTGCATGCAGTGTTTTAATAGCTTTTTAAAATGTAATATATTGTGAGGATTAAACAGGATAAATTATTTAAAAATAACTTTTAACATACTACCTAAGAGTTTCCACTAAATAAAAGTTAGTTATTGTCATAATTATTTTCCTTCTGTATCAAATATCATTACCTATTTTATTTCCAGTTATAAACCATCCTATAGTGAATATTTTCACGGGCATAGTCTTACATATAGACATTATTATTTCTTGAATACAGGTCCTTAGAGAAGAAATGCTAGGTTGTAGGATATTCACTTACTCATTAAGCAACTCTTTATTTTGTATTTACCATATGCCAGGAGCTAGAAAGAATAATCAGAATAAGAAGATGTACTTGGTACCTGTTGTAGTAGAGCCTACACCCCAGGGAGAGAGGGAAAACAATTACATAATTAGAGGGAACTCAGGGAAAGCAAATGCACGTGGTCAATAAACACGTAAAAAGATACTCAGCCTGCCCTAGTAGGGAACAAAAGGCAAATTAGAATAACAAAGTGGTGCCACTTTACATTCATTAGATTGACAAAACTAACAAATACCAAAAGCCAACCAGGATGTGGAAGACATGGGTGCCCCTGGAATCACATTGCTGTGTGAAAGGTGAATTATTATTAGTCTTTTTGGAAAGTGATCTGGCCACATTTAGAACAAATAAAATGCACATATACTTTTCACTCAGCATTCTGGGAAATATATCCATAGAAATATGTATGTATGTGTATACGTGTATATATGTAAATACGTATGTATTTAAAGACATACATTTAAAGAGGATCAGAGTATGCCACCGCCCAAAAATAGCCACTTTGGCAGAAGGATAATTTTAGTCAGAGGAGTCATCAGAGTGACTCTGCCCTCCCCTTTTCTTCCTAAAACACGGCACACGTTCCCTTTGTAAAGATCTTCCCACTCCCTGACTCAAAGCAAGAGGAGGAGATGACTTGTCCTGGGAGACTGCATTTACTTGATTCTGCATCAACAAGCCTAACCTTCCATTAGTCTCCACATATATGTACTTTCCTACAACTTACTACTCCTAGAAGCCCAAACCCCATTTCCTTCATCTTGTCATTTTTCCACACTTCATCACCCTTTGTTAAAGTAGTATATATACCCTCAGGCCTCCCCACTCCTTGGGTTCTCACTTTTTCCTATAAAACTCCCGTGTCTATGTGCAGTAAACTTCTCTTGTTAATCTGTCTTTTGCCAGCTTTCTTAGCAGGCCTCAGTAACTGAACCTAAGTGGGTAAAGTTTGGGCTTTTATTCCTCCCCTACACATTCATCCTTGTTTATTGCAGCTTTGTTCATAGTGACGAAGAACAGACAGCAAAAGGGGAATTATGGCATAGCCACTACATGGGGATTTTTGTACTATCATTATGTCTTATATGATATTCCACTGTGTATATGCATGTATATATTCATACACACACACATAAAGAAATTAGGGAAAATCAGATATATATACACACATATGCATTTACACACACATACACATATGTGTACACACATATGTACACATGCATATACACATGTATGCATACCTATGCATATACATATATACATGTATACATATACATACACAAAGAAATTAGGGAAGGATTGGATTTAAGAATATCCATGAGAAAAAAAAATAAGAATATCCATGAGATATTAACTAAAAAGAAAAGAAAAGGAAGACGAAAAAAGAGTTTCACAATAGTGAAAAAGGTATGAGTCTCTTTCAGTGAAAGGTAAGCCAGCAAAATCAAATATAAGTATAAGCTTGTCTATTTATATGATCAAGGAGAAATGTGTGCACAGAGACCTAGCACAGTATTAATAGTGACCACTGTGGGGAAATGGGATTGGGTAGATGATTAGCTTTTTTCTTTTACACCTTATATTGTATTACTACTATAAAATGCTAAATATAGAGAATTTTAACATTAGCAGTTTTATTACTAATAAAATAGTACAGAGAAAATTGAGGGTGTTCCGGGAGCTCAGAGCAGAGGCACCTAGCACCGCTCCTGTAACATCAAGAAGCATTATCCATCCAATGGGCTGGATGGAAGCCAGTTCCAGTCCAGGAAGCTGTGAATGGGCATAAGTAGCAAGTTGTGGTCATTGTGTTTAAGTCAAACACAAATGCACATGTGTGCAAGTCAGATATTATTCACTTACACAGGTGCCACCTCTCAGGCTCACTGTAGTTAGTGAAAGAATTTCAACTGAGGCACAGAGTTTAAGACAGATTATATGTACTACAGAAAAGGGTGAGCTTTCAACCCTTGGACATTCCCTCTCTGATCCTCAAGTGTTTTGTCTACATGGTGGATACCTTCCCTTGGCCTGCCCTGTAGGATTGTCAACAGGATCACATGAGACAGAATACATGAAAATGCCTAGCACAGAACCTGGCACAAATGTGTCATCTGATCTGAACCTGCCCAACCCCATCTTATGGAGCTGTCATGAAGAACAAAGGAGGAATGGATATGAGGGCGCTCTGGAAAGTGTGAGGCATGATATAAAAAGCAAAGCCATAAGAAAAACAGCATGAGAGCCAGTGTTAGAACCCGAGGACCTTGGCATCCACTTCAGATCTTGGATATGCTCCTTGCACTGTCGCCGTGAAAAGTTTAACCAAGTTCAAAAAGTTGATTACTTGTGCAATGGCTGGGAGAATGAGGAACTGGCTGAGGTGAAGTGCTCCGAAGGAATGTCTGGCAGAGTCCTTATTTCCAGAACTTTCCAGCACTGGCAGGTGTGAGATTGTGCAGTCATGGAGAGCCTTGCCAGGGAGATTCAGTGCTAAGTGCTGAACACGAAGGGAAAGTCCCTTGGTGGACTGTGTGTGCCGTTAAAGGCAAGTCACAGAAGAGGATACAATAAATAGTTCCAGAAACACTTTGCAGGCATTGAGACTTGGCCAATTACAGAGCTAAAGTGTTCTGGCCAACTCTGAAGTGTGGAGAGAAAAAAAAAAAGTGATGAGACAAAGCTTGTCTCCTAGCGTTCTTTTTATAATGCTCTGTGTGTACCCAGTGTCTCATAGCACAAGGTGAAAACATTTGAAAAGAAAAGGGGAAAAAAAAGGTACTGGTTTATATTCATGAAATTGAAGTCTTGGAGTATTATCTCTATCCCCTGTAGCCACCTAAAACACAGCATGTGCTCCAGCCTCCTTTCAAACCCAGCTTTAATTTTGCCACAGTTTTCTTTTGTCGCCTGCTTTGACCTTGAGGTAGGAATCTGCGTGCAAACATTTCCCAGTCCTTGTCCTTCTTAGAGGAGAAACGGAGCTGCTTTGATGGATGGGTGCACCCACCTGTGGCCCAGGTGTGGAAGGGGCATGAGGCAAGGGCATCCTCCGGGCTGTGGGTAGAGTGGGGTCAAAGGACAAAAGTGCAAAGGGTGAGACTGTGACCAAACTTCGATACTGGGGTTCTGAGTTCTGAGGTAAAGTCTGTTCCTGGTCTGCCTCTCTCTTAGCTCGTCTTTAATCTGCCCCTTCTTGGCTTGGTGACCTCATTATCTTGCGTCAGGTCATGGTGGAAATCCTGTGAAATCACCGACCTCAGACAAAGTCCCCTCCTGTTCTTACATCCTGTGGTCAGTGGAGGTAGGTCTAGGTGGTCATTAATTAGCCTTCTAGTAGTGCTGGTTGTTTCTGTTGGCCACAGGCACACAAAGGCTTCGGTGTAAAAACAGCAACCACTAATCACAGCTCCATAGTTTCCTGGATTTATGGGAACAGACTTTCAGAAAAAAGTGAAGGGTCCTGTGTATTTATTGGCTTTTTTTTTTTTTGAAAAAAAAGAAAAATTAGTCATAAAATTACTATTGGTAGAAAATCAGCTCTCTGGGAACATTCTAGGCCTCTGTTCTGTTGCTGTTTATGGGGACAAGCAGCTTTGTTTCTCAGGGCCTCCTCTTTCACATATAGAAGATGAAGAGAAAGTCGGACGATCGCCTTGGTGTCTCTGGCAACAGTTTAGGATGACCAGATTTAGCAATTTGGGACACACTCCTTCTGAAAGTCTATTTGTTGTTTATCTGAAACTCAAATGTAACCGGGTGTTCCGGATGGTATCTGGCAACCCTATGACAGTTCAAATATTGTGGGGAAGGGAGTGACTAGGCCAGGTCCCACTGGCTCGCTGGTGGCTTGGGGGACCGGGTGGAAGGTGCCCGTGGGCGTGGGGCTCCCTCCCGCCCCCATCTCCCTGGCTCACCCTGGTTGCAGGGCAGGAAGAGGCCTCACTGTCCCAGGCAGCTGGTCTCTGATCAGGGACACTGCAAACTACAGTTCTCTCCAGTTCTTTTCAGGCAGAAATCTCAAACTTATATTTCATTTGGCTTCATTTCCAATCGGTATTGTTGTCTTAAAAAACAAACAAACAAACAAACAAAAAACGAAAAACAATTGCCTTTCATGAGGAGGAGACAATTATTTTTTTCTTTCTCTGTGGGATTAAATTCTAACACATGACCAAGGAGGTAGATCACTCCTCAACAGAAAATTGGACGAAAATTCACTCTGGGAGGGTGACATGTCCAGCACCTCAGTGCAAATAAAGAGGACTTGAAAAGAGAAGTAGGATTTGTCTTAAAAGGGGGGCGGGGGCAGGAGGGAATGACATCTGTAGAGCATTTGGTAGCTTACACATTTTCTCTCTGACATCCTTTAATTCTTACAGATCACCCGAGGAAAGAGTTAGTGTATTAGTTCCGGTCTACAGGTGAGGAATTTGGCCTGGAAATGTTAAGTTTCTCACCCAAGTCACCCAGCGAGTAAATAGTGACTGACCCAAATTACCCGGCTAGTCAGTGCAAGAGCCGGGCCCTTGAGTGCTGGTCACCTTGCTCTCTCTCCACTCCACTGCGCTGCTGTGTGAGGCCTCTTCACGAAAGGAGTCACACATGCGGGGTCCCTGTGGACTTCAGAAAGTTCGAAGCATACCTTTCGATGCTTCTGGTAACGTGCCCGTCTCTACTCATGTCCCATTTTGCTTCCCTACTCGTCCAGCCCCTCCATCAAGCCACAGCTCAGAGGCTGCAAGAGCTAGCCAGTAAAAACCAACTGGATTGGTGAGCATTAATTCAGCAGGTGAGGAGACCGTGACATTTGAAGTTAGGATGCAGACCTTCAGGAGAGGCCTTACTCTGTTCCTCTCCCTCCAGTGATTAGACTGAGCTCCACCCAAGCAGCTCAGAAAACACTCAGAAAAGCTCAAATTCAGGGTAGGTAAGAAAAGCATGTGGCTTAAGAAAAACAGCTCATACTTTCCTCTTCTCCTGTTGCTGGTATGGGAACCAGCACTGTGTTGTTTGATCCGGAACTAGCGATACCTCAGCAGCCATTGACCAAGTTCACTTCTGTGGTGGGTCTCTGGTTGGATAGACTAGGTTGGGTTCCAGGGGCGGTTTGTGCCAGCAAACTAGCAAACTGACCAGGACTCTCGTTATACCAACTTTGCCATGCTGCTCTGAGGTCAGCTAGTTTTAGGGTTTTGGATGCTAAATAGCATCGTCTGCTTTTAGATGGGTAGCCAAATGCTCTCCTGTTGCATTCCAAAATATGTGCTCCTGGTTTATCGTATTTATCCTAATTTCTAAAATTGGTTTGTTTATTTATTTAGCCCCTGAAAAATAAATCACCCTCATCCCCTGTGTTCTGCGTACACAGCATTTGTATTCATTCATTCATTCATCCATTTGTTTATCTCTTTTATAGATTTATATTGTTTTCGATCACTTATGGGGAAGAGGAGAAACTCCTGAAACCATGCTAGACGAATGACTTTAAGAAAATGCCTACCTGCTGAGCTTATGAATGATGTTTTCAGTTTCTCCTTTTACTCTCAAAAATATGAACTTCTTTTTAAAAAAGTTGAAAAACTTCCTCACAGGGAAGAAACCTTCCTTGCCCAAACCTATATCCACAAACCCATCTCTCGCAGTGCCTACCAGTCTCCTCTCTTCCTAGCTGTTGACAAACAACACACATTAACATAATTGAGATAATTAAGGGCAGTGCCAGGTACTGTTATCATACAGGCTTCTGCAGTTTGGGGACTGCCAACATCGGCTCCCCCGAACAGCCTGAAGGCGTGGGGATTAACACCTACCAAGTGTGGTGGCTTGAATGTAGATGAGGGGAGGGAGACAGGCTGTTTCCTTTGATTAAAACATTACAAGAATAATTATTACAATAGTGAAATGGCTTCAGCCTTCTGTTAAGTTTTTTTTTTTTCCCTTCTCCAGTTTACTATGTATCTCTGAAACTTTTTTCCATTCCTCCATATGGCAAATGACTGTCATTGAAAATCTCACGGTACTTCAAGTCGAGAACATTTTGTATGGATTGAGTTGGTGGTCCCCAGGATGGGGTGGTTTTCATTGGTGCTGAGGAGAGGAGAATATTACCTTGGGAGACTCAGCTGGCGTTTTATTAAACAATTGTATCAGCTGGAAATGAATTATTGCCTTTATTTGAAGCTACCATTTAGAAATTATATGCTTTTCTTTCGGTGGAAAGTAATCTAGACCAGCCGGGGTTCTCAGGCTGGTGGATTTCTTAACCAGGCCAACCTGAACCCAAACTGTGGCCAACACTGAGGCTCTTGGCTGCCGTTTTTACATCCAGGCTGTCATTGCTTTTAACTTAGAAACCGAGCCCACTGCCACTCTTTTTCTCTGTCTCAGGGTCTGGAATATTTATGATCGGCGGGTATCATCTGGCGTAAATCAAGGGACACATACATATGGGGCAAAATCCAAATATGGTATTAATGCACCTCTTCTTCAGCTATGATTTCTGCCAATGGTTGCGTGTGGACTCTTGCTGCAGCCTCTGGGCCCCATCTGTGCTCTGCTATAAGAGACAGGCGCCACAGTTTTGCAAGAAACAGGGAAATACTGGCCATAATCTCGAAAGGCCTTGTGATCCAGAACCTGGTTGTGCTCTTGGAAAAAAAAAACCACACACACAACAACACACATGTTCTGCCAAAAGTAGCACAGGCCATGTTATCAGCTAATATCTCCATTCTGTATATTTAGTGGGAAAATAAAGTCTATCAGGACAGTGTAATTTAGAAGGGTGGAGAGAGCCACATAATTTCCAGGGCAGGGAAAAGAGTGCTCGTTGGTACATTTTTGGTGGAACTGATCTGTTTTGGCAGTAACTTCTAGTTTCCTTTTTTTTTTTTTCTATGCATAGTCTTTTTTTTTTTTTTTGGTAATGGAAAAATACAGCACCAGACCCTAAAAACTTGAAAAGTGACTGCTGAGAACACTGCCTATTGCTTTTTTCCTAGAATTTGCTTACAGCTGGCTTCTGGCTGGATACCTGTTTATTAGAAAAATTAAGTGCCTTCCTCTCAGAAACTTAATTGAAATGGGCTTATTCAAATCCTTGTAGGGGGAGTGCCCTTTGGTCATTTCATTCCTCCAAAATCTGCTATGCCTTTTGGCCCAATTGATTGATTAAAACAAAACAAAAAGGCCTTCCATGTAATTGTGCAAGTCAGGAACTCAGATAATTTTCTCAGCTAACCCATGCTCCCTGGTGCTCTCCTAGGCTCTATCCTAGCCCTTGTAGTTTCTCGCAGGAGACAAAAATCAACTCTGGGTAAAGCAGAAGCTTCTTCAAAGACAGTGAACCAAGACCAAATTAAAACACTGTCCTAGATTAAATGGGAGAGGGGATAAGGAGATTTGCACTATGGATTGCAGACCCAGGAAGTCAGCCAGATGGATTCCCATTTTAGTAGCTCAGAAAGGAGCTGTCCAAGGGGTGTCCCCACTGTTCTGAGCAGAGTGAGGGGGTGGATATGAGTTTGGTGGCATTACCTTAATTTTTTTCTTTTCTCTGAAACGAAAGTCAAGTCCCTGGTAAACGTTTCTGATCACCTCTTACTCCATTGGTTGGGCCTATGGGAAGGTTCCCATCCTCCCCACCTCAACAGTGTGCCGCCCGTAATCATGAGATGCTTCTTGCCTGTTCCAGAGCCAAGAGAGGAACTGAGACCAGGTCTGTGTGATGGGACACCTATGAGGTCTTGGTACTTGGAGGTACAGACTTGTAGAAGCCCAGTATGAGTGAATATCTGTGTGTGTGTGTGTGTGTGTGTGTGTGTCTATGTCTGTGTGCGTGCACAGGTGTGCATTTGAAATTTAACAAAAAAGTACCTTAAAAAATGAGCACCTTTATTCCTTTCCTGTAACAAATTACCACATGCTGGAGACTTAAAGCCACAGAAGTTCATTCTTTCACAGTTCTGGACGCTAGAAGTCCAAAAGCAAGGTGACAGCAGGGCTGTGCTCCCCCCAAAGACTCTAGGGGAGAAGCTGCTTTCACCTCCTCTAAGTTCTGGGACTGCTGGCCTGCCTTGGTTGGAGTCACATCATCCTCATCATCTCTGCCCCCATCTTCACACCACTTTTTCATCTGTGTGTTTTTACTGACAACACTTCTTATTGGATTTAGGGTCCCCTTGAATAATCCATAACCATCTCCTCATCTCAAGATCTATTACTTACTTCTATCTGCAAAGACTCTTTTTTTTTTTTTTTTCAAATAAGATCATAGATCTAAGGATTAGGACTTGGACATCTCTTTTTTTTGGGGGGGGGAGGGCACCATCTAGCCCACTACAGTATCCAAAACTGTTTGATGGCTCACAGGAAAAAGTTTAGAAATAGGTGCGTCATTAGAGATTGGTTGACCAAATTGCATAAATGCCTTTATTTCTTTTGTGTACTTTGCTTCAGAAAAGTTTTAAGATAGATGCATGAAGTCACACACTCTTTATGAAGAGCAATAATTTGTAGTCTAGATCTATATGTTTCTGGCAGCTTTACCCTGTGGTCTCTGAGACTTGCAAGCCCTTTTTGGGTGCCTCCGAGCATGAGGAGCACTGATTCACAAAAGGTGGGGGCGGATAGTTTTGTTACTGTCTTGCCCACGTTCTACCAAGAACCTTGTCATCCCAGGTTTGCTTGGCCTCCTGGGAAGCTTCTCCTACAGTGACTGCCTTCCTGCAATTATAGACTCCTTAACTGCTTGTTGAATCACGCTCCTTAAACATTTAAGGGGAAGAAATGTCCTCAACATCCTACAATACTCCCTGATGAGGTGACCAGAGAGGAAGAGACAGAGGACATTGAGTGACAAGCATTAACTTCTTTGGCTTACAACAGGCAATGGAGCCAACAAGCTCCAGTGGGACTTGTGGCCTAGCTTGTAACACAATAGCCATACTCTGCTCCCCCATGTCTTCTTATCCCTGTTCTGTGAAGCTCACAAGGAACTCCTCTCTTGCACATCTTCTATCACTACACACAGCATCATTAGTAGACTGAGGCAGGACCCCTGTTAGGGCCCTGCCATATTTTAAACTCTAGCTCCCCAAAGACAAATCCAAGTGTGCTGGATTCTTGGATTTGATGATAAAGAGTGAGCAGAGCCTTCACTTAGACCTGGAGACCTCAGCTGTGGGCTCCCGTCCCGGTTTTACCAGAGAAAGCCAGCACTGGGGATTTGGGAGCATTCATGCCATTATTAAGAATGTGAATTTGGAATCTTATCCTGTTACTGTTCCTTTACTACTACTCCTTCCAGAATCCTGGAGGGCGATGGGGTGTTTGCAGACGGGGTTCAGACATTCTTGGGTTTCTAGTCATAAATACCTTTAAGACAGTCATCGAAACCTTTCCCAGGGAACATTTACATCTATGGTTGGCTCGATGAAATACTGTATTCACTGTAACTGGCAACTGTCATCATAAAAAGGAGCATTTCTTTAGACACTGTGGACTGCAACCAAACCCCATGCTGCATCTTGGCTAGTGCCTGTGCCCTCCACTCACGAGATTGCAAGGGAAAGAGGCCCAATCATCAATTTGGATTGTGACTAATCAGATTAGTAATTTCTCCTGGCAAGGAGGAGAAGAAGCAGAGACACATATAGTGTGAGCAGAGCAAAATGCGTTTCCCTCCTCAGTTTTGTGGGTTAACTGGGTTGTACTGAGCTTGTGTCTAGGGTATAGTGGTCCCCAGTTCCATTGAGTTATTGCTTTGCTGCACCAAGATCTGATCAAAATCCATGGTCTGTCTTCAGCGGGCTGCCATGGGCCCTCACCTGTCCAACTTCCCAGTTCAACATTTCTTCTCTGAAATGTCTTCTCTGTAGCTTGCATTTCTGCTTTGCAAAGGCTTTCCTAGACTCCGATCCAAGAAGCATGGAGTCTTGAAAGCTGCTTTGACAGGAAAATAGAAGAGGTCTGGCGTCTGATATGTTTAGAAAACTTAGCATGCTGTAATCCCCACTTGGAAATTCATAATAAACATTAAAAGCCTCCTTAACCTCAGTTAATGCGGGGTTTCCCAAACTTACTTGACTCCAGTACTTCTCTTTCACGTAACTCCTCTCAATGGGGAGAGACACATTCTGGAAAATACTGGCATGGTGGAAGACATGTTGGGACTTTGGAACAACAGACCTGGGTCTGAACCTTCTCTCTGTGATCTCCTAACTATTGGCATCAGATAAGTTATTAGTGAGCTTCAACTGCCTTACATATAAAATGGGCGTACACAGCACTGGCCTCCTGCCAGTTACGGTTAGGAGAAACAAAGGTGTCTGCAAAAGCACTTCCAAAATTGTAACAGGCTGCTCAAAAAGACTTATATATGTACATCTGTAACAGGAGAATGGCCTGTAGGCTAAATCTGTGACAATGCCCTTTGTAAATAAAGTTTTATTGGGACACAGCCATACTCATTTGCTTATGATCATCTGTGGCTGCTGTTGCACTCCAGTGGGGAGCTCAGCAGTTGAGACAGAGACCACGAGGTTCACAGAGCCTGAAATGTTTACTACTTGACCCTTAACAGAAAAAAAGTTTGCTAAAAAAGAAAAAAAAGAAAAAAGTTTGCTGACCCCTTTTCTATAATAAAAATCGTTTATATTCAAGGACACGTTATGTCTGTGGGAAGAGAGATGACAGATGTGTTTCTGCTTCACTTGAGAAAGTGTGAAGTGGCAATAGGGCGAGGCCCTGGGCCTGAATTCTTGTCTCAGGGTGCCCGGATGGCTCTGCCCTGCCTCTCCAGGTAGATCTAATGGTAAGGTCTCCACATCTAGCAGGAAGGTGGCAAAATAGCTGCACACAGACTTCTTCCAGATAATAGCTTGGGTGATGAACCTGTCTGGACACTGGCAGCAAATCCCTGAAGATTGCCCAGCCCACCCCGAGTAGAAGGAGGAGGGAAAAGCATGCAGCTCAGGGCCGGTGGAGCAAGCAGAGGGCCCGTTTGTCACAAATGCATCATTGCACACTGCAGCTGAGGGCATAGTGTTGCCACAATCCTTAGGGATCGGAGACAGGAACTCATTTACAAGAGCAATCCTGAAAGTTTAACAGCACACGGAGACGTCTGGGTGATGCTTCCAAACATCCATCCTTAGGTCCCGCTGGAGTGTGAATGAGTGTTTAGGACCACCGGGTCTCCCCTCGTGGATGGTCTGGATCATTCAGTGACACCAGCTTTCCGAAAGTCCATCTCAACGATTTTGTGGAGCTCGGCACCCTAAACTCAGCTGCCTGGTGTTCACAGACCAAGCGTGCCAACAGCAAAGCACAAAGGCCAGGGAGCTGTTCCTGGAAAGAAGATTGTTCCCCACTTAGTCAGTGGGTACTTGTGATAGGAGCCTGACCACCAGGAGCTAGACTATGCTGGTATCGCCAGGGCCCCTGTTTCTGGTCTTCACGGTTCCGAGCTGCTAACAGCATCTGGCATCCGCAGCTCGTGGCCGAGGAATGCTTGCAGGGCTATTTGTGGAACCTGTCGCTGAGAGCACCCTGAAGACACCTCTTACATGCCCAGCCTCCCCACCACGTGCAACCGTGGAGGCGGGGAGTCTGTTTATGGCAGGAGGGAGGGGACGAGATATTTTGGAGAGTCACCGGGACATTTCACTGCTCTGTTAATCTTTGGAGAATTGCTCTTGCAAGTAGGATACTTACATCTAGGGACGCCTGGGTGGCTCAGCGGTTGAGCACCTGCCTTTTGCCCAGGGCGTGATCCTGGAGTCCTGGGATCAAGTCCCTTGTCGGGCTCCCTGCATGGAGGCTGCTTCTCCCTCTGCCTGTGTCTCTGCCTCTCTGTGTGTCTGTCATGAATAAATAAACAAAATCTTTAAAACAACAAAAAAGGATACTTACATCTAGTCCCAAAGGAGTTTCGAAACTCATAGAAACAAAGAGTAAAAAATCATAACTTAGGGTCAGGCTAGCTAATTAGCATGCTGCCCATTTTACCCTGTGGAGCCATGCACTTCCCTCAGCAATTTAAGGCAAAGGGACATCCCCCTGCTGAGATTTCAAGGCCCTCTGCAATCTTGGGAACATTTTTTTGGTCATGACTCTCTGGTCTTCCGCTCTAGGCAGGTGGATGTTCCACAATATTCCAGCTCCCCATCATACTGCTGCCTTCCTGCTCCTCAGGCCTGTCTGCACGGAGCTGCTTCTGGCATCTTGGGGCCCTGTGCTCAGAACCTGAGCTCTGCACCACGTTTCGCATTGAATTAGATGCTATTAGTTAGAGCCCACTTAAAACAAATACACACACTCTCTTCTCTCTAGCAAGAACATCAGCATCTTGAAGGCAGAAACCATCTACTTCATTTGAACCTTCCCCACTGATCTAAAATAGTAGTTGGCATACAGTAGCTTGTCAGTAAATGCTGTTGAAGTGGAGAATTTTAGGGGTGTCTGGGTGGCTCAGTTGATTGAGCATCCAACTCTTGATTTTGGTCCAGGTCATGATCTCAGCATGGTGAGATCGAGCCCCACATTGGGCTCCATGCTTAGCATGGAGTCTGGTCGTCTCTCTCCCTTTGCTCCTCCCCTTGCTCATTCTCTCTCTCTTTTTCTAATAAATGAATAAAATCTTATAAAAAAAAGAAAATGAGAATTTTGAAGATAGGTTTTGAAGAGGACTCTCTGTCTACAACATTTAGAAAAAGACATGTTTCAGAGAAAAATAGCAGAAGCTCCAGCTGAAGAGGGTTAGCTGTTTTCATTCTAGGAGCCAGGTGTATCTGGAAGGGTGGGGTGGTCCCACTGAGACCCATTGGCAGGTGATCCAAGGAGCCTCTGGAAAGGGACTCACCCTCAGGGAACAGAGAGTAAAGGGTCATGATATTCGGTCAATGCCTGTAGGCCAGTGAAGGCCAAGGAGGTTTGTTAGTCTCCTGGAGCTGCCTATAGCAAAGTAGCACAAACCAGCTGATGTGAAACTGGAGAAACTGGTTCTCTCACAGCCAGAAGTCCAAAACCAAGATGTTGGCAGGTCTTTGCTCCCTCCAAGTCCTCTTGGAGAGGATCCTCCCTTGCTTCTTCTAGCTTCTGGCAGCCCCAGGCATTCTCGGTTTGTGGCTGCATTACTCCCACGTCTGACCCTGTCTTCACATGGCTGCCATCCCCCCTGTGTGTGTGTGTCTTCACACGTTCTTCTCTCTCTTATAAAGACACCAGTCATGTTGGCTTGAGTGCCCAGCCTCACGACCTCATCTCAACTCCATTATATCCACAACGACCGTATTTCCAAATAAGGACAGAGTCACAAGTATGGGCATTAGGAAGGGCTTCAGTCCATCCTTTTGAGGAACAGAATTCAACCCATAAAAAGAGACATCTTTAGCAGAGAGTTATGTGTTAGTCTTCAGGATCATTCCTTTCTTTAGGGGCTGAGCTAAATCAAGCCCTTGAGAAGAGAAGTCAGTAAACTAGATTTTTTTTGGGGGGGGGGGATTATTCATTTATTTGAGAGAGAGAGAGAGAGAGAGTACGTGTGCCAGCAGAGGGAGGGGCAGAGGGAGAGAATCTCAAGCAGACTCCACATTGAATACAGAGCCAGTTGGGCTTGATCCCACAACCCTGACATCATGACCCCAGCAGAAACCAAGAGTCAGATGCTCAACCAACTGAGCCACCCAGGTGCCCCATAAAAGATTTTTTTTTATAAAACCATTGGCTTATATGCTTGTATGGTATATATATTTAGATATATTCATTATCTCTATGTGCTTATAATAATACTGTCTTGGGGCTGTAAGTGAAATATAGGGAGGTGAGTAAGATTTTCTCTGCTGTATCCTAGAGCCCGGGAACCTGACTGGCAGCTTGGTCTGAGCAGAGGTGGGCTTAGCCACCCCTGGGGCAGGAACTCAGGGTAGGGAGTGAGGAGGCTTGAACAGGGGAAAGAGGCCAAGGGGATTGTCCCTAAGTGCACAGAAGGGAAGTCAGACCTCCCTGGGGACCATAAGGAACTCCCTCCCTCCCTGCTTCACAGCTCCCCTCCCACCCCCAAGCCCCCAGTGCTTTCTTCTTGTATTTCATGTATCCTGCCCCTTCTGAGCTTCCCCTTCACCCCTTCTTCCTCATTCCAGGAGCTGGCCAAGTCATTTTCTTTAAGGGGGGAAAAGAGGATTTTCTCCATTAGAGAGTGTCATTGATGGATTTATATAGTTCTACTGACTCAGTCTTTAATTGTGCAACTTTTTTTTTTTTTTTAAACAGGAGGTGGGGGGCAGACAGAGGGAGGTAGAGAGAGAGAATCTCAAGCAGGCTCCATGCCCAGCATGGAGCCCTCACAGGCTTAATTTCACAACCCGGAGATCACGACCTGAGCCGAAATCAAGAGTCAGACACTTAACTCACTGAGCCACCCAGGCGTCCCTCATTGTGCAACTCTTGAGGAGAGTATCTTTGCCTCTAAAAATGAAGCACCACTGTTTATGCTTGGAGACGAACCTTTGCAGGGTGCATGGCTCAGGGTGCATGGCTCAGTTCTCGAATCTGTCCCCTGCGCTGCCCCTGCCAGGGAGGGCGTCCTGTCATAGCTTTAGGTGGAGTGGGAATCCCTCCTGCCCTCTCACTCTCTGTCTCCCTCTCCCACTAATAGGAAGAGGGTAGAGACTCTAAGATGCTTCCAGGTAGTACAAATGCCCTCTAGCTGTAACAGCTCTGAACCCCTGCCCAAAACTGTGTGCATTAGAGCCATAGGCACCCGCCACTGGCCGAGCTGACTTAAATATTCCCACTGAGCAGTCTTAACCCATTTTTATTGGGTGTAGACATCATCCTTTCTGACATAAAATAGGAATTAGACTACTATCTGCCTCTGGGTCTTTAGACCCTAATATGGTGCCTTGGGAAAAACTGGGGTGGAATGCTGTCTCTGGTGACTTGGACTAGCCTATCATGGGGCATCTGCCCAGGAGGTGCTCCTAAGGAAGGTTGCATAGGCAGGGTTGCACCGGTAGCAAGCACAGCCCTGGTAGTTCCTGCAGAGCCAGGCCTCTGGGGAATCTTCTGACTGGACCTATGGCCTTCAGTGGCCTCTGTCTCCTGACAGACAGGAGGAGCAGGGAAGGAATGAGCTCATGCTTCCCCTCCCTGGTCAGCCCGCCTCTGTGCTGTGCACTTGCTCACTCCTTGTCACCCAGGTCCTCAGCAGGCTGGCACTGACAGGGTAGAAGGACACTGCGATCTCAGGCCTGCCAGCCAGACCTCACTTGATGCTTTTGCAGAATGTGTAACCAGGGCATTAGAGGGAACCAGACAAATGGAAAGAATAAAGAAAAGTCCTGAGATTTGGGCCAGTTTCTCAGAAATGAAGAAATCTTTGTTAACCTGATAGTGTCTATGGGTGATATGTTCTGGCCTATGTTTGTGCTTACGTATTTACTCACAGAGGCTTGATCATTAAATCATGTTATCCCCTAAAGATGTTCTCAGCAGCAACAAATCTCTTGGCATGACATATCATGGCAATAAAAACTGCTCATGACAGGCAGGATGCTGCTGGAGTGCGTAGAATAAATTTTAAAAACTGGGTTAAAACAGTAGGAGGCATGATAGTCAAGCAGAAATAAAAGTGATGATCTGAGATCAGCAAATCTAGACCCTCTTTTCCCAAATAATCAGTGAACTATATTTAGTTCTTATTTTTTTAGTGTGTAAAAATGATGATAATGTTGCATTTCTCCCAGTTCCTGCCCAGAGCCTCTCCATCTTTCTCAAGTCTGGGATCAATATAATGCAAAAAAGAAAGGAGAAGAAGAGAAGGAGGAGGAGGAGGAGGAGGAGGAGGAGGAGGAGGAGGAGGAGGAGGAGGAGGAGAAGAAGAAGAAGAAGAAGAAGAAGAAGAAGAAGAAGAAGAAGAAAAAGAGGAAGAAGAAAGGAAGAAAGAAAGAAAGAAAGAAAGAAAGAAAGAAAGAAAGAAAGAAAGAAAGAAAAAGAAAGAAAGAAAGAAAAAAAAAGAAAGAAAGAAAGAAAGAAAGAAAGAAAGAAAGAAAGAAAGAAAGAAGAAACAAAACAAAAGAGATCATTAATTGATAGATTGATAAATTAATTCAAGAAATTGCATTCAGGATAAATGATAGGAATGAGGGAGGAAGAAGGAGAAAACTTGAGGAATATAAAGCATTGTTTCATGTTTTTAAAGAGTTTCTTGTCACATGACATCAGCTCTGACTTTTCAGCCTCACATCAGTTAGTCAAGATTAACAAAAATAATAAAAATTTGAGTGACCTGGGGCACCAGAGTGGCTTGGTCTGTTAAGCATCCAAGTCTTGGTTTCAGCTCAGGTCGTGGTCTTGGGGTCATGAGATCCCGAGCTCTGCGTTGAGCTCCATGCTGGGTGCAGGGTCTGCTTGAGATTCTCTCTCTCCCTCTTCCTTCTCCCCTCCCCCTGCTCCTGCTCTCCATAAACCTTAAAAGGAAAAGTTTAAAAAAAAAATGTGAGTGTCCTGCAATGCCTGTGACCACACTGCAGAGGCTGTTTTTCATTTAGTCACAGCATCTCCGTTTTATAGATAAGGAATCAAGAGGCTCCAAAGACTATATGATTTGCCTAAGGTCACGTGACCAGCAGCTGTGGACATAGGCCGAGATCCCATGAAAGGAGCTGGCCCAGGCATTGTGGATCTTAATGTTGACGTTCAGCCCTAGGTTTCTCTGGACTGCTTCGCTGTCTTCTGACTTTACCACCTCCTTCCCCGGAGTAACCTGCCAAAGCCTAGCTATGGACCTAAGCCCATGGGAATAGGTTCCAGAGTTGTCCTGCAGCAAATCTGGAGACCAGGACATTAGGTCGACCTGGCCATTGGACCAATCAGTGGTCCAGTTGCCCAAAGACCTTCATCCCAGCTGCCCTTTCCCACACGGAGGCAGGCCATGTGGGATGGAAGGGGTGCACCTCAGCTGACAGCCCCTGGGGAGTGTGTGGGACCAGGCTGGCACCGGTTTTACTTAGACCTAGGGGCCTGTGTGTTCCAAAAGCCCAGCCATGAGATAGACAGACATGGGTTCTTAATCTCTACTCTGCAGTGGGGCATGTGTACTCTGGGCATGGTGGTTCACTGCCATTGGTAATCCTCTGTCCCCACGTCTCGACGTAGCTCTTTCAAGGCTTCACTTCTTAGCTCTGCCAGCTAGTGTAGGTGTGAGAGAGCAACTGTCCTCGTCAAGCCGAGTGGTGTTCAAGATGCTTGGGCTGGCTGGGGACAGTCTCCTGGCACCTCTGTCCTTGTATACACAGGGTTTCAGGATGTAGCCAGCCTGGCTGTTTGCATGCCTCGGAATGCCATCTTGTTTGGTCCTGATTCTGTTACGTGATATCCACTGGAAAGTAAACTGAATCCTGCTGCTAAGGTTTGGGAATATGTGCCTCAAAGGAGTCTTTCTCAGACAGCTCTCATGGGAGTGCCTAGAAGGGCAGAGACCTGGGACTTGACTTACCTTCCCAGAACATGTGCTGTATGTATGACCGTTTGCTAGTAAATGTTTGCAGACCCAGTCTGAGATGTACTTTCACTGTAACACAGCCCTGGTGGTGAGGATGTGTGCCTGTGTGTACACCTGCTATCCCACTGGTGTGCTGGGCATATGCACTAGCCCCTGTGGCCTCAAAAGAGGTCAGCATGCAACTTTGCTCCTCAACTCTGCCTTCAAGACATCACAAAGTAGCTTGAGATCCACCATGAAAATAAACAAGGCCACAAATCAGGCCACAAGGCCACAAATTTTTCCCTTCCTGTGGAGAAGCCGCTCCTTACACTTATATCCACATACCACTCCCCCCAGCCCCTGGGGTATATAGGGAATGGCCACATTGGTCTAAGTTTGCTATCTCATTAAATTAAGTCGACCTACCTACCCCTATTTTTATTCCATAATGATGCTCAAGAAGGGTTTTAATTTGTCTTACAAGAACCCTAAGGTTTTTCAATGTATATGTATTTATAAACAAGGTTTTAAAATGATAAAAGCAACACATATTTCTTATGGGGTAGTGAGACACTACAGAGAAATAAAAACACTGCAAATTATCACCCTTGGTTTTATCCTCCAAAGAGGCTAATTTTTAAAATAGAATTTTACAAAGTTAAGTTGCTTGACCAAGCTTTATTTTTTTAAAGATTTTATTTATTTATTCATGAGAGACAGAGAGAGAGAGAGAAAGGGCAAGATACAGGCAGAGGAGAAGCAGGCTCCATGTGGGAAGCCTGATGTGGGACTCGAACCCGGGACTCCAGGATCACACCCTGGGCCACAGGCAGATGCTAAACCACTGAGCCACCCAGGGATCCCCCAACCAAGCTTTATTTTTAAGAAAGCAAGCCACAGGGGTGCGTGGTGGCTCAGTCAGTTGGGCAATCAGCTCTTGGTTTCAGCTCTGTTTGTGATCTCAGGGTCATGAGATGGAGCCCTGCATCAGGCTCCACACTTAGCACAGAATCAGCTGGGACTCTCTATCCCTCTCCCTGCTCCCCCACCACCCCTTTAAAATAAATAAGTCTAGGAAGGAAGGAGAGATGGAAGGAAGGAAGGAAGGAGGGAGAGAGGAGGGAGGGAAGTAAATTACAAGGCCACAAAAGGGAAGCACTCCTTTTGATTATGTTAAAATGACCTTTCTTGGGAAACCTCTTGCACTGTTGGTGAGAATGCAAGCTGGTGCAGCCACTCTGGAAAACAGTGTGGAGGTTCCTCAAGAGTTAAAAATAGAGCTGCCCTATGACTTAGCAAGTGCACTACTGGGTATTTACCCCAAAGATAGAGATGCAGTGAAACGCCAGAACAACTGCACCCCAATGTTTATAGCAGCAATGTCCATAATAGCCAAACTGTGGAAGGAGCCATGATGTCCTTCAATAGATGAGTGGATAAAGAAGATGTGATATATAATGGAATATTACTCCGCCATCAGAAAGAATGAATTTACTTCATTTACTTCAACATGGATGGAACTGGAGGGTATTATGCTGAGTGAAATAAGGCAGTCAAAGAAAGACAATTATCATATGGTTTCAATCATATGTGGAATATAAGAAATAGTGAAAGGGACCATAAGGGGAAGGAGGGGAACTGAGTAGGGAATAATTAGAGAGGGAACCAAACCATGAGAGACTCCTAACTCTGGGAAACAAAGAAAGGGTTAGAGAAGGGGAGGTGGGGGATGGGTAACTGGGTGACAGGCACTAAGGAGGACACATGACGATAAGCACTGGGTATTACACTATATGTTCATAATTTGAATTTAAATAAAAATTTTAAAAAAGATTTTATTTATTCATGAGAGACACAGAGAGAGAAGCAGAGACAGATAGGCAGAGGGAAAAGCAGGCTGCCTGCGGGGAACCCAATGCAGGACTCTATCCCAGACCCTGGGATCATGACCTGAGCCTAAGGCAGATGCTCAACCACTGAGCCACCCAGGTGCCCCTTAAATAAAATTAAAAAAATTTTTTTTTTTAAATGACCCTTCTTCACTGTTGAAAAGGCCAACTGGAAAGGTTAACTTTCATTCCTTCATGAGCACTTAAATTAGCCACAATTCCAAAAAGAAAAGATGCTTTTCCACAAACTGAAAATAAGTGCCAGTTGCCCTCCTTTTGTCCAGGATTCCAATGTCCAAAAAAATTAGGATTATTTTCTGACTTAGTGTGTTAACAGGAATTTTAGAGGCGACAAATAATAAGCTAAACTGTCCTGACAATTCTCCATTTGTTACATATGAGCTCCCTGAGAAATGGTCCTCTAAAGTGAGTTTAGTCTTTAGAATCATTTAAAAACGAAGGCCTCTTCCAATCACACAACAGGAAGGTCAGCAATAATCATGGTGTGTTCGAATATCCACACAGGGCAGCTGTCAGGGCCTGGTTGGGTTAGGAGGCACACATCAGGGCACATTAGCTGAGATGTATTTGCTTTGGATCTAAGACTGTTTTAGAAATAAGATGAGGATCCAAATGTAATGAGAGAAGCAGGGACAAGGCGCTCTCTTCTTTTTAAATAACACTTATAACTTGTTACCCTACATTTTGATGCTGTCACACTGGGGACTTCAGTTAAACACCCTGGACCTGGCACAGCCGGGGTACCAGTGCATTCTGCTGGCTAACCTTACAATCTTGAAGGGCATTGCAATTGGCCCTTTCCTGGAAGCTCACACACACAGTGTCATGAAAATAGCCCCCAATGGCTTGTCTAAAATCACTCTTGAAACTATTCTAAAACTTGAAGATAAGTTCATTTTTCTGTTCCCGAGCTTGAAGACAAGCCCATAGGAATAGCTTTGCAGAAAATTGAAGGCTGTTGGGATCAAACAAAACTCAGAATTGAGGTCCCTGACCTTAGATTGCCCTCTGATGCGGGATACAAGGTAAGCATTAGTTCAGAAGATCTAGCAGAGCTCAGATCACAGAGCAGGTGTCATAAAACCCGATTCTAAAAATGCTTCCATCTACCAAGAGTAAGGCTAACGTCCACTATGGACTCAGTAGTAATGGTGTGGCAGTGTAGGTGCATCACTGGTTAAGGTGTGCGCCTGTGGTGTGAGATGTTCGTGATTGTGGGGGAGGCTGTGCAAATGTGGGGCAGAGGATATATAGGAACTCTCTGTGCTTTTCGATTAATTTTGCTGTGAACTGTTCTAAAAAACGAAGTCTATTTAAAAAAATCCCTGTTCTAAGGAAGCCATTCTCAGGGTAGAAAAATGCACCTGCCAGAGTGGTGATATTTCTAATAGGTACCAGGAAAGCCAGGCTCTGAGTGTGTATTTGGAGAGGCTATGGACCTTGAATGACTAGAAATGAGGTGTTGTTTTTTTTAAGGCAGGAATGAAAGAAAAATTCATTTGAAAGCCTTTGTTTCCAATAAACACATCAAACATTGATCTATAAAGTTTTCAGTTAAAAGTGTTGAGAGGGAGAAGCTGTTTTTTCATTATGGTTCCTCTGAGAGCGTTGTTTTTGGAAGATTTCAGGTATTCTTTTCAGTGTGGTGCAGTAGAAAAGAGGAATAAAGGCCGAGCAAGGGAGGTAGTCAGAGGCTGAGGGGCCCGCAGGGTGACTCCTTCCTGGAAATCCACAAATTTCCAGCAAAATCCAGAAAAAAATCATGCGTGGCTGCTTTGAGTGGCTTTGCTGAGCAGGCTAGGTTTTGTATTCTGGGCATCTTAGGGTGTAACAGGGATAATTCTTAAGGGTTTAAGAGAATAAAAGCAAGAGGAAGCATGAAAGAGAATATGATTGTCAAAAGAAAAATAATTCTATTAGTGCTGGTGTTCTTAACTGCAGTGGTCAATTTGGGGAATATTGTTACAGCTAGAAGGATCCCTCTGGTGGATATATTATACCCCCTAACCTAGAAATTGCTGACATCAACGCTAAAAACAGATGGTTTCTAAATTGGTTTAATAATAGAACCCATAGTTATCACACAAAAGAACTTCAACTACTAAAGCGATTTACTCTAAAATGTTGCTCAGAAGGTATGATGATAAAAGACAGGATAGTTCCAGTTATGTGGGAAAGTACTCAAAGCTGTTAATCTTGGAAGGTTATTATAAAATAGAGAACGCACCTGGGGATTGACTGTGTTTATTATAAGAAGGTAGATGTGAAGGGCCCCTGGATAGCTCAGTCCGTTGAGTGTCTAACTCTTGATTTTGGCTCAGGTCATGATCTTGGGGTGCTGGGATCATGACCCGTGTTGGGCTCCCTGCTCATCAGGAGTCTGCTTGTCTCCCTCTTCCCCTCTCCCTCCCCCTGTTCATTCTCTTTGTCTCTCTCTCTCTCTCAAGTAAATAAATACATCTTAAAAAAATAAAATAAAATAAGGTACACTGAGTCACCCTTGGAGGAAGTCATTACATCTTTGAACTTGGCCAGAAATTCGTATCTCTCCTCAGTGATTGTTCTCCAAGATGGTTTTGATAATACTCACGGCTTTTCGGTATATCCACAATCAGACAAGAAAGAACGTGACAAGATTTTAATGCAATGCTCAAAGATACTGTTGGAAGAAACATATCTGTGGCAACTTTCTTTCCTGCTAGGGATGGAGCAGATCTGAAACAACTTTGTGTTGGATCCATGGAGACTGGGAAGGATGCTGGGGAATGCAGGTACTTCAGGAAGTGGATAATTGAGCCCACACATGTGCAGGCCCTCTGAGGTAGCAGGACCTCAGGAGTGTAGCAGTTTAATTGGAGACTACCGTGTCATGATCCTGATTGATAAACCTGGAGCTGAGGTAGGGGAGCCCAAAACAGGTCCACTTGACTTTGAAGGGACTATGCATGTAGACCCGGGGAATGATAGCAATATGACTACCACTAACTGAGGATCAGGCCTTCTTTTATTTTCTTGGGACCAGATGTGTTTTCTAACCAGGTTGGTTACAGCTGCTTGAGCATCTGTATCGAATTCTACTTTCATCGGCCTCCTCCCACTCTATTTCCAGCCAGCTTCGATCTATTCCTGTCTTCACTCAGGATTAAGCTCTTCTTGTCCACAACATGGACACTATCCGCTCTAGCTTGACTTTTAAGGAAATCTTTAGTGTAGTGCTTCTCAATTCTACCTGTTTTAAACATAAAAATGCCCATGTTCCAAAAGTAGATTCAGGTAGTATGGAGAAGGGTTGGGTATTCAATTTGGATTAACACATAGTCCAGTTGATTCTAATGTTGAGCCAGAGCTGAGAACCATTGCTCACCTGAGTCTCCATCTGGATTCTGTGTAGGGTTTATCTTTGCTTTTGTTGCGTTGATTTATATTGAGTTGGTCTTGCATTGACTCTCCAGTCAGCCTGGGTTCCAACCTCTGGTGACTTTTTGTTTTGTCTCCCAACCCACTGCCTACCTGGCCTCTGAAACTGGCATTTTACTATGCAGGCCTTCTTGAATATGGCTTTTCCTAGAGAAAAAAACCAACCGTGACAAAAGCACTTTTGTGATTCCAGTGACCAGCACATGATTTTCTGGTTCCTTCTTAAATGCCTGGCTGTGAGACATTAAACAAAGAGGATATGTGGTCATGGGAGCATCTGGGATCACAACCTCAAGGCTATAAAAACAAGTCTTCAGGGTTCTTGCCATCTTCATAGCTTCTTGAGCTCTAGACACAAGAGGGAGCTGGAAGGTGGTTGTATGGTGTCTCCAACTCAGAGACATCACTCCAGTTGAAGAACTTTATGCCCCTTGGAACAGGGAGATAGATAGTCTGATCAAAGTTCACACTTCGTCTTAAATGTACAGCCACATGAAGTAAATTTTCCATGAGGCAAAAAATACCCAGCCTCTACCGTAGGGCTCCTGTGTGTTGTTTAAAATCCTCATTTTATTATTGAGAAAACAGAAAGGACAATGTATGGCTTCCAGAATCTGGAAATAAGGTAGAATGCTTATAAAGTTTTATTAGGCCTTATGGATATCTTCCTCATTGAGTTGATTACCCTGAGGCATGGGCCATCCAATGAGGCTGTTAAAAAGAGAGTGAGAACTTTCCACATGTCAGCAGCTTTGGTTAAAACCTTCAGGAGTCCTGGTCTCTTGCAAGTGAGATGTTAAAAAAAAAAGTTGGGAAGTTGTGAGCTCTTCTTTGAAATTCTTATTTGCCTTTGAACCTACTGTTCTGCCTTAAAGAGGAGAGTCGTGGATATCACCCAAAGCCAGAGCTGCCTGGAAGAGATATTCAGTTCTGCAAAGCTGACTTGCTGTTTCATGGGATTATTTCTTCTTTCTTAAGTATTTTTTCGATGTGGTGGTTTTAAATGATGGTTTTCCTTAGCTCAGATTCTGTGATCTGATGCACCACCCCCTAGGCTATCAATCTGCAATATAGCTTTAAATACCTGGATAAGTATGGTACTATTAAAAAAAAAAAAAAAAAAACAACTCCTGAGAAGACTAATAAGTTGTCTTCAAAAGGTATTGAATCATATACTTGCTAAGTTAGGCAGAAAGATTGCTTTAAAGCAGCTTTATTCATTAAATTATTCTTTGTTCAAAAAAAATAAATTATTCTTTGTTCATTCTGTGAAGAACCCATACAATTTAAAAATAGTTTTCTAAGGCTTGCCCCCTTTGTAATTATACATAGGTAGTGGTGCTAATTTTTCAAGAAACTGGGATGAGGATTTAAAATAAAATATGGGGGCGCCTGGGTGGCTCAATGGTTGAGCATCTGCCTTTGGCTCAGGTGGTGATCCTGGGGCCCTGGGATCAAGTCCCATATCAGGCTCCCCATGGGGATCCTGCTTCTCTGTCTGCCTAGGTGTCTGCCTCTTTCTGTGTGCCTTTCATGAATAAATAAATAAAATCTTAAAAATATGGATGTAGGCTGCCCAGTGAAATTCGACAAAATCAATAGGAAGCTCCTATATTTGCATTCTTAGCATTGGAACTAAGGAGGTGTCAACACACGTACACTTCCCAGTAATGAAACTTCTAAGACGTGCTTCATAAATGGAAGATCATCAACTGCACTGCAAATTTAATGAGCTCTGATTCTAAAATGCAAACCAAATCCCATATCCCACAGAAAATTCACCTAGTCAGTAATCTAATTTGAAGTTTTAGGCTGTGGGAACAATCCACGGCACTGACCAAATCTGCCTTTTCAGATGCTTCACTGCACAGTGGTGGCTGTTCTCCTCAGGTGTCCCTGCCTCTCATACTATTGGCTAAAAGGTACCACTCCTGTCCCTAAGGAGGGTTCTCTCGGACTCACAGTTACCACCCTTGAAATGTTAGCCCCCATAAGACTTTGTGGAAAGAACAAAACAAAACAAAGACCCACCTGTCCTCACTCATAGAAAAGAAGGGAGGAGAAGCTCCTTCTCGGCCAGACTCAGCCTGAGTTAAGTGCAGCCAAACAGCATCTCCCTCCAGTCTTCCCTCCAGCCTTGGGGAGCTTCACTCACTTTCGTGGAGGCACAGAGACTCTTCCATGGCCCCTCTGTTTCAGAAAATGGGATGGATGCCCTGCACCACCCCTTCAGAGTAGAACTCCTTTTCATGACTCCATGGCTTATTCTCCTTCAAAGGCCCCTAGAGAAGGCCACCTGCACAGCATGCTTCTTTCCAGTGTAAAACCACTTCCTGTGATGATAGGGTGCCTCATCTCCAACATGCCTTTTTAAGAATGGCCTGCAATCTGGTGCAAGATGTTTTTCTGGCTCTTTTGATGAAGCACCCTTGTGCCCAGGTGGGGCAGGCTGTGTAAATCTGGAACTTGGGAAAGAGATCACAGCTGGAGACAGGCCTTTTGATCACCCCCTGTGGAGCTGTTAGTTGACATCATGGCAGAGGGTAAGATTGTCAACCGAGGAGATGGAAAATGGAAACAAAATTCCACAGCATCTGGAATGCTCTGGGAAGGTGTGGACAAGCTCCATAGGGCTTGGTCTCCTGTGTATGAGAGAAAGAGAGAGAGAGAGAGAGAGAGAGAAAGTATAGCAATTGGGAAGCTACACCATGTAGAGAATGATTATGGCCCAGAAAAAGGATGCTATGCAATTTTGTGCAGCTTTTCCTAAGTTAATGAGGAATGCAGGTCATTAAGCCTTTTGAAGCATATTTTGGAGGCAAACAAAGCCTTCTGTAAAAGTTAATTTATAATGATTTATAGACTCGGTACTGAGCAACCGTACTAAGAATGAATGCATAAGGGACACAAAGACTTAGCAATTAGGGCCTGGAGACAGTAAGGGGCCACCATGGCGCAGTTGTGTGATCTGTGATCCCCAAACCACATGTGGCATAGACACTGGCATGGAGACCTGAGATCAAGAGAGACTGTTTCAGAAGCCACGTTATGTTAAAGGTTATCCCCCTCCCTGCCGCCTTGACCCTTAGAGGAAAAAGAATTGGAGGCATGCGCAAAGCCCACCGAGTAAACTTTGTGATTTGCTTCATACAAGGAGTCACAGTACGCATTATAAATTGAATCCGGGTTCTCGGATCTAGCAAATAAAAATACAGGCTGCATAGCTAATGTTGAGTTTCGGATCCACAATGAACAATTGCTTTCACGTATCCCTGTCCTGTGCAATATCTAGCCTGTATTTACAGGACAACCATAAACTGGATCGAATTCCCATTAGAGGGCCATCATATCCAACATTCTCGACAAAACCTGCTGTTTTCCTCATAAGGACTCCAGTTAAAGGCCCCTCCAGGTATTGCTGTTGTCCTCTGAGCTGACTTGTCCTTGATGGCTTCACCACATGTTTCTCCCATTTCTCTGTAACATCTCCATTCCCTTGAATACCAAAGGCTTCGAGAAACATTCCAGATTCTCGCCTTCCAAAGCCACTAGGTCCTTCATGTGGTTTTCTATTCCTAATCTTTTCTTCTATTTTTTTCTCATCTTTCCACCCACTCTCCCACCATTTGGCTCTTCAGAGGGTCTTTGCTTTGCCAGGCGACCCCCTCCTGTCATCTGTAGATTCTCTTTGCTTCACACCCCACAGCTGAGAGCCAGCCTTGCCCCCTTCCAAGTAGCAGTTGAAGGATTGTGATCCAGAAGGTTCTCTTCTTACCCTTCTTGCCCCAATTGGCAAGACAGATCTGAGAAGTCCTCCCTAATGTATTCAAGTCAAGACTTCCATGCCCACGGTGGCCAAGACGAGGAGAGAAGTCTCTCTGACAGAGCACTATCTCGTTAAGGCTGAGTTCTGCAGGGTTTTCAGTGATGGATGTTTGGACAGGCCCCACAGGGAGTGAGGAGCCAGCTCTTAGCAATCATGTGGTTAAGGCAGAGGCACATCTGAGAGTATTTTTACACTGTTTTATGTCATAATACAGTACTAGGATTTGGGGGGGGAGGGGTGCCACATTATTTCCTTAGGATCTCTAGAGTCAAGCTCAAAGCCTAATTTCAAAGAACACTTTCATATTTATTCACCCTGAAATAAAAAGATTTTAATTCGAGCTGACAATCTCGACATTTCATTAGCACTGAAATCATGTAAAATCAATTCATGTCACCAGGATTGTTTATTACAGAGAATGAAATATATATACATATACACACACACACATTTATATATATAATCCAAGAGTGGCAGATTTCACCCAGTGGTTATGGAAAGAAGATGCCTTTTTTTTTTTTTTTTTTTTTGCTACAAGATGTACTTGATTCCATTGAGTCCTCTGAAACTGGGCTCCTTGCTTTTATCTCTGTGGTGACATCTGAGCATTTCTTGTGACCTAGAGCCCCAGGAGTTCTCTTCTTGGTCCTCGGAGGCATCTCTGCTGCTGCCCAGACTGGCAGTGATAAATGCCATGGCTCCCTCTACCAGAGGTCATATCTACCCAGGGTTCTGCTGAACGAGTTCTATCAGTTCAGTACCTGAGGATAGTTTCTGCAGTGACCCAGGGTGCGTTAGATCTGGGCAGAGCTGGGGCAAGCTCCAGGAACCACTCCCAGCTAGTTAAAACATTATTTCCATGTGAGCTAATGCCATTCCTACAGCTTTTTATGGAAACAGCTCAGGACTATCTAGCAACATCTGGAATGACTCTCACTCTTTTCCCCTCAAAACGCGAACACCCTCGGAGCCTTTTACTTCATGGGGACTATTTGCCCTGTTAATGTGATTGTCGCTGTGACCATGTTCATCCACGTGGACACATGACTTGGGACGTGTCAAAATCTTTGAGGCTGAAGCCCAGCAAGGTCTTTTTCAGGAACATGGACCTTTGCTACCCTTCTTCGTTCTCCCTAGCTATTTTTACAGCAGCCCGAGAGTCTGGAGCTTTGGGAAGGAGCCAGATGTATCGGGTGTGTCTGTGCAAACTCAAAGATCTTCGGGGCAAAAAAAAAAAAAAAAAAAAAAAAAAAGCAGTGAAAGAAAACAATTTTCCTCCTTTCCTTGGTCTCTAGTAGTTCTGTTAATTAGCCTCATGTATGTGCATGGTATGCTAAACTGTTTTACATTTTGGGCAGTAAACTGTACTTGAATACTCTCTGTGATCTCGCTCTTTGCTCCCTCCCAAGCCCTTTATTCTACTGCCAAATCACTGACCTGTCTAACCTCTGTTGCAGAGATCAACCCTGACCTTCATGGAAATTCCAACCACACTCAGGAAAGGAAAATTTTAGCTCCAGCCAGGCCTAGAATCTTGCAGTGAAGGGAAGCTGAAATGAGATTTTTTATGTGCAATAAGGCACCGTCAAATGGTTGTGACTCAAAATGGTCATTTTAAAGAATTTCTTTTGTTAAAAAATTGGCCCCAGCATTATTATTTTGAAATATATAGCTTTAGAGGGTGCCTGGGAGTTAGATCGTAAAAAAAAAAAAAGTTAAAATAATAATAAACTTAATGTTTTTTGATAGTGTGCAGATCCCTAATTCAAACCCTAAAACTTTATAGCAGTGACTATAGTTCTTACATCACTACTATGAAAAACTACTTCTTGAATGATTTAGTCCTTTTTCCAGTCTTCCCATATCCTCTCCCCATTCTGAAGGGTATTTTCAGTTACCAAAGACATTGTTATATTGGTTTTCCATACTTTTAATTCCATTGGCTATGGAGGTTTCATTAAAATGAGGGTGATTCCAAAGACTGCTGAAAAAGTATTCCCTTTCTCTGGCGGGGCAGGCGGTGACGGTACCAAGCTATACTATTACACTTATTGACAACATTATTTGTTGCTGTTGTTTTATTTTATTTATTTATTCATGACAGATACAGAGAGAGGCAGAGACATAGGCAGGGAGCCTGATACAGGACTCGATTCAAGGACCCCAGGATCATGCCCTGAGCCGAAGGCAGACACTCAACCATTGAACCACCCAGGCGCCCCCTTGATAAAGTGTTTGATTTCTAGAAAGAATTTACTGTTGGTCTGAGGCCAGCGTGTCTTTAGCCAATATGAAAGGTGACATAGAAGTCTGTGGTACTTAAGCTCCAACCAAAGTAGAGGTTCAGGGTGAAGTTGTCTGCTGCAGCTGCAGGGTCAGTGGAACTAGCCCATGGAAGAGCAAAAGGGGCCATCCTTCCATCAGAAGTCTGAGGGGCTCTGGAAAATGGAGGAGAAATCACTATGAGCTGGCTGATAGGAGTTCACAGGTAAAATGCTATTAGCATGAGGCCCTTCACCTGCCCACTCTCTTACTGGCATTTCATGACCCATCCTCTCTTCATCAAAAGCAGGGCAGACAGTGAAGCACATTTCCATATGGAGCACCCATGATATGCTGTGAGATATTCCAGAAGGGAAAGACTGGGCTCTTACCTTGCCACCCTGCCTCGCCAGACAACCTGTGCACTTTCTTAGCCTGGCAAGAACACATCTACCTTCCAACTGATACTTATGTCCTGGAATAGGAGATCACGACTGTGATAGTCTCCTGGGGAGCATGTCCACAATGCAGACTACTGGCCCTTCACCTGCTGAGATTCTGATTTAGTTAGTAGAATACAGAGCCCAGGAATCTGCATGCTCACAAGCCCCCACGGGTTCTGGATGCAACCAATGAAAGCTGTCCTCGTTTACACCAGGCTTCATCTGTTGAGAAAATGTTAGGTAGGAGGGGGGCGCCTGGGTGGCTCAGTTGGTTGAGCTTCCGGCTCTTGGTTTCAGTTCAGGTTGTGATCTCAGGGTCATGGGATCCAGCCCCATGTTGGGCTCCACCCTGGGTGTGGAACCTGCTTAGGTTCTCTCCCTTTCCCTCCTCCTCTGCCCCTCCCCCATACACCCTTGTGTGCTCTCTCCCTCTCTCTCTCTCTTTCAAATAAATAAATAAATAAGTCTTTTAAAAAAAAAATGTTAGGCAGGAGAGATGGGCCCCAGCTAAGAAGATTTTCTCAAACTCCATGCCCTGAAAGATAGCTTCAAGGATTAATATAGATTATACATAGCATATGTAATATTTGTATGTGCCTTGTTTTTACATTTTAAATATAAATATATGTATACATTTATGTGTTTATAAAATTAAGGTACACACAGACACAACTTTCACTTTAGGCTGGAAAATATTAATGCTCCTTACTAAAGAGAAGTATTTTTGTATCGTATGAGAATTATTTTTGGAAAAAATGCAGTATGGAGCTGTTCCACTAACTCTTTTAGCTGGATTCTAAAAATCACTCAAATCTGTTGTGAAGGCTTCTTGCTGCAGAACGTCCCCATGTTGTTATATAAAGAAGTTGTGTGCGGATAGAGGGATATATATTAGCTGTGTGCATATAAGGGAGAGGAGAGGGAGCAGAGCTCTGAGTAGTTTTAATTTGGCCATTTGCTCCTCCAGCCGTGCCCAAAGTACAATTGTTATAGCTGAATGTGGGAAGAAGTTAAAAGCCCTGAAAGAGGGGTGTCACATTCATGACACCAACAGCTCATTTCAAAAGCTCAGCAACAGAACTATTTTCAGAATTTCAAAACTGGCACAGATTTGAGGTGACAGCTAGTTAGAGAAGAATATATGAATAGACTCAGGTGGTGTGACCCAAAGGTGGTGTGACTTTAACATTCTAAATAAGACCCCTGGTTTTCAAAATGTACCCCCCCCACCTCCGGCCTCCCATACCCCACATACTAATTGGTCATAAATCCCCAAGTTCCCATAGTTAAGAACAGTGCCTCCCACTAAAAAATCCCTAAGATTGGCTAGCAAGTAGACTGAAATGCATGCTAAGCCCAAGCAGCAGAGCTCAAACAGTCCTCCCTAATATTCTTATTCTGTGGGTCTGCGTGAGGCCAGGGGTTTACAGTTAACAAGCACCCAAGGGCTTCCTGATGGGAATTCACCTGGATTCCACTTTGAGCCATTCTACATTCAGGTGTGTGTGCCTGAAGTCGGGTCCTTTCTCCAGAAGAAGAGGGGTGCTGGGGAGGTACACTGTGAGAAGGGCAGGGGACATGTAGGCACGGGCCACACCACCACCTCCTTCACCCTTTCAGTGTGAGCCCTGGAGAGTCATCAGTACTAGCCAGGCATTTAAAAAATAGAAACAGGGATCCCCCTGGGTGGCTCAGGGGTTTAGCGCTTGCCTTCAGCCCACGATGTGATCCTGGGGTCCTGGGATCGAGTCCCCCATCAGGCTCCCTTCATGGAGCCTGCTTCTCCCTCTGTCTATGTCTCTGCCTCTCTCTCTCTCTCTCTGTGTCTCATGAATAAATAAAATCTTTTTAAAAAAATAAAATGAAATATAGAAACAGATGACAAGGAATACAAAAAGCTCCCCACATTCTTAAGGACAATGTAGGTATGGTCGTATTCTGGGAAGCTTTTTACTGGGCAAGAGGGTCTGAAATCTTTAACATTTGCAGTTTGGTGAGCAAATAGTAGCAGCGTTTGATCTGGAGAATGTTCCCCTGAATACCCTGCAGGAGAACTGAGGGCGTACACCCTCTCATCCGTTCTTCATCAGGAACATGCACCCTGGGAGGTCTGAGGGCATACCCTCCACCATGAGGAAGAGTGCGGCCAAATATGTGGCCTAGACTTTGGGAAGTCTGCCGAGGAGACTGGGAACCAGGTTTATTCTCAAGCAGACTTTCCAGGAACAGCGAGGGCCTCATAAAGACTGAGTCCGTGGAAATGGAAAGGCCTGGGATGGGCCTCCCTGGCCAAGTTGAGGCGTCCAGGAAGACCTGAAAGCTGACCTTATCTCCAGTGAGGAGCCTCCTGGGAGATGTGAGGCCTTCCCTGAAAGCAGAAGGGGCATCTCAGCCAGAAAGGTGATGAGTCCTGGCATAGGAGACCTCTCTGATCTGAATGGGACAAGGGCTGATGCTTATAAATGTTCCTAGCTGCCTGGTGAGATGCTCAAGTGGAGAAAAATTTGCTGCCAACCCTGAATGCCAATAACTTGCATGGTATATAGGTTATAATTGTAGTTCAGTCTGCATGTAAGCATTTCTATTTGTGCACATAACTTAATTTTTATTTATTTGATTGGTTGATTTTTAGAGATAGAGAGAGCATGAGCAGAGGGAGGGGCAAAGGGAGACAGAGAGAGAGAGAGAATTCTCAAGCAGACTCCCCACTGAGCACGGAGCCCAACATGGGGCTCGATCCCACAACCCTGAGATCATGACCTGAGCTGAAATCAAGAGTCAGATGCTCAACTGACTGAGCCACCCAGGTAACCCCTATAACTTATTTTAGAGCACACATTTGATTATATGTTGGAAATCAGAGTCATAAAAGAAAGTGGGAGAAAATAAACTCTTCCTTTTGAAAAAGGCGATCACATCCAGGAAATAACTTTTTTGGGAGGCGGGGGAAGGTTTAGGAAATAACATTATTGGTGAAAGCAGTTAACTTTCCGTTCTGTAAACAGCAGGCATTGTCTTAGGTGTTGGGAGGAACAGGAACTTAAAGATCTTCATAATCTAAATCATTAGTTTCATAGATGAAGGTCCTCTGTGGCCAGATGGCCTGTTCGTGTGGAACAGCTCGCGGAACTCAGGTGCACGACTTGGCTCTGCAGTCCTTTGTACTGGGCCAGGCCTTCCCCACGCCGAAGCCACAGGCTCAGAGATGCTGGTGGGAAGACACAGGAGAAGGCACCGAGGCTTCCAGCCATCACTTTACTGACTGAGCAAGATGGTTTGGAGAAGAGATTGGAGAGAAATGCTGAGCCACCAAGAGCAGGAGGAGACTCAACAGGAAAGTTGCCACAGAGTGCAATAGGGAGAGAGCATCTGAGAAAGGTTCTGGAAGGAATAACATCAGCTGGAAGGAGCTTGAAGAAAGAAAGGCCTCTGGAGTCAGATGGGGTAGCAGGGGAAGGCCCAGGGGCCCAGGGGCCACAGAAGCTTGAAGTCTTGCAGTTGGTCCAGTGCATTGTACAAGGTAAGACTCAGAGGCAGGAATAGTTGTATGTCAGGTCAGAGGTGTGTCTGTGTGTGTCACCCATGTGCTTGAACAGGTGAGCACCACGGCCGAGCCCAGGCTTAATCTGGAAGCAGCAGAGAGGGTGGATTCCTTCTGGGCAAGAGCGGGGTCACACATAGAGATCCTTGCCATGGCAAAGGGAAGCTTTCACCCAGGCCTGGACGAGGGCAGTGGCCATGATGGCCTTCGGGACACACGAACCAGAAGCGCAGCTGGGCCTGCTCGGGGAATATTCTGGCTTTCATCTTGGACCTATTGCATCTGAGACGCTGGCAGGCTGTCCCTGGGGAAGTGCTCTGCAGGCGGCTGGAACTCTGGGCCCGATGGTAGAAGCACTGAGTCAGGAGCAGAAGGAAGCATTCTGTGTTTAGGGACAGGGGGACGGGGTGCACACAAACGGGAGGCACTGGCGGTGTGGGGGGCCACCGAAGGGCAGCATGACAGAGGCCACGGCATCAAGGAACTTCAGGGCAGAAGGGGCAGTGAACAGTGTCACCTGCTGCAGCAGGGCCAGGGCTGAGGGCCCCTGGGCCTGGGGACACTGGCGGTGGCGCCTAGGCCTTGAAGTGAAGGCAGAATTAGTCTCACATCGAGGGAGCTTATTATGGAAGGAAGGGTTTTTAAATAAATGAATGAATAAGTCAATAAATAATGGTGGCGCCTGGGTGGTTTGGTCAGTTGAGCTTCAACTCTTGATTTTGGCTCAGGTCATGATCTCAGGGCCAGGGGTTCGAGCCCCACAGTGGTCTCTGTGCTCAGTGTAGAATCTGCTTGAAACTCTCTCTCTTCCTCTGCCCCTGACCCCACTCATGTTCCCTCTCTCAAATAAATTAATCTTTAAAAAATACATATATATATATAGTCATTCATTCATTCGTTCACATGAACGTTGGAAGGACAGGCCTTGGCAGGGAGAGGCCCACTGTCCAGCAAGACAGCGTGGAAGCTGCTGCTGGTGGCACAGAGGAGGGAAGGTAACAGAGAAAGGATGTTGTCTGGTGGGCACAGTGGGTGGCGGCTGCACAAAACCGTGCGTGTACTTAATGCCACTGAACTGTACACTTAAATATGGCAGAAAGGTCACATTTTCTGTTGGTATGCTTTTCCACAATGACAGAGGGAGAGAATGATAGTCTTCCAGTCGAGGAGAGACCAATTTTTTTTTTATGCTGCCAAGTTTCCAAATCAGAGCTTGCATTTTGCACATTAGCTCCTTTGATCCTCACAACAACCCTCTAGAGTAAGTAAGCTCCTGAAGTTCGGACAGTGAGCAAGGTGGCTCAGCCCCCGTGAGCCCGAGGCCTCTCTCTACTTGCAGACGCTGGGCTCTCCTCACTCCCCTCCTCTACCGAGTGTGTGCAGCTTCACGTTCACCAGTGATCATTCCAACGCAGTCGTGGAGGATGGAAACGCAGGCAAAACCCTCAGAAGGTTTACAACAGGCAGATCTTCTGTATGTCCATGAGAGACAAATAGTTGGTCCTCCCTGCTCCCCCCCTCCCAGCATTTCATTGTCAAGTTACTTCCATTTGAGCCTAGAATCTTTTCTTTTTTGCAAACGGCTGCTTAAAATGACCTGGCCCAGAAATCTATCCTTTTTTGATGATGGGTTGATTGGAAAGCCCTCATGGAAGCGCCACATATTGGGTTCCATTTGCGGTCACCCTTTCTCTCCTTTTAAGCACCAAATGGTATCTTTGGCACTTTGCAGATTGGACATAAGGTGTTGCCTTCAGGGGCACAGAGTGAAAGCCATAATTTTCTGCCCTGCTTAATGCTAATATTCTAGACTTCAGTTTTGCTGTTTATAAAAATTATTAGGACCGGTAGTATGGGGAGCAGCTTTTGGGGTGGAGTTTTGTTGAAATTCCAGCATGGGAGCTTGGAAGGAAAAAAAGCCAGATCAAAGTGAGGTAATGTGAGGGAAAGTAAATATAAGGAAACAGGCTGGAGAGAGGATGATGAAGTGCCAGTCCACCTCACAGCATATTTCCAAGAAGAAACGTATTTTCACGATCGGCTCACATGTAAGTCGTCAACCGGATGGATTATTTTGGCAAGAGTCAGTTCAGAAAATCTGCTTGATAATACTCACCCAACCTGCATGGCTTTCCTGTTGATGTCACTGTTTCCCAGCAGAAGCCGGTGTCCCTGAGCCACAAGGAGGGTGCGACCCCAGGCAGGAAACCTTCCCAAATGGGCCTGCTCTGGGTAAGGCAGACGTGGTTCCATTGGGGATCTGCTGGAATGGTGTTCGGTCCTGGCAATCACAATCACGAAACCCAAAGAAGTCAATTGGTGCATTGAAAGATCCCCTGCCTCCTTTCCAGACTCTTGCTGAGCCCTTGGTAACTGATCTTATGAGTAATAGATTTTAATATACTGAAGAGTTGGATGCAGGATGACTATTGCATGGCAGAGGGAATGTTGATGTCAAGGCCCCAGATATTATTTTTCCTTAGTTCCATTTACATCCGTGATGCTTTTAGAGTGGTGGTAGCACATGGGGGAGAGATGAAAGTGACATAAAGAATATTGTGTGGGTTTTATAGGAAGTTCAAGAAATGGTGGTAAGGTCCCTCTCATCTTCATCAGATCACTGCTGTGGAACTAAATTAACCTAGAATCTAAATTTAAAAAAAAAAAAAGAAAGAAAGAAACTAAATTAACCTGCTAATAACCTGATGTGGGGGCACTTGGGTGGCTCAGTGGTTGAGCATCTGCCTTTGGCTCAGGTCATGATCCTGGGGTCCTGGGATCAAGTCCCCCATTGGGCTCCCTACTGGGAGCCTGCTTCTCCCTCTGCCTATGTCTCTGCCTCTTTCTCTGTGTCTCTCATGAATAAATAAGTAAAATCTTAAAAAAAAAAAAAAAAAAAACCTGAGGTGGACAAGACTTACCTAGGGGTGAATGAGTGAAAACAACACATTTCACTTTTCATCATAATGAAGATTCCTGTTCAAACTATGAGAACCTCACACGTCACCTCACAGACACAAAGCAGGTTGGGAACCTGTCTAGAATGTACATGGTACCTACACTCTTCATGATCAGAAGGCCCTGTTTGTCAATCACGATGTTTTCAAATACAAAGACATATTGAGTTCTCTAGGGCTGGGGTACAAAGGACCCCACAGACCAGAGGGCTTAAGCAGCAGACATTCATTGTCCCAGATCTGGAAGCTGGAAGTCAAGAGGAAGGTGTCAGTAGGATTGGTTCCTCCTGAGGCCGGGAGGGAGAACCTGTTCCAGACCTGTCCTCTAGCTTCTGGTGGCTGCTGGCGATCTTTGGTATTCCTTGGCTTTGAGAAGCACCACCCTTACCTTGGCCTTTGTCTGTGTGTGTCTCTGTGTCCAAATTTCTCCCACTATTCAGGACAACAGTCCTGGATTAGGGCCCACCCTGTTCCTGAAAAGTATCTTAACTAATTACCTTTACAGTATCCTATTTCCAAGCAAGTCCACATTCTGAGGTGCTGTGGGTTAGAACTTGAACATATGAATTGGAGTGGGGGGCACATAATTCAAGACATAACAAAAGAGTTGGTCTCTTAGGAGGTTAGTAACTAATTTCTAGATAATATAGGCTCTTTTTTTTTTTTTTTTTTTGTCTTCCCAGCTTCTTATAATAAAGGTTACTAAAGAAAAGGTGCCTGGATGGCTCAGTCGGTCAAGTGTCTGCCTTTGGCTCAGGTCCTGATCTCAGGGTCCTGGGATTGAGCCCCACATCGGGCTCCCCGCTCACTGGGGAGTCTGCTTCTCCCTCTGCCCCTCCCCCTAACTCGTGTTCTCTCTCTCCAACTCTCTCTCAAATAAATAAAATCTTTATAAAAAAAAGAAGAGAAAAAAAAAAAAAAGTCCAAGCCAACATATCTCACTTTGTTGCACTAACTCCAGTAACAAGTTGGTGGTCACAGTGAGGCTTTTAATTCCTCGGGGTGTAGGTGGCTTCCCATCAAAATGACGAATAATAGGGTGGTGGCCGTGTCCAGAAGTGCCAGAACTAATTATAAATGACAATGATGAAGTAAGCATTGTCATCCAGTTTGACGTCAGGAGGCACAGTGTTAGTGTGTCTCGTTCTAATGATGCTCACTGGTGTGGGATGTGTTTACTTGACACCGTCAGGTAGCACAGGTGGCACTTCTGGTCCAGGTTGACCCGAGGCTGCCTGTGGAGCATCCCTGGAGCATCCCCGTCCAGAGGACGGGACCCAGGATGGTGCTGACGTGCTGTCTGTGCTTGAGACATGCTGTCGTGCCTTGAGCAGATGGGGACAGAGCTGGTGGGCTTTCACACCCACGAGCAGACCCGTTTGCAGGTCAAAATGTGACACAGCCCTTATTTTTTGGAAAACAAAACAAAAAAACACCTCTTCCCTCCCACACTTCTCTGCCTTGTTTTCTTTCTAACTCACTCTTAAGATCTCATGTTAGACATACCGCCTTGCCCCCTCTTCCCATCTTATTAACTGAGTTTTAGGAGAAGGGATTTTAACAGCTTTCTCCTAGGGAAACTGAATTCTGGAATTTCGACCACCAGAGTCTTTCCAGAACATTTCAACCCTCAGCAGAGAGTTTTTAAGGTATCAAGGAGGAGATGTTTAGAAAATGAAATTTCATTTTACTAATTGCCATGCTGCCCAGCTTTTAGAGGGCTGTGGTTAGGATTACGGGAGCGAGGCACCAGAGTGGATTACAACACAGCGCTGACCTTTTACCACCCAGCCCAAGCTCCAAAAACAAAACCAAATCCCATCTTACTAAACCGTACCTGCGTCTTTTCTGGGAAATGCCCCAGAATACAAGCTTGTTTGTTTTTTAAGATGGTTTTCCTTGCCTGGGAGAACAATCCTGAAACTTAAGTCAATAATGTTCTCATAGTACATAAGCATTTTGCCTCGTCGGGTTGAGCTTGAGGTTTTTTTATTTTTTTTCCCCTTTCCTTCTTTTAATGCACATCAAATGCTTTATATCACAGTTTGTCCTGGGCAAGTTATGCAATCTTAATCTTATAAATATGAAAATTAAAAGGCGTAATTAGAGCTAAAAGCGGGACACTTTATTTTTAAACCCAAGGAAGCAAAAACAGCAACCGAGAAGAAAAGAGTCTAATTAGGGCAGTCTCTGGGGCAAATGCACGTCAGCCCTGGTTCCTTCTGCATTTTTTCGGCGTCCTCTACCTCCTCCCCATGCTCCGGGCCTCCTGTCCCTGCTAAAGCTCTCCTGTTATCATTCCGTCCCAGCTCCTTCTACCAAAATAATGAGCCTTTAGAAACAAATTTAATCTGTGTAACAATGTACTTTTCCCTCTCCAGAGTAGAGGGAGTTTGGGGATGAGGAATTGGAGGTGTCAGGTAAGGGTGACCCTAGGTGGCACAGGTGTCTTTGCCTACTGCTATATGGCCCCCACCCCCCGCCAATGGCTCATAGCCATTAAACATGTATTATGTAGGTGCCTGGGTGGCTCAGTCAGTGAAGCATCTGCCTTCGGCTCAGGTCATGATTCCAGGGTCCTGGGATCGAGTCCCGCATCGGGCTCCCAGCTCAGCGAGGAGCCTGCTTCTCCCTCTGCCCCTCCCCCTCCTTATGCTCACTCCCGCTCGCTCGCTCTCTCTCAAATAAGTAAACAAAAATCTTTTAAAAATATAAAATTAGATAAACGTGAATTTTGCGCTTAGACGTTAACTCATTTGTGTTTCGTAACAACCCGTGATGAAATGTGCCGCGATTTCATTTTACAGGTGAAGAATGTGAGGTTGAGAGAAATCACAAGTTACCCAGCAGTCCTGGCAAAGTGAGGATAGGAACTCAGGTCTTTCTGAATGAAACTTGAGCCCTAACTATGTAGTAACCAGGGGGAAAGAACCAGGAGAACACGAAGGAAGAGATCATAGCGTGTTCTTGAAAGCAGCATCATTCAAGAGTTGAGAGGGCCAAGTCAAGAGTTCCAGTATTTTCCATCTTCCTTCTTCCACTGGGTGTGTGTGTGGGGGGGGTGTTAGGGGGTTGGGTTGGGGGTGTTCTTGGCCTCAGATGAGGCCTGGGGAAAGGTTAAAACTGGTTAAAAGATCAAATATGTGCATACAATGGAATATCATTCAGCCTTTAAGAAAAGAAGGAAATCCTGCCCTGTGTGACAGTATGGAGGAACCTCAAGGATGTTATGCTAAATGAAACAAGCCCCTCACAGAGGAACAACCACTGCGTGGCTCCACTTACAGGAGGAATCTAAAATAGTCAAACCCCTAGAAACAGGGGGATGCTGGTTGCCGGGCCTGGGGGGAGGGAGGAGGGAGAGCTGCTGTTCAAGAGACCTGAAGATCCAGTTCTATCAGGTGAGCGCGTCACAGAGCTCTGCTGTGCCACCTGTCTCCAGTTACCAGCGCTGTGTCTACCTAAAAATCTGTTAAAGGGATGGAGCCTGAGTGGTAGATTGTGGGGTGAAGGGTGGCAGGGGGGACACAGCGAATGGAGATGCCAACAGGAGCGTGTGTGCTGGACCATCTGGGGTCCAGACCCAGAGAGGAGGGAGCCAGGGCTTGTCCTCCCCGATTCCCTTGCCCTCTCCTCCTCACCTCCTCCTCACCTCCTCCTCACCTCCTCCTCACCTCCAGCTCATATGCCGGCTTCCAGGTGGAAGGATTGCAAAAGGTGTCAGCTGCGTCTGTCCCCTTCTATCAGGAGAATGTTCTCAAGGACACTCCCAGGGGTGGTGGCCTTGTGTCTTGGGAACCCAGGGTAGCCCTGGGCTGAGAAGGAGGGGGGTGGGGGAGTCAGAGAGCTGGACAGGTAGCTGCTGCCAGAGAGAAGAGCTGGGTGAGCGAGTCACCGTGTCTGCTGGCTGCTGTTGCTGTTCACACCTTAGTATGAATAACGGATGGGTTTGCTTCTTATCTGAGGTCAGTTGCGCTGTGAGACAGGAACGTGGAGAGGTACGCAGACTGGAAGGATGCCCAAGGTGAGGATAAAAGGAGGGATCGTTTCCATGGACGGTGTGCTCTAAGGAAATGGGTTTCTGAGACGTTCAAATGCAGATTGCTGTGTAGACAGAACAGCTGGATAGGTGGGGGGGGGGGCCAGGTGCCCCTAAGGTCCCAGGATCCTGAGGAGGTGATGAATGCAGGAAGGGATGGCAGCAATGATGCGCCCGATTTACTTTGCAATTTCCCCAGAATTGACATTTTTTCTGGTGCACTGGTTGCTAAAAATCTTCTCCAGTGCCTCTCTTTGCTGTGCAAACTGGACTTCCCAGATGCCTGCTCTAAGAAACACACCCTCAGGGCCCCTTCCAGGTGACCTAAGGCAGGGGCTGCAGGTGCAGGGACCCAAGGAACTGACCGGCCCTCGGGGCTTCTGCCCTTCTCTCTGGGAGGCCACCTGGTCCTCACGTTGCTGTAGGGCCTGGGGTGGAGCCACCATGCACCCTGGAGGCTGCCTTCACTCCCTCAAAGACTAGTAGGGCCAATCTTGAATTCCTTTATCAGGAACAAGACCAAGCAGGAGTTAATTCAGTGGAAGGATCCCAAAGGAGAGGAGATTCTCAAGCATTCCACTGGATTTCTTCTCTCTCATTTTTTCCAGTTAATATTTTGTTGGTTTTATCTCAAAGTTCCCTGGGCTGTGGAGGCGTGGGTTCCCTCCACCGACCCCCCCTGCCAGCGATGAGGCCCAGGCACGGGGCTTGGGGCGGATGCTGACCACCTTGGTCTCCTGATGGATAGAGCTGCAGGCAGCTCTCAAATGCAGACACTGCAGCTTTGTGGGCACCGCAGTGGGTGACTCGCCAGAGGGTCATCTAAGGAGCCAGAGGAAAGCTGCCATCCTCGGGACTTCCAGTTGACCTCACAGCTGGCGGCCTGTGAAATCTCTCATCTCCACCTTATGCCTTTGGCAACAAATTGCTGGAAGATGAGTTTTCAAACTTGCCTTATTTAAAGAGATTCTATTGATTTATCATTCTCCTGGACTTTCCCAATACACGAGTGAAGGTGATCCCTGAAAAAGTGTTCATTCCCTAAAGCTGCGACTTCTGAACCTTGGTGTCCTCATGCTCCCGTGTACTCAGCCATGGGCTCTGATTACTGCTTTAAAGTCAAGCTCTCGAGTCACCTGGGTGGCTCAGCTGTTGAGGGTCTGCCTTCAGCTCAGGGCATGATCCCGGGGTCCTGGGATCGAGTCCCGCATCGGGCTTCCTGTGTGGAGCTTGCTTCTCCCTCTGCCTATGTCTCTGCTTCTCTCTCTGTGTCTCATGAGTCAAAAAATAAAATAAAATAAGTCAAACTCTCCCCTCCAAGGCCAGATTTCTGTATCCAGTAACTTGACAGTACATGCTCATCCTTGTTTACCATAAGCAAAACAACATTTAAAAAAATCAAATCAAATATTTGTAATTTGGGGAAAGTCGGATAATAAAAGACCATTCTATTTGATTTTGGAATTTTGATAGTCTAGTGAAATTAATAGGCTAAAAGAGTTCAATTAATCTTCTTAATTACCAAAATATATTTATCAAGTGCCAGTGCTAAAGGCTCCGTTAGGCCTTGTATAAAGAAAACAAAAATACGTCATCTTCTGGGAAGTCATTTTCAATCTAGGGAATGAATTGATATTTTCTATTCAAGTGCACAAATTAATTGCAACGTGACTTGAAAATTAATTGTAGTACAATTGACTGTTTTTAGGTTCGACCTTCTTGTCTCTTTGGTCTCACGTGTCTTTATAGATACTTCCACCGTTTTGTGTGCCACACTGAATTCCAACATTTTCCAACATTTCCAACATTTCCTTGCTTATGTCCTCTACCAGCCGGTCACCGAGTAAATGATTGGGGGGTGAATAAATAAATGTCCAGCCATCGGGAGGAGAGTGAAACCGAACAATCAGGACTGAGTTATAGCAGTTGTATGAAGGGTGGTAATTGCTGGAACAGAGATGCACAATCAGGGGCCATCCTGACCCCTCCACTCAGATAAGCTTTCCAATCATATGTCCATATGGCATCCCTTCCCTAAAACCACCTAATGCCTCATCGTCATCTTAAAAGAAACGAAGCACCTCATCCTAATCTGCCTGTTGGGCTCCCCCCATCCCCCATCCCTCTCCACCTGCCACCAGGTCGACTGTATACATCAGTCATGATAAGTCTCTTGCAGCTCTCGACCTTGCTGTGCTGCTTCCCACCTCTGCACTTTGGCGCATGCTGTTCCCTCTGCATGGACCTCCCCCCAACACCCCCCACCCCCGTCTCCCTACCTACCTTCAGCATTTCAGGGTTAGCCCAAGGGGTAAGTGCATCAAAATCCGCCCTTCCTCTTCTCTCTCTCCTCCTTGGTGACTGCCTGTGTCCGCTCCTATGATAGCACCTCTCCGCTCCTATGATAGCACCTCTCGTTCCGCTGACATTACACGGTTTATGTGACAGCCTCCTGGCCACTGGCAGAAGCTAGGTTCGGTTCCTGTGCGTGCCCTGAGGTTCCACAGAGTATCTGGTACGTGGTGGGTGTGAAGTCCTATCTGTGGGGAGAACGAGTGAAGGAAAGGATGTAGATGCCATAGAAGGGATAGGACAAGTGGTGGGGACCACAGGTGTGGAGTGACCTTGAATTCCAACGTGTACATGGATTTAAGAGCAAATTCCGTCTACAGGTGTCTCCCACTCTCCAAAAATAGACCGGTCCCATGGAACTTTCTGTAAGCTGAAAGTGGTGTAAAACAAAAAAGGAATCACCATTGATTAAGAAGGAATGCTTTTCTGAGCATTCTCGGACCTCAGCCTGCTAGGCTTTCCTGAAGCCTTAGGACATACTTTGCTCACAGATGCACAGAATAAACCGAGGTAAAATGCAGGTGCTCCCAGACATGGTCCGGGGCTCTGGGGACCCGATGCTGAGTGTAGTTCTCAGGGGAAGGAGCTCCTCGGGATCCGTCTCCCTTCTTGGGGTGCACTTCCTCTGTGAGGGCTTCCTGCAAAACACATGCTGAACGCTATTTTCACATTTTGCCTTTTTGTGTAAGAGCGAAAATCCTCATGATTTCGATCAATTAATGAAAACAGGTCATAATGTAGGTCTTTCGTTAGAGTGAAGCGATGTAATACCCACTTGTGAAAAGTGGAGGATGCCTGTGTTATTTTGGTCCTAGAGCAGTGGTTTTCAGGGTAGGATTCCCCAGACCGGCAGCATCAGAGTTACCTGAAAAGGTTTCCAAGGGCACCTGCATGGCTCAGTGGTTGAGCATCTGCCTTTGGCTCAGGTTGTGATCCTGGGGTCCTGGGATCAAGTCCCCCATCAGGCTCCCTACTGGGAGCATGCTTCTCCCTCTGCCTATGTCTCTGCCTCTCTCTGTGTCTCTCATGAATAAATAAATAAAATCTTAAAAAAAAAAAAAAGTCCGAAATGAATATTCCTGGGGCTCCCTCAAGACCTACTGAGGCAGAAACTCTGGGGCCGGGACCCAGCAATTAGTATTTTATAAGCCTTCCAGGTGATTCTGAAGCACACTTAGATTTGAGAACACCTGCCCTGGAGAATAAGGAAGTCAGGATTTCACAATATGCTGGTGTCCTAGTTTGAATTCAGTACAGATTAATGAGTTTACACAGGCTCTCCGGTGTGAGGAAAGTTGCTGATGACTCTCTTCAATTTATTTAAACACCTAAGACCCTCGTTCAGATCTATTTATTGCTCTTACATTGGATTTCCCACACCCTTCAGTTTTCTAATGCCAGGACAGAGAGTTCTAGAGGATAAGATCTAGAACTTTTGATGAACATGAAAAGATATATCTGGAATGAAAAAGGCCTGTTTATGTTGAAACAAGTCCATTAGCCTCAAGGTCTGTCATGCCTTAATTGGGGAGGGAGAAGGAGACTGTGGCAGGTAAAGGACAGATCACAGATGGGAAGTTAGGAACGCCTGGGTTAGAATCCTACCTGCCGTAATTTAAAGCTGACAAACCCTTTGACTTTCATGGGCTTTAGCTCCATCACAGTGAAAGGGGAATAATAGTCCCCATCCTCTGGGGTTCTTGAGGGGATCATGTTGCATTTAGTGTCTACAGGTGCTCAGCAAATGCTAGCCCCTTTCCTTTCTCCCATCACCCAGTAGAGAACCTCTTTGTTGCACTCTGAGGCCAGGCTACCCTGAGATATTCTAGCAAGGTTTGGTGACAGAGGGACCCTAGGAGGGTTGCCAGATAAAATACAGAGCATTCAATTAAACTTGAATTTCGATGAACAGTTTTTTAAGTTACTATTAATGTGTCCCATGCAATATTTAGGACATATTCATGCTAAAAAAGTATTCATCATTTATCTGAAATTCAAATTTAACTGGATGTCTTAGGTTTTTATTTGCTAAACCCAGCAACCTAGGATTATCTTATGGTAGAAGCAAGTTCACTGGCATAGCTTTTTTCCCCTCCTTCCCTAATGTTTTATGATAAATGCCATTTTTTAAAAAAAGACTTATTTATTTATTTATTTATTTATTTATTTATTTATTTAAGAAAGAGAGTGACTGCACAATGGGGAAGGGCAGAGGGAAAAGGAGTCTTAAGCAGACTCCTCGTTGAGTGCAGAGGCTGATGTGGGGCTCAAACTCATGACCCTGAGAATAAAGGCCATTTCTGAGCTGAACAGGCTGGGCGCACCTGATGAGAGTGTCCAACACCGGAAGACACTGGATGATGTGGTCCCAAAGGAGGAGGCCCATCTACTTGTCTTGGGGATTTGGGGGAGAGAAGAAAGGAGAGGCGAGGACTGACATGATGGTAGATGCAACTCAGCTTCTTACAGAATCTGGTAGAAGGACCAGGAGGTGAGGTTGTGGCCATGGCCCTATTTCTGTGCTGTTGCTGCACAAATGTGAGTCAGACAACGTATTGTTTATTTTTTTCAGATTTTATCTATTTATTTGAAAGACAGAGATCACAAGCAAGGAGTGGGCAGAGGGAGAAGCAGACTCCCCACTGAGCAAGGGCACCCGATGCAGGGCTCAATCCCAGGGCCCTGGAATTATGACCTGACCCCAAGGCAGTTGCTCAACCGACTGAGCCACCCAGGTGCCCTCAGATAAGGTATTAAAAGCGATAACCATCCTTTTCTAGGACTCTGTGGTGCTTATTTTTATTCTCCAATCTGGTGTTGGTATGATAACGAGGCTTTACTAAATCTAGCAAACGAGTTGGATCTTCAAGCGCTTGCTTATTTCCACCCCTTTGAAACTGTTTAGCAGTTGAATTATTTAAAGTAGAAAAAGATGAGGAGGGAGTTAGAAGGGAGGGCTGCCTGCCCCAGGCACAGCCAGGGGAGGGTGCTAAATGTGGTTATCAAGAGATCAAAGAACCAAAGAGAGACTCCTTTGATCTGATGCTTGTCAGAGTTGCAATTAGATCTTTGAGACTCTGCACTTGTCCACACCCCCACCCCACCCCACACCCGCCCCGTTGCTTCACTTTGCTTCTCTGTCCTGAACACCTGGAAGTGCTAGACCAAGGCATGCCCTAGAGACAGCCCCGTGTGGCCACGGGAAATCTGAGTGTGCCCTAGGACGCGAGAGACATACACTCTCCTGGAGGAAAACCCCTTTTCTAAACACTGGTGCTTTCATTCATTATTTTTTGGGGGAAAAAGGGTAAATGTGAAATCCCCCCGCGCCAGTTATACCTGCAGATGCATGTCCCAGTGTGTGAGCTGATATTAATCATCCTGTGGTTTCAGGGCTTTTCCTTTGATACAAACAGGAAAGGTACCAACTGGCTGGGGCTATCTTTTGGTTGCCTGGATTTTCCAAATGTTTGGGGCAGGGGGTCCCCAGGGGAGGTCTGTCAAATCTGAGCAAAGGCCGCTGCAGACCCAAGCTGAATCCTACCTCTTTTTGATTTCTGTGACCTTTATTTTCCAAATAACATAGACTGTACCACTGCGCCGAGAGCCCCGCTCTGTCTCCCCTTTACCCCGGAAAGCTGCTTATCAGGGGCTTTAAGATATTATTTATGGCAGTCTTCTAAGCAACGTCGGTCTCATTCTGAGAATTTTTTACACAACTTGTACTCATCAAGAAAGTGCAAAAATAATGGGGTACATTTCTACAGATGGGTCAAACGCTTCATCCCTATCGGCCCCTGCGAGATACAGGATGTCTGTGGGTTTAACGTTTGTTTCCTTAATGGGCAAGATTTGATATGTGTGTTTCCTAATCCCAAGCTATTGAAATATTGATTCTCCTCCTGACCTGGCCTCCTGGGAACGGAGCCAGCATATCTGCATCTCTGCACTCCACATTTAGACCGTCTTCCTGCTGGCCTAGCCTGTGAACACCAGGATGAGATTAGATTTGTTTGGGGTGGAGAATCTAAATCCCAGTGACATAGCTGTCTGGCTTCATTTCTGTTTGACAGAATGGGGCGGCCATTCCCAACATTTTTGGCCAGTGTTATCATGTGTTTACCCTAATATCCTCTTAGCTCCCCTTTTCCCTGCTTGATTTAAATGTAGGTAGGCTATTCGGTGAAAATAAGAAAAGAAATCCTAGTTAAAGATTCCTTTGAACTTCTGAATAGGGTTGTCTGAAAAATGTAAAATATCTTACAAGGAATGCCAGAAAGGTGAACAATTCACACCACTGAAAAATGTTTCCTGCCACAGGAGACGTTAGAAGCCCTTCCGCTACTTGTGTGCTCTTTGAATATAGATCAAAGGTGGTTGGAATCATGCTGCCACAACCTGGTGCGGGGCACAGCGCCTGATCAGTGGTAATTCCAGCCTATTTGAAAATGGAGAGGCTGAGGAATGTGTGTGTCAAGTGACCATTTATCATCATCAGCTCAACCCCTTTGCACCATGGCAAAATTTAGGCAACAGAACCAAGGTGAACCCTGAGGGGACTAATAGGACTTCCCACAGCATGTTTAATGTCTTTTAAATGCTGCTTGACTCTCTTCCTCATCTCTTTCCCTTCCACCATTTCGCCAGTTAGGACCCACAGTGTCATTCATCTGGACCAGGGATGATGGTGTTCTACTGGACCTCCCCTCTGTCGGTCTCGTGGCTTCCAATATTCATCCTCCTACCATTGCCAGACTGAGATTTGAAAAATACCTGCTTATTGGGTGGCTCAGTCAGTTAAGCGTCCGAGTCTCGATTTGAGCTCAGGTCTTGATCTCAGGATCATGGGATCGAGCCCCATGTCAGGCTCCGTGTTGGGTGTGGAGCCTGCTAAGATTCTCTCTTCCTCTCCCTTCCCTCCCCACCACCCCCATCCCTGCTCACACCTGCTCTAAACAAACAAACAAATAAAAATACCTACTTGTTTAATCCTCTTGAGGCTCCCTATCATCTAGCCCCATGCCCCTTTTCTAATGTACAGGATCACCATGATCTCACCCACTTCCCCCTGCAGACTTGGCTTCCACGTTTGCCTTTGACCCTACAGTTTGTTTTTCTTGGAGGTCCATTCCTTGCTCTTTTCCCAGTTTTCCCTCTTAGAGACTCCCCTCAAGGACATCTCCAGGAATCCTTCCACATTTGCTGTCTCTTCATCTATCAGCTACCCTTCCTCATACTTTCTACCAGTACCTGTGTTTGCCATCATCACCATGTTTACTGGGGGGTTTTGTCCATCCATCTCCTTGACAACACCATCAATTCCTTGAGAGTAGCAGCACCCCTTACTCAACTTTGTAACCACAGTGACTTACTCAGTGGTGGAACAGAGACAGTGTTCAGGAGGGTTTTTGAACTAAATTTAGAAGAGGATGCTGAGCATATAAACAGGAAGAGTATAAGGCAGAAAGAAATGAGCACCAATAACATTCTGAGTTTAGTATCAACACTCTGAGGAACGATTATCATTACCATTTTGTTGAGGAGGAAACTGAGGGCCACAAAAAATAAGTTTGGGATTAATCGCTTGAGATTAAGCTCAAGAGATAGTTTGAGCAGGAACACCTAGAATAGTTCCAGGAAAGGATCTGTAAGGATCAATAAACATTTGTGGCATTGAACCGGTTGCTAGTGTATCTGCAGGTATTACTCTTGAGTGGGTTCATCATCAAATCACATGTGGGAAGAGGTCTTTTTTTTTTTAAGATCTATTTATTAATTTGAGAGAGAGAGAAAGAGAGAGAGCACTCAAGGAGGGACAGAGGGAGAGGGAGAGAAGCAGACTGCGCTAAGCCCAGATCTGGATGTGGGGCTCAATCCCATGACCCCAAGATCACAACCTGAGCCAAAATCAACAGTTTGACACTTAACTGACTGAGCCACCCAGGTGCCTCAGGACAGAGGTTCTTTAAAGACCTTCTTTGTTGCTTCTTTCTGTAGGGCTTTTACCTTAACAGTATCAAATTGGCTTTATTTTGCTTTTAAGATTTTTTTTTTTTTTTACTTATTTGACATAGAGAGAGAGCACAGGTAGGCAGAGCAGCAGGCAGAGAAAGAGGGAGAAGCACGTTCACCACTATGCAGGGAGCACAATATGGGGCTCTCTCCCAGGACCCTGGGATCACGACCTGAGCTGAACATAGACACTTAACCAACTGAGCCATCCAGGCGCCCCAACAGTACCAAATTTAATAGAGTAAAATGAGTCTCCTGGATTTGAAATATTCATTCACTAGTTCCTTTAGCAAGTATTTATCAGGTGCTTAATATATGTCAGGCACTGTGCCAATACAAAGGAGTGTGATTTAGGGCAAGAAAAACTGCCCCATGGAAGCTTTTCTGGAAAATAGTCTGCCTGGAAAAATCTCTCTAATAACGTGGAATGAATTAACCATTGACTCACCAGTGGATGAGATATTCTATCAGCCAGACTCACATAAATCATGCCCACTGGTAGACCTAAATCCTTGAAGCCAGAAGCATTTATGAATCACCAAAGAGTTATTGATTTTTGGGTTTGTTAGTTGCAACAGAAAAGACTCTAAGCAGAAAAGGAATTTATTGAAAAGATTAGTTGGCTCAGAGAACCATTAGGACAGTTGGAGGACCAAATTTGGGAATTGGACAGAAACAGAAGGAGGTAATAGCTCAGACCCTTGGCTCAGTCTGTTGGCAGAAAGTGCCAGTGGAGACACTACTCCTGGCCCCCTCCCTCTGCCTCCAGGTCACTGTGGTCCATGTGGCTTGCTGGTGCTGAACTCTGATGCTGCTGGTACCATTACTGCCACCAGAGAAGAATCATTTTCTTGTTTCCATACCTTACTGTCAGTGGCATGTACTGAGTGGGCCCTATGCACTCGTAAGTCTGTGTCTGGCTGAATGGGATGCTGGGAATGTGGATAGTCCACCTCTGCAGCTCCTATAGACAGTCAAGACCTCTGCCTCCCCAAAAGACTTATACACAGGGCAATTCTCCAAACATAGAAGGGCATCTGGGTAGCCAAAAATATGACCAATGTCCACTATAGTCACTAAGATTAATTTTAAATCTTAAGATTAAGGTATCTCAGAGCACCTGGGTGGCTCAATCATTTAAGCATCTGACTCTCAATTTTGGCTCAGATCATGATCTCAGGGTAATGAGATCGAGCCTCGCATCAGGCCCCATGTTGAGCATGGAACCTGCTTAAAATTCTCTCTCTCTCACTCTGCCCCTCCCCTTGATGTGCTCATTCTCAATCTCTCTCTCTCTCTCTCTCTCTGTCTGTCTGTCTCTCTCTCTCTCAAAAAAAATTAAGGTCTCACCAATGGCCACATTGTACCATATGAAAATGAGTAATATCTTTTTTAACACTACTAATTGAATTCCTGAAATGCCTCGGGCAATTAGCTTCAGGACCTTATAGAAATCATGGTCAAAGTTTTGTCACATGCCTTTTTTTCTGGAAATAAAAAAATGGAATGATATTATATTATGACATATGTTTTTCTCCCTCCCTCCCTTTCCTCCTTCCTTCCTTTCTCCATTCTGAAAACACTGTCAAATGCCTACTAAATACCAGGAACTGTGCTTCATCCTAGAAAATCAAAGATAAGTAAGTTATGCTCTTTACCATCAAGTTGTGCCCAACATCCTGGGGGAGAGACAGACATGAAACAAAGAATTGCCTGCAGTGTTAGAGGAGCTAGGATAGACATCTAAACAAGGCTCCATCAGGACACACAAGGTAGAGCATTCATCTTTACCCTGTGTGGTTGAGAGGTTAGAGAAGCTCCATAGAGATGGTGGCACTTGAACTGAGTCTTCAAAGATGTAGGCAGTAACCAGGCTAAAAGGTAGAGGGAGATTCCCAGGTTGAGGGGAACTCACAGTCAGAAAACAGGTCCATGAAAAAGAGGTGGGTGCCCAGAGGGACTCTGAGAGCTTGGCGTGGCCAGGATGTAGCATCTTGGGTGGCTGGTAAAAGGCGAGTCTGGTGGACTGCGTGGAAGAAGGCTTAGATGAAATAAAGTAGAAGCTGCATCGTGGGGGCCCTCGGCACACGCAGAGGGGTTTCGAGCTTATTGTAATGGGTTACAGAGCCATTGAAAGAATAACATGATCAGACTTATGTTTGTGAAAATTTGTATTGGTGGCAGTAAGGGAACAGATCTGGAATGGGATCAAAACCCAGGGGGCCAGTTAGGAATTACCGCAGTGCAGGTGGGAGATGGTAAGATCCTACAAAGTTACCACAGCAGCAGTGGGAATGGAAAAGAGGAAATAGAATCACTTTTGAGGAGCTGAAATGTGTGGGACTGTGTATGGCTGAGGAGAAGGCTGGCAGGTGCTCTTCTCCAAACAGAGGACTCATGAGGAGGAACAGGATTTTATTTGGGGGAGAAGGAGCTGGTTGGGTGGTGCTGAAGATACACACTAGGCTTTAACCAAGCTTATTATCTAGGTGGTTACATATAAAGGACTGGAGCTCCAGGAAGAGGGTAAGAAATAAGAGGTTCATGTCTATAGTTACCTCGCCAACAAACCTCTAGGCTCTCCTCGTGACCAGAGGAAACCTAATAACATATGTACCAATGTGTGAAACTGGAAAAGTCGGTTGTCTCCGAATTCCAGAGTAGGAGCTAAAGTTTACACCCTGTTAAATCTCAGTTTGAAGCGAACCATACTGCATTTAGGGAGAGTTACAAGTTTGGACCATGGAAATGACCCAGGGGTGGCGATCAGCTCTGTGTCTTCTATACGGATTCTGTCCCTCACTTGTTTTGTGATGGAGTGTGTGGATCTGCACTTGATTAGTTCTTTTCTGCAAAACTAGAACTAAACGATCTCTGTGGTCCCTTTTGGTTCTAAATTAGCCTGAATGACTGGAGTACCACCCTGCGTACCAAGGAAGCCACGTTCTTCTGTCTTTCAAATTAAATCTAGCTTGGGTCTCCAGAGTTTGGCAGGCTATCCAGTCCCTCTGTCTACATTATCCAGATTACTCAGTTCTGGAAATAAACCCCTTTTGGTGAGAGAACTGCATGTGTGACCAGTTCACTAGGTAGCCCACTTGTGGTTGCTTTTGCTCCATCACTGCCTCCCTGTAGACCCACAGAGTCACGCCTCAATGCCCCCAGCCTCTCCTGTGACAAAGCCAATGCTGGTCCAGATCTTTGTGCCGAGTGGGTCTTTAAGGCAAGATGACGACCACAGTGTCAGGGTCCATGGCTCTCGATTTGCATTTCCTTGCTTTTCTGTACTCCTGCACCTCAGCACACCCACCTTGCCCCTCTATACCAGAACCACCTCTTCATCCTCACTGGTTGTGGAGTTGAGGTTACATTTCTAGACCTTTCTTTTGCTGCCATGGTAAGTCCCCCTTGGTGGCCCTTGGTGTTTTTTTCTGCCAGTGCCTCTTGGTCAGTCTACTTCAATCCACCAGAGACCCACGTGTAGACTTACCCACTTACATTAAACTTGTTCTTAGAGCAAGGGGACCCCCCAAGAGGACTTGCCATCTCTAGGATAAAGAAGTGGCTGGCAAATTTCAAATAACTATGTACTTTCATTGAAAAATTAACTAACATGAACAATTCCGATTACCCAGGCACTCATTTACCATGAGAGCTCTCTGTAAATGATGAACCACAGTAAGAGAAAGGGAGTCATGAAAGGAGGGACCAGGAAAGAACTCTGAGAAGTGAAACTTTTATCAGTCAGCATCCCATTAAGTAGATACAGTCACTGGTTGGAAATCATCTGCCAGGATCCAGCTTTTCAACTGAGGCTGTGGGAAATTCTTGTGGCATGTGGGTAGGGGGGTGTCCATCATCGCGACAGAAAGGATGGGTAGTGCACCACCACCCACTCAGCCGATGGTTGGGTGCAACATATGGTTGCCACATGCTGAGAACCGCCCTTCCTGCTTCTCCCAATTTGGATATGAAAGTGGGGGGGGCGCGGAGGGTGGACTGGGAGTGAGAAGGTTCCCCCCCACACACACACACAGCATCACGGAGAGTGGGTGGGGCTGCACCAGCAAGTGGGAGGGCCTCTGGGACTGCCCAGTGATTTTCAAGAGAAAGGTCAGCTTTGTGGGGCAGCATGGGGACATACAAGCTGGATTGGTGCATCAGGAGGCAAAAACACACTGGGAAAAAACATCACCATTTCTTGCACAATCAACCACTGAATATGTGTCATCAAACACGAGACCATCCTTACCTGGCAATAACACAGATGAAAAGGTCATTTAAGTAGTTTCTCGTTGTTACTGAACCCACCGTGGCCTTTGCCCGATAACCATCCCATAACAAGAATCCTGACATAATAGCCTGAAGTGCAGGCAAAGTTTATTTTCTTCATAATCAGATGAAAATGTTGTGGGTACAGAGCCAGAGAACAGGCTTGTATTGGATGTGTTTTGGTGCCTTTAAGTTGACCAGCTGTACTTTTTTTTTTTTTTTTAACAATACCTGTACCATCCTAGTAAAGCTTTTTGAGATGAAATGAGGGATTTGGGTTTTACTGGGAAATCTACGTTTATTTTAAAGATAATATGCAATGTCCTCAACTTTGCTATCCTCTAAAGATGCATTCTTTGAGAATCAGGATCCTGTTTTTGCTTCATACTCAACCCGTGGGTCAGGCAAATCTCAGAGACCAAACCTAGCAGATTGACTTCAGCCACAACAGGCTGATGATGTACAGAGCATGCAACACACAGTGTGTATAGTTCCAGGGATGCTGCATCGCATCTAACGAAAACCCAAGAAAGTGACTTGCTGATCCCTGGTTTCATAATTAGAAGTCTGCAGGAACAGACCAAGTCAAGAGAAAAGGTACATTTTATAACTAGTGGTTGCTATAATTAAAGCTATTAGTTAAGGAAGGGCTGTTCCCCAGGGCAAAACAATCAGAAGGAAGTTTGAGCAATTAAGTCGAATTCACTGTGGTTGTAAGGATTTTCCCCCCTTGCTTTCTTTCTTTCTGGAAAACAAAACAACCCCAGGCAAGTGTTCTGTACTTCTCAAAGAGCGTCTTGACTCTGTAGTGGCTGGAGAGCAAACAGTGAACTGTGCTGTTGACTCTATCAGCAGGTTAATTAAGAAAGCTGTTAGGGATGATAAAAAAGCCGGCACATTTTCAGTGTGTATTGACAAAATCCATGACCTAGGCAGAAGTGATGTTTGTTCGATACTAGGAAGACATGCTAGAGGCATTTAGAGGAAAAGATTGGCAAAGAACACTTAAAGCTCAGTACAGGATGTCCCTTATTTATACTGTTAGCAGAGTTGATCGTTTGAAATTCCACCTACTTTTTCCTTTCATAAAAATGATGTAAGCAGTAGCGTTCACGGCCTCAGATTTGCCCTGGGAAGCCCAGTTCATCCCTAATGGAATAATTACAAGGGAATGCTGGTCTGGCAGTTGGGAAACCGGGTTCTACTCCTGGAACTTATGTGTTGTGTGGTTTGGGACAATGGGTTTGACTCTCTGGGTTTCCATTTTAGACTCTGTGTACCATCAGCACAGGCCTGTCTCAGGAGCCCAATAAACCTACTTTTCCCAGATTCCCACTTGGGGGGGGGGGCATCTGTTCAAAACCCTAATATGAGGCAGTAGGAATGCACTGCCCCAGAGGGCAGTGGCCCTGATAGGACCATCCTGCTTTGAAACAGAGTCCATGTCTCCTGCCCCAACTGTCGCTGGTTGGCTGGCCAAAGGCTGATGATGAGTTTGGGAGGGGGCAGGGTTGGGATTTGTCCTACATTTGCAAATCCTGACGTCAGATCTTAATAGGGAAAAAGCTCTCAGTTCCCTAGGTAAGCTTCTGTTTCACTGAGCCCAGGTTTAGCTGTCCTGCTTCTCTTCCATGGCCAATACTCCTTCCCAGTCTCTCAGAATACAGCCCCTTGAAAACATGAACCATCCCCTCATGCTGCTACTAAGTGCTACCTACAAGCACACAAGTGCTTGTGGAATTGCATAGGGGACATGGAAAAGAAGGAAAGAGGGTTCCTGTTAGACCTGGCATTGGCCTTCACTCCCTGCTCCCTTTCTCCCTTAGGGAAGACACCACTGGGGAGTTCCCACTGGAGCCTGGCCCAGCGCAGGAGCCACTAGAGCAAGAGAATGCATGAGAGAAGAGACTTCTCTTACGTATCTCTAGGTTGTAAGGGGGATATAACTGACAAAGCGTGGACTGCAAATAAGAAGTCAGATGCTTTCAAAATATAATTTGAACAGTTACCATGTCAAAGATGAGTTATCAACATTGTTTCTGGAGGCCTTTTCTGCCTGTGAATATTTGAGCATCTATTCGGATCTGAGCTCTAAATTTTATTTATTTTGGACCCTTTTAAAGTCTGAAGGTGGGATACCTGGCAGTTGAGTGTCTGCCTTCAGCTCAGGGCATGATCTCGAGGCCTGGGATTGAGTCCCATCGGGCTCCCTGTGAGGAGTCTGCTTCTCCCTCTGCTTATGTCTCTGCCTTTCTCTGGGTCTCTCAATAATAAATAAATAAATAAATAAATAAATAAATAAATAAATAAATAAATACAATCTTTAAAAATAAATAAAATAAAGTCTGATGGTACAAGATAAAAAATTGGGGCCCCTGGGTAGCTCAGTCAGGTAAGCGTCTGACCCTTGATTTCAATGCAGGTTGTGATCTCAGGATCCTGAGATGGAGCCCTGCTCAGTGGGGAGTCTGCTTCTCCCTCTCCCTCTGCCCCTCCCGCCAGCCTGTGCTCTCTCTCTCTCTCTCTCTCTCTCTTTCTCTCTCTCTCTCAAATAAGTAAATAATCTTAAAAGAAAAAAAAAAGTAAAAATACATTTAAATAACTTCACTCCCTCTGGTGCCCAGGGACAAGGATGCTGTGTGTCCAGATGCAGTGACAAGATGGCATACAGGAAACCACAAATGAAAAGAAGGGGAGAGAGCTTCCGTGGTGGGACCACAGGCCATCCCTGGGAAGGTCTTTACAGCAAGAGTAGAAAAGGGGTATGATGAGAAGTGGAAGGAACAAAGTAGTTGGAAGAACTGAGCTCAGATACTATAGAGGGACGTGGAAGCTGAACTCGAGAGAACTCAGATGTTGATAAAAGCAGAACCCCAGAACCAGCATCTATGCTAGGGGCACAGAAAGGTACTGGTTTTGTCTGGAAATGGCATGAAACTTTCATGGGAGTAGCGTGGGACTTTCTCAGTTACTGTTCCCTTCCATCCTGAATGCCCCTGGGATTTGCTACCTATGCTCGTAAAGCCGACTGTGTATGGCTGAGCTGACCAGCTGCCAGATAGAAGGTTCGGGAAGGGGTGCTCCTTGAAATGGAGAGCAAAGAAAACTCGTGAAAGTTAGACATCATAGTTTTGGCAGGTAGCTGTACAACATTTGGGTACATGTGCATTTTCTCCATTTTCACAAATTCTTTCTTCTCAGTCTCTAAATATCATACTCTGGTTATACCATTTCCCTGCTCAAAATCCGGTACATCATTTCATGTCTGTGGAATGATGCCCAGATAGCTCAGCCTGGCCCTTGCAAAAGCTCTTCACTATCTAGGTGTGCACATGGGTTAAACTAAAATGTATAGCAAGCCCCGTGCCTGTACATAGAAGGCCCGTGGCCACCGTGGTCCCTATAATGGATTTGGTTTCTATCCAAATTCCATCTTGTCTTCCTTCCTTTCTCCTGAGTGAACCCTCACTTCACTCAGATCTCCCACTTATCCCACACTTAGAGACAAATCTCAGGAGAAGAGGGAGGCCCTGATCGGTCTAAGAATAATCCCAATCCCCTCTCCAGTGATCGCTTTTGCGATGCTCTTCGTGACTCAGTTCTGGTCAATGAGAAATGAGCAGAAGTGTGTTGGAGGCCTCTGAAGAGATGTCCTTGCTTATCAGAGAGTCTCAGGGAGAGAGGCGAAGTCTGGCTTTGGGTGTTGCGTGTTTGGTGTTGATTCCTGGAAGTAAGCCAACCCCAAGGATGGAAGAACACAGCGGTGGAAAGAACCTGGGTCCTTAACTCATGCCCAGTCATACTGCGGAAGCGAGCAACTCTCGAGTTTGCTCTGCCTCTGGAGATCTTGTGATATGATTTAATGTGATGATATGATATGATACATGAGATGTGATATGATACAGCTTTTCATTTTAAATCAGAGTGATGATATATGATATGATATATGAGATATGATATGATACAGCTTTTCATTTTAAATCAGAGTCAGTATTTCAACTACTTGCAGCTAAAAGCATTGTGCACAGTCTTGTTCTGCTCTCATTTTCTCTCCCAGCCTAACTCCAACCTGGATCTTTACAACCTCAGGATCCCCAGCCAGATGCTTCTCTATGTATGTGTCCCCCCCACCCCCAATCCATAATTCCCTTCCTCTGCCCACCTACTGAAATCCTAGCTCTTAAAAACCTTATTGAGACGTCTTTCTTGATAACCCACATTTTCCTTCCCAGGTGCCAGAAAGTTTTCCATCCTTTGAATTCCAAAAGCCCTTTACTTATACATTTCTTCAGGCATTTCTCATATTCCGGCATCACAGTTATTTGTGTGAACCACACGTCTTTTTCTAATTGGAAAGTCCCAGAGAATAATGGCTAAATCATACATATCTTTGTATTCACCTCCCACTTGGAAAAAGAGTCTGAGTCTAACTAAAAGCACTGAGACTTGTTGAAGAAATCAAATACCGCCAGACTGATTTACCACCCACCCTCTGAGAACTCAATGAACACTAATTGGTATAGTTAATAAAGTAAGAACACTAATTAACGCAGTTGATTTTTTAAAATGTCACCTCGGTATGAGAAATGTACAAAAATGGAATCTTAAGGATGTGGTCCCTCTGGTAGGTCTGACTGAGTGAAATTTAATGATAACAATTGAATGGCATTGTAAACAGTAGTGTCAATTCACTTGGAAAGCTCTTTGCATTTAAAATGTGAGAGTAAAATAAATAAATAAATTAATTAATTAATTAATTAATTAAAATAAAATAAAATGGGAGAGTAAATCACCTAGAGGGATTGGTTTTGGTTTTCCAGTTGAGTGAGACAGTCAGATGCCCAAATTTCAAGAGCAAATTGACAGCAAAAAAACAAAAGATGGGACAGAAATCATTTTACCAACCCATCTGATGAAACCTTGGCTCATAAGATTTATAATGCTATGATAAACCTAACAAATTAGGAAACTGCCATCGTGGGCTGAGACAAAGGTTATATTCCATACTGTGAAGTGGCAATAGAATAATGACTCTTTACTTGCAGAAATCGTGGATCATGAAGCTTGAATTTCTCCTTCCTGACGTCTTTTAAAACAATCACATAATTTGCTGAACTCTGACTCAAGCCTCACTGTAAACCTACAACTAAGGTTGGAGAGACATTTTAAACTTCATCATATTTTATTTATTTTAGTTTAAGTTGAAATATTTTATACATGCAGAAAATTCACAGAAGATGAGTTTTAGATACTCCATATATCCAGCATCCTGACATGATAACATTTTGCCACATTTGCAATATTTATTTAATATTTTACATCTCATCATTTTGTGTGATACTCAGAATAAAATTTCTGCTCAAGCTCTGAATTCACTTAAATCATCATGATCTTTTGAGTTTCATTTTGAACGTAGGCAAAATTTATTGAGAGTGAAATGTACAATTAATAAGTGTAAGTCCAATGACTTCTGGCAGACACATACACTTGTGCAAGCAACATCTCGATAAAAATGTACAGTTTCCTCACCTTCAAAGTTCGTTTGTATCATGTTACAATCGCCCTTTGAAAAGCAAATTCTATTCTATCACAATAGATTATTTTTGCGTGTTCTTAAATGTCATTTAAATGTATTCATATGGTGTGCAATGATTTGTGTCTGACAACATAATGGGTTTAAGATTTATCCACGTTGTTGCGTGGTAGCAGTGTTCTTTATGTTGCTTAGTAGTATTCAATTGTATGAATATGACACAACTACTTTACACATTGTCCTGCTGGTGTACTTTAGAATTGTTTCCACCTTGGGATTATTATGAATAAAGTTGTGATGAACATTCTTGTGCAAGTCTTTCTATGGATATATATTTTTTAATTTTTTGAGTAGAGTTGGCACACAATGTTACATTAGTTTCAGGTGTACACCTTAGTGATTTGACAAGTGTATACATTATGCTATGTTCACTGCAAGCGTTATACTGTTACATCACTATAACAATATCATTGACTGTATTCCTTATGCTGTGCCCTTTATCCCTATGACTTATTCATTCTATAACTGGAAGCCTGCATCTCCCTCTCTCCTTCACCTATTTTCCCCATCCCTCCAGTCCCCTCCCCTCTGGCAACCATCAGTTTGTTCTCTGTATCAATAGGTCTGATACTGTTTTTCGTTTGTTGATTGATTTATTTTTGTGTTAGAGTCCACTTATGAGTGGAATCATATGATATTTGTCTTTCTTAGTTGACTTATTTCACTCACCATAACCCTCTAGGTTCATCCATGTTGTCTCAAATGGCACTATCTCATCCTTTTTAGGGCTGTGTAATATTCTTCTGTGTGTGTGTGTGTGTGTGTGTGTGTGTGACATTTTCCTTATCCGTTTGTCTACCAAGGGACACTTAGGTTACTTTCATGTCTTGGCTATTATAAATAATGCTACAATAAGCATAAGGGTGCATATATCTCTCAAATTAGTGTTTTTATTTTCTTTGGGTAAATATCCAGTAGTGGAATTATTGAATCATATGGTATTTCTGTTTTTAAGTTTTTGAGGAACTTCCATACTGATTTCCACAGTAGCTGCGCCAATTTACGTTCCCATCAACAGTGCTAAAGGGTTCCTTTTTCTCCACATCCTCACCCACATTTGTTATTTCTTGTCATTTTGATTTTGGCCATTCTAACTGGTGTAAGGTGATATCTTGTGGTTTTGATTTGCATTTCCCTGATAACGAGTGATGTTGAGCATCTTTTCATGTGTCTATTGGCCATCTGTATGTCTTCTTTGGGGAAATGTCTATTCAGGTCCTCTGCCCATTTTTAAATCAGATTGTTTGGTTTTTTGGTGTTGTATTATATAAATTCTTTATATGTATTGGGTATTAAGTCCCTATCAGATGTATCATTTGCAAATACCTTCTCCCTTTTGGTAGGTTACCTTTTTGTTTTGTTGATGGTCCCCTTACTGTGCAAAAGCTTTTAGGTGTAGTCCCAATACTTTATTTTTGCTTTAGATTTGCTTTCCTGAGGGATGCCTGGGTGGCTCAGTGGTTGAGGGTCTGTCTTTGGCTCAAGTCATGATCTCAGTGTTCTGGGATTGAGTCCTGCTTCTCCCTCTGCCTGTGTCTCTGCCTCTCAATCTGTGTCTCTCATGAATAAATAATTTAAATCTTTTTTAAAAATTTTTTAAAAGATTTGCTTTCTTGAGAAGTCATGTCTAGAAAAATGTTGCTAAGGTCAATGTCAAAGAAATTACTGGGGTGCCTGGATGGCTTAGTCAGTTAAGCCTCTGACACCTGGTTTAGGCTCAGGTCATGATCTCAGGATCCTGGGATCGAGCCCCGTATCAGGCTTGACACTCAGCAAGGAGTCTGCTTTCTCTGCCTCTCTGTCCCTCTTGCTCATGCTCTTTCCTTTTCCAATAAATAAATAAATCTTAAAAAAAAATTACTGCTCATGTTTTCTTCCAAGAGTTTTATGATTTCAGTTTCACATTGGTTCCTTAATCCATTTTGAACTTATTTTTGTGTATGGTGTTAGAAACTGGTTCAGCAGAACATGAAGACTCCTAACTCTGGGAAATGAACTAGGGGTGGTGGAAGGGGAGGAGGGCGGGGGGTGGGGGTGAATGTGTGACGGGCACTGAGGGAGGCACTTTATGGGATGAGCACTGGGTGTTATTCTGTATGTTGGCAAATTGAACACCAATAAAAAATAAATTTATTATTAAAAAAAAAAGAAACTGGTCCAGTTTCATTCTTTTACATGTAGCTATCCATTTTTCCCAGCACTACTGATTAAAAAGACTGCGTTTTTCCCATTGTATATTCTTATCTCCTTTGTCATAGATTAATTGACCATAAAAGTGTGGGTTTATTTCTAGGGTCTCTATTCTGTTCTATTGATCAGTGTCTATTTTTGTGGCACTATCATTCTGTTTTGATTACTATTGCTCTGTGGTATATCTTAAAACCTGCCTCCACCTTTGTTCTTCTTTCTCAGGATTGCTTTGGCTATTTGGGGAACTTCTGTGGTTCCATACACATTTTAATATTTTTTTGTTCCAGCTTTGCAGAAAATGCTGTTGGTATTTTGATGGAGGCTGTGTTGAATCTATAGATTGTTTGGGTAATGTAGAAATTTTAACAAGTTTAATTCTTCCAATTCATGGAGTATCTTTCCATTAGTTTGTCACCTTCAATTTCTTTCATCAGTGCTTTGTGGAATATATTTTTTGGAATATAGATCTTTCACCTCTTTGGTTAAGTTTATTCCTAGGTATTTCATTCTTTTTGGTACAATTATAAATGGTGTTATTTTCTTAAAATACTTCCTGCTACTTCCTAATTAGTGAATGGAAACACTACAAATTTTGGGGTATTAATTTTGTATGCTGCCACATTGCTGAATTTGTTTTTTACTTCTAGTAGTTTTTTGGTGGAGTCTTTTGGGTTTTCTATGTGTAGTACCATGTCATCTACAAATAGTGACAGTTTAACTTCTTCTTTACCAATATGGAGGCCTCTTATTTCTTTTTCTTGTCTGATTGCTGTGACTAGGACTTCTAGTACTATGTTGAATAAAAGTGGTGAGAGTGGATGTCCTTGTCTTGTTCCTGACATCAGAGGGAAACCTCCAATTTTTTTTTACCATTGAATATGATGTTAGCTATGGGTTTGTCATGTATGACCTTCCTTATGGTGAGATACGTTCCCTGTTTTTATCATGAATAGGTGTTGAATCTTGTCAAATGCTTTTTCTGCACCTGTTGAGATGATTATATGATTTTTATCCTGTGTTCCTGATGTAGTTCATGAACTTGATTGGTTTGCAAATATTGACCTATCCTCACATCCTCAGAATAAATCCCATCTGATTGAGGTGAATAATCTTTTTAATGTATTGTTGCATGAAGTTTGCTAATATTTTGTTGATGATTTTTGCATCTATATTCATCAGGGATACTGGCCTACAGTTTTCTTTTTTTGCAGGGTTTTTGTCTGGTTTCGATATCAGGGTCATGCTCGCCTTGTTGAATATATTTAGAAGCTTTCTTTACTCTTCTAGTTTTTAGAATAGTTTGAGGAGAATAGGTATTAACTCTTCTTTAAATGTCTGGTAGAATTAACCTGTGAATCCACCTTGTCCTGGGCTTTTATTTTTTGATTATTTTTTGATCACCGATTCAATTTTGTTACTTGTATTGGTCTGTTTAGGTTTTCTATTTCTTCCTGGCTCAGTTTTTGAAGATTGTATGTTTATAGGAATTTATCTATTTCTTCTAAGTTATACAGTTTGTTGACCTATAATTTTTTTGTAGTATTCTCTCATAATCCTTTGTATTTCTGGGGTGTAAGCTGTTAATTCTCTCTTTTCTGATTTTATTTTAATTTTTAAAAAGATTTTATTTATTCATGAGAGACAGAGAGAGAGAGGCAGAGATACAGGCAGAGGGAGAAGCAGGCTCCATGCAGGGAGCCTGACATGGGACTCGATCCCAGGTCTCCAGGATCAGGCCCTGGACTGAAGGCGGCCCTAAACTGCTGAGCCACCCAGGGTGCCCTCTGATTTTATTTATCTGGGTTCTTTCTTTTTTATGTTGAGTCTAGCTAAGGGTTTTTCAATTTTGTTTATCTTTTCAAAGAACTGACTCTGATTTCACTGATTTTTTTTCTCTTTTCCTTTTCTTCACTCCTCTTTCTCCTCCTTTTTTAGTCTCTGTGTCATTTATTTCTGCTCTGATCTTTATTATTTCCTTTCTTCTACTCACCTTGAGCTTTATTTATAGGTGTAAAATTAGATGTTTATTTGAGCTCTTCCTTGTCTCTTGACAAGCCTGTACTGCTATACACTTTCCTCTTAGAACTGCTTTTACTGTGTCCCAAAGATTTTGGGCCATTGTGTTTTCATTTTCATTTGTCTCCATGTATTTATTTTATTTCTTCTCTGATTGCTTTGTTGGCCCATTGGTTGTTAAGTATCATGTTGTTGAATCTCCATGTATTTGTGTTTTTTCCCGTTTTTTTTTCTTGTGATTTATTTCTTGTTTCAAACTGTTGTCATAAGAAAAGATGCATGGTATGATTTCCATCTTTTCCCATTTATTGAGGCTTGTTTTAAGGCCTAAAAAGGATATATTCTGGAGAATGTTCCATGTGCACTTGAAAAGATTTTGTATTTTTGTTGCTTTGAATGGAATGTCCTGTATACATCTGGATCCAATGTGTCATTCAAAGACCATGTTTCCTTATTGATTTTCTCTCTGGATGATCCATCCACTGATGTATGTGAGGTGCTAAAGTCTCCTACTATTATTGTATTACCATTAATTTCTCTCTTTGTGTCTATTTACATTTGCTTTATGTATTTAAGTGATCCAGGGCTGGCTACATATGTATGTTCAATTGTTATATCCTTTTGTTGAATAGACCCATTTATCATTATGTAATGCCCTTTGTCTCCTGCCCTTTGTCTTTGTTTTATTTATTTTTTTTTATTTTTAAAAGATTCATTTATTTATTAATGAGAGACACACAGAGATAGAGGCAGAGACACAGGCAGAGGGAGAAGCAGTCTCCCTGCAGGGAACCCGATATGGGACTCGATTCTGGATCCCAGGATCACACCCTGAGCCGAAGGCAGACGCTCAATCGCTGAGCCACCCAGGAGTCCCACAGTCTTTGTTTTAAAGTCTATTGTGATAAATTCTTTATCAGGCATATTATTAATCTCTGTTTCATTTAGTTCCTTTTCTCGGTTTTTTTTTTTTTTCCCGATTCTTTCTTTCTTTCAGTTCATATTTCCCTGTCTCTCCATTTTCTTGACTTTCTGTATTTGTTTCTATGGATTAGACAGAATGGCTCTTTCTGAAGGAATGATCTTATGCATGGGGTCCCCTATGTAGATGATGGGTGTTTGGTGAGTCTTGCTGGCTGGCTGGAGTTGTGGATGTATGTGCTAGTTACTCTTCTAAATCACAGTTGTTGCTGTTCACAGAGGAAAAACTATAATACTAATAACAGAAAACTGGAATAAAAGAAGAGAGAAGTTAAAAAGAGAAAAAGATAGAAAAGTAAAGAGAAAAGGGGGAAAAAACAAAACCAAAAAGAACAAAATAAAACAAGACAAAATAAGAAAATTTTAAAAATTAAATTTAAAACATTTTACATCTTTTTAACTGAAAAAAAGGGGGGCAGTTTATTTTCTGTGTCGTAGTACCAGTAGGCCTGGTGTGGGCTTGCAAACCCTGGGCTTGCTGAAGTCACAAGCTCACTGTGAAGACCAGAACCACCTATTGTGGGGTCCACCTCCTACACTGGTCTAGGCTTTTAGGGTGGGGTGGGAGCATTAACTGGGTAGTTCCCCAGCCCCTCTGACCAGAGACTTTTCCTATATCTCTGCTGCTGGTTGGCAGAGTTCTAGTGTTGTCGCTTTCTTTTAAAAAATTTGTTTTTAATTTAAATTCAATTTGCCAACCTATAGTATAGCACCCAGTGCTCATCCCATCCCATCAGGTGCCCTCCTCAGTGCCCATCACCCAGTTACCCCATCCCCCCCAACCACCTTCCCTTTCGCAACCCTTTGTTTCCCAGAGTAGGAGTCTCTCATGGTTTGTCTACCTCTCTATTTCTTATATTCCACGTATGAGTGAAACCATATGATGATTTTCCTCCCATTGACTTATTTCACTCAGCATAGTACCCTCCAGTTCCAACCACGTCAAAGCAAATGGTGGGTATTCATCCTTTCTGATGGCGGAGTAATATTCCATTGTATCTATAGACCACATCTTATTTATCCATTGATTTGTCGAAGGACTTCGAGGCTCCTTCCACAGATTGACTATTATGGACGTTGCTAGTGTTTTATATACTAATTGCTCTTTTAAACTGTGGCTTTTTTTTCTCTTTCTGTGCCCAAGCACAGAGGAATCCATTCCCAGTACCTCAATACTATTTCTCCCCACTGAGTTCACAGTGTGGGAGCTGAAGGTCCCCTTTGTCACCATGTCTCCGACTCTCTTGATGTTCTTCTATCTTTTGGTGTTCAGAAGCTGTTCAGTCAGCCCTCAGTTCTTCTTCTAGAATTGTTCTATTAATAGGTATTATTTGATGTGTTCTGTGGAGAAGGTGAGTTCAGAGCCTTCCTACCTTGTCATCTTGGAACAAAGCTGTGGATATATGTGTTTGTGGGTTTTTTTGGTTTTCATTTTTTGGGTTTGTTTGTTTGTTGTTAGTTTTGGTTAAATACCTGGTATGGAATTGCTGAGTCATAGGGAGGTATACTTATAACTTTATAAGACACCAACAAATACCTGGTAGCACCTCATTGTGGGATTTTTTTGTTTGTTGGTTTTTGTTTTATATATATTTTTAAAGATCTTATTTATCCATTCACGAAAGACACACACAGAGAGAGGTGAGACACAGGCAAAGGGAGAAGCAGGCTCCCTGCGGGACTTGATCCCAAGATCCTGGAATCATGACCTAAGCCAAAGGCATCTAGATGCTCAACCACTGAGCCCCTATTGTGGTTTTATTTTGCATTTTCCTCATGACTAAGATAGACCATTTAAAAAAATCTGCTTATTTTTCATCTGTGTACCTTCTTTCATGACACAAATGTTCAAATTTTGACCATTTAAGAAGATCGGGTTGTTATTTTCTTATTGAAATCCATACTGAATTTTGAATATTTGAATTTGAATTCTTACTGAATTTGTATTTTCTGGACACCCATCTTTTATCAGATATATGATTTGCAAGTGCTTTCTCCCAGATTATAGCCAGTCTTTTCAGCCTCTTCATTTGCTTCTTGTCAATGGCAGAAGTTTCTAATTCTGATTAAATTTAATTTATCAGTTTGTTCTTTTATGGGTCTTGCTTTTAGTGTCTTAAGAAACCTTTGCCTTACTCAAGGTCACAGAGATTTTCCTCTTGTTTTCTTCTATAAGTTTTAGAGCTCTTGGCTTTATATTTTGAGTTAATTTCTGTATATGTGTGAGGTATTGATTGAAGTTCTTCTTTCTTTTTTTTTGCATATCGCTATCCAATTGCAAAAGCAACATTTATTGGGCATCTGTTAACATTTAAGTATTCCTCTTTATATTTTTAAAAAAATCTTGTTGCCTTAGGGTTCATATTATGCATTCTTAATTTATCACAGTCCACTTAAATTAATATTATACCACTTCATGTAAACTATGAGATTCTTAAAATAGCGTAATTCTGTATACCCCCGTTTCATCCTTTATGAACTGCCATATATTTTACTTCTATATGTATTATAAAATTCACAACCCAGTGTTATTATAGTTAGAGTCCACTTTCTTTTAAAGAAATTTTTAAAATTTCAAAAGGCAGGGGTTGTTGTTGTTGTTGTTGTTGTTGTTTTTTGACTTATTCACATATTTACTCTGCCTCGTAGTACTGATTTCGCACTGTATAACTAAGTTTCCATCTATTATAATTTCCCTTTAGTCTGAAGAACTTCCTTTAGCATTTCTTGGAGTGAAGATCTGCTGGTTATGAATTCTCTCAGCTTTCTTTTTCTAGCAATTTAAACCTCATTTATGAAAGGCTATTTTCACTGGCTGTAGAATTCTAGGGTGCCAATTTCCCTCTGCTTTATGGATCTCATTCCATTATTTTCTGACTCTCATTGTTTTCCAGGAGTAGTAGTCATACATAATTCTTATCTCTGATAGACAATGTGTCTTTCGTTCCCCTCTGAATACTTTGCAGTTTTATCTTTGATTTTCAGTTCTTTGACCATGATATACCTAGATATGATTTTCTTGATGATCAATGTCTTTTATCAGTTTTCAAAAATTCTCAGCTACTATTGCTTTTTTTTTTTTTTTTTTTTTTCCTATTCTCTCCCCTCTCCTCTATACCTTCATTTACCCTATGCTAGATTACTTTATATTGCCCCACGGGTCACTGAGGCTGTGCTTATTTTTATTCCAATCTTCTTTCTCTATGTTCATCAATTTGGAAAATTTCTATTGAGCTTTCTTCAAGGTCATTGACACTTTATTCTGTAGTGTCCAATATGCTATTAAGCTTATGCCAGGGATTTTTTATTTCAGATTTTGTATTTTTCAGCTCAGTATGTCCATTGGCTCTTTTTTATAGTTTTTATATCTTGACTAAGATCTCTTACTTCACATTTATTCATGTTTTATTTCACATCCTTAAGCATATTATAATAGGTGTTTCTAAATCCTCTTCTAAAAAAAAATCTTCTGATAATCCTAACATCTGAGTCATTTTAGGATCTGTTTCCATTTTTTCCCCTTGATTATAGATCATACCATCTACTTCCTTGCAAGTCTAGTAATCTTTTATTGCATGCTTGACATTGTAGATGATACATCATAGGGAAAATTGATTATGTTGTCTTCTTTTAAAGGGTGTTAAGTTTTGTTTTGGTAGCAGTTACATGATTGGTTGATCTTAATCTAGTTAGACTTTGTTTAAGCTTTCTTAGGGTGGTTTATTGCTATTTTTGTTCTATGTCCTAGGGTGTGGCCCTTATTCTAGGATATAGATTTTACTCATAAAACATAGCTTTGTAGGGTCTTAATCTAATGCCTTCTGTTTTCATTGAGGATTCTCCACTCTGACTGAGCCATAACCCAGGATCTTCAAGGTCTGTGTGATCTCTGATATTTTTCTTTGGCCCTCAGCCTCCCACCAGCACAGTTCACAGAATCAAGACAATGTGTGCACCTCTCAGGGAAATCTCCATGTAGACTTCTTGGGCCGCAGCTGTGTAGCTCCTTTCTCTGGCTATACCCCTATCAATTCCAGCTGTCTCCAAAACACTTTTTGAAGAATATTGTAATATTGGGCAGCTTTTTCTTATTTCTGATTTTAATGAAAATTTCTTTAATATTTCATTATCTGTTACTTTCCAATAAACACTCTATCTTGCTTAGGAATCCCCTTCCATTTTTATTTTACTTAGAGATGTTACTATGAATGCCTACTGAATTGTATCAATTACTCTTCTATCACACAACAGTATAATCCTATATTTTCCCCTTGCTATATTAATGGAATAAGTTATGTTGATAAAAGTCCTAATGTTCAGTCATTATTTGATTTCTGTAATAAATTCTTATTTTCTATATTATTTAAGTATGCTTTTCAAATGTTCAGGCCCTTAACATTCAACTTGTTGGGATGCCTGGGTGGCTCAGCGGTTGGGCGTCTGCCTTCGGCTCAGAGTGTGATCCTGGGATTGGGGATCGAGTCCCACATCGGGCTCCCTGCATGGATCCTGCTTCTCCCTCTGCCTGTGTCTCTGCCTCTCTCTGTTTCTCATGAATAAATAAATAAAAATCTTAAAAAAAAACAAGCATTCCACTTGTTGAAGTAGAATACTATGCTTTAAAATTTAAAATGCTTTGAGAGGTGACTGGGTGGCTCAGTTAGTTAAGTATCTGACTTGCTCTCAGCTCAGATCTTGATCTCAGCGTCATGAGTTCAAGCTCCATATTCAGCTCCATGCTGGGCATGGCGCCTATTTAAATTAGTATATATGACTTTTTAAAAAAAAAAGAAAAACACATTGTTTCATTCACTTTGCTTTACTTAAATGTACAAAGGCAAGTTGATTATTAACCGTGAAAAGTTTGTACTGCATTTCTGTACTAGTGCTTTTAAGGCAATTGCATATTTGTTTCAGTTTTATTGAAGCACAGTTGCATAGCAGAGACTGAGCTGATACTATGAAGTGAACAGTATTGAGAATCCAAAGCCCTGCCACTTATGAACCAAGTGACCTCATTGAAGTCATTGCTTCAATTACCTTCTTTGTGAAAGGGAGATGAAATTATATCTACCCTGGAAGGTTCCGGTTATTGTACAATGTGAGTGGCATTTTTTTTTTCCAGAATTGATCCACTATATTTCTTCCCCCACCCCACTTTTCCTTTTAAAAAAAAAAATTCAGGTTCTAATTTTTGATAAAGCATTTTAAGGTTCACTGCAAAGTTGAAGAAAAGGTACAGAGATTTCTCCTATGCCCTGGTCCCCACACATGCACAGCCTTCCCCATTATCATCATCCCCAACCAGACTGGTTCATTTATTACAACTGATGAACCTTCTTTGACACATTGTGACTACCCAAAGTCCATAGTTTATGTTAGGGCTCATTCTTGGCGTGCTATATTCTGTGAGTTTGGACAAATGTTTAATGGCATGTATCCACCATTATGATATCATACAGAGTATTTTTGCTGCTCTCTGCTCTGGCTTTTCATCCCTTCTTCCCCAAGTCCCTAACAACTACTGGTCTTTTTACTGTCTCCATAGTTTGACCATGACTATCTTTTACTACCAGTGGTTCCTAAGGACTACACAGCTGACATCAGATATTTCCTCTTTAGGAATTTTCTGTGGGAAGATTCTCTCTTGACCCTGTTGTCACTGTTCATATCAGATTCGCTGTTCTGGCTGCTGGGCAGAACCTGAGGGTCCTGTTGTTATTCGAGGAGACATGAACAAGAAGAAGAAACCCACTCTAATTTCCTGGGTAAGAGTTAAAAAGGAAAAAGTGAAGAGAGGACTCATCTGTCCTTGAGTGGAAAAGGAAGAGAGACATATAAGGGAAATTCAACTCTGGAGACTGGAACTGTATTTAGGGCACAGTTCTCACCCTACTTTCAAAATTCATTAGGACTAGTTCATTGTGTTTCCCAAAGAAACAATTGGAAATGATTTTTAACACTCCAATTCACCTGCCTTAAAGTTTAAATAAATTTTCAGAGGGCTGACCTAGAAACCTAATCCTAAAGAATTCTGTTATGCAGAAAAAGCAAATGCATTCTGGATTTAAAACAAAAACAGAGAAAAACCTTACAAAGATATTTCTACCCAGATCCTTTATATACATCTCATTAGCTCAAGCACAAAATGCCTGAACACATGACAGCAATACTTATGAAGAGTTTTATGTGGAAAGGGAGCTTCCAAAAGGCTGAAAAATGATGATCAAACCTCAAGATAGAAGAAAAGCAAGAAGAAAGCATCTATTCTGTTTTGGAAAGCCATGGAAATGCTTTGGCATGGTCTTTTAGGAACGGTCACTGAACCTCCAGGTAGGTGTTAAATAGTCAAAACTTCCCTGACACCAGACAATATGAATAATGGAAAGTTGCAAGCAATTTCAGAGAGTTGAGAGTGCCTTTAAGGAAAATCCCAGTAAGCCCGTTCTTGGCTAAGTGGCCAAAGTTTTACATGTACCCAGACATAGTAATTAAACAAATGTGCACATATGCCCTCAACTTGTGATTCTGGACAATAGGACTATTAAGTTGCAATACTAAGACTTAAGTACATTCACTTGAACTAATTTAACTTATGTTTCAGATAATGGGGCAGCCAAGTTCCTGGAATTTGCCTTTTCTCATTATTTTTCTTTCTTCTGAATTTAAATCCCAGTTTACCTAAAGGTTTCAGTACTTTGACAGTTCTGATTTGCCTTAAATAGAGGTCAAGAGAAGCTCTTCTTATTTATAACCAGAAAGAGCATGTTCAGTGGTGAGAGAAATATCCCCACATGGTTCAACTCTAAAACTCCAATGGCAGATAAAAGTGAAGTTGGTGGCATGATGCACTTAGAAGATCTGCTTTGCATTTGTAATATTATCTGTTTGGTTGGTAGCCTAGTTTGCGGTTTTTCAAGAAAAATACTGCAAAGATTAATATCTGCTTCCATGTTGCTGTTCCTCTGGTTTGCACCATCCAGGATATAGGCCTGCCTGCTTTTCCATTTGTCTCCTTTGGGAGACTCAGAATTGATTTATTAAGTTGGATTAGCTTAGCTTGATGCAAAGAAATGTCAACGACTACTCAAAAGAAGTGATGGAAAAAGGACTAAAGAAACAAGTCAACCAAAAAGTGGGAGAAAAGAAAAAAATAAGGAAGGAGGGGAAATGATGATTGTCAATATGCTTTCTTAACTGAGAGTTTTAAAGACTGCAAAACATTGAGAATTTAAAGTAATGGCCTGGAAAATAAACTCAGATTAAGAAATGTCAGATTGCAGGATAATCTTGATGGGGTGGAAGAAAGAGAAACAGTGACTTTCCCTCACCCTCCCCACCCTGCACATAGAACATTGCAAATTCTTTGGATAAATACTTTTCTTTAAAAGTTTTTATTTATTTGAGAGAGAGAGAGAGAGAGAGAGAGAGAGCATGAGCAATGAGAGGGGCAGAGGGAGAGAAAGAAGCAGACCCCTAACTGAACAGGAAGCCCAATGTAGGTCCATCCCAGGACCCTGAGATCTTACCTGAGCTGAAGGCAGATGCTTAACCGACTGAGCCACCCAGGTGCCCCTGGTTAAATACTTCCTAATTCCTTCCAGAAGTCGTATCTTAATTTCTCTAAAACTTGAAGCATATAAGATGAGAAATTCTTGCAGGAAAAGGACAAATGTCTTAATGTCCTCTGGCCTCTGATTATTTTCTGTTTCTGTGGAGAAGTTCACAGAGCCACTTTTCGCTGGCTTTCAATGACATAGGGCTTAAACCAAAGTTGTGAAGGGTTCCAAACATTATGAGTCAAATGCTTATCTGGCTGACTCCAGTTGTCATATTTAAAGAATACACTTCCTTGAACTATTGTCTTGATAAGTATCTTTTCAAGACTGTGCTGAGTCAAAAGAATTTTTGATTAGTAAAGAGGAAAATGTCTTGGAGAAGAAATAACCTACCAAACATTTTCCCTGTTTGTGATCCTACTTGGAGTTCCCAGAATCATCCTGGAGTTACAGTGGGTGAATGGCCTTCTATTAATGGGATCATTCATGGATTACTTATATCACATGAATAACAGATAACAGTAATTGAGCATTTGTTCTATGCCAGGCACCATTCCAAGTGCTTTATATGTACGAATTCAGTTAGTCTTCACTGCAGTCAAAGGTGGAAGTATTATTATCCCTGTTGTAAAGATGAGAAAGCCAAATTTGGGTCATTGCCTGAGGTCACACAGGTCTTATAAGAGAGGCAGGATTCATATCTGAGTTATTCTGACTCCCAAATCCACACTTACAACCACAATACTGTGGTCTTCCCACTATATAAAGACACTCAAGGTTTTTTTTTTTTTTTAAGATTGTATTTATTTATTGTAGAGAGAGAGAGAGCGAGCAGAGGGGAGAGGGACAGAGAGAGTGAGAGGGATTCCCAAGCATACTCCCCACCCCACCAAGTGAGGACCCCGATGGGAGCTCAGTCCAAGACCCTGAGATCATGGCCTGAGACAAAACCATGAGTCAGACGCTCAACCAAATGAGCCACCCCGGTGCCCTGGGACACTGAGGTTTTTTGTTTTTTTTTTTTTAGATTTTTTTTTTTTTTTAATAATCCATTTCTGGCCATTGGTAGGAAGATATATTCATTTATCCTGGAATAGTTTTGTTGGCAGGAGGAAGTCTCTTTTCTGTTACTCATTCATTTAACAAAATGAGTTTAAATACAAAACAAGTCAGTCTTCACACAGCCGGAAGATGACAGGAAGGTTTGGAGAGAATACAGAAGACAAGCCTGTGTTCAGAAGAGATCGCTAACATCTTCCTGGCCCTCCTGGGATCAAGTGTGATAAGTTCCTTCTAAGAAAAAAGAAATTGTGATAAAACTTAAATAACTGATCATGTTTTTAATTTATTTTCTTTTCTTTGACATAATGGATGGTTTAAATTACTCAGCAGCAGGGAGTGATAAGAGACATGCTTTAATTAAGCGCGTGAAAGAAACATGTTTTGAACCATGAAGTCAGAAGGTGTGAGAAACTCCGATTTACCAGGGGCCAGCTGCTGGCAGAGGAGGAGTTGGTTGCCACACTCCTCAGAGCAAGAGGAAGCACAAGTGTCTCTTAATATGATGGATGTCTCAGCACCACAGGAGTAGAAGCAGCATCTGTTTCTTCCACCCAAAGAATAATTGACACAACCTCTCAACATGGTTGAAGTGGCTGTGAGCTGGGCAGTGTTCCTCGAGGGGTAGAGAGGGTGTGTGGTGCAAACTAGAGAAATTAGAGCAAAGTGGAAGAGATCAGCCCCCCAAATAAACTGGAGAGTTGTGCCGAATCAGGAACTCAGGAAAGGGATAAAGGGAGAAGCCCGGGGCTGGCCACTTGCAACCCCATTACTAATAGCACGTATCCCTTTTATTCTTCCTGCTTTGCAAGGTATGATGTTTGCACAAAAATGTAAGAAAATACCCTTGTGAGCCTGAAAGCTCTACCCCGTGAGGGAGAAGGCACCTAAAGTAACAGTGGTAAGAACTTAGAAAAATATTAAAAGCCATGGAGATTCCATAAAAATGCAAAAGCAATAGCTGTGCATCTAGGATGCCATTGCTTAGGGTCCAAGGAAAGCTTAACTTCGATCTTCTACTTTCTGCATTGATATTAGGGAAAAAGTAAATTTTCTCTCTTTTTCCAATATTTTCTAACTATGTAAAAAAAAACCTCACAATTTTGCACAAGGAGAAATGGATGAAATAACTGCAGATGTTCTCTCTGCCATGAGAAGACAGTGTGCTTGCAATTTTATTAATTCACTTATTTGTGAGGTCCCAGGTTCAACACATATTTGCTGAGAATCCTGAGAGAGGGAAATATGGCCATGCCATGATTTAATAATCTAAGAATCCAGAACTTGGAGACATGAGCACAGCCAATACAAAGTCTCTCTGCAGGTATTTCTGCAGAGAGGTATTTCTGTTGGTAAAATGGAACAGCATTTGTGGATGCATCCCAGTAGTGGGGATTTGGGAGACAGCAGTGTTGAACATGTCTTCACCACCAACCCAGCACCAGGCTTGACTGCCTGTGTGTAGATTCGAGACTTTTGGAGGTTGCAGAGTTCAAGCCATTATCATCCCTTGTAATTTTTTAAATTACGGAATGACATATAGCAGCCCTTATTGCAGATGGCACATAAAGCCTCCTCTCAAAGGCATTTTACTTCATGCTTTACCGTGTGGTGCAACTATGATCAACTCTGTGCAAATCCAAAGGAAGAGGAGAGCTCTGTTTCGTGTGAAACATGAGGTTGTCTCTCATTTCTGCTACAGCTGATACAGTGCCAACGTATAGCAGGGGGTGAAGAATTAAAATTCTACTAAAGATTTCTATTCTTGAAAGATATGTTCCATCTATAGTTTCCAAAATTATGCATTTTATGATTTTATAAAATTAAAACCCATTCTTTAAAATATAGAAAGAAAAAAAAACAGAGGGGCACCTGAGTGGCTCAGCAGTTAAGCATCTGCCTTTGGTTCAGGTCGTGATCCTGGGGTCTTGGGATGGAGTCCCACATCAGGCTCCCCAAAGAGAACCTGCTTCTCCCTCTGCCTATGTGTCTGCTTCTCTCTCTGTGTCTCTCATGAATAAATAAAATCTTCAAAACAAAACGAAACAAAACAAAAAACAAGTATAAATCTCCCTTAGAGTCAAGGGCCTCAACCAGTTCCACAAGGAGTCAGGGGTGGACTCAGAGGAAGTTAGAACCTTCTATCAAGTGCTCCAGAGTGTTTTTGAACATTGAAAAATAATATTTTGTGGAACATAATTGTCAAGGGTGAAGATCATGGATGCGGGGAACTCTACGGTGGCATCTAGATGCTGCTGGAAACACAGCTTTTGTGCAAGGACCTGCTCTCCTCAACCTGGGCTGGGGTTTTGCATAGTCAGTAGGCAAATAGTCGGTAGGCAGGGCAATGACCACACCTGTCTTTCTTTCTAGGAAGTCAGAGGTTTAGTAGGTTTTCACTGGGAGGGAGACAGCATTCTTGAAGGAATATTTAAATAAGAAGAGAAAGAAATGTAAGCTTATTCCCTGGGGGTCTCTGAAGGAAGACAGGAGACCGGTCTCATCCATCTAGCGAGGTTGAAATGTGTCTCTGTATCAAGAAAAGTAGAGAATGGTGTGTCAATTAGCTCTTATAGGCTTTAGATCTGTAGGGAATGGAAAAATGTAAAAAACAAAGCAAAGCAAAAAGGTAACTTGGTGTAATATTCTGAAAAGCCAAAGTTGAGTAACAGTAGCATCAGGTTATTCTAGGACATGGATTTTATGGCGGCAGGATTGGAAACCCTCCATTCCTCCTAGGCATCTGTTGGCCTCCTCCAATGGACCTCTTCCCCTCCCGTTGCATTGCTCTCCCCCAGGAAGCTTCTGGCTGCTTCTTCACCCCTCATTTCTGTACTCCCCAGTTTCTTTCCAGGAAGTCACTCCACGCCAACAAAGATACACGTGTTCCTTGTCATGGATACCCCTCGTATGTAGATTTACTGCATGGTTACTGAAGGAGCAGACTCATTTCGCAGTGCGTGAATTAATTTCAAATTCAGTCTCAACCTCTCTGGCACAGCTTTTGCAGCCAAGAGCTGCAGCTCAGATCATGTGCCCGAGTAGCCCCCACCCCTGCACCCATCAGCCAGATCTATTTTCTCTACAGAAGCACATGCATTGCCCCATGCTGACAGTCACTTATTTTAGCATTGGCTAATCACCAATATGTTCTGTTAAGTGAGATTCATAGATGCTGATTGCATTTATTGCATAAATTACTTCATTATTAAAATCAGGTCATTTGAGCCCCCAAACCATTAACATGAAGGTTATTAACATAATTTCATAAGCTAATAAATCAAGCACAGGAAAGGAATTAAAGGGTTCTTAGTGATAAGTGTTTCTTCAGAGATTAAGGAACACAATTTTCTTATGCATATATTAACATTTTATGAGTGGATTCATGCAAGAGCAGTTTTTTCTCTCTCTGCACACATGACTCACACTTCGTCTTCATGCTCGCCCTCTGAAGCTCATTTTCAAAATTAAGTTTTTTTTTCTTTTCAAATAACTGTAGAGCCGTTTTCAACGGAATCCATTAGCCTTCTGTAATGTGCACTACCTATAAAATTCTTATCTTTTCACACTCCTTAGACTGCAAAATCTTTGGAGTGGGGGGAGGAAGCAAGGTAAAGGTGGAAGGAAAAAATAAGTTGGATTGGTCTTAGATAATGCAATTTTCATTCTAGGTGAATTTCAAATGTATCCTTCGTCTTAAAAGGTTCTAGTGAAGTTCTAATTATCTCTCTAATTACAACACATACTGAGGTTAAGTGTTCTTATCAAATGGTGCATTAAAAATAGGTTTTATTCCCAGGCTGGATCTAATAGGTTGAGATACCGGCCTTAACACACAGAAATTGTGTTCATTCCACTTACCAGATTGTGAAAGATTCTGAGGGTCGGAGCCATCATTATCCAGTGCAATGGTGTTGCCTAGAAACGGAGATAAGTTCCCAATGTAAATTAGACTATACAACTTTATCCTTTGTGCAATTTGTGTAATGTTTTTAGCAAATAGCGACTGATGGGTCATAATTGAAATACGTGGAATGTTGTTAGCAAGCATTGGGTGTAATTTTAGAGGAGCATCTGGGAGATGGGTGGGACTTGCCTGTTCTTTCGAAGAACAAATGCAGTGACCGCGTCATACCTTTCCTCTAAATCTTCAGTGACTATGAATATTCCCTTGAACAAGTTACAGGCTTCCCTGGCCCTCCTCCTACCTGCCAGCTTTTAAACATTTCATTGCTCCTAGGATAGAAAAACATTTCTCAGCACAATCTACAAGTCCCACATGGTCTGCCCTGCCCAGCCTACTGGTCCAGCCTTGCTCCCCAGCTTGCTTACTATGCCGCTTGCTCTTAGTTCTTCATAAGCACCACTATCTCCCCACCACAGGGCCTTTGAACAGGTGTCCCTCTCTGATTACAATGCTCTTCTCTGCTCTTTGAACTCACCGACTCCTATTCATTCTTCAGATCTCAATAGCCACTTCCTCCAGAAAGCCTTCCCTGACCTCTCTGGTTAGGTCAAATCTTTCCTGGCTGTAACAATACCATGAATGTCTCATTTAAATATTTGTCACAGTTGAAATTTTTAGTTGAAGAAATTTTTAATTGTTATAATCTTCATGGCTAAAAACTTAAAATGAAATAACAAAGATTATCTAAAGCTGTCTAGCTTTTTGATTCCCATTCTCATGTATTCCATTACGTCTTCCACTAGAGAGCTACTTTTTTTTTTATTAGTTTCTTATTTATCTTTCCAGTATTCTTTTTTGCAAGGACAAATGCAAATATATATCCTAAATATATATGTTGGTTTTGCCCTTTTTAACACAAAAGATAATGTACTTTGTACGTGGTCTACATCATGACTCTGGAGCTTATTCTGTATTGAGACATTAAGAATGTTTCTCGGGATCCCTGGGTGGCACAGCAGTTTGGCGCCTGCCTTTGGCCCAGGGTGCGATCCTGGAGACCCGGGATCGAATCCCACATCGGGCTCCCGGTGCATGGAGCCTGCTTCTCCCTCTGCCTATGTCTCTGCCTCTCTCTCTCTCTCTCTCTCTCTCTCTGTGACTATCATAAATAAATAAAAATTTAAAAAAAAAGAATGTTTCTCCTTTTTATAGCTGCATAGACTTCCACTGTGTAACTCTTCCATTGTTTATGGAACCGATTCCTTAGGCTGGCAGTTACATTGCTTTCAGCCTTTCACTGTTACAAATACTGCTGCAATTAGTAACCCCATGTATGCATGCATGTCTCTCTCTCTCTCTCTCTTTCTGTTATTTATGCATGCGCAGGTTATATGTGGAGTAAATACCCAAAGATAGGTTTACTGGGTCAAAGGATGAATGAGTGTACGAGTAATTTCAGTAGATACCACAATGCTGTGAGCTGTATCATCTTGCAGCTTCATCAGCAAAACATGATCGTCCATTTCTCCCCGACTTTCCAGTCCTGTTTGTCCCAAGTTTGTGTCTGGGAGGTGAGAAGTGGTCCTCTGTACAGTTTAAACATGTATCTTTCTTATATTGATTACAGTTGGCTGCCTTTTCAGGTGCTTCAGGACCCTTAGTGGGTTTTGTGTGTATAAAATGTATGTCCATGTTCCTTGCCCACTTTCTATTGTGTGCTTAATCTCTTCCTTCCTGTTATCTAGGTGCTTTTTATTACAGAGATTAGCCATGTATCTGTGATATGTTTTGCAAATGTTTCCCCCAGTCTGTCATTCTTATGACTTTCCATATGGTGATTTTGGATAGTTAGTAACTATTTCTCCTGCTAAGACACTAATAATGCCAGACACACATCTCTTTTTGGCACCTCTAACATCCCAAAACCTTTTTTTTTCAATCTGTAAAAAAAAAAAAAAAAAAAAAAAAGGTTAGCTGTGTTGTAGATGGTCTCCAGGGCCCCCTCATCTCTGAAAATGTTCTGGTTTGCTTAGTTTCCCCTGCCTTCCCCTCCCTCTGCCTCTCTAAGCTGGAGCTCTAGGGGCTCTTATATCATTGGGAAAGGCGGAGGCTAACATAATGTTACCTGGGAAGCGCCTGGAAAGGCTCCCTACCCACAAGGATTCAACCTAATTTTCACCATCAGTGATACATTCAGTCTTAATTCCCACGGACTTTGTTCAAGTCTTTGTTACCTCTTGTCTGGATGTAAGCCCGTCTCCAAGTTTGGCTGCCTAGATCCTGTCTCTCTGACCTCCAGCCTATATGCTGCCTCCAGATGACACTTCTTATAGAATAGTCCTGATCAGACTACTTTCTCCTCCAGCTTTCTTGTATTGCCCATTTCGTTCAATATTACGCTTTCCACTTCCTTCCTGAGAAGGTCTCAAAGGACTTGTTCAGCTGCATGTCTCATTATGCTCTCGCTGATACCTTTTGTTCCATCCCATGGGCTTCTTGCCTCATCCACCTCAATGCTCTTCTCAGGTTGTTCCTTCCACCTGGCATGTCCTCTTTTAATCCAGTCTAATCTACCTACTAAGTATTTCCCATTTCTCACCATCCTCCTCTCAGCTGGGTTTGAGTTCTGTTTTCTCAGGGTGCTCACAATATTTTAAAAAGATAAAAGATCAGGGGTGCCTGGGTGACTCAGTCAGTTGAGCATCAGACTCTTCGGATCAGATCATGATCTTAGAGTCCTGAGATCAAGCCCTGTATTAGGCTCTGTGCTGAGTATGGAGTCTGCTTAGGATTCTCTCTCCCCCTCTGACCCTCTCCTACTGCTCACACACATGTGCACTCTCTCTCTCCCTAAAAAAAAAAAAAGCTAAAAGAACATATTCTATGCTTTTCTTGGAAGGTATGTGCATGGCTCTCCATCTACCAGAGTATGATCTCTTTGAGGGCAGAAATATCCTCATAGGGTTCTGTAAGAAGTAGTCTCTAAGGCACTTGTTGACTAGAATTGAGGCAACACTCAATTCTAGGAACTTTAATTTTAAATAAATTTGCACAATACTCCTGGGATAGATAGCAACTTAAGACTTACATAAGTAAGAGTTAGTTTAGCACAGTGGGTTTTTTCTTAAATTATGGTTCATGAGAACATTAGTGTGTGTGTATGTGTGTGTGTGTGTGTGTGTGTGTGTTTATGAGAGAGAGATAGAGGGAACATGTTCACAGGAGGAGAATGGTGTCAAGACGGAGGGAGAGTATATGTAGACGTTAGAAGTGAAGGTCAGTGAGGAGAATATCTACTCTGCATTTTGCCAAAGAGTATCTCTGCTCATTCCTGAGGTAGCCTGTCTCATTATCTTACCAAACTATATCCTTCCCATCTTTTTGACTTTGGATGAAATGTATCCATGAAAACTTTTCTAGTTAACTCGCAACCATCCACCTTACATCACTCGGCTAGGTTAATATATTCTGCATGGGTGTGCCAAGACATTATTGTATTGTATCTTGAGGCTACCCTTTGTCTGTCTTATCTCCTCTTTGGATTGTTCTTCTTGATTGTATTTCCTATTTAACCTTGTAGCATTTCTAGAGAAAGAGCTCATTAATATTTGATAGCGGGAGCATTCTTCAGGATTTGTGAGTGGGTCAGACCCAGCCTCTCCCATGACTGCCTAGAATGGAGATTAGGTTTTCCTAGGCTTCTTTGCATCTCTGTGTGGCCATGTGACTGAGTTCCCGTCAATGAGATGTAAACAGAAATGCCACATATAACTTCCAGAACTGGCTTTTGAAGTAAGAAGTCTCCCCCTTTGGGGCCCTTTCTCCTTCCCACTGAGAGGGATGCCAAGGTAATGAGTGAAACTTGAGCAACCATCTTACACTGAGGTGTAATCTCTAATGCTAAAAACAGCTGTGTAGTGAGATACAAAGAGCCTGAGTCTGTGATGACTTTCTGAAGACGCATTTCTAGACTGCCTATCTCCAGACTTCTTAGACATGAGAAATAAGGCTTCTGTCTTGTGTGGGTCTTCATGATTTAGTGTTTCATTGTTCTTGGCCAAACCTAATCCCAAGTGAATATAGTCATAGGATAGGACAGAGTGTGGAGATTTACAAGGATCCCTCACGCAAGAACCAAACTGATACTCTGCCTGGATAAGAATAATTTACAGGGGTACCTGGGTGGCTTAGCGGTTGAGTGTCTGTCTGCCTTTGACTTAGGTCATGTTCCCAGAATCCTGGGATCGAGTTCTGCATCAGGCTCCCCTCAGGGAGACTGCTTCTCCCTCTGCCTCTATCTCTGCCTCTCTTTGTATGCCTCTTATGAATAAATAGATAAAATCTTTAAAAAAGAATATCTTACAAATCATTAAAGGGGAGAGGAGGAAGATCAAAATTGTTCACTAATGGTCATATTTCCTTCTTGTTGAGAGCAGAGACTGTGCCCATAATGCAGTTCAAATACTCTGGAAGGGCAAGGAGTATCAGAGAACTGAAGCAGGAACAAGACAAAAACCACAACGTGTTATGGAAGCTCGAATGTAATGTGTCCTGGCTTTTCAGACTATCAGTAGCTAACTTCAAAGCATAGGAGATGTAGAATTTGATCACATGGTACCTTCATTCCTCAACTACAGCTAATTTTGTTTATGGCAACTAACACATTAAAATGAAATTTTAGTAATAATACCTCTCTTTATTTGAGCTATTGCCAGGAATTTGAAAGAAGAAAGCAAAAAAGAAAATTCTAGTCTGGCATCATTATTCCACAGAGCAAACCACCCAAGGAAATCCTTGCCAATAATGCAGTGACATGGGCATTACGTTCTGGTAGAGAAACTGACATCCAGAAGGGAAAGTGATTCACCCCAAACCACCCACCTACTTGGCTAACAACATGATTAGGCTTTGAACTCCCCTTGAGGCTCCTAGGCCAGTTGTCTCAGCACAGTCGTGTCAGCCCACTTATTCCTCTACCATCAGGAATATTCATTGTGCCATGGAAAAGTGGGGGGAAGTGGAATGGAATATTCATCTCTGCCATAAGGTTGTGGGTAACCAAACATTGAGCTTTCACCTACCACCCACAAAAGAGAACTTTAGCTTTCAGAATGTTTGTAAAGAAACATTCCTTCATGTTGTGTGTCTCCCTGAGTCTAAGAAGTGGGTTTTGCTTGAGAGAATGAGGAATAAGATGACATGTGTGCTGAGAAGAGCAGTGTCAGGCCATACCGATGTCTTTCTATGGGGTTTAGAAATCTCCAAGTCTTGAGCTGACAGGTGGGCTAGTCACAGTGACAGTTTACAACGTTGTAGTTGGGATAATGAAATGAAAAAATAAATATGAGGGGCACCTTGGTGACTCAGTGGGTTGAGCAACTACCTCTTGGTTTTGGCTCAGGTCATGATCTTGGGGTTGTGAGATAAAGCCCTGCATTGTGCTCTGCACTCGGTGAGGAGTCTGCTTCAGACTCTCTCTCTCCCTCTGCCCCACCCCCTCCTCTCAAATAAATCTTTAAAAAAAGAAAACAGAAAATATGACCAACATGTTCTTTGGTAGATGGCAATGTCCCAAAGCACAGAGCTCTTCAAACAATAATATTGCTATTTAAAAAAAAAAACAATGTGTTGCCGCTTTCTACTCAACCTTTCAGTGTATTTCTTGCTTATTATAAATTTCTGACACCTGTATGTGAACGGTGCTAAATCAGACTTGGCTATAACAAATCCTGATGTAATGGGAGATGTGCTTTTTCACAGGTTCTCCTCCTTGGCGCTTTAGGTAAAGTGGCCCAACTTAGAATCTCAGGTTTTAACATTGAAAGAAACCTCTTAGCTCAATATATAAGTAATCCAGTCCCCTCATTTATAAATGAGAAAATTTGAGGTCTTAGGAGATGCAAGATTGTGCCCAAGGTCACAAAGCTAGTGGAGTATCCCTTCCATTCCTTTCATATCTTTGCAGAACAGATTAAAAATATATTTTTCCCTCCCCTTCTGTTTTCTCAGTCACCAACATTCCAGATGCGACCCAACTGTTTGGAATCATAAATATGGCACAACAAAGCAATACTATATACAATTTATCAAATGATGATGATTATTTTTTGTACTCTGTAGGAGCAAAATGTATCATCACCATTCACTCTTTCTCACTTTTGTTGTCAGCTTTTTATGCCTGGGTTGAACTGGTTGTTCTTTGCACTGAGGTGTGTGTGTGAGGATGTCATGTGTTAACAAGCTAATTAGTAGCATTTCTGAGCAGAAGTAGACCTTGCTAACACAACCTGAGTCTTTGTGTCACAGTGCTGCTGGATGCAGGTGCTGCTCTTAGGTGTCAACAAACCTCAATACAATGGAGACATTACCCAGGGCTAGGAGAAGTCTTCTGAGAGCAGCAGATGACCTCATTTGGAGCCTTCTAAGTAGCTGTATTGGCCATTGGTCTGAGAAAAGTGCTAGATGCCTGAAGGCCCCTGGTAACCCAGTGCTAGCTCCCAACACCTCTCACAGATATTCACATGGAACCAACTGCTGGCACCCAAAGAAGCAGCACGTACTTGTGAAAAGAGCCATAGTGCTAAGGGAAAGAAACTGAATTCTACCCACCAGCCTGCCTCCAGCTGGGTGATGTTCCCACCCCATCCACACACTTTGTCAAAATTGTATTTGGCCAAGCTTTCATTCCTGGGACAGAAGTTATCAGGCAAGAGTCCAACAAGTAATGAAATCTCATGCTTTCAGGGGTGGAGAGCGATGCTGTATTAATGTAAGAGGACGAGAAGGTGATCAAATCCACATCTTGTAGACATAATTTATCTGATCTACTTCTAATAGCATCACTAGGACATAAGATAGCAAAGTTCTATTTGACGATTCCAGGGGATTTTGTTATTTCACTTTCATTGAAAAGGATCGATTGTGGCACTTTCACGTTTCATTTCAGATGTTGAGAATAGGAAGTTTGCTTTCCCAGCTTGGACTCAGAAAAACAACTAATGAATTCACCAAGTATTTATTCAGCACCAACTCAATAGGCTTGAGCCTGTGCTCAGATGCTGGGGTGAAAGCTCGGACCTGCACAATCCTGGGAGTGCATTGAAGGCCTCATGCAATCCATATAAATGCCCTATTGAGTACCAATCTGGCCCAGGCAGAGAAGGCTGTTTTGACATTCCTATTTTGAGATTGCTACGTGGTAATTGCCACCTTCTCTGCATTATTTTTTTTTTTTCCTTTTCCTTCAGAGGGAATACAAAAATTTCTGAACTCTTGTCACTGGTGTTTAATGAAAACTACCAGAAACTGACTGTCATGCAGAACACAAAGAGTATAATTGGTTTCACAATTACTTAATGCTCCTAAAAAACAAACCATAGGGACTTCCAGGGAAACATGGAAGATTTAAAAAAAAAATGACTTTACCTCCAATCCCTCTCAAACTCCCATTAAGATGACAGGAAGAGAAAGGAAAAGGAAAAAAAGCACACATCAATAAGGACTTTGAGGACAAAAGGGGAAATAGCAATATTTTGAAAGCCAGGGAGCAGATGGATAGGCAATAAGTGACTTAGGAGGGCAAGAGAAAGATGAATGGCAAGAGCCCATGAGAAGTGAAGCCAAAAAGCAGGATTAACAGAGCCACAGAAGTCTATAGTGTCAGCAGCAGTGGCACCAGCTGCTTCCAAAGGGGTGTATGCAGGACTGGAACCAGGAGGAGTGGTTGGAAGTCTGTTGAAGTGGTAGTTCCACCGAGGATCTCCTACAGCATCCCTGCCCTACCTCGTATAAGACAGGAGGTGTATTCTCAAAAGAGGTTGAGCAAGAAGATCCTGGACTAGGGACCACTGGGAATGACTGAGGGCATCTGTGACATATGACAGCCATGGAGACTAAGCGGAAGGGGGCGGGGGAGGGCGGCAGCATCTGCAAACCTAGCAGTGACACCACCAGCACCATTGTACTCTTGCTCCTAGACTGCTGGCAGCCAGGCCAGCAAATGCACTGACAGGAGAAAGGAGACTTTGTTTTGGGTAAACTGGTCGACCCAAGAGAAAGTATCTACAGATACTGTGGTAACTGTGATAAGCAGAATAGTTAGTCCATGTCCCAATCCCTGAAACCCGTGCATGTATTAGAGTACAGGGCAAAGCAGAATTACACGGCAGTGGAATGAAGATTATGCTAATCAGCTGCCCCTGACATAGGGAGAGTGTCCCAGGTCATCTAGGTGGACCCAACATAATCACCAGGGTTCTGAAAAAGCAGAAGAGAGAGAACAGGTCAGAGGGATGTGACGTGAAAGAAGCTGACCCAATGTTGATAGCTCTGAAGACGGAGGAAGGGAGCCCAAACCCAAAGAGTATGGGTGGCTTCTAGAAGCTGGGAAAAGGAAGAAAATGGATCCTTCCTGAGAGGCTCCAGAAAGGAATGCAGCCCTCCCAACACCCTAGTTTTAGCCCAGCGAGACTGTACCAAACTTCTGACCTCTCCAGAACTGTAAGATAAATAAAATGTGTTGTTTGAAAGAACCAAGTTTGTGGTCATTTGCTGCTGCTGCAATAGAAAACCCATGCAGATACTATGGGAAGGGGACCCACCTCCTGGATCCCATCAGTTGCAAATCCTACCCATACTCTCTGGACTGCCATTAGCTTTTTACAACATCCAAGGAATAACATATATTTGATGGAAATATCATAAAAGGCAAAGTTCAAAATTAATAAGCATCACAGAGGGAAGAGACCATGAAGGGACCAGGGGACAATGTAAAGAATAAACAGGCAAACAAACAAACGAACCCTCAGAGAAATAAGAGAGAATATTGTATCCACTAAACCAAAGAACCAAATGCCCTTAAAAAGGAACATCCAACAGATTTAAAGAGCTCTCAGTATTTAAAAATATAATAGGCTAAATAAAATATTAAATTAGAAATGTAGAGAAATAAGTTTAAAAACCTCCAGAAAAAGAGGTCTATGGCAAGCTGTGGACATGGGTCCTTATTAAAAGTAGATACTCTACTTTGAGCAATACCACGTGAAACCTAGGAGAAAACAAGAGGATAAAATGGATTATTATGCTCAGAAACATTTATTAACCCAGGACAAAAATAAGTACAATTTCCCCAAAACAGTTCGAGTAACTGACAGAGAAGTTATTTGTCAGATTGCTCATGTTTACATGGAAGGGGATATGATAGCCTGTGCGGTGAATGCTCATGAGCTTCCAAAGTATGGAAAGCCTGACAAAGCATGCTGCCCCATATTATACTGACCTACTGCTGGCCTGTAGGCTTCTCAGTAGGTTTGACAGAGACAAGATCTATGAAGGCCAAGTGGGGGTGACCAGAGGTAATCACAAGGAGGATTGTCCTTGTCAAGCTGGTGTTTCACCTACTATTTGAATGCAGGCCTTTGACAGAACTACCGCTAGATACAGTTTTGGAGGCCCTCACAAGACCACATGACTCCCTGGTTATGATTCAGAAAGCAAGGAATTCAATGCAGAAGTCCACTGAAGGTATACCATAGGTCAGATCACGGCAGAGGACATGTATTACCTAATGGAATGGAAGAAAGATGATGCTTACAAGAAACAATTCTCTTGCTCTGTGGAGAACGACATAAACTCCAAACAAGAAAACTCATACTACTATATGGAAGAATCCAGACTATAGGGTGAAGCCTAAGAGGGCACCTGGGTGGCTCAGTGGTTGAGCGTCTGCCTTCAGCTCAGGGCGTGATCCTGGAGTCCTGGGATCGAGTCCCATATCGGGCTCCTTGCATGGAGCCTGCTTCTCCTGTCTCTGCCTCTCTCTCTCTGCCTCTCTCTGTGTCTCTCACGAATAAGTAAATAAAATCTTTTAAAAAAATAAAATAAAACAAATAGTTTTAAAGTAAGAGAAAAATGAGAAAATAAGAGTCTCTATAAAGGATACCCAAAAGGTGTCCCAGAATGAGATGGAAGCTACTGGACCCAGAGTCAACAAGCCTAGTGCAGGAATGGAAGAAGACCCCCAATGAGATACAGACAGCACTATGTTTTTTCAGAAGTCCAGTAACACAGGTGATTCTTCAAGAAACTTCTAGAGAAGAATACCTGATGATGGACAAAGGATCAGGCTTCAGAATGATCTCAGTGGTCTTAAAAGTAATACTGGAAAGTAGAAGAGCAGTGCCTGAACAGCTCTGGAGAAAGTGGTTTCCCCCATTAAGTTTCCAAGTGAGCAAACAAGTCTGCAAGTGCAACAGCATTGCTCTTCGGCCATTTGAAGACTCAAAAAGTTGCCTCCCATGCACTGTTTTTCAGGAATCTACTAGAAGTTATGTTCCTCCAAGATGAGGAGGAAACTCAGAAAGCAGATGCTCTTAGCCAAGCAACAGGGCACTCTACAGAAGAAAGCGGAGAGAACCTCAGAGTGATTACTATGTAACAGGCCCAAAGAACACCCAGCTCGGCTTGGAACAGAAGGACAGAGGGCTCAGAAGGGATGAATCCAAGGCCGTGGGGGAAGCAACTGGCAATTCATCTGTTGCATTGGTCCTTAGGAAGTGCATGCTTACTGCAGAGAGCTTCCCTGGAGCTGAATTTGAAAAACACAGCACACAATTCAAAACAAGACAATTATTTGCTCGGAGGATTGGAGCAGAAATCTGTGTATGTAAAAGAAAATATAATCCTAGGCCAGGATGAGCTCTAGTCATACGTGGGTGTCAATCACTACAATAGGGCAAATACTGAATACTGACTTCACTCCGGTGGGTGCTATAGGACATGCTGGTGGCTCTATAAAGACGACGGTGGTGAGGAGGACTGAAGACGCGTGTATACATGTTATTCACTGGGCTGGATTGTAGAAGTGGCCACAACACTCTTCTCCCTGTTCTTTCACAAAGCATAGCATGTCCTGTCAAGAGATAGAGTTTGTTTGTCCTTCCCTCAAACCCAACCAGCCTTCTGTGAGAATGCAGCGGGAGCACCAGAAAGCCAGTTCCGAGCTGGGTCCTCAAGAAGCTTCCTGTGCTCTCACTTTGCACCATCGAACTCTGACCCTCCCGTGTGTGAGCAAGCCCAGCACAGTCTGCTAGAGGATGAGAGAATCCATGGAGTGTGAAAGAGCCACCCCAGCTGAGACCACTTAGACCAGCCAGCCCCCTCCCCCCAGCCAACCCCATAACCGACCACAGCTGCATGAATGAGCTCAGCCAAGTCCAGAAGGATTGTCCAGCCCAGCCAAGTTCAACTTGGTTCAACTGCTGATCCACAGGCCAATATGTTTCGGAGTCCTTGGTTACACAGTAAAAACTAATTGATATTGTGTGTGTGTGCGCACGTGTGTGTCTGTAGGAAGATGTTCCTGCAAATGCGGAGTTTTGGTGTTCTGTCAGGGGAATCAAGACATCTACATAAATCTGGAAAATCAAGCAATACAGCAGAAGCAGGTTATTCAGAAACAGGAAGACAAAATAGTGAATAGATTTTAAAGTGGATATTCGAGGAATGGAAATCAGGGGTTGGTAGGGACAGACTGGAGGGCTGTGCTTTTTTTTCTCAATTGTTTAAGAATTGCTTGATTTTCTTAAAGTCATGTACACATTTCACTTTGATATAATTGCAAATTAAGTGGAAACAAAAAAGAAAAACAACCAACCTTCCAAGTTATTGATAGTCCGCTGGGGTAGAGCGTTTGCCCCGGCCGGCGGTAGTCATGTGTGCAACACATGCCCTGGTGGCTGCAGGAATTCCCTGCTAAGCCATTGCCACAACCCTTTGGATTTCCCCTTGGATTAATATTCAGTCTTCAGGCTTGCATACTTGTGGTCAGTACACAGTGGGAGCATGGAAGACAGCCCCTGGAAGAGGGGCTCAGCCCCTGCAGGTGTTCCCCAAGCTGTGAGTCTCCATTCTAACAGAGTCAGCGAAGGACCACAGGCATCAAAAATAATGGAACACTGGCTGCCGCCAAAATCAGGGCATGGAAAAATTGGTCATTAAAAATTATTCTGTGGTAAAAAAGCAAAACTATTCTGTGGTAACACTGTTGAATTGGCAGGGCATCTAGGTGGCTCAGTGGTTGAGCAGACGCTTCTCCCTCTGCCTATGTCTCTGCCTCTCTCTCTGTTTCTCTCATAATTAAATAAATAACATCTTTTTTAAAAAAAAAACCAACATTGTTGAATTGGCATGAATAAAAAGTGGAGCAATCACTTTGCATAATCACCATTATGTAACATGATGAAACAGCACTGTAAAAACCAACCCCTCCAACACACACACACAGTTTTTTTTTTTTTACACACACACTGTTGTAGCAGAAATGGTTTTTGTCAGATGATCATTCTCTTCCCTGTTACTACTCTCTGTGCTTTATGTGTATTTTCCTCTTTGTCATTATGATTTTGAGGTGTGTTTATTAAATTCCCTCCCCTGGGTGAGGTTGGGAAGAAGTAAGCAATGTTTAGAAAAGGCACAGAAGGTAAAAGCAACTAGACACCAAGTTGACGTGTTTGTCAGTCCGAAGAGCCTAGGGAATGCCAGAGCAACAACCCCCCCAGATCTCTGTGACTTAACATCTCAGGCTACATGTCCAGAGTTGAGTCTTCAGGAGGAGTCTGGTTAGCCAAGTCACTCAAAGATCCATACAGATCCAGGCTGCCACTCTTGCTTCCTCTCAAAACTGACCAGAAGTGACCAGAATCATTTCGCATGGCTCTGTCTGTATTCAAAAGGATGGGAAGACACCATGCTGCCATGTACCCAGAAGGAGAACTGGAGTATTCGGGACACATTCCAGCTCAATCTGGTGCTCTGTCTGCTGTTCAACATTGTTGCACATCACCTAGAATATAAACTAGTTGTGTTTATTTTTATCCAAGCACAGGATCTTTTCCTAGACATGTTTTCCTCCAGCAAAGTATCATGCTTTAAAGGCAGATCATGAATCTGGCTAAAGAGGGAGGGCCCAGGAGGTTATACGAGGTACGAAAGTTATGTAAAGTGATGTGGTTTCCTTTTTTTCTTCCTGCGGTTTAATGGTGGAGCTCAGTATTTGCAGACCAATCCTCGTCTTCCTTAAGTGGTTTCTATAACAAGATCATTTTATTTCACCTAATCACTAACCAATGTATTTTTTGCTTCCAAGTAGAACCTTGTTTTTGCCTAAATTTTTGAAGATTGTGAATTTAAGCAAACACCACTTTTGGCCCATTTAGGAAATGACCCTAGTTGGCCTGGAAATAGCAATGCTAATGTATAAATGAGAAAACTGCATTTATCTAAGTCTCAGAGCAACAGTTGCGCCATGAGAAGGAGAGGTTAAGGTGAGCAGGGCCTGTAGGTCTGGATGATCAAAGTAGAGTTTTCGGATGAAACATGTGGCATGGGAAAGGAGCAGAGTACATTCCCATCTCCGGTGACTAAGGAAGGAAACTACTTTTCCTGCATTTATTTGTGAAGAACTATAGTGATAAGACCCGGGCTTTTCTCTTGCAGAAAGATGGAAATAGAGAAGCAGGGGTTCCAAATCCTTAGCCAAAGTCCCCAAACCCTTTGATCCTGCAGCTTCTAATGTGTCATGCCTCACATCCAAGTATGAGTTCACCTGCTCCGTGAAATCCAAACAAGCGAAAGGCTGAAATAATTGGAACTCTTTATTGCATTGGAGTAAGAAAAATAATGCATGGCAAGGAAACCAGTAGAAATCAGGCAACCTCCGAAAGAAAAGCAGGTCCAGAATGTTACAGGGTTAGGACCGATTTCAGTCCATTTCTTAACTTCTCAAAAACACATGGCACTTTGAGGCAAGAATAAATTTCACTAGGATGAACCACTTATCTAATAACTTTGCTCATTTTGAAATCTAAAATCCTTATTATGGAAGGTTCCAACTCATCTGAATGATAAGTACCGTGGTCTTCAGCATGGGACCTAATGAGATCTGTTATGCTTATTTGTTGTGAACATTCATACCCGTGAGTATATGCCATAAGCTTCAAACCATCTATTATGGGTCATGAGAGCACTCTCCAGGTCTTCCTAACTAAATGTCCTGACATAGGACAATCAGAGGTTGGAAGGACTAATGTGAGCTGGTCTGTTCTTTTATCTCATGCCACATGCATAGATTGTTTCTGGCCTTAGCACGCCCTCTTTTAATTAATTTATTTAATTTTTAAGTTTTTAAATTTTATTTTAATTTCAGTGTAGTTAACGTACAGTGTTATAATAGTTTCAGGTGTACAATATAGTGATTCAACAATTTCATATTTTACCCAGCAGTCATCAAGATAAGTGTGCTCTTAATACCCTTCACCTATTTCACCCATCCCCCATCCACCTTCCCTCTAGTGACCATCTGTTTGTTCTCTAGAGTTAGGATACTTCTGGCCTCAGGCCCTTTATATTGCAAATGGTAGTTTACTGGTTGTAGATTACTATATCATAAATATTCCATCATATAAGTATAGATTTGTAGATGTTTGTTCACTTTAAACCGCTTTTATATTCTATTAATTGATTTTTCTAGATCAGGGTTTGTCAACCATGACATTAGATATTTTGGATGGGTAATTCTTTGTTATGCGGGGAGGTTGTCCTGTGAGTTATAAGATGTTGAGCAGCATCCCAGGCCTCTATTAAGTAGATGTCAATAGCACCTATACCCTCAGTGGTGACAAAAATGTCTCCAGACATTGCCAGTGTCCCTTGAGGGTGGCCAAAACCACTCTCATTTGGGAACCACCAGGCTAGAGCACTTCTATTTAACAGAAATGTAATGCAGTTCATAAGTGTGGCCTCAGAAGGAATTTTAAATTTTCTAGTAGCTACATTAAAATAAATGTAAAAAGAAATTAACAAAACAAATTGTAATGATTTTTAACTATATATACTCAAAATGTTATTTTAACACGTAACAATATAAAAATTTTCATGAGGTAGTTTCAATAGTTGTTTTGCTTTATGTTCTTACTAAATCTTTGAAATCTAGTGTGTCTTTTATACTCACATCACATCTCAACTTGGATGAGGGCTCAGTTACCACTTGTGGCCAATGGCTATCTTGTTGGACAGCAAAAGACTACATGATTGTTATGGATTGCAAGTTTATGTCCCTCCAATATTCAGTGGAGGAGGCAGTTCAAGATAGTACATAGGAAGATTCTCAACTCACTTCCTCCCTTGGACACAACAAATCTATAGCTGCATATGTACATTTTCTTCTAAAAAGAACCTGAGAACTACTTGAACAACTACTCCACAACAAAGGATAAAAGGGCCAGTAGGAGACGCAGAGATACAGTTTTACAAAAAACCTAGCCCCTAGTGTGGTAATCTACCATCAGAGAAGTCTTACAAATACAGAACTCCCCCTTGAAGAGTGAGGGGTTTGTGCCCCACAGCAAGCAACCCCAACCCTTAGGACATGCACTAAAGAGACAAACCCCCAAAGTCTGGCTTTGAAAATCAGTTTGGCTTATATCCAAGAGAACCATGGAACATAGGAAATGATGAGTCCACTATTAGCATACATGCATACAGACTCATTTGTCCTAGGATCCAGTGCAAAAAAGCAGTTTGAAAAGACTCCAGACCATATGTGAAGGAGATTCATTACTAATCTTAAAGCATCTACCAGAGGAGCAAAAGCCTGTTGGAACTCTCTTCAGGATGGCTGGCTGGCAGGTACCACTTTAATTTTAATTTATTTTATTTTAGATTGTATTTATTTATTTAACAGAGAGATAGAGAGAGCCAGGAGCACAAGTGAGAGGAATGAATGGCAGAGGCAAAGGGAGAAGCAGGTTCCCCACTGAGCAGGGAGCCTGATCCCAGGGGCCTGGGATCATGACCAGAGCTGAAGGCAGATGCTTAACTAACTGCACCACCCAGGTGCCTCAGGCATCACTTTTATATTCTCTCTCTACCTTGCTAATGCTTGTGCTAGTGGGCACTCTGACTCTAATTTGCTAGCACCTGCTCATGGGCCCCATTGGAAGTGGTGGGTGAGTGCTCCCCCCTGCACTGCTGCCCAGCCTCCTGGAGGTAGTGGGCAAGCAGCCCCCCTTTCCACAGCCATCAGGCACATATAGCCCACACATGAGATGCTTCTTGATCTCAAGAGTCTGGTGGCCATGGGGGATTGTGTTTCTGTGCCCTGTAAGTCTGAAACAATTGGAGAGACAATATGAGAGACAATCAAGAACTAAGGCAAGGTTAAATGATAAGGCTCATCATCTATACAGGGCCATCCCTTTAAGACTAGGAAAGATAGCTGTTTTGGCTACTACATACAAATAAATACAGAGAGTCAAGCAAAATGAGGAAACAAAGGAATACATTCCAAATGAAAGAGTAAGATAAAACCTCAGGGTGGGGGCAACCTGGGTGGCTTGGTGGTTTGGTGCTGCCTTCAGCCCGGGGCCTGATCCTGGAGACCTGGGATCAAGTCCCACATCGGGCTCCCTGCATGGAGCCTGCTTCTCCCTCTGCCTGTGTCTCTGCCTCTCTCTCTCTGTGTCTCTTGTGAGTAAATAAATAAAATATTTAAACAAACAGAAACAAAAACCTCAGGGTGGAGGGAAAGCTTGATGAAACAGAGATAAGTAATTAGTAATATATATAGAGAGAGAGACTGTTATATGTGAGCTTCATGGTAACCACAAAGCCAAAACTTATAATAGATACACAAAAGGTAATGAGAAAGAAACCTAAACATAATACTACAGAAAGTCATCAAACCACGAGGAAAGGAAGCAAGAGATGAAAAAAGGAACACAGTAGAGCTACAAAATAGCCAGAAAACAACTAACAAAATGGCAATAAGTACGTACTTATCAATAATTATTTTACATGTAAATGGACTAAATTCTCCAATCAAAGTGTTAGAGTGGCTAAATAGATAAAAAATACTAGACCTATCGATATTTTGTCTATAAGAGATTCACATCATGAATGTGAATGGAAGGCTGAGAGTGAAGGGATGGAAAAAGATGTTTCATGTAATCGGAAACCAAAAGAAAGCTGGGGTAGTTAAACTTACATCAAACAAAATAGACTTAAAAAAATATATATTTTATTTATTTATCCTGAAAAACACACACAGAGAGGCAGAGACGTAGGCAGAGGGAGAAGCAGGCTCCCTTCAGGGTGCTGAATGTGGGACTTGACCCCAGAACCCCAGGATCACACCCTGAGCTAAAGACAGACATTTAACCACTGAGCCACTCATGTGTCCCGAAAATAGACTTTAAAACAAAGGCTATAACAAAAGACAAGGATAGGCATTACATAACAAAAAGGTGTTAATTCAACAAGAAGATATAACATTTGTAAATGCTTTTTTTTATCCAACATAGGGGCCTATTAACCAAATATTATCAGAACTAATGGGAAAAATGAATAGCAATACAATAATAGTAAGAGACTTTAATACTCCACTTACATTAATGTATAGATCATTCAAATAGGAAATCAATAAGGAAATATCAGCCTTAAATGACACATTAGACCAGGTGGACTCAATGGAAACATTTAAAACATTCCATCCAAAGCAGCAGAATATATATTCTTCTCAAATGCATTTGGAATGTTCTCCTGGATAGATCATATACTAGGCTACAAAACAAGTCTCAGTAAATTTGAGAAGACTGAAATCATATCAAGCATCTTCTCTGACCACAGAGGTATGAAACTATAAATCAATCATAAGAAGAAAACTGGAAAAATCATGAATATGTGGAGATTAAACAACAGGCTACTAAGTAATCAATACGGCAACCAAGAAATCAAAGGAGAAAAACAACAACTACAACAAAACCTTGAGACAAATGAAAATGGAAATATAACATACCAAATCTATGAGGTGAGGGAAGTTCATAGTGATACAGGCCTACTTCAAGGAATAGGAGAAATCTCAAAGAAACAATCTAATTTTACACCTAAAGGAATTTGAAAAAGAAAAATAAATGAATGCCCATGCTAGTAGAAGGAAGGAAATAATAAAGATCAGAGTAGAAATAGAGACTAAAAAGATAGTTAAAAAGATCAATGAAACTAAGAGCTAGTTCTTTGAGAAGATCAACAAAATTGGAAAACCTTTGCCAGACTCACTAAGAGAGAGGGCTTGAATAAAATCAGAAATGAAAGAAGAGAAATTATAGCTGATACTGTAGAAGCACAAAAGATCATAAGAGACCTATGAAAAATTGAACAACCTAAAATAAATAGATAAATTCCTAGAAACACACAGTTTTCCAAGACTGAATCATGAGGAAATAGAAAATCTAAATAGACTAATTGCTAGTAAGGAGACTGAATCAGTAATCAATATACTCCCAACAAAAGTCCAGGACCAAGACACTTCACTAGTGAATTCTTCCAAACCTTCAAAGAAGACTCATACCTATCCTTCTGAAACTCTTCTAAAAAACTGAAGCAGTAGGAATGCTCCCAAACTCATTTTACGAGGCCAGCATTACATGGATACCAAAACCAGACAAGAACACCATAATAAGAGAAAATCACAGGCAATATCCTTGAGAAACATAGATATAAAAATCCTTAACAAAATATTAGCCAACCAAATTCAACAATACATTAGAAGGATTATACACCGTGATTAAGTTGGATTTATTCCAGGGATGCAAGGATGGTTCAATATCTGCAAATCAATCAACATGATATACCACACTAGCAAAATAAAGGATAACAATTCTAGGATAATCTCAATAGATGCATAAAATGCAAATGTTGAAACTAATCCACAATGGAGGTACTAGTGAGTTTGGAAGGTAATTATGTTTAAATGAGGTCATGAGGATGGAGACCCCATATTAATGTTCTTATAGGAAGAGACTGGCACTTGCTTTCTCTCTCTCAGTCCTGTGATAATAACAACCAGAAAACTGCTATTTGCAAACCAGGAACAGTGCTCCCACCAGACTTCAGATCTGCCAAAGCCTTAATCTTGGACATCTGCCTCCAGAACTGTGAGAAATAAATGTTTATTGTTTAAGCCACCCAATAGCTTACATGAATATGTGTGCACCCATGCACCCATGCATGATGCCTTCTTCCTGTCGACTGTCTTCTTGCAAGTTGTGGTGATGAAAAGGTAGATAGAACACAGACATTCTTGTTTAGTTATGTCATGCTAATTTCGTGTGGGTGCACTTGTGTCTAAAGAATTGCACAATGACAACTAAAGTTATGGCTGACCATCCACCATGCTCTTTGGTTTATCATAAAGGATTATATTCAGGAGATGTTTACTGCTAAAAACATTATATGAAATGGTAAACGTCCTAATCACAGTGTCTCACAATGCTGGATTAACTAAATTTCTCTACCAAGCATTCCAGAGGAATAGTAAGTTTTTAGTTTTGTTTTGTTTCAGTGTATTCAGTTTTTGGATGAATCTTGTTGTAACACTGGTTAATAGAACTGTGTGCAGCAAAGAGGATAAAAGAAGTTTCATTGATGGCCATTCTTCCCTGTAGAGAGCCTTTTTTTTCCATTCAAGGCTACCTACCATTTAGAGAATTAAAACAGTTTTCAGAGTGAGACTTGATTATTGAACTAGTGTAGTTGAGTCTTTTTACTCCTGGCTAAGACAGGTCTCCTCTCTGTATATATTTCCCTTTGTGTTGTTTTGTTCACGAATCTTCTTGCCCTGACAACCATCTGTAGAAATGCTGCCAAGATGATGAGTAAGACACCTTCAGCCCAAATTATTTCCCTTTAATTTTTTCATTCTAAAACCGAATGTTCTTGAGATCTTCTAATACTATCTGCCTTCCAAACCTTCAAGATTATCAAAATCCTTTGGGGGGGATATTTTTAAAAGACTAGGGGCACAGAAAATATAGAAAATAGAAATGACAAAAAAAAAAGAGGATTATGAAGATCAGGACATTTCCAAACAGGAAATAAAAAGCAATATACAAGTGTGTTAGGCAGTTCATTAATAAACACATGTTATTTTTCTGGAAAAAGAAGTCTCAAAAGACTCCACCTCCAGAGATTTTATTTTATTAGCTCTGGTGTGGGTCCTGACTATTGCATATTTTTAAGCCTCGTGGGTGATTTTAATGATTAACCATGTTTGAGAACCAGTGGTTTAATTTCCTGCCTGAATTAGAAGAGGCAGCAAATGCTAAGGAGACTTATCCTAAAATCCTTTGTTTTTGTTTTGTGAGCCCTTCTCCGGGCTGAGTAAGATCCTGTCCAATGTGGGTATATATACCTGAGGTTAATGAGACGTACTCTGAGGTTAAAGTGAAGATTTGATTTTATCTGTTACTAATGGTCTGTCTTCAAACAAGTCATTTATTCTTGCAATCAGTTTTTTCTACCTGCAAAATGGATTTTGTAAGCAATAACCCTTACTTTAGTTTGTTGAAAATGTGATTTGACATGTATTTAGGCTGTAGGAGGTACATTAATTAAAACTGTTATGATTATTCATTTTCATATAAAACAAATTATCAAACTTGCTTCTCAGTATCAGATAGACACAAATATATATGGTTTCTCTGATCTCAAATAAAATATAAAATTAACATAAAATATGTTCCACAAAATTATTTCTTATTGTTTTTAAATATGTCATTTTATCATATTTGGGTAATGTTTCATATTTAATGCATAGATATTTAAAGCATTCTTTTGTTAATATTTTGTAAATAATAGGGCTAATTTCAATAAGACATAAAAAGAAAACTGTGGTTAATAACTAAGTATGAAAACATGGCTAGTTAGAATTAATCTGCATATGTAAACTTAATTAACATTTATTTTATTCAAATTGAGTAGTTTGCATAAACGTTGAAGGGTATTTACTTTATGGCATGTTTTCATTTTGTGAAAGCTCCAATACTTTATGAATATCACAATGGCTTCAAACAGTTATTCCGAGATAATCAGGATGTTATAATGATTGCTCAATTTTGGTGGTGAATTTGTTTTCATGGATAGTCATTATTATGTAATCCATCAAGTGTGTTTTGCGTTTGTCTTCAGAGACAACTTTTCTATCTATGCAAAATCTTGATGATCTAGAAAGATGGAAGGTAGTATCACCCAACATTGAGCTATTTTGCCAAGAGGATACTGCTTTGATTTGTTTCTTATCTATCACGAGAAGTGGCACACATGTGGAAACCATCTCAGATCTAAGCCAGTGCCATATGCATCTTGTAAAATACCACCCTCTGAGGCAGTGGAGAAAAGCTCTCTATTCCCATCTCCACCCCATTTCCTGCAACTTCTGTGAAGTCACAGAACTTGGGGAAATAGTGGCGCTTCCTGGCCTAGATTTATCACCATCTGGAAACCAGAATGCGATGCCTGGTGATGCCACCACCACTTTCATCTGCCACATTCTCGGAAGTTCACCACCCACAGGGTCATTCTGGCCAACACAAATCACCTCATCCACTGGGAAGAGGAAGAGAAATAATGGGGAAGGAGTCCTGCTCAAAAACCTCCCAGCCTGCTTCTATTTGCTACCACATCCTGTGTTAAAATTCCTTAGGCCGACTTCCAAGGCCATTGCTGATTTGGCCTCACCCTGCCAGTTTCTCTCCCAAGCCAAATTGGCCTCCATGATCCACAAACAGACTCATCTCAGCCTCTGTCTTCATTGCAATTATTGCTCTTTCTCATGATCCTTCCAGGCAACAGCCCAAGTCTCGAATCTCATAGAAATCTTACTGATTCTTCTGGTTCATACTACTGTTTCTCCCCTCTGACCTCACAATTTCATCTGTAACAAGTAATTTAGAGCCTCATTATGTGCTAGGATGGACTGTCCTTTGATTGTTTCATGTGTTAACTTTAATTCCCCAATTAAATTGTAAGCTCCTTAGGATAACTTTTGTGACTAATGTCTATTTGCTAAATTCTCCTCACTATCCCTTTCCTCCAGTAACGATCAGAGTACTAAGTCCACTAATAGGTATTCAATAATTCATAGAACCTTAGAGTTGGAACTTTTAAATCCAGCTAATAGATGGGCAAATAAACTCTGCTATTTTAGAGAGAGAACCACATTCATGGCTCTTCCTTCCTTCCTTCCTTCCTTCCTTCCTTCCTTCCTTCCTTCCTTCCTTCCTTCCTTCCTTCCTTCCTTCCTTTCTTCCCATACTCCCTGTTTTTTCCCCATCCTCTGCCACTTCATCCATTCATTCTTTTCTTCCTCTCTGTCCCCTTCCCTCCTGACTTTTCTCCTTTCTTCTCTCGTTTCCATATTCGTGGAGAGTTGAAACCTCTCCTCTAATGACAGTGATACAATGCGCAAAGATTATGGAAGAAATTTAAAGGTGCTAAGAGAACACCTGCCTCCCTTTGAGGGTCACAGCTTTGCAGTTCTATAAGGTCAAAGCAGATTGTTACTAAGGCTTATCTATCATTGATTCTATTGTGACGATTTGCTACAAATTCTTAGGAAGGAAATGACTAAGGTTGACTTAAAAAATCATACAGGGGGTTCGCAAATTATACCATTTATGTCCTAATGGCTCATTGCTAAGACTATTTTTTGGAGCTTTGAGACAACTTGTTTCTAATTCAAATAGTTTTGCATAATGATTATGTCCCAGGACTAGCACATGAAATCCTGTTATATCCACTATGCACCTAAAGTTTAGCACAGCATAATATTAATGTTCTAAAATCTAACCAGATGTAAATGGATTTTTTTTCAGAAAGCAGTAGAGCTCCAAATCTGCACAGAGGGACCATGGCACCCTGCCCCCTCTCACCTGCTTCTCTGTGCTCCCCTTATCCTACCATTCAAGAAGGAGGAGGCACTCTTTTCCCCTATTCCCACCAGACAAACAACATTGGGATAAATGATCATCTTGCCTCTCCCATGTTGACTGGGAGTGAAGTTTCAAGGAAGAGCAAGGAAAAACACGAAGGGAAGGTTAAGAGAGCTCTGTATACCATAGCCATATTTTCTCACTTTGAAATGGGGCTAAGTTGTGCAACCATAGGTTTTTGGATCATTCTTTTGGTAGGAGAAGCAATCTGAGAGATGATGCTTTGTCACCAACTTCTAGAATTTCTCAGACATTCTACCCCTTCCTGTGTTGTTGAGAGGATTAGAGATAGTGCATGTTGGGGTGCCTGGGTGGCTTAGTTGGTTAAGTTTCTGACTCTTGGTTTCAGCTTAGGTCATGATCTCAGAGTCATGGGATCGAGCCCTGCAGCAGGCTCTGTGTTGGGTGGGCATGGAGCCTGCTCAAGATTCTCTCCCCCTTTCCCTTACTCCCACTACCCCCCCAAACTCTCTCTCTAAAATAAATAAAATAAATATTTTTTAAAGAAAAGAGTGCATGTAAAGTATCGACATGTGTAGTAATGACAATTATGAGTAAAATAAGATTAGTGTTTTTTGAGAGCTTACTATTACTATGAGAGACTAATTAGATATACTATTCAATATTAGCATAGAGGGATACTATGCTAAGCTATTCTATTGTCACTTTTAATTCTCACAACAACCCAGTGGGCTGTTCTGGCCAATTTACAGATGAGTCATGAAATGGAGACAGAAGGTTAAGGAAGGCCACTCAGTAAATAAGTGACAAAGCTGAGATTCAGAACTGTGCAGTCTGATGTCAGAGCCCAGTACCCTGGCTTTTGCTGGTAGGGCCAGTAGAGCAGACACTTAGACAGAGACTGTCTCAGAGTGTTCCAGACACATGCTTTCGTAGTTTCCACTGGGTGAGTGAAGGAGAGGGAATGGAGGATCATATGTGAAAGTGTACGAGGGTGGTGGAAGGAATGGGAGAGCTGAGGTGTCAACACCACGGTCTGTAGGCTTCTTGCCCACACCCACCTGCTTACACACCTGCTCGGAGCCACTTGAGCTCCAAAGCAGCTCCTTCTCTCCTGCCCACATGACCTGTTTTTTTTACTTCCAGCTTTTACCTGCACGCTCTTAGAAACCAGGGCTCCTCTCTGCCTTGATCCTACAATTCCCTGTTTGGGGCTCCGAAGAGCAAACACGTAAGCAGCTTGGGGCTTTCTACCCCCTCCATACCCATCTCCTTGTCTTCAGCTCCTCTCAGGGACAGAGATAGATACATGAGGTCATAAAAGCCAACAGCAGTTACTCCCAAACACCACTGTCTACAGTAAGTATTACTGTTTGTTTTAGTAAAATCCCAGTCTCAGAACACCACTGAGGACTTGGTTTCTAGAACACAGAAAAAGAAAAGCATCAAGGGCTTTTGAAAAGTGAGGCTGTGGGATGGGTGGTCAGTAAAGCTGAGGAAACCATCACAGGTAGGGTGCAAGAAAAAGTGTTCTTTCTGCCTTCTCTCTCACTCTCCTCCCTTTGCCACATACCTGTGTTGACAGCGGCAGCCCAGGAGCCACGAGGGTAGGGGGCTGGAGCAGGAGCTCTAGGTCTGCTTATGTGTGAGAAATAGATAGAAACTGCCCAGCGAACTGCATTTCATAAAACTCAAATGCCCCACTGAACTTTGAAAATTAGATACACGATGCAGAATCACTACAGAAAAAGCAGGATGACTGTTAATTTGGGTGGCACTTCTTCTAATCTCTTTTTATCCCACCCAAATAATGGGATCTGTGGTCATCTCAACTGCCCACTGCTCATTTGTGGTTTTATGATAACTTCATATTTGAGGGATCATCTTAGATTTAGATTGCTCTGGGTTCATGAATATAAAGAACCTCAGTAACTCCTCTACTTTTAGGCCAGAAACCATACGTAGAATAAAATCTATAAAAATAAAAGGAACAAGACAAGACAAGCTTTAAGAATGAGAATTTTAATCTTCCCCATTCAGTGTAGTTCATAGGTCAATTTCTTTCTTTCTTTCCCTCCTTCTATCCCTCCTTCTTTCCTTCTTTTCTTTCCTTCTTCCTACCTTCTTTTTTCCTGTTCTTTCTTTCTTTCTTCCTTTCTTTCTTCCTTCCTTCCTTCCTTCCTTCCTTCCTTCCTTCCTTCCTTCCTTCCTTTCTTTCTTCCTTTCTTTCTTTCTTTCTTTCTTTCTTTCTTTCTTTCTTTCTTTCTTTCTTCTTTCTTTCTTTTCTTCTTTCTTTCTTTCTTTCTTTCTTTCTTTCTTTCTTTCTTTCTTTCTTTCTTTCTTTCTTTCTTTCCACCCCCCCTTTCTGTCTTTCTTATGGGCAGTGATTTTGCCATCTGCAGAGAGAGCTAGACTGAAATAAGTTGTCACAGGAACATTAAATATTATAGTGAAAAATGAACAGGGAATTAGGGCAGAATTTTATACAGCTGGAATGGAAAAATATACAGCTCAATGGAAAAATAATTCCATTGAGAGCTAGAAAACATTAAGATAGGAATTCTGGAGTGATAATGGGAATTGTTTTCAACTCTCAGAGAGTACATTGTAAAGAAAATGTAAAGTTGATGACTGCCTTTTGTGTGGAGAATATTGACTTACTACACAAGAATTACTCACTACCTGGCTGGCTATTGGGCAGAGTTTTGGGAGAACAAGACACCTCAGGGCTGAAGTTTTGGGGATTCCACATCCCACAGCTATAAAAGGTGGGCAAGAGTTTGAAAAGCATTATGATAAATAAGAGCCAACGCCATTCCTCTCCTTACCTGGAAAGGTGTGATCTGTGGGAGGAAGTTCTGATCCTTTTCCTGCTCAGGAAGTTTGCTGAGTATGGTGTAGAACCAACAGAGATGCTCTAGATTTGTCCATACAAATGCAAAGTATTAACAGAGACTTCAAAGCAATATCCAAACCAAAATAGTGAAAACTGTATAATCCCTGTAATAAATACCTATATTTTATTCAACTGATATTTACTGTAAGACTGTTATGTGCAACACACTGTGCTAGGTGCCATGGCAAATAAAAACTGGAGCTTGCCTTCTTCTTGGGGAATCAAGCCCTGCAAAGTGTCTCCAGGCTCTTGATTTGCCAAGTAAATGTGTAGGACTGTGTCCCAAAAATGTGAAGGTGGGGACAGTTGGTTATCAACAAGGAACCTAAACATAAAGCCCAAAGGAAATGATCTTCCTAGAGGTAAACACTATGTTTGTAATTGAAACCGAACCAACTGCAAGCCTGTACTTTGCTTCTTGACTAATGGTAACCTTAAAAAAAAAAAAAAGATAATTAATGGAAGCAGAATGGTACAAAATCAACAATCACAGGGACCACTTTATGGGAAACTTACTCCCCGGGCTCCTTGATTTGTGTATTCCACAGCTACTTTCCCCTTGCCCAAAAGGTAATTAAGAGGTGATAATGATATGTATCTTCCCTTATCAAAGTCATTAACACGTTATTATTGTTGTAAGGAGGCTAGCTATTGCCTGGTTGCAGAGATGCCGGCTTTCTGCGAAAAGTCTTTATTAGTCTACCAGGGATTTCTGCTGTGATGAAGAAATTGCAGTTTGGGGATGAATTAGCAGGTTACATTCTCTGTGACTCTTGAGCATCTTATTTCCCCAAACCTTGCAGGTTTCTGAAAACCCCCAGGGCCATTGTGACTCTCGATTTGACCTACAACTTTACTCCTTTCCAAGCTGTTCTATTCGAATCAGGGCCACAACTATCTACTGCTCATCAAATTGCACATCTATTATACTTGAAGATTTGGCTCAAACCCCATCTATCCATGGTGTCTGCTCTGAACTTATACTCAGATAAAAAGACACCACAAATTCTCCCAACATTAATTGATTTCTGTGCCTTGGTTAGCAAGTGTTATGGTGCACAAATATTCACTCCAGATTGCAGGGAAGGTTTCATAATTAATCTCTTAAACATCTTGGAAAAATATGGGAGTACCTACTCATGCAACTTTTTAACACTTTAAGGATTTCTACAGATGGAAGAAGAGAGGAAGGAGCAAATATACTCACATTGGTTCTAAACTCTCTTAGGCTTCTTTAGATTAGAAAATAATCTGTATGATTTTTCTGAGGGTTGTGTTTAAAAACCTTGATTCTAAGCCATTAGAATCAAACTTATGGCAGCTTGTTTTTAAAAACTATTCAAATAAATATATACATTTTAAGAATCAAATATTACTGAAGGGCTTTTTGAAATAAAGGAAAAAACCCATAGCAATTCTCCTGTTCTACCCTCTTCAGCCATCAGTTCCTACAGGCAGCTACTTTTAATTAATTTTAGCAGTTTCTTCTGTTATTTACCTACATATTTCTAATTAATATATATGTTCTACTAGATCATTTTTAGTGACAGACAATTGGGGAGGATTTAAGCCTGCTATCCCATAACACTGCTTCCTCTTGTTCCCCTTTTTGGTTAAATCAATATTCCGGGTTTATATTATTATAACTATATAAATAACATTCTTTACTGAGCTAAAACTACACTATAATTACCTTTCCTTTCTTGTACAGCTTTTTGTTTTTCTTGGAGTTAATAATTGCCTTGTTTTCATCAGCTTGGCTTTGTATATAACTATACTTAAGTTTGCCACAACTTCCAACAGTCTCCCCAAAACTTTCCACATAGTAATATAGAACAGATAATCTATTAGAATCTAAAGACCTCCTTCTTGGTGCCCTTTTATTCCTTTTTCCAACCTGGACCAGTGTTTCTCCACTGTATCACTGTTATCCCACAACTTCTCTCTGTCTCATCTCGGTGATTCTACCTCATTCTTGTGTTGGAGCCTCTCCTTCCTGGTTTTCATGTTTTCCTCTTTCTTGCTTTATTCTCTCATTTTGGTGGCACACCCTTCCTGAGAAAGGGTGCATGTGAGGTAAATTTACTGAGAACTTTCCTGCCTGAAAATATCTTTACTCTACCCTTGCATTTTTTTGGTAGTTTGGCTGAAAATTGAAATCTAGGTTAAAAATAATTCTCATTCTGAACTTAAAATGCAAAATAACATGTCTTGGTTGAGTCTTTTCCTATTTATTGTATTGGGCTTTAGTGGTTCCTTTAATCTAAAGATCCATATCCTTCTATCTATAAAATTTTTCCTGTATTGTTTCCTCAATAGTTTGTTTTCTTCTCCCTCCCCCCAACCCCAGTTTCTCTTATAGAACTGGTATTGGACAGCTATTGACTCTTTTGGATTAATCTCACATTTTCTTTTCTCTTCTCTCCTAATGCCTGTGTTATCTTTTAGTTTTACTTTCTGGAAGATTTTTATCTTCGTCATCTCCCAAACTTTCTATTGATTTTTTTAAATGCCAGAGCTCATATTTTTAATTTCTAAGGAATCTTTCATGTTCTAAGATTGCTATTGCAAGGATGCAGTATGTTTTTTAACTTCTCTGTGAAAATTCATTATATTTCATCGGAAGTGTTCTTTTAATCCCTGTATTGTGTTTCTTCCCCCTGATTTCTCTGTTTTCTGTTGCTTGTTTTATCCTTTTATGCTGGAGGCTCTCTTTCAAATCTCATGATCTTTGGTTGTAATGGAATCACATGCCAGATGAATGTTGTGTGTGCATGTGTAAGGCTCACTGACTGAGAGATCCACTATAGAATTATAGGGCAATGAGTAAACACTTTTATTAGAATACCCCTGACTTCTACAAGGTTTTTCCTTAATACCCTTTAACTTCTCCACAGAATGATCTTCCAAATATGTTCTGAGGGATATCAAGCCTGGCTGTGGCCTTCTGGGTAGTAGGTGGAAAAAGGAGGCTAACAGAGTTCAATGATCAGGGTTTTGCTAATAGCCCCTGTTGCTCTCTCTTCTGTGTCTTGTGTCGCTGGTCCTGAGCCTGTCTTGTTTAGAATAATTTGACTGTCTTTGGGGGTTGGAGGTGATGATGACAGAAAGACCTAAGGAACTAACTGCTTTACGTGGACTTTCACTGACTCCATGCCAGTACCTTCTGTGGGCCCCATGCTTCCAGTTCCGGAGTCTTCCAAGTTCTGAAGGAGGACTGGCTTGTTTCTTATTGGGTTGCCTCTATGGGAGACATAGAATCCAGCCTTCTGTGTTCTGCTTAAACTGTTATCATTACTCTAATAGATTGTATAAGGTAGGCATTTGTTAACATTCTTGTCCACTGTTGTCCTCTTTGCTGTTCTGTTCATTCTTGTAGGTTTATACTTTTGCATTTTTTAAAGGTTTTTACTTTTTAAGTAATCTCTATACCCAACGTGGGGCTCAGACTCACAACCCCAAGATCAAGTGTCACATGATCCCTGACTGAGTCAGCCAGGCACCCCCTGCATTTTTATACTGATCCTTTCCAGGAGGGAGTGGAGGTGGTATATATAAATGCACACAAACTTTGTAATTTAATTGATGATTACTTCTGAGTTAGGCTTTTTTTTTTTTCCTTCTTATTAGGCTCCATGCCCAGCGTGGAGGCCAACGCGGGGCCTGAACTCAGGACCCTGAGATCAAGAGTTGGATGCTTAACTGACTGAGCCACCCAGGCACCCTGAGTTATAGCTTATTTTTTAAGGAATGTTGGACCTTAACATATTGATAAATAAAATCATATGAAAATATCATTTATTCCAACACTGATACCTGCAAAGACTGGGTCTTTCCTTATAAATCAAACTAATAATATGCTAAGGTTGATGTGCTAACTAGGGTAAGACCAGGGCCAGGGTTTGTCTTATTCATTTTTGTGTTTTGTGTTAAATCATTCTAGGATTTAGCACAGACTCTTGCAAAGAAACTTAAAATCAAAAGCAACAAGAAAACAATGAATCAAAAGAGCTCCAGTTTTCTTTTTTTTCTTTAAATAAACATGTTAATGGTCACCTGTTAAGTGTAGTGAAGAGCTGCATGAGTTGGAGATACAGTGAATGGGACAGAGTCCTTAGCCTGGAGAGTTTCATGATCTAGTGGGAGAGACTAACAAGAAAACCAGTGTATACTAGGTAATGTAATTTGTCTTGGTTTAGAAATGTGTACCCAGTGCAGTGAGAGTACCATTCCCCCAGAAGTGATAAGATGCCTAGCTAATGTCCTCTTGATGCTCTTCATGGAGGAATCCAAGGCTCTGGTTAGTGTGAAAATTAGAAATAAGTCCACAGAGCTGTGTGCTATGTCTTAGATACAGAGCTATGTGCTAGAGCTAGATTCCTAGAGACACAGAGAGATACATGCTATATTTTAGCAGGTCCTGTACCTTAGAGAAGCATCACTGGACATAGATGAAAGCTCTAAATACATCTCCTCCTTAGGAGACTCCCAAACTTTCCCCTTCAAAGCTGATCCAGCAGCATGGTTCAAAACTTCTTCCCAATGCTGAGAAGAGCCCGGGTAAGCCTTGAACATGATTATATTATTATAGTAATCGTGTTGTTATTGTTTGTAAACACATCTGCATAATCTTTGAAGGCAGGTTGAAGGTCTTATTCATTTCAAGTAGATCCTGTGGCATGTGGCAAAGAGCATGAACTTTGAAGCCAGGGCATCTAGGTTTGAATTCCCATATTAGCTGTGTGACTTCAGTCAAGTTACTTGATCTTGCTACACCTAAATCTCCCACTATGTCAGACTGACATAATACCTAACTCGCAGATTTGTTGTATTAAATAAACAAAACTAGACAAAGGGCCAAAGGCACTTATTGATGGGAAGTAGGTGAAGAATAAATGGTAGATCTTGTGTTTTTTTTCTTCCTTCCCCACCAGGCTGTGATCCTCTCAAATGCAAAGAACATATGCTATTCTTATGTGTAATCCCACCCTTAGTGCAATGCCGGGCATGAAGTTGGCACTTAATGCATATTTATTCAACGAATGAATAAATAAAAGGATGTTTGGATTCCGCAGACTGAGGTATTTTCCTGCTCTTTGAATCATTATTTGCCACTTTCTTCCTTTAGACTGCACTTCCTTAACTATTTGCTGATACTAATAAACCACCATTCTTTTCTGAGCTCCTGGATTACATGTTCTGTGGTGCTGCAAATAGTACTAAGGAGGACTAACATGATTTTTAAACACCCAAATGGCACTTGAAATCCAGCCCTGCTTATGTACACTGTGGCACCAAATATAAAGAAGGACCCCTGAAGTAAAAGAGGTGTCTGAAGCAACAGATTGTCTCCATTCTGAGTTTCAAAGGCCATTTGGCAATCACGTCTCTTGGCAGCCCCAAGATAGGAGAGCCTTTGGCTGTGAGGCTCTGCAGTGAGAGTAAAAGGTGGGAGGAGATGGTGAGGTGAGTTCATGTGTGCCCCATGTGTTTGCAGATTTCCTCCACAGAGCTGGAGTGCACACTTTCCAGTTAGGTCTACCATCCACTCTTCTCTTCATGAAAGCAGAAGCAGTGTTTGGCTAAGCCATCCTTCATCACTTTCTAGCTTGGGCAGTTATAGTGTATCAGGGTTATTTGTAAACAAACAAGCAAACAAACAAATAAAAAACTATACACACACAAAACCAAAAAAACAAGTCCTAGCCTCAAGACTTCCAGTCCACTCTTCCAGTCAGGCTTGGCTCCCTCTCAGGTACGTTGGAAGCCTGTTGTGCGCTGAGAGCGTGCCTTCCTCACTTACTGACACACATCTTGCTCTGAAGGAACCTACCAGCCAAAGGGTTCTTATCTGATAGTGCCTGCTGAGGTCTCTGCAACAATGGACTCTCTGAAACCTCTCTGAATTACACTCTCGTACAAGGATGTCGTTGAGCTTGTTTTGCTTTTTTATTCTCTTTCACATTCTCCAGTGTTATTGTTGATCATGTCTTTTTCTTGCCTTTCCCACCCCTGGGTGGAGGGACATTTTGTCTACCCCCAGGGCTCTGATTATGACTTCTATGCTAATGAAGGCCACTCTGCACACTCATTTCCACCTCTTAGGAAATTCATAATCAATAGAAAAAGGAAATTTATTATCTATTTGCACAATTCAGTTTTCCTCTCCTTTGGAATTCTTTTATTCTATCCTGTATTTATTATCTTAGTATGTTCCTCTTGATTTTAAACTCTCTGTAACTATACCTATAAATCTAGACATATATCAATATTGATATCTCTGTGTGTATTTATATCTATACTCCCCCCAATCACTTGGTCTGTGTAGGTGCCTAATGAATGTTTGATGGTTTATCTTGATTCACTGTTTCGGCCTTTATAATTAAATACAGTCAAGTCAGGAGGGCAGTGCTTTCAGCTGATGATCCTTCCAGTCCCAAAGGAATGGATCCAGTATGTTCTCCAGAGAAGATCATAGGGCTTAAGATAAAACAAATGTAAAACAAAATTGTAAGACAGAAATGCACAACATTTAAAAGTTGATTTTGTGAGGGAAAATACCAGGCCATTACATCACCAAAATCAGCTTAACTGAAGTGTCTAAATTAGTTCCTGTTTAGATTTTTGAGGTATCTGATGCAGAGATTTGAACAATTCTGTGCAGTCTTCTAGGGAGCTTGAGTTAAATCATCTCTTTCAGAATAGCTTTGAAGAATGCAAGAAGTTTTCCCTTTTTAAAAAAGATTTTATTTATTTGGGGGGTGGGGGCAGGGGACAGAGGAAGAGAAGCAGACTCCATGCTGAGCACAGAGCCGGACGTGGGGCTCGATCCCAGGCCCCTGAGATCATGACCCAAGAGGAAAACAAGAGTCCAATACTCAACCGACTGAGCCACCCAAGGCGTCCCAGTGTTCATTACTTCTAAGAGATTTCAGACGTGGCTCTGGAAACACAATGCTAGATAGGGTCTTTTAAGTTCAAGATTATACAGTCTCCCATTATCAGAAGCACAGGGTGGCAAGACCCAGGAGCACATCATCTATGGGGGGCTGCTGTCCATGCCCATCTGGATCAGAGGAGGAAAGCCTGCCTGACTGGCCGGGCAGAGCAGACTGACCTCTAAACACTTCATCACTGCAGAACCTTCCTGACGAATCTCTCCCCTTGCCTGTAGTCATATAATGTGGCGGGTCAGATTCACCAGTGTTTTTCAATAATGCCCAAACATCCCACCCTGCAGACTTACAAGGGAGGGAATTGGAATCTGCTGCTTCAGCCCTGAGATGTCTCTCTGGAGCCTCTGATCTGGTCTCTGTTTAGACTGGACCTGGAAATGCCAAGCATGGTGCTTTTTCTCCCCCGGACCCTTGGGAAAGGGACAGTGAGATTTACAGCACAGTTCATTGCATGGCCAGGATATTTTAAAACAGTGGTTTATAGTGTTCAAGCAGGCTGATTAGCCAGCAGGGATTTCTGCTGATGGTCCTCAGGATAGAGAGTTAAGAATAGCTGCCTGCCTGGATTTGTTTTGGGTTTTGAAGTGGTTTTGTTTCTCAGGCCACATTATCTCAGACTTCACTGCATTTTCAAACAATGCACATAATAAACGACATCTCCAAGAATCACTTAAGTCTTACCTGGATCTCTCCCTCCTTGCTTTGCACTCAGCAGTCGTTGCTTACATTTAGAAGTCTACTGGAGACTGTTTTTCATCTAGCTTACTAAGGCAGCCTTTTCATAAAGAATTGGGTTGCGGAAGGGATTGTAATTCTTCTTCCCAAAATCTTGGCAGCCAGAGTCAACTTACGAATGTACACATTTGGCTGGGTTACTTTGGCTGGTCCTATTTATGATGGTGGGTTTGGGTTGAATTCTCAGGCCAGAGCCCTAAACATTCACATGCCCCAGTGCTTTTTATTAAACTGGCACTTGTATCTGCAAAGTCTCCAGTGAGTCCCATAATATTTAATGCAGTTGAGAGATTACAAACAACAAAACTTTACATATGACATTGAAATAGGAGTCTATTAAGATTCTAGTCTTCTGGTGGGATTCCTCAAAGCAGCCCCACCTGACAGTAGCAATGCCAGATGGTTAAGTAAAAAGGCTGATGGGCATATAGGTCTTTTGAGCTCAGTTAGCAAGAGTGCTGCTCTCTCTGCTTCTTTGAGACTCGTGCTGTCTGTAACCAGACATAATTAAAAGATTAAAGAGACATTTGGAAATGTGAAGCTGGTCACTTTTTAATCAGTGAGATTGATTTTCCAATCCCAGTGTGAAGGTGGAATTTTAAATAATTTATAGGGTAGAAATCAGTGGCTTGTCACAACTTGGCTGAAAGAATACAAGCTAGGGGAAAAGGAGGACTTCTTTTTTTTTTTTTTTCTTCTTCTCTAAGTTCTTTATGGAAAGGAGCATAAAAGGGAGTAAGCCATGGCTGGTTGTTACAGAGGAAATGTTTCCCAGCCTCTGTATCTCTGCTGGAAGAATGAAGATTAGTCTGGTTCCCTCCCGCCCTCTCTCCTCTTCTCCCTCTGGCTGGAGGTCTGGACATATTCTCTTCACTACTCAGCAACATTTCTCTTTTATCCTACAGATACCAGTCAGGTTCCAGTCAGGTTAAAACCAGAGTCTCCTGAAAAGGGATTGTGACTGCAGAAAATGATGCTTCCATTAGCCAAGAGGGTGCATTCCAGGGACACATTATCAGAAAGCACATAATCAGAGTCAGAATACAGGAGGGCTAACGGCAGGCTCCATGGGGCTCTATCAGGGCACTTCTGGCACCAAAGGAGAAACAGTCTCCCGGTATCAATGTAGGTTCCAGCAGCTATGTGAAAAAGATATAAAATAGGCATCTAGAAGCCTTGATGTTAAGGGGAAGAATCGACTGGTTGGCTGGCAGAAATCAGAGAAAAACCTGCAGGGATGGGATTGCCAGCAGAGGCTGTTTTTTAAGGGTAGGTTTGGTTTGGGTTCAGGAAACACTGAAACAAATGTCTTCTCTTCCCAAGTAGGCCAAGATGGCTAGTCCTCCCTAAATCAGGGAGTATCAGGTGACGGAGGCTCCTGGGCTGGGTCCCTCCCAAGTAGGAGCCTGTGATAACACCTCTCCCCTTTCCCAGGTAAACTCTCAGGACTAGCACAGATTTACCTTCAGACAAAGTGTCATGCTTCGTGAAATTTCCAGACCGGGTTTGCCCTCACCCAAGATCTCCCTGCTACTTTTCACATTTGGAGTGCACTTGCCAAAGTGGAAGGTGGAATGGAGAAACCCTTTTATGCCATGAATATCCTATGAGATGATGTTTCCCAAGGATAGTTGCTATTAAAGTGTATCAATCAATATGGGAAATAAGTGAGGGCAGGCCCTCTCTACCAGTTCCTGGCTGCCCTGGGCCTTGGGAAGGAGGGAGTAGGATGGATGAGAAGGTGAACAGAGTGGGCTGAAGAGTGCACACTCCCGGAGGGGTGGAAGAGGCAGGGAGAAGATGGCCTCCAGCGGCACTTGTCTGCCATGAGTTGGGCTAGAACAGTAAGTAGAAACTAAGGCATTTTTGCTACTCTTCAAGATGCATCAACTGAGTGATTTATTATAGGCAATTTTCTCCCATAAAACTCACTGATTAGAGGTATCACTGTAACAGGGGCCCAGCACCTCCTTACATGAATTGGCTCAGATTTACGGCTTTCCGGTTACTGAAAGGGCAATGAATAATCCACTATAGGGACCGAAAACCAACTCTCAAATAGCAGGTCAAGGGGCTGAATGTAACAACGGCTTTCTTTTCTTAAAGGTTTTGTTTATATATTCATGAGAGACACACAGAGAGAGGCAGAGACATAGACAGAGGGAGAAGAAGGCTCCCTGTGGGGACCCCAATGAGGGACTTGATTCCAGGACCCTGAGATCACAACCTGAGCCAAAGGCAGACACCCAACCGCTGAGCCACCCAGGCATCCCTAACAATGGCTTTCTGAAGATGAATGACATTTAGGGGCCATTTTCTGTATTTGTGCTTCACGTCGGTGCATTCCTGTTGCTCTGTAAGGTATAGCCAGAAGGTACCACACCACGGTTCTATCATTCCCCATTCCTACTTGCTTACAATCCCAAAGCAGGGTTTCTAGACATTTGGGGCTAGACAGTTCTTGTCTGGGTGAGGTTGTCCTGCATATTGTAGGATGTTCCTCAGCATCCCCAGTCTCCACCCATTTGATGCCAGTACCACCCCTTCTCCCATTTGTGACAACCAAAAATATCTCTAGATATTGTCAAAAACCCCTGGGAGAGGGGGGCGCAGAACCGACCACAGTTGAGAGTCACCACCCTAAAGAAACTTATCGTTTATATTGACTTAGTAGGGCAATTACAAATCAGGTTGAATCAGCCCTTATTTATTAGGCTTCCTCTAGATAACTAATAAGACTACATTAGTCATAGGCCTATAGGGTTGAGCTGTACCAGAACCATTCTCTCATAATTGTTACCTACTCTGTTTGCACTCATGTTGCAATGCAGCCCTGAATAAACCTCTCAGCAAAGGTAAGTCTTACATTACCACCTTTTATTCAGGCTCTCTTCCTTTTTCCTCTCCTTGCTGTCTCCCCTCTCACCCCCTTGACCACCAGTTGGCTTAAATATGATACCTCTTTGAAGAATGTTTTCCAGGAGGCAATGCTTAATGCAGAGATGTGATTCAACAGTGGTGGAATCTCGGGTGGCTGGGCTCAGAGGGTCTGAGAGAGAATTCTGCAAAGGAGCCTCTCTGCTGTCCTTAAAGCCTACCAGGAAGAGGCTACAAGATCCTTCCATCTGTATGCTTGGCTCTGTCAGAGCAGATCATGTTATTAGTATCCACTAACAACTGCCAATAATAGTCAGAATGTTGGGTAGCTTTGCTGGGAAACAGACCTGGTTCTGAAGACAAGGGTCTGGTCTCAGAGGAAATGGAAACTGTTTTGCCCCAGGAAAGGAATAAATGCAATCAATGGTTCTTACAGAGCTCTCTGCCCAAGCAATTTTGGTCAGGTTAAGTGTGTCAGCAAAGTGAACCAAGTGTTACCATCATAGATTATGAAATGCAGAGTCTAATGTTAATAAGGTTACCAGTAAATGTGGGAGTTCTGGGTCAGTAATGGGGAATTGGGGTGGGTGAGAGCCAAAGAAAAATCAGTAAGGCAAACACATCAACAATAACCTGTAGGTAAACATGAAGAACTATTCACTTTATGAGAACAGGAAGTAAAATTTCTGCCTGCATTAGCACAGTGTTGCAAATACACGTTAGGTCATCAGTGCGCAGTAGAGGGAAACTGTCCTAAGGCTCTTCAGTATCCAGGTAGCTAGAGGAGGGAATGAGCCTTTGGGAACAGTGAGACCTACATCTCTCTGAAGATGGAGCCCTGTATTAAAACCAGTCCCTTGGGGCACCCGGGTGGCTCAGGAGGTTAAGCATCTGCCTTCAGCTCAGGTCATGATCCCAGGGTTCTGGGATCGAGTCTTGCATCAGATTCTCTGCTCAGCAGGGAGTCTACTTCTCCCTCTCCCTCTTCCCCTGCTTGTGCTCTCTCCCTCTCTCAAATAAATAAGTAAAATATTTTTTAAAAATTAAAAAAAAGTAAAACTGGTCCCTCCAATGGGAGTAGTTGGTCTATTCCATACTGTTCTGCTCATTGAAAAGAATGAAAAAGAAAAGATCTTGTCGGTTGAAAATTCTCATGGTATATATTCTGAGGAGCTCCTTCAACTGTCCTACTACACGTGTCTATTCAAAACAATGAAATGGAGTAAATGGACGAATTCATAGGCAATCCATTCTGTGCTTCCAACTTTCTTGAGCAGGGATGCTGTTATCGTGAAGAACCCAATTTCCCTGAAACCTGTAGAATAGAGGGGGTGATACAACCAACAAGGTGTAATCAATGACTGCCAGGCCTCTCCCTTTTAAACCAGTTCCTATCTGTCTTTGGAGACAGGCTGTCTTTCCTGTCTGTACAAATGCATTGACTCTTTCCTGAACCATTTTTGAGATGTCTGGTGAAAAGCTTTGTAATGACTGCTTCCCTCCCCACATAAATGATCTGCATAGTGAAAGACTTAGGGCTGTCTGTTTTTTAGTTGACTCTCAAGCATTGGGTAACTCGCAGCTAAGGTGATCTCATTCAGTTTCCTGGCTTAAATACCATCTGCTTGGTGATGTCTCTCAGTCCAGACTTCTACATGAACCCTTGCTTCTTATTCAGTATCACTACTTTGAAATCCCATAGACATCTCAGATCTAGCATGTCCAGAACCTTAATTCCTGGTTCCCGTCTAGCAAACCTATTCTTCCTGCAGTCTTACACATCTCAGCAAATGTCAACTCCACCCCCCCAACCTTGTTCTAAGGCCAAAAACCTTGGTATCATCCCATCTCCTACTTAAGTACATCCAATCCATCAGCAGAACTGTTGGTTCCAACCTCAAAGAACATCTATCCAGAATCTAATTATTTCTTAATACCTGTGTGTTTGTATCTGGCCCAAACCACCCTTTGTCTCTTGCCCAGTTAAATGCAACAGCTTCTTTCTTTTTTCTTTTTCTAAAAGATCTTACCGTTAAGTAATCTCTACACCCCACATGGGACTGGAACTCTCAACCCCAAGATCCAGAGTCACATGCTCCATTGACTGAACCAGCTGGGCGCCCCTAAATGCAACAGCTTCTTAACTCGCCTTTGCACTTCCTCACTAGTGCCCTTGGTATCAATATTCTTGGCACAGTAGTTAGAGGAATCCCTTTAAAATTGCTGCTCTGCTTAAAATTTTCCAAAATCTTCCTGTCTTAGAGTCAAATCAATGTCGTATGGATAAGAAGGCCATAGTGATCCTTCCACCTTCATTTCCATCCTCTTCCTCTCTCTCACTGGGTTCCAGGCCCACCACCCTTCTGGTTTTCCTGCAAGCTCTCGAACAGTTCTGCGTCTGGGTTTTGTACCCGCGCTGCTCTGCTCAGACTGCCATTTCCCCAGAGAGCAACATGTGGCTTCCTCCCTCACTAGCTTGGGGTTTCTGCTCAAATGGCAGCTTGCCAGTGAGGAAGGCCTTGACCCAACTGTCTAGCATCATGTGGACCTTTCCACACACAATGCTCCATCACCTTCCCTATAATTATTTTTCTCCAAGGCCTTTATCATGTATACTGTTATGTTCAATTGTTTTCTTTTGTCTCACACGGGGATGGGAGGATTCTGAGGGAAACAACTTTGTTTCATTTGCTGCTGTACCCCAAGGGCCTGAATTGATGGCTGATATATTCTGGGTGCTTAGTCCACATCTGTGAACTGAATGGTGACTTTCTATTCCATTTACATGTTGGTTTTGTAGGAAATCTTCCATGACCCTCTAAATAGGGGTGAGGAGATTTCAGGTTGTACTACAAAGCTGTTCATCAAGACAGTGTGGTACTGGCACAAAAACAGACACATAGATCAATGGAACAGAACAGAGAATCCAGAAGTGGACCCTCAACTTTATGGCCAACTAATATTCAACAAAGCAGGAAAGACTATCCACTGGAAAAAAAAAAAAACAGTCTCTTCAATAAATGGTGCTGGGAAAATTGGACATCCACATGCAGAAGAATGAAACTAGACCACTCTCTTGCACCATACACAAAGACAAACTCAAAATGGATGAAATCCATGAAAGAGTCCATCAAAATCCTAGAGGAGAACACAGGCAGCACCCTTTTTGAACTTGGCCATAGCAACTTCTTGCAAGATACTTCCATGAAGGCAAGAGAAACAAAAGCAAAAATGAGTTATTGGGACTTCATCAAGATAAAAAGCTTCTGCACAAGCAAAAGAAACAGTCAACAAAACTAAAAGACAATCTACGGAATGGGAGAAGATATTGGCAAATGACCTATCAGATAAAGGGCTAGTTTCCAAGATCTATAAAGAACTTATTAAACTCAACAGCAAAGAAACAAACAATCCAATCATGAAATGGGCAAAAGACATGAACAGAAATCTCACAGAGGAAGACATAGACATGGCCAACATGCACATGAGAAAATGCTCTGCATCACTTGCCATCAGGGAAATACAAATCAAAACCACAATGAGATACCACCTCACACCAGTGAGAATGGAGAAAATTAACAAGACAGGAAACAACAAATGTTGAAGATGATGTGGAGAAAGGGGAACCCTCTTCCACTGTTGGTGGGAATGTGAACTGGTGCAGCCACTCTGGAAAACTGTGTGGAGGTTCCTCAAAGAGTTAAAAACAGAACTGTCCTACGACCCAGCAACTGCACTGTTGGGGATTTACCCCAAAGATTCAGATGCAATGAAACGCAGGGACACCTGCACCCCGACGTTTCTAGCAGCAATGTCCACAATAGCCAAACTGTGGAAGGAGCCTCGGTGTCCATCAAAAGATGAATGGATAAAGAAGATGTGTTCTATGTATACAATGGAATATTCCTCAGCCATTAGAAATGACAAATACGCACCATTTGCTTCTACGTGGAGGGAACTGGAGGGTATTATGCTGAGTGAAGTAAGTCAGTCAGAAAAGGACAAACATTATATGGTCTCATTCATTTGGGGAATATAAAAATTAGTGAAAGGGAATAAAGGGAAAGAAGAGAAAATGAGTGAAAATATCAGTGAGAGTGACAAAACATGAGAGACTCCTAACTCTGGGAAATGAACAAGGAGTAGTGGAAAGAGAGGTGGGCGGGGGCTTGGGGTGACTGGGTGATGGGCACTGATGGGGGCACTTGGCAGGATGAGCACTGGGTGTTATGCTAAATGTTGGCAAATTGAACTCCAATAAAAAAGAGAGAGAGAGAAATAAATCGGGGTGAAGCATCCCTCCCACAGCTGTCTGTGCTTCCCTGTTATAGTGTTTCTCATACTGCATGATGATTTCATGGTTAATTTATAAAAACTCCATAGGGATTGAAGTAAGTTTTTCTTTCTCGCTGATGAATCTCTAGTAGTTGCAAAGTGGTCCACACATTGTCCACACTCAAATATTTGTTAAATTGAATACACACACACACACACGCATGCGTGCAACAGGGTTATAATTTAGCAAGTTAAAATTCACATCATATAGAATCAACTGTGTTAAAGTCTGTGGTTCAGTGGCATTTTGTACATTCATAATATTATAACATCATCACCTCTTTCCAGCTTCTAAGCATTTTATCAGCCCAAAAGGAAACCCCACACCTGTTAAGCAGTCATTCCCATTCCCCAATTCACCTCAGCCCTTGGCAACCACTAATCTGCTTTCCATCTCTATGGATTTACCTATTCTTGATATTTCATGTAGATGGAACCATACACTATGGGGCCTTTTTGGCCAACGAGGTTTTAATGTATATGACTTAGAAAGGTTTTATCATGGCAAGACTGTTTTTAATCCTATTGGCACGTGTAGCCATAGGTTTAGCCTGTACCTCTTTCACGTGCATACCACTCAAAAAGGCCAAATCAATCCACGTGTAGAACTTTCTTCCGAGTTACTGCTGGTAATTTACCAGCAGCCCTTACCTTGTGCTACAGCCAATCCCTCAGGTCTTCATCCTCCCCCCTCTCCCCTTCCATGTCCCCTTATAGTTTACCATCCCTCCCACCTCTATCTAGATGCTTGCCAGGATGAAAGGAAGGGCAATAAAAGACCAGAGTTGAGGGGCGCTGGTGAAAGTCCATAAAGTCATGAAGGGTAGGGAAAAATCTGTGTAAGAACGTGTCTTCCAAATCCCAGAATCTTTTTGAAGCTTAAAGAAGTCAGTTTAAGGGAAAAGTAAAAAGTTCTATTTTATGTAGTAGATTAGATACAGACAAAAGTTGTTACCCTGGTGAAAAGATAAATAGCTTTAGGGTTTAGACAAATATCCAGACAATAAATCAATACAAGGCTGTTGAGAGGAAGCAGAGGACAGGAGTTAACATCCAAGAGCAATTACCATCCTCTCTCACAAATACCCCTGGTTGGGACGGCCTGGCCAGGGTGGGCCCCATGGCGACATGTTAACTGCAGCCTTCTCAAATGATCTGCTGAACTGTGTCTGCCTCACAAACCTTTCTGGAATTGCAGTCCGCTTCATATTTTCAGAGGCTAATTTTACAAACTATCCATGAACTTGCCCTGGGGATGAGCATTATTAACATGTTCCTGACTCTGGGCTATTTCAGAATCTGGAGGTGACAGGATAAAAGAGGGAGAGAAGGGCATGGAGACCAGTGCATTCTTCCCCTGTTACCATACATGGAAGTTTTATCCTGGAGGAGGCAAAAGTAAAGTTGTGGATGACTTCAGGTTTTTAAGAGCCTCCGTGAGGGAGCATTGGAGAATTAGCTGAAGAGGCTCAAAACTTTAGGTTAAACATCTTATTGAAGAAACAACACTTCCATTTTATGCTTTGACTTCAACTTATTATGTTCTTACTTCTAGATGTTGTAGTAATCTATAACTTGTGGGCAGGGCAATATTAGCTTGACTTGGTTAAACGTAACTGAATGTACTGTAGAATCTCAGCACAACTGTCTGACACCTATTTGACCTCCAGATAGTGCATTTTCTACTAGACAAATGTTAAGATGTATGGTTTAAACTGAGGTATTACAAAGTTTCCCTGGAACAAATAAATGAACAATCACCAAATATTGTTTCCTTTTGCCAATGAGAGTAGCTGGCTAGATGGACAGGCCAAAGAAAACTAAAACCAGTGTGATGAGATTCACTTTTAGGAACTCAGGCCTCTGAAACAGGCAATTAGAAAAACAGGAGTTTTGACTTTTGAGATTGAGGGTGTGCTATTTTTTTTAATTGGGTGAAATTTAGTGTAGAAATGAAAATAACATCAAGGTTTCAGGCATGATGCAGAGCTTATTAATCTGGAAACAAAGGGCATTTGGCCAGTTAAAATAATAATTTTAAACAAGGACTACAACTTCCTCTGCAATGGCTGAAACCCAATTAGGTCTTTCCAACTGGAGTTGTAGTTCTTTCTTTCAGAGTATGCGGTTTGGCATAATACGGAATGAGTAAACTTTCTTAGATGGGGAAAATATTATCAAAAGAAAATAATATCATGGAGTAGCCTGCCCTTGCCCAGTATTAATGAATGGAGAAGGTGCATTTGCTCATCAAAGAAAACGTGCTAAAGCCCAGCAGTAGGACATCACGTGAGGAAAGCCAACAAATCAGAAGACAAATGTTTTTGATTTGTGTGGTTTCCAGTAGGAAATAACTCATCAACTCACATGTATTTATTTAGGATCTACTTCACATCTAGCCCTGTGCTTGGGATTGTGAAGTCCACAGGAATTTACGTCACTTGGGATCCTTGCTCCATTCATCATATCACCACCAAGGTCATGAACACTGGCTCCATGTAATGAAATGTGTGTCAGGCTCTTTAAATGTGTTATTTTGTTGAATGTTCGCAAGCCCCCTGCACAGGAGATATTGTTTTGCCCATTTTGCAAATAGAAAAACTCACACTCAGAGAGATGAAGAAGCTTGCCCACAATCTATTATCAGTGGCAGAGTAAAGAGGAAAGGACCATGTGTGACCACAGAATGTCTGTGCCTAAGAATATGAATGAGTATGGTTTTGTGAAACATGAATTGTTTAATTCCAGGCAATTATAGGGGCTTCTGGGCCATTTATTTGACCAATTTTCCCTAACTAGAATGAAGGCCAAGAAAAGAGAATGAACATTTTCCATTTGCATCCCATTTTTCAGTTAACAGAAATTCAAATCAGGTGGTCAGAATCTCAGACGGTCCTCATGGCCCAAATAATCAACACAACCATCTTAACTTTAAAACCCAAAATTTTATTGAAATATAATATTGAAATATATCTATAAATCTTGTCAGAACTTACTGAGGTGGTTTTTTAAAAAGATTTATTTATTTATTTTGAGAGAGATAAAGAGAAAGAGAAAAAAGCAGGAGGGGCAGTAGGAAAGAGAATCTCAAACAGGCTCCACGCTCAGTGCAGAGCCCCAAGTGGGGCTTGATATCATAACCTGGGCTGCAATTAAGAGGCAGACACAACTGACTGGGCCACCCAGGCATGCCAGAACTTACTGAGTTTTTAAAATAATCTCCATTAAATCTTGTTAGTTTTAGTTTTCAACATTTTGAGGACCTTTGAGTTCAAAGCCAAGTGGAAATTTATTTTTTCCACAAAACAACTTAGATAGTTTCTCCAGCAATTTCCACATGACCGTAGTATCAGTATGTGTGACAGCTTTCTTTTTGTTTGTGACAGCTTTTTAAAAGTCATTTTGAAAGTCGCCTCTAGAGCTTTAAAATTCTTTTTATTGTGCACATATGTTAAAGACAAGGGACAAAACTTTTGTTCTTCCAAAGGCATTTCTTAACAAAGTACACCTAAAATCATTTTCTTTGTATCTTGACTAAAATTTGAAGGATTTGAATTTTTTTTAGAAGGATATTATTCACATACCACTCTTTACCCTGTAAAATACACGATTGGGGGCTCCTGGGTGGCTCAGTCAGTTAAGCATCTGCCTTCAGCTCAGGTCATGATCTCAGGGTCCTGGGATCGAGCCCCACATGGGGCTCCCTGTTCAGAGAGAAGCCTGCTTCTCCCTCTGTCTCTGCCCTCTGTTTATGTTCTCTATCTCAAATGAATAAATAAAATCTTTAAAGGAAATAAAATAAAATACACAATTGAGTGGTTTTTAACATAGTCAAAATCATGTGACCATCACATCTTTGCTATCTGAAAAAGTAACTCTAACCCATTAGCAGTCATCCCTACTTCCCCTCCCTTCGACCTTTGGCAACTACTAATCTACTTTCTGTAACTATAGATTTGCCTATTCTGGACAGTTCCTGTAAGAGGAATTATAAAATATGTGGCCTTTTTTTGTCTACATTTTTTCATGGACCATGATGTTCATCCATGGTGTAGAGGTATTTGTAATTAATTCATTTTTATATCTGTGCAATATTTCATTATGTGCATATATCACATTTTGTTTATACATTTGTCTGTTCATTTTTATTTCCTATTATAATACTGCTGTCAACACTCATGTAGAAGTTTTTGTGAGGAAAGGCATTTTCACTTCTCTTGGTATATACCTAGGAATGAAACTGGTTAGTTTATATGGTAACTAATTTAATGTTTTGAAGAGGTGTCATACAGTGATTTGTACAGCAGCTGTACCATTTTATATTTCCACCAGTAAGGTATGAGGCTCTAATTTTTCCATATCCTCCCTAATACTTGTTATTCTCTTTTCTATTTTAGTTTTTATTTTTATTATTTTCTTAAGATTTTATTTATTTATTCATGAGAGACAGAGAGAGAGAGGCAGAGACATAGGCAGAGGGAGAAGTAGGCTCCCTGTGAAGAGCCTGATGCGGGACTCAATCCCAGGACCAGGATCACTACCTGAGCCAAAACCTGTCTGCTTTTGGCTCAACCACTGAGCCACCCAGGCATCCCTCTATTTTAGTTTTTAATTATAGTCATCACAGTGGGTATGAGGTGGTATCTCATTGTAGTTTTGATTTGCATTTCCTTGATGATGAGTGATGTTGAGCACCTTTATATGTGCTCGCTAGCCATTGTATATCTTTTTTTGGAGAAATGAATCTGTTCAGGTCTTTTGCCCACTATTAAATTGTGTTGTTAATCTTTTTATTAAGTTTTAAAAGTTTTCTTTTTGTATATTCTGGATACCAGACCCTCACTGATATGTGATTTGCAAATATTTTCTCCTGTTCTGTGGATTGTCTTCACTTTCTTGATAGTGTCCTTTGAAGCACAAAGGTTTTTAATTTTTATGAAGTCCAATTTGTTTGTTTGTTCTTTTGTCATTTATGCTTTTGGTATCATGCCTAAGAAACCATTGCCTAATCCCAGGTCAGATACATTTTCTATACGGTGTGAGGTAGGGTTCCAACTTCATTTTGTTTTCTGTTGCTAGAATTAAATGTCTTTGCAGAATAGCAGAATGATTACAAACTCAGGTGCTAGAGTCCAACTGCTGTACTGTAAAACAATCCCTCTTCTTAAGTTACTAGTTGGGTGATCTTAAGGAACTTCCCTAATTTCTCCATGTTTCGCCATTCTCATCTATAAAAGGGACAGAGTAGTAACTATTTCACTTGTGTTCATTAAAATTAAATTATAGGGGCACTTGGATGGCTTAGTTAGTCAAGTGTCTGACTTCAACTCAGGTCATGATCTCAGGGGTCCTGGGATCGAGCCCCACATCAGGCTCCTCACTCATTGAGGAATCTGCTTGTCCCTCTGCCTCTCTCTGACCCCCACCCCCACTCATTCTCTCTCTCAAATTAATAAGATCTTTTTAAAAGTTTTTAAAAAAAATAAAATCATAGAGTTATCATAAGAACAGAGTCTGTACATAAAAAGTGCTGATGTATTGATTATTACTTATAATCATTACTGGCTCCGTGAACATTTAGAACTGTCTCATTGTCTCCTCTGGGTGCATGTTTTCAATCGCTGACTTGATAAGTGTCTTATAAAGAATACGCTTTAACAGATAGATTTTAATGTACCTTGAATGTTCCAAGGGGATTGGATGTGGGCTGAATTTGTAGCTGTATTTCACCCCTAAAAGAAGCAAAGTATTTGGCAAAAGGCATTTCCAATCTTTTACAGAACTTCACACAAAGAGACTAAAGCATGGTGAAAGTATAGTTTGCTAGTAACAAAATACTGCAAACTGGATGTTGTAAACAACAGCAATTTATTTTTTTCACATTTCTAGAGCCTAGAAGTTTGTCTTTAGTTTCATCTTTTATCCTTTTTGGTGTCTTCAACCCTCACCCCCCACAATACCCTCCTTTCCCACCCCTAGACTTCTCTGGGGGCCATTCTTCTCCCCCAACTAGCATCATTTTGATCACATGGAAAATTAGAGACAAAAACCTAATGCTTGCTAATATTCAAGCAACCTAAAATGTTGCATGTCTATCCAATAATGGGCTTCTTACCCAAGTAGTACCACCAAACTATCAACTATGTGTATTTGATTCCCAATGGGAAGAAGCTCTGGAAACCCAACGGTATTCATAAAAAAGGATGCCAGCTCTGATTTGATTTTCAGCATCCTGCCAAGAGAGCGATCCTCTGCTACCCGTTGTCCACCAGTGCTTCCTGCAAAACTAAGCCTCATGTTCCAGGGTTTGATGTGGCCCTTATGACCTGTCTCTGCTGGCCCCCACCACATGGGTGAGTTCTGGTAGCAATCAGAAGTTACTTCTTCCAGGAGTGGTACCTACTGATGTAGAAGCAAAGGCAATGGTTAACTGTAAAACTGGCATATTTGCTGTGAAACTCAGGCATTTGCAACAAGCCAGTGAAGGAAATGCTTTGGAGAGAAACACATTTTTGTTACCTCTCTAATCATCTCATAGAGGCAACTAACTGCCTTCTATAGAGCATCATTCCTACTGAGATGAAAGGTCCTTAATTCGGGTAGTTTGTGGAAAACAGTTACCAGGAAACTTTCAGCTCACATAATGAGAAGCTTCCAGGTAATTTAGAATTACTTGTTTTCTAATGTGAACTCTGTATTCTTAAAAAGGAAAGACAAGGGTTTAGCATTTCCTGAGATTGGCTTCACCTAATTAATACACAGTCGCTAACTTCAACTAGGGGAGCGGGCAGGGGGTAAAAGTGTTGCCTTAGGGAGACTTTCGTCAAATGGAGAATTCAAAAAAGTCATTCCTTTTGAGCTTAAAGCCATTAACTCCTCTAGTAACCAACTGTGAGAGTTATGTTTGAGCTTGTCTCGAAAATTACTTTAAAAAAAAGGAGCAGACAAGGGGCTGCTGACTTGGCTGCCAGTTTATTTACACGTCTTAAGCAAGAAGCTGCATATACTTGTTTTAAGATCTGTTTGGAATACTACTGGCACTCCCCAGAAATCTTGTAGAAAAGCCCGTCTATGTCAGAATCAGCACCTGCTGCAGTGTGGGTCAGGCTGAGAAATTGTTACAGACCCTAAATAACTCATTTCTTCTTTTTTTCTTCAGTAAAAGTAATATTCAAATATGTGTTCTTATATATGCAATCAGTTGAGTGGATCAAATTAAAAGAAATTCTTTTACAACAGGCTATCTGGTACCTTGTTCAAAATGTGGCAGCTCATCAGAGCACTGTTAGGTCTGTTGGATCTTATTCATTTTGATGAACATGAGGAAGGGACAGAGAAATCCAATTGTCATAGTATGGAGTGGGGGGCATTTTAGTTTGTTAGGGCTGATGTAACAAAGTACCAGAGGCCAGGTGCCTTAAAGAACAGAATTTATTTTCTGGCCATTCTGGAGGCTGGTGAGTCTAAATAAAATCAAGATGTCAGCAGGGTCAGTTCCTTGTGAGACTGTGAGGGAGACTCTGGAGCTGGCCTCCCTCCTTAGCTGGTGGATAACTATCTTCTAAAAAAATAAAAAATAAAAAAAATAACTATCTTCTCCCTGTGTTTTCCCTCTATGAGTATGCCTATAGATCCAAATTTCTCCCTTTAAAAGGACACCGGTCCTATTAGATGAGGGCTCATCCTAATGATCTCATTTTAACTTGATGACCTCACATAAGGTCACATTCTAAAGTAGTGGATGTTAGGACTCCAACATATGCATTTCTGGGGCACAACATTCAACCCACAATTCTGGAGGTGAAAAGGTGTGGCATTTAGTGAAAACCCATGTAGGAACCACACACTGCTGTAAAGGCACTGATCCCTGGTAGCCTCACTGATACACTCAGTAGACTAACAAACACTTTCAGGGTCTCAAAGACAAACCTTCTAGAAGTGGTCAGACTAAGGCTGCTGTGTTCCATGAACTAATACACAAAAGTATCCGGTACCCTTTGGAAAGACTCTCACCAAAAGGTATAAGCAGTTAAAAGACTCGATATCTGGAGGACCATCACATTAATTGTCAGAGACAAGTAACTTATAGATCAATACCTCGTTCACTGATTTTTCATTCTGGATAAATGAGCTTCCTGGGTTTCAAATTGTGCTGTGGCCCATTTCATTTTTATCCGGAGGGTGCCGAGAATAATGCGTCTTTAGCATTGAGTCATGAAGACAGTTTTAATGATACTTTGTTAAGGTGCCATGCTTTGGCAACTGATTGATTTGCTTTCTTAAAATTTGGATTAGTTTGGGCATGTCACTTCACCTCTCTTTTTCCTGGTCTATAACATGGCTTAAAAATACCCGCTTCATAGAGTTGGAGAGTCAGATGAGGTGATGTGGGTAAGCTCCCAGTTTGGGACCTGGCCCATAGTCAGTGCTCAATAAATGGTAGTTTCTACAACATGATTATTGTATTTTATATCATTATACACTACAGCTGTGGATCGAGGCCAGGTCTTCAGTGTCCACAGAACAAGAGCAGGAAGGAGGGCCACTTGTCATGAAGAGGAGTCTTTATAAGCAGGGTGACGCTGAGGAGGACATGCTAGAGGCTTGTGATGTGACCCATGCTTTCCACATCCTATCCATCTCTGGAAACCACAGAAATCACAGGATCCTTGATATCACTAGATTTCCTTGTGCAAGTTGGCATGACATGAAGCTTGGCACAAGTCTGGTATTGAGTTTGGGGTAGAGACAGAGAGTCAAAAGGGAGCAGAGACAGAGGAATCTATGAGTAAATAGGATCTGAAAATCACAGTGTTAAGCCCTGCAATCACCTCTGAATAAATGAATGTGTGAGTAAATGAAGCCCACGTGGTTTGAGATATGATTGTCTACAGATAGAAAAATCAGAAAACTGTGCAGCCTGGTTGCTTTCAGCATTCTTCAATATAATTAATCTTTTGCTTAATTACCAGTTTTTCCTTCCTAGAGCCCATTTTCTTGGCCTTGCTTTAGATCTCCTGGTTGTTTGGCCACTGGCTTTTTTTTTTTAAATCCAAATAATTAATCTCTTTGTGATTTTTTTTTTTTTTTTTTTTTTTTTTGCCATACAGTATGTGCAGCTATGCCTTTTGCTTCCTCTAAACTTCTGGCTACTTGTGATCACTTATAGTCCAGGTGGGGAGACACTGCTTAATGGAGAAGTTCACCCAGCAGACAGTTCGACGCTACCTAAAATCTTTCTTTAAGCCATGTTCCCAGCCTCATTTACCATTATCCTTTACAATAAACCCTCTATTTAGGGCACATAGTGACTTACTGACCCTGAATTCCCATTTTCCATGTTGGTTTGTCTCTCTACAATCATACTACACACACACACACACCTTCCCACTCAATACACACATGCAAAACTAGAGTCTCCAAGGTCCACTAAAAAAATATCACCCCTGCCCTCCCAAGAAGAAACAGCTCCATGAGTTCTCCCATCGGCATTTTCATCTGATGCCATCACACACCTTGTCTAATAGTATTCTCAGCTGCACTCTGTTTGCATGGTGAAACTGTGGCTCTCCTCTCCTGGGAGCCTGGCTCACTGACTGACATAGAAGGGAAGCCTAGTATAGGTTTCCATGAAGGTGTAAACTAATGAGTGGAAGTGAATAGCAACAGGAAAAATCCAAAACATCAAATAACCCGAAAATAATCTATATGTTACTTTGGAATGTATTTTATGCACACACTCAGGGAACATCAAACACAAAACTTCAAATACAGCAATGAAGCCAGCCTGTGCAGATCCCAGTTGGGTGAGGTGGCCTGGAAAAAGGGTGGGAATCCCAACAGGAAGGGAGGAACCCCTTACCAGCCAGCTGCCCTTCCCTAGCCTCAGTGACTTATCTAGAAATCAGAGAGACTCCAAATGGCTCAAAGCTCAAGGGCACAGGGCTGGGTAATTAATAAATGATTGTAACGCCTGCAGAAACGGAAGTTCTGAGAAAACACTAAATCATAATGATACAAAAATAAGCATCTTTCATTTTCTTCTTTAAAATGGAAATGGCATAGTTTTTTTAAAAAAAATCTAAAAGGGGTTCAAGAAACAGCAGAAAGTTTAACAGGGAGATGCACCAAATGATCATGCAAACCCATTCAGTGTTCTAAATGCAATTATAGTGCTGACCATCAGCCCTGGAAACAAATTACAGTAGCTAATAACAGCAATTAGGATGTTTTTAGAAAATCACTTGGAAGCAAAATTGTCAACAAAAGACCACTCAAATATAGCTGTAAACAGCTTAAATAAGAGAATAATGCGGTGACCTCTGCCCCAAGTGACATGAAGAAGATATAAACCACATGCAGGGTCCCAAGGAACTGTCTTCCAAGTGATTACGGACATTTGTTTTTAACCTCAATCTTTGGGGGCCCTTCTCAATGTGGTGGAGCGCCAAGTGCCCTTGAACATTTCTGCTGCCTGCTAAGTCTTATCCTGGTTCGCTCATCTACTCTGGATAATTCTCCCCTTCTCCTCTCTTTTGCATTTTTTGTTATCTTTGGCATTCATTTTTGAAAAACATGCGCCTCACTTGGAACAAATCCACTAAAGCAAACAACCTTAAAACTTTCCAAACAGCCCTGACTGTTGCGATCCACAGGCAGCCGCCTCCTGGGGCTCATGGTGCTTGCGGGGATCCTGGTGGGAGAGCCGCTTGTTGGCTCTAATAGAAACTGACATTTACATATCTCAATATTAATTCCCCGGAGGCTGGGCCGGCTCACGTCTGCGATAAGCAAGGGGGGGCGGTGCAGAGTAAAGAGGAGAGAGGGCTGGGTAGAGAAGGGAATGGAAAGGAAGACAAGCCTTGAGATTGAAAAATGTTCTCTGTTAGCGCTTCATTAATAACAGAGCAACATAAGGAGCGAGGTCCTTTCATAAATTGTCACTTTTTTTCATTTATTTATTTATTTATTTATTTATTTATTTGAATTTTATTTATTTTTATTTTTATTTATTTATATTATTTTATTTCTTTTATTTCATTTATTGCCTGTTGAGGAAGAGTGAGCGATTCCTTGCAGGGATGTGTGTGTATGTGTGTGCACGCATGTGTATTCATGTGCACGAGTGTGTATGCATGTGCGCATGTGTGTTAAGGCAAAACAACAAACAAATAATTTAAAAAGAAAGCATATTATGTGGAATTCTTTCCAAAATGTGTATCCCACATGCTCTTCTGACTAGATAGCCTCCCAAGTAGGGTAAGTGTGTTGCTATTGAGAGCTCCAATGTCATTATTAGAGCCAACTGCCATAGAAAATGCTGGAATATAGTTATGCTTGGCATAACTATATATATATATATATATATATATATATATATATATATATATATATATATATACTATAACTTGGTAAATAGTTTTCAGGACATTTTGGTCCACTTTGGAGGGGTTTTCTCTACCTCTGGACTTGATGGTCAGGCTGGCAGATGTCTTTTTTTTTTTTTTTTTTTTTTTGCAACCCCATCTACTTTTCAATTCCTTGCTTTTCACATTCTGTGGACTAGAAATTCTAGCTTGTTCAAATTGTGGCAAGAGTAAACCTATCTGGCTGTAAGTACCTGTGAATAAAGCATATGGGTTTTGACAGTCCTTTTGCTTGCAAGAATTTTTACTTTTGCTTTTACCTGTTTCCTGACCAGATTCCAGAGATTTGAGCTGATTACATAAGTGGGGTATCACTGAAATTAATAAAAGGTGAATTTATAGCATAGAATTTAGGCACCTGATAGAGATTTAAATGAAATGTTCAGATTACATGTAACTTTATTTATATCAATTCTTTGGCCCTTAATTTTATATCTTCAGGAATATATAATACATTAAAATCACATCATTTTGATTAATTTAATTGGTAAATTGTCCACTAATAGAACTGAGATAATTTTATTTGTTATACAGAGGAAAGAAACAAACAGAAGTCCTATAATGCTATTGCCCTAATATAAACATACTTTGCATCTGGGTATATAGTTGACCTTTGAAAAATGTGGGGGTTAGTGGAGCCAACCCCCCCGGTCAAAGATCCACCTATAACTTTTGACTCCCTAAAAACTTAACTGCTCATAGCCTACTGAGACCAGAAGATTTACCAATAACATAGTCAATTAACACGTTTCATGCTATATGTATTGTATACTGTACTCTTACAATAAAGTAAGATAGAGAAAAGAAAATGTTATTAGGTCATAAGGAAGAGAAAATGCATTTACAGTGCGTACTATAAAAAACCGGGTAAATGGATTCACACAGTTCAGACTCTTATTGTTCAAGGGTCCACTGTACTTCCTTAGATATTTTTCCTATGCATGCTTTTGCAAATAGAGTTGTACTATGATCCTCTATATAAGTTTATATTCTGTTTTTAAAATGTACTTTTAGGGGCATGTGGGTGGCTCAGTTGGTTAAGTGTCTGCCTTCAACTCAGATCATGATCCCAACTCAGATCTGGATCCTGGGATCCAGCCATGCATGGCGCTTCCTGTTCAGCAGGGAGCTGCTTCTCCCTGCTTCTCCCTCTGCCTCCTGCTCCCTCTGTTTGTGCTCTCTCTCTCTCTCTCTCAGTCAAATAAAGGAATAAAATCTTTTAAAAATGTACTTTTAATGACTACAGGATATTCCACTGAGCTGCTATAATATGATTTTTTAATTATTTATTTTATTATTCTACATAGAACTCCCAATTACATATAAAACATCCTAAATGCTCTTTTCTTTGAGATAGTCATATACTGTTTTATTGAGACCCACCTGCCCCTTCTGAAATGAGTTTAGTCTGTTTCTAATTCACTAGAGAAAAGTTTAGAATATATTTAAATTTTTACTATTATAACAACCCTGCAATGAACACCTTCCTGAACATAATTTTGTTTGCTTGATTGATTATCTTGGAGTTATATCTTTTGGAGTCCCAGAAATGGAAATACGTAAAAAAAAAACTACAGCAATTTAGAACCAAATTTTGGAAAAGGAGCATTCAGGATGACTCTTGGTGGTCACAGACAAAAGCTGATAGCAACAACGAAGCCAGTGGGCATGAAGCCTGGAGATGAGAGTTATTGGGCTAGGGAAACGTGTTTCATTTCTCAAGCACACATATTGCTGTACAATGGTAACAAGGGACTTGCAGTGTTTTAAATAAGATAACGTGTAAAGTATATACGTACCGTGGCAACATTTCACTTGTGTTCAGGTTGAGTCTTGGGAGGGAAAAAGGAAAAGAACTAGCCTGAGTAAATCCTTAGAAGAGTGTTCATCCAGAAAGAACTTCTACCCTAAGGCAAATTAGCAATTGTCTTACACTCTGTCTTTCCTGGATGTCATCTAAATGCACTGGGATGATCTGGGCAAGTAAGAGAAGATCCAAATAAAAGCTGAAATGGGAAGGGGTTTATTATTTCATTTGACAAAAATCCATAAGTAATAATAATATTAATCATAATTAACGAATTAACATTAAGAACTAAGTTCCAGGTATTTATCCTATGCTCTTAGGGTGCATTAGCTCATTTGCTACTTTATATAAGCCATATAACATATTCCCAACTTGAGATGAGGCAACTGAGACATGGTGAGTTTAATAATTTACTAAAGATTACACAGATATTAAGTGTAACCTAGTAGGTGGGAGATTCAGAACTTAAACCCAAGCCATCTAGCTCTAGATCCTACTCTTTCAAGTATTACAGTAGGGCTATTCTCAGTTAGTTCGGTGATTCCATAACTTTGTAAGGGACGGAAAACACCACTTCGACCATACCAGTTGATTTACAGTTGGTGTGCCTTCTGATTGCTTGCTGCCTAGGGTGTATTGGTTTTAAATATTTGGTATCACCCCTGGACCTAGGTAATCCCCAGCTTTCTACTTTGCTGTCTTCATCACATCAACAGTGTCTTTCTTCATGGTTGAGGGAAGCTTATTAATTTGAAGGATCACATTCGAGTTCAATGTCCAGCAAAGAGGAGTTAAACATTTTCCTTCTTTCTTAGAATTTGTTACTATTTAACTTCTTTTTAAGATTTTATTTAATTAATTAATTAATTAATTTGAGAGAGAGAAAGTGTATGCATAAGGAGGAGCAAAGGGAGAGTGACAAGCAGACTTCATGCTAAGTGTGGAGCCCAATGCAGGGCTCAATCCCACGACCCCGAGATCTTGACCCAACCTGAAACCAAGAGTCAGATGCTCAGCTAATTGAGTGACCCAGGCACTCTACTATTTAACTTCTTAAAAATCATAACATACATACACACACAAATCTTAAATGTTCAGCTTGATATTCATCTTGATGAATTTTTATCCTAATACCCAATTAATCACCACACAGGGCTATAGATCATTACCAGTGCTTCATATCCCCTTCAAGATTCCTATGGTTTTTCTGATAAAATCCAACAATTTTCTTAAGCATATTAACCAGAATTACTTTTCATTTATTGTTTGATAACTACAATAACTTGATCGCCAATCATCCTCAGGTTTATGAATAGTATCTGTTTCTTCTTTTGGTTTTTGTCATTTGATCCTATCTGTTCATATACTGGTAATTTTTTTAATTGAATGTCAGACATTGTGTATGAAAGATTGTAAGGCTGGGGTGCCTGGGTAGTACAGTCAGTTAAGCATTCAACTTTTGGTTTCAGCTCAAGTCTGATCTAACGGTCATGAGATCAAGTCCCACATTGGGTTCCACACTCAGCACAGAGTCAGCTGGAGTTTCTCTCTCCCTCTTCCTCCCCCCCTCAAATAAATAAATCTAAAAACAGAAAAAGAAAAATTGTAAGGCTCTGGCTGATGGTATTATTTCTATCCAAAGATTTCATTCTATTCCGGAAGACAGAGAGGCTTTTTGCAGATCAACTTGATCTAGTTGAGCATGAGTCTTAGACTTTGTTCGGCTTGATATGTTAATGGTTTTCTCTTACTCCCATGGTAGAGTCCTCTGAGTCTCAGTGGTAACCAGGCCCTTCAATCTTTTTAGGCCCCCAAAATCTGTCCATCCTCTTTGGAAACTCCCAAGTCCCAATATTTTCTAGTCCAGCAAGATTGTCCTTGTCCACAGCCTTCAGTTTTTTTGCCTATCTTTATTTTCTATACCATTACTAGGTAGAAGTACAGGCAAATGTAGAGCTTCTTTCAGTATGTCTTCTCTCTACAGGATTCTGGCCACTCAAGTCCTGTGTGCCTTAGTTGCCCTTTTGTGCCTTTCAATAGTTGGTTCAAATATATTTTTTAAAGATTTATTTATTTATTCATGAGAGACAGAGAGAGAGAGGCAGAGACACAGGAAGAGGGAGAAGCAGGATCCCTGTGGGGAGCCTGATGCAGGTACTCGATCCCAGAACCCTGGGATCACACCCTGAGCCAAAGGCAGATGCTCAACCTCTGAGCCCAAGTGTTCCAATTGGTTCAAATATTTTATCCAGCTTTGATAATGAATAAATCTATCCAGAATGCTCTTAGCAGAATTCCTCTTAAATCCCAATGGCAGGGATTGCCTAAAAGAGTGAATAACAAGGGGCATGAGACCATCATACACAGTTTAGACCAACTTGGGCACATGGAAAGGTGAACACGAGCAAAATCAAGATTCTGCCAGATAAAAGTGGCAGAAACTGGGATTCCGTATTATTTATTTCTATGATGATGGATTTTCTTATAAAGGACTATCACCTATTTAAGTAGCATGGGCTCTCCATAACTTCAATCTTCTCCAGAAAGACCTGCCTTCTGATTTAGACTCTCCTTTTCTGCCTTAATTTACAAGCTGCTTTGGATCCATTCTCTACCTCTCTCCATATCCTTCCTCAATCTTTATATATATATATATATAATTGGAGTTCGATTTGCCAACATATAGTATAAGACCCAGTGCTCATCCTGTCAAGTGCCCTCCTCAGTGCCCGTCACCCAGTCACCCCATACCCCACCCGCCTTCCCTTCCACTACCCCTTGTTTGTTTCCCAGAGTTAGGAGTCTCTCATGTTCTGTCTCCCTCTCTGATATCTCCCACTATTTTCTCTCCTTTCCCCTATAATCCCTTTCACTATTTTTTATATTCCCAGTATGAGTGAAATCATATAATTGTTGTCCTTCTTCGACTGACTTACTTCACTCAGCATAATATCCTCCAGTTCTATCCACATTGAAGCAAATGGTGGGTATCCTCAATCTAAAGTGTATCTGTAATCTAGATATGAAGCACTTGATTTTAAGTGACATTTCCCTTTTCTAAATGAAATATAATTGACACACAATGTAACTTAGTTTCAGTTGTACAACACAATGATTCAACAACTCTATGCATTATACTCTGCTCACCAAAAATGTAGCTACTGTCACCAAAATGCTATTACAATACCATTGACTGTATTCCCTATGCTGTACTTATCATCTCTGTGATTTACTTATTTTATAACTAGAAGTTTATAACTTTTAATTCGCTTTATCTATTTCACCCATCGCTCCTACCTTTTCTCTGGCAGCCATCAGTTTGTTCTATGTAAATGTCTGCTTGGTTTGTTTCTTTATTTTTGTTTTTTAGATTCCACATGTAAGTGGAGTCATGTGGTATTTGTCTTTCTCTGTCTGACTTATTTCACTTAGCATAACACCCTGTAGGTCCATCCATGTTGCAAATGGCAAGGTATATTTTTTTATGGCAAAGTAATATTCCACTAAATATATACAGCACATCTTCTTTACCCATTCATCTATCAATGGACACATGGACTGCTTCCATATCTTGGCTATTGTAAACAATACTGCAATAAACATAGGAGTGCATATATATTTTCAAAATAGTGTTTTCATTTTCTTTGGGTAAATACCCAGTAGTGGGATTATTGGATCATATGATAATTCTATTGTTTAATTTTTTTAGAAACATCCATACTGTTTTCCACATTGGCTATACCGGCTTGCATTCCCACCAACAAGGGTCCTTTCTTTCCACATCCTGACCAACATTTGTTATTTCTTGTCTTTTAATACTGGCTATTCTATTAGGAGTGAGGGGATGTCTCACTGTGGTTTTATTTGCATTTCCCTGATGATCAGTGACCTGGAGCTTCTTTTCATGTAGCTGTCGGCCATCTATGTAAAGATATCTATTTAAGTTGTCTGCCTTTTTAAATTAGGTTATTTGGGTGTTTTTGGTTTTGGTTTTGGTTTGGTGTCAAGTTCTATAAGTTCTTTATATATTTTGGATGCTAACCCTTTATCAGATATGTCATTTGCAAATTATCTTCTCCCATCCAATAAATTGCTTTCTCTTTTTATTGATGGTTTCCTTTCCTGTGCAGAAGCTTTTTATTTGGGTTTAGTCCCACTAGTTTATTTTTGCTTTTGTTTCCCTAGCCTGAGGAAATACATTCATAAATATGTTGCTAAGACCAATGTCCAAGAGATTACTGCCTAAATTTGCTTTTGGGGGTTATGGCTTTAGGTCTCATACTTAGGCCTTTAATCTATTTTGAGTTTATTTTTATATATGACATAAGAAAGCCATCCAGTTTCATTCTTTTGCATGTAGCTGTCCAGTTTTCCCAGCACTATTTATTGAAGAGACTGTCTTTTCCCCATGGTACGTTCTTGCCTCCTTTGTCAAAGATTAATTGACCATAAAAGTGTGGGTTTATTTCTGGGCTCTCTATTCTATTCCTGATCTGTGTGTCTATTTTTGTGCCAGGACCATCCTGTTTTGATTATTAAAAATTCAATTTTCTTATGTGAAACCCAAAAAACATTTAAAATTCTACTAAAATTAAAATGAATTGCAACACATGGAAATAATACACTTTTCTTCTGGATACTAGTACTTCCAAAAAGTATTTTAAAATATTCTATTGGAAGTTTAAAATATAGAATCTATGTGAATTATTTATAATTGGTTGTATGTATATTCTTTTTAAAAAAATACTTGGCTACTATAGGATGTTTGAAAAATTACAGAAATGCACAAGGAAGAAAAGAAAATTAACCTTAAACTCATCATTTTGGGATATCCCTTATTCACTTTTTGGGGAATATCCATCTGATACTCTTTTCCTGTGTGTGTGTGTGTGTGTGTGTGTGTGTGTGTGTGTGTGTTTAAAACTCATTAAGGGGTGCCTGGGTGGCTCAGTGATTGAGCATCTGCCTTTGGCTCAGGTCATGATCCCGGGGTCCTAGGATGGAGTCCTGCATCAGGCTCCACATCAGGAGCCTGCTTCTCCCTCTGCCTATGTCTCTGCCTCTCTCTGTGTGTCTCTCATGAATGAATAAATAAAATCTTAAAAAATAAAAATAAGACCCATTAAAATGGTTCTGGCATGGATCATTTTCAAAAAATTTTTAGTATTTATTGACTTTTTCTTTAAGATGAAGATAAAAACTACAGTATTTGATTATCTGAATATGAGAGCTTTCTATTTAACGGCAACTATAAAAATATAATCCTTAAAATACTTTTGATAATATTTTTCTCCAGTTAAGCCATATGACCACACATACTTTGAGTTTTGAAGAAAATAAAGATAAAACAAGTGTTATGAGTTCAGTAATAATGAAAACAAACAAGGAATTCAAGAATAATCTGTCAGATTTCACACTGTTATGCCTACAACTTCACAGCAAACATCTGAGATTAAATTGTGACATTTCCACACTGAGAATCCAGAGCCCTAAACCCTCCTTCTGTTTTATTTCACTAATATTTGGAGAATGTTGGTGGTCTGGTATGAGAAGAACCTGAGTAAGGAAATAGCCAACACTGGGGAATAGTGGAGGAAAAGTAAAGCATGATTTCCTTCCTTCTACCAGAAAATATAGCTGCTCAGCCAAGATTGGTCTCTTCTTGTGCCAGACCATTTATTGGGGTACAAAAAGAAAATATTAACATATTATTTTCATTTCTTCATTAAAAATTACATTTTCTGTTTATCTTATATATTATATTAGTTCATGTACATAATTTATAAATGCATAAGTATATGTTTTTGGGGGTTAACTAAAATTTTGTGTATATTTATACACAAAATGGGCATGTATCTTTCAAAGGTTTTTTTAAAAGATTTTATTTATTTATTTGAGAGAGAGAACAGAGTGAGAGAGAGAGAGAGCATGAGGTGGGAGGAGGAACAGAGGGAGAGGGAGAAGCAGACTCCCCACTGAGCAGGGAGCCCAACGTGGGGCTTGATCTCAGGACTCTGAGCTCATGACCTGAGCCGAAGGCAGACGCTTAACTGTCTGAACCACCCAGACACCCCTCAAAGATTTTTTAAAAGATTTTTATTTAATTTTGAGAGAGAGTGAGAGCAGGGCTGGAGTCAGAAGGAGAGAATCTCAAGTAGACTCCTCACTGAGTGCAGAGACCTATGTGGAGCCCAGTCCCACAACTCCTGAGATGATGACCTGAGCCGAAATCAAGAGTCAGTCACTCAACTGACTGAGCTGCTCTGGTGCCCCTGAAGGTTTTTTTCAAATATCTTTTTCATGATAGAAATATACAATCAAAACATTTGGAGATCACTGATTATATTCTCTCAAAATCACTTCTTTACTGGGGTCTTGCAAGAGCTTTTAAGTGGTAGAGAATCAAATCCTCCCTGGAAAAATGCACTGTTTAAGATTGTTTTTGATGACTGAACTAATTGCTGAATGGAGTCTGGCCAAGGAAGAGGACCTTTTTCCTTAATCCCTCCCATGTACTAATTAAGAATCAATTCATTTAAAAAAAAAAAAAAAAGAATCAATTCATTTACTCATCTAGCATTTATTTAGCACCACTCTGTCAAACACTGCTCTGAGCACAGTGAAGGAAAAGGTGAGGACATGGTTTAGACAATAGTCTGTCGTTCATGGAAAAGTGAGACTGTGGTAGAAGTATGGGCTTGGTGCTGTGGGAGCGCAGAGGAGGGCTTCTTTATTCAGGTCCAGGCTCCAACTGGAGTTGATTTTCATAGGTTAGGAAGTACGGGCCTGTCCTGGTTATGCAACCAAACAGCCATGCTGGTATGGAAAGTATTTGGTCTGTTGGAGAAAGAAAATATTTCCAGGAGGTTGGATCCCAGGGTCTTCAGAGTGGGACTGGAAAGAAGATCATAAATGTTCTTGGATATCATGCAAAAGAATCTGAGCAACAGCCCTCAAGACTATTCTTGCCATCCCTGTTTTTATATATGAAGAAACTGGGCCTCAGAAAAGTTCAGTAATAACATGGATGTCAAGCAGAGCTGGCCTCTAATCCAACATTCTTTATACCTTTCAACTTGTAACTCTTAGAAATGTAAAAACAAAAATGCAGTATAAAATGCTTTTCTGCGTTATTGGTTAAATGTCATGTGGGTTTACTAGAGGTAAGTTGAAGCACCTGATAGGACTTAGCAATTGTATTATCGGTTCTTTTAAATCAATAGGTTTGAAAACTTGCTACAGTGCTCACAACTGTGGTCATTAAAGCATAATGACAGACTGAAATATATGTGCCTCCAGATCTCTGGTGTCTGAAGAGTGCCTGTGCCATGGCAGGTGCATAATAAATGCAAAGGGGGAGAAAAGATTTATTTTCTTTCTAGAATAAAGTAAGTCCATTAAATTTGAATTCAGTCAAGGAAGTTGATTAGAGAAGCATGCACACCGATACATTTGTAATAAACTTATGTCCCCTAACTATGGATCTGGCATTTTATTTATGAAAGTTAGCATCTTTGAACTTCTGGTGGAAAACTACCTAATGGTACTATTGGACAGAGCACAAGGGTGGAAAGTACACAGGAGTTAGAAGTTAGACAGATTCAGGTAAAATCTTGGTTCTACTCTTTATTTATCCATCAAAAGACTTTCTGTAACCTTGGATAATTTCTAGGAGTTTCTGTTTTCTCATCTGTAACACGGGAATATTATTACTACTTTGCAAGGTTGTTGGAAGGGCTAGAAATATCAACTACATGTAAAGTCCCTGTCACATACTAGGCATAAAATAAAGTCTTGCGCTTACTGTTTTTGTTTTCTGTTTTCATGTTTTGAAAACTCTGGTACACGTCCTGACAGTCACTTTTGTTGGATGGAATCCTGAGCTAATAGAATCTTTGAACATGTTCTGTAGCCATATAATTTTCTCAACCTTTGGACAGTAAAATTAAATACAGAATAATCCTGTGGGTATGGATAACTTTAGCTCAGGTGTTTCATATCTGTGAAAATATCATTTGTTTAATAACTGATGTCAGAATAGGGTTAAAGCAACCTAAGAGCAGTAGTGAAATTGGGTTTAAACAAATCTGTCTGTTTATATTAATTCCCTCCACTTTCTGATAGAATGAATGGTTTTATTAGAAAATAATCAGTGTGTGGATCTCTTTTTTTCTGCACTTTCTATCCACCTTCACTACATAGACCCTCTTAATCTCAATGATTCTTGTTTAGTTGGGTTCTTCACAGATAACAATGAATTTTAAGCATAGTATTTACAGCATTCTTCATTCTGTAAGGAAATTGATTTGATGGGAACAGTAGATTTGGAGTTCCAGCCTGAGGTAGTGTGGAGAATTTACAGAAAAACCAGATAACTGGCCAAAGTAAACAATATCTATAGAGAACTTATCATTCCCTCTTCAGAAAAGGCCAGCAGAGTCATTCATTTCTGTGTATCTTCTTTTGTTCGAGACATAAATCTCCGTTATAAAATCAGTGGAGGACTCTGCTACACAACTTTATAAAACACATGCTTGTGAGCATTACGAAGTTTCCACATACTCGGCGCATCCTCCTCATTCCCTCATGAATCTGCCAGTAGAGGTTTGGGACATGTGAGTTAATAGGGTTCATGATCCCCATTCTGTTTTCTTCCAAGCAGATTTCCTGAGAGTATTAATTTACGCATTCAATTCCAATAAAGACTTTAATGCTAAAAATGTCAAATTATTACCCACATAATTTTTGTCACTTATTAAGTGAAATCTCAGTTGTCAAGTCCCCACTTCACCTGGGATATTTGCCTGAGATGAGCTCCAACTTCTTTGCAGTTATCCCTGCTACAATCCAACACTCTGGAAATTCTGTGTGCAAATCTCAACCTGTAGGCGAACAGGACCTTTTAACCTCCAACTCTTCCTTCCATAAAGGCAAGTTTCATCCTGCTTCATAGTAGACACTTGTTAACTTCTAACGGTCCAATCTTCTTTGCCTTTGCTCCAGTCACACACTTTCCCCAAACTGTTTGCTCTTCTAGTAAAAAGGAATTTTAAAAATGGAAATATCCCATGTTGTAGTGGGCTCCTGTTTTGAGACAAGAGTTCAAGGTCTCGACAGAGGGCCCTTTGCAGTTTGCAAGCTATGACCAGTCTCCATGGAGAAAAAGCAAAGTGAGAAAATGGGAGGTCCCCCCCCCCCCCGCCCTTAGACCTATTCTTACCTGTTCTCCCATTGCAGTGGAACCAGCAACCCTTAGGTCAAGGTGTGGGCCCTGTAGAACTCTACCTTAGAACCCTGGAGAATGAATCAGTTGATTTATAAGAGGTGTTCCCTGACCTCAAAGGGTGTTGGAGAATAGATACAGAAATAAAGTAGAATGGTGTCTTCTAGGGGCTTGGGTAGAGGAGAGATGGGGAACTCTTATCTAATGGGTATAGTTGTAGTGTTACAAGATGAAAAGAATTTTGGAGATGGATGGTGGTGATAGTTGTACCCTATGACTATATTTAATACCACTGAGCTGTGTAAATTTTTTTAAGATTTTATTTATTTATTTATGAGACACACAGAGAGAGTCAGAGGCATAGGCAGAGGGAGAAGTGGGCTTCCTGTGGGGATCCTGATGTGGAACTTCTTCCCAGGACCCCAGGATCACACCCTGAGCGGAAGGCAGATGCTCAACCACTGAGCCACCTAGGCGTCCCCTAAGCTGTATACTTAAGCCCAGTGAAGTTGGCAAACATTATGTATTGTGTATTTTACGACAATAAAAAAATGGAAAAAAAAGGAGTAGGTCCAGAGCTATGACTCCACCTTTCAAGGAAATATGCAACTGGTTGCAGCTTCACAGTTGAGCCAGGTCTGTGCTTGCTCAAGTGCCTCATTGCTTATTCTTGCCATTGCTTTCTCAGATGCCAGCTGTGGGCCTTTGGCCATTGATCAAATATTTGACAAAAACGATTGCCTGAATCCTCTTTTGGGATGCCCTACACAGCTCACCTTTGGGGGTCAAAGGGCAGAGCTCCTGAGTAACTTGGTGACTTCTAACTTCCCACTACGTCTCTTTGGGCTTTTTTTTTTTTTTTTTTTTTTTTTTTTTTTTTTTTATTTATGATAGACATAGAGAGAGAGAGAGAGGCAGAGACATGGGCAGAGGGAGAAGCAGGCTCCATGCACCGGGAGCCCGACGTGGGATTCGATCCCGGGTCTCCAGGATCGCGCCCTGGGCCAAAGGCAGGCGCCAAACCGCTGCGCCACCCAGGGATCCCTGGGCTTTTGTTGACTAGATCGACTTGATTCCTCTCCATGTTCAGACCTCCATATATAACACAATTTGAAAACTGCTCTATCTTTGGGGAACTTCACTTTTAGATGGTTTTCTACTGAGGGAGAAGGTAAGATAAATGCTCAGATGCTCTCAAAATTCAAGTTTCCAAACTCCAAAGATTTTGCTGTACCATGACTTCTTCCTAACGAGCCTCTCCTTGGAAATATTCCAATGGAGAGAGTAGTTCTCTTGTATAAAGTACAAATTCTCTCCCCCCAATAAGAAAATCTTCATATTAAATCATTCCCTCTCCTGCTCCATACTTTCCCAAAGTTTCACATCTTGGTAAAATGCATAGTGATTAAAATGGCCTCAGGTCTGTGTGATCTGGCTCTGCCCCATCTTAAACCTCTTTCTCCCTCTTTCTTATTCCATTCCCGCCTCAGTGGCCTCTTCACTGTCCCTTTAACCTGGCAGGTATGCTCCTGCGTCCAGTGCCTTATTACTTATTCTTGTCATAGCCTTCATGGATGCCAGCTATCATTTTTCAGTCTGACATCAATTAGTCAAGATTAATAATAATATTAAAAATTTGAGTGGCTGGGGGTGCCTGGGTGGCTCAGTCAGTTGAGCATCTTGATTTTGGCTCAGTTCATGATCTCAGGGTCATGGGATAGAGCTCCAAGTTGGGCTCTGCTTTCAGTGGGATGTCTGCTTCAGATTCTCTCTTCCTTTGCCCCTCCCCCCACTCACACATGAACACTTTCTCTCTCTCTCTCTCTCTCTCTCTCTCTCTCTCTCTCTCAAGTCTTTAAAGAAAAATTACACTCATCATGATGAGCACTGAGTAATATAGAGAATTGTTGAGTCACTATACAGAATGAACTAATAGAGCACTGTTAAGTATACTGGAACTAAAATTAAAATAATAATTTTCTATGTTCTTCCCATCATCCTTCTCTGCTTCATTCTTATCCTTACAACTCATTACTATATGATGTACTGTGTAGTTTGAAAAGGTATCTTATCATCTGTCTGCTTTTAAAAACATAAGCCACATGGCAGGATCTTTCATTCATGGTGTTCATTCCCCTATCCCTAGCACCTAGAATAATGCATGGTATATATTAGATGCTCGGTGAACATTTGTTGAATAAATGATTGCTTAAATGAAGAACAGCTCAGGGCCATTTACTGCCATTCCTGACTGTCCTCAGCCAAGAACACCCAGCTCATCCTCTCCCTAGGGCCACATGATACCTCTATAGATGCTCAGAGACGCTGCACAGACTCTGGCCTAATGTCTGATGGATCCTCTTTTCCTTGGTCATTGACCTGGTGGGGGGAGGATGTAATAGATATTCCCTGGCTCTTTGCACGCATAAACTGATAAACTGATGCTCTCCAGCCTCACCCTCCTGTAGGTGAGATTGTATTTACATTGTACTTACAAATGAGATTGTATTTACATTGAAATTGTAATCATAGGCACTCTCAGCTTCTACCCCCTATACTTGCAGGACCTCTACGTATCTCCCTCAATTTCTTTCTTTCACATTCTCCCATGCCCACTTTGCCAAGGCACCTGCCCACATCTCTGCTACCAGTGCCCTCTTGAGAAAGGCTGCCACATGCCTGCCACATGCCTGCCACCTGAACCACTTGAAAATCTTCTCTACTCAGCACCAGGGCTTCTCTGTGGGCTCTGGAGGATTGAGAGGAGGATGGCAAGCAGCTTGGTTTCTACTCAAGACTTGGTAACCACAGCTGCTCTAAAGCAGCTTGGGTCTGTACTATCCATACATTGTACACAATTTATGGAAAAACCCTCAGGCTAATGGGGCAGTAGAGAACTTGCACCCTCTCCTTGCTCCCCATCTTCCTCTTCTTCTAGTGCTCACGCAAAATAACACCCCTTCAGCTCCTGCATGCATACACACGACACAGATGTCTCTGTGCAACCAGGTGCTAGGGACTGGGCATCTGGAGTTGTCACCAATGGGCCAGAAGTATCCAGTCTCTGACCTGCAACAGGATGCCATGCAACTCATCCTCATGGTATGCAGAGTGTCCCTCTCTGTGACTCTTCAGTTCACTCACAGTGGACCAGGAGGCAATGGGAGCACATTGCCAATTCTCTCAGGGTTTCTGGGCAAATCTGCAGATGTCTCTGCACAAACCCACTTCTTTCCTTCTTTATACATAAGCTTGTTGAATTAAGTACAAACCAGCAGAGCCCTGATGGGATTTAGGTCCTCTTGCTCTAAACTCAAAAATTAGTATTCTCGCACATTACAATGAAGAGTTTCCTGGTTAGAGAAAAAAATATCGCCCTAAAGTCATCTTCCCATGGCGTCTTCCTTTACTTTTAAGACCCAAGATTATGCCCTTTCCAGATCCTTCCTGTGAATTTAGCCCACCCTCCCCTTACCCACACGAAGCCTTGGTCAGTTTATGATACCCCATGGGCCTTGGGTTTGAAAAAATATGGATCTGAAAAGAATAATGCAATCCTTCAAAAGGAATATGCTTTTGATTTCTGCCTCTTTTAATGATTTGGTTGTAGCTGAAAGATGCCTGTGTCACCCTACTTTGCTGTAGCTTTGGGACAATCAGAAGTTTGCTGAAGCTCCCCACATGGGCTTCTCTTATAAAAAGGATCAAAGCTGAAAAAAACAATGAGGATCAACTGTTTCTCAGAGGAAGAAGAAAATATGTAGGATTTGTCACTGCCGGGAGAAGTGGCACTAAATGTTCACCCAGAATCATATACTGACTATGCTTTTCTAAAGGCTGCTTCTAAACACCCGGCTGGCAACCAGACTGTCTGCCGAAGTGGGGCTGCAGACAGCTTCTTAATCTCCTAGCTAGCGACCTGCAGGCCACAGGCCAGCTCCCATCAAAGCTCTGTGCTAGATGGTGGCCTGCTCTGCTGTGTCTCAGGCTCAAATGTGCCTGTGGAAAGGGTGTTTTAAAGTTGCTGCTTTGAGAATCTGTTTTTCCAGAAAATGTGAACTGTTTTTATCAAATGTCTTTTAGCCTTGTGACCTGAAACAAAGTATCACAAATGTTTGAATGCCTTAAACTTAAAAACAAAACAAAACAAAAAACCCTGCATGCTCTAGCATTTTAATAAGTGAAAATGTCAATTTGTAATTAGAGCTCGGACTTTCAATGGCCTAAGTGGCTGACACTGGTTCTACTTGGAATCACTGCTGATTTATTTATCCTGGAGTAAATGCAATGCCATTATGTCTTGGTGACAACAGAAATAAGCTTTGGCCAGGTCTGTGCATAGTTTGGGGATGAAGAAAATAAGTTTTGAAAGGCAATGGGTATTGCTGATTATAGATTTTTATTAGGAACAGATGTGGGGCTATGGCTGTTAGTGGTGGACAAACTTATTGAAATAAGCAGCTAAGAACCATATTATCTTCTTTTTCCAGAAAAAAAGAAATATCAACAAGTCGAATTTGTAATCTTTTTCTCCAAGGGATGGCCAGATCATCAAAAACAAACTCTTAAGATATTTATTTGTGCATATTATGAATAGTGAACAAACAGGGGGCACCGTGTTTATTAACATGTCTGCAGGCAGAAGCAGAGGTTTGGAAAGTAACTCTAGAAACTTCTTTTACCACTGTGCTAAAGCTTCAGATCTCTCCACTTTAAATTTCTTCATGGCTGATGCCTTCTAACCAGTGTCATCCTCTTAGAGTGGAGAGCTGTCAGTACTATGTTACATACCGTTATGACACTTTGTGTATTCTGGGGCTGTTTTGTCCTCCCTTCAAGGACAGCATAAATATTTTGGATCACTTCCTGCCTCATCTATGGCTAGGTCAGTGAAGGGGCAGGCTTTAGACATCACAGATCATTTCTATCTCTCTCCACCAGCCTCCTTTGTCACTATTTATGGAGACCATGTCACATAAGGACACTCCCCAGAAATTTCACATGACATTTCCCATATATACTGTTGGCCAGAACTTACGTGGCCATGCCTAGCTTCAAAGGAGTCAGGAAATGAAGAGTAATCTGAGCGGCCATGTAACATGTTGGAGTCAGGATGTGACTCTGTGGAAGAATGGGAAATTCATATGGAGATTGGCTAATAGGGTGTTCCATAGGCTCATACTAACTTACATTCCTATCAAGAGTGTATGAGAGCTCCATTTTTTTCACTTTTTCAATAAAATTTGTTTATTGTCAGATGCTTTGAATTTTGCCCAACTGATCAACACTCAAATATTTTTTCAACAAACCTTATATCCATAAACTATTCCATTCCCTCTCCTCACAGCCAACCAATCTATGAGGCATAATGGGTATTATTTGGTGTGTGTCTATTTTTAATTCTTTAATTCACAAAATCGTTCCAGTCGGTGTCTTTTATCACTAAGAGCTGTGTTTGTAAGCTCCATTTGTGTCACCAAGGGTGCTCCTACTCTGTTGCGCCTGACTGCCACGTAGTATTCTGTGATTTTCACCCACACATCTTACCTGTCCATCCTCCCATTGATGGATTCTCAGTTTGCTTCTAATTCCCAACATCACTTAATGCCTGACAACGAGCCTGTGTGATGAATATTACTCCAGTTTTACCGATAAGATGACTGAAGTTCAGAGAAGTTAAAAAAAGAAGTTTGCCCTGAGTCCCCTAGCTAATGTCTTCCTCCTGGTTTCAGGTAATGGCCTCGAGAAATAATGCCAGTGAAAATCCACCTGTGAATATAAAAAAAGTAAGGGTGATTTCAGAGATTCCAGGAAAACCTCTCCTGCTCCAGAGTATCTCCCCCATTCAGCTCCAATGCTGCATTCCAAGTTGAAAGCCGAGATTCTTTTCTTTGAATTGATGATGATTCCTTTTTGATCAGAATCCAAATAGATTGTAAGCCTCATTGATTTTTATGCCTTGTAGTTAAATGAGCTTTCAGCCCTTCTCTGGAGGTGAAGGATCAGGTGAGCTGCTGTAGCTACCCAGGGATTAGAGGTCATTGTATCAGCTGAGACTGTCTTCTGCTATGACTCTATGAACCCAGAAGCTTTCACAGAGGGCAGTTCAGTTCTCCATGTGGTTCTCAAGCCCAGCATCCAGCCAGTGCAGTCAGCATCACCTGGCAATCTATTTGGGGCCCTCACTCCAGATCTTCTGAATCAGATCCTCTGGTGGAAGATCCTAGAAACCCGTGCTTTAGTGAGTCCTCCAGGTGATTTAGATGCCCCCTGGAGTTCGGGAGCCACAGGGTTAGCCTTTGTAAGAGGAAGCCCAGGGCAAGCAGCCAGGGCTGGCACTATGGCACAGACCGCCGCTGAGGACCCTGGCTCCTTCTCCCTCCCTGCCCTGACACCTCTAGCATGTGGTTTTCATCTCTGCCGGATGCCACATCTGCATTCCAGGTAGGAAAAAGGGATGAATTCAGAATGGGTGGAGCCCCTACGGAGAAAACAAACCTCTTTCCATCTTCTGCTTCCATCTCCTTGACAGCAATGTCACGCAGCCATGCCCAAACACTGCAGTCTCGCTACACATGGGCATGCGGTCGCTGTGCATATGACCGTGGGAGCCTTGCACCTAAGCTGGGATTCTGTTGATAAGAAAAGTGGGGTGTGGGGGGAAGGGTTGCTGTCGGGTGCAGGCAGATCCACAGGTTTTGCCACGTGCACTTCCAGATGGGCTTAACCTGCTCCGTAACTGGTCCAGAGGCTGGCCTCAGTACGCAGAGCAGAGATCCCCACTCTTCACAAGCCCATGTCCTGGAGACAGGGTGCTCTTTCCCTGGAGTGAAACAGCTGGGATCTGTAGCCAGCACGTCCCTGTCATCCTCAGAGATCCAGAGAAGTTCCTTAATTCACAGTAACTGAATCTGAAACGCTAACCTCCTCGCTGAGAATGTATTTCATCCTGCAGAACCCCCAGCAATGTTTAGCAGTGGGACCGAGATTAAGAAAGGCTTGTTATGGTGAGTTTGTTTACACGAGCTCCCCCGCAGCCCAGGAGAAAGGATCATCGTTTATTTTTTGCCTCTTGGCCTTGAGCCGGTTTTCATCCCTGAGTATCTCTGCCTGTTGACTTACTCTTTAGGTGAACATGGGGCTGGGCCCTGGATTGGAAAGAAAATAAAGAGCTTTATCTTGGTCCTCCAAAGGCCACCTTTTGAGAAAGAAAAGTCAGGCCTGCTCTGTCTTAAGCAGTGGGAGATTACAGCAGCCTGTGAGGGAGATGCTCTTCCCTGGCCCTTAGGCAGGCGAGCTTCCTGCAGCCTTCTGCCTGGGATGGGTGGGGTGCTGCACTCCCGGGAGACCTTTCATGTTCCCCGTCCCCCCTCCCCCGCTCCCAGGAGTGGGTTGTGCCCGTCAACACTACAGGTGGGTCCGAAGCAAGTGCCAAACAGGCAGCTGCACAGCCCAGGGACTTTGAGCTGTTTGCAGCCCTCCTCTCTTTGTACCCCTGCCAACTCACACACACCTGGGATTTCACCAGCTGCCTGCCCACCGCAGCCCCCTTTCCACCACGTGACCTAATCCTCATTACACCTGCTCCTCTTCGGGGCGCCAGCCCAGTCCCCACCTTCCTGGAATAAGGCCTGAGGAGGTTTGCACAAGACCCGCGCTATTCATGCCTCAAACAGCCAACTCCCACTAATTTCATGGCAAATTACGAGGGATTAAAGTTGCCTTCGAAGAAAGGCCAGAGCTGACAATTAATCAGCTTGGTCATTTGGGGATCAAATTAAATTGGACCTGAGACCCCAGCTTTAAAATGGAATCAAATTCTCTCTTTGGCATGGTGTGCATATTGGACTGAGAATACAAACACAGACTGTCCCCATCTTCCTTCTTTGCATATAGATGTTGGTTTGTAATTTTAAAACACAGCAAGGGGTAGAGCGAGGACTACAGCTTGGTTTTTCAAAGTGAATGGCAGGGCTTCTGTTGAATTCAGCAAAGACGTATGTTCTCCCTTTGTCTGAGGCGTCTCTCAATTAGGGGCTGGGGCAATAGGGCAGTAAGATCTGAATAATTCCAGATCCATGTCTTCAGGGAGATCCAAATCCAGTTGTTTTGGAAATGATATTAATATGAATTTGCCTAGCTAGCACTAGAAGTGTAAAAAGCTATAGAAATTACCAATTCCGACTGGGGATTGGCAATGATTTTACGGTGGAGGTGATATTGGAGCTGAGTCTTGAAAGATGAGTTGTAGCCTCGTGTTCTCTCTCTATGGGAGGCACTGGTAGGTCACCTGCAGTCAGGATCTTTTCTTTGGTTGTGTCTGACATTGTTTTGCACCACGATTGCTCCTGACCTTCTGTGCGTGACTATAGTCCAAGGCTAAAAGCGGTAATCACCTTTGGAAACTGCCAACAAACATGAATAACTGTTCTGGGGCCAACTTTTCTCAAGGAAGTAATAAATGTGTGCTTGTGGCTGATGGCAGTAAGCATGGAAGTCTTGGTCTAGCCCCTCACTGCCTTGTGACTTTGAACATGAAACATAATATATCAATTCACTGCCTTTGCAAGTGTGGTTTCTTTATGATGATGTTAATCAGCAGATGAGTTGTAAGCTCTTACTGTGTGCTCGGTGCTATTTATTGCCACTTCTCGGAGTCACAAAAGTGCAGAAAAGCTGAAAAACAGCGAGTGGAAAGCATGTTAATAACAATACAAGGAAAACAGCCCTGTTATTTTAAAACAGTATCATTTTCAGAAATGACTGGAATGGCTCCAGAACATTTTTTTAAAGTAGTTTGTGAAGTTTAGAATTCAAATAACTTTTCTAGTAACTTTGAGAATGCACACAAGCACGCCCTGACCTTGCCCTGGCGCTGCCCTCATCACTCGCTGTGGTAGGCTGGTGGCCCTCAGTGCTGCTCACCAGTATTTACGGTTCTCTTTTGGGGACCACAGTGGATTGCATTTCTTTAGCTCCTTGAGTTTAGGTATGACCACATGTGTTGTTTTTACCAGTGAAAAGTGAGTGTCAATGGCTTCAGATCTGAGCCAAGGCATCTGATCACCAGTGCTCAGTTACACAGTTCTTCAACCTCAGCATCACGAGAGCTACTTCCATAAGGAGATATCTTGCCAAGCCGTCTGAAGGAGGATAGTTTCCTTCAAGAGTCACACAGACCTGCAGTGGCCTCTACTTAAGTAAAATAAAACAAAGTAAAACAAAACCTTTTGAGATTCTTCGAAAAGCATTGAGCTTTAGGAGTTGCTTCTTATGGCAGTGTAACCCAGCCTAGCCTAACTAATGCAACAACTGGTTCACTGTCCTTAAGTGTGTCCACATGTGAGAGACTGGAATTTATTAGAACACACACACCCAGGCAGGACTGATGCACAGAAGTCATCCCAAGGGCTGTGTATCACATACAAGCCTACAGCACATCACATAAATGATCTCATCAGAATTCTCACAAGAGCACCGTCTGATAGATACTATTCTGCAGATGAGCGGGCCAAGAACCACAGAGTTCAAGTAACCTGCCCAAGATCACATAAAAGTGGCCAGTGTGGTGCCAGAGGCCATGTTCTTTCCTTGTACTGCCTCCCAGAATGCTTATCTAGATTTTTCTCTCCTGATTGTATTATTTTATACACATGCACATAAATCCAAAGCCCCCACAGAGCAGGTAATTAGCTTCCCTTTTTTCCAATGGTCACTCATCTCAGTCTCACCCAATTTCTGAATCAAGGGTATGATGGATGTCAGTGTTAAAGAACCTGATGGGTGGGGTGCCTGGCTGGCTGGGTCATGGAGCATGCATGCAACTCTTAACCTCGGGATTGTGAGTTTGAGCCCCATGTTGGGTGTGGAGATTAGCTAAAAAATAGAGTCTTTTTATTTTTTTATTTATTTTTATTTTTTCAAGATTTTATTTATTTATTCATGAGAGACATAGAGAGAGGCAGAGACATAGACAGAGGGAGAAGTACGCTTCCTGTGGGAACTGGATATGGGACTCCATCTCAGGACCCCAGGATCACGACCTGAGCCAGAAGCAGACGCTCGACCACTGAGCCACTCAGGTGTTTTTTTGAAAACAAAAACAAAAACAAAAACAAACAAACAAAAAAAAACAAAGGAAAGGAAAGAAAAAAGAAGAAAAGAAAAAAAAAAGAAATCTGGTGGGAAAATGTGGACAGGAGGCAAATGTATCCCAACTTCTGGAAAAAGCAAACCAGATAACTGACTAACAGAGTTATCATTCTGTATGAAAACCACACAAGACTTCCATGTATTATGAAGATTAAACAAAAACAACTAAAAAGTTGTCTACTCCCTGTATTTCTAGAAAAAGTGGTTGCAGCCCAACCCAGGTAAGTGTTGATGAGTCCTCTACCATCAGTGATCTCCAGTAAGGTTTCCATGATTTCATGTAGTCCTTTGGCTCATACCCCTATCTGTGGATCAATCAATGTACCAAGTTCTCCTGTATTTGCATATGGCCCTACGGCCCAGCATCAGGTTATTCACAGGACAAAGTGAAGCTCGGTGGGGGTGAGGGGGGAGGGAGGAGGAAGGGGAGCAGGAACCATGACCATCTTGTTAATTTGTGGATCTCAATGCTTACTTGATGTCTGGAAGGCAAGAAACTGTTCAAGACGTCTGTTAAGCAGACAGGTAAGGGTAAAGAACCCATGACCACTGACAAAGATAGTGAAATAAACACAGAAAATGAGTGGTTTTACCAAAATAAAAGAAAGCTTTCCTTTAGCTGATCACATGAAGGGTCATCACCCAGGATCTGGTTGTACAACCTTAACGATATGGTGCAAGTTTATCTGAGGTCGAAACTCAAAAATGAAAAATAATTCTTCCCTGTGTATGTAAGCGGAAGACCTTAGGTTATTCTGTTTTGTGCATGTTGTTTTAATATCAGTAAGAATTTCATTTCTGTTCCTAATCCATTCTTTTGGTGAAGGAAGACATATAAATTAGGGGGCTTTGGGAGAATTTTGATTGGGGATATGCTAGCATCTGGACTTGGCTTTTACAAGTGGAAACCAAAGCAGTGAATGAGTGGACATGCACTTCAAAGCAAGCCGTCTAAGGAACAAGAGGCTATTTGAAGAAGCACTGTGTTCCTCTTTGAAGTGTAATCACCCGCCTGGCAATTGGACTTTTAAGAACCATCCATTGCTTCAAAAAATAAATAGTTCCTTATTTGGCAAGTCTAAATTCAATGTATGTCTCATCAATTCCACAGTGAAGATAAAAGAAAAAAGTCACCAGAGAGATTTTTGTCAAGTATACATGCACACCTATGTGGTATTATAAGGACATGAGCTCCGCTACATCTACAGGTGCCCGCCTTGAGAGTCCAGTTCTGAGAATCTACAATTGGCCATGAAGGTGGCTGCTTTCCTTTGTGTTCTTAAGTCAGCTCTGGACTCTTAGCTCCATTTCCTTTCCTTTCTGCAGTTAGTTGTGAACATGTGTGTAGTTTGAGGGAAAGGTTTTAATCAATGTTTTATTCACTAGAATCACACAGGATGGAATTATGGTCAGGAGCATGCATTTGTAACTAGTGTGTAAGTTCCTTGCAGGCAGGGTACACCCTGGACTGGCTATTTTTTAAAAAACCATTTAGCTTTGCATTAAATAGGTGTCTAGTAAGTGCCTGTCAGGTAGGCTAAGTACATACTCGTGTCTTGTAATAAGGCTAAGTTTGTATTGGTGCAAACTCTACAACAGGTTGCTGTCTGCTTTTTTTTAATTAAAGACTTTATTTTTTTTTTAAATATCTTATTTATTTGAGAGAAAGAGAGTGCATAAGCAGGGGAAGTAGCAGAGGGAGAGGAAGAAGCAGACTTTCTGATGAGCAGGGAGCCCGACATGGAGCTCGATCCCAGAACCCCGAGATCATGACCTGAGCTAAAGACAGATGCTTAACCAACAAGCCACTCAGGCACCCCAAGACTTTATTTTTTGGAGCAGTTTTATCTTTATAGCAAAATTGAGAAGAAAGTACAGAGATTTCCTGTATCCTGCCTGCCCCTACACATGCATGATCTCTCCCAGTATCAACATCCTCCACCAGAGTGGTTCATTTGTCACAGCTGATGAACCTACATCAGCACATCGTAATCGCCCCAAATCCATAGTTTAAATAGAGTTCACTCTTGGTGTTGTACATTCTAGGGGTTCATAGTGTCAGCTTTTTGATAATGGAAACATAACCGATCTTGCTTTTAAGAGGTAACAGGTTGGTTGTAGATGCCTAAAAACCTTATTTTAATTTTTTTCTAATTTCAAAATAATCACAAATTTACAGAAAAAATTGTAGCTGCAGCACAAAACTTCTTTTCTGTACCATTTGAGAGTAAGTGCTGGCCCAACACCCCATTACCCCAAATACTTCAGTGTGAATTTTTCCTAGATCGTGGACATTCTCCTACAGGACCACAATATAACCATCAAAGTCAGAAAATTAACATCGATACACTGCTACCCTCTGATCTTTAGGGTCTATACAAGATTCTCCAGTTGTTGCTGTTATTTTTAATAATCTGTACCCACAACATGGGGCTCGAACTCACGACCCTAAGATCAAGAGTGGCACACTCCACCTACTGAGCCAGGCAGGCGCCCCTCCAATTGTTTTAATAACATCTCAACTTTATAGCACAAGGATCCAGTCCAGAATCACATTTCTTCTGTCAGAAATAGTTCCTCAATCTTTGGTTTTCATAAGACTGACATACTTTTGAAGCGTACAGGACAGTTATGGTATAGACCACACCTCAATTTGGATTTATCGGTTACTCTCCCATGATTGGATTCAGGTTATGTATCTTTGGCAGGAATAATAGAAGTGGTGCTCTGTTCTCTCTGCATCCTGTTAGGTGGTGCAGGATTTCATTTTGCCCCCTTACAAGCGCTATTCAGTTCAACTGCTTAACATAGTGTTCACCAGGCTTCTTCACCTGCCAAGTTACTCCTTTTTCTCCTTTCTGATGAATAAGGATTTTGTAGGTGATATTTTGAAACCATGTAAATATTCCATTCGTCATCAAGTTTTTATTTAATGATATGTAAGGATTCATAGTTTGCTATTTTATTTGATGGGTTAAATCTTTTAAAATTATCTTAAGGTCGGGATCCCTGGGTGGCACAGCGGTTTAGCGCCTGCCTTTGGCCCAGGGCGCGATCCTGGAGACCCGGGATCGAATCCCACGTCGGGCTCCCGGTGCATGGAGCCTGCTTCTCCCTCTGCCTGTGTCTCTGCCTCTCTCTCTCTCTCTCTCTCTCTCTCTCTGTGTGTGTGTGTGACTATCATAAATAAATAAATAAATAAAATAAAATTATCTTAAGGTTCAAATCATAGGATGAGTAGGAACCCATTCAAGTTAGCTTTTGTGCTTTTTACATCACTAGATCATTCTTTGACCATTTCTTTAGTTTATGACACAGAAAAATTGTATTTCACTTGCCCCAGCCCTGGAATTAGCCATTTCCTCAAGGAGCTCTGGTTCCATTTAGCAGAGAGGTCAAGATCTGGACAATAAGGATACTCCTTTCTACTGGCAGTGCTGATTCCAGGCACCATCAGTGGACAGAGCTAGGAAATATATATGTAAATACACATGTCCACAGATATGTTTACATCTTTATTTCTGTATCTGCCTATATAGACAATACTGAGGGCGCCTGTGTGACTCACTCAGTTAAGCATCTGGTCATGATCTCAGGGTCCTGCAGTAGAGCCTGGAGTCAGATTCCCTGCTCAGTGGGGAGTCTGCTTCTTCCTCTCTCTCTCTGTTCCCCACTGCTCATGTGCACATGCTTTCTCTCTCAAATTTAAAAAATTATATATGTACATATACACACACACACACATAAAAGAGAGAGCCATGGGTTTGTACCAGTTTTTGCACTTCACTCCCACAGGTGTATCCTAATTTTCTCTAGTATTTGTAACTTGTACCTCCCTTCTCTGGTAGTGAGAAACGTGGTATTAGGGACTGAATTGTGTCCCCTTCCTCCATTCCCCCCACATCAAATTAATATGTTGAAGCCCTAACCCCCAATGTGAGGGCATTCAGAGATCAGGACCTTCGGGAAGTAATTAGATTTAGATAAGATCATGATGATGGTACCTTCATGATGGATTTAGTGCCCTTAAAAGAAGAGTAAGAGATAGCAGAGCTGTCTGCTATGTGAGTACAAAGCAAAAAAGCAGTTGTATGTGAGCTATAAAGAGACCCCAACCATACTGGCACCCTAACCTCAGAACTACAACCTCCAGAAGTGTGAGAAAATAGAGTTCTGCTGTTTTAGCCATGAGGTCTATAGTACTCTGTTATGGCAGCTCAAGCAGATTAATATAGATGTTTTCCATTACTCTTAATATATTTGTTTATTTGATCAGTGTTCTTCACTAGGGCCTCTGACCCTCCATGCTGAGCTCTTTCTTTTTGGGGATGCCCCCCTCAACCTCCTTGGGTTCTGATTTCCCATTCTGGCCATCATGCCCCCTTCCTCCCCACCCCCACTCCCCACCCCCCGCCCCGTTAACATCTACTTTCCTCTACCTCATCTAATGGCTTTGGGGTTGACCTCTTCAGGAAGAGAAGGAAATAGATTTTGCTTGGTTCCCTAAAATATCACTTGATCATTTGGGGAGAGGTGTTTTATCAAACAAAAGTCTGAAAAGTTCATTATAATAATAAATTGAAGCCAGAAGGAACCTTAAAGATCATCCACAACCATCTCATTTTATTTCATAACTATTTGATTCCTAGGGATAATTTTTCTTGCTTTATTTTTTTAATGTCTTAAAGAGAAATTGAGTCATATATTTTGCATGAATGGAGCTGCAATTGTAAAGAAACTTCTAGGGTTAGAACCACTGCTTTATAGAAGCTACTTCTTGGACACCTGGGTAGATCAGTGGCTGAACATCTGCCTTTGGCTCAGGTTGTGATCCTGGGGTCTTGGGATTGAGTCTCACACCCCTCGCAGGGAGCCTGCTTCTCCCTCTGACTATGTCTCTGCCTCTCTCTGTGTCTCTCATGAATAAATAAATACAGATCTTTTTAAAAAATAAGCTACTTCTTATTTTTAGAAGCTCCATGGTTCCTGGCATGATAGAAGGAGATATGCTATTATTTTCTAAGTAACATGGCTACTTCACATAGCTTGTTCGTCCCATTCAGTGTCTTTCTCTTGCCTGTTCTTTGTGTTTCCAGCAGAGGGACTTGGAAGAACAGATGAGCTGTACCATGGCTGGGAAATCTGCTCTGTGAAGAAGCTAAAATGGGAAGATGCAGTGACTTTACTCTTCAAACTAATATTGAACTAAAAGAAACTAATTTTATTATTGTCTTACCACCACCACCACCACCACCACACACACACACACACACACACACACACACCAGGACGTGTGGTTTCACAAGTATAAATGCATTTACAGAGGTAGTGTTACTACAGTTGAGCCTACACAGGAAAGTATAGGCAACAGCAATGTTAAGTGTCTTGCTGGGGAATTATATAGGGCTCAGTCCGTGGGAGAGACTATCTACAAGGATGTGCCTTTAAAGATGCAGATTTAAGGATGAGGAGCGTAGAGGGAAGTAAACCTAGGATCAAGAGAGAAAAGCAACCAAGGAACCAAAGATTCATCACTCTGATTTGATTGGGGAAGGGAGGCACTCACAAAAATTCAGTGGGAGAACAGAGCCTGTCTTGAGAAGTCGAATGGATTTGTGTCTCTTCAGCCATATGAAGTCTTTTAGATGATGCATCTCAGAAGGCACTGAAGTCAACTGAGAAAAATGGAAACCCCAACCAAAGTGGCTTAAAGGAACAGGGATGGGTTTATCTTTTATCCTTTTTTTCTCTTTTTCTTTTATTTAAAGAAATAGTTGACATACAGTTCAGTGTTGGTTTCAGAAGTAGAGTTCAGTGGTTCATCATTTACATATAACACCCAGTGCACATCGTAACAGGTGCCCTCCTTAATACCCATCACCCATTATCCCCTACCCACTGCCCTCCATCAACCCTTAATATGTTCTCAATAGTTAAGAGTCTCTTAGGATCTCTCTCTCTCTCTCTCTCTCATTTTCCCCACTCCTGAATGTTATCCATATTGTTTCTTATAGTCTACATAGGAGTGAAATCATATAGTATTTATCTTTGTCTGACTTAGTTCACTTAGCATAATATACTCTTGCTCCACCAACATCATTACAAATAGTAAGATTTCATTCTTTTTGATGGCTGAGTAACATTCCATTGTGTGTATGTGTATACACATACACACACCACATCTTCTTTATCCATTCATCAGTTGATGGGCATTTGGGCTCTTTCCCTAGTTTGGCTATTGTTGATAATGCTGCTATAAACATAAGAGTGCATGTAGTCCTTCACGTGTGTATTTTTGTATCCTTTGGGTAAATACCTAGTAGTGCAATTGCTGGATCATAGGGTAGTTCTATTTTTAGCTTTCTGAGGAGCTGCCATACTGTTCTCCAGAGTGGTTGTTCCAGCTTGCATTCCCACTAACAGTGTAAGAGGGTTCCCATTTCTTCACATCCTCACCAACATCTGTTGTTTCCTGGGTTGAGGTGGTATCTCATCATAGTTTTGATTTGCATTTCAAACAGGGGTGGATTTATCTTACCAGAAGTCTGAAGGTTGGTGGTTGCTGGCAGTGGTTCAACAGCTCAAAACTGTAGGGCTAGTGTCTGTGTGATTCTCTTGGCCTTTCCCTCATGGTTCCAAGATGGCAACTGTAACTCCAGGCACCATATATGCATGTAAGAGGAAAAAAGGAAAACAAAAGCTTGTCCAGAGCCTTGCTCCGTCACCACCTCCAGCAGATATGCATCCATTGAACATTAGCCTGCCTTTTTACATCATCACTTCTACATACAAAGAAACCTGGAGAAATGAGTAATTAACTTTCCCAACTTTTATGGTGGAGACAAGAAGGGAAAAAAGTGATTAGGAATGGGTGTCAGGTCTATCAATCTATTTAGAAGACTGATCCATTATTTTCCATTTATCGTTTGGGAAATGAAGTTTCAGTTGGACATAGGAAAAATGTTTTTAGCTCTCTGATTAAAAGCCCACTGAGGCAGAGAGCAATGCCTCTATCCTTGGAGATCTTCACATTGAGAAATACTCTTGTGTCTTAGAAGAGTTAGACATTCGGTTGCCTAAAGCCTGGAAACTAGACCAGATGATTTCATTAGGTCCATGATTATTTGACTCACTGTTTCCAAGCTACACATTCCCTACCTCTCAAAGCACTGTGAAAAAAAAAAAAAAATACACAATGGCTGCCCCGTGTCATCAGTTCCCCACCCTCCTCCCCCAACTTCATTGGAAAATTTCCAACAGCACTTTGCAATTAGAGCCTCTAAGTCTAATGCTGTTTCTCTTAATCAAAACTAGTTTCAGATATGACAAGGAAAAAAAAGAATTTGATAAATGAGGTATAAGTAAAAGATCAGAATATCAAGATTTATTTAGTATACTGAAATGCACTTGGATAAAACTAAAAATTGGTCTAAGATCCTATTAGGTAGATGTGAAGCAATTACTCGAATTTTATAGCAGAGTCACAAAACTTCCCCAGACATAATATTATACAAGATTATGTCTTATGCTTACTTTTTAAGTAAACACAGTTGTAAATCACTTGGCAAACATGTCAAGAGCCCATGGTTTATTTCTGCTTCACATTACACTGTAGTCTTGGCTACACCAGGTTCCCTAATGGCAACAGCTAACCTTTTCCAGACAACCCTTCATGCCCCGGAGCAGGGAAGACAATGCCCCATTGTGAACTTACACAAGATTCGCAAATATGGTGCAATTTTGGTGAACCAGTGGCCTGAACTTCACAAACCCACCAAAGATTCCAGCTAGCCTGTACTCGTCAGCCAGGAAGCATGAGGAAGACTGGGGTAAAGTCCCCATTCTTAACTGTGTTTAAAGACAATCTAAAAGACGGGTTCTTCCCTCTTGTCTTTTAAATGGCCAGAATGAAAATTGGGATTGGTTTCACAATAATCAAACAAATCATCTCTTTCATACACATTTATTTTTATGACACTGCTGGATTAGTTTAAGGAACCACTAGCCTCCAGGGCTTCCACGAGTTCTGCTAGCTGAGAGCTCGTTTCCACCATGTGCCAGGCTTTACGTGAGGTGCGACATATATTATCTCAAATGCATTTTATCTGTTTAGCAGATTTTTATTGAGCACCTACTTACGAGCCATTGTTCTAAGTGTCAGGGGAACACGCTATTGTGACCTCTTAAAATATCACAAGCTGGTTATTTTCTACCTTGTAAAAATTAAGAAACTAGGGCCCAGAGAGAATATACAGCTTGTCAAGGTCACACAGCCAGTCCGCGGCAAAGCTGGGTGGAGAGCCAGTGTGTTCTCACTCCATGTTTCGTGCATTTTACCCAGTATCTTGCTGCCTGGCCTTGTCATAATGGGCCATCATTGTAAATGCAGGACATCTTCTCCAAGACTACAATTCATGAGCATTTCCAGTTCCTCTGCCAAAAGAGTTAATGTTCATGATAGGAAAATTGAAAGGGGATTCTGACTCTTTTTTTTTTTTTTTTTTTTTTTTTGACTCTGACTCTTTGGAACCTGGTATAAAAGTTCATTCCTTTTCTTTCCAAACTGCTCAACTTCAGAATTTGATTTCAGAAGGCTTTTAGCTCTGAGGCATGCCAACTCAGGCTTCCACTAATCATCCTGGAAGGCCAGCCTCGGATTGGGAGTTACATTGGGTCCTGGTTGGAATATCCTCAAAGGGGTGAGGAAGAACCCTGAATCTGCAGTCATGCCCTGAGTTTCTAATCTGCTTGTTCACCATCTGGACAACTCTCTGTGTTTTCAGATCCCGTATGTTTCAACTTCAGCATTGTGAGAAACAAGTGAGGTAACCTATAGCAGGGCGACTCGAAAGTCTGGAAGAGTCTTCCATCTAGAATGATCACCCTCCTTGCTTGCACCCAAGAGGGATTGAAAACCAGGAACAGCATGACACAACGCTTCGGCCCAACATCACGCCACTTCTAATCAAATCTCATTTAATTAGGAGGCTCCGAGGATGGTCATGAGCTCACACACTGCCTGTCACAGCCCTGTGCTTCTCGGTAACTGGGAATGGGATTCTTTTTTAAAAATATTTTATTTATTTATCCATGAGAGATACAAAGAGAGAGGGAGAGACACAGGCAGAGACACAGGCAGAGGGAGAGGCAGGCTCCCCATGGGGAGCCTGACTTGGGACTCAATCCCAGGACCCCAAACCCCCGGGATTATGACCTGAGCCAAAGGCAGATGCTCAACCACTAAACCACCCAGGCGCCCTGGGGGATGAGATTCTGAAGAGGAAGGACATTCCTCCTTCTCAGATGCAAATGCAGGAGAGGCCCAGGGGGGATCCGTCCAGCTCTGGCGATCTTCTCAACAGCCATAAGATGGTTTAGCAGAGACAGAGAACAAGTGGGGTCTCCATTCCAGCCTCTGAATGCAAAATTCACTGTGTGTCAGAGAACAGAGGGCATGTGGCCCTTCCCATTTGGTGCATGAACCCTGAACCACCTCCACGTGGGCGGGGGCCAGAGTCACAGAGGCAGGTGTGCTGGGTCCTGCGGCCTAAGGAGGAAAGAGGGCCTGCATGGTTCTGGGGCCCAGAGCCCTCTGCCGAAGGGTAAAAGGGCTCCCTGGTCCACACCTTTAGCGTAGAGGCAGGGCCCATCATCCAGCCCGTCCCTTCCCCTTCCCAAAGCACCTCCCTAAACCATGGCCTTCTGTGTTCCTTTCCTCCATGGGCCCAATCCATATTTCCGGCCGGCTCTTGTGTCTTCAGGATTTATGTTGCCCTTTCAAACTTGTGACCCCTCCTCGGAAAGGTCGGTCCTTGGGCAGAACCCCATGTGGTGCCTTCTAGAGAGAGCTCTAGGGAGACAGAGCTGTGTCATACCCATGACATGCCGCCAGGTGGGATGAGAGGGGCCAGGCTCCAGTTCTGGCACTCTGGGCCTCAGTTTCCACATCACTAGCAGTGGAAATTATCTCTGCTTGTTTGTTCCATGTGACTCAAACGAGACATCTGTGGAAATGTTTAAAAACACTTTACAAATATAAAACGCTCCCACTCTCCCCACCATGACCCTTGACAAATGCAGTCATCTAGCCAAGGATTATTGAGTCTCTACGATGGGCCATACAGGGCTGGGCCCTGGAGACAGGATAAAAAATGCAGTGCATCCCCTGGGCTCAGGGGGCTCCCCTGGGGACAGGGGACAGTAGGGCAACAGGCAGTTAAAATACACTCTGCTAAATCCTCTCACTGAACATCAGAGGGGTGCCCAGCTCATGCCGCAGGGGTTTTGCAGGAGGAGGGATAACCCAGGAGCTACATCTGGAAGGATGATAGGAGAATCTGCTAGGAAAAGTAGAGGTAGAAAAGCAGCATGAGCAAAGGCAGGAAAAATGACAGTGTGGGAAAGTCAGAGCATGGCAAATATTTCAGCGTAGCTGGAGCCGACAGTGAGAAATGACCCTGGAGCATCTGGGGCGGGGGTGGGGGTGCGGGGTGGGGGGGGTGCCGGCCCTCCTTGGGTGGCATGCTGCATGCTCATGATGTGCGGGGGCTTTTCTTAAGTACATCATACGTATTAACTCTAATTCTCCCGCCGCCTCCATGAAGCCAGTCCTGATTACCCATTGCTTATGGAAGGTGAGGCCCAGAAAAGTTAATTAATTTGCCCAAGGTCATGCAACTAGAGTGTCTGCCAAGTTGTTGGGTTTTGTCCTAAGACCATTGAGAAGATACTGAGTTTTTAAGCATGTTTTGGGGCCAGTTCAGGTTTATTTCTATTTACTCTACTATCTGTTTCCAGTCTTTTAGATATTTCTTGACAGCCTGCATAACCGTAGAGTATACGTCACTTTCTCTTGTGGAGAGTTGTGCTGTTTGCTTAAATACTTAATGCTTATCTCCTGGGCTTACCAATAATGTAGTCCAGTAATTGGAATCTTCTGGGATGGGGTAGATTATAAATGGAAATTTAGACCTAAAGGTCAATTATACATAATGATCAATTAGCTTGGCTAATTTTGCCTTTTCTCCTTTCCTTAACAATCTTTTGTGTGGGATAAATAGAATCAGTGGCCTTCAAAAATACAGAAATTTGTCCCTGTGGCGCAGCAGTTTAGCACCACCTGCAGCCTGGGGTGTGATCCTGGAGGCCCGGGATCGGGTCCCACGTCGGGCTCCCGGCGTGAGCCTACTTCTCCCTCCGCCTGTGTCTCTGCCCCTCTGTGTGTGTGTGTGTGTGTGTGTGTGTGTCTATGAATGAATAAATAAAAATCTTAAAAAAAAATCAAAAAAAGAAACTTGTAAATAAGACACAATACATACAAAAAACTTCAAACTGTTTGAATTTTTTTTTTTTTTTTTAGTAATTTCATTTCTAGGAATTTATCCTAAGCAGATAATCAGGCATTCTAAGTCACACATGTAAGAATCGTGTTATTTCAGTAACAGGCATGGAGTCCACCTTAGCACCCTTTTTAAAAAACTTAGTGCTACACCCAACATGGCACTCGAACTCATGACCCTGAAACTGAGACTCGCAGACTCTACTGATGAAGCCGGCCAGGCATCCCAGGCATGAAGTCCACCTGATGCCCGAGTACCACATATTCTCTCCAAACAAATTCAGTCTGGTTTATCACCACCAACAGGGTTGGCAGGAAGCTCAATCAGTCATTTTTCTAAGTTCTAATTTCTTCTATTGTCCTTTGGGATGGTGGAGAATCCCTGGTTTTAGGTAATACAGGAATTTAGGAAAAGGTATAGTTCCTGGGAGTTTTGCTATCTAGGCTTGCATGGACCTCACAACCCTCTGGACCAAACTCTGCCAGATGAATGTAGAACAGTCCCAGGTACCCTTGAAGGCCTCCACCCAAGCCACCTCTAGGTGCCACCACCAGCCTCCTGATGGTCCCTGCCCCTCTGAGGAATCCACCCCTCCTCCGTTCCCAGTATCAGAATATTCCACCCTCTGCTTCTGGTCTGGCCCTTCTGCCTCTGGACCCTGTGAGTTCAAAACCCTTTTCTATCTAGGACTCTTGGTTTATTGGACCTCAGTTGACTTTCCTTCCCGAACACATACTTTTGCAGAGACCTATTATCTTGCTCCTGGGACCAAGGAAAGGCCAGATGGCCCCAACTCAAAGTCCTTGGGAAGAGAAAGGAAGACCTCTGTTGCTTTATAATGAACCCACTACCTAGAAAACAGGCCTAGTTGATGCTCAATGCATTCTACTGCATTAAAACTTTAATGTCATCAAATTACATCTACCTAGTAAAAGTCTGGAAAAGTTTAAATGTCCCACTGAAAGAATTGTATATTGGAATAATCCACAAGGCTCTGTTTTTAAAAACTGTTTCAATGATTTGGAAAAATACTCTTGAGATGCTCATTTTTAAAAAGTAGGTTACAGAGCAGGGTGTGCAACTGAAGTCCAATCTCTAGACTTTATTTCCACGCAGGCACACACAGTGCTTACCTCAGGAGTAGTGGAATTATGGTTGAGAGTTGTTTTCCCTTTAATGCTTTTGTGCATGTTCCCAATTCTTTTCATCTATTTGTATTACTTTGGTAGTGACCCTGAAAGGCACAATGGTGTGTGTGTGTGTGTATGGCACTGGCCCTTTTTCTGGGGTAGTTAATTCAAGTGAGGCAGCGAGCCATCTTGACATATTGGTTGGGAATAAGAAGCTAACTTGAAAGGGGCATAAAAATGTGAAAAGCAAAATATAAAATATTCAGGAGGTAGGACAAAAAATCAAGTTTTACCGGGATAATGGTACTATAATATTTTTTTTTACGTTGTTTTAAGTCTCTCCTTTAGAGATGTAAGTGACCCAAATATCTTTTTTTTACTTTGGCCAACATCAGCTTTCAGGCAATGTGCGACTTTCAGAAATGGGCCTGATGTCTGAATACCTGTGTTTGATGATGGGTCTTTTATTCATTGTGCGGCTGGAAACATGTCAACCATCTCTTTAGACTTTCATTCTTCGTCTTTCATTTTTACTGTTACTCAACAAATACCTCTCTTTTTTTTAAGCAGGCTCCATGTCCACCCTGGAGCCCAACTCAGGGCTCAAACTTACAACCTTGAGATCAAGACCTGAGCTGAGATCAAGAGTCTGACACTCAACCAACTGAGCCACCCAAATGCCCCTCAACAAATACTTCTCTAGCACCTGCTACCTGCCAGCCGCTCTTCTGTTTCTCCGAATATTAGTGAAGGTAATCCTCATTCGTACCCTCTGAGGAGGACACTGTTATCCCTACTTCATACATGAGGAGACTGAGAAACAGAGAGAGGTTTGAAATTCATCAAGTTGCCTGGGTGGCTCAGTTGGTTAAGTGTCTGCCTTCGGCTCAGGTCACAATCTCAGGGTCCTGGTATCAAGACCCATGTTGGGCTCCCTGCTCAGCGGGAAGTCTGCTTCTCCCTCTGCCCTTCCCCATGGCTGTGCTCTCTCCTTCTCTCAAATAAATGGATAAAATCTTTTTAAAAAAAACTCATCAGAAGTCACACAGATCATAAGCTAAAAAACCAGGATTCAAATCCTCGCTGTCTGGCTGCAGACTCTCTAGCCCTGTGTTATTGCTTTGCTGAACTAAATGACATCATCTGCCATTTACTGTGTGTAAAAACCCTGCCTGGTCCCAGGCACACTCCCTGTCTATCCTCCCTAAGTCTCTTCCTCTCTGTCCCCTGAGGTTTCTTATGGAAAACCAATGGAGAAAACGATCATAATCATGCCAGGTTTTATTTTATGACACAAGGACTCTCCGTTGCATATTAATTTCTTAACTTCTCTGTTTTAAAGTTACCTATTCAGTATTGAATATTGAATTCAGTGCAGTGAAACAGAGATCACACCTTCAGCTAGCTCAATAAAATGCCCCCACTGAGTCCATGTCCTTCAGTCTGGCAATCTGTGCTGCCTTTCTCACCAGGTCAAGTAAGAACAACAACACTGTTTGCCAGGAGAGAGAAAGAACTATTTTCACTCAGTAGAACATACCCAAATGCAAAGTACTTTCATACTTTGAGAATTGACTACCTTTAGAAAAATGTTTTTGGATTAAAAACTTCAACTGAAGAACAAGCTGGCTAGACTTTCTTAACAGCCTTCTTCCCTTTGCACTTAGAGTAAAGATTTAGGGGTGCCTTGGTGGCTCAGTCGGTTAAGAAGCTGCCTTTGGCTCAGGTCATGATCCCAGGGTCCCAGGATTGAGTCCTGCTTCCGGCTTCCTGCTCAGTGGGAGGTCTGCTTCTCCCTCTCCCTCTCCTGCTCCCCTGCTTGTGCTCTCTCTCTCCCTATCAAATAAATAAGTAAAATCTTAAAAAAAAAAAAGAGTAAAAATTTATTTGCCCACCAATGCGACAACTGCCAACCGATCAGGCTTTGGAGAACCAAGACCTCCAAAAGCTCGTACAGGCTTCGTGCCCAGCAGTGGCAGGGCCTGGGCAAGAGAATTCGGATGGCCTCCCTCCCATGCTTCCAAATATTTAAAAGGCACAAATCAAACCAACATGTCATTAAATAAAATAGATTCTGCTCTCTTACCTTGACAAATGCAAAACCAGAATTGAACTTAGGGTTCTCCGCTGCTCTGGCAGTATGTGTGGGCAGTAGCCTCTGGCCTCACCCCCTCCTCTGCCCAACCCCCCCCCCCCCCACTCTCTGTCACATTAGGAGAGGCTTCTCCCACACCTGTGGGTATCCAGCCCCCAGGAAGCTGCTCTCCCACAGCCGCCCCCACCCACTCCTGCCATGTAGGAGCACCTACACTGGCAGCATAGCTCACCTTGACCACACAAGCCCTGGTGGTGCAGAGATGTACATGGGGGTTCAGCCTCAAGGTCTGGATACCCGGAGCACGCTGCAGGTGTGAGGAAAAGCACAGGCCCTGGGTGGACCTGTCCCCTTGACCCACTGGTTTCCTGTCCTGTGGGGAAGGCTGTGACAGGGAATGACAGTGAAGGGACAGAGCCAGGCCCTCTGAGTGCAGCTCTCAAGAGTGGGGCCCAGGGTAGTGGCCTCTCCTGCTGGGTCTGAAGGCTGGATTTCTCCAGTATATCCTCAGTCATCTGCTATGTTTTGTGGGATGGAAGGATTAGGAACTGATGTGATAGAAAATGAATGCTTCCCTGATGCTACCTTTAATCTTCGTATGGCTTAAGCCTTTATTGAGTTCTATTGGTTGATCTTATCTCATGCTGAGCTAGAAGCTAGATGCATTTTTAGACCTTAAAAGAAGGAAACTTTAATGGGAAGTCCCTCAAGATAAGCAAATTTGAGCACAGGAAGAGAAGGCCATCTGCTAGGATTTTTTTTTTTACTCGGGGATTTAAAAAAATTTTTATTATTATTTTTAAGTATGCTCTACACTCAATGTGGGACTTGAACTCACAACCTTGAAATCAAGAGTCCCATGCCCTACCAACTGAGCCAGCCAGATACCTCTGCTGGGATCTATTAATAGCCGTGGTGAAAGGAGGGCCAGTTGAGTTCTAGGATGTTGGTACCTTCTTTTAATGTGATGACAATGGTGATGACAATGACACTGATGTATGGTGAGTACCAAGTAGGTGCCAGGCACTGTACTAAATACATTAAATATATATGATAAAATTTCATATATACAGTTTATATATAAAAAGTAATTTATAACTATATATAATATATATCATATATATAATTATCTTTTAATATATATAATTTAATACTTAGCTAACTTTTGAAGACATGAAGCTCAGAATGCTTCCATAACTTGGCCTGGAGTCATGTTGCTAGTCGAGTCACAACACAGACTATAATCCAGGTGTGTCTTACTACAGAGACTCTTACCCAGTCCGTTATAACCAATTAGTACTTGATAAAAATAGGACATTGGTGGAATTCCAGCCAAAGACAGACCCAGCATTAACTATTGAATAGTATCTTTAATATCTACTGGGCACCTGGATGGCTCATCAGTTAAGTATCTGCCTTCAGCTCAGGTTATGATCCTGGGGTCCTGGGATCGAGCCCTGCATTGGGCTCCCTGCTCAGTGGGGAAGCTGATTCTCTCTCTCTCTCTCTCTCTCTCTCTCTCTGTCAAATAAATAAAATCTTTAAAAAATTCTTTTAAATATCTACTGAAAGTTTTAGAAATGCTGAACTGAATAAAGAAACATGGCCTGAGGGAGACACCACCTAGAAAATGCCTGCCATGTGTAGGTGGGACCAAACCTTGGGAAGAAAGCTTTGAGAATACCTGTACCCCTACCCAGGAGTTGGGGCCAAAGACATAACCTAAGGCCTTGTATGGCTACTGAAAGGAAGTGCTATGGACCAGAACTTGTGAGTAGACATTTGGCAGATTTTGGAAGCATGAAGACTGTCTTCATTCCTGGGAGCTCTACCAACGCAAATCTCGGAGAAGCTTGATCTAGGGTTCAGTTAAGAGAATAATGGATAAATCTCAACCACAAGACTGGATCCAAGAGCTGAAGATGTGAAGAGGTCTTGAGAGGGCAATCCTGAACTCATTTTTATTAAGACCCAGAGAAACTAATCCTTTTAAGAGTTCTTGTGATTTTTTTCACTCCCCATGTTTGCTTTTCCCTGAAATTGCATGCAGTAGAATGATTTGAAAAGTGAAGAGATCTTTCCTCTTGTTCTGAGAAAAAAAATAGGAGTTGGGGGAAAGTGGAAAAGAGAAAGCTGACTGGGAAAAGTAGGGGAGGAAAGAGGGAGGCACAGAAGAATCCACACAGAAGAGCAGTTGGTGGTTGTTCAAGAGGCACAGGTCACTGCATATGGCCTACGGGAGAGAGAAAGGAAAGCTGGTCCAAGAACAGAGATAGGCCCTGGGAATTAATGATACTGATGCCAAGTTACCAGTGTTCACCCGTGTAGTGGGCAAAGGCTCCCTGGCAGTGGAGACCAAGACTGGGAAAAGCCCACCTCCCTCCACCATCAACGTGGGCTGTGTACTTTCCACGTCAAAACACAGCATCTGGGCAGCCCGAGTGACTCGGCGGTTTAGTGCCGCCTTCAGCCCAGGGTGTGATCCTGGAGACCCTGGGTTGAGTCCCATGTCAGGCTCCCTGCATGGAGCCTGCTTCTCCCTCTGCTTGTGTCTCTACCTCTGTGTGTGTGTGTGTGTGTGTGTGTGTGTGTGTGTGTGTGTCTCATGAATAAATAAATAAAATCTTAAAAAAAAAAACAGCATCATTAGTGTTTGCATCAAACCACTCATCATGTTAAAGAAATAGTTAATGCCTCATAAGAAATAACAGTAATGTTGTCCTTCAGAATTCTTTCTTCACCATATACAAAATTTTTTAAAGATTTTTAAGTAACTTCCATACCCAATGTGGGGCTCAAATCCACAACCTTGAGATCAGGAATCACACACTCCACTGACTGAGCCAGGTGGGCACCCCTTCTTCTTCATCATGTATAAATTTTACTTAAAGGAAAGCTCTGTAAACAAATATTGAATTCTAGCTAAACCCTTCAGCAGGCATGTCCTTAGGGGTCAAGTATATTGATGTCTGCAACTTACTTTGAAATGTGTCAAAACAATAAGACGGATTGATGGATGAGCAGAGTGGTGGATAGTTGGATATAGACGTGATCACACAAGTACAGTAAAGTATTATTTATAGAGTCTTAGTATATGGGTATTTACACATTTTCAGCTTTTCTGTGTGTTTGCAAATTTTCATAATGTTGGAAAGATTCTCATTCTAGAGAGAAGAGGCTCTTTAAAAAGATAGTGCATAGATAGAAGATTTTCAACTTTTTTTTTGATCATGCCATTTAAAAGTAAGCCATGGTGAGAGTGCTTTCTTTTGTGTGTACCTGTTTCTTTTGTCTCATTGGCATTTTTCTCTTTGGCAGCCTAGTGTGGCACAAATATTGGTACTTGGTAAAAAGCATGTTTCATTACTTTACACTTAAAACTTAGGGAGAAATATACTATGTCGTGCTTCTCATAACCTGTTAGAGAAATCTCATACCAACTATGAATATTCTATTTGATTATATGTGAGATGCATCTATTCACTATAGTATTTGTTAACTAGTTAACAAATATTAAGTAGAGATTAATATATACTGTCCCTGAGGAGTTTTTTTGTTTTATTTTGCTCTAAGCCGGACTGTAATATTAAGCTGAAATAAAAAATGCAGTAATGCCCAGAAAGGCTTCAGTTACTAAGTGATAAAATTCATATATTCTTTTTTTGATTAGTGGGATAAAGTTTTTTTTTAATTAAGGTAAAATTGGCATATATCATTATATGAGTATCAGGTGTACAACATTGTAATTTGACATCTGTATGAACTACAAAATGATCACAACAAAAGCCTAATTATCGTCTATCACCATATAACTGACTCCCCTCAACCTTTTTGCCCAGCCCCCACTCCGCCTTCCCCTCTAGTAATCATGGATCTGTTCTCTGTATCTATGACACACATTCTGTCTTAAAGCATGAGGCATTTTGGTGGATTCTCTGAGTGTGCTTCTGGGTATTTACATTTTAAATCACCCTTTGTAACTACAGTTGATGCTCTGCAGTGATTGGGAGTTCCGAGTGAGGAGGGAGGGACTAACTCTGTGCCTATCTTTCTCATGTCCACCAAAAAAGAAAAAAAAAAAAATAGAACACTACAAAATAGTGTTAAGCCCTGATTGTCTGACATTCACCCAAATTAACCCCTAAAAGTATACTTCTATAGCTGACTATTTTTCAAGTTACCTGCAACTGTAGTTATTCTATGTTATGCTTATTAGAGCATTCTAAGTAAGATATAACCATAAATAGTGAATATGTTGTCAATAGATTAAAAGTTATCTAATGAACTTATTTTTTTATATTCTGTATATTTACATTCAATTACTTAAATAGTGTTTGAAAGAAAACTTAATTTCAGGCAAAGACTAGAGTTTAAGTTTTTCAGTTAGTGAGCAGCTCTGTTTGACTTTACCTGTTTCTTGTGGCAAAACAATCAAATTTCAATATTATTAAGCACTAACACGCGATGGTGTTAGTACATGATAGGCACTTGCATCCTAAAGAGATAAACCCTTCACTTTCCAAGAATTTAAGGTATAAATACCCGAATCATAAAACTACAAGCTTCAAAGTAGCTCTCCTTATCAAGTAAATACAGTTAGTTTCTGAGTCCCAAAAAGTTACCAAAAGTCTGATTTCCAATTATTCTTAGATAATTTCAGCATGCCTATATTACTTAAACATCAGACACAAAAAGCAGTGTGTTCAGTAATTATCCTGCTCAAACTACGGCTATTGAAGAGTTTTAAAATGCCAGAAATGAAAAATCCTTTACAAAATATCAAGACTATGTGTTAATAAAAAAAAGAAAAGAAAAGAAAAGAAAACACTGGCCCATAGACAGTGTAGGTTTGTGAAAAGCCCTTTGTCACTATCAGGCAAGCCTCTTTCTTGAAAGGTAAGAATAACGGTTTCAGTATTAGAAATGTGAGCTATCTAAGAAAAACAGGATGGCAACATAATTGGCATCTAGTGAATTGCTTTACTATTTTTTAAAAAATATTTACCAGGTAAAACTGTGTCTCCCTTTCCTTTGAAAAGTATTAGAACCTTGAATGTATTCACATAAAGGGAACAGACACTATTTTTAAGTCACTTTTCAAAATACTATGTTTTCAATTACATTTAGGGAAAAAATACAGAAAAAAAAAGGTTATTAGTTATCCTGAGGGCATTGAGAGCAACAATAAGTGGAAAGAAAGTACAGTATAAAACACATATGCCCACCGAAACCAGACAAGAGGAACATGAACATAATCACTTGTACTAATGATTAGAAATACGACTTACCTCCTTCTGACAAAGGTATTTGAAGGTGTATGGGAAAGGCTAACACCGTAATAATGGATTAAGAAGCATATCAGGGATATGCAAAACACTCACAACATTAGACAGGTAGTTCCAAACCTACCTTCCTCCCCATGGACTGTCATCCCTCAGAGACCCCATCCCTCAAGGAAATCAAACTTAAATCACTTGACTAGCAGAAACCCACACACTGTCTTCATGCTACTGAGAAGTAAAATTCCAGACGTCATCATGGCTCTTAAATGATGGCGCAATGTCTGCTCTCCAGCAAGCTTTATGAACCATGCCACTTTCTTGAAAGTGGAGGGAGGGGAGCACAGTTACCCTGAAATGGACTGTGCAGGCTTTCAGAAAAAGTCCTCTCTCTTGAGGTTAGACTCCACTAGAGAGGCAGCAGACATACCCACAGCCAAAGTCACAGCTGCATTTGATCACTCAATCGGAAATGCATGCCTTTAACAAAAGCTGCACAGAGTTATTACTGGATGTGTCTCTTGAGCTCCTTCTCAAATCGGAGAGGTTTTTTAACACATCACACCAGGATTAGAATTTCCTGAAGGAATCTCTAACCCGAAAGCAGACAGGGGTTTCGAAGAAGAAACAAAGACATGCACCTCATCTTGACTGCATTTTTAAACTCCTCTCCCAGAACAGAATCTTTCCCCCCTTCTAGTAGACACAGGCTTGTATACATTAAAATAAAGAGCATATATACATTAACAAGTCTATGCCGTCCTGTATCACAGCATCAACCCCCAATCCACGACAGGCTCACCATTTCTCCCAAACAGGCATTTGGGGTGAAAGCATTGGAAAAACAAAACAAAAAAAAACCAAGAAAGCAAAAACACAAACCAAACGAAAGAGGCACTGCAGCCTAGGAGAATGATCTTTGCTAGGGCTTTCGGAGTTAAGGTATTTATTTCATGCACCGCCTCACTTTTGTTCCGGTGCGAGATAGATCCACGGGTGCCAGGCATGGTGACACATACAATGGGCACGAAAACCACACAGTCAGCCTTAGCAAATTAGGTAAATAGAGATCATTTGATGGCATTCTATTGTTGCTATTGTAATCATAGCCATTTTCCCTGGTAATGGTGCTTTGTGATGAAGTGCAGTCCTCGCAGGATAATTGTGAAAGATCCCGAAAGATTCGGGGATGCAGCATCTGGTTTTAAAAGCTCTTCAGATTCAAATTGGCATTTTACTTTATCTTGAAAATGTATTAGAGATTCAGATCATGCCGGTTTAAATGGAAAGGTGAAAGCAGGGTAATTTCAATCTATGAATTATTCAATCGCAGCCTGGCGAAATTGCCATCCATGAGCTGATGCTCTGACAGTCCTCTCGCACAGTCTCCATTATGCTTGTCACTTCTATTTCTCTATCTAAGATCTCTTTCTCAGTTACCGAGCTTTGTCCCTTAGGGCTCGGCTTCACAAACCAAAGTATTTCGAATTGGCAATAACCTAAACGTGCTGCTGCTGTCTCCACAGGCTGCTTCCCCCACCCCCACCCCCAAATCATTAAAAACCACATCCATGATGATATCTGTTAGGCTCCTCGATTAGATAAATTAAAACACGCGCGCGCTCGCACACACAGGAGAGCATCACTGCAAAGAAGGCTTATGTTCTGCCAACATCACAAGAGAAGACAAAGTGATGCTCCCTGCTTCTTTCTTTGTTGTCACCGTGACCCATCCCAGTTGCGTAGCATCACGCAGAGAGGAGCCAGTACTAAAGCAGGCTTGCCTGGCACCCTGATTTCCAACCAGAGCAGGTGAAGGCTGCGCCGAAGGCAGCTCTGCAGACAACTGTATACTTAGCGAGCACGGTCACTTAGGAAAATAAGAAGAAGCCATCGGATGACCGGAATCAGACTGGCATTCTCTTGGGCTGCGCTCAGCAATTCTCCACTGGTGGCTGGTTGTGTCACTGCTAGTCGACAGCTGTCCCCGCATCCAGAGAGGACTGGGATTGAATTAGGTCAGTGAGTCTGGTTTCTCCTTGACACCGTGTCCTAACTGAGGAGTGGGGGCCCCGCGCCAGCCCCCTGCCCGGCCTGAACTGGGAGCGGGGAGGGTCCCAGGGCTTCAGCTCGGTGGAGCCGCCGGCGCAGGCCCGGGCCGGACAAGCCGTGGCCAGCCTGGTCTCCTTTGTCCTAGCCTTTATCCCCGCGGGTCCGGCCGCCCGCAGGCCCGTCCCCACGGTGGCGGTGGCGGTGGCGGTGGCGGGGCCCAGCCGCGCTCCAGGGAGGCAGTCTGGCTGCGAGGCTCCGCGCGGCACCTGCTCGGCTGCAAACTCACGCTGCCAACCTAGAAGCCACCGTACACGCTCAGACGGCTGCTGCGCCCCTGGCCACACAACGGTAAAGGCTCCTCGTGTGAGGGATGCTGAGCAGTGGCAGGCAAATGACACTTTAAAACTCTGTCGCTTGGCGCCTAGTTGGATGCCTCGGCTCCGCTGCAGTGCGGCTGGGGAGCTGCAGGAGCGGGAGAGCAGGGCTGTGACGCAGCAGCCGGCTGATTGGCAGGGCGCTGCCCCGGTGTCCTGCACGGCTCGGCCGGGCCAGGGTGGCACGGGTCAGGTGACCTTGGAGGCACGGGCTCGCTGAAGGGGGGCAGCCTCGCTCCCTCCACACCTGGCGCCCCCCCCCCCACCCACACACCTGGCAGGGACAGCCCCCTTGGCTTTCTGGCGGGCGCCGTGGTTGTTTGCTATTTCTTGTGGTTTTTTTTTTTTTTTTTTTTAACTCCCAGCCTTTACAACTTAACTGTTTCCGTCCTGCCTGCCAAGATGCCAGGTCCTTCTTGGAGTGACCATCCCACCGCGAAGATGGGCTGAAACCGTCTCTGTCACCCAGCATTTTCCTTAAGCTTCAGCGTCAGAAGAATAAACGTGGCTGAAGCCCTGCCCGGGGTTCTGATTTCAAAAACACATCTTTTTTTTTTTTTTTTTTTTCCCCTAATTTTTAAAAAATAGGTAGCAATTGCCTCCGGCTACTTGTGCGCTGTAACGAAGTAGCGAATGGTGCCTAACCGGGTGGCAAGAGCAGTAGGGAGACCTCCAGGGTAAAGGGGTCCCGCAGCTGCCGCCAGTGCACATGCTCTACCACAAAACGCAGGTTGTGCATCCCAATTAATCTGACAATGGAGCAAAAGCCTTATATGGCATCACCCCAGTGGTTTGAGGAATGCCGAAAGAAGAAAGCAGTCATTACCAGGCATTTGTTTAATGACTGTAATCATACTGAATTAATTTAACTTGCTGCAGTGTTTAACAGAAAGTCAATTATGAATTTGTGCTCGAAGAATAACAATACTAGTATTTGCATAGCACCTTCCTCTGAGGAGACCCCCTCTGAAGATAAGCTCATATCCTCGGCGTTTACAGAGCACTCAGAATGTGCTAAGTGCTTTACAGAACAATCCATGACCAGCCTCTCTGAGGACAGGTGCTTATGATTCTGAGTCAGAAGGACACATGCATACAGTAGGAAGAGCATACAGAGGATTGCTCCATGGCCCCCGCTAGGATTCAGCAGGGTTTGGGCTGGGCTTTTTTTTTTTTTTTTTTTTTCCAATTTATTTCCTACGAATTTTATTTTTCTGTTTGCTTCTTATCTGGTTGCCTTGACATGAATCCCACTTGAAACCAACAGGAGGTCAAAACTAGATGAAAGAACTTCATCTCTGTAATTACAGAATTACTGTATTAGGAATACTACTTTGAGGCAGTAGGTGGGCAAGAGGGAGCCACAGGCCCATGCTGAGGGATGCTACCTGCAGAGAGCCCAACATAGGTCTTTCCTTCCCATTCCCTCATTCTCTCATTTCAGAATCCAAGTCTCTTAAATTCACCTTGCTACGTTCCTGCAAAATTTGTTGCCAGGAAATGAGCACCAAATGATACAAATAACCGATAAGTTTTACCATCATTCCTCCAAAGCACTTCTATTTTTCGAGGGAAATAAAGCTCCCAGAAAAGGTATAGCTATCTAATTGGGATATTTTGAGCACTGATTCACTTCTGAGGTGAAAAGAGACCTTCTCCATCTGCGGCAGATCTGTGCCCATGGTGCCGACATTCCCACGGTGTATGTAAGGCTCAGCTTGGAACCTCTAAAGCATGCACCACAAATGTGGGTGGTCACAGTGGGTCACTGGGGCAGGCCAGAGAGACTGCAGCCACATCTCTCCCTCCCTCCCTCTATGGCATCCCATCTTTGCTCATGACTTCTCTCAGGTCCTTGCCCACCAAGAAAAAGTGGCTCAGGCATTGGTATTTTTAAAAAGCGTGCCCAGGTCATTAATTCCACCCCATGCCCAAGATTGAGAACTCCTGATTAAATACGAAATATTTTCCTTTGTGCAACATGTGAATCTGCAGTTGGAAATTCAAACATACCGTGTATACTTTAGTTGGACTACCAGAACGGAGATTTAAAAAAAATGAAGTCTTCAATTTGCCTATCTGTACTGTTAAAATTCTGTACAAATCAACGAAAAGGAAATGGTTTTTAACAGAGCACATCCATATAGCTCCAGTACACCCACATATCTGTCATGGAGAACAGCCACACGTGATAGTCACACCCTCACATGGTACCTTGTTCTTTCCTCTCTTACAGCACTGGCTGCCTCATGTTGAGATTTTTGTTGACCTGGTGTCCTCCTCAGGGGACTTGAGAGCTCTCCCAGGGCAGGGGAAGGACACATTCATCCTGATGGCCTCAGTGCCTTCACTCTGCCTGGCAAGTGGTAGGTCCTCAGTATTCACAAAAGGAAAGAGGGAATGCTGTCAGAGAAGAAAGCCCAGAGACAGCCAAGTTTCCCCCATGACGACACCAAGCTTTCCTCTCATTGCAGCTTCTCCTGAAATAGCATGCTTCCCAATGACTACAAGAATGCCAATTCTCAACCATAAATACTGCTCTTAAACATAGGTGGCAAAGAATTTAAAAAAGGGTGTGTGTGTGTGTGTGTGTAGAGAAATGGATGGTGGGCTTTATGAAAGTTGATCGAAATCCTATTTGTGGGATCCCTGGGTGGCGCAGCGGTTTGGCGCCTGCCTTTGGCCCAGGGCGCGATCCTGGAGACCCGGGATCGAATCCCACATCAGGCTCCCGGTGCATGGAGCCTGCTTCTCCCTCTGCCTATGTCTCTGCCTCTCTCTCTCTGTGACTATCATAAATAATAAATAAAAAATTTTAAAAAAAGAAATCCTATTTGTATTTAATAACTAATACATTTCTCTTAATTTTAGGTATTTGGAAGTAGAAGGCATACATTTCATTTTCCTTTGCATTTTGTAGAAGGAGGCCAGTAGGGTGGTGGCCATCCATGCCTTTGTGAAAAGTCTGCCCTCTCCAGCCTAGACAAGAAAAAAAAAAAAATCTGTTCCTAAACTCTCTGGAAATCTCCATTTTCATATGTGCACCTTTTTTTATTTCTTTTCTTTTCTTTGGCCACATAATCTCTGGAAGTCTTAGGAAGTTTGTGGATTACTTCTCAGAGCTCTTATATGCATATGCAGTACAAGAAACAGGATTATCAAGGAAACTAATTGTTACATATTCTAGCTTAAGAACTCTTGCCTTAGAAATTCCAAATACTTCCAAGGTGAAATTGCAAAGTGACTCTTATGGTCTCTGTTCCAACTTCTATCCAATAAGAAAAACAAGTTCAAGAAGAACCTAGACAAGATAAAAGGTTAGAAAGGAGAAGAGATGACTATATTTATTGAATTTCATTAAACTTGAAATCATGTTTCTTCTCAAAAGTGATCTTTTTAATGACTAGCAGATTCCCCGTTTTCACATTTAAAAGAACGCTATACTCTCCAGACTGTCAACTCACCTCATATGGACCCTTCCTAAGGCTTTAAAAAAATAACATGGAGGCAATTTATTCTTTCATCTTTTTGTTTTACAGGTGAGGGAGACAAGTGGAGCTCAGAAAGACTGCATCTTGCTTACAGCAGCATGTAAGTAAAAAGGCAGTCAAGCCTGGGGCCCCAAATCTCCTACACCTGCATCAGGCCCCCCTCTTTTTACATATTTGGCCAGTCATATACAGGGATTGTAAAAGCTGGGTACCAAAGCATTGGCAGCTTGAAATCAACCACGGTGGGAATATTTACACCACAGAAATGGGCAAACGCTAACATCAGGGCTGTTGTCTTCCTTCTGGAGAGCGGATTTACGTGTTGTGATATATCTAATCTCATCAAGTTGTAATCCCGTGTTCTTTCATTTCAACCCCAGAATCCAAAGTGCTTAAGAATATGAAGCATCATCGTTAAGCATAAAGCTGTCGGGTCAGAGGGCCTTTAATCCGACACCACTGGTTATCTGTGTGACCTTGGGCAAATTCATTCCCCTGTCTGGGATTCAACTTCTTTTGTAAAACGAAGATAATAATACCGTGCACATGGTTATATCTACTCGTGAAGCCGTGCATGTAAAGTACTTAGCATGGACTTAGCATGGCATGCTAAGCAGCCAATGACTATTAGCTGTGATTATTTTCCTCTTCCTCCTCCTCCTCCTTTTCTGATTCAGTTAGTCATCATGGCAGATTGATATTATTTGCACCGAGATGGGTAAAGATATTTTTAAGAGACTACAGGCCAAAAACAAAACAACCCTCCCCCCAAAATAACCCTATACAACCAATTTGGGATTGTAGAGAGTGGAGTGTCTACAGGTGAGGGAGACAAGTGGAGCTCAGAAAGACTGCATCTTGCTTACAGCAGAATGTAAGTAAAAAGGCCTGTGGTTCCTGACTTTTGTGTGTAAGAGACTGGACGGACCTGTGTCATTTCTGCAAAAATTCCGTAATCTAAAGGAGCATCACAACTCAGCAGAGAAATTATTGAGAAACATGTCTTCAGCATGATTTTAGAGATCTTATAGAAGTATACACTGTATTTGGGGTCTCTAGGCAAAGACCAAGTTGCAGATTGTATGGAAAGCATGCAATCATGGGGCCTCTGGCCCCTGCAGTCACAGAGCTCCCTGCATGAATACATTTTCACTTGTGGAGTCCAGTGGCCAATTTGCACACCTGCTGAGCTCAGTACTGTATTTTTTAGAGCTAATAATTCTTCCCTTTATGAGATTGAGCTTTAGGGGAAGAGGCTTTGCTTGCAGGATCTGGGAGGACTTAGTCCCCAGAAGCAAGGAGTTGGAATGTCAACTCCTAGTCTAGAGGGCTACAAGCCAGGGAGACGTCCCCTCCCCCTTTTCAGTGGCACTGGCATGCCCATGGAATGGGTCCCACAGGTTCTGTGCCATCTTTTGGGCTTCTCTGAAGTCAGAGTGCTATTGAACACAGGACTGCCATTACAGGGAGAGGGTAGAGGAGCAGCTTGGAAGAAGTAGGGCAGAACTACCCTACTTCCACTCATCCCAGCCCAACCACAGAAGAGCAAAAGGGGAACAGTGTTATCAACGTGGTACCCTAGGTTCAAACAAAAGCCCAAGGGAATATAGAATGAAGTCATGGCATGCTTGCAGACTGTTTATAGTCAGTAAGTTCTATCAGTTCAAAGAAAAGACAAGTCACCTGGCTCTCCTTCCCCTGCCTCTGCCACAGGCTCCATCTGGTCTACCTACTTTGGGCTTGCTCATTTAGAGTTAAAGGTCCACTCCCAGGAAATGGCATCAGCTGGGAAAACAGGAACTGTCTAAACAGCCAGGCCGTGGCCCAGGAGACATCAGCCTTCTGGTCCCTGAAGAAAACGGTGTTTTAACCCAAATATCAATATCTAATAACAGAACTGCAAAAAAAAGAAAAATAGACACAATTACCATCTATTGAATGTTTACCAGGTACCAGGCACACATGCGGAATCTTCCCAATCATAAATACAATAACAAACACCTGTGTAGGGCCTTCCGCAGTCAGAGTTCCAAATGCTTCACATATAATAACTTATTTAGTGCCCACAACAGCCCTATGAGGAAGATCTTCCCCTACCAACTCCATAGGTTGGAACTACTAGGTCTCTTTCACAAATAAGAAAACAGAAGCATGAAGAGAGTATGGTTCAAATCACACTTGTGGATTCAAACCCACATTGTCTAATCTGGGTTCAAATTCAAACCTCATGCTCTTAAACACTAATATTCAAAAATGGGATTCCTATAGATTAGCGTTCAGTTGTAACAGTCTTTGAGCAGCTTGGAAGAGCCTAGGAGAGGAGGAGAAAATAGAAACTAGTCTTGGAGTCATTCAGGAAAGGGTTAAAATCTAAAAGCTGATGAGGGAGATCCTGTCCCTCAAGAATTATTAGCAAAACGGACTTTTCAGCAAAGGATTCCTTTAGAGATGTCTGAAGTCAGTGGTATGCTAGTGTATTGGCTCTCTGGGGGAGAAAAGAATGGCTTGCAGAGTTAGCCAATTTCTGTGGTGTAAATACTCCCACCATGGCTGGTTTCAAGATTCCAACGGTTTAACAATCTGTTTGCAAGATTCCTGAGTATATAACAATGGGTTCTTGAAAGCCTATAGCAGTTGGCTTCAGCACATGGCAGTCTAGGCTCTAGTGGGGCTCACTCCCCCCAGGAACTGTATCATTTTATAAAGCCTATGCATTCAGGGCAGACTTCACAGTAAACAAACAGCTCTGCGATGTTCCAGGACCTTATGTAGTCAGTCTCTTTCTCGCTCCCCCTCCCAAGCAATGTGTTTTTACTTCTTGTATTTAATGAAAGACATTTTTACTTTTGTCGTTCTTGGCTTTAAGAGGAAGGTGAGACATTTATATTTCTCTTCCCTTGACCTTCTAATAAATCTAACAAACGTGTGTGGCTTTTTAAGTAGGAATGACTCTTGGGTAAAAGCTTTCCTTTGTGAATTGGTCGGCCTCTGGGAGACCTGAGAAACTCTCAGATGTTATGCTTACATGTGTACAAGCACATGCTCGCCCACGCACATGCACATGCACATGCAAACACATTCAACACTATTTATGGTGAGCTCTGTGTCTGAACACACAGCACGCGCCATTTGGGATTTGCACCTGTTCCCAACTACCTTCTCATGCTTTAGCTGTGCACAATATTCTGAGGCCCCAACAGCCAGCCAAGTCACTCTGTAAGTACATGATTACTATGAGGTCATGATATGAATTCAGACCTAGCAAATGAAATGGCAATTACCCTTTGAAAAACAATGTAACTCTAAGGATAATCACCATGTTCTGTGTAATTTTTTTTTAGATCTTAGGGGGTGCTAATTTGTAAAGCACATATAACCAAATGAATAATTACATAGCAAAGGGCTGAAGGCAATTACAAAATAATTGCATGTTATTTGATCCCTCCATGAAAACATGCTCAATAGAATGATCCCCTAAACTGTTGTACCTGTGGAAGAATTTGAGGTTATTCTTTTTCCTTAACTCCTTTAAATTAATGTTGTTTGGTAAAATATACTAAAGTGTAGGCCCTAAGTGGAGGTTAGAAACTCAAAAGTTTGATTTTTTACTCCTGTATTATATAAAGTAAATTTACGAGATATTCAATACTTTATTATAAAATAGGCTTTGTGTGAGATGACTTTGCTCAATTGCAGGCTAATGTATTTGCTCTGAGCACATTTAAGGTAGGCTAGGCTGAGCTATCATGTCCAATAGGTCAGGTGTATCAACTGCATTTTTGACTTAGGATATTTTCAAATTATGATGGGTTTATTGGGATATAAGTCGAGGAAGCTCTGTACTAGAATCACTCAAAAATTTTAAGAATTTGGTCTTTTTTTTTTTTTGTTAAATCATGTTCACATGCATTATACATTTCTGTGCATCCCTCACAAAATGTTTCCATTCTCAGCTGAAAACAATAAGCCTGAGAGAGAGAAGGTAAGTGATTTGTTCGATGTCCTCAATCTCTTGGCTCCAAGATTTTCCTCCCATGCTACCTACATGTACTGACTTACTTTTATCCTGATCTTTATTAGTTTCCATTCCTGAAGTCAGATGAGAAAGAGGGAGACAAAGGCAGAAGCACAGCCACACTTGTTATTACAATAAAATGGAATAAGAGGTCGGGGAAACCCGGGAAGCATTTTGTAAGCACATACAGAAGCTAGAAAGCATCCCATGTTAATAAACACACAAGGAACTTGCCCCACTATGGATTCTTCTAAAACAGCATTTACAATAAACTTTTAGAGCCAATGAATAATAGTGTTGAGTATCTCATGTAATTTGTTGAACCCTGCACTGAAAGGGAGACACATAATGGATGCATGCGTACAGGATGATCATAGGTGTATTGGCCGTTTACCCTCATGATCCTGTGGCTGACCAAGAGCTAAAGCTTGTTGCCACTGTCCAGTGTCACCAGATGATATTATACCCCATATTGCTAGCCTGGGAAAAGATGAAAATTCAAGTACACTTTCTACGGACTTAGAATCCCTTTTGCACTGTCGTGAAGCCAAAAAATCATAAGTCAAACCAACGTATTTTGGGGCCTCCCTATAATCTAGAATGATCAGCAGTATGCCACAGCTAACTCTCCACCCTCACTGCTCTGGGCCCCGCCTCTCTCTCTCCATCTTGCTTTTGGCAATTTCTTATTCTAATCATGTTTTGCAAAGTTTCAAGAGTGAAAAACTACTAAAAGCCAAAGAAGTATCTGGGAGAAAAATTATTTCTTGTATTTTAATGAGATTAATTACAGCTGACCTTTGAATAAGATGAGTCTGGGCTGCATGGGTTCACTTATATGTGGATTTCTTATCATCTGGTACTGTAAATGTATTTTCTCTTCTTTATGAATTAAAGAAAAGATTTTATTTATTTATTCATGAGAGACACAGACGGCAGAGACATGGGCAGAGGGAGAAGCAGGCTCTTCACCGGAAGCCCAATGTAGGACTTGGTCCCCAGACACCGGGATCACGCCCTGAACCAAAGGCAGATGCTCAACTGCTAAGCCACCCAAGCGTTCCTTCCTTATGAATTTTTTAAATAATATTTTGTTTTCTCTGGATTTATTGTAAGGATATATAATATAATACACATAGCATACAAAATATGTTAATTGACCGTTCTCAGTAAGGCTTCTGGTCAACAGTAGGCTATTCGTAGTTAAGTTTTTAAGGGGTCAAAAGTTACAGGCAGAATTTTGACTGCACAGGGTTTGGTTATCATGCTGTTCAATGGTCAACTATACTGTTTTACTTCTATTTTTAGGACATTTTAGAATTTTTCCTTGAAGGATCCAGTGGATACAGAAGTGTTCCAAGAGCTGAAATTGGCAGCATTAGAACTTTCTGACACCATGAGTGTTCTTAATAAACTCTAGATGATGGAGTTTAGAAATATAGTTATATGATACTTGGAGTTGAAACTTGTGGTTTTCCAAGCAAAGGCTTGGAAATTATCTACTTCCAAACTATGCTGCCAAAGTGACTCAGGTCTCTCCCATCCCTAGAGGATGTGATGCTGGGGAATGACAAGTATAGGGGTAGATGCAAACTGTCAACAGACGATCTTTTCCCAGATTCATGTCACTAATGCTTCTTCCACTGATAATTAAAAATGGAACCGCCATATTTAATCCATTGTATCACTCAACGTGCCTTTGTTTCCATGATAAGTTAAATATGGTCACAGGCATCAAGATTATGTAAGTATAAAAGAACAGAAATAGCTTTCTTATGTTAAGCATAATATGAGAAAATGAACAGCAAGCTATCACAGGGTTTAGGTTCACCCTTTCATAGTGAATTAAAAGTCATATTGAGTTAGTAAAAGAACACATTTGTGAAAACTAGACTTCTTAACAGATTTAGGAATGTTTTCAAGATGCATATCGGACAGATGAGCAGCCCTTAAAATACAAGGACAAAAAGCATCCGGCTGGTCAGCTTCTCTGATTTATAAAGAGAACTGCCACTGGGGATGGACTTGGATTTGAAAATTGCCAGAGATGTTCGATATAATTGGAAATTGAAAGGGGCATAAATGGGAAGTAAGGAGGTAAAGATAGCACACGTTAAATATTCTTTTAAGAAGTATGGTTAACGGGATCCCTGGGTGGCTCAGTGGTTTAGCGCCTGCCTTTGGCCCGGGGGCATGATCCTGGAGTCCCAGGATTGAGTCCCATGTCAGGCTCCCTGTGTGGAGTCTGCTTCTCCCTCTGCCTGTGTCTCTGCCTCTCTCTCTCTCTCTCTCTTTCTGTGTGTGTCTGTGTGTGTCTCTCATGAATAAATAAATAAAATCTTAAAAAAAAAAAAGAAGTATGGTTAACAAGGACTCATTAGAAGTCACAGTTAAGGGCACCTTAACTGGGTGGCTCAATAGTTGAGCATCTGGCTTCGGCACAGGTCATGATGGGGATCGAGTTCCACATCAGGCTCCCCATGGGGAGCTTGCTTCTCCCTCTGCCTATATCTCTGCCTCTCTCTCTGTGTCTCTCATGCATAAATAAAAATAAAATCTTTAAGAAAAAAAATAGAAGTCACGGTTAAAAAGGTACCTATTTCTACAAATGAGGTTTTGGAGGGCTATTTATTTAGGATGGAAACTGTTAAAATAAATGTATTGGCTGGCAAGTTAGAAGTATGGGAGACAGAAGAGTCGATTGTTGGAGCTCCAGAAAGACATGGGACAGGGCCAAGAACAAGGTGGACATGTTGGCTTTGAGCATCTGAAACTGAGGTAAAGGTGGCATGGGAACAAGAAGGAGTTAGCACTTCCCATCTGTCCAAACCTGGCTTCCAGAATGAAGAGAAATGCTACCAATATGTCTGATCAGAGACAAAGACTGTTCTGTTCCCAGATATAGCTCCTGTGATACTATTAATGTAGTCCAAGACTGAATTAGCCGTTAGACGCCTGGCTGGCCCAGTTGGTGGAGCATGTGGCTCTTGATCTCAGGGTTGTGAGTTCAATCCCTATATTGGATATAGAGATTATGTAATGAAATAAAATCTTTAAAAAAAAAAAAAAGATTGAGGGACGCCTGGATGGCTCAGTGGTTAAGTACATCTGCCTTTGGCTCAGAATGTGATCCTGGAGTCATGGGATCAAGTCCCACATCGAGCTCCCTGCATGGAGCCTGCTTCTCCCTCTCCCTATGTCTCTGCCTCTTTCTGTGTCTCTCGTGAATAAATAAATAAAATCTTTTAAAAAAATATTCCATTGGCTTTTTTAGACAATAAATCACTTTTCCTTGGGAAATAGTATAACATAAAGGTAAATGATAAGAGTTCTGGCATTAGGTTTCTGTCCTGACTCACCCACTTACTAGCCAGAGGATTTTGGTCAAGTACCTTATAAGTCACAATTTTCAAAAAAAAAGTAAAATAGAAATAATAATAATAATAATAATAATAATAATAATAAATCTACCTCAGAGAATTACCCTGAGAACTAAATGGGAGATAACTAATAGTAAACATTCAGGAAATATATTATTTTTTTGTTTGTTTGTTTGTGTTTTTTTTTTTGAAATATATTATTTTGATTGCTATTACTACCCGTGCGGTAAATGAAAATCAGTAGATATTTTTATGGAGTTATTAAGAAACATTTCCCTCATTCTATATACTGTTGACTTTTTTAGACTCCAGCATAAGGTTTTAACCCTATTGAATTTTGTGCATGTTAGATTCATTTTATTGTTCTGTTTTCCTAAGATCCTTCTGTGTTCTGACTCCATCATTCCATGTATTTATTGCCCTCTGCAGCCTGTGTGAGCCGTGAACCTGAGAGTCCTGGCCCACCACTACTACTGCATACCCTGCATCCACTTCCACCTTCTTCCCCGCTGACAGATGCTAGATCTGGTTCAGCCCAGGCAATGGGCTCAATGTCAACATGCTGTCTCCCCGCATCCCTTGCAGCTAGGGGTGGTCATGTGACCAGTTCTGGCCAACCAGGTAAAAGCAAAAGTCACAGGATGGGCATCCAGGTATTGTTTATTAAGGAGGCTAGGTTCATGAGAATGAAAACCAGATCCCCAGAATGATGGAAAAGAAGGAAGAGGAGCCTGGGGCTTGATGCCCTCCTGCAGCTGCTGTGCAGGCCTTTCACTGTGCATCACCAGGGTCCTTGTCCTGTGACGAAAACAACCCCTTCTTGGTTAAGTCTCTGCCATCAGGACTCTGTTACATTTAGCAACTACAATTCCTACCTGCGACAGGTGCCATCTGTAACACATCTAAGTATTTGGGGGCAGGAAAAGAAACCTAAGCAGAACAGAGCTAAAGCTAGAACACTGTAGGGGCACCTGGGTGGCTCAATCAGTTAAGCATCTGCCCTCGGCTCAGGTCATGATCTCAAGGTCCTAGGATCAAGTCCCGCATTGGGCTCCCAGCTCAGTGAGGAGATGCTTCTCCCTCTCTCTCTCCCCCACTAGTACTCTCTCTCTCTCTCCCTTCTCCCTCTCCAATAAATAAAACCTTTAAAAAAAAAACTAGAACACTATAGTATATCTTTACAAACCATCCTCTGCTTTGTTTTATTCCAGATTTGAGATATATCTATCATATAACATTGTGTAAGTTTAAGGTGTACAAGTGTGAGGAGTTGATGTACATATATAGATTGCTTTCACATTAATGTCTTACTTTGCAAAAACTGTCCATAGGTAATAGTTGCAAAAATTGTCCATAGGTCACAGTTGTGTTGGCCTTTGTCTCTATGATTAAATCATTGAGATTGCATCCTCTGGGTAGGTGGTATGCATTCAGTATCAATTTGTAAAACCAAAAAGGGTCATGCAGTGATCAACTCCCTGTGGTACAGACGAGGGAACAGGGGCTCAGATGCCTTGTTCCAAATCAGGCTTCCAGGAAGTCCTAGCACTGTGCTCACTCCGTATTCTCACAACCAGGGCTTACTGCACTGCACCACGCTGTTTGGGGTGAAAACTCTTTCAAACCTTTCATTTGTCTTATGCTCTTGCTTCAGGATCTCATTTTACTTTCCCCCAAATTATATTATTAACTTTTAAATATCCTTGGAGCACGCATGTGGGATTAAAGTGTTTGTTTTCTAGGTGAACATACTTTGGTTCCCAGTACCTTCTGGTGTCCTGTCCACAGTCACAAAGAATTGGTGGTAGTAAGGCATGAGGTTGAAGACCACTGTGCAGCTATACGACAAAGCCAGACAGAGGGCCTCAAATCACCACCTAGAACTTGGGGCGGGGGGTCACTCTGCCCTCCTCCCCTCCAATTGTGAGAATGGCTTCCCCCCAGTGATACCTGTCATGCTTCTAGGTGGAAAACAAATTGTGGATTTCTGTACCACCCCAAAATGGGACAATACTAGCACAAACATTTCCTTGATATTTAATAGCTCCCTACCTCCCTCCAACTGCTGCAGCTGCCGCGCTATGACAGCCACAGGGGAGATTAGATAGGGCATCTGCACCTGGCCAGCCATAAACTGCTCCTCAGTCGCATAGGAAGGTGAACAGGCCCAGTGTCCTTCCCTCCTTTGACCTAGAGTGTGAAAACATGAAAGAGAGCTGTAATTATTTATAAACAATAAAAACTTCTGTGGTGTGTGTAAAATGAATGGATTTATTTACCTGCTCAGAGTGGAAGCAGAGCTTTTCCCTGGTTGTTGACCAGGACTTCACTGGGTCCTTTATGTATTTATTTATTTTTAATTTTATCTATGTATTTGTTTGTTTGTTTGTTTTTGGTAACCTCTACACCCAACATGGGGCTTGAACTCACAGCCCTGAGATCAAGAGCCACAGGCTCTACTGACTAAGCCTGCCGGGTACCCCTCAGTCTGGTAGCTGATGATTCAACCCTTCACAAAGCAGGAACTTTGCTCTCCATAACTCTGCCTGGTTCTTTCTGGTGCACCTGTCCCCCCACGCCCAGCCAGGCTCTGGCCTCCTCCCTTGTTTTTCTGACCCAGCACTGATCCTGAGGCAGGACAAGTGGGGCTCAGCTCGGGAAGCCGGTAGAGCTGGGTGCGCTTTGTGGAGTCCTCTCCATCATTATGATTCAGTGGATCCTGGCTGGCTAAAAGTACGATTAAAATGAGTTTATAGACTTCTGTGGCCAGCTGTCATCTACTTAGCTGCAATGTGGTAATTTGAGAGCATTAAAAAAAAAGACTCCACATTAGCAGATCATTTGAATGTGCCCCCCTCTTTTTCCTCCACAAATCCTAATGCTCTACACTTTTGTTACCAGTAGGTTATATAAGCATGAATCATTCTTAGAGTTGAATAACTCCTTTGACCATGTGGAGTTCAGAGGCACACAAGGAACTCTAGCTGAAATGGAAGCTTGCCATTTTGGTGACACTTTCCACTCCAGTTTTCTACTAGTTTCCAAACTTGTCAAGTATGAGAGCCCTTTTTTTTTTTTTTTTACCTAATACTAGTAGTTTTGTTTTAGTCTCTGTTGATTGAGATTACCAGAAGCTACCATGAAAACAGCCTATTTTATATTTATTAATCATCCCAACAGCCACTTACACATGAAAAATAGTACATACATTCCAGTATATTCTTTATTCTGTTCTCAAGAATACTTGGTATAAATATAGATTTCAGGACTCCTCAACGAAACTTCAAGGGTTCCCAGGGGATTGAGGGCCAAATTATAAATACAGCCACTCTTCGAAAGAGTGAATGACTCTTTCAGAAGGAATTTAGAGAGAGAGCTGTTAAAAGAATCTTGCAAAATCTTGCAGAATAAGATCATTGGTATGTCATGTTCCACAAGACAAATGGAGAGAATGCTAGGAAGATAGCTTCTGAGTTTCCAGCAATAACTTTAGGTGCTGTGCTCTTGCAATTTAATTAATCTATGGGCACTGTGGTTTTTTTAATGGACCAATGTAATTAGATAGAATTCATAATCAACTCAAATATTTATCTACTTGGGGCGCCTGGCTGGCTAAGACAGTGAAGTGTGTGACTCTTGATCTCAGGGTTGGGAGATTGAGCCCTATGTTAGACGTAGAGCTTACTTAAGAAAAATTTTTTTTTACTATCTTTTATCTTCTTATAGTGCATAACCCTTAACAGTATAATCACCATACATTAGCAATAGAGATCATAATGCACAATCTGATTTAATTTTTTTTAATTTAATTTTTATATGAGATTTTTAACGAAATACTGAGCTATCATACAGAATCTAAATCATGTTCTCTCCCTTTATTCAGACCTATAAAATAATAATATTCAGAGAATTGGATATGTTTCAGAAGTTATTTCTAGCTTCATTTTCCTTTTTGATTTGAGGCAAACAATGGTTTCCACAAGATTCTCAGATTCACATCTTCAAACACAAAGCAGAATTCTAGTGTAAATTATAGTCCTTTCTTCTCTAAAAAAGTGCAAAGAAAAAACACAGTGTATCTCATTTTTCAATAATTCTCAACTGTTGATATTTCCTCCTGGGAACTCTTCCTGATGAAATTACATTCAGTTTATAATCTAAAGAACCTGTGTTGCACTGGAGAGAAGAAATGTAAGGATCAGTCTCACACCTAAGCCAAACCATTCCCTGGATAATCCTCTCCAGATAACAAACATTAGAAAAAGCAAAGATCACCCTCACATGAGCAGTTCCAAGGTCGCACATCCCCAGGAGGAATACTTCGAGACTTCCTTGGGTGCCTAGTTACAAGAATGATAGGGTCCAATGTGACAAAAGATACACATTCCCATAAAGCATTTATACAAGTTAAATAGTGACCCCCACCAAGCAGGCAGGGGACCTGATAACCTCTCCTAGTCAGGCTGTCCAGAGAGATCTTTGAAAGCCAAAGGGCAGACTCACATAAACTCAACTGCCCTGATAATATGCAGTTGACCTGCCAACATCTTATGGTTACACACCTAAGCAGACTTTCCAAAAGGACAAAAATCAAAGGCTTCACTCTCAGTCTTGTTCTGTAGCACAGGACTGAATTCTTCACAGAGTGTAATACTTTCCTTGACCCCGAAGACACCAACTGCCTCTCCCCAAGTCCACCACAGAACCCACTCTCCCTGGATTTGCATCCAGGTGCAAATTCATACATGTGGTGGGAATCCTTCATCCAAATGCAAATCATTTTGTGAGATCAAAATTCTTTTGCTATGAACAGTAGGGGCCAGCCTCTAAGAAAATTTGCATTTTAACCGGTAATATAGGTACAGCCATGGGTTAGAGAAATGAAGGGACAAAGAGATCATTACAAAAACAAATTAACAAACAAATGAGATATGAATATACTCTATTAACTGTCTACATTTTTGAAACAGGAAGAGACTAGAATTTAGAACACTGAAACACATCCAACTGAAAAGGAGCAAAAGGAATTTTAATGAATTACACCACAACTTGAGATGCAGACTGGATAATTAGAGTCTCCATTATTGTAACTCAGTGGAAAAACTGGCTGGATTTAGCTCCCTTTAGATGATTGCCTGTAGTTTAAGACAGCTAAGTTATAAAGAAAGCCAAGCTAATATTAGAAAAAGTTAAAAACATTTCCTGCCAAATATTTTAAATGACTTGCTAATATAACACTTTAGGACACTGTTTTCTATATTATATATATAAAAAATGAAACCAGAGAATTTCCCCAAATTTAGTTCCCAAAACTCCTGCATTAGTTTGTTATATCACCCTCCATAATCCAAATATATTGACACTGAGAATAACCAAGATATCCAGAGTCAGTGATATGGATACACATTAAAAGCAATAAAAATGACTGATGGGAAAAGTATTACCCACAATTTTTGAGACAGAGCTGTAAGTACCTTGACCATCGAGGAGATCCACCATGAAAGCACAAAAGTGAGCAATGACCAATATCACATGTCTTTGTCCTCACCACCAGACATGTAGATTCACATCCTCAGGAGCTTTAGGGTTAGACACTGGCCCTCTGAAGACCTGAGCCCCCTCTACCCACAGGCTAGAAAGGGTTCAAGGCTTACCTGGCAATGGATCCTCTGAATCCAATATGCAGGACAGAGTAAGATCAGCCTTAGCAACCATAGGGGAATGAAGGCCACCAAGACCATTTTCTTCTAGGCTTTCCCGAGTCTGGTGAAAATTGGTCACGGACAATAATCTACAATTGTCTTTGAGCAAGTCAGGTCTCCCTACTACTGTTTTTTTCTGCCAGGCCCCTACCCCAAGCTCATGCCTGACGTTTGACTTCTAAACCATTGACTAGGAGCAGCCCGGGTGGCTCAGCGATTTAGTGCCACCTTCAGCCCAGGGCCTGATCCTGGAGACCCAGGATCAAGTCCCACGTCGGGCTCCCTGCATGGAGCCTGCTTCTCCCTCTGCCTGTATCTGCCTGTGTGTGTGTGTGTGTGTGTGTGTGTGTGAGAGAGAGAGAGAGAGAGATGAATAAATAAATAAAATCTTTTAAAAATATATAAATAAATAAATAAATAAACCATTGACTATAGTAGGGACTATGGGCTAGATTAGCTGACGGACTCTATTTGGAATTGTTTAACGTGGTTTAGTGTAATTACTGGCACATGATAATCACATATGTGTTTCTCTTCTCTTTCATTCTCACCTTCCCTTCCTGCCTTTCTGAAACCAGAGCAGAAGTGTGTGCATGCACACTGGAGTGAATGTCCTAGTCACATCAGACTGGAATTGTAAAACTCTTCCTTATCACAAAATACATGTAAAGCTTATTGTTATTAAAAGAAGGAAAAAGCTTAGCCCACCCTTACCTCCTTAATCCTTCTTCAGTCTAGCCCTAAAACTTGTGCTCAGGGATGTCACAGGGAGCCAACAGTTAGGCTTCTACAAACGGTGCTTTATTAATGCTTGCTTTAAAAAACACAGAACTTTATATTTTCCCACCCAGTCCTTCCCCAAGGTCAATACGTGACTCAAAGTTCAATTTTTTTCAAGCTCTGTTACCACTATTGTTTGATATGGATTGTTTAGGAAGTGCCAAACTCAAGGTCAGGTGTGTATTAAACATTCAATAAAAATTCTTTACCTTCTCACTCCTTATACTTTTTTTTAAAAAGACTTATTTATTTATTTATTTAACAGAGAAAGAGTGATCATGAGCAAGGGGAGGGGCAGACTTAGAGAGACAAGCAGACTCCCTGCTTAGTGGGGAGTCCGACACAGGGCTCAATCCCAGGACTCTGAGATCATGACCCGAGCCAAAGGCAGATGCTTAACTGAGTGAGCCACTCAAGTGCCCCTCTCCACACTCCTTATATTTAAAGCTAAATGGAAACCGGGTGTTGCTTACGTTCTATACTATCCATCCCACTGAGAAAGCTTCAACCATTTGAACACTAAGCCTCTTTATTTTCTGCATGATTTTAGTTTATTCATAGTTTCTGGTATATATAATACTGTTGCTCATTCTATGGTTCATTCAATGGACACTTTGCAGTGCCCTTTAGGTGGAGTGTTATGAACAGCACCATAGTGAGGCTAGAAGTAAGGCAGTGTTATGGTTGACAGAGGAGGCTAGTGAAGAGTGCGGGCTCATGAATAGTTGTGAGCAAGTTACTTCTATGCTGTTCCTCTGTTTCCTTATATTTAAACTGGGGATATCCAGAGTATCTACCTCATAGGGTTGTTGTAGGTATTAAATGGGGAAGATCCTGTGAAGTGCACGGAACAATGTCTGACACACAGTAAGGATTTAAGTGATAACTATTTTGATGTACCCAGATGCCAGTGCAGGGGTTCTTAATTAGGGGTCCATGGAGTTCTAAGGTCCACAGATGGAATTAGAGTATCCCAGAACTCCTTGAAATTACTTGCAAAATTCAGAGTTCTTCATCTAGAGATCCAAGTTTATGATTTTCGTCAGATTCTCAAAGGGGCGTGTGAAGCACAAAAGGTTAGGATGCCCTGAACTAAGGGCTACAGAGACACGAGACAAAACTTTTGCTCTCAGAGACCTCATAGTCTAAAAGAGGAGACAGACATTCAGTAACAATAAAATAAGACAGCAGTGACATAGAAATGGCCCAGGATGCAATGTGACACATAGGAGAGCCCCCAAGAGGGGTGATGCAACAAAACTTCCCATAGAATAGTTGACATTTAAGAGAAGTACTAAGTATGAGGTAGCCAGATGTAATGGGAAAGTAAGAGTGTTCCAGGGATAGCAAGAGTCATATGCAAAGGTAGGCGCTGATGTGCACTATTTAGGAAAGAGAAAATAGTTGAGTATGCTTGAGCTAAGAAACTAACCGGAGGTAAGGACACTAGAGGCAGTTAGGAGCTTACTGCGTCAAACCACAAAGTGAACCAGTCATTACCTCAACAAAGGCAATGGTCTCAGGTGGAGAATGAGCAATAAGCCCAGGTCTTTCCTTATGCATACATCAGGAGCTCATGAATCTGTCAATTAATTATTGCAAATATGTACTGAGGTATGTTCCCTAACACTTACCTAAAGAATCTTATTCCGACCATCCATGACTATCAGTTGTGGTTAGTGATTTTCATTTCAGAATTAGGAAAATCTATTGAGAAAAAAAAAGGCAAATTTAAAAGCTAACTTATTTATGAAAAAACATTTCCAATTCTATTTCAATCTGTTCCTGAAATCCAGTTGGAATGACCGAAGTATTCCTTGCGCATGTAACTGAAAGGGTATCTGTGATCATTTCAGTGGTGGTGACTAGTTTTTATATATCCTGTAGCTAAACATAATCGATTTTGTAGCTTCCTAATGATCTGCCTTGAGGAGTTATTATTTCTGATGGCAATTAATCAAAATTAAAACAGACTGCATAGAATGAAGCAAATTCAAAATCTAGCCTCAGTTAGGAACACCTGCACATTAAGATTAATCATGGGCCCTGCTTGAATGTGACAGGTGTATCAATATTATAGAGAAAGAGAAAGCTAACATTTTCCAGCAGAGTTCCAAGTGTATTTCCAAGAAGCAAAGGTTCTGAGCCGGAGTCTGTGTTGAACAAAACCACACAAAATCCACAGTGGCCCATTACATTGGAATTAAAATTATTTTCTTCCAAAAAGTTTAGATATTTGTGGCAATCTGCATTACTAAACATAAAATGCAGGGAGAGGTGACAGTGAAATGGAGGAATGAAAGTTTTCCACTGTCTTCCCCCATGAAAAAAACCCCACCAGTTTGGACCATCACCCACAAATGAGAGTGCTTTTGGATTTCCAGGAGTCCAACAGAGAAGTTCCAACACACTTATGGAGGAAAATCTAAGATTGGACACACTAAAGAGGAGGAGAACAGTTTCACTCGATCCGTCAGCCTTCCTCCACAGTAGCACAGCTCAGCACTGAGGGAGACCTTGTTTGCCAGTGACTTCTTCACAAGGAAAGTGCAGGCATGTGACTAAGTGCCTCACTTCCCCAGCTATGCAGGATGCTGCCGAAGAGGCCCCAGTGCTTCTTGCCTCATCCAGGATACTGAGATGTGCTATATAACTGAAGGGTCAGAAGGGCCTGAAAGAACAGCAGCCAGGGCATTTGGAGAACAGAAGTGGTTTCCTTCGAGAAGCCCAACTGTGAACCACTGGGGGTGCCTCACCTGTGCCTCCCCCCAACTGGCCCACAGGCGCCCTCAACACTTGGCACAACTTCCTCTCAGCCACCCTTACCCTCACCAACCACCATCACCACGTGGCCTGCTCATTTTCACACTGCCAAGGTCAATGACTGCAAGTCTTAGAGACCGCTAATGAGCATGTGCAGAAAGCCAGCATGAATCCGTAGGATTGGGAAAAAGCACAAAACTTCAGCATTCAGAAGTGCCCTAAGGAAGGTAAATTGGAGGATGTCAGCAGTGAGCTGGGCTTTGCGGGGTTAGGAGGCAGAAACACCATCTTAAGAATCACCCCCCACGCACTCAGCCACCAACAGAGAACAAGAAGTGCGGAGGATGTGTATCCACAGAAAATGTCTGAAAGGGCACCTGGGTGGCTCAGTGCTTAAGCATCTGCCTTCAGCTTAGGTTGTGATCCCAGGGTCCTGGGATTGAGTCTTGCATCAGGCTTCCCACAGGGAGCCTGCTTCTCCCACTGCCTGTCTCTGCCTCTCTCTCTGTGATCTCTTGAATAAATAAATAAATATAATCTTAAAAAAATAAAAATAAAGAAGTTTAAAATAAATAAATAAAATCAAGGAGAACTTTTTTTTAAAGATTTTATTTATTTGACAGAGAGAGAGAGGGCACATAAATGGAGGTGGGGGGCAGAGGGAGAAGCAGACTCCCTGCTGAGCAGGGAGCCTGACTCGGAGCTCAATCCCAGGATCCCAGGATCCCAGGATTACAATGTGAGCCGAAGACAGATGCTTAACCAACTGAGCCTCTCAGACATCCCATAAAAATCAAAGAAAATTTTAAAATCAGCAAAGACAAAACACAACCTTATATACAAGGGAAACTTCATAAGGCTATCAGATTTCTCAGCAGAAGTCTTGCAGGTCAGGAGAGAAGGAGATGATATATTCAAAGCACTGAAAGAAAATAAAATTGCCAATCAAGAATACTTCACTCAGCAAAACTGAACTTCAGACATGAAGGAGAAATAAACAGATAAACAAAAGCTAAGGGAGTTCGGGCAGCCCCAGTGGCGCAGCGGTTTGGCGTCGCCTGCAGCCCAGGGTGTGATCCTGGAGACCCTGGATCGAGTCCCATGTCAGGCTCTCTGTATGATGCCTGCTTCTCCCTCTGCCTGTGTCTCTGCCTCTCTCTCTGCCTCTATGAATGAATAAATAAAATCTTTAAAAAAAAAAAAAAAGCTAAGGGAGTTCATCACCACTAAACCTATTTTTTTTTAAGATTTTATTTATTTATTCATGAGAGACAGAGAGAGAGAGAGGCAAGGACACAGGCAGAGGGAGAAGCAGGATCCATGCAGGGAGCCCAATGCGGGACTCAAGCCCAGGTCTCCAGGATCACACCTGGAGTGCTAAACCACTGAGCCACCCGGGATGCCCCACCACTAAACCTATTTTATAAGAAATGCTGATAGGATTTTTTTTCAAGCTGAAATGAATGGACACTAATTATTAGTTTGAACACAGGTTAAAATATACTTTGGTAAAGGTAACTATATAGTCAAATTCAGAATAGTCTAATATTGTAATGTGATAGTGTGCTAATCACTTAAATTCTAGTATAAAAGCTGAAGGATGGGATCCCTGGGTGGCGCAGCGGTTTAGCGCCTGCCTTTGGCCCAGGGCGCGATCCTGGAGACCCAGGATCGAATCCCACGTCAGGCTCCCTGCATGGAGCCTGTTTCTCCCTCTGCCTGTGTCTCTGCCTCTCTCTCTCTGTGATGACTATCATAAATAAATAAAATTAAAAAAAAAAAAGCTGAAGGACAAAAGTATCAAAGTTTGTGTCTGTGAAAGAACAAAAACATTAAAGCTTGTAATTGTGGCTTATAGCTACAATAATTTAATGGACACACAATATAAAAAAGATGTGAATTGTGACATCAAAAACCATAAAATGAGGGAGAGTGAAAGAGTATCTATATGCAATCAGATTTAAGTTGCTATCTTTCCTTTCCATCCTGGGCCCAACAGCTGGCTCCTGCAAAGAAAGGTGGTGAGAAGAAGGGTTGTTCTGCCATCAACAAGTTGTGACCAAAGAATACACCATCAATATTCACAAGCCCATCCATGGAGTGGGTTTCAAGAAGCCTGCCCCATGAGGCACTCAAAGAGATCTGGATATTTGCCATGAGGAGATGGGAACTCCAGATGTACCCATTGACACCAGGCTCAACAAAGCTGTTTGGGCCAAAGGAATAAGGAATGTGCTATACCATATCCATGTGTGGTTGTCTAGAAAATGTAACAAGGATAAGGATTTACCAAAGAAACTCTATACATTGGTTACCTATGTACCTGTCACCATTTTCAAAACTCTACAGACAGTTAATGTGGATGAGAACTAATCACTGATTGAGAACTAATAACTTGATTGTCAAATAAAGATATAAAACTGCAAAAAAAAAATTAAGTTTCTGTCACCTTAAAGTAGACTGTTACAATGATAAGGTGTTCTGTAAGCCTCATAGTAACCAGAAAACAAAAACCTGTAATAGATACATAAAGGTAAGGAGAAGGGAATCAAAGCCTAGCACTATGGAAAATCATCAATTCACAAAGACAGCAAGAAAGAAAGGTTCAAAGCAACCACAAAAGAGCCAGAAAACAACCAACAAGATGGCATTAGTAAGCCCTTACTTACTGATAATTGCATTGAATGTAAATAGATTCAATTATCCAATCTAAAGACATACAGTGGCTGAATAGGTTAAAAAAAGATCCAACTATCTGCTGCCTGCAAGATACTCACTTCCTCTTTAAGGAAATACACAGGTCCAAAGTGAAGGGAAGGGCTGGAAAAAAACATTCTATGCAAATGAAAGCTTAAAGAGACCAGAATAGCTCTACTTGTATCAGACAAAATAGACTCTAAGTTAAAACTATAACAAGACAAAAGTAGATCATTATAGGGATGCCTAGGTGGCTCAGTGGTTGGGTGTCTGCCTTTGGCTCAGGGCGTGATCCTGGGGTCCCGGGATCGAGTCAAGCATCCATCTTCCTGCGTGGAACCTGCTTCTGTATCTGCCTCTCTCTCTCTCTCTCTCTCTCTGTGTGTGTGTGTGTCTCTCATGAATAAAAAAATAAAATCTTTAAAAAAAGTAGGTCATTATATAATGATAAAGGGTCAATTCAACAAGAGGATATAACAATAGTAAATATGGGGATCTCTGGGTGGCTCAGTGGTTTAGCGCCTGCCTTTGGCCCAGGGCGTGATCCTGGGGTCCCGGGATTGAGTCCCACATCAGGCTCCCTGCATGGAGTCTGCTTCTCCCTCTGCTTGTGTTTCTGCCTCTCTCTCTCTCTCTCTCTCTCTCTCTCTCTTTTTCTCTTTCTCTCTCTCTGACTCTCATGAATAAATAAATAAAATCTTTTAAAAAAATAACAATAGTAAATATATATACACCCAACACTGGAGTACCTAAATATATGAAGCAAATACTAATATATCTGAGGAGAGAAGTAGACAACCATACAACAATAGTAGGGGAATTCAATACCCCACTTACAATACTGGACAGATCATCCAGGCAGAAAATCAATAAGGAAACATTGAGCTGAATAAGAAATCAAAAGGGAGGGGCACCTGGGTGGCTCAGTGGTTAAGCATCTGCCTTTGGCTCAGATGGTGATCTCGGGGTCCTGGGATCAAGTCCCATATTGGGCTCCCTGCAGGGAGCCTACTTCTCCCTCTACCTATGTCTCTGCCTCTCTCTGTGTGTCTCTCATGAATAAATAAATAAAATTTTTTAAAAAGAGAAAGAAATAAAAAATAACGTGGAATACATGAAAATGGAAACATGGAAACACAACATACCAAAACTGATGAGATGCAGCAAAACAGTTATAATACAGAAGTTTATAGCGATAAATGCCTACATTAAGAAAAAGATCTCAAATAAACAACCTGACTTTATACTTCAATGAACTAGAAAGAGAGGAACAAAACCCAAAGTTAGCAGAAGGAAGAAAATACAAAGAGCAGAAATGTGTGAGATAGGGACCATAGAAATCATAGAAAAGATCTACAAATTTAATAACTGGTTTCTTGTAAGGATAAACAGAACTGACAAAACTTTAGCTAGACTAACCATAAGGGAGTTACAATCTAGGAGTACAATCTTGGAGTTACAATCTAGGAATACAACAACAACAAAGAGGGGAAAAGAAAAGAAAGACAAATTCCTATCCTTTCTAAGGAGACCACTGGAGCCTCCAATCTCATGAGGAATAGTTGAGTGGACAGGTAACTTCCTGTATAGGGTGAGAAGTGCTTTCACAGGGAAATGACAGGGTGCTCCTTTTAATAGGGCTCTGGAATTGTCAAGGACAGCTGCTCAATTCTAGGTTGACACCTGAGAAGTTTACTACAGTGATTTTTATCAGATTTGCATATTTGGAAGATCACTACCAAAAGGAATAGGAAGAGATGGAGGGGGACAATACTGAAGGTAGCAGGTAGGAGGCCAGGGCAATGATCCAGGCCAGAGATGATGGCAGTGGGCACTGCACTAGTGGCCATAGGACTGGAGAAGTTTAACTGAGACAGGGAAGAGCTAGAGAGAATAAAAACTGAAGATATATCTAATCTATATCTATATCTATATCCCTGAAGATATCTGAAGATATTGTACCTGTAAAAGACCATATAAATCATATTGTAATGAGTTTTTAAAAACAAAGGTGAATATCAGGTTAAGAGAGGACTTATGGGTGAAAGAATGATTGTTAATAGAAAATGGAAGAGACTCTTAAAATGTTAATGGGAAAGTAAAAAAAAAATGTTAATGGGAAAGAGCAAACGAAGGGGATGGAGATGAAGGTGCAGGAGAAATGCTAGAAAGGCATGAAATCTCTAGAGAACAGACAGATTGAATCCAGAGATGGGGGTTGGAGGTGGGATGACCTCAGATGGACTTAGTTTCTTCTGTCACAAGTGGGAAGGAGAAACATGGTGGGTCCCGACCAAGGCTAATTTGTAAATTTGGTGACATGAAATTAGAAAGGTATCTGTGTATTTACTCTGAATTAAGAGTTGAAGAGAAAGGTGTGAGGGAGGGGAAATCGGTGATGCCACAGTTGTAAGGAGCTTGTGGATGGAATGACTCCTCTCTGGAGAGAACTGAGAACAAGATGGTGAGGTGAGCTGTGCACAGTGGCCCATGTGTAAACCCAGAGACTAAATAGTTGTACTTCCTCAAGACTGGGTTTGAAATGGGTGAACGAGAACGATGATGGGGCAAGAGAGTTGCAAAGTGTGTAAGTGAAGACAACAGAAAATCTAAGCAGCATGGGGAAGAATTAAACAAGGGGAATGATTGATAGCAGACTCTCACAGGAATGGTGTTCTAGCTTCCACTCAGGGCGTTCTATTTCCAGGGTTTGGGGTAAGGGGAGAGCATACTACAAGGGATATCTGTCACAAACAGGAGCCTGTGTAAATGGATGAAAGTTGACAGACATTGATTAATTTGCCAGAATAGAAAGATAAAGCAGGAGCTGGCTCAGAAACCCAGCATGAGGGAAGGAAAGCAGGGCAGCCATGACTGCAAAGTGACATGGCTGGGCCAGTGTCTAACGAGTGTATTCAGTGATCCCGGTCTGTCCGCTGCTCTGTCCCTCTGTTTTGGGTTGAATTGTGTCCTCCAAAAAGATACACTGAAGTCCTAACCCTTGGGTTCCTGTCAATGTGACCTAGTTTGGAAAAAGGATCTTTGTAGACATAATCAAGAAGAGGTCATTTGGGTGGGCCCTAGGCCAATATGACTGGTGTCTTGATAAAAAGAGAAGAGACATAGATAAAGACACACAAGAAGAACCCACGTGGCAATGGAGGCAGAGACTGGAGTGATGTCTATAAGCCAAGGGATGCTGAGGTTGGCTGGTGACACCAGAAGATAAAGGCATAGAATAGATTCTCTCCAAGAGCCTTCAGAGTATGGCCTTCTCTGACACCTTGATTACAGATTCCCAGCATCCAGGACCAGGAGAGAGAACAGATTTCTGTTGTTTAATCTGTTTGTGGTATTTTGTTACAGCAGCTCTAGGCAATGAATACACCTTCGTGCTTCTATATAACTTAGCCTGGGTCTGGGGTATATTCCTTCATGTCACAGGACACCGAGGGATGTCAGCCTGTCGTTGACAGGTCCTGGGACAATCCTCAATTTCTAAGTAGAAATTGGACATTTTCATTGTCATTAAGTATCGTTTTCAACTCTCATCCAGCAATCTGGTAATTCAGTGTACTGTTATTACCAAGCAAAGATGTCCAAAAGTTAAGTTCATCCAAAAGGAAGAGAACTTAAAAAAAAAAAAAAAAAAAAAGCCAAAATGCCTTGCATGTAAATTTAGAAGTGTTAGGGTATTTTAGACTAGAGTCAATGCCAGAATACCTGACATTTACTATATTTTTACTTACAAAAAGAAGCCAGTGTACTTTTTTCTGGTGACAGTACGTGCCCATTTTGTGTACTGGAACTTTTTTCATTCATGGCAATGTTGACACACAGTGATTTAATGTTCCCATCTCGACTGATTGATTTGGCACAAATCTTTTTGTGCCAATGAATTAGAGATCTGCGTGACACCTTTGTCTCTCTCTCTCTCTCTCTCTCTTTCTCTTTCTCTTTCTTTTTCTCACATACACGAAAATGTAACACTGTCTTCATATGAACAAATATTGAGAACACTAATTAAATCAATGAATTAATGAATGCCCCACAGATGTCCTCAAAAGTCTCAAAGCTATAGCACTTTTATTAACCAAAGACTTGAAAATTAGAGATTTTCTGTGACCTTCAGATTGTGTTAGGTTTTCAGCTTCACACAAATTATTTAAAACTTAAAGTAATAAACAGTTTGTATAAGTCAGGGAGGCAAACCCCCCTCAGGAGTTGGCGAGGTAATAAAAATAAAGTTGGCCAGATTGTATTCTTGGGGCGTACTTTGTTTACACATTAAACACACAGCTTCAGTTCCACCAAGAGATGTGTTTTCTCCCAGTTTTCTTGAAACACAAGGCCCTGCTCAGCCTACCTTTCATTTCCTCATCTTCGTAGAGGCTTAGCTTTAAAATTATTCGACCATTCTGTGAAATGTGCAAAGAGAAGCGCAAGCACCAGGCTCAAAGACCACAGTGCCAACAAGAACACAGCGTGGGTGGTGGACATCCAGGCTTTATGTAGGGGGATCAGGCCTTCCTCGGCTCAACCGGTTGTACCCAAGTAGGAGTGTGTGTCCACAGTTACTAGGCAGCCCCGTTTTAGAAGGGATTTTATATAAAATCTCCAGATTTTAAATGTTAGAACTAATTTCATCTTTTTGTACACACAGAATGGCCAAAACAGTGTGAGGCCAAGCAAAACATGTCTGAGAGCAGATTTAGCCAACAGGCTGCTCATTTACAACCTTCACTAAATGGTGCATGGGATTTGTGTGTGTGTGTGTGTGTGTGTGTGTGTGTGTGGTAAAATATACATAATATAAAATTTACCAATTTAACTATTTTTTCCATGTATGATTCAGAGGCATGAGGTACATTCCCAGCATTGTGCAACTATCACCATCACCGGTTTCTCAAACATTTTCATCATCCCAAGCAGAAATTCTATACTTATTAATTTGTTGTGCATTTTTATTATCAACCTTAAAATGAAAAGAGCCTTAAAATGAAAATGACCCAAACAGTTACCAAATTTATTGTTTTTAAAAAAAAAAAATGCTTCAAACTTCAGTTAGGCTAAGTGCCACCTTCTTCCAAGAACCATCCAGGAGTAAATCTTCTATCAGCTATTAAAGCCTCTCCAGAAATCCTTTATCTCGTCAACTCTCAGCCCCAACCTGCTTACATCATCCATCCTCCATGTGACCCAACTCTGGACCTCATTGTGCCCTTGGAAATGCTGCTCTGTGCCCAACCAACTTTCCTGTGCCTTCACCTCGGCTCTCTCTGCTCTCCACACCCCCTCCACCTCTCTGCCGCAGGGACACCTAAGGGCTGTCTGAGAACATCCCCTCCAACCCCCTGCATCAGCCTCTTAAGCAGAAACTGCTTATTCTCACCTCAGGTTTGGCGGCTGGGTCAGTGTTTGCCTACTTGCAGACATTGAACCTGCTTCCTCTTGTAAATATCCCCTCTCCTTTGAGACTCAGCCGAATCCCCCTTCCCTCCTCATCACCGTCATACACTGTCACTTCTCTTCATTCATTGGAGATTTCAACACCTGACTTCCAATCTTCCAGTCCACCTTAGCTTCTGTCATCATATTAGACATCAACATATATTGGATGACCCATCCAAAGTGCTGAGCTGCTAGTTGGCTGAACTCTCTACCTCAGCAACTTATAAAATCAGAAATCAGGGGCACCTGGGTGACTCAGTGGTTGAGCATCTGCTTTTGGATCAGGTCGTGATCCTGGGGTTCTGGGATCCAGTCCTGCATCAGGCTCCCCGTGGGGATCCTGCTTCTCCCTCTGCCTGTGTCTCTGCTTCCCTCTTTCTGTGTCTCTCATGAATAAATAAGATCTTTAAAAAATAAAAAAAAAAAAAGAAATCAGACATCCCATCATCTAATAAAATTATTTTGCTTCCAACTTATTCAATCCAACACCCTGCTCTTCTTCCATCTTATTAAGACTCCCAATCCACAACCCCTTGGCTTTCTCTTTTTTTTTTTTTTTTAATTTTTTTTTTTTTTTTTTTTTTTTTTATTTATTTATGATAGTCACACAGAGAGAGAGAGAGAGAGAGAGAGGCAGAGACATAGGCAGAGGGAGAAGCAGGCTCCATGCACCGGGAGCCCGACGTGGGATTCGATCCCGGGTCTCCAGGATCGCGCCCCGGGCCAAAGGCAGGCGCTAAACCGCTGCGCCACCCAGGGATCCCGACCCCTTGGCTTTCTCTTTGACCATCAGCCCCACTTGTCTTTACTTCTTTATGTACATAGATCCTTACAGTTACTCTCAGTGTGTAAAGTCCCTTGCAAATGCCATAGCAATTGACATGCTTCTTTCTCCTCTGTCAAACACTCCAAATCCCACTTAAGATGAACCCAACCATCCTTCTGCTCTCACACACAAACTGGAGAGAACACACAACTGAACTGATTGGTATGGATGAGAAGTCAATGCCTCCAACCTAAACACTGCTTGGCAACCTAATTATGTATCTCTAGTCAGCTCCGCTGATCACTCCCTAAATGATTATTTTGTACTTCTCTAACCCCAAATCTTTTTCTTCCTCATCTCCCCAAAACAGTCCATCACTACATTCTATCAATTTCACCCCCAGAATATATCACAAACTATTCACTTCTCTTTCTCTCTTCCTACCCAAACCATCATCATCACCTCTAGACTGGGTCACCATTGTAGTCTTCATATTGTGCCTGTTGTCTTAGGGCCCTCTCCATGAATTCTCCACAGAGAAGCTAGTGTGATGTTTTTAAAATGTTAACCAGAAAAAAAATTTTTTTAAATGTTAATCAGGTGGGGCACCTGCCTGGAGCATTTTGGTGGAGCACGTGACTCTTAAACTTGAGTTGTAAATTTGAGCCTCACATTGGGTATAGAGGTTACTTTATTTTTTTAAAAAGATTTTATTTATTTATTCATGAGAGAGACACACACACACACACAGAGAGAGAGAGAGAGAGAGGCAGAGACACAGGCAGAGGGAGAAGTAGGCTCTATCAGGGAGCCTGACGTGGGACTCGATCCCAGGTCCCCAGGATCAGGCCCTTAGCTGAAGGCGGCGCTAAACCGCTGAGCCACCAGGGCTGCCCATGGAGATTACTTTAAAAAGTCTTTTTTTAAATTTTTATTTATTTATTTTAAAAGGTTTATTTATTTATTCATGAGAGACACAGAGACAGGCAGAGACACAGGCAGAGGGAGAAGCAGGTTCCCTGCAGGGTGCCCGATGTGGGACTTGATCTCAGATTCTGAGATCATGCCCTGAGTGAAGGCAGACGCTCAACCACTGAGCCACCCAGGTGTCCCCCCAATTTTTTTTTATATTTAAAAAAATGTTAATCAGGCCATGCCATTCACTTACTGAAAACCAGTTCATGACTTCCCACTGCATTTTTAATAAAATCTAAACTTCACATAACCCAGTATCTTGTGTGGTCTGGGCCCTACCCACCACTTCATTTTCATCTCTGCCACTTATTTGCTTGCTCATTGCATGCTAAGCATACTAGTTTCATGGACTAAACTCTCCTTTCTCCGGCCTTGGCACAATCTGCCACCTCTGCATGATATGATCCCCCTGTCTCCCTCATATTCCTCACCATTCATGTAGATGAATTCTGTTGGTTCTTTTGGCCTCATATTTGATGACCCCATCTTGGAGAAGTCTGCTCAATCAACTCCATCTTTAAATTATGCCCTTTCTATTCCCTCTAACTTGCCAATTTCTTTTTCTTTACAACACTTCCATAGTTACTTATTTCATTGTGTACTTACTTGTTTCTGACTCTCACCAGACAGTTCCTTAGGGGCGAGGAACCATGTACAATTTGATTTTTCCTATATATTAGCTCCTGACATAGTACATATTATCTAATGAGTGTCCCAGAAGTATTTGTTAAACTAATGTTGAGTGAAAATTTACTCCTGATTCAATAGGAAATAAGGGAGAATGTATAGGAAAGAGAAATAGGTGGGAGAGATATTTTACAATTATTTTGGTATGGTTACTTGGCACCTCTTTTTGCCCTTACCAAAGCAAACAAAAAAGCACCTTTCAGTACTTCAGAAACAATCATACTATGGTGCCTGGCTGGCTCAGTCAGTAGAGTGTGTGACTCTTGATCTCCAGGCTGTGAGTTCAAGTCCCATGTTGGGTGTAGAGGTTACTTGAAAAAAATTTTTTTGAAATCTTAAAAAAAAAAAAACAATCATACTATATTTGGGCTACAAAAGAGCTTACTACAATAACCCCATATTATAGAGGGAGTATTTGTATTTTGTGACTCATTTTAACTGTGGGGTGATATATTTGCTAATGTTTTAAAGCAGTTTTTGTAAATCAAGTTTATTAGAACACAGCCATGGTCATTTATTTACATAATGTCTGCATCTGCGTTTGCACTATAGCAGCAAAGAGTTTTAACAGAAACAATGGCCTGCAAGCCCAAAATATTTGCTATCTGGCCCTTTACAGATAATGTAAAGGGTCAGTTCTCTCACGGCCATTTCCAGTCAACCCTTCAATGACAGATAATCACCTTCCTCACTTCTATCACTTACTATTGTATTTGACTATTTATGAGCTTCATATAAATGGAATCATGCAGCACATACTCTTTTTTGATAACTTGTTTTGCTCAACATAATGTCTGTTCTTTTGTTTCTGTGTAGAATGCCATCAGATGAAAATTCCATAAGATACTTATTGATTCTCCTTTTAATGGTCATTTGGGTTGTTTCTAGGTTTGGGGTGTGAACATTCTCGTATGTGCCTTTGGGTTGAGATGGAGATATATATATATATATATATATATATTATATATATCCTCATTTCTTTTGAGCATATATTTGAGGGTAAGTTTGCCGGACATATTAGTTTAGTAGTGGTGACAGTTTTCCATATTGGTTGTACCAGTGTACATGCTCACTAAACACATGAGAATTTCAGATGTTCCACATTTCTGTCAAAACTTGATATTGTTATTATTTAATTTTATTAATTTTTATTTAATTTTAACCCATTCTTGTGGGTGGATAGAATGATCTAATTCCCATTGTATTTTGTATTTCATACAATTAATGGCCATTTGCATAGCCTCTTGTGTGGTGGCTGTTCAAGTGTTTTGCCCATTTTTTAAATGGGGAAAAATATATATCCTTCATTGTAGTATCAATATCTTCTATCAGGATTTGAGTTTTCTTATGCCTAGATTTTTTGTATCCTGTGTATAAAATCTTTGCCTACTCCAAGATCATAAAGATATCCTCCTATGTCTTCTCTACACATGTACAACTATGATATATAAAAAGTTATTATTTTTAAAGATTTTTATTTATTTATTCATGAGAGACACACAGAGAAAGAAAGAGACACAGGCAGAGGGAGAAGCAGGCTCCATGCAGGGAGCCCGACGTAGGACTCGATCCCGGGTCTCCAGGATCAGGCCCTGGGCTGAAGGCAGGCTCTCAACCACTGAGCCACCCGGGCTGCCCCCAAAGCTACTTTTTGTATATGGTGTGAAGTAGAGATCAAGGTTCATTTTTTTGCCATGTGGATATACAATTATCTTGGCATCATTTTTGATGCCAAATAAACCCACTATCCTTTCCCCCACAGAATTGCAGTGGTGTCTTTGCTAGGAATCAAGTAATTCCATAAGTGTGGGTCTATTTATGACTCTCTTTTCTGTTCATTTAGTCTATAATTTGCCTACTCAACACTTATACCACACTATGTTAATTACTGAAACTCTTAAAGTCTGGTATTATAATCAATTCTCCAGCTTTGTTTTTAGTCTTCTGGATTTTTTTGACCATTCGGTTCCTTTGCATTTCCATTTAATTTTATAACCTGCATGGCTATATACATTTCCCAGCCATCTTAAAGTAGAGCATATATGAAACCTTCTGTAAACCAAGCTGCCATAAAATCTAAGAATATCCCGCACTTTGCAAAAGTTCCCATTAGGCCACTTTGCTTTTACAAAAGACCTAAATTGGTACCGTTTTGCTAACTAAAAGAAATCCAAAGAGGAGTTAACTTTTATGGAAAAAATCTATTGACATACTAATGTGGGTCTTTCATAAGAATTAAGTGGCCTAACGCAAACTTTTGGAAAATGGGGATTACCTGTGTCTGCATCAAATTTAGAATTAGCCTGGCTATCTCTACAAAATAAACAAAAAACTAGAATTTCATTTGAGATTGCATTTAATATATCAATCAATTTTTGAAGAATCAACATATTTACAATATTCAGTTCTCCAATCCAGAAATAAAATATACTTCTTAGCTTAGATCTTTTTAATTTTTCAGAAAATCTCCATAATTCTCAGGATAAAGGCTTTTCATTTCTTTCATTAGATTTCTTCCTACGTACTTTATGATTTTTAACACTATTATAAGTGGCATATCATTTACATTTTGTTTTGTTTGTCATTAGTACATGGAAATACAACTGATTTTTGCATCCTTGGCTATATTGAACTCACCTATTAATTTTCATAGCTTGTAGATTATTCGAATTTTCTGTATACAACGTCATGTCATCTGTGAATCTTTTTTTCCTGATCCTTATATATTATGCTATTCCTTGTCTTATTATATTGGCCAGGATCTCCAATACAATGACTGAATAAAAGTGATGAAAATAGATATCCTTGTACTGTTTCCCACTGCAGTCAGGAAATGTTCAAAATTCTGTAATTTTACGGTTATCAGATTGAGAAAGTTCCCATCTATCCCTAGTTTGCTGAGAGTTTTTATCCTAACTGGATGCTTTATTTTGTCAAATGCTTTTCATTTTTAATATTTTATCTACTAAGATTATCATATGGGTTTTTTCCCATATTCTGTTAATGTGGTATATTATATTGATTTATTTTTAAGAGTTAAACCAACCTTGCATTCCTGGACTAAACCCTACTTGGTCATGATGTGTTATCTTTTTTTATATTGCTGGATTTAATTTATTAATATTTTTAAGATAACTTTTGGATCTAGGTTCAGTAGAAATATTATAGTGTCATTTTCTCTTGTAATATCCTTGCCAGGTATTTGTATTGAAATTACATGCACTGATAAAATCTGTTGTGAAGCATCCCTTTTCTTGAGTCTTTGAAATTTTTCTTGCAAAATTGGTGTTATTTCTTCCTTAGATTTTTGGAAAATTCACCAGTGGACTGCTGTGAGCTTTGCATTTTCTTGGTAGGAAGGTTTTTACATTATAGATGCAATTTCTCTAATAGGTATAGAACTATTCAGATTTCTTATCATGTCAATATTTGTAAGTTATTTTTAAAGGACATTTCTTACTTCCTTTATGCTGTTAATTGATTGGTATACCACTGCTGATTCTATTTTCTCATTATCTTTTAATTATTTGTATAATTTCTATGGATATACCCTCTTAATTTATGATATTGCCAATTAATGTTTCATTTTTTTCTCTTGATCATTCTTGCTAGGAGTATTAATCTCTTCCAGAAACAAATTGGTTATTTTTCTCTGTAGTGCATCTGCTTTTTATTTCATTGATTTCTGAACTCATAAATGTTCTTTCTTCTATTTCCATTGGGTTTAATTTCCTATTTCTTTCTTCAGTTAGCACCAAAGAGGTGTTTAATTTTCCTTTTACACATGTGCAACATATATGTTGAAAGTTATAAACTTGAGAAGCCCGGTGACTCCGTGTGAGTGTTTGCCTTTGGCTCAAGGTGTGATCCCGGAGTCCAGGAATCAAGTCCTCAGATCGATCACATCGGTCTTCCTGCATGGAGCCTGCTTCTCCCTCTGCCTATGTCTCTGCCTCTCTCTCTCTCTCTCTCTCATGAATAAATAAAACTTTAAAAAATAAAGTTATAAACTTTTCTTTGACGACATATGTTTTGATATGTCACATTTTCATTTTGAATTTGTTCAACTAATTTATAATTTCTAACATGAATACTCCTTTGGAGTGTGGGTTTTTTTTAATTTATTTTATTTTAGGGGGCAGCCTGGGTGGCTCAGTGGTCTAGCATCACCTTCAGCCCAGGGTGTGATCCTGGAGACCCAGGATCAAGTCCTGCATTGGGCTCCCTGCATGGAGCCTGCTTCTCCCTCTGACCGTGTCTCTGCCTCTCTCTCTCTCTGTGTCTCTCATGAGTAAATAAATAAAACAATTTTTAAAAAAAAAGATTTATTTTATTTGAGAAAGAGAGAAAGAAAACACAAGCTTGGGGAGAGGTAAAGGAAGAGGGAAAAGGAGAGTGATAATCCTCTAGCAGACTCCCTGCTGAGCACAGAGCCCAACTTGGGGTTTGATCCCAGGACCCTGTGATCCTGACCTGAACCAAAATCAGGAACTGGACACTTAACCAACACCCAGGCAACCTCGGGAGTGTGGGTTATTTAATTTTTTTTTTTTTAATTTATGATAGTCACACAGAGAGAGAGAGAGGCAGAGACACAGGCAGAGGGAGAAGCAGGCTCCATGCCCTGGGAGCCCGATGTGGGATTCGATCCCGGGTCTCCAGGATCACGCCCTGGGCCAAAGGCAGGCGCCAAACCACTGCGCCACCCAGGGATCCCGAGTGTGGGTTATTTAAAAGCATATTGCCTCGGAGTGCCTGGCTGGCTCAGTCAGTAGAACATGTCACTTGATTTTGGGATGTGAGTTCAAGCCCCATGTTAGGCATAAAGTCTATTTTTTTAAAAAAGTTAAAAGTAGTTTGCCTAATTTTGAGACACGTTGGGATATTCTGATACATTTCTATTGCTGATTTTTAGTTTAATACTACTTAATCAGAGGTATAGTCTGTGAAATACCAGTCTTTTGAAATTTACTAAAAGCTGATTTATTACCTACAATTTAACCTCTCTTTTTTTTTTTTTTTGTCTATTTTTTTATCGGAGTTCGACCTGCCAACATATAGTATAACACCCATGCTCATCTCATCAAATACCCCCTTCAGTGCCTGTCACCCAGTCACCCCATTCCCTCATCCACCTTCCCTTCTACTACCCTTGTTCATTTCCCAGAATTAGGAGTCTCTCATGTTTTGTCACCCTCTCTGATATTTCCCACTCATTTTCTCTCCTTTCCCCTATAATCCTTTTCACTATTTTTTATATTCCTCATATGAGTGAAACCATATGATGATTGTCCTTCTCCGATTGACTTACTTCACTCAGCATAATACCCTCCAGTTCCATCCATGTTTAAGCAAATGTTAGGTATTTGTCATTTCTAATGGCTGAGTAATATTCCATTAAATTTAACCTCTCTTGATAAAGATTGTGTATCTGCAGTTGTTGGGTGTACTGTTTTATTAAGATATCTGTACCTATCTTAATTAGGTCCAGTTAGTTGGCAGTGTTGTTTAAATCTTTCATATCCTCACTGGTGTTTTATTGTTTTGATTTATCAGTTACTCACAGGTGTTGAAATCTCCAACTTTGATTTTTATTTTTTTTATTTTTATTTTCTTTTAATTTTATGATAGTCACACAGAGAGAGAGAGAGAGAGGCAGAGACACAGGCAGAGGGAGAAGCAGGCTCCATGCACCGGGAGCCCGACGTGGGACTCGATCCCGGGTCTCCAGGATCACGCCCTGGGCCAAAGGCAGGTGCCAAACCGCTGCGCCACCCAGGGATCCCATGATTTTTAATTTAAGTTCAGTCATTTTGTGTTTGTTTTACATATTTTAAAGCTATATTACTGGGTGCACACAAGTCAACTTTTTATTGTCTTCCTGTGGACCCATTTATTATTATGAAATATTTTTGCCTCTAGGAATATTCCTACTTTAAAGTCTCTTTCACATTAATATAGACACACCAGCTTCCTTCTGGTTAGCCCTTATAGCATAGCTCTGTTCATCTACTGACTTTTAATTTGTATTCTTTTTTTTTAAGATTTTATTTATTTATTTATGAGAGACACAGACAGAGAGAGAGAGAGAGAGAGAGAGGCAGAGACACAGGCAGAGGGAGAAGCAGGCTTCATGCAGGGAGCCCGACTTGGGACTCGATCCAGGGTCTCCAGGATCACACCCTGGGCTGAAGGCGGCACTAAACCGCTGGGCCACCCGGGCTGCCCAATTTGTATTCTAATATTTATTCTTATATTTATATGTATTCTTATATTTAAAATATATCTCTTGTAAATAGCATATAGCCATGTCCTCTAAAAAGCCAATTTGCCAATTTTGGTCTTTTAATAGGAGTGATTGGTTCATTCATATTTAATGTCATTACTAATTTGGTTTGCTTGTACGTCTATGATCTTGCTATTTGTTTTTTATTCGTTCTGTCTGTGCTTTGTTCCTTTCTTCTCCTTCTCTGCCTCTTTCTGAATCAAATGTTTTTTAATATTCTATTTTCTATCCTCTGTTAGCTTTTAATTATATCTATTTGTATTGTTCTTCTAGTGGTGTAGTGGCTACACAAAAAATTCACATTTGTGTCCTTGATTTATTAGTCTCCTTGAACAGTGCAAGAAATTCACAGCAGTTCCACTCTATTCACATCCCTCCCCCCCTGCACTATTGTTGCCATATATTTTACACCTATATGTAAGCTCCATAAGGCATAAGATTGCTTGAGGGGCACCTGGGTGGCTCAGTGGTTGGGCACCTGCCTTCAGCTCAGCATGTGATCCCGGGGGTCCTAGGATCAAGTCCCGCATCAGGCTCCCCACAGGAAACTTGTTTCTCCCTCTGCCCAGGTTTCTGCCTCTCTCTGTGTCTCACGTGAATAAATAAATCTTTTTAAAAAATAAGATTGCTTGAAATAGTCAATATTCTTATATATTTACCCTTTCTTTTGTTTTCACTCCTACTTTACTTCTGTGCTTGTAACTTGGAATTATTTTCCTGTAGCCTGAAGGACTTTTCATCTTTCTCACAGTATGTGTCTGCAAGAAACAAAATCTCTTAGCTTTTGTTTACCTATTTTTTTCTTTTTAACCATTTTTTACTGAGGTATAACTGACAGATAACATTACATTAGTTTCAGGTGTACAAAATAATGATTCAATATTTGTATACATTGCAGATAATCACCACAATAAGTCTAATTAACATCCATCACCACACATAATAAAAATATTTAATCTTTTTTTTCTCATAATGAGGACTTTTAAGATATACTCTTAGCAATTTTCCAATATGCAATTACAGTATAATAGTAATAGTCACCATGCTGATATTACATCTCCATGACTTACTTATTTTATGACTGGAAGTTTGTACCTTTTGACTCCTGTCATTCATTATGCTCACCCCCTTAGCAATCACCTCATCTATGTATCTATGAGCTTGTTTTTGTTTGTTTGTTGTTTTGTTTTTTAGAACCCGCATATAAATAAGATTATATGGTATTTGTCATTCTCTGCCTGACTTATTCCACTTAGCATAATGCCTGCGAAGTCCATCCATGTTGTCACAAATGGCAAGATTTTGTTCTTTTTTTATGGTTGAATAGTATATAGGTTTTGTTCTGTGTACACACACACACACACACACATACCACATCTTCTTTATCCACTCATCTATTGATGGACACTCACATTGTTTCCATAACTTGACTAATGTCAGTAATGTTGCAATGAACATAGAAGAGCATATACTTTTCTCTAATTAGTGTTTTCATTTTCCTCAGATGAATATCCAAATGTAGAATTGCTAAAACATAGAATAGCTCTATTTTTAATTTTTTGAGGAACTTCCATACCGTTTTCCACAGTGGCTGTACCAATTTACCCCCTCACCAACAGGGCACAAGGGCTTCTTTACATCCTTACCAACACTCACTATTTCTCCTCTTGTTGATAATAGTCATTCTAACAGGTGTGAGGTGATTTCTCATTGTGGCTTTGATTTGCATTTCCCTGATGGTGAGTGATGTTAGCCATTTTGTCATGTGTCTGATGGCCATCTGTATGTCTTCTTTGGAAAAAGATCTATTCAGATCCTCTGCCCATTTTATAATCAGATTGTTTTGTTTGACTTTGTTTGCTCTTGACTTGCATGAGTTCTTACATATTTGGATATCACTCCCTTATCAGATATACACTTTGCAAATATTTTCTCCCACTCAGTAGGTTGCCTTTCATTTTATTGATGATTTCCTTTTCTGTGCAGAAGCTTTTGAGTTTGATATAGTTCTACTCATTTATGTTTGCTTTTGTTGCCTTTGCTTTTGGTAATTCAGAAATCATTGCCAAGACTGATATTATAAGGAGCTTATCGCCCATGATTTCTTCTAGGAGTTTTGTGGTTTCAGGTTTCAGATTCAAGTCTTTAATCAACTTTGAGTTAATTTTTGTACGCTGTCACATAGTTGTCTGGTTTCATTAATTTGCATGTGGCTGTCCAGTTTTTCCAACACCATTTATTGAAAAAATTGTCCTTTCTCTGTTGTATATTCTTGCCTCCTTTGTCATAAATTAATTGACCATAGAATCATGAGTTTATTTCTGGGATCTCTATTCTGTTTCCATTTAACCTTAAGTTTTGAAGGATATTTTCATTTGTTAGAATTCTAGATAGTTTATTTTTTTATTTCAGAAGTTTAAAGATATAATTATATTCTTTTGACTTTTCATAGTTTCTGATGAAAAGTTAGTCATAAATCTATTCTTTTTTCTTTTAGAATAATGTGTGTTTCCCTCTTGCTTTGCTTTTAAGATTTTTTTCTGGATTTGCAAAGATGTCCCTTTGAATAGTTTTTTTTCAAGCTGCTTGAGGTTCACTAAGATTCTTTGACATATATATCATCAATTTTGTAAAATTCTGTCATCATTTCAAATATCACTTCAGACTCATTCTCACTTCTCTTCTTATATGGCATTAATAACAATGACAATGTTAAAACAAAACAATGTTTAACAAAACAATGTTAAACTGTTTGTCTGTATCCCTCTTGAACTCTGTTTCATTCTTTCCATTTATTTTTTCCTGTACTTATATTTGCATATTTCCTATTGACATATCTTTGGATTTACTAATTCTGTCTTTTCATTTTCCCGGTCCTATGTAAAACATTTTCAATGAGAGGGGTACCTGGGTGGCTCAGTGATTGAGTGTCTACCTTTGGCTCAGGTCATGATACTGGGGTCCTGGGATCAAGTTCTATATCAGGATCCCCGAAGGGAGCCCACTTTTCCCTCTGCCTATGTCTCTGCTTCTTTCTGTGTGTCTTATGAATAAATAAGTAAATTTTTTTTAAAAAGCCAGAGAGATTGAAATTGTTGCTCTTTCTCCCTCAGAAAAGATTTGTGGTTTGGTCTATTAAACAGACAAGGTGAAGTCCTGATCATCTCAACCCAACTAAGAATGGTACTAGAATGGTGCTCACACATTTAGTTAGACTCAGTCCATCTGTGTTTCAAATGTCTTGAGGGCTAGGCCTTCTTGTGTTTGTTCCTGACACTACCCTTCAGTGGAACTCTGAAATTTTACATTGTGCTTCTTGCCCAGCCAATTTCTTGAGCATGGCCTTCCTACAGAAAGACTGGTGGACCTCTGTCTCTGTCTGCTCCACCCTTAAAGTTCTGGTATTAGAGATTTGGTTACTTTGCTCTTTAGCTTCCCATGTCATCCAGGTTAAATATTTGGCAAATAGTTTAAAGGGGAAATGATAGATAGATGATAGATAGATAGATAGATAGATAGATAGATAGATAGATAGATAGAAATATATTTTTGCATGTCCCCTTCCTCTAATATGACTTGGTCTGCAGCTGACTTCTCTCCATCTTTGTGACTCAGCCTCTTGTAATACTGCCCCAGCACCCAGCACATATCCTGTGAAAGAAAATAGCTGTTTGATGATTATGTAGATTCTAATTTGTCCATGCCAACCATCATGGATATGAAAAATTCTGGTTTTCCCCTTTACTTTCCTATGACAGCCTTTGTCCAGACTCAGCAAATGCTCCCAGGCAAGAAAATGGCCAGCAGTCTCAGCCCTCTCTCTCTAAAATTTATTTCTTCTAATCTTACATGCTTCTATAGCTTCCCAATGTCTTTATAAATATGATGTCTGTAATCTCTATTCTTTTCTATTTGTGATAGCTTTCTACTATTATGTAGTATTCAGAAGCATACATGTTCTTGTCTCTAATGACTTTTTAAAATCTTAATGTGTTTTTTAAATTTTTTTATTTGTTTTATTTTAGAGAGTGAGAGCACAAACAGGGAGAGGGAGAGGGGGAAAGAAAATCTCAAGCAGGTTCCATACTTAGCATGAAGCCCAACTTGGAACTCAATTTCACAGTCCTGAGATCTTAACCTGAGCTGAAACCAAGAGTCAGATACTTAATGGACTGAGCCACCCAGGTGCCCTTTTAACATGTTTTTTTTTTAAACAAAAATATCCTAAAATATTAGTCCAGGTAAAAAAATTTTCTGGAATAGCATAACTTTGATTTTTACATGCAGCTGAAAAGAAAATATGATTTATTTAAATTCACTTTATAGAAAATGTAGATGAGGTATATCAGTTCTATAAATAATGTAGCACAGATTTCTCATGTTCACCCATACTCATTTTTCCTCTATTCTGGGGCACAGAGGAGAGTCCTAATCCCAAGCCTTCAGGTTGGGCCATATGCCTAGTTAAGTCCAATGGGTTACAAGCACAAATGATATTCTGTTCCAGGAAGAGGCATTTAAGAGTGAGTGAGAGTTCTCTCCAGTCTTCCTTTCATGCTAACCAAGGAAGTCACCTATTTGGATATGGAGACACTCAACCTGGTTCTATAAACGACTACTGGGAAAAGGGAACCACTTTGGAGAGTTCCCAGGCCCACAGTGGACTTTGTATTAGTAAGAAATAATTTCATGTGGGAGTCACTGAGTTTTCTAGACATCCCTACATCTCAGCATAGTCCACCCTATTAAGGTAAATTTAGTAAGAATACCTAAACTACACAAAGGCATAGCCTTTTCTCTGATGATGACTGTTTTTTTAAAAATCTCTGAAATTTTAATACTCTAGAAACAATTTTTTTTTTACTACTAGATATGATAGACACTGGTTATCATAATAAATTATTTGTAAAAGATGGGTTAGTGAAGAATATCCTTTAATTACATGGTATGGAGTTTCCTTAGGAGCCTTTTTTTTTCCATTTTACCTTTGAGGCATAAACATGAAAAGGAAAACTATATCTATTCTGAGCTATGCTATATCATACCTTAAAGTAATTTCAGTGATATAATCTTGCATATTAACATAAGGGACTTTCCAGTCTCAAGAAATTAAAGCTATGTATATAAAGAAGGCAGCAAATTTTAACCTTAAATCTTCCTTTTCTCATCTATCATACCGTACCCTTTAGCTAAGGGCACTTTAGCTAAGAGTGCTACATTTAAACCTCTCCTTCTCAAAGTTATCTTTTCTTTCTCTCTCCCCAACCCCTCCCACCCATGTTAAACCCTACCTGAACCTACTAGAAAAGAACTGCACTGAAGCTATTATTGCCTAATAGTGCCTCCATACTATTCTTCTTGGATAATCTACATTATAATTAGACAAATATATATTATAATCTAAAGGGATAAATCCTACTTATGAAAGCATTGCTATCATAAAGGTGAGGGTAAGATTTCAGAAGGGAAGATTGAAAATCTCCATTTTCTATCAAAATACCTTTCTTGGGTGGCTACTTACTCAACCTATACATAAAGATCATGCTTGAGTAAAGTCAACTCTCTAAAGCAGGACTGTTGGTGACTGTCTGTGATGGTTAATTTCACATGACAAGCTGAGTGGGCTCCAAGATGCTTAAATATTTGATCAAATGATTCTGGGTATTCCTGTGAGGGCATTTTGGGATGAGTTTAATATTTGAATTGATAAACTGAGTGAAGTAGATCACCTTCCCTAGTGTGAGTAGGCCTCATCCCGTCAGTTGAAAGCCTGAATAGAACAAAGGCTGACTCTGTCTACATAAGTGAGAATTTCTCCTGCCTGACTGCCTACAAGCTAGGACATCAGTTTCTTCCCTGCCTTAGGACTCCAACTAAAACACCAGCTCTTCCTGAATCTTGAGCTTCCTGGCCTTTGAACCAGAAGCACACTACCGGCTCTCCATGTAATGACTGCAAATCATCATATGGGATTTGTCAACCTCCGTAACAGATAAAGATATACAGATATAAATGGAGATGGAGATACAGACCTTCTATTGGTTCTGTTTCTCTGTAGAACCCTATCACACCATTCCATGGCATTACAATTACACTCTGTATGTGAACATAACACTTTTGCAGGTCTATGGATCTGATGATTATCCCACCCCCAACAATGGACTGAAAGAAGTTTTCAAGCAGAAGCAATAGCAAAAAAGCCAAGGTAAGCTAAAGAAGCAAACTAGGGAAGGCTTAACCTGGTTGGCTGGCTTATTGACCAAAAGTAAATAAATGTTGAAGCAACAGCAGAAAATGAAGACAAGTGAGACCAGAAGAAAGTGAGAAGAAGAAAAAAGTGTCAAAGGAAGAGCTAGCCAGGAAAGGCTGTGGACAGCAGGAATGACAGAGATGAAAAATAACAGTGCTAGTGAGCAGCAAGCCTCCTGAGAAGAGAAAGAATTTCAGGAATATGTGGGAAAAGGCAAAGGAACACAACTTGCAGCTAGAATAGATAAGATGTCTGGAGTTACTGAAGTCTAGCTAAAACCTACATCCACTGTAGGCAGTGGTGAGTATATCAATTAAACTCATGGGGCACCTGGGTGGCACAGTGGTTGAGCATCTGCCTTCAGTTCAGATCATGATCCTTGGGTCCTGGGATTGAGTCCCACATCAGGCTCCCCACAGGGAGCCTGCTTCTCCCTCTGCCTATGTCTCTGCCTCTCCCTGGGTGTCTCTTGCAAATGAATAAATAAAATCATAAAAAAATAAACTCAGGGGGATCCCTGGGTAGCTCAGCGGTTTAGCACCTGCCTTTGGCCCAGGGCGTGATCCTGGGGACCCTGGATCCAGTCCCGCATCGGGCTCCCTGCATGGAGCCTACTTCTCCCTCTGCCTGTGTCTCTGCCTCTCTCCCTCTCTCTCTCTGTGTCTCTCATGAATAAATAAATAAAATCGTTAAAAAAAATAAACTCAGAATGAAGACCTGAAGTCATTAAAAAAAGATAACCACAAAACTTGCAGAAGAAAACACAGGTGATAAGTTCCTTGACATCAATCTGGGCAATGCTTTTTTTTTTTGGATCTGTCACCAAAACCAAAGGCAACAAAAGGAAACATAAACAGGTGAGATTACATCCAACTCAAAAGCTTCTGCACAGCAAAGGAAATCATCAGCAAAATGAAATGGCAACATACTGAATAGGAGAAGATATTTGCAAGTCATATATCTGATAAAGAGTTACTATTCAAAATAGATAAAGAACACATATGAACTAATAGCAAAAAGAAACCTCCTCATTTTAAACTGGACATAAGATTGGGGCACCTGGCTGACTCAGTCAAAAAAGAGTGTGAGACTCTGGATCTAAGGGTTTGTGAATTTGAGCCCCATATTGGGTATAGAGATTACTAAAAAATTTATATATATTCTTTAAAATGGGCATTAGATCTGAATAGACTTTTTTTTTTCCAAAAAAGTTCATCTGTATAGATGATCAACGGCAACATGAAGATGTTTAATGTTGCTAATTATCAGGGAAATGCAAATCAAAACCACAATGAGATATAACCTCACACCTGTTAGAACGATTATTAGAAAGATGAGAGGGTTAAGTATCTGCTTTCAGCTCAGGTCATGATCCCAGAGTCCTGGGATCGAGACCCATATGGGGCTCCCTGCTCAGTGAGGAGCCTGCTTCTCCTTCTGCCTTTCCCCCTGCTGTGCTTTCTCTTTCTTTCTCTCTCTCTTCCTCTTTCTCTCTCAAATAAATAAAATCTTTTTTAAAAAGCGAGAAAAAATAAGTGATAGCAAAGATGGGGAGAAAAGGGAACTCTTGTGCACTACTGGTAGGAATGTAAGTTGGTTCAGTCTCTAAGGAAAACAATATGGAGATTCCTCAAAAACTCAAAAATAGAACTACCATATATTCCAGCAATATTTGGATATTTATCTGAAGAAAATGAAAACACTAACTTGAAAAGATATCTGCAGCCCCACATATGCACCTCATTGCAGCAATACCGACATAGCCAAGATATGGATGGAAACAACCTAAGTGTCCACTGATAAATGAATAAATAGGAATGTTGTGTATATACAGAAGACAATTCAAACGTTAAAAAAAAATGAATGAAATTTTGCCATTTGTGACAACATGAAGGGACCTTGAAGGCATTGCGGTAAGTGGAATAAGACAGAAAAATAAACACTGTATGATCTTACTTCTATCTGGAATCTTAAAAAAGCTAAGCTCAGAAATACAAAGATAGATACACAGAACAGGTTGGTGGTTTGGTGGGGGGTTGAGTGAAGGGAGTCAAATGGTACAGACTTCCAGTTATCAAGTAAAGAAATATTGGGATATAAGGTACAGCATAGTGACTACAGTTATACTGTGTTGCATATTTGACATTAAAAAGAGTAAATCGGGATCCCTGGGTGGCGCAGCGGTTTGGCGCCTGCCTTTGGCCCAGGGCGTGATCCTTGAGACCCGGGATCGAATCCCACGTCGGGCTCCCGGTGCATGGAACCTGCTTCTCCCTCTGCCTATGTCTCTGCCTCTCTCTCTCTGTGACTATAATAAATAAATAAAAATTTAAAAATAAATAAATAAATAAATAAAAAGAGTAAATCTGGGACGCCTGGGTGGCTCAGTGGCTGGGCGCCTCCCTTCGGCCCAGGGTGTGATCCCAGGGTCCTGGGATGGAATCCCACATCGGGCTCCCTGCATGGAGCCTGCTTCTGCCTCTGCCTGTGTGTCTGCCTCTCTCTGTGTCTCTCATGAATAAATAATAAAATCTTTAAAAATAAATAAAAATAAAAAGAGTAAATCTTTTTTAGGGCACCTAGGTGGCTCAGTCATGTAAGCTTCCAATTCTTGATTTCAGCTCAGGTCAATGGCCTCAGGGTCCTGAGATTGAGCCCTGTGTCAGAATCCATTCTCACCGGGGAGACTGCTTATCCATCTCCCTCTGCTTCTATCCCGTGCTTGAGCTCTCATGCTTCTTTTTTTTTTTTTTAAAGATTGATTGATTGATTGATTGGAGAGAGTGCACAAGCATGAGCTGGGGGTAAACGGGGGAGTAAGCTGGAGAAGGAGAGAAAGAAGCAGACTCCCCGCTGAGTGTGGAGCCCCAGGCAGATCTTGATCTCAAGACCCTGAGATCATGACCTGAGCCCAAATCAAGAGTCGGAAGTTTAATTGACTGAGCCATCCAGGCACCTCTAAAAAGAGTTAATCTTAAAAGTTTTCATCACAAGATAAAAATATATATGGTGGGATGCCTGGCTGGCTTAGTTAGAAGAGCATGCGTCGCTTAATCTGAGGATTGTCAGTTCAAGCCCCACGTTGGGTGTAGAGATTCCTTATAAATAAAAAAATCTTATTGTTGGGGGCAGCCCCGGTGGCACAGCGGTTTAGCGCCGCCTGCAGCCGGGAGTGTGATCCTGGAGACCCGGAATCGAGTCCCACGTCCGGCTCCCTGCACGGAGCCTGCTTCTCCTGCTGCCTGTGTCTCTGCCTTTTTCTCTCTCTGTGTCTCTATGAATAAATAAATTTTTAAAAAATCTTATTGTTGTATGGCAACAGATGTTAGCTAGACGTATTGTGGTGATCATTTTGCAATATACACAAATAATGCTTCATTATGTTGTCCACCTGAAATGTTAGATGTCAATTACACCTCCATTAAAAAATAATAAACATTATCATGTCTTTCAAAAAAAGAAAAAAGACAACCTTCTTGAGTAGATTTGTATTTTGGCATCTATCACAGGGTATCATAGCTAATACTACTTGGTTCTCTATTACTGCAAAACAAGGCACCCAAAACCTAGTGATTTAAAACAATGATATATTGTTCTCATAATCCTGTGGGTTTGTCCATCTAAGTGATTCTTCTGCTGGATTCATCTCGGATCCCTCATGTGTCTGCAGTCATCTGACAATCCTACTCAGGTCCAAGATAACTTTGGTCACATGTTTGGAATGCTAGCATTGGCAAGGCATTTCAGTTTTCCCCACAGGGCCCTTCATCCTCCAGTAAACTAGACTGGATTCTTCACAACAAGAAGATTTCACAGTTTCAAGTGGACAAATCCCAATAGGAGGCACTTTTTAAGTGTCCATATTGCAGGGGTCTTGCTTGTTAACGTCCCATTGGCCCAAACAAGTCATATGACCAAACTGAGAGAAGCAGAGAAAGGTCCATAGTGAGGCACAAATACCAGAAGGTTGATTTATCATAAAAACGGACCACACCCACTCTAAATTGAAGAATTTACAATATTAATAGCATTCCCAATACTTAGTACTTGCCTGATGTTCACAGGTCATAATTCACATCTAGGTAGCAGTACTATCCAGGGAGAATTTTATAAATTCTAGACGTTTCGGGAGTGCTAGTGAAAAAGAGCCTGAGGATGCACATTTGAAATGTATATCGTTTTATTATAAATTATGTACCTTGTACTTTTCCTTTAATACTGTAGTTTGACCATTCGGTTGATTTTTATAAAAATATCTGGTGCGAGTAGGTTGTATTATCCATGAATTTTCTTTAGTAGTAAAATTACAAAACACTTGTTAGGTAAGCAGTGGTGGGGTCCCATAGCTTGCGAAACTGACTTCAGTTTAAGGACCAGCCTTCAGTTATTTTCAAACGCTGCTGGCCAGACGGTCACTAAATCATTTGTTTCCATAGTTATTGGTAATTTGTATCTCTGCACGAGACTGTGGGACAAAGCACGGCGTGGGGGATGGGGGGGGGGGTCTCTGTGGCCTCAGGCAGCAGCGTAAAAATCACCAAACTTCACACTTTACTTTGCCAGCCCCACCACTTGCCCAAGCCCCCCGCACTGTCTCAGGCACTCTCGTTGGCGCGGCGAGTTTACTTCTAGATTATGGTTCGGAGCGTGAACGTGTTGCGGAATACACGGGGCTCCTTTCTAGCTCGAGGGTGTGTCACAGAACAGATGGTGCAGTTCCCGGGCCCAGCAGCTGCAAGGGACCCGGCTGCGCTCGGCACACAGTAGGCGCACCATAAACGTTGATTGACGGAGTTTATTGCGGCGGTTGCCACGAAGCCATCCCTTCACCAGGCGGTACCCTTATCTCTCTCATGCCCACACCCCTACCCCGGAGGCGGTGAGCCCGGAGCAGATGGCGACTCGCGGGTGCCAGGTGTGCACGTACCGCGCGGTCCTGGGCACCGGGTTCGTTGGGCCCGGCCGCCGCCCGCCCCGCCCCGCCCCTCCCAGGAGCTCCCCCCTCGCCGAGGGCGCCCCCCGAGCTGTAGGGCCGCGGCCGGGTCCCGGGAGGGGAGGGATGCGAGCAAGGAGACCCCGCCCCGCCCCGCGTCCCTTGGCTGCCCACGCGGCCTCGGTGCCCCCCTTGTCCCTCCCTCTCGTGTCTGACGTTCGCCTCGCTTGCCTCTGCCCACTCCCCAGCGGCTTCCCCTCCCTGGCAGCCGCGCCCGCCCTCGCACAACCTCCAACAGCAGGTCAACTGGTTTGCTAACGTTGGCTGGGGGTTGCTGTGCTTTAAGCGTTTTTCCAGAAGTGAAATCAGCCGCCTTCCCCACCAGGCTCCAGCCGTAATCGCTCCGACTCGGCGGTTGGGGGTGGGGTCCCGTGGGTGCGCTCCCGTTCGCAGCGCTCGCTGGGCCCCGGGGGCGCCCGGGTAGGTGCCCCCCGCGCCCCAGACGCTTCGCGCTCGGGCCTGGCCACCGCGGGGGCCCGCGGCAAGTCCGAGACCCACGAATCCAAAGGGGACACGGCGAGCCGAACCCCTACCGCTTCCCGGGGACCGCGCCTGGGGCGCAGCGTCCCCCGGTCCTCTGCCGGCCAGAGGCTCCCTCGTCTCGGACCCGGCACCGGGTCTCAGTCACGGGGGCGTCGGGTGCACCCCTCGGCGAGGCCGCTCCGCCGGGCATCCCGGCGCCTCTGCGACTCCCGCAGCCCCTCCCCGTGTCTGCGCCCTGGCGAGGGGCGAGGGGCGAGGGGGCTCAGGCACTCCGGCCCCTCCGAAGCCCTAGGGAGGGGACGCTCGAGGACTCGGGTGCAACCAAGGGCAGCCGCCGCCCGCCGCCCTCTGGCGTTGTCCTCGCCGCGCTCGGCCTCCGAAGGCCGGGGCGGCCGCAGCTCCGCAGGCGCTCGGGGTGCCCGCGCGGGTCCGACGTCGCCTGCGAGCCGGCCGGGGGCTCCGGGCAGAGGGCGCGCGGGCGGGCCGAGCGCAGGCCGCGGGCACGCGAGGGAGGGGGCCCCGCGGCGCTCAGTTCCGGTCAGTGGCGGAACCGGGCACCACCGCCGGGAGCCGCGCTGGCTCGGGGGCGGGGGCGGGGCGCGCTGGGGACGCTCCCCTCCCCCGCGGCAACTTCAAAGGGGCGCCAGGAGCCAGCGCGCCGTGGAGCGCGCGGGGAAGAGGGGCACGTCCTCCCGGGGGCAGCGTGTGCGCGGGGGACCGGAGGCGGGGTCCTCCCGGGGGCAGCGTGCACGCGGGGGGGGGGGGGGAGGCGGGGTCCTCCGGGGGCAGCGTGTGCACGCGGGGGGGGAGGCGGGGTCCTCCGGGGGCAGCGTGTGCACGCGGGGGGGGGAGGCGGGATCCTCCGGGGGCAGCGTGTGCGCGGGGGGCGGGGGGGAGGCGGGGTCCTCCCGGGGGCAGCGTGTGCGCGGGGGGACAGACGGGGTCCTCCTGGGGGCAGCGTGTGCACGCGGGGGGGGGAGGCGGGGTCCTCCGGGGGCAGCGTGTGCGCGGGGGGACAGACGGGGTCCTCCTGGGGGCAGCGTGTGCACGCGGGGGGGGGAGGCGGGGTCCTCCGGGGGCAGCGTGTGCGCGCGCGGGGGGGGCGGGGGGGATCCTCCTGGGGGCAGCGTGTGCGCGGGGGACTGGAGGCGGGGTCCTCCGGGGGCAGCGAGTGCGCGGGGTTGGGGGGAGAGGCGGGGTCCTCCGGGGGCAGCGTGTGCGCGCGCGGGGGGAGGCGGGGGGTCCTCCTGGGCGCAGCGTGCGCGCGCGGGGGGTGGGGCCCTTCCCGGGGGCAGCGTGTGCGCGCGAGCGGGGGGGGGGGCGGCGGGGTCTTCCCAGGGGCAGCGCGAGCGCGCGCGGGGGGTGGGGCCCTTCCCGGGGGCAGCGTGTGCGCGCGCGCGGGGGGGGGCGGGGTCTTCCCAGGGGCAGCGCGAGCGCGCGTGGGGGTGGGGCCCTTCCCGGGGCAGCGTGTGCGCGCGCGGGGGGCGCGGGGACGTCTTTCCGGGGCGGCGTGTGCGCTCTAGGAGCGGGGGCGGGGGCGGGGGTGCGCGGGCGCGCGTCTGCAGCTCCTTCCCTGGTCGTAAAACCTCGACGGAAGACGGGTGTTAAAATGCTGCTGACAGGATCGCCTGAAACATGTTTACAGTAGGAAAGACTTTCCTCCGCAAGCACCGCCTGAGTCGATCCCGACTTATTTCCTCCCCGTAACTGTGACCGAAAGGCGAGGCGCGGCGGCGGCAGGAGGCTGAGCACCGTTCACCGTGGCCGCGTCCTCGCCGAGCTCAGCGCCCGGGCAGTGCCCAGCCTGCGCCACCGAGCGAGGCGTCCCGGCCCAGGGAAACTTTTTTTTTTTTTTTTTTCTTTAAGGAGGAGCGGCGGCCTCTGCTCATCCTTAAGTAAGGCGCGCCGGTTCCTCCAAAGCCGCGAGCGGCCGGCTGGGGACTGCGTGCCGGCTCGTGCCCGCTGCAGCAAGACGATACGGACGTGGTAATTGATCACGTCCCGGGTTCGGGGACTGTGTCCAACCGGGAGGCCAACCTCGGCTTCCCCGGCCTCTGCGAGCAAGGACAAGGGAACAGGAGGCGGTGGTTGGCTGCCTTTAGTTTTGATTTATGGGGGGGGGGGGGGGGGAATCATCTGAATTCGCCGACACACCCTATTAACCGCTGATCGTTTAAACTGCTGCCTAAAAAAAAATAAAAAAAAATAAAAAAAAAAAAAAAATAAACTGCTGCCTAAGAAAGGCAGAGTCGTGGAGGTTGATAGGGGTTCGGGAGGAGGAGGGGAAGAAGAAAGAAGCCTGACCATCCCCACGTTTTTCCCACGTCTGGGCGCGCGCAGGGAGGCTCGGCGCTGCCACCTGGCGGCTGCTGCTCCGCAGACCGGGAGCCCGCGGGCGGCGGAGCAAGCCCAGACTCCCGGGGGGTGTGGGGGTGTGGGGGTGTGGGGGTGTGCCGGGCCTGGGCCTCCGGACGAGGAGAGGCTCGAATGCAAGCTTCGGATCTACGTGACCCAGGCAAAAATTCGTCGTCTCGTGGGAAATTGGGAAGGAAAGCAAAAGGGGGATGGTAATGCCATAAAGTGGTTACTTTTAATCTCACCAGGCGCTAGCTACCCGATGGTTGGGAGGGGAGATAAAGTGGTCAAAATTATTAGAGATTCTTACCCTTCAGCTTCTTCTAAGAGTAAAAATAAATCACGATTTCATTTTGCACCAGACTCCCTATTTTGGTATTTTGAAAATAAGAGTCACTGACATATGTTATTTTTTCAATGTAAACCCTGAAAAGAGTAAGTCCAGTCCTAATAAAACGTGGGCCCAAAAGGATGAGTGGAAGTTGTATTTGCCAACTTGAGAAGTAAATCAGCCTCCTTTGGAGGGTTCTTTTCCCTCAAGTGTGGAACTGAAAACCCTGGGCCTTTCAGTTGACAAAGTCCAATGACATCAAGTTTCCCAGGGCTGCTTCTAAACTAACACAGGAGGGGAGGGGAGGGGAGGGGAGGGGAGCGGAGGAGGGTGTCCCCACCCCCTCTGTTTCATTTGAACTGAATACTTGTCAGGTTAGACCAGCTCCCACAGTCATGGTTTCTATAGCCAAGGCAAGGCAAAATCTTGCAAATCAGTGCAAATCCAAGAGATTTGTTAAACTAATTTCCCTTCGGCGCCCTGCCCCCACACTATAGGAATATATTCAGCAGTGGGAGAGAATCTGACTTCCATCTATACCCCATACCGTTCTATGGATGTGAGATTTTATGTTGTACAGGTGTGAGAGCAGAAGAAATGAGTTAGCAGATACTACATTACATCTCAAACAGAATTCCATTATTTTATAGAAAAGAAGATCATTTACCTTAATTCAAAATTGGAAATGTCTAACAGCAGTACCAATGAAGACAATTGTTTATTATTCTACAACAGGATTTTTTTTTTTTGCAAAATTATCTTGATTTTCTGTTAATATGGCTTAAAGAGTAGCATTAAGAATTACTTCATGTACTGAAAAGCCAGCAGAGGGAACACTGAGTACTGATTTAGTAGAGGCCACCAAATATCTGGTATTTGGGGGAAAAAATGTCAGTAATGGGGAACTGGTTACAAAGCATATGAATTTAGGTATTAAGAACACAGAAATCTTTTCCCATTGCTTGGTTTTCAGAGGCCCAATACATTCCAGCATGCACATGTTTACTGGGTTGGTGAGAAAGGTGACTTTAAAAAAAGCTAAATGTCTTACATTTGAAAAGAAATACTCACATGGAAGAACAAATGTACTTTAGAAGTCTGAGCGTTCATATATACCATTATCACATTATAAAGTCAATGGAAATGACTAATACCGTATTTCTTCAGTTCTGAGAACTCCTTTTCACTTCCAACATCTGTGAAATAAACAGGGGCAGGTTGATGTCTCTTTGGCAGTTATCTTTCCTTACTTGCATGGAATGATGGTGTATCTTTTTTTTTTTTAAGATTTTATTTATTTATTTATTCATGAGAAACACAGAAGGACAGAGAGAGGCAGAGACACAGGCAGAGAGAGAAGCAGGCTCCATGCAGGGAGCCTGACGTGGGACTTAATCCCGAGTCTCCAGGATCAGGCCCTGGACTGAAGGCGGCGCTAAACTGCTGAGCCACTGGGGCTGCCCATGATGGTGTATCTTAAAATCCACTGGATTTGTTAAAATCCAAAAACACATCTTGTAATATGTAATAGATCAGTGGCTTTTTTATTTTTATTTTTATTTATTATTATTATTTTTTTTTAGTATCTACTTTGGAAAAAAACCTATGTGCAGGGTGCCTGGCTGGTTCAGTCAGTGGACCCTGAGACACTTGACCTTGGGGTTGTGAGTTTGGGCCCCACATTGAGTGTAAAGATAACTTAAGAATAAAAATCTTAAAAATAAATAAATAACCTGTGTGCTTTAAAGATAAACAAAATTACTAGGGCTACTTTGATTAAATCCCACTTTTTCCCATCATTTTCAGCGGTGAAAGCAGGACTGGTTCTAGAAATGTCATCAATTATGTTGATAGTCACCCTGACCGAATTTTCACAAACTAGCTACATTCTCAAATCATGAGTTGGTACAAATCTCAAAATATAGTATTTATTCTTTTTTTTTAATTCGAGTGAAGATACTGATTTTATAAATAATAGGCCTCTTAGAGTAATTTTTGATGTCAGAGTATAACATTTAGGGTTGTTCAGGTGTTTTGGTGTGCATACCAAAGAAAATAAAACACATGATGACACACCCAACTTTGTTACATGCAAAAAAAAAAGATGCCTGTAGGTTTTTGTTTGTTTCAGATTTGTTCCCCCTTCTAAAAGAAAAAGTATATAACTTGGGTAGCTAATGGTCAAAGATTACTTGCTTTTACTCACAACATTCTTGCTTGTGATTGATCCTTACAGATCCAGTCAGATGTCTCCAAAGAGTGTTCTTTCCAGTAAAATTCTAAATCTGACAACCTGGGCCTCTGGCCAGCCTACATACTTTAAAAGTTTGACAAGATAAATAGAAATCTGCTGCCTAGCACTAGTTTGATCTGAATCAAAAGCTTACTTAATTATGTTGGGTTGGCCCTACCTAACCACCACCTATCCCTGGCCTATAGAAAAACAGTTTATTATTACGGCATTAAAAAAGACGAATTTTTACTAAAACTCTAATTTTCACACTTTGGAATGGAGGTAATTTTTGTGGCCAAATAAACATGTATCTGATTACCTATGTACCTGTTCTCTGCCAGAATCTCCACAACACTCTTGACAAAGTTCCTTTCGTTTAAAATCATTAAGACCACAGGATTGCCACTGTCGTCCTTGGACAGTTCACATCATGTGATACGTGATTACTTTTGAAATGGCTCAGTCAGTAGAGCGAGCTACTCTTGATCTCAGGGTCCTGAGTTCAAGCCCCACCACAGTGGGCATGGAGCCTATTGAAAAAAAAGAAAAAAAAATTCAGTGACCATCCCCAACTTTGATCTCTTGGACGACAACATGCTGCTACTACTAGAAGGAGTGTCTCTGGCATTTGAATTACCAACAGAGGGATAAGAGCATTCACTGAGGGCTTATTATGCATCAAACTCCTGGAACCCTCAAGACAACCCTATATAAGGTAGCTCCTAGTGTTCCCATATCACAGATGAGGAAAACTGAGACTTAACCATCTCTACAGAGTACAAAAACAGTAGGAGGGACTGACATCCAGGTCTAATATAAATCCAAGGGCTCCAGTGTCTTCTGCTACCAGTTACACCATGTCCTTTCCCTTAGCTCAATTTGATTCAAGTAACATATAAGTAACATCGGAGGAATACATAGGAGAAAATATACGGAAAATAAAGGGAAAGTAAGAAGGGTTGAGGGGTGGGGAGAAAGTGCAGCACTTTAATTTTGACAAATACGGGAAACGAGTATTTAGAAAGTAGAAAAACGATCCCGATCCTTTACTCGTGGACATTACCGTCCTATACAAAAACCCTGTGGAAATTCTCCCCTTGAGTTAAGTATGGAATACTGCATAATGTGTTCCAACGGAAAGCTCCCCTGTTTGGGCTACCCAGGATTTATAGAGGAGTTTAAATCATTAAGTAACCATAGTTAACCCCTGCTTGGTTAAGAGAGCAAGCAATTACTGCAAAAAATTCCTCTTCTCTGCCTTCCACAAACAGCACACACACAAAAAAATTGCTCTGAAGGGATCTACACAATACATCAACATCTGTGCTGTACCTAGAGCTGTTAAAATAATTGTGATGACAGGTGTCTAGGTACCACTTTCTTAATGGTTTTCAATATCCATTGATTTATTGTTGTGGCTTTCCTTCCCCCCTTTTACATCCTTGGCTTTATGAAGGATCCGAGGAACAGATTTTGCACTAGAGGCTGATTCTTTATTCCAGTACTGAAAAGAACTAATAAAAATAATCACTTGGCTTTTAAGCAGAAAGCTTCCATTTACAGTATTTCACCCTTACCCCCCTCCCCACTTCCAAGCCCCTTGTTATCTAACATAATGGTTAGAATACATTTCCGTCTCTCCCCTTAATAATTTCATGCATTAACATCCTCTTTACACACCGCACACACACACACACGCACACACACGCACGCACACACACACACAGAGCAAAAGGAAAAAAAGGCAGCAGAAATCTCAGCTGTACTTCTAGCCCTTTTAAAAAGTTTGCTCTCTAAATTGGAATGAGGTCAGATTTGGAGCTTCTCATTGCACGCGGAGATTATTATTGCATCGGGTTCCAAGCCAATGGGAAGGCCGGGGGCGGGGCTTGGCACGAGGAAGCGTTAGTTACAGCGGCTGATTGGCCGTGGCCAAGACTGTGAAAGGATAAAGAGGCGCGAGGCGGAATTGGGGTCTGCTCTAAGCTGCAGCAAGAGAAACTGTGTGAGGGGAAGAGGCCTGCTTCGCTCCCGGGTCTCTAGTTCTTGCACGCTCTTTAAGAGTCTGCATTAGAGGAACTCTGCCATCACCAGCTCCCTTCTTGCAGAAGGGAGGGGGGAACATACATTTATTCATGCCAGTCTGTTGCACGAAGGCTTTTTGGCTTCCTACCTTGCAACAAAATAATTGCACAAACTCCTTAGCGCCGATTCCGCCCACAGAGAGTCCTGGAGCCAGAGTCTTTTTTGATTTGCATTGTAGGGAAGGGACTAAGTGATAGAGACTATGTCGCTTTCCTGAGCTCCCGAGAGCGCTCGTGAACTGGAACCAACTGCTTCAGGGGAAGAGAGAGAGAGAGAGAAAGAGAGAGAGAGAGAGAGAGAGAGGGAAAAAAAAAAAAAAAAAAAAGACTTGCCTGGGAGGCGGCGAGAAACTTGCATTGGAAGCTTCGGCAGCCAGCGTTCAAGAAACTCCTCCACTTAGCACGGTCTCCAGACTCGGAGCCGAGGGACGGCGCAAACTGCGGCGCGGTGAGAGCGAGAGAGCGAGCGAGGAGAGAGCGAGAGCGAGAGCGAGAGCGAGCAGCAGAGGGAGGGAGAGCAGAGCCTCTCCAGCCTGGGAACTATAACTCCTCTGCAGGAGGCAGCGCGCTCCTTCCCCGCATCTCCTGGGGACACTTCTCCCCGCGCCCGGCGCCGGCCCGGCCAGGAGCGGAGGGGCCCGCACGGCCGCCGCGCGCGTCCTCCCGCTCGGCGTGTGCTGCGCCCGGGGAGCCGGGAGGGCCCGGCGATCGCGCCGCGGCCGCCGCGAGGGTGTGAGCGCGCGTGGGCGCCCGCCGAGCCGGGGCCATGGTGCAGCAAACCAACAACGCCGAGAACACGGAAGCGCTGCTGGCCGGCGAGAGCTCGGACTCGGGCGCCGGCCTGGAGCTGGGCATCGCGTCCTCCCCCACGCCCGGCTCCACCGCCTCCACGGGCGGCAAGGCCGACGACCCGAGCTGGTGCAAGACGCCGAGCGGCCACATCAAGCGGCCCATGAACGCCTTCATGGTGTGGTCGCAGATCGAGCGGCGCAAGATCATGGAGCAGTCGCCCGACATGCACAACGCCGAGATCTCCAAGCGGCTGGGCAAGCGCTGGAAGCTGCTCAAGGACAGCGACAAGATCCCGTTCATCCGGGAGGCGGAGCGGCTGCGCCTCAAGCACATGGCTGACTACCCCGACTACAAGTACCGGCCGAGGAAGAAGGTGAAGTCCGGCAACGCCAACGCGGGCGCGGGCGCGGCGGCCGCCGCCGCCTCCAAGCCCGGGGAGAAGGGCGACAAGGTCGGGGGCGGCGGCGGCGGCGGCAGCGGCGGCGGCGGCGGCGCGGGGGGAGGAGGCGGCGGCGCGAGCGGCGGCGGCGCCAACTCCAAACCCGCGCAGAAAAAGAGCTGCGGCTCCAAGGCGGCGGGCGGCGCGGGCGGCGCGGGCGGCGGGGGCGGCAAGCCGCACGCCAAGCTCGTCCTGGCGGGCGGGAAGGCGGCGGCCGCGGGCGCCGCGGCGTCCTCGTCGTTCGCGGCCGAGCAGCAGGCGGGGGCCGCGGCCCTGCTGCCCCTGGGCGCCGCCGCCGCCGCCGCCGCCGCCGACCACCACTCGCTGTACAAGGCGCGGACTCCCAGCGCGGCGGCCGCGGCCTCGGCCTCCACCTCCACCGCCGCCGCCGCCGCCCCGGCCGGCCTCGCGGCGCCCGGCAAGCACCTGGCCGACAAGAAGGTGAAGCGCGTGTACCTGTTCGGCGGCCTGGGCGCCGCGTCCCCGTCGCCCGTGGGCGGCGTGGGCGCGGGCGCGGGAGCGGGCGCGGGCGCGGGCGCCGACCCCAGCGACCCCCTGGGCCTGTACGAGGAGGGGGCCGCGGGCTGCTCGCCCGACGCGCCGAGCCTGAGCGGCCGCAGCAGCGCCGCCTCCTCGCCCGCCGCCGGCCGCTCGCCCGCCGACCACCGCAGCTACGCCAGCCTGCGCGCCGCCTCGCCCGCCCCGTCCAGCGCGCCCTCGCACGCGTCCTCGTCCCACTCGTCCTCGTCCTCGTCCTCGGGCTCCTCGTCCTCCGACGACGAGTTCGAAGACGACCTGCTCGACCTGAACCCCAGCTCGAACTTTGAGAGCATGTCCCTGGGCAGTTTCAGCTCGTCGTCGGCGCTGGACCGGGACCTGGACTTTAACTTCGAGCCCGGCTCCGGCTCGCACTTCGAGTTCCCGGACTACTGCACGCCCGAGGTGAGCGAGATGATCTCGGGAGACTGGCTCGAGTCCAGCATCTCCAACCTGGTCTTCACCTACTGACGGGCGCGCGCGCGCGGGCCGGGGGCCGGGGGCCGCGGGCCGGGGGGCGGGGGGCGGGCGAGGAGGAGGAAGGAGGAGAAAAATTAAGAAGAGCGCGAGAGAAGTGGACACAGGACGAGTTGGAAGAGAAAAAGGGAACGGGAAAAAATTAAAAAGGAAAAGGAAAAAAAAAAAAAGAGAGAGAGAGAGAAAAGTGAGCAGGGCCGGCGCGGCCGCCCGAGAGCGGAGCGCGGCGGCGTTTCGGGGACCCGCGCTCCCATCCCCCACCCGCCCGGCCGCCGGGGCGCGGGGGGAGGGGGGCGACCTTTTATTGTTGTTCGTGATGTCGTTGTTGATGGCAAAAAAGCTACTCGGAGTTTCCTCCCCTTGGCCCGAAGAGACCCCCCCGCCCCCCCGACTCCCCACTTCCAGCGACCTTCCGGACTTGTCTGCTGCACCCCCAGCAAGAAGCCGACTCGGTCGTCCTTTTTTTTTCTAGAGACTGAAGGAATCTCGTCCCTTTCTCATCGCCCCCAGTCCCCCACCCCCCACTTTGCTGTTTTTTTATTTTATCTCATTTCTTGGCCAAGAGAGGAGGGAAAAAAAAAAAAAAGAAAAGAAAAGAAAAGAGCCCCAGCGCGCCCCCGCCTGCCCCCCCCCCTCCCCGTGAAGAAGACCCGAGGCTCCGGGCGTGGAGTTGGACCCGCGGCGGATACGGGGCGGGGGGGGGGGGGTCCGCGCGGGCCGGAGCGCCGGGCCCGAGACTCCACGCTGGCGGGTTCCCGTTTTGGTTTTTTTTTTTTTTTTTCTTTTTTTGCTCCTGTTTCCCTTTCTTTTTTTTTCTCCCCCCCTCTTTCTTTCCTCCTTCCTTTTTTGATTTTTCCTTGCCCCCGCCCGCAGCCGGAGGAGGAGGAGGAGGAGGAGGAGGAGATGATGCGGGGCGCCCGGAGAGCCCCCGGCGGGGAGCCCGGCGAGGGGCGCGCGCGGGGCGGGGCGGGGCGCAGGGGGCAGGGCGGGGGGCGGCGGAGGAACTGGGACGGATTTGCACGTTCTGGGGCAGGTGGCGCGTCCCGCCGGCCCCCGCCCCGCCCCGCCCCGCCCCGGCCCGGCCCGGCCCGGCCCGCCCCGCGCGTCCCCGACATCCGAGCGGTGGGACGCGGCCCGCGGGGGCGCAGAAGCGCGGACTGGGCTGTGGCCGCGGCGCCCGGGGGCGGGTCGGGCCGGGTCGGGCCGGGCCGGGCCGGGCCGGGGCGGGGAGAGAGGTTTCGGGCGGTGGGGGGGGAAAAAAGAGGTTTTTTTTCTTCTCTTAAAATCGGAATCGTGATGGTGTTGGATTATTTCACTGGTGGGGTTAATATAGCATGTTATCCTGTCTATCTTTTAAAGATTTCTGTATAAGACTGTTGAGCAGTTTTTAAAATAGTGTAGGATAATATAAAAAAGCAGATAGATGGCGCTATGTTTGATTCCTACAACAAAATTATCACCAGCTTTTTTTCATTCTTAACTCTTTAAAGGATTCAAACGCAACTCAAATCTGTGCTGGACTTTAAGAAAAAAAAAAAACCACAATTCAGGACCAAATTTTTTCTCAGTGTGTATGTGTTTATTCCTTATAGGTGTAAATGAGAAGACGTGTTTTTTTCCCTCACCGATGCTTCATCCTCGTATTTTTTTTTCCTTGTAAATGTAATCAGATGCCATTTTATATGTGGACGTATTTATACTGGCCAAACATTTGTTTTTTCTTATTTTGTCCCTTTTTTATTTTAACCTTTCGTTGGCTTTCTTTTCTTTTTTACTTCCTTTATTTCTTCCTTCCTTTTTTTTTTCTTTTTTTTTCTTCTTTTTTTTCTTTCTTGCTTTCTTTTTCTTTTTCTTTTCTTTTTTTTTTTTTTTTGGTAGTTTGTTGTTACCCACGCCATTTTACGTCTCCTTCACTGAAGGGCTAGAGTTTTAACTTTTAATTTTTTATATTTAAATGTAGACTTTTGACACTTTTAAAAAACAAAAAAAGACAAGAGAGATGAAAACGTTTGATTATTTTCTCAGTGTATTTTTGTAAAAAATATATAAAGGGGGTGTTAATCGGTGTAAATCGCTGTTTGGATTTCCTGATTTTATAATAGGGCGGCTGGTTAATATCTCACACAGTTTAAAGAATCAGCCCCTAATTTCTCCATGTTTACACTTCAATCTGCAGGCTTCTTAAAGTGACAGTATCCCTTAAACCTGCCACCAGTGTCCACCTTCAACCCCAGTCTTACAAAAAAAGGGGAGGAGAATTAGCCAAACACTGTACGCTTTTAAGAAAAGACAAAATTTTTAAGTAAAATACCGTTCTGTCCAGAGGCTTTAAAACTGGTGCATTTACAGCAAAAAGGGATCCTGTAGCTTTAACTTGTAAACCACATCTTTTTTGCACTTTTTTTATAAGCAAAAACGTGCCGTTTAAACCACTGGATCTATCTAAATGCCGATTTGAGTTCGCGACACTATGTACTGCGTTTTTCATTCTTGTATTTGACTATTTAATCCTTTCTACTTGTCGCTAAATATAATTGTTTTAGTCTTATGGCATGATGATAGCATATGTGTTCAGGTTTATAGCTGTTGTGTTTAAAGATTGAAAAAAGTGGAAAACATCTTTGTACATTTAAGTCTGTATTATAATAAGCAAAAAGATTGTGTGTATGTATGTTTAATATAACATGACAGGCACTAGGACGTCTGCCTTTTTAAGGCAGTTCCGTTAAGGGTTTTTGTTTTTAAACTTTTTTTTGCCATCCATCCTGTGCAATATGCCGTGTAGAATATTTGTCTTAAAATTCAAGGCCACAAAAACAATGTTTTGGGGGAAAGAAAAAAAAAGAAAAAAAATCATGCCAGCTAATCATGTCAAGTTCACTGCCTGTCAGATTGTTGATATATACCTTCTGTAAATAACTTTTTTTGAGAAGGAAATAAAATCAGCTGGAACTGAACCCTAAATCTCGACTTTTGTCATTATTATGCTCAAAGCCTAAGGGTGGGAGGGCCCCTCTTGGGTAGAAGCCACCCCATCCGCCTTAGCTCTGAAACGAGTAACTCCTCCGGGGGCAGCCTGTTAAATGCTATTTTACTGAGGAATATGAAGTTCCTCTGGGCCAGATTTGGCCTGCCCTGACCCCGAAATGACGGCGTCAGCTGAATATGTGTCAACTCTACATGCTTTCTAGGAATTTTCTGAGTTTGCCACATTTAAATAAATGCCCTTTGTCTTAAAATTTTAAGAACAGTGGGGGAAGGGCGGTGCGGATCAGATTCTTTACAGATGAAAACTGATGTGTATTTTTAACCTTCTGTTCCTAAAGCTCCTTCACTTCCCAAGTTACCACCCGGCAGTGGCTAGAATCGCTTCACACACGGATGAAGATCAAATAAGCCTGTTACGTTATCTATTAATATATTGTGAGAGGACGAAGCCATCACTACTTTAAAAATGGGAAAGTTGCATAAATTTTTCCCTCCAAAGCAAAGAGGTTCTTCACATGGTGCTCAAAATCTCCCATTCTGTGCTATGCCCATTTTGTGGGTTATTAAACGTAAGAGAAATGCAACAATAGGGATGTCCTGGAGAAGTTGGCTCCCTGAGGGCTGAGAGGAAATCCAGCCCTCCCCCCTTGGATCTGTGAATAGCACGCATTCAGCTAGTGGAGATTTATACTTTTTATATGCATCTGGCACAGCAGTATTATTGAGACCTGTTTGCAAGGAGTAAAAAAAAAAAAAAAAAACCATTAGTCCTTGGTTTGGAACCTGCAACTTGCTAAATAGCAGTATTTCCTTTCTGCTTTGGGAGTTAACTATTGCCATTAACAAAACCCATCCAGGCTTCCAAACGTTTGTTAATTAAAAATGTGTGCTTTGTGTGTCTTCGAGTTCTTTAGCACCGGAGAGAAGGGGTTAATGAGCAGAAAGTGTTTGGAAATAACCCTTTAACCGTCAGGATTGAAGGGAGTATCCTTCATCCCAGGAGATTCTTGGAGACTAGTACAAAACAAGCATTTTTATTTTACTTTTTGTGTGTGTGTGTGTCCAGTGAAGAGCAGTAATGCCTACCTCCAAAGTAGTCTAACTGTTGTGTTACAATATAATTTCACCTTTAAAAAATGATTATAGCTACTAGTTTACAATTTTTTCTTGTATTTTGCTAATACGATTTTAATTGCATTTGTGTTCTGCAATTTTAAGACCTCATTTTTTTAGGAAGAACTTAAGATACCATGGCATCTTGAGTCTCTTCAAAAGCTTTTGCAGAAGGAGGGAGGACTCCTTTTTTATAAAGTGCTTGAATTTAATTTTTGTTCACTGTAGTTACGATAATGTGCTAGTTTTAGTTTTTTTCAGATCCAAAATATCAAAACCTTGACCTTAAAATGAAGCATATGTGATGCACTTTTTTTACATTCTATTTTGTAGGGTTCTCCTTCCAGAGCTATGTATTTCCCCTTCATGTTCCATGTAAGGGCAGATGCTTTGAGTATTTTCTTTACGAATTTTGATAATGTTCCTTTAAAAATAAAGGCTCAAATGTGTATGTCTTCCTAGCAGGTGATAGAGTAAATGTAAGAAACATTTTTGTACCTTCCTCTGAAGCAGTTCTCATTCATAAGGGATACTACCGCGTTGGGTGGGTGGTACAAGGCATAATAAGCCTGAGAAACCAAACAGTTTAGTATGGCCTTTTCTTTCAGGAAAGTTGGATGAACAGAATACGCTTCAGATTTTAAGACTATCAAACCATTTTTCTTTAAATCCACTGCTTCTGGCCCTTTGGCTCCAACAGAAATGTGAATCAGTAATAGACTTGCTGATGCAAGTTTTGTCACTTCCTAGCTGAGTACCTGTAAGTGCCAAGAAAAAAACACAGAGCATGTAAGCTGATCCGGTAGGCTGAATGCCTAAAATGGCTTCTTGGATTTGTGATCCAACTTCTCTGGGGACTGGGGATGAGGGTGCTGGAGACATTAAAGGGATTCTGAAGAAAGTGAAAGCAAAGGGTTGGAGAGTGGACAGCAACAGAAGTTACTAAGTATTTCCTGTATTTATAGGGTGCTCGTGAATTAGAAACTGTGGTTTGGGGAATGCTAAGGGTCAGAATGCTTAGTCATAAATTTAGAACAATTTAAGGATCCCAAGGAAGCATTGGAAAGATCCCTATGTCCAGGAGAACTAAATTCTGCTAGAAATACAAATCCATCTTACCTATTTGGATTTCTCAGAGTGGAAGGTTGGTATATGCTTTATTCTCCTTGTGGTTTTGTTTTATGCCCTTTCTCTTATCATTTGAGGCCCACAAACTGCTTTTTTAAACCATATTTGCTAACATCTATCCTTACCCCTCCTGTCCATCCTGGGAAATTATCTCCATATTCATTTCTAGGTGTTTACTCTCCCTGTCTTTGAGAAACTAAAAAGAGGGTGGAAGGAGGAAGCATCTGTAGGCATCTGCCTGGTGTTTTCAGACTCTCCTAAAAATCTACCAGATAACCCTTCTATCCAGGATAGAATGCAAAATTCACATGCTGCTGCTTAAGGCTCTGCTCAGAATGGTTTTAGCCTGCCTTTCCAGTTCTCCAGAACTCCCAAGAGAGCCAAACTGGTCTCTCCATTAGACTGGGATATTTGGAGGACTGAAACCAGGCCTTAAATACTTCTGGTATCCCCAAATGTGCCTGGTTGGTTGCATAGAATAAATGTTTTACTTATTGACTTTACATTTACATTGTTTCAATGGGGGTCTTAAGAGCTTCCAAAATGCTTTTGCATATTAGCCTGCTTGCTATAGCAGCTGTGGTAAGGGTCCTTGGATTTAGGGAACACCAGGCTCAGAATTCTAGCTTAGGGACTCTAATCAAATTTCTCAGCCTCTTTACACCTCAGTATTCTAAACTGTTAAACAGGAAGAAGACTTTATAACATATAAAGCCATTGTGAATGTGGAGCAAAATTACATATGCAGAATTCCTGCTGTAATGCCTAGCCTACTGTGTGGGCTCATTAAATGCTAGTTCCTTACCTTCTGGGTGGTTATATTAAAAAAAAAATGTAGCACATGTACAAGCCTACTACAGTGCTGGCAACATACAAGACCCTAAGCTCGGGATCCCTGGGTGGCTCAGCGGTTTGGCACCTCCCTTCAGCCCAGGGCCTGATCCTGGAGACCCGGGATCGAGTCCACGTCGGGCTCCCTGCATGGAGCCTGCTTCTCCCTTTGCCTGTGTCTCTGCCTCTCTCTCTCTCTGTCTCTCATGAATAAAAAAATAAAATCTTAAAAAAAAAAAGACCCTAAGTTCTTAAAAATATATCCCCCAGAATCAGTGTCTTCCAGTCTGATACATGAACCCCTTCATCAGATTTACCTGGAAATTCTTGTTAAGGGCAGAGATTATAAAGATGATCAGACTCGGGTGGGTCCCTAACACATACCCCCCATATATTTCCACTAAATATGAGTTTGAGAATCCTTGACCCTCATCCCTGCGAGGATGGTATTTTAGCTTCTTCTCCCAATAAATATGCAGCAAGGGATTATCACTCCCTTTTGTTAGATGGAAAAATTGAGTTCTGAGTAGTTCAGTGACTGCTCTGAGGTCCTGAGGTCAGAAGTGAGAGACAGGGCATGGGAACTCCTTGAGTCAATAGTTCTGGTGTCCATACTAGACGTCGTCTCCATTTCAGTAACAGAGAAAACAGACTTTAGCCAAGGCCTTAGGCCTGTGAGCCAGGATTCGTCAGCCCTGCAATTTGCTATGCACTTCCCAAGGATGTCCTCCTACCATCCTGGTTGAAAGAGCAAGAGCAAGCGATGATGAGCTAGTTTGAATATCTGCGTATATTCCAGTTCAACAAATGTGCTCAATGAAAGATGAACTCAGGGACTGAGGTTTGGAAGGAGTAACAGACAGAGGAGAGAAAGGTATAAAATACAGTGAGTGAAATTTCTGTGTGGTTGCCTAAAAGGCAGAGAAATTCCAGCTAGTGAGAAAATTGGAAATTATTCAGAGGAAGGCACTCGGCCTGTAGAGAGAGGGCTACAAGCTACCCATTATATCCTAATGAGATTGACCGTTGGCTACAGTTAACTTGAAGGGTTTTATGGTTTCCTGCATGTGTTGTTTTCCTTCTCGATGTTAAAAAGAAGAAGAAGAAGAAGAAAAAAGCCTCGCATCACCAAGCGGTATTTCCCTGGGGGCTGTTTGACGGGGGCGCTGCATGTTGGCTTGTACCTTAGTTAACAATGCACCTCCGTACATGGGTGTCAGTGGGTACAGGTGATGATAAATTTCACCCATTTTATTTTCTTCCGACACTTTCAATTCAAGGCAATTGGTTTATGGAGGACTGCCAAACAGGCCTAAGTCAAGTCATAGCAGGAAGATTCACGTAGGGCCTTCCTCTAACCCTGCACATTCTTTGTCGAAGGACAAAGTTGTAGCTCATCTGTGTGCCAAGACACAGAACTGCTTTGCATCACACATTTAAGGCATGCAAGTGATATTCCATGTGTGGTGGCGTTTTGTTTTTTTAAGGGTAGAACATAAGAATCAAATGAAACATCATCATCATGTAGCCTGCTTGGTTCCTTAGATATTTTCCCCAAAACATAATTCCTTGGACCAGTTTCTAAAGACAACGAATGTGCCGTTTCCTGACACAATCTACAGTTGAAAGACAGGAGGCACATGAAAACACTATTATCCTTGGTCGGTGCTTGGGGTAGCGAATGCCCAGCAGTGCAGTGCGATGACTGGCTCAAGTGTATGGTGCATGTAACTGCTTTTCTGAGAGCCAAGCAGCCAAGTCTTGTTTAACAATCAATTAGCTCCAGCTGCAGATGTGGTTAATTGCCATTTTCCTACCAGTGCTTGTCCTAACTTCCCCAGCTCCAACACCTAAAACCTGTGAAAATACCTCTTCTGGAACTCCTGACCTTCATCGTGGCCTCTGCTTTTTCCTCTCCTAATTCCCACACTCTCTATGATATGGCCCCTTTATCTCTCTTGTTTGCCAATCCCCTGAAACACTGAATAATTTATTTGAAGTTCCTGGGAAGTTGTGGGACTTTCGTCTAAAAACACATTGCACTTTGTTCTTACCCCTGGCAGGAGTAGATCCAGAAGCCTGTCTTTGAAAGAAGGGATGCTAAATACATTTGAGGACTTGCTAACTGTTTTATTTTCGGGGTGAGCACCCCGTGAATCCAAAAATTGGAGGAAAGAAAAAAAAAAACGGGTGGAGGGAGGAGGTGTTGCTGAAGGTGAAAAGTACCTTGCATTTCCCCAGTTGGGTCCCCAGAAGACAATTCCCAAAATCACCTCTCAAGATGTTAACAGGCGTGCTGTGAACACATACCTTGTAGGCGAGTAGGTTAAAATATATTGGTTAGGAAATTTCCAATTTTTATAGTTATAACAATGGCAAACATAGCAAACATTTCTTGAGCAGCTCCCAGAAGTGAAATTGCTGGGTCCTAGGGCCATAAAAACATAGGCTTATGATGGTTTTTGCATCCTGGAGCTGGTTAGTGTAAAGTGGGTGTTGGGGATAAAAATTGGTGATAGGTCGAAGTGAACTAAGATGAAAAATTAAACAAACTTAAAAAAAAAATGTAGGGGCACCTGGGAGCCTCAGTGGTTGAGCATCTGTCTTTGGCTCAGGTCGAGATCCCCGGGTCCTGGGATCCAGTCCTGCATCAGGCTCCCTGCAGGGAGCCTGCTTCTCTCTCTACCTGTGTCTCTGCCTCTCTCTCGCTGTTCTCTCATGAATAAATAAATTTAAAAATCTTAAATAAATAAATAAATAAAAATCTTAAAAGAAAAAAGCCACCAAACTTTGAAACAATCCTTTCCTCCACCCCCAGAGAGGGTGGATAGATGACTGTAACGTGTAAACAGGGATATCTATAAATCATTCTGAGATTATTTTTCTGTCACAAGTCTCTGATAATCACATACATGATTTAAAAAACTCAACAATCAGAGAAACAGCCTTGATCCCCACTTCATGGTGCCAGTGGGTAGGGACTCTAGTACTACTGAAATGAGGACAGAGATCACCTCTCTTCGGTGTTTTTCTCCTGCCATTAGAACTCACCAGGCTGATTATCATTACTGTGTTATTGGCTTTGCTCTTGCTAGGCTCTGTATCTGCAAGAAACAGAGGCTGACTCAAGTAACCTCAAATCATGGGGCTTTATTTCAAAGAAACACATGACTCTAAGGGAACTAGAAATTTCATGAGAGTTCTGGAAGAAATATAATTTAAAGTCCATGGCTCAGGGGCGCCTGGGTGGTTCAGTGGTTGAGCGTCTGCCTTGGCTCAGGGCTTGATCCTGGAGACCCGGAATCGAGTCCCGCATCGGGCTCCCTGCATGGAGCCTGTTTCTCCTCCCTCTGCCTGAATCTCTGCCTCTCTCTGTGTCTATCATGAATAAATAAATAAAATCTTTAAAAAATAAGTCAATGGCTCTTGTGAGCACTGTTAATTGGTTGCCTAATTTAGCATCAAGAAGGTGCAGATATTAATACTAATCAGGTATGCTCTAGTTTTCCTGTGTCTTGACTTTCTCCTAATACCAAATTCTTCATTCTTTTTTTCCAAATAATATCCTCAAATTCCCTTTTAAAACAGAACTTTGAGGGACGCCTGGTGGCTTAGTGGTTGAGCATCTCCCTTAGGCTCAGATAATGATCCCAGAGTCCCAGGATCGAGTCTCACATCGAGCTCCCTGCAGGGAGCCTGCTTCTCCCTCTGCCTATGTCTGTGCCTCTTCGTGTGTATCTCATGATTAAATTAACAAAATCTTTAAAACATAAATAAATAAAATAGAATTTTGCATGCTTCGTTATCTCACCCCTCTATTTTTGCCTTTGCTCCTGGGCTCTGAAAGCCTTCATACTTTGTCTCACATCCTTTCTTTGTCCTCTCTGTACTCCACGAGAGTAAGCCCAAGGTCCATGGAGCATCTAGCCTTCCTCTTCTACCATCCACACTATTCCCACTCAAAACAAGTTTGGTTTCTATGTATTCCATATATTAGGTCTTTTTTCCGTAGCCCTAATTTTGGCATGGAGGCTTCAGGATACAAACAGCAAGATAAATACAGCAGGATTAAGCATATCACATTCTTAAAAAAAATAAGATTTATTTATTCATTTGAGAGAGAGAGAGAGACCATGGGGGAGGGAGCAGAGGGAGAAGTAGACTCTTTCACTGAACACGGAGCCCCACATGGGGCTTGATCCCAGGACCGCAAGATCATGACCCGAGCCAAAGTCAGGTGCTTAACTGACTGAGCTACCCAGTGCCCCAGTATACCACATTCTTAAAGAGAGTGCCCAACGTTGTGGGCCAGAGCTCCTACTGTAATCATCCAGAGAAGAATTAAGAAAATGTAATCAATACTCTCCTTCTCAGCCCAAGTCCAACTAAGCAGGAGACTAGAAAAAAGGAAGGAAAGGAATCCAAGAGTCTTGAGACATCCCTGTGGGGAGCATAGCAGATCCTCACCTCATTCCAAAGCCAAGTGATGGGAAGGTTCTGAGGGATTCTCCAAGGGATTAGGATACCTGTAAGAAGTGGGATTGGCATTCTGTTTGGTCATGTGCTTAGGCAGCTGAGTTGAAATCAGCACAAAGAGACAAAGCTCTATGGCAGCGGCCAGTTACATAAAGGAATATTTATATTGTTCCCTTGCTCCATCCCCCAACATACTGGAGGAACTAAGTTTTGAAGTGGCATGAGAAGAAAGCATTTTTCCATTTCAAGCTACTCAAATTGACTGCAGAGAAGAGGAGAGGACATTTAAGTCAAGCCTGAGGATGAATTTTAAAACTATGAACTTTTAATTTTTTTAACATTTTATTTTTAAGTAATCTCTATGCCCAACATGGGGCTCAAACTCATGACCTCAAGATCAAGAGTCACATGCTCTACTGACTTAGCCAGCCAGGCACCCTGAAAATTGTATGGACTTTTTTTTTTTTTTTTAAAGATTTATGTATTTATTTTAGAGAGCAAGCACAAGCAGGGGGAGGGGCAGAGGGAGAGAGAATCCTCATGTAGATCCCGTGCGGAGCATGGAACCCAATGCGAGGCTCAATCCCAGGATTCTTAGATCATGACCTAAACCAAAATCAAGAGTTAGCTGCTTAAACGACTGGGTCACCCAGGTGTCCTTGTATAGACTTTTTAATACTTGGAAGTGATCAGAAAGTTATGGACTCATACCACAATGTCATTAGGCACCCTATTTTGTTTTCTTCTTGCACTATGACACCACAATCTTATCACATTATGCTGGTGGAACATCCATGTGGCAAATTGGTAAAAGATATTTGGGGATGGGCATAACACTCCTTTATATATAAGTAAGAAAGGCAGTTCATCCCATCTAGTCCTCATAAAGCCCAAACTTACTACTCCCTTTCTTTCTCCTTTAAACAGATGTACTCAAAGAAAATCACACATAAACATGCAACCAGAACAGTTCCTCTTTCATCTATTTTACATAAAAATTTTGCTTAAAAAAATGAAAAAGAAAACACACTTTGGGATATGATATAGAGTCAGTGATCAAAGAAATATTTTTTAAGTGGGCTCCATGCCCGGCATGGAGCCCAGTGCAGGGCTTGAACTCATGACCCTGAGATCAAAACCTGAGCTGAGATCAAGAGTCAGACCTGCAACTGGCTGAGCCACCCAGGCATGCCATGATCATAGAATTTTTAACTTTTTAGATTACAAAGAAACTTTAGAGGCTGTTTGACCCATTTCACTAGACTAATCCTACCAAATCCCCCAACTCTCACATAATCCTAGAAAGCAGTGGTCTACACTCCCAAATTAACTATTATTATCCAAATTGTTATTAAAATCCCTGACCCCACAAAATAAAATAAAGCCCAGTGTCTTTCCATTAGAACTACTCTCAGGTTGGTATTAGAAGAACATCAATATGATTGAAACTTTTTAATTAAGTGATTCTCTGCCTCTTAAACTAGACATATTTGCAGTTTTTTTTTTTTAAGATTTATTTATTACAGAGACAGGGGGAGGGGCAGAGGACGAGGGAGAAAGAGAATCCTCAAGCAGACTCCCAGCCCCAAGATCACAACCTGAGGCGAAATGTGGAGTCAGATGCCCAGCCCACTGAGCCACCCAGACACCCCTAGACATATTTACGTTTTATTTTTTTTTTATTTTATTTCTTTATTTATGATAGAAAGAGAGAGAGAGAGGCAGAAACATAGGCAGAGGAAGAAGCAGGCTCCCTGCAGGGAGCCCAATGAGGGACTCAATCACAGACCCTGGGATTATGACTGAGCTGAAGGCAGATGCTCAGCCACTGAGCCACTCAGGCATCCCCATATTTATATTTTAAAAACAGGATGTTAGTTAAGTTCAATAAAGCTGTCCACTTGTAAAAGGGTGGGTAATTTGACAAAGTGAAGTGAAAACATTCAGGAAACTCAAGGGGACATCTTTAGCTGTAGGTTATTAATTGGCTGTCATTTTGGAAGGCTCACTGGCGGCGGCAGGGCCCTTGGGGATCTCCCGATAATTTTCCCTTCCACTTCCAAACCCACATGTTCTCTAAAAGAGTGGGAGGGTGTTACGGTCAATGTTCCAATGTCACAGATACCTACTATGTCCGAATACCTTTACCTACTATATTTAAATGTATATTACTAACAAGATTGGCTCAAAGAATTTCTTAATAACCCATAAGCATTTTATGGATGAAACCTAGCCCTAAATATTTATGGAAAATCCAAGATATTCCCATTTTCTCCAGGCCCGCTTGTAAGGAGGCAGACATTTGCAGACTCGGACTGCCAAATTGTTTTCCTTTTTGGCTACTGTGAGCGGAGGCCATAAAAACAACTGTGGAACATTTAGATAAACCTGACAAAAGATCATTGAAACTATCCATTTCTAGGTGTCCCTACCCTAAGTGGCGGGTGCCCACTGTGGTTCCCTAACCTGTTCCTACTCCTCATACAGACGGGAAGGCCCTCCTCAGAAAGCATTTCCCACCCCTTGATTCCTGCTTGGTTCACTCCCCTGGGAAGCAGCTCGTTTCTCTCTCCTATCTCTATGACATCTCTGATGCCAGTTGGTCCATCTGGAAGTAATATTACCCAAGCGTTTATACCCGGAGCCCAGCTCTCCACAAGTGACTGCATGTTTCCTGAAACCAACCATTGGCAGCTGTTACTAGGCATTTTCTGCTTTTTAGATACCTATAATTACACCAATTATGCCAATCATTGATGTTTATAAAGGATTTAAAATTTTATACACCCAGAAGATTCTATCAGAAAGCAGCATCTGAGGCAGAGTGACACCCCACAGAGGGGCCTACTTGGCCATTGCAATTGCTGCTGAGAGTCCCTTAAATTGAGCATCAGCAGAGTGAGTGAGGCTCTTATGAGCCTATACGTCTTAGGCAAGTTAATCCTGTCACTGGAATAAAATTCTGTCTGGTTAAGACTGCAGAACTCAATCTAACTTTTATTTTTGAAAGAAGAAACAATGTCCCCATTAATGAATTAGGGTTTTGACCTAAAACTTTCTGAATGGCAGCATGAGGATGAGATGGTGGACACACATGTCCCAGTCTCCACTCCTAGCTACAGTAAGAGGTCGGACTGGTCAACATGCTGACCCAGAAAGCGAGGAGTGATCCTGGCAGGCCAGGGGGACCATATGAGAGCCAGGAGCAAAAGGAAAACTTGGTTAATACTGACCCTGGGGATGCCTGGGTGGCTCAGGGGTTAAGCGTCTGCCTTTGACTCCTGGAGGCCCAGGAACAAGTCCCACATTGGGCTCCCAGCATGGAGCCTGCTTCTCCCTCTGCCCATGTCTCTGCTTCTCTCTGTCTGCATCTCTCATAAATAAAAAAATAAGATCTTTAAAAAAAAAAAAAACTGACCCTGTCTTTATTTTAAAAATTTGGTACTTTGCGGCACCTGGCTGGCTCAGTCAGGAGAGTGCAGGTCTCTTGATCGTGGGGTCATGGGTTCAAGTCCTGAGCTGGCTGTGGAGCTTACTTAAAATAAAACAAAATAAAATAAAAATTGGGGATCCCTGGGTGGCTCGGCGGTTTAACACCTGCCTTCGGCCCAGGGCATGATCCTAGAGTCCCGGGATCGAGTCCCACGTCAGGCTTCCTGCGTGGAGCCTTCTTCTCCCTCTGCCTGTGTCTCTGTTTCTCTCTCTCTGTATCTCTCATGAATAAATAAATAAATAAATCTTAAAATAAAATAAAAATGTGTTAATCTGTTCGTTGTGGATTTTTTGGCTTTAATTTTGTCTTATTATATTGCATTAAGGTACTATTTATCTTGATTATTCACGGCTTGGCTCCCCCTTCAGTTTCGTGCATGGGTAAGTCCCTCGCTTGTCTCCTCCTAACCCCTGCCCTGGGTTCCCGAGTGCAGGCTTGGTGTGGGACTGGGACGTGCTGGCCGGGTGGAATGGCCTTAATTCCGAGTCTCTTCCATATGCCTGCGTTTTATGTATTTGCCACTTGCCTAGCAGCCCCCTGGATGGAATTTCACTCTCTCTCGTAGAGTTCTTAAAACATTGGAACAATTGTCCTTAATTGTTAGTGTGTATAAGAATTGTCTGGGGTGCTTGTTAAAAAGGCAGAATTCCAGTCCTCGTGCCCAGAAATTGGGATTTACCGTGCTGAAGTGGGATTTGGATCTCTGCCTACCTGGGCTTTTAGATAAAAAGTTTCTGATGCAGGTGGTTTACAGACCACACTTGTTTAGAGGGCTCGATTTCAGAGGAGAGTTCTATTTTGTGTGTGATCCTCTGTTCCATCAGGGGCAAAAGGGATCACTGCCACATATGGAACAGCCACCAAAAAAGTAGCAATAACTATGTTACTCTCCAAGCCAGCCTATAAGGAAAGGAGGCCTAGTGCCAGAAACTTCCGCTGCAGTATGCCACAGCAATCCCCAGCAGGTAGGATTTGCTGATAATTTGGCAGACGTTAAATAAAACAACACATGTGTACACATTTGATATCTAAAAGCAGCTCACAAATGTAAGGAGTTATTGTTACTACATTTATTCGGGCCTTTTAGAGGCGCTTAAGAGGTTCCACAGAACATTACATTCCTTTGTAAATCTCCATTCAGCCAAATTTTCTTAATTTAATAGGATTATCCCCTTATGGAATGCCTTCACAGTGTTTCTCAAATTGAGGTCTGAGGACCACCTATTTATCAGGCGGTGCACAGCTGGTACAGTGACTTTTCCTGAAAACGTTATCTGGAGCTCCCCCGAAATGCTTCTTCACAGCCTTGAGGCACCTGTGGTAAGTCCTGGCTTTATCTAGATCAAGATGGGAGGAACTCGGGAGCAGAGGCTGATGCTGCCGGTTACTGTGGGCAGACTCTGGGTTTGCACCCAGTGTCTGTGGGACGTCATTCTCACGGAGCTGGGGGGCAGAATGTGAATTCGGGAAGTAGGACACCAGGAACAGAGCACCTAACCACTCTGGGACAGCCAGTGCCTCGGCAGGCTGTGCTTCTGGAAGCCCAAGGCTGTTGCTCTGCAGGGTCACCTTCCCCCTTAGCTTGTTGGGATAATAAGCTTCTTCCCTGGGCGGTCTATCAGGTGAACCTACATCTCTGCTCTCTACTGGACACTTGGTATTTATGAAAGGCCTTTGCAGACCGAGGATCTCCACCACTTACCATGAAGCCTCCATGTGCTTGGTGAGTCCAGAACCTTCCTGAAGTCACCCCATCTTCTTGGAGGTTGGCCACACTGCTGCTGTGTCTCTGAGCTGCCTGCCCTCTGAGATGAGGACTTGCTCTCACGTGGCTGCTGAGCCTCAACATCCTTACCTGATGCTCCGGGGACCCACCATTATCCCATAGTGACTTTGGCTGGTGTAGAATGATTATGATTTTATGTCTTCAGCGGTACCTAAGCATTGACCTGTCCAACTCAATGCCAGGCTCACTGGCCCACGCTGGCAGGGAGGGAGGCATGCTCCATGTTTCGGATTCCCTGTGATCTATCTGGAACAAGATTGCCCCAGGACAGCTGGTTAGGTGAGTCCCACGGTGAGGGAAAAGGAAAGAAGTCCTTCCTGTGAAAGGCAGGGAGAAGTTTCAGCTCTAGCCCCTGCAGACTCTGCCATAGAAAAGAGAGGGGGGCTTCTAGTTCTCAGGATTTCTGCTTTACTTCTTCAGCAGATGGAGGCCTTTTTCATCTCCTGACTTTTTTCTTTTCTGGGGAAGTGGGGAGCAGGGAGTGCCGGGGCCAGGAAGAGAAGCAGGGGGGAGGGGTGGAGAGAGAGCCAAGCCTGGGAATTATCAGAAAGGGGGGGATGATTTTTAAAATTTTATGTTTGAGACATAAGAGGATGAAGTTAAAAGGCAAACCTAGTTTCCCTGTCCACATTCTCTAGACACACACACACACACACACAATCACACACAGTCACACACACTCCCGCACTCACTTATGCAATCCCTTATGGCATACTGTTTCTACTGCTGTTCTCCTGTTGCATTGCCAGAAAAGGAAGGTGATATTTTGAAAGACATTTGATCCATCTAATGGAAGAGGAAGAAAACAGGGAGATGAGATCAGGGGGATTTCTGGGAAAGAAAGTGTGAAACACAAGGGACAAAGGAGTGAGTCATGAGGCCAGAAGCAATTGTGAGAGACCATCTGGCTCAGTGCTTCCCAATTTTTGAAAAGATATTTGTAAATCTTAGGGCCCCTGGCTGGCTCAGTTAGGAGAGCTTGCCAACTCTTGATCTCAGGGTTGTAAGTTCGAGCCCCATGTTGGGTGTAGAGGTTACTTAAGAATAAAATCTTTAATTAAAAAGAGAGATTTGTAAATATTTAAATTGGATGACAGAAGTAAGTAAACAAATAGAATTGCTTGATAGTTACCTGTTTGGCTGCATTAGGGAGGTCAGGCCAGGGAGTGGGTGGAGGGGCCATGTGTCTCACAAAATGACCTAAGAGAGAGGCTGCAGGGGAAGGGAGGGGGTGTGAGAGCGATTTCCCTGCCGGATAATGGGTGAGAGGCCTTTGATGAGTGCCCATTCCTGTTTCCTTCCTGTTTGGAACAGCTGCTGTGGCTTATCCTGTGGCCCTGAGAGAGATCCCAAGAGCACCATGGAGGTGCTGGCCTGGACCCATGACGTGGTGAACTATGAAACCAGTTCCAGAACAGCACCACTGACCTTGCTGCATGGGGAAGACAAATCCACATTGACCAGGTCATTCTTAGTCTGTTGCTTGTAAACAAAAATCTTACCTGATACAGATAGGGAAGCCCATTTTCATGCAGACACGTATTGCTTGGTCTGCTCTGTGGCAAATGGAATTACTATTAATCTGTTCCAACCACCGTCACCACCACTAATGGCATCCACATTTACTGAGCCCTTTATAAACTTGTGCTTTATAGTTTCATTTAAAATTGGCCCTTCCAGATACTTATTATTAGCCCCATTTTGTAGATAAGAAAATCAAGTCCAGAAACGTTCAGTCATTTGCCCCAGGTGTAATAAGAAGTAGAATTGACCTATGCAATGTGAATTCTTTTCCACTGAGTCTAGATAGACATTTTTTTTCTAGATAGACATTTAAAGTACAGCATGTAGGGCCTCTGGCTGGCTCAGTCAGTGGTGCTTGTGACTCTTTATCTCAAGATTGTGAGTTTGAGCCCCTTGTTGGGTGTAGAGATTACTTAGAAATTTAATTTAACTTAATTTAATTAAAAAAAAAAAGGCAACTGGATGGCTCAGTGAGTTGAGCATCAAACTCTTGATTTGGCTCAGGTCTTGATTTCAGGGTCTTAAGTCCAAGCCTCGTGTTGGGCTCCAGGCTGGGCATCGAGCTTACTTTATAAATAGTAAATAAGCAAACACATAAACAAAAATAAAGTACAGCATAGGTTTTAAGGCAATTTTTGAAAACTGGTAAGCTACGTGTCTTGTTCATACATAATAGCATTCATTTGACCATCGTATTTACATGGATTGATACATCTATTTTCACATTATTTTGAATAGCAATTTATTAGAATTAATTTGCAAGATTTCCCAATACCTGGAGTAATAAAGATTGCCAAGAGTCGGGGTGGCTCAGTGGTTGAGCATCTGCCTTTGGCTCAGGTCATGATCCCAGGGACCTGGGATTGAGTCTCCCTCTGCCTATGTTCCGTTTCTCATGAATAAATAAGTAAAATCTTAAAAAAAAAAAAAAAAAAAAAAGATTGCACGTGATGTCACAAAAGTGATGTCACAAAAGAAAAGGCACTTCTGAAGGATTATCAAATTTTAGGTTTGGAACAGACGTGGAGAATGTCACATGCAATGTGCTGAAGTCTGAATTTACCTTAAATATGATTTTTACATTGACCAGATTGTAGCTTTTTTGTTGCTGTTGTTAAGAAACCAGCATGTAGTGATTTTATAAATTTAATCTGGCTCCAAGTGTTTGCTGATTTATTTTCTCTGATCACAGTGAAAATTCTTGAACGTTTCTAGAACTTAATGTAAAGCACTTCGGTCTGTGGTTGATCTTGCTCCTTTTCTTCCCTCTTGGAAAAAGAAGAATGTTGGTCCTTTTGTGCCAACTGCCATGATTGCTGGAGATGCCCAAGGATGGTCCTTCTGTCCTCTGGATGCCGGGATGCTGGGAGGTAGTCCCTCCGAGATGACCTTGGGGAGACCCGGAGCCTTGGCTGCTCTCAGCCAACATGCACTTGGCTTTCCGGAGTAGGCTCCTGATGGTTAAAATGGAAACAAAATGGAAATGAAAATGTTCTGTGTTTTCTCTAGACCAGGGAGAGGGCCTGTACCTTTCCTCCTGTGCTTCATTTCTGAGCCACAGCCCTTTCAGCTTTGAGGAATATGCTTCAGAGGCCTTTGGGCATAAAACTTTGTGAATCTCTTTCAGGTCCCTGGTTGTGTCCCGGCTTTCATCTCTCGCTCCTGCCCTTTCACGTCTGAGCACACCCAGAAGGCTTTGCAGGCGGCTTGCTTGTGGCTGACTTCACCTTTTCTTCCCTCGAGAAAGTTCTAATAATACAATCACAAGTGATTCCAATTTTGAGAGTCCTCTGTTCTCTTGTGCTATTTCTCAGGTTTGAATCTCTGGCCATCCAATTTTACCTATCTTCAGACATCCTGAAATCTGCTTTCCTCATCTCTAAAAGAGTATTGTTGGACTCTATTTAGCTTTTCTTTCTCTGTGGGATAATAATGATTCTGTGGGTCTCTTTCCCACGGTTTCTTGTTATTTCCACTGTACTAAAGAATTCTTTTCTTGACAAGAGGAAGTCCAGAAAGAGCATCCAAATCCTACTTTAGAAATTCTAATTTAAAAAAAAAAAAAAAAAAAGAAATTCTAATTTATTCAAATTCCAGTGTAGCAGGGAAATTCAATTATTTCAAAATTAATTAAAATCTCTAAACAAAAGAAAAAAACTTTAAAAAAATCTTTTTTTTTTTTTTTAAAAAAGATTTTATGAGAAGGAGAGGGAACATGAGCAGGGGGAAGGGCAGAGGGAGAGGGAAAAGCAGACTCCCCACTGAGCAGGGAGCCTGAGATGGGGCTGGATCCTAGGACCCCAAGATCTTGACCTGGGCCCAAATGATTGAGGCACCCAGGCATCCCAGGACTTAGCTTTAATGGAATTCCGGTAGTAGATGTGGGATGGTGTTCTAGGTTTTTGCTAATCATATTCCACATACAGAAACTGTGTTACTGGTTTGAGTTAACAATAACTTTTGTGCACACAAGCCCAGCTTGAACCTGATGCTACAGCAAACCCATTTTACGGATGAGCCTGTTGGTACATGAAAGTGAATAGACCATGAAAGCTGTAATTAAGGAAAGGGTATGTACAAGCACTTAGCTTATTTAATTGCCAACTAAATGAAAGTGCTTGAAAAAAGTTTAAACTGTGTCATTGGCACAAAGCCTTTAGCAAATAAGAGTTGTGGACGTTCTTTGTTTCATTCAGGAAATTCCATGAGATGAGAGCTTTCTCCTGGCTTCCATTCCCACATCTCCAGGGACCCACCTCTCACCTTGCCGGCCAATGTCATCTTTGTTGTTCACTCCATTGTGTGCTATTTGACCTTTATCTGACTGGCCCTCCAGGAAGTATTCTGTGTCGTCCTTGAAGTGTCTCCTCCCTTGGCTTCTGTGATATCAGATTCTCCTAGGTGTCCATTGGGCCATGTTAGCTTCTCATGGGCTCTTCTGCTGCTGACCATACCTTAAACACTGGTGATCTGTGCCTCTCTCTTCTCACTGCCCCCCACAACCTCTGCTGTGAAGTAAGAGCATCCAACCCACATGGCCTTATTCACTTCCATGGCTTTAAAAATGATATGCGAACTGTTGGCTTCCAGAATCTGGGTGTAAGTGCCCTGGACTCTCTCCTGCAATCCAGACCTACTAAGCAGGTCCGTGTGGGTGTCTCACATTGATATCAGACTCATGTGTCTAAATATGAACTCCTAGGCTTCCTCTCAAGACTGTTCTTTCTTGAGTGGCAGGGTCTGGGGAAGGGGCAGCAGGCACTACGTCCAGCCAGGAAGGTAGCAAGAAGGCGCACCCGAAGCAGCCCAAGAAGCAGGCTAAGGAGATGGACAAGGAAGATAAATCATTCCAACAGAAACAGAAAGAGGAGCAGAAGACACTCGACAAGCTAAAAGCGAAGGCAGAGGGGAAGGGCCCCCTGGTCGCAGGTGGAATTAAGACATTTGGCAAGAAGTAAGCTGTTCCTTGTGCTGGAGGTGATGGTGATCCTTAATTCCATTCCTGTTTAAACATCTGGATTCCCTGTCATTGCGTCTATTGCCACTTACAGCTAGAATGAAGTGTTGTCTTAGGGTCTGTTGTACATTTAAGAATAAACTTTTGGGGACGCCTGGGTGGCTCAGTGGTTAAGTGTCTGCCTTCAGCCCAGGGTGTGATCCTGGGGCCCCGGGATCGAGTCCCACTTTGGGCTCCCTACATGGAGCCTGCTTCTCCCTCGCCTGTGTCTCTGCCTCGTTCTCGTTCTCTCTCTCTCTCTCGAATAAATAAATACTCTTAAAAGAATAAACTTTTGTAGGGTGCCTGGGTGGCTCATTCAGTTGAGCATCTGGCTTCGGCTAAGGGTCCTGGGTTGGAGCCGCTGTCAAGCTCCTCACTCAGCAGAGAGTCTGCTTCTCCCTCTCTCCCCACCTTATCTCTCATGCTCTCTCTCTCTCTTGCTCTCTCTCTCAAATAAATAAATAATATTTTAAAAACAAGTAAACTTTTGTAAAAAAAATCATTTAAAAACCCCCAAAAACAATACCCCCCTGCCCCCCTGCTCTTTCTCTACCACTCATTTTGATGAATGACACTACTGTCAACCCACTGGTACAGCTGCCTTTTTTTTTAGTTTATTTTTTTTTAAGTAATACCTACACCTGACATGGAGCTCAAACTCACAACCCCAAGATCAAAATTCACATGCTGTACGCCAGCCAGGTGTAACTCCTGGAAGAAGGATTCTAGATTCCTTCTTCAGCTTTCCTTCACTCTACCCAGTGATGTACCATGTTTTCCCCAGCCTGCCTTCTTGAAGACTCTGGAATTTCCCTACCCTCTCCTAATGCACCTATGGCCACTACTGTCATCAGGCACCTATTGCTTTCCAGTCCTGGACGTTGTGGGAGCCTTTGGACTGGGTCCTGTCCTGTGTCGTCTTTCTTCAATCTCTACATCACACTGTGTCTAGCACCATCTATTTAACCTATAAACCCAATCATTTCACTCCTCTGCTTGAAGTCTCTTCATGCCTCCCTGAATCAGGAAGATTCAAATGCTGTAGCAGGTTTACAGGACTCTTGGAAACTGGGCCCACTTAGCTCCCTGATCCAATTTTATTCCACCCCTCCTTCCTCATTTAGCCTCAACCTCTACATTCTAAGTTCTAGCAATGTTAACGTATCTTCAGTTACCAGAATATACAAGACTTTCTCACCTTGGTGCTTCTGGTATTTGGTCTCCTGGCTTCCTGATACCCCCTTTCTGTAATCCTTCACGGGGCTAACACTCTTTCCTTGGGAGAAACCCCACCCCAGTCTGGTTTAGGCCACCTCTGATGTGAGCCCTATCACTCTGTCACTGTCAGAGCCCTTATTTTCATGGTCATCTTTCCTACTCACCAGAAAATCTCTGAGGGAGCCACTCTGTCTTATTGATTCTAAGTGCTGCACCCTGAAGAAGCCATTGGTTAATGTGTACCCAGTGAATGAAGCATAAATGAGGCAACTAGTTATAACAGAAAATAAGTTTAGTTATTTTTTCAAGAAAAGGGAGAAAAAAATTAAAGAGATTTACAAATGGCTTTTTTGAGGTCATATTCTGGTAGGGAATATGGATATTTTGATTGCAGTAAAAACAGTATTTTCCTTTTTTTGTTTGAAGGCCTGTCCTTGAGATGATATAACTTAGATGTCAGTGGGAAACAGACAGCAAGCCAAGGCTCCTCTGGTTGGTTGCTCTCAGGTGAGTTACTTAAACTTTAGGAATTCATTTTCCTCATCTGCAGAATGAGGGTTGTGTTTGCCTAGAAATGTGTTGTGAAACTTTAAGTCAGACACTTTTTTTTTTTTTAAGATTTTATTTACTCATGAAAGACAGAGAGGCAGAAACACAGGCAGAGGGAGAAGCGGGCTCCCTGTGGAGAGCTTGATGTAGAACTTGATCCCAGGACCCCGGAATCGTGACATGAGCCGAAGGCAGATGCTCAACCACTGAGCCACCCAGGTGGAGCATAGGATTCTAGTGATGAGTTCCAGTCCCATGTTGGGTGTGGCGCCTACTTCAAAAAAACAATAAAATAAAAGTATCTGGATATAGTAAGTGTTGAGAATATATTGATTAGCTTTCTATTCTCTGAATAGCTTAAAGGTTAACAGATAATGCCATTTTCAAATGAGGGAAACACACATTTGGCCTTCAGATAATATGGATTATAGAAACTAAATACCTAAAAATTTGGTCTATTTGTTCAATTCTTCAATTATGGTAACTTTGTAAATTGTGGAATAGACTCATTGGATAGTCATTAATTTATATAAATTATTATTATTTTTAAAAGATTTTATTTATTTATTCATGAGAGACACAGAGAGAGAGGCAGAGATACAGGCAGAGGGAGAAGCAGGCTCCTTGCAGGGAGCCCGATGCAGGTCTCCATCCCAGGATCCCCGGATCATGACCTGAGTCAAAGGCAGACGCTCAACCACTGAGCCACCTAGGTGCCCCTATTTTTTGTATAATCATAGAGAAGTATCTCTAATTTTCCTGATTATTATATCAATTCTATGATATCGACTAGCACATTAACAAAAGTAGCCTAATTTCACTCCTTTCCTGAAAGCATTTTTAAGTCTATTAAATCATGTGTAAGTATGCAGAGTTAAAATAAGTACAAATACTCATCCATATATTGAAAATTACTATGTGGAAAGATGTACATTTTAGTTTTTTAATTGTTTTTTTAAAGATTTTATTCATTTATTCACAAGAGCCACAGAGAGTGAGACAGAGGCAGAGACACAGGCAGAGGGAGAAGTGGGCTCCATGCAGGAAGCCCAACGCGGGACTTGATCCCAGGTCCACCAGGATCACACCCTGGGCCGAAGGCAGCCTCTAAACCAGTGAGCCACCCAGGGATACCCAGATGTACATTTCATAATTTATTTCTCTATTATTGCAAGTTGTCATAAAGCCACTGCTCATAATTCTGGGAGGTAAATCACATGAATGTGGGAAGCTGAATTAAAAGGAGGACTGTAATTCAGATAGTTACTTAGATAAGTTTTCAGATAAATTAGCTAAGTCTAGGAAGTAAATTGGGCAATTTAGCACTTTTTAAATGGCCTACAGACATTTGAAATGGCCTTTTATTTATTTATTTTAAGATTTTTTTTTTTGGGGGATCCCTGGGTGGCGCAGTGGTTTGGCACCTGCCTTTGGCCCAGGGCGTGATCCTGGAGACCTGGGATCGAATCCCACATCGGGCTCCCGGTGCATGGAGCCTGCTTCTCCCTCTGCCTATGTCTCTGCCTCTCTCTCTCTCTCTCTCTCTGCGTGTGACTATCATAAATAAATAAAAAATTAAAAAATAAATAAATAAAAATAAAAAAAAAGATTTTATTTTTTAAGTTATATCTATACTCAATATGGGGCTCAAACACAACCCCAAGATCAAGAGTCACATGCTGTACTAACAGAACCAACCAGGTGCCCCTGAAGTGGTTTTGTCAAGTTTCCCCCTTTTTTAAAAAAGATTTTTATTTATTTGTTTATTCATGAGAGACACAGGGAGAGAGGCAGAGACATAGGCAGAGGGAGAAGCAGGCTCCCTGTGGGGAGCCAGATGTGGGACTCGATCCCAGGACCCTGGGATCATGCCCTGGGCGGAAGGCAGAGACACTCAACCGCTGAGCCACCCAGGCGTCCCTTTTCAAGTTTTCCTAAAGTCAACTCTGTCATTTTTTTCAGGTAAATAATTGCTTGATTCCCTTAATTCCCTTGGCAAAAGGAATAAGGCTCCTTTCCCCAATCCTCTCACTTTCTGGGCTCTTTCACCCACGAATCTCCAGCAGGTTAAACTGGCTACGCATTGGCTTCTTTTCACAAGATATGACTAATTACTTTAAATTGCTCTGGTTTATTAAGTGAAATCCAAAGTAGCTTCTGTACCTACCTGACATTTAGTTAATGAGCATCGTGGTACCTGCAGGAGATTAATGGAACTTTGGTAAAGGGGTAGTTTAATTGGGTGAAGTAGCACATTTGGATTGCACTTGGAAAGGAGTGAAATAATCCATATATGTGAATGCAATTTAATGTAATTACATTGTAATTTTCTGATTGCCAAAAGACGGTTTGCCATTTGAAGTGAGGATAACTCATGTAAGTAATTGGCATCTATCAACAAATATTAATCGAGTACCTATTATGTTCCAGGCTTTGGGGTAAGTAGTATGAGAAATACAAAAACCATAGGACTCAGTATCTATTCTCAAGTGACAATTCTCAAATTATATATATACACAGTATAGTACATAATTTAATTGAGAAGCGTGTATATATGCATGGCAATGTCCTGGATACGTCCATGTATTTTGACTTTATAAGTTTTCACTGATCTGGGGCACCTGGGTGGCTCAGTGTATTGAGCGTCCAAGTCTTGATCTCAAGTCATGATCTCAGAGTTGTGGGTTCAAGCCCCATGTTGGGCTGTCCACTCTGAGCACGGAGTCTACTTAAAAAACAAATAAGTTTTCACTGACCTCTCTGTGTAGGATATTGTATTGGTGACACTGGAAAGTATTAAACATGATTTATTAGTTCATTCAGAATTTGTGTGGGGAGGGATGCCTGGTAAGATGAGTTGGTGGAGCAGTGACCCTGGATGTTGAGGTTGTAGGGTAGAGCCCCATGTTGGGTGTAGAGATTACTTAAAAATAAAATCTTAGGGGGCACCTGGGTGGCTCAGTCAGTTAAGCATCTGCCTTCAGCTCAGGTCCTGGTCTCAGGGTCCTGGGATCGAGTCCTGCATCAGGCTTCCTGCTCAGCCGGGAGCCTGCTTCTCCCTCTCCCTCTACTGTTCCCCCTGCTTGTACTCTCTCTCAATCTCTCTCAAATAAATAAGATGCTTTTTTTAAAATTTTATTTATTTATTACTGAGAGACACACAGAGAGAGAGGCAGAGACAAAGGCAGAGGGAGAAGCAGGCTCCATGCAGGGAGCCCGTTGCAGGACTGATAACCGGGTCTCCAGGATCACACCCTGGGCCAAAGGTGGCACTAAACTGCTGAGCCACCCGGGCTGCCCAAAATCTTTAATTTAAAACAGGACTTTCATACATGCCCTATATTACAATTATTCTCCTTGGGCCTGCTTTCCCTTGAGCTACAGATCTATCTTCCAGATTACCCGAAAGTCTCACGTATACTCATGTCTGGCTGCGTGGCCTTTCTGTACCATCTTCATCCCTGAAGTATGAGTTTGCCTGTCTCTACCCTCCTGAAGTGTTTCTTCCATTAGCCAAATTCAATTGGCCTATTTCAGTTCCTTACCACTGGATCTCTCAGTCATGGTCGACACCAGAAACTATTCTCTTGTTTTTGAAACTTTCTCTTCTCCTTCTCTGATACCATGTCTGTGGCTTCCCCTTCATCTCTTTCACACTAAGTGGAAGGAATGGCCTTGAGCCATGGGCTCCAAAGTCTTAGGTATACTTCTGGTGGCCCCTGAGACAGTAATATGACTTCATACAATATGTGGCCCATGCAGAGGGAGACCTCAAAGGATGGAAAGGAGGATGGCGTTACGTGGTGAGGATTGTAGGGAAGGGTGGTGGTCCCTATCTGATACCAAGCCTTCCATTGTGGTCCCTTTTGTATATCCTCCACCACCAGCCCCAGATCCAGCCCTCCTTTCCTCTAGTTGCTGTGACATCTGTACCTGCAGCAGCCCAAGGTCTAGGCTTAAGGAGGGTCCAGGGTTTCTCAAGGCCCAACACCAGGAGTTTGGGATTAAGAGGTTGGAGACGATGGGTTGCTGTAGCATTGGGCTTTTTTGATTCAGCAGCCACCAGAAAAAAGAATAGGGCAAATAATAGCTCTGAACCAGACCTTGGGTTTAATATAGCTTTGAAACCAGAGGAAACCTGCTCGTATCAAAACCAAGAGGTCTTTCCTGTTTCTTCTCTCTCTCCCTGAATCTTCCCACACCGGTCAGCATGTCCAGTCCACTCCATCTCCAGAGCCAAACCCTTCTCTCCATTATTACCCTGGTTCGGTCTGCCATCATTTCGTGCTGGACCTCTACACAAGCTTTTAATTTTGTGTCTCTTCCTTCTTTTGCCCTTTATTCTTCAAACAGTACCCAAAGGATATTTTTGAAATGAATTCAGATTATGTTGCTCCCCTAATTAAAACCTTCCAAATGTTTTTCATTGCTGAGAATAGCTTCCAAACTCCTCAACATAGCTACAAGGCCTTATGTAACACTGGATATAACGTTCCTCATCGCTCAGTAGATTCAAGCCATACATTCTTTGTTTTTCCTGAGCATGCCAAGCTTGTTCTTGTCTTAAGGGCTTTGCAATAGCTGTTTTTCACGCCTGGAATGCTCCTTCCCAGTCTTCATAAGGCTGATTGCTTCTCATCATTCCTTTTTAGCTCAATCATTCGTTCTCAGACAAGACTTCTTTAATCAGCCCCTCTTCCTCTATCCCCTGCCCTTCCCCAACATATCTCTGGTATATAACTTACTATCCTTACAGCTTGTTACTATCAGAAATTATCTTGTTTATCCTCCTCTCTCCCCCAACCATCACTAAACACAAATGGCCTATGTCTATTCTGTTTGTTTCTGTTGTCTCAGTGCCTGGATGATGCCTGGCACAGAGTAGACAGTCAAGAGTCAATAAATATTTGTTGACTATTGAATGAATGAGGTTAATACATCTCTTTGTGCCTACAGTTTCCACTGAGAGAAAATTAAATGAGTTTTTTAAAAACATATCACATATATATTATAGCATTTAGATATATAATCTCATTTTATACATCTAGAAGTAATATGTAAAATCTCATTATATATAACATATACATAAATTGACATTCTATAATATAGAGATGCCAGCTCTTTCTCTCTAGCTATATAGATGTCTACTGGCCCCTTAACAAACTGCCCGGCCTGTAGTAAGAATGCAGTAAGGGCACCTGGCTGGCTCAGTTGGTAAAGCATACAGCTCTTGATCTTGGGGTTGTGGGGTCAAGCCCTACACTCTGTATAGAGATTACTTAAAAAATAAAATCTTTAAAAAATAAATAAGTAAAGGGGCACCCGGATGGCTCAGTTGATCAAGCATCTGACTGTCAATTTTGGCTCAGGTCATGATCTCAGGATGGTGAGATCGAGCCCCTTATCAGGCTCTGCACTCAGTATGGAGTCTGCTTAAGAGTCTCCCGGCACCCCCTACCCTATTCACACTCTCTAAAAAAAAAAAAAAAAGGGATCCCTGGGTGGCGCAGCGGTTTAGCGCCTGCCTTTGGCCCAGGGCACGATCCTGGAGACCCGGGATCGAATCCCATGTCAGGCTCCCTGCATGGAGCCTGCTTCTCCCTCTGCCTATGTCTCTGCCTCTCTCTCTCTGTCTCTCTCTGTGACTATCATAAATAAATAAAATTAAAAAAAAAAAAAAAAGTAAATATATAAGAATTTTTTAAAAATTGAAAAAAGAGTACAGTAAATGATAGTTCTTGTCTTTTCTGAGTATGTGACATGATAAACTCAGGACCCTGGGAACAAATTCTGAAATGTACATCCATTCTGCTGACAATGCTTGTTGACAAACTTATTGTTTCTTTAAAAGTTTCATCTGAAGAACTTGCTGAAAACACTTTCAAAATTATGAGAAGGCCACTTGACAAAGGTTTTTATAAATGTTTTCTCAGACCAGATGGCAACGATTCAGGAAAAGGAAATCCTCTGTAAATCGCTGCTCTGGTTTTACCAAATAACCTGATCCATTCAGAGGATTTGGGAGTTCACTTTGGAAGTCTATTGGGACAATAAAATTTGTAAAACATCATTTTGAGTAGGAATTAATAATCAGTATCCAACCTTATTTGAGAAGTCCATTAAATATCTTTTGGATAGGGATGCCTGGGTGGCTTAGACATTGAGCATCTGCCTTTGTCTCAAGTTGTGATCCCAGGGTACTGGCATCAAGAACTGCATCGGGCTCCCCGAGGCTGCTTCTCCCTCTGCCTGTGTCTCTGCCTCTCTCTCTGTGTCTCTCATGAATAAATAAATAAATAAATAAATAAATAAATAAATAAATAAAATCTTTTAAAAAATAAAATTTCAACCCATTCCAGGATGCTACTTTTTTAAAAGTGTATTTACTTATTTATTTTTAGTAACCTCTACACATAGGGCTTGAACTTACAACCTCAGGAGAATCTCATGCTCTTCCAACTGAGCCAGCCAGGCACCTGTGCAGAATGCTACTTTTATAAAATCCAATAATTATTAACTTTTAGAAAAAGAAAAAGACATTAAAAGGATACGCTTGCATTTTAAATTACTAGATTCAACATTTATAAGGTAATTCTATCAAATGGCTATAAAAGTTTTAAATACTTACTGTCAGTTTCAGAGCTGATCTCTTTGCATATAGGTAAGAATTTGCAGATGGGCAGCTGGTTCACTGACCATACTTTGAGTGACATTGGCCCAGAAAAAGGGTCCAGACCAGAGAAAGACCCTTATTTAAGGGTGGAATAGAGGAAAGGTAATTCCAATGTCTCCTTTTCCAGATCCTTAATTCTAGAGGGTCATTATGAATTCCTATTCATTCTCTCTTCTCTGTTCCAATTCTCTTAGCTTCAAGCCCTCCCTAATGAACTGAGTATAGATGTAGTGTCTTAAAAAGTGCTGTTTCTCATCAAGTTGTTAAAAACAAATGAGGCCTATAAAATTTGCTAATTACCCCTTGGCTATTGAGCATATTATCCTGTATATAGTTCAAAATTTCTTTGAAGATGGCTCTGTAAAAACTTTCCTTTGGAGATATACCTGGCTGGCTCAGTTGGTAGAGCTTGTGACTCTTGACCTTGGTGTCATGAGTTCAAGCTCTGTGTTGGGGATAGAGTTTACTCAAATAAGTAAATAATTGATTGATTAAAATTTTAATTTTTTAAAAAAAATTAAAAAGATTTTATTTATTTATTCATGAGAGATACACAGAGAGAGAGAGAGAGAGGCAGAGACACAGGCAGAGGAAGAAGCAGGCTTCCTGCAATGAGCTCCATGTGGGACTTGATCCTAGATCCCTGAAACACACCCTGAGCTGAAGGCAGACATTCAACCTCTGAGCCACCCAGGTGTCCTGATTAATTAAAATTTAAAAAACATTTTCCTTTGGAATTTAGTGCCAGGAAAAGGTTTTGTTCTTAGGAAGTACTATGTGTTTGTTTTCTTCTTCTTTTTTTTTTTTTTACCCTTCAATCAGAGAGTAAGCGTTGTATAACACACCCTGGCTATATATACCTTATGGGTTTGTTAGTTTGTTTTGCCAGAAAGATCAGAGATAGATTTAAATACATAATACAGTAATTATACTGGTGTTCAATTCTCTCTCCTCTTACATAGGTTTGAATTTCTATTGTATAGAATCCCCTAACTGAGAAAAGAAATAGCCTTTGGAAAATCAAAAGTATGACTACTTTTTCAGTACTTCACTTCTATTCAAGTCAAGGGTAAAGAGTTTAAATCTTAGGAAAAAGTAAGAATGAATGAACAGCCAACATTAAATAACTCAAAAAAAAAAAAACATTAAATAACTCATTATTCTTCCTATTTTTGTGTATTTCTGAAGCCTTCTAAAAGTTTTGAGTAAATAAAGGCTACAAAGCAGAGATTTAAGTGTTGGGCTTTTTTTTTTTTTTTTTTAATTGGGTCTATTTCATTGGCCTGGAATTTAACTTGTCCTTTGAGATTGAAACAGTTAACAAGAGAGCTGGTGATGGAGCTAGTTCTACATGTATTTTCTGGTAATTGTTGGTAGGCTGTTGGAATTGGACCTAGATTTGTTCAGGATATGAAGTAGGCATGATTCATCCAGTTATTTTGAAAGGGTTGTCTGTTCCAGTTCCGGGAGAGAAGCTGTTGTTTTGCCTGCTGCCCTAAGGAGGAAGGCAGGAGTGAAGTGGATTGTATGACACCATGATTACTGGTCTTAGATAAGGAGTCGGAAGTGCAGTGTCAACCTGAGGGCATCTCAAGTGGTGGGAATGGGATTTGGAAATTCCAGGGAACAAAATCCATTCCTCAAGTCAGTTGAATCTGTGTTCCTCCAGGTGCATTCTTGATTTTGTCTGTTTTTGTGCTGTTTTTCCAAATGAGTTTAACTTGCCACATGTTCTTGTGGGAAGTCCAATAATTCTAATTTTTCAATATTTTCTGTGTAACTGCTGGTCAGGAAGAGATACCATTGCAGGCCTATCTTGTAAGATGGTCAGGGGATGAACCAGTGAACAGAAGGTGATTCAGAGTCTCAGGAAGATTGGAACTATAAGATGATAAAACCTCAGGGAGGAAGTGGAGAAAGGTAGGAAAATATAACTTTGGTGGCAATGACAAATATATTGCAATTGGGATTAATATTGGGATTTTTCATCTATCTTGAACATTGGTTTAAAATCAGGAACATATTACAACATCAAAATTACTGTCACCCTTTATCCTGATAGGGGGCTGGGAAGTCTCTAATGTTCTACTCAGTTGACTGAATGCAGAAGAAATGAGAGAAGAAACAAGCTATTGAAATTTGTATGCTAGAAGAAAGTGCTGGCTGCTTGCTCATCTAAAAAACAATAGTAAAAAAAAAAATAAAAAAAAATAAAAATAAATAAAAATAAAAAACAATAGTAATAGTGGTGGGAAGAGGGTAGAAATAATCATCATCAACAGTACTGCATTTAAGGCATTTATATAAAACTGACTTCACTGATCATGATAAAGTATTTATCATATGTGAGTTCCTGTTTCATGGAATATCCACTTGTATTGAAACTGTGACTAAATTAGTGGTTTACCTGTGATGAGAAGAATGAGATAGCTTCTACTATCTGCCTTTCATGGAAGAAATTCTTTTCCAACTGTATTAGAAATGTTCTGGAATACAGCCACAATGACATACCGAGAAGGCTTGGCTACTTGACTAAACATTCTGTTTTATACTGTAAAAAATATGATAAAAAGCAATAAATGAGGGCACCTGGGTGGCTCAGTTGTTGAGCATCTGCCTTTGGCTCAGGTGGTGATGACTGGGTCCTGGGATCAAGTCCCACATCTGGTTCCCTGCAGGGACCTTGCTTTTCCCTCTGCCTGTGTCTCTGCCTCTCTCTGTGTTTCTTATGAATAAACAAATAAAATCTTAAAAAAAAAAAAAAAAAAAACAAAGAAAGAAAGAAAAAGAAAAAGCAATGAATGATTGGGGCACCTGACTGGCTCAGTCAATGGAGCATGTGACTCTTGATCTTGGGGTTGTGGGTTAGAGTCCCACATTGGGTATGGAGACTACTTAAAATCTTTAAAAAAGCAATGAATTATTGTTGTAGTAATGGCATTTGTTGCAAAACAACAACAACCCAGCAAAACACAATATAACTTTGGCAGAGAAATTAAAGTATAAACAGGAAAAGTACATACCAGTTATATTAGTAAGTAACCAGATTTCATATATAATAGAAACACAACGGGATCCCTGGGTGGCGCAGCGGTTTAGCGCCTGCCTTTGGCCCAGGGCGCGATCCTGGAGAGCTGGGATCGAATCCCACGTCGGGCTCCCGGTGCATGGAGCCTGCTTCTCCCTCTGCCTATGTCTCTGCCTCTCTCTGTGACTATCATAAATAAATAAAAATTAAAAAAAAAAAAAAGAAACACATCTTAGGAAACTATAATATACCTCATATTTTGGCAATGATTTAACAAGCAATTTACTTAACACTTGCTGTAACTTCAGAACATTTATATTAGTAAAGCTGATTTGCTTAGAGATGATGTTTCTACTGTTATAATCTAATTTTATAGAATTATGAGATTTGAAGGCTAAAAATAGAAACAAAATAGTAATACTCCCTTCTGACCATAATGAGAATTGTTTCTAATTCATATTAATATCCTTAAGTTATTCTATGTTCATTCTAAACAACTACTTTGGGATTCACTTTTTAAGATAACTAATTTATACCTTGACATTAGTTTGACTGTGCAGATATTCTAGTTTCAAATATGTAGTCACTGAGAAATTAGAGATCCCCAAATAAACTGCTTTCTTTTTTTTTTTAATATCTTATATCCTTTAGATAGTTTTCTACTCAGATGAAATATTTTAAAAGCATAAGAGAAAAGAGCAACTTCCTCTAATATGAATTTCTAGTGAAATATATTTCATTTTTTAAAAGCATTTATTTATTCATGAGAGACAGAGAGAGAGAGAGACAGAGACATAGGCAGAAGGAAAAGCAGGCTCCCTCAGGGGAGCTCGATGTAGGATTCGATCCCAGGATCCCAGGATCATGACCTGAGCCAAAGGCAGACGCTCAATCACTGAGCCACCCAGGTGTCCCTGTAGTGAAATTTTTTAAATACATTTCAAAACTTTTCTTTCATGTGGTGTCCATGTAACCTAGCCACAGAGTATGTAAGTAATCAACCTACAACTGGTAGGAATCAGATTGTCAAAGATTTTTATATTCACTTTGTAATTAGTTTTCTAGGATCTTTTAGTGCTATAGCACGATGGTTTTCTAATAGCTCCATGAAATTGCTGGAACCCCTATTCCTTGCCATATAATACACCAAATTTCTGTGACCTTACAGGGGACTTAGATTGTCATGGTCTTCTGTGGTTTGGGGCTCTTTTTCCTACTGAATTAATTTAGATCTGAGACTGACCATTCTTAGTTTTTCCCTGTTCTGCATCATGTTGAGCCAGTTAGAAAATTTGTTCTTTTTTTCTTAAGTTCCATTGGAAAAAAAAAAAAAAATCACTTCCAGAAGGCACTACCATGTGTACAAGTCTTAACTGAATTTTTTGCGATAGCAGAGAAATGTAATTAAGAAAGTACAAACATCTTAGAATGGAATGTCAAGAACACCTAGCTGCATGTTCTTTGATCTTGGGCTTCCAGAACCATGAGAGAAATAAATGTCTGTTGTTTGAGCCACTCAATATATGCTAATTTTGTTATAGCAGAACAAAATGGTCTGTCCACCATGCAGACAATGGGTAATAGAAATGTGAACTCTTGGGGGTATCTGGGTGGCTCAGTTGGTTAAGTATCTGCCTTCAGATCAAGTCTGGCTTTCAGGTCCTGGGATCGAGGCCCACATTGGGCTCCCTGCTCAGCAGGGAGTCTGCTTCTCCCTCTCCCTGTGCCTGCTCATGCTCGCTCTCTCTCTCTCTCTCAAATAAATAATAAATAAAATCTTTATTAAAAAGAAATGTGGACTCTTCATCTGCTTACAGTACAGTCTTGGCATTGTGGTTTTTCACAAGATTTTTTTATGCGTCAGATCTGTAGACTGGTGAAAAACCTCTCTGGTGTGTCCCTCAGGGGGAGGGTAGAGTTCTTTTGGCTCCTCTTTTTTTTTTTTTTTTTTAATTTATTTATGATAGTCACAGAGAGAGAGAGAGAGGCAGAGACATAGGCAGAGGGAGAAGCAGGCTCCATGCACCGGGAGCCTGACGTGGGATTCGATCCCAGGTCTCCAGGATCGTGCCCCGGGCCAAAGGCAGGCGCCAAACCGCTGCGCCACCCAGGGATCCCTTGGCTCCTCTTCCATAGTATGAGCAGCTGTATGCAGAGACCTCTCTGTAGTTATAATACTGCACAGTAAAGATCCCATCTCTTGTCAAGGCACAAAAAGCCCCACTGACTAGGGCCTCATTTGGTGTCTGCTGCTCTTCTGAGTCTTTGCGTCCTCAAGATATGTTTTCACTACTCTGAAGTTCTGTCTTCTCTCTGACACTTTGAGCTTCCTTTGTATTCTTTCAAGTATGTATGTGTGTGTGTGTGTTTGATCATTCTTTTCTTTTTTTCTCTTCTTTTTTTTCTTTTCTTTTTGTCAAAATGGTGATGGGAGAGGGAGACTCACATCAGTTGGGTCTCCCAGTTTGCCATATTGCTGGAATTTTGAGATCATCTATTTGACAAACAGGTTGCCAGGGCAGAAACTTTGGCATGGTTTTCTGCAGTGCCTTGAACATGGTGATTGTGTAATCTGCTGAGCTGTGGAAGACTCAAGTGATGGTACTGTCCTAGGTGATCCGATCCACACCATGCAGACATAGAGGTGTGGATTACAATGAATGGAAAAAAGGAATGTGTTTACAATCTGAGAATTTTAATAGAACAGAGGCATTTAATCTCTGAGGAGGAGATATTGCAGATTTACAATTTAAAGGAAAAGATTCGGGGCACCTGGGTGACTTCATCCATTGAGTGTCTAACTCTTGATCTCAGCTCAGGTCTTGATCTCCAGGCCATGAGATCAAGCCCCACATTGAGCTCCATGCTAGGCATGGAGTGAATTAAAAATAATAAATAGAGGTGCCTGGGTGGCTCAATCGGTTAAGCATCTGCCTTCAGCTCAGGTCATGATCTCCAGGTCCTGGGATAGAGCCCCACATTGGGCTCCCTGCTCAATGAGGAGTCTGCTTCTCCCTTTCTCTCCATATCTTCCCTCTGCTTGCACTCTTTCTCTCTGTCTTTATTGTGCTTTCTCTCAAATAAATAAATAAAATCTTAAAAAAAATAAAGAAAAAAAAAAAAAAAAGAAAAATGGGGCATCTGGCTGGCTCAGTTGGTTAAGTGTCTAACTCTTGATTTCAGCCCAGGTCATGATCTCAGGATTGTGAGATCAAGCTCCCAATGGGATTATGGGCTCAGCATGGAGTTAGCTTTAGATTCTCTCTCCCTCTGCCCTTCCACTGCCCCTAAGCGTTCACCTCTCTCTCTCTCTCTAAAAAAAAAATAATAATAATAATAAAATTTTTAAAAAGAAATGAAATGAAAGAAAGAAAGAAAGAAAGAAAGAAAGAAAGAAAGAAAGAAAGGAAGAAAGAAAGGAAGAAAGAAAGAAAGAAAGAAAGAAAGAAAGAAAGAAAGAAAGAAAAGAAAAAGATTCAGCAAAGCAGGCAAGGCACAATGATTTGATTAGTCTTTTCAAAAAGGGCTGTGGCTGATTAGTCTTTATTTTGGTTTCTGAAAATACAACAAAAAATAGGTTATATTTGGCATACCACTAATTACACATCCACAAGGATTTTCTTGTAAATTCAAATATTTACTTGTAAATACAAATGTTTTAAAAAACTTACATCGGGACACCTGGGTGGCTCAGCAGTTGAGCGCCTGCTTTTGGCCCAGGGTGTGATCCTGGAGTTCTGGGATCGAGTCCCGCATTGGGCTCCCTGCATGGAGCCTGCTTCTCCCTCTGCCTGTGTCTCTGCCTCTCTCTCTCTCTCTCTCTCTCTCTGTGTCTCTTATGAATAAATAAATAAAATCTTTAAAAAAAACTTACATGAATATTTTTGGTGTTAGATGAAGCCACAAGCATACAGATTAATTCTGATTTTTGCTGTAAAACTTTTTATTTTTTTTAAGTTTTAATTTTTTTTTAAGTCATCTCTATATACAACCGTGAGATCAAGAGTCACATGCTCCACTGAATGAGCCAGCCAAATGGCCTGGCATAAGACTTTCTGAGCAAAATGTATTCACTGTCCTTAAGCTCATAATTTTCTATGGTTACATGTTATATTTTCTGGTAAGTCCAGATGTTTTCGATTGATATAATCATGACAATGGATACTTAATGTGCTCTTCTGTTTTTTTCAAATAATGTATAATTTAAAGAATGGCTTTCTAAACATATATGTTTTAAAAACTCAAAACTCACTTGTTTCTTAACATAGTTTATGTCCCATGTTCCATACTTTACTTTATATGCTAATATTTTTTTATCATCAGCCTCTTTTACAGGTTGGTATATATAAATGATGACAATATTATAACTCCAAACATGACGATGCTATAATTTCTATAATTTCTACATCTTAGTAAGTCCTGTTAATAATCTTCCATTATAAATTCCAATGACTGAGAGATTTTTTGTCCTAGAATCTATGAGTTGTTTATTGGCCATGTTGGAGGAAATCATGGAAGATACCAACACTAGGTCTAGCACCAATATTAAATGTTAATAAAGGTTGACTAATAATGTTGGGTGGTCAAGCCTGAGTTATAGTGATTCAGCAGGATATAAGAGTGGTATCTGGTTAGAGCATCTCAAGTCACTTCCCAATTTTATTTTTTATTTTAATTTTTAAAAGATGTTATTTATTCATGAGAGAGACAGAGAGAGAGGCAGAGACACAGGCAGAGGGGGAAGCGTGCTCCCTGTGGGGAGCCCGATGGGGGACTTGATTCCAGGACTCTGGGATCATGACCTGAGCCAAAGGCAGATGCTCAATCACTGAACCACCCGGCATCCCAAATTACTTCCCAATTTTAAATCTTCCATCCATCCCTCTCACTTTCCTACATCTTTTTTTTTTTTTTTTTTTTGAAGTAAGCTTTAAGCCCAATGTGGGGCTTGAACTCATGACCTTGAGATCAAGCTTCATGCTCTACTGACAGAGCCAGTCAGGCGCCCTTCAATTTCCTACATCTTTTATTACACAGGTTACGGTCTAGAACTCAAAGTTCAACTAGCCATTTTACAGAAAGGAAAAGATTGAATAGCAGACTCTTGTCTCGTACTTGAGATTGGTTTTAGTGATCTCAGTATAGAAATGAAAAATAGATGGGAATTCAAGTGAGCTCTGTGTGGGTTTTGAATTCTAGTTCTGTGGGTTTGCTACCCAGTGAGCTTGAACGAATTGTTTAGCCTGTTGAAGAAATAGGCATGATGGGTAAGGCTGATGAGTTAATGTAAGGACCAAATGAAATCATGACCATTAAGGCAGTGCAATCATCTTAACACATTCCTCATTTTTCCAGCATAGTTCCTAGCTTTCTCATATGTTTAGATATTACTGTAAAATCTGTCCAGAGAATCTTATTTTGAATTTCATTCAACACACATTTAAAGATTTTACTTATTTACTAGACAGAGAAAGAGAGAGAGAGAGCAGGAGCAGAAGGAGGAGCAGGGGGAGAGGGAGAAGTAGGCTTCCCACTGAGCATGGAGCCCAATGTAGGACTTGATCCCAGGACTCTAAGAACATGACCTAAGCTGAAAGCAGATGCTTAACCGACTGAGCCACTCAAGCACCCTCAGCAGATATTGAATAGGTACGTATTATCTGTCAGTGCATGTTACACAAGAGTAAATACCACCAGTTCTCAGGAATAGACTGTGCCTGAAATCGATTTGTCTCTCTTTAACATATTAACTTTCATAAATGAATTTGCATTTCAAGTGGGCCTGTATTGATTTACCCACAATGTTTCATGTCATCCCTCCCCTGACCCAGGTCACATGTACTTCCGAGTGGACAGGACCCCATCAAAACCAGAGTCTCACTAGGGAGAGAGCAAGGCTAGGGCCCATCTGCAATGCTGGTAGTCAGGAGCCGTTTACCAGAAGGGCCTATGAACAGGCCCAGCTAAGGAATAAAATCTGACTGACCCTACCTTATCACTTCTGTCCAAACATCAAATCAAGCAAAAAAAAAAAAAAAAACATTTGAAAAAATGGAGACAGTACAAACAATTAGCAGAGGACAAAAATAACCCATTGCCTGGATGAAGAAGGAAAATGAGAAGCCTCTACGGGAGGAGATTTAAACCTGTCCATGATGGCTAAACATGCCATGCATATGACCAAAGATCAGTAGGTGAAACTTTCAAAAGTAGGAGTTGTTTTGTTTTAAATATTTTATATATTTATTCATGAGAGACGCAGAGAAGCGGAGACATAGAGAGAGAAGCAGGCTCCCTGTGGAGAGCCCCATGTGGAACTTGATCCCAGGATGCTGACATCACAACCTGAGCCAAAGGCAGATGCTCAACCACCCAGGTGCCCCTCAAAAGTGGGAGCTGAATGGGGTAATCATGTTTACTGGGTAGAGTTTCTATTGTGGAAAGGGATTTTGGTGATGGTTATACAACAATGTGACAGTATGTATGTATGTATGTATTTATTTTTAAAGATTTTTAATTTATTTATTAGAGACAGAGAGAGACAGGCAGAGGGAGAAGCAGGCTCCATGCAGGGAGCCCGACGTGGTACTCGATCCCAGGTCTCCAGGACCATACCCTGGGCTGAAGGCGACGCTAAACCGCTAAGCCACCGGGGCTGCCCTGTATTTATTTTTTAAAAAGATTTTACTTATTTATTTATTTATTTATTTGAGAGAGAGGGTGCATGCGAGTGGGGAGGGGCAGAAGAAGAGCGAGAATCTCCAGCAGACTCGACATTGAACGCAGAGCCCGATGTGGGGCTCGACCCTACCAAGATCATGACCTGAGCCCAAATGAAGAGTTCCATAATTAACCAAACATGCCACTGAGGTGCCCCACAACATGCCGTTATTTAATGCCACTGACTTGTACACTTAAAAATGGTTAAAATGATGTACGTATTATCTCTATTTTATCACAACAAATATAAATTAATTAAAAAGCACAATGCAGATATTATACATGCCTTCCCAAGAAAGTAGAAGTTGGCTGGTTGAATCTGGGGGTTCTCAGGGAAGCCATCTCACTTCCTTATTTCTATGGCTAAAATACTGCACTGCAGTTCTTTTTTTTTTTTTTTTTTTAATTTGTGAACGCTCATGTAGATGTTTGTTTCTGCTTCTTCTGATCTACTCCAATTCAGAGAAGTCAGAAGCTTTGTATGTACAGTGTTGTATGTGGACCCTAACAATGCACTTTCAGACTCATTCTCTGATGATCCACACCACACTGGACACGTGTTGCAGTTGATCTGCGGTTGATCTGCAGAACCCAGGAGGCATAAGCTTTATTTCAAGGATTTGGAGGCTCAGGCCTCCCTATAGTCTCCATATAAGCAAGACTGGGACCTATGTCTCCTGGGATGGACATTCTGTGGATACATGGTATTTTGACTTGTCTTTTACAGGCACGACACTAAAACTTTTGTGAGATGAGTGAAAACAGTCACCAACTGCATAAATGTTTGCCATCTCTGGAGGAAAGTAGTGATAGGTATGACCAACACCAACATAGTGGAAATTTTTACTTTCTACCCAAATAGTTTTGGCATCATATAGTCATGCTCTGAAAATAATTCAATGCAAATGTTGGATCAAAATATTTTTTATAAAGATTTTATTTATTCATTTGAGACAGGGAGAGAGAGAGAGAGAGAGCATGAGCCAGGGGAGTCAGAGGCAGAGTGAGAAGCAGACTCTAAGCAAGGAGCCCGATGTGGTACTTGATCTCAGGACCCTAAAATCACGACCTGAGCTGAAGCAGATTGTCACTTAACCATCTGAGCCACCCAGCCACACCAAGATCAGAGTAGTTTTAAACCAGTCTGAACTTGTGATTGTAGCTAGCAAATGCAAAAGGTTAGTCTGAGGGGCACCTCGGTGGCTCAGTTGGTTAAGCATTCAACTCTTGATTTCAGTTCAGGTCAAGATCTTAGGATTGTGAGATCAAAACCCTTATCTGGCTCTGCACTGGGTGTGGAACCTGCTTAAGAATCTCTCCCTCTCCTTCTGCCCCAGCTCTCTCTTTCTATACATAAAAAAAAAAAAAAAGAAAAAAAAAGTTAGTCTGAAATGTTAGGTGTCATTGGCTTAATCAGTCCTAAAGCAACTTTGCCTAATCTTGTCATCTTATCAAGGCATTCAAATTCCATATTTGTAAAAAGAGACAAAATTATTTATGCCCTAGAGTACCTGGCTGGCTCAGTCAATGGAGCATGAGGCTATTGATCTTGGAGTTCTAAGTTCAAGCCCCACGTTGGGTACAGAGATTACTTAAAAATAAAATCTTAAAAAAAAATTATTTATGCCCTGATTCATTGTTACATTTTACATGTGCAAAAAGATAAAACGGATTTTTTTAAAATTTTTTTTTAAATTATTTATTTATGATAGTCACACAGAGAGAGAGAGAGAGAGAGGCAGAGACGTAGGCAGAGGGAGAAGCAGGCTCCATGCACCGGGAGCCCGATGTGGGATTCGATCCTGTGTCTCCAGGATCGCGCCCTGGGCCAAAGGCAGGCGCCAAACCGCTGCGCCACCCAGGGATCCCCGGATTTTTTTTAAAAGTAACTTTGAAAAATAAATAAAAATAAATAAAAGTAACTTTGTTGGGTAGAAAATAAGGGTAGAAAGACTAAATTAATAATGCAAGGAATAAGATTACACACGTTTACATTTTCCCCTTGAGTAGGTGCTAAAGAAAAGCAGCAGTTCTGAAGAATATTCTAAGGAACAAAGCAATGAGGGAACCTGCTTAATTACAGGATTTATCCATAAGATTAAAGCTAAACTATAAATGAAACACATTTTCTGATCTTAAAACCTGTGAAATATTTTTTCCTGTAGATTTACATGAAGAATACATGGTATGATACAGTGAAAAATGTCCTTGGCAACATTTACAATAGACACAAAATCATGTGTCTTTGATAACTTTTAGTAGAGGCCAGTATTATATCATCAAGCACGTTCTACAAGGGGTCACTGCAAATCTATGTTCTGAAGTCTCAATTCCACATGTAGTAAAAATAACGGAAATGAGATACAATTTGAGCTCAAATTCACTGTCAAAGTCCATCGAAAATGCTTAAAGTGGTTATAGTAAACTTTACCAAATCCCAAGAGTATGCAGATAAAAAACTGATGTATATCAGACTCTGTAAGGAAGGGGTGGGAGATGGAGCAATACACTTACCTATTAGAGCACAACATAATGGGTAGGATGTTCCGGGGACTGGGTTTACCCTTAGGCAGACACAGTTAAGGAGTGAAAGTTACAGCGGGTTGGCTAGCAGTAGAATTCAGTGGACAGGTAAGCAGGGGAAATGCGAAAGTAGTTAGATAATGAATTGATATCAAAGTAGAGGGAGATTTTTTAATATCCTTCCTCCAGGCTCTCACCAGGACTTATTAATCCCTTTATGAAATCAATGACTTAGTTGAAGGTACAGAATTGTGATTGGTGAATCCATCATATTCGATATAAGTGCCAAAAAAATCTTGATGGATTGATGAGATAATTCTGGCAAGATCAAAGTGAATAGAGATGAAATAAGGTCATATATTTTCAAAGTAGTGGGAAGGAAAATACTATTCTGATTATTTTTCCCCAGCCTTTCTGTGTCTTTCTTCTGATTTCAGAAACATTGAGGGCCTGTTGTGTGCCAGGCACTGTGCTATGCACTAGGCATACAATGATAAATGAGGCACATGACCTAGTAGGGAAGACATGTATAAAAATTGCAGGTGGGGGGCGCCTGGGTGGCTCAGCCATTAAGTGTCTGCCTTTGGCTCTGGACATGATCCTGGGGTTCCGGGATCAAGTCCCACGTTGGACTCCCTGCGGGAAGCCTGCTTCTTCCTCTGCCTATGTCTCTGCCTCTCTCTCTCTCTCTCTCTCTCTCAAATAAATAAATCTTAAAAAAAAAAAAAAAACAAAAAACCTTCAGGTGGTGTGACTGGCTGGCTCACCAAGTCACATGTTGACTCTTGAACATGTGATTCTTGATCTCAGGGTCATGGGTTCAAGCCTCACATTAGGCTCTATAGAGCTTACTTGATTTTATTTTGTTTTTTATTTTTAAAATATTTTATTTATTTGAAAGAGAGAGAGAGAGAGAGAGAGAGAGACCACAAATGGAGGGAAGGGCAGAAGGAGAGGGAGAAGTAGATTCCCTGTGGGGAGCCCCATGCTTGATCCCAGGACCCCCAGGATCATGACCTGAGCCAAAGGCAGATGCTCAACCTCTGAGCCACCCAGGTGCCCTGCCCTCATCCAACCTTAATTACTTCCTTAGAGGTTCTAACAACAAATGCTGCCACCCTGGACTCCCACATCTTTTTGTTGCTGTCCCCTTTACCAGTATAATAGCGTTCTCCAGAGAAACAGATACATAGAGATATAGATATCTTATTGGTCTATATATCCTATGGTTCTGTTTCTCTTCACAACCCTGGTACTTATGGCCTCCATGGTCACAGGAGCCTGCAAGAAGTCCCACATCCTGCTGACTGCAAACTAGAGAACCAAGAAAGTCACTTGTGAAATTCCACCTGACTCCAAAGTTCTGAGATCTAGGAGCACCATCATCTGAAGGCAAGAGATGATGGATGTGCCAGGTCAACAGAAAGCAAAGTCACCCTTCCTCTACCTTTTTGTCCAATGTTGCCCTCAATATATTGAATGATACCCACCTATATGAGTGAGGGCCATCTTCTTTACTCAGTCTACCTATTCCAAGGCTAATCTCTTCCAGAGACATCCTCAGACACACCTGGAAATCACATTTTATCACCCTTAGTAGAGTCAAGTTGACACAAAATTAAACCATCACAACTGGTTATATGGTAGTACTGCTAGTGAGAAGAAGGATTCTGGGGAAATCTTCTGATTTTAAGAGAAAGCAGGCAAAATCAGTTTAAGATACTCTAAGATAGGGATCCCTGGGTGGCGCAGCGGTTTGGCGCCTGCCTTTGGCCCAGGGCGCGATCCTGGAGACCCAGGATCGAATCCCACGTCGGGCTCCCGGTGCATGGAGCCTGCTTCTCCCTCTGCCTGTGTCTCTGCCTCTCTCTCTCTCTCTCACTGTGTGCCTATCATAAAAAAAAAAAAAAAAAAAAAAGATACTCTAAGATACTCCAAGCCAATGGAGGCATATGTGCGGTGAGCAGTTTGGATATATAGGTGTTTGCTTCAAGAAGAATAATGTGGAGTGAAAGTACAGGGATGGGGGAGGTCAGCACTCAAAGCCATAGTGGAGAGGGTCACCTGGATAGTCAGGTGTAGAAGAAGGCAAGAGGATCAAGGATTGATTTGTGGGAAGAAACCAAGCACGGAAACACCAAAAAAACTATTGTTAAACATCTTATTATTTCATTTTAAGTTTAGGAGAAAAATTATATAGAAATACTTTTGATTTAATAATTTATATTTGTTCACATCAGATTCTCACCCTTATTCTTAGTAATTTTGTATGAGCACATCCTCACCGTTATTGCTGACTCAAAGTGATATTTTTGCTAATAAATGAGAGAATCCTCTGGAAGGTGCTGTAATGAGTAAAGGATTGTACTTAGCTGTAAATTTAACCTCTGTAACTCCAGCTGCAGAATGAAGTCATTTATTATAGGGAAAAATTGCTGGCTCTGGAGGAGAAGACAAATGGTTGCCTCTTTGCCCTAGTTTAAATAGGATGATGGCCCTAGCATCGTTCCCTAGAGACAAGGTCTGTGCTTTAGAGGCTCCTGGCAGCCATTAACAAGGCCAACTGTGATCAGGTTGCTATGGGTGCCAAATGGTTTTTCTTATAGGGTGGGAAGGGTTCCTGCCTGTGCTCTGGATCAAGGGATCTGTCTCCAGCCCTCTTTATGAGGGCTAAGCTTGCCTACAAATAAAAAGCAAGCTAAATAAATAATGAGAGAAGAAAATATTGCAAGACTGAAGGAAATCTCTTATGAGCTAACATGAACTGAAATGAAAAATGAATATCAAGCTTGAGTGTATAGAGACTACCATCCTAAAGCAGGTGATAATGCATTTGAAGTTAAAAGTTCACAGAGGGTGGTGGGGGGGGGCACCTGGCTGGCTCAGTCAGTAGAACATGAGACTACATCTTGGGGTTTGTGAGTTCAAGCCTGACGTTGGGCATAGAGCTTACTTACAAAAAATAGTTAAAAGATCACCTCTTCCAAATCATGGTAGAGAGTGTGTAATCAGTGTTCCCACTGGTATATAGGACAATACAATAAAAAGCATGGGATAGAAAGCCAGTGGCTGAGGAAGAAACCACCTTGTTTATCCCTAATGCTTTTTAGTTGTATCCATTAGTGACAGGCTTCCTGAAATGAGTAAGTCAAAGCTATAATAGAAATGTTTCTCTGCGAGGCTTCTTTGACTTGGATAACCTTGATTTTTTTTTTTTAAGCCTAGAGGAGAAAGTCTAATAATACCTTTCTCTAAAAAGCAAAATATTTATCAGTTCAATTCTTTTTTAAAGCTATTATCACCACAAATAAGCATTTCCACAGGAAATCAGAAGCAATAGCAAAATTGCATGCATTTTGGAGTACAAAAAATATTATAAAGTTGAAAGACAACATGTAAGACCATTTCCATTCAAGTGTACTGCTTTTGGCTTAAAGATTTTATCTAAGTTAGATATAAGGGATATATGTTATGACACAGAAAATCTGAAATTAAAACCCAAAATAATGCCATTTAACATGGAACAGGATCAAGTTTTTCTTCTTGAAGTTCAAGATATTCCTGTGGCATAATCATGTTAGCCTGAAGGACTGCTTCATACATAGGATAATCATCTAGGAACTTGACTTGTAATCAGAAGTTCTAATGTACATTGTTCTACAGAAAGTACCTCCCATCTAATTAATGCAGAAGGCTTCAGAGAAACTCTATAATGGATGGAATCCTGATTCCACTGGGAAGCATACATTATAACAGCAAACACTAAATGGGTAAAGGTAGTGGAGAGAGAAGGAAATATACCTCAACAGAGGGAAATGTTGGGGCATCCTGCTGCCTCAGTCTCTGGAGCATGCAACTCTTGATATCTGGGTTGTGAATTCAAGCCCCAAGTTGGGTGTAGAGGTTACTTAAAAATAAAAAAAAAGAGGGATATATTTAAATATGTTTTTAAAAGATGTGCTATTTTTTGAGGGGGGAGGCAACAGCCTGGCTCAGTTGGGAGAGTAGGTGACTCTTGGTCATGTAAGTTTGGTCCCCCCATGTTCGGTGTAGAGATTACTTAAAAACAAAATCTTAAAAAATAAAGATATGCTGTTTTAGAATCTTCTACAATAATGTCATGGAAATGACCCTTGGTTTACATGGGAAGAAAGTAAGGAGTTGTAATGTATTAAGAAGTACAAGCAGACACTGATGGATTATCTTGGGGAGAGTCCAAGGGTGGAATTGTTGAGATTTCTCTTGCACCACTCTGGGAAAGTACTGTATGGGACAAATGTAACAAGACAGAATTATATTCCTGGTATATTCCTACATGTAAGGTAAGATATTTCTGCCCAATCTATCCTTCAGAAAAGGAATTTCCATTACAGAAAAGTTCTTATGATACAATTTCTCGATTTCTCACTTTATTTTGAATGACAAATTGTACTGGTGGAGCTACATTACCTTCCATCTTTGGGCCTCAAGCTAGTTTTGAATGCTTCTAGAGGTCACTTAACAAATTAGAAATAAAGGATGCTAAAATATTATATATCAATTTTTTTGAGATTTTATTTTTTTTAAGTAATCTACATTCAAGGTGGGTCTTGAACCTACAACCCTGAGGTCAAGAGTCACATGCTCTACAGACGGAGCCATCCAGGTCCCCCTCAACTTGTTTTATTTTAAAGAATTTGTTCCTAGAGATATTTGCTGTCTTTGTAAACAAATGTCATAAAAGGTAAAGCAAGTGTCATGTTGTGGCTCACTCAGCTACACATCTGTAGGAAGAATAAATAATCTTGCTAATGTTATATGAATGACTATTTGTGAGATGGGATAAAGATTCCAATGTCAGTATCACGTGCTCAAGAAGAACTATGTTTTATTTTTTTACATTTAAAAAAAGTAATCTCTATCCCCAACGTGGGGCTTGAACTCACAAGGCTGAGATCAAGAGTCACATGGTCCACTGAATGAGCTAACCAGGTGCCCCCAAGAGCACTATGTTTTAAACAATTTAAAGAGAAATAAAGATGATGGGCTCAGAAAAGTAGATAAAGGAGTTTAATGGCTCTGGGGATGACAAATGAATGTGTTAAGAGGAAACAAAATTGTTTCATGAACTGAGTGGTAATAAAATAATATTTCTAAGTTATTATTTCTAAATTTATTAATGTAAGTAAAATATGTTATGTTAAATAAGCAAACATATGATCCAAAAGTGTGTAGGGATACCTGGATGGCTCAGTTGGTGGAGTGTGTGACTGTTGATCTTGGGTTCCTGAATTTGAGCTCATTGTTGGATGTAGAGATTATTTTTTGTTAAAAACTTAAAAAATAAATAAATAAAAGAGTTGACCAAAAACCCTTTAAAATAATCTTATGAGGGGGTGCCTGTGTAGCTCAGTCAGTTGAGTATCTGACTCTTAGTTTCAGCTCAGGGCATGATCTCATCGGTCATGAGGTCAAGCCCCATATGGGTTTTGTGCTTAGCAGGGAGTCTGCTTGAGATTCTCTCCCTCTGCCCCTCCCCCTACTCATGTGCACACGCACTCTCTCTCTCTCTCTCTCTCTCTCTCAAATAAACAAATAAATCTTAAAAAGAAACCAATCATATTGGGAAAATGGGATATTACCTTATATAGTAATATATACTACCTACTACTACTATACCTTATATAGTAGTCCCATATACTACATAGAGCAGAGATTTTCTCAAAATTCACTGTAGCCTGGAAGAGATACATGAGCCTCCTTCCTTTTTCTGAACTTTATAACGGTCTAGTGGGACCCATATATATTGAGAGAAAAACTGGAATACTCTTGATCAGGAAATCTGGTTTCTGGTATGCCTCCTATAGCATAGCAGCCTCTTGAGAGTTTGGGTAGCTTTTTGTTTTCAAGGCCCATCATACTTAAGGTAGATTATTTATTGGAGTCCCAGATCTTTTAATCTGCAAAGAAAAGCTGAGAATCAAAAAGAAATTTACCATCTACTATTTTACTACTTTAACTTTCTTTACATCTACTGGAAGGGTATCAATGCTATTTTTATTATTGTGAGGCTTATATATGAAGATGTTACAGTTTAAAGATTTTATTTTATTTATTTATTTTTAAACGATTGATTTGTTGTTTAGAGAGAAAGAGCATGGGCAGGAGGGGCAGAGGGAGAAGAGAGAGAGAATCTCAAGCAGATTCCCTGGTGAGCACAGAGCTGGAGGCAGGGCTCAGTCCCAGAACCCTGAGGTCATGACCTGAGCTGAAATCAAGAGTCAGATGCTTAACTGACTGAGTCACTGAGGTGCCCCTTAAAGATATATTTTTTTTATTTTTTAAAGATTTATTTATTTATTCATGAGAGACACAGACTGAGAGAGAGAGGCAGAGACACAGGCAGAGGGAGAAACAGGCTCTTTTGCAGGGAGCCTGATGTGGGACTCAATCCTGGATCCTGGGATCATGACCTGAGCCGAAGGCAGGCGCTCAATCGCTGAGCCACCCAGGTGTCCCAAAGATTTTATTTTTAAATAATCTCTACACCTTAGGTGTAGAGATTCTACAACCCCAAGATTAAGAGTCTCATGCTCTGCTGATTGAGCCAGCACTGGACTTCCAGGCATACTAGCATTTTACATTTTTAATGTATTTTATTCATACAATCCCCTCATATGGGTAGGGTTATGTTATTTCATATGTGGTAATGGGGTAAAAAGGTGAAGTAACGTCATTGTGGTCACAGAGCCAGTGAGTGGCAGAGCCAGGTGATATACACCAAGCTGATGATTCCAAAATTTGCATTCTTTTTTTCTTTTTTAAGATTTTATTTTTTTCAGAGAGAGAGAGAGAGAGAGAGAGCATAACCACGAGCAGGGGGAGGGGCAGAGAGAAAAGCAGACTCCCCATTGAGCAGGAAGCCTGACACAAGTCCCAATCTCAGGACCCAGGGATCATGACCTGAGCCGAGGGCAGATACTCAACCGACTGAGCCAGGTGCCCCAAATTCACATTCTTTTTTTTTTTTTTTTCAAGAGGCAGAGACAAAGGCAGAAGGAGAGGCAGGCTCCCTGTGGGGAGCCTGATGTGGGACTCCGTCCCAGGACCCCAGGATCATGATCTTAGCTAAAGGCAGATGCTTAACCACTGAGCCACCCAGGTGTCCTCCCCCCCCTTTTTTAAACAAAAAGATAAAGCTAATCTTTCATAAAGAAAGTAATTTACCCAACACAGTGCTATTAAGCTGGAAGTCCAGCTAGAAAATACTATAGGAAGTTCATGGGAGCTATCCTATAAACCTTCCAAGATCTAAAGCCCATAAGGAAAGCAGAGGTGTAACTTTGCAAAGACAACTGATGAGTATCTGAACAAGTGACGATTAGTCTGGCTGTGCTGTGATTACAACTAACCCTAAAATCTCAGTGGCTTAGGAGGAGAGGGTTATTTTCCCCTCACGTAAAATAACCACTGAGGTTTGGTGAAGGGCTCTCTCTGGTACCTAGACTAAGTGAGCAACCCTACCCAGCACTGTGGTAGATGGAAAGGGAGCACATACAATGATACACTGGCTGTTAAAACTTACACTCAGGGGTGAGGTATATAATTTCTGTTCACATGTCATTGGCCAGAACAAATCACATGGCCACATCTGATTCATTCCTACCAGGTGCCCAGAGGGAGGATAACAAAAATTTGGTGAACAGCATTTAAGGATGGCCATGGTGAAATCTTCAGAAAAATTGCAATGAGAGGAACCTGGATGGCTCAGTTGGTAGAACATGCGACTCCTGATCTCAGGGTTGTGAGTTCAAGCCCCACATTGGACATAGAGCTTACTTAAAAGAAAAGAAAAGAAAAGAAAAGAAAAGAAAAGAAAAGAAAAGAAAAGAAAAGGAAAGGAAAATAGAGGTAAAAACCACTTAAGAAAAGTTGTGGAGTGAGGAATGGCATTGGGGCTTATAATTATGTGGATGCTGGATGACTTATTCATAATGGTGGTTAAGAGGATAATAGGGCTTAATGTATGATTTTATAAACTGTGTTGCAGTCGTTGGCCAATTTATGCTGTGAGAAGTTTGCTGAAAAATTCCATAGGATCTCTCACTGGACATATTACTGGTTAGGTCACACCAAGGCATAAAATGGTTTGTATTAATCATTCTCCTTCACTGTCATCAGAAGTTCAGTCAAAATCCTACATGTTACTTCTTCTTTTTTAATGCTACTGACCTACATCTTTTTTTGTGTGTGTAAGGATTTTATTTATTTATTCATGAGACACAGGGAGAGAGGCAGAGACATAGGCAGAGGGAGAAGCAGGCTCCCTGCAGGGAGCGTGATGAGGGGGCTTGATTCCAGGACCCTGGGACCATAATCTCAGCCCAGGGCAGATGCTCAACCACTGAGCCACCCAGGTGACCCCTCTATGTTACTTCTAATTTTTTTTTTAAAAAGTGATTCTAATAGTTTTTCCTATTGCATTGCTATCTGCTGGCATTAGACCTAAGGAACTTCTTTTCTTATGAATTTATGTACAAACATTTCACACGTGAGACACGATCTACATATCGCTGTTTCTATAGTTTATTCAGTAGGATATCTAATTTTAAACTATTACATAAAAAAATGAACTAGATAACTCAAACATTTTTCATTACTGAAATAACCTCCATTCCAGGGAAAATCTGATCTTGTAGCTTCATTGTCCAAAAAGAACAGATCCCTCCCTTTGGAAAGCACATATATGAGAGGTTAGGTTGAGTTCTTCCAGAAGCTGAGCCTAAGACCAGGATTTAAGTACAAGGACTGTAGTTTATTTGGGATGTGATCCCAGGGAGAGACAAGGAAGGAAGCTAAAATAGGGTTCCTTAAAGAGGAGGTTACTGCTATGGGCAACTGAAGTTCAAAATTGGGGACCTCTGGGAAACAGTGTAGAACACAGCTGAGCATAGTCCTACCTGTATGCTGGGGTATTTTTTTAAAAGACCTTTTTTTTAAACTTATTCATGAGAGAGAAAGAGAGGCAGAGGGAGAAGCGGGCTCCCTGTGGGGAGCTCAATGTGGGTCTTCATCCCAGGACGCTGGGAGCATGATGTGAGCCAAAAGCAGATGCTCAACCACTGAGCCACCCAGGAGCCCCAACGCTGGGTTATTTTTAGACCGACTCCCTGATTCCTTGAGACTATGCTAAGACCATTAATTGCCTGGCACTTCTGGCCTATCTGCACTGGCAAAATGGGGTCTGGCAGCCAGAGGAAGTCCTTGGAAAGAGAAGCAGAGATGGGAGAGAATCATAGAAAATTAAGATGCCATTGGCCTGCTAGTAGGAAGCTGAATAGGGGTGTGGTCCCAAATGGAGCTCCAACACTGCCAGTAGAGAGAGGATCCTTGGGTTTCTAAGCCCATCTGCTGATACATCCATCTTTGACCCTAGATGCTAATCAGCTTTAAAAAAATATAAAAAATGTGGTGTCCTGTGAGAAAAGATGGCATCTTTTTAAAAGTTAGTGGTGGCTAGGTCATACACAGTGTGGCCCAGGTGTGAGCCTTCTGATAGAGATAGGGAAACTGGCCTATTTAGGACCAAGATTCTCTGGAGAAATCACTTTATTCATTTTTTTTTTTTTTAAAGTTATTGTTTAATTTTCTTTTTTTTTTTTTTTAATTTTTTATTCATTTATGATAGTCACAGAGAGAGAGAGAGAGAGAGAGAGAGGCAGAGAGAGAAGCAGGCTCCATGCACCGGGAGCCCGACGTGGGATTCGATCCCGGATCTCCAGGATCGCGCCCTGGGCCAAAGGCAGGCGCCAAACCGCTGCGCCACCCAGGGATCCCTATTCATTTTCTTTTTATTAGAGAGAGAGAGAGAGAGAGAGAGAGAGAGCGCACAAGCAGGGGAGCAGCAGAAGAAGAGGAAGAAGCAGAGCAGGGAGCTCGCTGTGGGGCTCCATCCCAGGTCCCTGAGATCATGACCCAAGCAGAAGGCAGATGCCTAACAGATTGGGCTACCCAGGTGCCCCTGGAGAAATCACTTAAAAAAAAAAAATTATTTATGCAAGCAGGGGGAGGGGCAGAGGGAGAGAGAGAAACCTCAAGCAGACTCCCCTCATGGGGCTAGATCCTAGGACGCTGAGATCAGGACCTTGGCCAGAAATCAAGAGGCTGTGGCTCAACCTACGGAGCCACCCAGGCTCCCCAAAATCACTCTGTGCATCAGCTGGTTGTGAAAGAGCTAAGCTCGGACAGGAGTGTTTCATAGAGCCCAGAGAAGGCCTTTTTAGGGTCATATTGACTTTTCACCTAGCAAATGGCCCTTACTTCTCCCTCCTTGAGAAAAGAGAGAAACAAGTTGATATTTTCAAAGGATTGGTAATGTTTTAATAGGATCCGTAGGCACACTCTAACAGTAGGTGGGGGATTGGGTGTTACCCAGAAGTTCTGGAATATCTCCGCTGGTTTGCCCTATAACAAGTAGTTCTGTAAGGCAGCCGATGAGAATTGTCTCGAAGCACCGACTTGTCATTATTTTCCAAGCCGATCCCCGATGATAGCAAAAAGTAAGGGGTTTGTCTGGGGGAGGGTAGCCTTCTCCTAAAAAACGAGAATTGCGGAAGTCATCCTAATTAAATTGTGGAAGTCGTCCTAATTAAACAGAGATGTGCCAGACTGGAGCGGGCGGCGGCTGCTTTCTCTCGGTGCTGGGTGCCGGGTGCTGGGTGGTGGGTGCTGGGTGGTGGGTGGTGGTGCCGCCGGGGGACCCGGGGGAGGCCGCACAGGTGGCCCAGCCTCGGGCAGGTGAGGCGGCCTGAGCGCGGCTCGCGGGTGGGGCCGGGCCGAGTCCTGGGAGCGCCCCGGCCTCCCGCCGCCGCCCGGCCTCCCGGTCCCGCGTCCCCGCCGCGCGCATCCCGCCCGCGCCAAGTCCTTTCGCTCTCTCGGGCGGGGCAGAGCGCGTGCTCCTGCCGCCCTCGCGCCGTGGGCAGCCCGGGGTGCGCTGCGCGGAGTGGCCTCGGCGCCCGGGAGCCGACGGGGCGGAGGGCGTCCCCGGGCCAGATGCGGTCGGGCCCGCTGGTCCCTCGGGGCCCCGCGCCGCGCGCGCGAACTCGGGGGCAAGTTGTCGCAAAGTTTCCGAGAGCGGCGTGGGCCCAGCGAAGCCCTGGGCGGGTGCGGGCGCGGGGGGCGCGGGGGGCGCGGGGGGCGCAGGGGGGCGCGGACCCGCGCTCCTCGCGGCGCCTTTGTTCTGCTCGGGGGCGCAGCGGGGCCGGCCCGCCGCGACGTCGCGTCCTGCTCCTCGCCCCCCGCCCCGCCGCGACAGCGCCCCGAGTCCCCACGCCTCCTTCCCCACCTCAAACTTTACCCACCCGCCAAGATCCCAAGTGTGGGGACAGCCAGAGGGTGGAGGGGAAGGTGCGCGACGGGCCGGATGCCTCCCGAAGGCGGGGTGTTTGCTTTGGAATGTCTGGGTTTTGCTCCCGCGCCCAGAAGCTGCTTCCCCACGCGGCCCCCCATTTTCTCCTTCCCCCCCGCCTCCCGGCTCTCCTGCTCTCCAAGTCTAGTTGAATGTGGGGGGGAAAGCGAGCGCTGCTCGGGGTCCCCCAGGGAGCTAGTGCGGTGGCCCGGAGTAGGGATGAGGGACGAGGGATGGGGCGAGGTGAGGATGGGGGGGGGGGCTCCCCGATTCTGGAGGTCGGGGAACGAGTGGTAAAGGCCCTGGCGAAGGATCTGGGATTGTTCTGGGCCCGAGACACCTGATTTGCCCAGGGCAGGGCAGTGGGCGAAGGGACGGAGACCGGGGATGCTCGGAGGGTACCAGGCGCGCCAGGGGGGAGAAGACGGGGGGCGGCGAGGGACCCCAAGGCGGAGGGTCGGGGGCGGAAGGCTGCGGCCAGGGCAGGGCCGCGGGGGTCACGGAGCACTGCACGCGGGTCCCCTGAGCCTGGCCGTCGCGGTCTGGGGCTCGGGCAGTGCGGGGCGGGCGAGGTGGGCGCGACGCTCAGGTGGGACGGCGCCTCCGAGTCCCCGCACGAGCCCTGCTGCGCGGGCAGCAACAGGTAGCCCCGGGGGTGGAGGCGCCGCCGCCCCGCGCCGGCTTTGTCCTGCGGCTTGCAGTGCTCCCCCAAGGGACAGCGCTGGGGTGGGTGGGGTGGCTGGGGTGGCTGGGGTGGGGAGTTCTTTCTGGACACTTGGAGCCCCTTGGGGGTTCTTTTGGTGCGTTGGGTGGAGGAGGGTGAGTCTGAGCGTCGGAAAGAGGATGGAGAGCCCAGGGTGCGCCCCACCTCTGGTAGCGTAAATGCGCTGATCTCGTGGGGTTGACCCCCTACCCTTCGCCGAGCGTCTCCCGGGAGGACGGGAAACTGACAGAAACTCGATGCCAAAGTGGATGGTTCGCATTGATTGGCAGGGAAAGTGCAAACAAAGAGGTGCATCTCCCGGAAACAATGATTTTGGAGATTCCCCCCCGAGACCCGCGCGCGTGGGGCGGGGGGGACGGCGTGGGGGGCAGGATAAAAGGGCGGTGCGCGGGAAGGGGCCGGGACCCGCATCTCCCGGGGAAAGTTTCGAGTGAGGTCGCGGGAGGAGAGGAGGTCGGGGCCGAGTTGCGTGGAACTGGGGACGGAGCCGCCCCGAGCCGGGCGGGAGATGCGGGGAGAGGGAGGGGGCGGGGAGGGGAGGGAGGGGAGGGGAGGGAGAGAGGAAGAAGGGGTGAGAGGGAGAAACCTGCCGCCGCTCGCCGCCTCTTTGTCTGCTCCGGGACTTGGAACAAAAGGGGGAACTCTGATGAACTCTCCTCCCCTCTCCCCCGGCGCCCGGGTATCTCCTCCTCGCAACTTTGCCGCCGCGACTTTCCCGGCTGTCAGGCCCCACGCAAGTGTCCGAGCGCCTCGCGGGCTGCACAGCGGGGAGGGTCCCTCCCGAGGGCGACGAGGCGGGGGCGGAGGTGAGCGGGGACCGAGGTCTGGGTTCCCTCTCCCCCCGGCGCTCCGGGCTCCCCGCCCTTCGGGGGACGGAGGCGTAGTCCGGTGGCGAAGTTTGGCTGGTAAGTTCTACCTCCTTTCCCTGTTTCCTCCTCTTTTGTTCTTTAACGAACTTGCACAGATTGTTTTATTTGTTGCTTTTTTAAGAGGCAACAGCCGGACAGGCCAGGCGTGGGTCGCAAGTGCCTCGTTACCGGAGGAGCTGGGGTGGGGTGGGGATGGGGGTGGGATGGGGGGCAAGGGTCTCTCCAGGGGGCATTGCCTCGTTTCCACCCCAGCTACACGCAAACGGCAGGGAACTTGCTGAAACGGATGGGGACCAGTCCCGTCCCCCCCCCCACCCCGCCCCGACTTTGGTCCTGCGAGAGAAAGAGATCGGGGAGGTGAGGGTTTCAGAACTTAACCGTCTGCGGAGCGCTCTGCAGAGCCAGCGCACAACACCAAAGCTGCAACAATAGAATGCAAGAAGAGGTTTGGGCTGCGGGGGAGTGGACACTTGCGTTTGCGGGCTGGGGGTTGGAGCGCGCAGGTAAGAGTTCCGAAAGTTTTCTTTCGGGCTGGGGGAGGGTGGAGGAAGCCACAGGTTCCCGACTGTCAGAGATGCAGGGATGGAGGGATGGGGCCTGGACCACTAGGTAAGAGTCGGCCGTCCCGACCGCCCCTTGCAGCCTCACGACCCACCCAGAACCGCCTATGCAGTGCTGGAGCTCTGTGATCCCCCTTCCCACTTAACACCCACCCCCCTACCCCTTCTCATTGTGTTCGATTAGAAAGGGGAACGCGAGCCCCCGGAGCTCCAGCAGTCCGCCCCGCCTTTTGTGTTTTAACCTTTTGTTTCTAGCTGCCACGCCCGCCCAAAAGAGGGATGGCTGAGGCTGCTCCTGCGGGGTGGAGAGGCAGCGCGATTCCCTCCTGATTTACAGGCTGGGGGAGACTCCCCAGCCGCTCTCCCAAGTAGCCTGGCTTTGCAGTCTCTGTAGGCCGGTTCCTGCTCAAGTGAGGGGACCACTCCAGAACTAGTAAACATGTCCACTTGTTATGAAAATTTTCAGCGCTTGCCCACTTTCTCGAAAAAGTTGTTTATCTGTCCCATCACTTGGGGAATAGACATTTAGGGACAAAGATGGGAGTGTGTCAAAAGTGGGCAAATGTAGTTTGCTCTGGCTGTTACCATGTGCTTGAATATTAGGAATGTGTGGAACAGGCTTCTCGAATTCAACAATGCAAATTGAGGTCATTATCTTCAGGTATGTTTTATGGGATCCGTCCAAATACCAAGGCAATTTATCACCTTCTCTACTTTCCTCTGCTGTCCCCACCCCTGAGCTTTCCTCACACCCTTGGACTTACTCACCTGCATTTTCAGTTTGACATGACTAATGAAGTATCAAACTGAATATGCTGTTAATAATTGGAGGAAACACCCAGACACAGTCTATTTTAACTTCCTAAAGTTATGATTTTGCCTAGTAGGGTAGAGAATATCCATTATTTAAAACTTGCTGCTAGAAATGATTCAAGTGCCAGAACTATGTATGTGACATCTATTATGGCTACGGTTACTATTCTTTTCTTTTAAAGAAACTGAGTGTGTAGGATGACTTGGAAGCTGACGTTACTTAATTTCAATTGTATAGGTGCAATTATTATTATCAGCATCTAGAAAGCATCACACGGAGCATTGACCTTCATGCTGCATTGTTCTTACTGGATCCTCCTATCCGTGAACATTATGCCAAGTACCAATACAGCATCAAGTCATTTCTGGATGGAAAGTTTTCAAACTTCTTCATTTGGAGTTACTTAAACGTGAGGGTGTTGGGATTTTTGAGGATGCCTTCCCTATGTGGATTATTACAGTTTGATGACTGATTCTCTGCCTCAAAGAAGGTACGTTTCTTTTTCAATACTCTACAGACATTCGTTTTGGGGCTGGTGGTTATTGCCATTAGAAAACTGTCCAACTGTTGCCTGATTAAAGTGATTTATGACTATGGATTTCCTGGTTTTGAATGGCTTTTTGTAGGTTCATTTTCATTTGGAATGATGATTTGGGTACTTCTGATGAAACTTTATTAATTTCTCAACGTGTTCTTCAACATTAGTACACATAGGAATGTGGGTTATAAAGTCACTAAGGAAAGTTATGTAACAGGGTTGGGTCCAATGAGCATGTGTCCTAGTTTATTTATGATTGTGTTTTTAAATATGGCAGTGGATGTTTATATATTTGCAGGACTTTAGTGGTTTGCATTATTTTTTTTCACCTTTGGTATTCCATTTTGGTGAATAGAATCCAAAAGTGGCCCGAAAGAAATGAATTCCTATTAATGGGAGTTCCTATAAAGTACAAGTTCTATCAGAATGAATACTTAACTATGTGTAACAGTGAAGACTGTAAATTTATTTAATCTTTATAGAAAACATCAAGTTTTTATAGCATTCATGAAGCATCTTCTAGTCCTTCCTTTAAGTCCTTAGGATTCATTTTTGTTAATCTCTGTGAGGAAGCAGTTAAGAGTTCACGTAAATACTGTTGGTAATAGAAAAAAGTATTTTGATCCAGTATTGACTTTTCTTGCTTTGCAGTTACTTGCCATGGAAAGTCAGAGTTTTCTTTGTTTAAGATAGGTTGATTTGAAATGACTCAAGTTGTCGGATTTGATCCTCAAAAATGATTCAAGTTTAAGGAGGTTTAAAATCCTACAGATGGAGGATATCACTGACATGTTACTTTATTGGGAAATGTTAAGATCTGGTCAAAGATGATAATTGGGAATTGGAAATATTTTTATCCTGCTGTAAGTTGAGAAAAATATTGTGATTTGCTTTTTTCTAGTTGTATAAACTTGGACAAACTACTTCACTTTCCTGAGCTTTAATTTATTGTCTGTAAAGTGAAGGATAGGTTAAAGAAATTTGAAGAAATTGCTTGGCTTTAAGATTTTGTAATTTGTTGATTGCTCTTGTAATTAGGGTGCATCTTCTCTTGTGAGATTTGTTTTTAAATTGTTGAACAGTAGACTTAGTGACATGGGAAACTTCTTATATATTAATAATAATTATTTCATGTGAATGCTTAGCTCAGGGAGTATTAGTTCAGGAAATATATTTTTAATTTTTTTGGAAAGTATACTTTCAGGAAAGTGTGCTATATGGAAATGCCAGATTTCCTCAAATATTTTTGACAAAAGTTATCTGCTGGAGTATTTTTTTTTTTTTTTTTTTTGGAGCTGGGGGTAGAGAGTGCAGTATTGCCTCTCAGAAGGTGTTTTACCTAGAAATGTCTGAACTGAGTGTGTTTGAATTTGTTCTATTGGCCACCCAGTGTGGGGGCTCAGACATGGGCTTGGAATGAAACAGACCTGAGTTTGAACCCCAGTTCAGGCTGGGATTCACTGTGATGCACCAGCTGCGGTATTGATTTCCTTGGGTCTCAGTTTCCTCAGCTGTAAGTGGGGATCATAATACTTAACCCGTGGGGTCATTGTTGGGAATATATTTTTAAAAAGCATATACATAAGAAAAAAAACCGGAAATAGGGATAAAGATCTATAAATATAGAATAAGAGGTACTATTGTTACCTTTCACAATGAATTGGCAGTGTCTCGATACTTCCAACTTTCTCTATTGACTGTTTTATAAGTTTCAAGCCACATTAACCAAAAATATTCACTAAAATATTCAGTCCAGTTGGATAGAAGTTTTTACATATTCAATTTTTTTTCTCTAAAAATATGTTCTGTTCGCTTTCTCTATCCATTTAAGTGTGGGTTAACACTTCAACAACATTTATTTGTAAGTCTTATGTGTATAAGCAATTGTTGAAGGTTATGGCTTCCACTTGGAGTATGTGTTCCTTCCATTTCCTGACACAACTTTCTGTAAATTGAGATAATAGTGAGTCTCTAGAATTGGTTTACTCAGATTTTCAATGCTAACCATGATGAGTAGACTTAGTTTTAAAATTTTTGTTCATTCACTTTTCAGCTGTAATATAAAGTGATGGTTCAGTGGTTTCTGGATGAGAAATCAAGAACTCTAGTGCATTTTCTGATATTAGTTTTTATAGAATGGTCCTTACTTAAATAAAAAACTCAGTATAAACAACATGCAGAAGAATAGCATATCATTATGTAATAAAATTTAAAGTCCTGAATTTTCATTTCTTAGATCTGTAATTTAGCAAGACATATTGCCTTTTCTGACTGATGATTTACTTTGAGGAAGATTATATTCATTTGCCCTTAGGAAGTTTCTGATGGAAATGTTAAGGTATGCTTTCTCTCAGTTGTAATTCTAGTTGCCTAGAAATGATAATATAAAGGGGAAAAAGTAGAATAAATAGATACTAAAATGGGAATTTTTTTTGAGTTGGATACAAATCTGTCTGTTTGTGGACATGATCAATTTTAATCAGCAGATAGTATATCATTAGTGTAGCAGCTACTAATAAACAATTTGTAATTACGGAGTTTAAAATGATAAATTCCATTACATTTTTATATGATGTTAATTCTTAAATTATAGCTAGATATACTTAATAACTCTACAAGAAATATCAAACTTTATAGCCTTGGTTATTTGAGACTGTTAATGTGGACTAGTTCCAATTACTGAAACAAGAGCAATATACCAAGGTGTTCACGATAAACTTGCATAGTAAGAAAATCTAAATATTCAACTCTGCCTTCTAAAAATGATGACTAGAATACATACTAAGCATCTTCTAAGTAAATAAAAAGCATTTATCTCACTTTAAACTTTATAACAAGTCTAGGAGGTGATTGCCTGCGTATTTTGTTGTATTTTGAGTACTGTTTCTACTTATTTATTTGCTATGAATTTCTTTAGGTTTATTAGGTGCTCCCAAATTTCCTTTGGTTTCTTCTTTATGCCCTCACATTGGCTGATTTTTAATTAATTAATTAATTAATTAATTAATTTTTTACATTGGGTGATTTTTAAATGCCAGACATTTCTAAGAGCTTTGGTAGTATTTGTACTCATTATTGTGGAAGACACAGGCGTTTAAGAATACATTTATCAGGAACCTATGAAACCTACTTTGGCCATCTATTCTTTCCTCATTCATTCTTTTAAGCAATATTTATTTAGTGCCTTCTATGTGCCAGGCATTGTTCTAAGCCCTGAGGATACAAAAAATAAAAATCCTGCACTCTTGGATCTTTTTAAGCAGTGGCAATAAAACAGATGTTAAAAAGTGGTAACTACTGTTAAGAAAACTAAACCAGGAGAGAAAGATAGGGAATAGGGGAGGGAAGGTTACAGTTTTTGATGAGTTGGCCAAGTATGACCTCATGGTAAAGGTGACATTTGAGGAATGATTTGAAGGAAGTGAAAGAATGAGCTGTGCCATGTCAGGTAGAGGAGCATTGGGGCAGAGGCATGACAAGTGCCTGGTTGTTATAATCAAAGACAGCAAGGAGTGGGTTAACAGCTGGGTGGTGGTGGGAGGTGAGATCAGAGAGGGAATAGGAATATGGTAGGCAGATCACATGGTTCTTAAAAGACCATCATAAGGACTTTGGATTTTTCATGGCTTGGGATGAGATACCATTGAGGGGTTTTAAACAGTGATTGACCTGCTATAATTAATGTTGCAATAGGGTGAGTGGAGACCTAGAGCAGGGCAAAGGGTAGACTATTTAAAAAGCTTTCTCAGGTATTAAGAGAGGATGTCAACTTGGTACAAGTAGTATGGAGGTGTAGTGAGAAGAGGTTGAATTGTTTTTTTTTTTTAAGATTTTATTTATTCATGAGACACACACACAGAGAGGGACAGAGACATAGGCAGAGGGAGAAGCAGGCTACCTTTGGGGAGCCCAATGTGGGACTGGATCCCAGAACCCTGGGACCATGACCTGAGCCAAAGGTAGACACTCAACCACTGAGCCACCTAGGTGCCCCAAGAGGTTGAATTCTTTTTTTTTTTTTAAGATCATTTATTTATTTATTCATGAGAGACACAGAGAGAGAGAGAGGGGCAGAGACACAGGCAGAGGGAGAAGCAGGTCCCATGCAGGGAGCCCGACACGGGACCCGATCCCAGGACTCTAGGATTGCGTCCTGGGCCAAAGGCAGGTGCTAAACCGCTGAGCCACCCAGGGATTCCCAAGAGGTTGAATTCTAAAGATATTTTGGTTGGAGAATTGTCTGGTGGATTGGATAAGAAGTATGAGAGAAAGAAAGGAGTCAAGTATGATTCTAAGATTTTTTGACTTGAGCACTTGAATGGACCAAATGCCAATGAACTGAGATGACGTGTGGGCTTGGTGTCAGGGAGACCAGGAGCTTAGTCTGGACACATTTAGACATATTTTTGAGCATGTAGGCAGTTTGATACACAAGTCTGTTTTTCAGGGAAGAAATCTGGAGAAGCAAATTTGTGCGTTAGATGTCATGAAGTGCCATTTAAAGCCATAATACTGGATGAGATCACCAGGGGAGTAAGTATATGAAGAAAAGAGGTACAGATTTAGGAGTGAGGAAGAAGAGAAGGGTCAAGTAAAGGATAGTGAGAAGAGCTGCCGTGGAGGTGGAAGCCCAGTGAAGAAAGTGTCTCTAGCAAGAAGGCAAGATCATCTCTGTCAAGAGCTGCTGATAGATTGAACAAGAGGACAATTGAGAATAGGGCTTCAGGTTTGGCATTTGGGAGGTCGAAGCTCAATGGTAGTCTTGGCTAGAGCAGTTTTGGTAAATGGTGAGAGATCACATCTTTTTCTCTATTTGTATGGTCTGTTACATTAACTTAAAAAAAATCTCATCTGTTCCAATTAGAATTTGTCCATACTTTATAGTTGGTAAAATGCTTTCACATGGGTCATCTTAGTGAAGTCTCATAGCAGCCTGAGGGAGATGGGATCATAATGTCTATGCTTATCTTACAGGAGAAAATATCAAGACTTAGAAGTAAAATGATTTCTCCAAAGTCCTCTAAATATATGATAGAGCTATCTTTATTTTTTTTTATTTTTATTTAAAAAAATTTTTTTTAAATTTTTATTTATTTGTGATAGTCACAGAGAGAGAGAGAGAGAGAATGAGGCAGAGACACAGGCAGAGGGAGAAGCAGGCTCCATGCACCGGGAGCCCGACGTGGGACTCGATCCCGGGTCTCCAGGATCGCACCCTGGGCCAAAGGCAGGCGCCAAACCGCTGAGCCACCCGGGGATCCCTAGAGCTATCTTTAAACTGCAAAACCCTTTGCCATTCACAGTAGGAGAGATAGTAATAATAAAACAAATTCCACTATAATGTGATAGAGGTGGTAATAGCAACATGTACAAAGTATTTAAATCAGAGAGAAAGTGATTATCTTTTGGGGTCAGAGAAGACTATCTCCAGTTGGGATTTAAAAGCTGCATAGCATTTTAGCATCTGGTCAAAGGGAAAGAACAGTCTAGGCTTGGGAAATGTGATGTGCAAAAACACTGAGGGATGAAACATGAGATGACAACTGGAATGCATTTGGGATGCTTAAGCTGCTCATGCTGACATGAGGAGAGTGGATGGGAAGTAGGGTGGAGTGATAGCAAGGGCTAGTTCAAGCTTGAATTGGAATATGGGTATTTATTTATTTATTTATTTATTTATTTATTTATTTATATTGTACTTATTTATTCATAAGAGACACACACACACACACACAGAGGCAGAGACATAGGCAGAGGGAGAAGCAGGCTCCATGTAGGAAGCCTGATGTGGGACTCGATCCCAGACCCTAGGATCATGCCCTGAGCCAAAGGCAGAGCACTCAACTGCTGAGCCACTCAGGCATCCCGAAATATGGGTTTAGTATAACAACTATTAGGTACCATCTTTTTAAAAAAAGTTTTATTTATTTAAGCAATCTCTACACCCAACATGGGGCTTGAACTCATGACCCTGAGATCAAGAGCTGCATATTCTACTGAGCCAGCCAGGAGCCCCTCAGTGCCATCTTAAATGTGCCTCATGCCATGCAAGGTAGTTATACACAACCTAGCTAGAAATGCCTGAACATATGTACATCACCACAAAAGCCCTGTCTTAGTCTGTTCTGGCTGCTGTCACTAAGTACTAAAGACTGGGTGGCTCATAAACAACAGAAACTTATTTCTGGCAGTCCTGGATGCTTAGATATCCAAGTTAAAGGCACCAGCAGATTCAGTATCTGGTGAAAGCTGGCTTCCTGTTCATAGAAGGCTAAATTTTTGCTGTGCCCTCACATGGTGGAGGGTCAAGGGATCTCCCTGGGATCTCTTTGATAAGAACACTAATCCCATTCATGGAAGTGCCACTCACATGACCTAATCACAATCCACAGCCTGCATCTCCAAATATCATCACACTGGGGATTAGGTTTCAATGTAGGAATTTTTTTGAGGGGGGGATATAAGCATTCAGTCTATAGCATGTATATCTTCAAGATGTTATTCATCCATTAAAATTAACGATCTATGTGAATCCTATACCATGGAAGAGGATCTGGTGACTATATCTCTAGTCTGTTTCAATCAGGATGCTTTTGGCTTCAAGTAAGAAAATACTTAACCAAAAGTGGCTTAAAAAGTAAGGGTTTTTATTATTTTATTTTTTTGGTTTCACATTAAAGAAATTTGGAGCCGTGCTACTGTGGGACTGGCTAATTTAGCTAACGTAGCAGCTCAGCAATGCTCTGTTTCCTGGTTAGCTGAATTTTTCCTTTCGGTTATGAGCTCCTGTAGTGTCAAGTGTTATGTCTCCACTTGGGAACCTAAGATAGGAAGGGTTGAATCCTTGTCCATATATATATATACACACACACATGCATACACACACACACACACACACACACACACACACTACCAATGCACACCATTTTTAGAACTTTATATCATGCCTGAAATATCCTCTGTGCCCATTTGCAGTCAATTTATATTCCCCTCCCCCCTCACCATTGGTCTCTTTCTGTCTCCTATAGATTTGCCTTTTCTAGACATTTCACACTTAAATGGAATTACACAATTAGTAGTTCTTTTGTTTGGCTTCTTTCACTTACCATAAAGTTTTTTAAAAATTATTTATTTATTTTAGAGAGAGAGAGAGAGTGTGTGCGCATGTGAGAGCTGGGGGGAGGGATAAAGGGAGAGGGAGAGAGATTTTTCAAGCATACTGAGCACAGAGCCCCACTGACCCAGGGCTCGATCTCTGGTCCCTGAGGTTATGACCTGAGCCAAAACCAAGAGTCAGATGCGTAACTGACTGAGCCACCCAGATGCCTCTTGCTTACTATAAAGTTTTCCATATTGTTGCTTGTGTCAGAAGCTTATTTCTTTTTATTGTTGAACAGTGTTCCATTGTATGGATATTGCACATTTGTTTTTCCGTTCATCTGGTGTTTTTCCGTTCATCATGTGGGTGGTTTCAACTTCTTAACTATCACAAATAATGCCGCTATGTACATTTATGCATAAGGTTTTGCATGGACACAAGTTTTTATTTCTCTTGGGTAGATATGTAGGCATCAAATTGCTGTATTGTATGGCAAATTTATATTCCACTTTTTGGAAACTGCCAAACTGTCTGACCAAATAGGGGTACCATTTTACAGGTTTGAGGGTTAACCAATGAGGTATCAGAGTTCCAGTATCTCCACATCCTGGCCTTTTGTAACTTTTTAAGAAGGAGAAAACTTCCAAAGAAGTCAAGAAGCCTTCCCAGGGCAACTACAGAAGCCGATGAGAAAAACTAGTCACTAAAAAGGGGCATGGGATTATTCTGAGAGGTGTGGGTTGATCCAGGAACACCTGGGACCCAGGAGGAGGCTCATTATGCATGTCAGTGCCCAGTTTCAGAGCAGTGTGGTGGCTGGCATGTAGGTGACCATGAAACTCAGCCATATGTCTGTGTGCCAGGCTAAAGACATATTAGTGGTATAAACATACAAAGCAGAGCCAAGTGCTGGGTTTATATGACAATTATGACTGTAAAGGTAGCCACAAACTCAAACAGAAATAATACATCCTATGGCAATTCAGGTTAGTTTTCTGTTTATCAGGGTAAGAATTTCTGAAAATTCACCTGTCCAAACGAATCACCAAACAAGCACAGCCTTGGTGAGTGACTCTGGGCAGTTGCTGAGCCCCTGCATTCCTTTCCTATGAAGTACCATGTAACTTCTTTTGGCATTTCAGTAACAGTTTTTTATAATCTTGGTTAAGTGTAAGTTAACAGCCACCGAATCCTTGGCTTAAGATATAGAAAGATATTTAGGCTATGTTAAGTGTTGGACAACTTGGCAGCCACGGAGCTAGGATGGGAAGAAAACAAAACAAAACAAAACAAAACAAAACGAAACCCAAGACTGTATTTTCATAGTCTACGTCATTCTTATATTAGTTCTTTTAAAATCTATTTTTTATTTTGAGTTTTAACATGCAATAAGGATAGGTAAACCCATCTATGTGTAGGATGTTGATGCTGGCCTCTGTTGCAAAGTCCACAACATGTAGGACAACATGGTTATTTCAGTGGAATGATGGAATGTCAAGTGATTCATGCTTGAACGTCCCTGAAAATCTGAAAAGCAAAATAATGTTTGAAATTGATTTCTGTGACACTCTTGTTTTTATTATTATTTTTAAAGATTTTAACTTATTTATTTGAGAGAGAGAGGGGAAAGCACAGGCAGAGGAGGGGCAGAGGGAGAAGGAGAGCAGATTTTCCCCTGAGCAGGGAGCCTGAGGCAGGGCTCGATCCCAGGACCCTGAGATCATGACCTGAGCAAAACATGGACCTTTCTCTGACTGAGCACCTAGGCACCTCAACACACTCCTGCTTTAAAATTTTTTTTTTTAAAGATTTATTTTATTTTTAATTTTTTAAAATTTTTATTTATGATAGTCACAGAGAGAGAGAGAGAGAGGCAGAGACATAGGCAGAGGGAGAAGCAGGCTCCATGCATCAGGAGCCCGACGTGGGATTTGATCCCGGGTCTCCAAGATCGCACCCTGGGTCAGAGGCAGGCGTCAAACCACTGCGCCACCCAGGGATCCCTGCTTTAAAATTTTTAAAAAATTTTCTCTCTTCAGATCTTTAAAGTAGATACCAGCTTAAATTATGATACCTAGAATTTTATAACTGTGGTCTTAATACTAATATGTTGAATTATTCGGTATCTACCTATAAGAATCCAAACAGTACTTCTCTCATACTGGGTAATTGATTCTAGAGATAGAGGCCAAGAAGAGAAATTTAAGTTTAAGTTTAATTATTGGTCTTGGTGGGTATGACATATACATCTTAAAATGTATGGTTTAGTGTCTCAGAGGAGGAATAACCATTACAGAAACCTGGGACATTTGTGCCACAGTATTTTATCTACCCTCTTTAAAAAAAAAAAAAAAAAAAAAAGATTTATTTATTTGTTTATTTATTTAAATAATCTGTACACCCCATGTGGGGCTCAACGTCACAACCCCAGGATCCAGAGTCCCATGCTCTACCGACTAAGCCAGATGGGCGTCCCGGTATCTTATACATCCTCTTATTTGATTTTCTCTCCAATCCCATGTAGCAGGTGTTAGTAACATTATCATTTTACGGGTGAAGAAATTGAGGCTCAGAGAAGTATTTAGCCCAAATAACCAAACTAGCAAATGGAACAAGGTAAATGTAAATTAATTGGAGACCAGCAATGTGAACAAGGTCAAGAGGAATATCCCCTTGAGAGATCCCATGCAACCAGATAGTTTATTTCTCATTTCATGTTGACATGATTTACTCTTTTTCTTAGAAAGGATTATGCTTATTTTTATAAAGATTTTATTTGTTTATTCATGAGAGACATAGAGAGAGAGGCAGAGACACAGGCAGAGGGAGAAGCAGGCTCCATGCAGGGAGCCCGACACGGGACTCGATCCCGGGACTCCAGGACCACACCCTGGGCTGAAGGCAGGGGCTAAACCTCTGAGCCACCCAAGATCCCCGACATGATTTACTTTTTAAAAAAATTTTTTTAAGAGGAGAGGGAGAGGTTATCCCTGGGTGGCTCAGCAGTTTAGAGCCTGCCTTCGGTCCAGGGAGTGATCCTGGAGTCCCGCATCGGGCTTCCTGCATGGAGCCTGCTTCTCCCTCTGCATGTGTCTCTGCCTCTCTCTCTCTGTCTCTCATGAATAAATAAATAAAATCTTAAAAATATAATAAAAGGAGAGGGAGAGAGCAAGAGTGAGAGAGGGGAGGAGGGGCAATGGGATGTGGGGAGAGAAGATCTTAAGCAGATTCCACACCCAACACAGAGACTGACATTGGGCTCCATCCCACAACCTTGAGATCATGACCTCAACTGAAATCAAGAGTTAGGTGCTCAAGCAACTGAGCCACCCAGGCACCCCGAGGTGATTTATTCCGCAAATACTGTTAATATATTTTGAGACCTAGACATTTAATCAGGCTTCAAGGGAGGATGGTCTGTTCTGATGTTGTTTTAAAATTCCTAAATGATTGTTTTAAAAGCGGTAGTTGAGAAGTCAGCATGATCATGAAACTAGTGGCATTCAAGAGTTTTACTTATTAGATTTTAATGGGATAGTGTCATTATTTGTAATAAATGCCCCAGAGAAGATATGTAACAATAATCCTAGAATCCCCATTCTGTAGCAAAAACAAACAAGCAAACAAACTAAACCGGTTTTTGGATCATCTGTTCATCTCATTTCTTCTTCAAGTCAGATATCCAAGGAAGAGCTTTGGGTAGGCTTGTAGTAGCTGAATCATAAACCTCACATGGAAGACTTCCCTATGGCTTCACTTTGCTTTGTCCCTGAACTTAGGCCTCTCTCTCCCTCTGCCCCTTGCCCCCATCTCCATCTTGATATATATGCAGAAGGATTTGTGCAGTGACATGCTCTTCATTCAAGACTCTCATTCCGCGCTATCTGCTTTGGTGAGCAGCTGCTCTGGATTGTAATGAGCCTCTTGGGAGATTTCTTGTCCTTTTCCATGGGGCCTAGATCTGAAGTAGGCCCAAGTGACCTGTTCCATGCTTTCCTTCCCCATCCCAGGATTCAATCTTACTAGCTTTCTGGATATTACAGCTCCATTAGAGGGAATAGGATGTCTTCTCTAAAAGCCTGTAGCAGAATGAGGCCAAGCTACACATGCTCTGCTTGCTTTCTCTTGGGTCTGGGTACACCCTGCTTGAACAAGGCCTTCTGCTGGTATGGGTTTGGGAGGCTTCTTGAGCCCCTGCTTTTCCAGCCTGCCTTGGAAGGAAGAAGAGAACTTGAATCTCCCTCAATACTGCACACCAGCAGGTCCATTGCCTATGCTTTTTTGTTGCTTTCATTTTATGTGAGGCTCATTTTGGACTGGACCTACATTTCCACAGCTCCTATTTAGGTTGGAAAGGGAACCTTAGGGAGTGAACTAAGCTATTAGAGAGAAAAACTGAGAACGCTGTCATCTCTTTTCATTGGGATACAATAAGATGTCAAAGAAAGAAGTTGTCTAAAAACTGAGAACACCCGAAGGTGGGCAGTTCTTGGCTCTCTGGCTCCGTGTGGTCACCCTGTGTTCCTACGTCTCTTTCTGTCTACCTGGCTCCCACCACAATGCCATGTACTTGCTTTGTGGTTTTCCATCTGGATTGCCGGGGTTTGTGTGTTCTTAGGCTTCCAAAGCCAGTGATGAGTTTAGGGAGTGCTGGCTTATTAGATCACCTCTGGAACTTAGCAGTTAACCCAGGCACTCAGAAAAGGGGCATGGAGTCTCCAGCCTCTTGTGGTCCCCATGCTATTTTCTGACTCCTAAGCTTTGCATCAGTTTGTCATTATTTAACTACTGATTCAACTTAGTTATCCAAATTCAGGGACTTGATGTACAAATTCAAATGTTTTATCTTTGCATATCCTGGTCTTTGGTGTCCCTGGTGGTTTTGTCACTGGCCTTAATTGAGCCTAGTCCTACCTACCCTGCTATTATTTCTTGTCCTTGCTTCTCATCTTTGTATCTCAGCCCTCCTGTTCTTATGGAATAATCTTCGATAATGACATGTTGCTAAAAAAAAAAAAAAAAAAAAAAGTCCTACAACTTATTTTTAAAATCAGAACTCTCCATTTGGTGTTATCCTGTCTGCTCTTCTCTCCAGGGCATTGCATTAAGATACTGACATTCCAGAAGTTCAGTGAAATACAGAGCCTCTCAGTCATCTAAAGAGAATGAAGTTGGGCTGAGTACCATGTTTATCAAATGTATTTTAGTGTTTTGATTCTTTGAAAACTGGTGATGGCTGAATAATATATGTGGTGGTGATTCTTTATGAACCAGACTATTTGATGAATCCACATAAGGAACTGTAACAAAGCAGCTGAAATAGGTTAGCTTTGCCTGGAGACCCTTTGGAGTGATGAATAATAGTAGGGCATTTTGTTTTGAACAAAATGCTTAAACCCAGAATGAACAATATTTAATTCTTTTTTCTTTTTTTTTTTTGAGAGAGAGAAAGGAAAAGAGAGAGAGAGAGCATGAGTGGGAAGGGAGGGGCAGAACAAGAGAGAGAATCTCAAGCAGGCTCTACACCCAGAGCAGAGCCTGACGTAGTGCTCGATTTCATGACCCTGAGATCATGACCTGAGACAAAATAAAGAATTGGGCACTTAACTAACTGATCCACCCAGGCACCTAGGAATATTTAATTCTGAGCCTAATTTACAAGCACTTGTTGATTGAAATGCTGTTGCTTGTTGATTGGATGTTTCATGGTATACATTTTTGTACCTTTTGAACTTAAACTATGTGACCACATTTTACCCAGGCTAAACAGGAAGATGAAACAAAAGAAGAGGAGGGAGGGAGAGAGGAAAGAAACTATTAATTACAGAGGTGAATAGGTCAATTAAGTAATATTATCAAGTCGTATGCTTATCTAAAGTACTTTGTGAAGCTCTTGGGATATAAAAGTATACAGTTAAAGGAACTATTCAGAGATGCCTATATGCTGGTCTTCAGGGAAATGATCTTTAAACCTGTCAACAACCCCATAAAGTAGGCACTGTTATCTACTTTTTACAAGTGAGGAAGTGGAAGCTGTTAATGTAGAGCAGGAGGTTGGACGCATGTGTCTGAATGCAAACACTGTGCCACTGTGCCCATTTTAGTCACCTTGGGCTGTTTTAACAGAAGAGTGCAGAGCAAGTGGCTTCAACAACAGACATTTATTCCTCTCAGTTCTGGAGGCTGGGAAGCCCAATATCAAGGGGTAAGCAGGTTCAGTGTCTGATAAGGGCTGTCTTCCTGGTATGCAGATCACTGCCTTCTTGCTGCATCCTTGCAGAGAGAAAAAGAGCTCTGGTCTCTTCACCCCCCTTCTAAGGGCACTAGTGCCATCATGGGGGCCCCATCCTCATTCAAACTCAATTGAATCATCATTCAAACTCAATTACCTCCCAAGGCCCTTACCCTCAAATACATCACATTGGAGATTAGGACCTCAATTTGGATGGATTCGGAGGGGGGAGACACAAGCATGCAGTTCATAGCACTTCCTCTTAAACCAACATGTATTATAAGGGATCTGTAAATATCCAGCATCAGCTCACCAGCAGAACCGGCTTTGAACAAAGTTGTCATATAGGGGAAATGTGATGGCTAGTATTTATAGTTCCCACCTTCTCAATTGCCTTCTCCTTTGCTGTATTCCATTCTTCCTTTTTTTTTTTTTTTTTTTTTTAATTCCATTCTTCCTTTTGTCATCTTTCCTTTTCTTGTTCATCTGGAGCAGTTAGGTCTCTCAGGATGTTATTTCATCTATCCATTTGCAAAGCATCTACCTTGCAACCCCTCATTTAAATATCACTGATACCTATTGTGGGTCGGGCCTGGACTAAATGCTGGGGATAGAAAGTTAAGCAAAGCGGGATATGGTTTCTGCCATCATACAGCCTAAGGGGAAGAGAGGTGTCTATGTTGTATAAAGTACATCTGGGGAACTTGACACACCATGTGTATATCCCTTACTAAATGCCCTAATATGTCTGGTGGTTCAAATTTTGCTTTCTTAAAAAAAAAATGACTTCTTGAACTTAACTTTCTATGGAATCATGATTTCCCTGTTTTTTTTTTTAATTTTGTTTGTGTTTTTTAGTTTTTTTTTTTTAATTTTTATTTATTTATGATAGTTACAGAGAGAGAGAGAGAGGGAGGCAGAGACACACGCAGAGGGAGAAGCAGGCTCCATGCACCAGGAGCCCGATGTGGGATTCGATCCCGGGTCTCCGGGATCACGCCCTGGGCCAAAGGCAGGCGCCAAACTGCTGCGCCACCCAGGGATCCCTGTTTTTGTTTTTTAAATTCACAGAATATTCATTAACACAACTCCACAGAATTAATCTTTTGACAAACATACATTTTGGAAATAATGACTGAAGTTTCTTTTATGAAAACTCAGTAACTTGACCATTTAATGCATAAACCACTACAAAATAGGATTTCAGTTGAATTGAACTGAATTCTGGTTGCAAATGTGCAGTTTAGTCCATAGGAGCAATGTGGGGAATTTTAGGCACAGTGACATGTCCTATTGGGCAATAATTTGGAGCAAGTTTCCTGTGTCTCTCAGGGGGTATCAAAGGTAGTTGCTCACTATAGCTCTGAAAAGACTGACCCCAAGACATGACTTCAACAAAAACAGAAACAAAAAGACTATGTAAGATCATAATGGAGTAGAATAAAAATGTGAAGGAGTGCAGTAGAAGAAAGATGATGCAAATAGGAGATCATTAAGAGCATCTAGAATGGAAAACCTGGGTGGCAGCCCTGGTGGCTGCAGCGGTTTAGTACCCCCTGCAGCCTGGGGTGTGATCCTGGAGACCAGAGATTGAGTCCCACATCCGGCTCCCAGCATGGAGCCTATTTCTCCCTCTGCCTGTGTCTCTGCCTCTCTCTCTCTCTCTCTCTCAAATAAATAAATAAAAACGTTTAAAAAAAAAAAAAAGGAAAACCTGGGTGGCTCGGTAGTTGAGCACCTGCCTTCGGCCCAGGGCATGATCCTGGAGTCCCTGGATTGAGTCCCACATTGGGCTCCTAGTGGGGAGCCTGCTTCTCCCTCTGCCTGTCTCTGCCTCTCTCTGTGTCTCTCATGAATAAATAAATAAAATCTTAAAGAGCATCTAGAATGGCTAAGTACTTAGATCCTTCTGAAGCTCTAGGATCATTTGAGAACATCTGAGAGAAGAGAAGCAGAGCTTCATTCAGGCCTAGGAGAACCATCCTAGTTTAGTTAGGCAACACGCACTGCATTCTCTGAAACTTGGGCAGAAGCTTTTCTGACACCCCACCATTTTGCCCCTACCTATGCTTAAGTTTGCAGTCATTTCAGCTTGATTCCGCAGAGGCTAGGTAGCTCTGGCTGGATAATGCCCCCACCCCACTCCTCCATGCCTTGCATGAGAGGAAATCCTGATACTTGGAAACTGTAGACATTATCCCATAAGGAAAATGATCTCTGCAGATGAAATTAAGTTAGGGATCTTGACATGGGGAGATTTTCCCGGGTTATCTGAGTGGCCCTAAATGCAATCGTAAGTGTCCCTAGAGGAAACAGGCAGAAGGAGATGTCTCCGCAGAGCAAGCAGAGCAAAAGGTGATACGAAGGGCAGAGATTGGAGTAATGTGGCCAAATGCTGAGGAATGCCAGCAGCCACCGTTAAGCTAGAAGAGACAAGGAATGGATTCTCCAGAGCCTCCAAACAGAGCACAGCACTGTCAACACCTTGATTTTGGATATCTGACCTCCAGAACCATGCGAGAATATTTCTGTTGTTTTCAGCCCTGGTGATTTGTTAAAGCAGCCCTAGGACATGAATAGGGGTTGCAGACTCCGAGGACGGGCAAAGTACTTGGCTTCTGTCCAGCATGCAAGTTCTGACCTTTGCAGACACTCAAATGCTTGAGTACTTGGACCGACTTCTTCATTGGTTCAGGACCTGAAGATCTTTATTTATTTACTTATTAAGATTTTTTTTTTTTAATTTATTGGTGAGAGACACAGAGAGAGGAGCAGAGACACACGCAGGGGAAGAAGCAGACTCCCTGTGGGGAGCCCAATGCAGGACTTGATTCCAGGACCCCGGCATCACTCTCTGAACCTTCAAGGCAGACGCTCATCTGCTGAGCCACCCAGGTGCCCCTGAAGATCTGTATTTAAATTCAGGGCCTGAAGATCTTTATTTAAAATTTCATTGGATGGGAAGTGAGACCAGCAAGATCTGATTTGCAAAAGAAGAAATGAATGCCCCTAAGGCTTAGTCTCTTATGAGTTTATTGCATCTGGAAGTTGGATTTACACCACCTTTTAGTGTAGCAATTCCTTTGCTATGCTGCAGTATTAATAATACCACCAAGGAGACTTCATCTAGCAGAACAAGAAAAGCGAGTCATTCCAGGCAATGGTTTGACGTCTTAATTAAATACTACCTTGGTGCCTGCTTTCTCTTCTTTTGCACTGACAATATCAAAATGACAGTGGCCTGGGATTTCTAGATCAAACACAAAATGCCTTCTGCTCAAATCTTCCATGAAATGCAATTTGGAACTTAGGAGCTTGGTTCTTACTTACTCAAGCAGAACCCCAGTGTATTTATTTACTGGGACTTTGGCTGAATGGGAACTGCATGATCATGTTCTTGGGGAAATATACAAAGTTTGTTTTTACGCATAGGGAGGCTGCAGAAAAAATCTGGACTCTCAGCTCAGTAGACTGGCTTGGTGCTGAACATTAGCCTTTCCAGCAGTATGACATTTCTTATAAGATTTCTTATAGGCATTTTGCTTTTGTCCTGTTGAGAGACAAGGTCTTCTCTAAACTATTCCTCTACAATCTCAGTTATGTTGTAAAGCCACATAGGAGTTAAAATAAATCGCTAGAACATTTTGCCAAATATTCTTAAACTAATGGCAAAGGAAAGGCAAATTGTACAGCATGCAGCAATGTAGTTAATGTGTTGATGATTTTGTTTTTGCTGTTGCCTCCCCCCCACCCCTCTTTTTTTTTAAAGAAATCTCTATGCACAGCATAGGGCTCAAATTAACCACCCAGAGATCTGGAGTTGCATGCTCCCATGACTGAGCCAGTCCGGCTCCCCGGTAGTGGTTTTGTTAGATTTATTGTGAGATTTATTTTTCTTAAGCATTGGCCAATGCCATATAGAAATAAGATTACGCTACTACTTTTGCAAGATTTAGTCACTCTCATTGTTTTTAGTGATAAAGTCTTGCAGATATTTGCATAATTATCTTATCTTCTGATTAAGGTTGAAATTAACATTAGAAAGTTTTAGCTTTAAGTTAACTCACCTGGAGCGCCTGGCTGGCTCTGTCAATAGAGTGTGCAATGCTTGATCTTGAGGTTGTGAGTTTGAGCCCCAGGTTGAGTGTATTGGTTACTTAAAATAAAATAAAACAATAACAAAAAAGTTAACCCACCTCACATGTCCAATTAATTCCTTGGATTGTTATTGGTACTCCTGTCACTTGTCATACTTGTCTAAGTCTACTTGAAATATGCTATTTAGTTTTTACTACTAATAGCTACAGACTAATAATAATTACTAAAGTATCAGCTATTGTGACTGGGACCTTGTGTGAAAGGTTCCTTATGAAATTCCCTAGAGACAGGCTCATGTATGATACCTTACAATATGTTGTATTATTTTGCCTGGGATATAGCAGTTGCTCAATAAATAATTATTTTACTAAATGAAATAATGATTCAATAGTGATGAAAATCCACAAATTTTGGCATCAGCAAAGCCTTAACTAGTATTTTCAGTGTCCAGGGCTCACAGATGAACCTTGCAACTGATGTGGTGAAGATGAGCATAGAAGAATATTCTTTTTTTTTTTTAAGATTTTATTTATTTATTCATGAGAGACACACAGAGAGAGAGGCAGAGACACAGGCAGAGGGAGAAGCAGACTCCATGCAAGGAGCCCAACGTGGGACTCCATCCCAGGTCTCCAGGATCATGCCCTGGGCTGAAGGCGGCGCTAAACTGCTGAGCCACCCAGGCTGCCCCGTAGAAGAATATTCTTAGCAGTTTATCCAGTGCTGTTCAAGAAAACTATAATGTGAGCCACGAATATGAGCTCACACATGTGGTTTGAAATTTTCCAGTAGCCACATTACAAAAGGAAAAAGAAACAAATGAATGAAATGATTTTTAGCAATATATTTTGTTTGACTCACTATATTAAAAATATGACTTCAACATGTAATCAAAATAAAAATTTCTTAATGAGATATTTTATATTCTTTGGTTTTTAAATTCTTATATGTATTTTGTACTTCCAGTACATCTCAATTTGGCCTAGCCTCATTTTAAGTGCTCAAAAGCCACATATGGCTAGTGGCTACCATATTGGGTAGTGCATGTTTATACCATCTGGAGGCTCCTATTTTAAGCAATTATTCTTGCTAACTAGATGTAAAATTTGGATTTCATAAGTTATTGAGTGGGATGCATGTATAGTCCTGTACTGATACAAAAGTTGTATCAGCTGTGCAACCCAAACAGAATTTACCACAAAACTCCACATCATTTAGAGCTTTTGTAAAGTATGTAATTTCCTCTTAAGTTTTAGGGTCCATGACCAAGCTTCCATTGCTGTGAGACTCAGATTTTCTCTTGTGCTCTTATGGGGCAAGTTACTTAGCTTTCCTTAAACCTCTGTTTTCTCTTCCGTAGGATGGGGATAATATTTGCCTCAAGGTGTAGCCATAGCATTTGCAGAGGTTTTAAGGCTGAAGCCTTGAGTACTCATTGTTAAATGGCATAGTTTATATTTATTTTTTTCTTTTACACACAGAACTCCAGAAAAAAAAAATGGGTGACTTCTTCCCTATATTTGCTAATCTTTTTGTAATAGTTTTTTCCAAACTCAGCTCCTCATTGTGGCAAAGACTTGATTTGATTTTTGATGAAAATAAGGTGATTGACACTTTGCTTAAATGGGTTCCACATGGGCTGCTCCAGGTTCTCTCCTGTACAGGGGGCTGTGCAGGATACCAAGAAGCACAAGACTGGCATTTACAGGTGAAGAAACTCAAGGGACTCTTTGTTAAAGTTTCTCTAAGTATTGAACTGAATTTGGAGACTCCATTAATGCATTTCTATTAAATATACCAGTATCAAGTCCAAATCTATTATCTAATGGGGAAAGGTGATCACGATGGAGAATTAATTACATATATACCTAGACTGTTCATTCTATGTAAAGCCTATTTCTCCCTCGGCTCTTTTTTGATTTTAGGGGGATAAATGGAATTTAGGACAGGAAATTGTTTTTAGCCATTGTTTGTTTCCCTTGCTTTGTGTAGGGGTGAAACAAATAATAAGAAATGACTTGGAGGTAGTAGCTAAAATTTCTTTTAGTATCCTACCAAAGCTCATATAAGCTTAGTCAAATAGTTTTTTGCCTGTTTTTTTCCTCCCCCTGTTTTTAAATGATGTAAATATGTCTGGAGTATTGCACTCACTGGGCACTTCCTAAGAATTTTTGCATAACTTCAGTCTCTTTATAATGTAATTGTCATTCTAAGTAAGGTGATCTTCATGATAAAGGGTAGGTGGCCACTGGTTACCTGTTCTTGGCTATCAGTTGTGGGTTTGCTATTGCTTTCATCAATAGTTAATGAGTGTTCTGATCCTCCTTCAACTGTTGTGGAAAAACACTTATCAAGGGAAGAATTTATAATTTCAACAACACTTGAGACAAACGTCTGACTGGTTTAGGGAGAATAGTATGACTTTTGAGGCTGGTGTTAAGATTCTTCTTCTTCTTTTTTTTTTTTTTTTTTAATGGATTCTTCTTCTTCTTCTTTTTTTTTTTTAAGATTTTTATTTATTCATGAGAGGCACAGAGAGAGGCAGACATAGCAGACATAGGCAGAGGGAGAAGTAGGCTCCCTGCAGGGAGCCCAATGTGGGACTTGATCCCAGGGCCAGGTTCATGCCCTGAGCCAAAGGCAGATGCTCAGCCACTGAGCCACTCAGGTGCCCCAAGATTCTTCTATTTTTAATTAAAAGAAAAAAATATTTGGTTAGTATTAAACCTTCCCACACACAGCTGGACTTTGGAAAAGAATTATTAATTCCACAGTTGAAAACAGAGCTCTAAAATGTCTTAGTAAAAGCAACATACCTTTGCTAAATTTATTGAGTGAGCATAATAAAAACACAGGCATTTTTTGCTTCTCATATTTTTTTTTAAAATTTTTATTTATTTATGATAGTCACAGAGAGAGAGAGAGAGAGAGAGAGAGAGGCAGAGACATAGGCAGAAGGAGAAGCAGGCTCCATGCACCGGGAGCCCGACGTGGGATTCGATCCCGGGTCTCCAGGATCGCGCCCTGGGCCAAAGGCAGGCGCCAAACCGCTGCGCCACCCAGGGATCCCTGCTTCTCATATTTACGTGAATTGAAAAAATATCCAAAACTGGCCCTGTATTTTATTTTTTAAAGATTTTTTTTAAGTTTATTTTTTGAAGCAATCTCTATACCCAATGTGGATCTTGAACTTACAACCCCAAGATCAAGAATACTATGCTCAGAGGGGCAGCCCCTGTGGCTCAGAGGTTTAGCGCCGCCTTCAGCCCAGGGCCTGATCCTGGGGACCCAGGACTGAGTCCCACATCGGGCTCCCTGCGAGGAGCCTGTTCTGTCTCTGTGTCTCTCATGAATAAATAAATAAAATCTTAAAAAAAAAAAAAAAGAATCCCATGCTGGGGACACCTGAGTGGCTCAGCGGTTGAGCATCTGCCTTCAGCTCAGGGCATGATTCTGGGGTCCCGGGATCGAGTCCCACATCAGGCTCCCTGTGAGACTCCTGCTTCTCCCTCTGCCTGTGTCTCTGCCTCTTTCTCTCTGTGTCTCTCATGAATAATAAATTGTAAAAAAATATTTTAAAAAAATGAATCCCATGCTCTGCCAAATGAGCCAACCCTTGTGTTTTTATGTTGCACAACATGGGTAACTTTAATTGGAATAGACATTGAAATGGAGAAAGTGGAGCAACTGTTAACTTTCTTTTAAAATCTTACTATTAGAATATTTGGATGCGTACAGATCACTATGAACGTAATGGTTTCCCTTTCTCTGAATCACTGGTTGTAAAAACCATGCATTTGGCTTGTTTTAGAATAGGTGAAACTTGGCAAGCCTAATATATTTTCTTTGGTGGGGGTCAACATGATGTTCCCTTTTGCTATGAGGTCAAGGGTATTTGCCTCTTTGATCTTTTCTTTGACACAGCTCACCTTGCTGGAAATGTTGAAAACTCTTCTCTGAGAGAGAATAAATTATGTCTGGTTTTACACTACACCTTATCTGTGTAGAATGGTCAGAGAAAGGGGGTCATTTCTGCAGAACTTCTAGAAAAAGTTGCATCCCTGTGGTGTTGAAGGGGTGCACGAGATGGGTGCATATTTTCCCTCCTGTGGAAATAAGATAATCACTCTGCAGTTTTCCTGTGAGTCAGGAAGCAGTTACCAAGCTATAGATATCACAACCAGCTTAAGAAAAATGAGGTAGTTTATTTCGGGGGGGCGGTGTGTGTGTGTGTGTGTGTGGGTAGTGCGGGGAAGAAGATGAAAGGAGCTGGTGACTTAAAAGTAGAAATATTTGTTTTTCTGGATCTACACCCAAATCTGGTTTTCCCGTTATTTTGTTTGTAAAGAAACCTAATGGGTGGAAACCACCTCTTCATCTTGTGATTGTGCTATTTATTTATAGACAGGGAAGGAGAGGGGACGAGGGCAGAGGGAGAGAGACAATCTCAAGCAGGCTCCACACCCAGTGTGGTGCCCAACATGGGACTCAGTCCTAGAACCCTGAGATCAGGACCTGAGCTGAAATCAAGAGTCAGAATTTTAACCACCGACTGAGCCACCCAGGTACCCCATGATTGTACTTTTAAAAACTTTTGCTTCCGTTGTATAATGACAGTGATTAGGAACACAGCAGTTCCTCCTTATCCGTGGTTCTCCCTTCTTATGTTCCCCCAAGGCAGATGATCTGCTTTCTGACGTAAGGTTGGAAGGTCAAGAGTAGCCTGACCCCATGTCACTCACCTCACTTCATCTCATCACAGAGGCATTTTGTCTTCTCATCTCATCATAGGAAAAGGGTGAGTCCAGGACTATATGATACTTTGAGAGAGAGAGAGAGAGAGAGACCACATTCCCATAGCTTTCATTACAGTGTATTGTTATAATTATTCTATTTTATTATTAGTTATTGTCGATCCCTTATCGTGCCTATGATAAATTAAACTCTATCATAGGTGTGTACGTATTAGAAAAAAAACATAGGGAACCCTGGGTGGCACAGCGGTTTAGCGCCTGCCTTTGGCCCAGGGCGCGATCCTGGAGACCCGGGATCGAATCCCACATCGGGCTCCCGGTGCATGGAGCCTGCTTCTCCCTCTGCCTATGTCTCTGCCTCTCTCTCTCTCTCTCTGTGTGACTATCATAAATAAATAAAAATTAAAAAAAAAATAGTGTCTAGTGGGTTTGGTATTATATGCATTCTCAGGCACCTGCTGGGGCCTGGGATTGTTACCCCTGTGGAGGATGGGGGGACTGCTGTAGATTGATTTCCCTCCTTGGAGCTGAGTTCTGTTACACATCTGGTAAGAAACCTCTCATTGTCAGAAGAACCAAGAGGCAGGCAGGTCTAGCTAGTACTTTCAAATCCAGGAAATATATTATCTGCAATGTTGTTCAACCGATAGGTTTGCAGGATCTTGGCATAAGATAATTTCCCTCATGATAATGAGAGACTGTGTCTCACTTAACTTTTCCACAGGGTGTTTGTTTTCATTTTCTGATTTCTGCTCCTGGATTTCAGACTTACTTTTTTATACTAAAGGATGATGCTGTTGAATACCATTGATAGATTTTTAGCTTAGGGAAACTTGGTTTATTTCCTAAGTTAACAGAGTTCCATTCTCAACAGTAACTGCACGTAGAGAGCCCTGGATATCAGTCTTTATTGAGCCAATAAAGTTTTATTTACTTGCTCTTAAAAGTTTGGTTCAAGATTCCTGAGAGTTGTGTGGATAATAATATATTTAACACAGATTTCAAATATCTTTCTTTGAAATGAGGCAAGGGCTGATCTTATTGGCTATGGACTGTGAAAACGTTTCAGCTGACGTTTTTAACATTGTTTGACACTCTGAGAAGTGGTTCATTTTGGAACAGGTCCTTGGATTGTGAAAGAGGGGAAAGGCAGAGTGGTTCTTTCTCCCAAAGCTGGGTGATTTGACCAAGGAGGAAGTTACAGGGCTTGAGCTAGATACAGCCTTACCCTGCTAGGCTTTATGGGTCAAGTGGTCATCCAAGGGAATTGGAGTCACATTTAAGGAATATAGGTACATATATATATATATATATTTTTTTTGAGGTACATATATTTTTAAAGTAGGCTCCACACCTACTGCAGAGTCCAATGTGGGGCTTGCACTCAGAACCCTGAGATCAAGGCCTGAGCTGAGATCAAGAGTTGGCACTTAACCAACTGAGCCACCCGGGCACCTCAGGAATATTTTTGATTATTAGAATTGGTTCTTCTACATTTTATCATGGAAGAGTTGGTCAGGTCTCTACCTTTTTGAGCACCAGAGACTCAAGATGGCTTGCAAATGTTGAAGAGTCTATAAATATTATGTGTATCATGATATGCTGAAGTTTTTGTAGTTACCACTGCATGCAGTAGAAGGAAAGCACTCAAAGTCCTTTAATTATTAGGGTTTCTTGCACACATCAAAGAGCCACCAGCAGACATGAGATTGCCTTCAGGAAGGTTCTGATTTCTGGAAGATGACTCTCAGCATCGCGAGGTTGTTGTTGTCTGGCTTAGACAGCCTGTGTTCCTGAAATAGGAATTCTGTAGCAAGAATATTGTATTAATTTTGATTAATATTTGGTTATTGTGCTCGCTTCGGCAGCACATATACTAAAATATTTGGTTATACATGATGTATATGTATGTAATGCATACATATCGCTTAATTATGTTTTTAGTTAAAAAAAACCACATTGGTAAAGTTAAGTCTATGCAAATATCCAAAATAACATGGTGATTTTACCCCTACACCACCTTTTGAAGAAATGACAGTAAGAGTGTGGGCTATTGGCTAGTGTTCGAAAGAAATTGAGTATATATTGACTGCTTCCAACACTGAAAGATTTTATCCTTGGGGCAATTTGGAATCTTCTGTGTAACACAGATACACTGGATGGGTCTCTAGGAATGTCTGATATACACAAATTCTGCAGATTGTGGCTATTAAATGTTAACAACATATGTCTGCAAACATTTTAAAATGCTGTGCTAGGGGAGCACCTGGCTGGCTCAGTCTGAAAACCATGCTACTCTTGATCTTGGGTTCATGGGTTCTAGCCTCACATTGGGTAGATTGCTAAAAATAATAATAATAACCTTAAAATTTTTTTTTTTAAAATACCGTGATAGAGACTTCTCATTTGTCATTACATACTGAGTATGTGGACCTGAAAGGGTTCTTCCTTAATTTCACAGCTTGGCATTTCTAGGATTAACCCAGGAAGAACGAGTTGGTTGTGAATCACTCCATCCTGTGCTAGAATCCCAGGCTTATGTCTCCTATTGCTGAAAGTTAAGTCCAAGAGGGTCATTGCTATTCTCAGCATCAAGATTTTTTGCCTCCATTAATTTGCTGATATAGCATTTGTATAATAAAGATGGACCTCCACACTTCTTTCAAGCGCTCTATATTTAGACAAATTTATGTTTTATCAAAAGGTTAATACTGACAGATTATTGTAAATGATCTCTGGAAGGTCTGCTATCGGTGTGGTCGAATTAATTCCACACTCTGTGTAGCCAGACGTATATTTTAGGAAAGATTTAGTGCATCCTGTGTGTTAAAAATAGAAATATGGGACACCTGGGTGGCTCAGTGGTTGAGTGTCTGCCTTCTGCTCAGGGCATGATCCTGGGGTCCAGGGATTGAGTCCCATATCAGGCTCCCCGCAGAGAGCCTGCTTTTCCCTCTGCCTGTGTCTCTGCCTCTCTCTGTGTCTCTCATGAATAGATAATAACACCTTAAAAGAAAGTAGAAAGACTAGAGATGCTCACAGTGGGACTGGGATCTTTTCCCTACTATGCAGATGAAGGATGATCACTGAGAGGTGGAATTAGAGCTTTCATATTCCTGATTGCTACGCTCTACTTTCTAGTATAATCCTTTTTCATTTTGTCTTTGTGACTTTTCCCCCATTTTGATTTCCTCTTTTTAGTGGGAAGGTAATACCCCTACTTATCTTCTATAAAGAAGTATTCTTTGTGTTTTCGTGACAGGTACTTCTCATACTCATTGTTTCTGGAAAGCAGGAGGACTTTTTCATTTCTGTGGTTCCTGGGTCACACAGATACAAAGAGAGGATAAAGCAAATGTGGGGGGATGCCTGGGTGGTTCAATGGTTCAGTGTCTGCCTTTGGCTCAGGTCATGATCCTGGGGTCCTGGGACTGAGTCCTGCATCAGATTCCCTGTGGGGAGCCTGCTTCTCTCTCTGCCTCTCTCTCTGTGTGTCTCTCCTGAATAAATAAATACAATCTTTAAAAAAATTTAGAAAACAAAAGTGGGCCTTGAGAGAGGAATATAAATTAGTGTTTTGAAGTTGAAAAAAGGCATTGACCACACACCTACAGGAGAGGGTTTGACATAAATTAAGTGCAGCAGTCTTGCCTTAAAGGAGCTTATACTCTGAGACCCATGTGTGTAGTAGGATGTAACAGGCAGTCATGAGTAAGCACACCGATTGTTTCTTGGCCTTTTGGCTAAGATCAAGTGTGGTGAATAAGCACATTGACATTTCTGAACTTCCTCAATGAATGGTTCACCTTAGTTTGGTAGGGCTGCCATAACAAACTACCATAGACTGGATGGTTTAAACTACAGAAATTTACTTTTTTACAGTTCTGGAGGCTAGAGGGCCAAGATCAAGGTGTCCATAGGGTTTCTTCTGAGCGTCAAAAGTGGGGGATCTATTCCATGCCTCTCTCCCTGGTAGATGACCACCCTCCCCCTGTATCTCTACACACTGTCTTCTCTTTGTGGGTGTGTGTCCAAATGTCCTCTGTCAGTGTGCCAGTCACACTGGATGAGGGCCCACCCTAATGGCCCTTTTAACCTAATTCTTTATTTTTAAATTTTTTAAAAAAGATTTTTATTTGTAAGTAATCTCTACTCTTCACGTGTAGGGCTCAAACTCAGTTCTGTGTTCTAAGGTCAAGAGTCACATGCTCTACTGACTGAACCAGCCAGTTGTCCCTAGTTACCTCTCTAAAGACTCCATCTCCAAATACAGTCACATTCTGAGGTATAAGGAGCTAGGAATTTTGGGGTCACAATTCAGCACATAAGAAATGCTAGTAGTTATTTCTTCATACTCCTACTTCTTTTCTCATTTCTTTTGTTCTTTTGAATATAAAGGGAGTCAGAATTTTAAATTTTGTGGACTTTCTCTTAAACTGTTTTGTGAATAAGCTAGAAATTGATTTTAGAGTTTCTTAGTGAGTTTGTAGTTTTTAAAAACAGTATTTATCCAAGTCGTCTTTGCCCCCAACATGGGGCTCAAACTCACGACCCTGAGATCAAGAGTCATGTGCTTTTCTGATTGCGCCAGCCAGTACCCTCTGAAGTTCTATCATAGCTCTCATCAGTGGGTCAAATTTGGTGGCTTCTCATTTCTCACTTTTTGGTAGTCCTTATTGGTCTGGTATTGAATAAAACAGTGAATAAAAGATAGGAAAAATAAATAAATTAAAATAAAACATTTGATGGAGAAAATGCTGGGTTGGTTCTTATGAAGCCCATCATGATCATCAAACGTTTATTGAATTAGTACCTGCTATTTGAGCCCTTTTAAGATAGTTGTGAAGTCATTGGAGTGATTTTTTCCCCCAATATATCTGCTGAGTTAAGATTTTTTGGGAGAAAAAGAAAGCATGAGAATATAACCTATTGGGTATTTTTCATAAACTTTATGAAATATAATATGCATAAAAGTATATTATATTACTTAAGTGTACAATTGTACAGTGTATCATAAAGTGAACTCTTTTTTAAAAAGATTTTATTTATTTATTTGAGAGAGAGAGAGCACAAGTAGGAGGGAGGAGCAGAATCTCTACTGAGCAGGAAACCTAATGAGGGGCTCAATCCCAGGACCATGACCTGAGTCGAAGGCAGATCCTTAACCTACTGAGCACCCCCAGGCATCCCCAAAGTGAACGCTTTAGATTAAGGATGTTGATAGCTCTACTTCTGTCCCTTCCATTTACTGTTTCTGCCAAAGGTAACTACTGTCAAGACTTTCATCACCATAGGAAGACGTTTTAAATAGATTTCCGTTAATATAAATGCAGTTGTACACTATGTACTCTATTGTGTTTGCCTTCTTTTCTCAACATTCTGTCTGTGAAATTCAATCATGTTGTTGAGTGTTAGCAATAGTTTGTTTCTTTCATGGCTGTATAGTTTTCGATTGTTTTTTTTTTTTATCTTTAAATTATTTATTTATTTATTTATTTATTTGAGAGATAGACAGAGAGAGAGAGGCAGAGACACAGGCAGAGGGAGAAGCAGGCTCCATGCAGGGAGCCTGACATGGGACTCGATCCCAGGTCTTCAGGATCAGGCCCTGGGCTGAAGGCGGCACTAAACCACTGAGCCACCTGGGATGCCCATTTTCTATTGTTTGAATACGCCACACCATGTTTAATCATTCTACTGTTTGTTTCTGCCATTTTGACTGTTATGAATACTGCTGCTATGAATTTTCTTGTAAATGTTACTTGTTAAACATACATGTGCATTTGTTTTGTAGGATGGAATTGATGGATCATAGGGTGTATATTAAGTTTTAGTATATACTGTCAAACAGTTTTCTAAAAGTACTTGTGCCAATTTACACTTCCACCAGTAATGTATGAGAGTTCTGGTTACTGTAGCTTTGCTAGTACTTGATATTATCATCAAGTTTTAAATTGTAGGCATTCTTTTCATTAGGTACTGGAATCTCATTGTGATTTTATGTTATTTTATTTATTTTAAAGATTTTATTCATTTATTCATGAGAGACACAGAGAGAGAGAGAGGCAGAGACAAGAGAGGGAAAAGCAGGCTCATGCAGGGAGCCCGATGCCGGACTTGATCCCAGGACTCCAGGACTATGCCCTGGGCAGAAGGGAGGCACCAAACTGCTGAGCCACCCAGGGATCCCTGTGATTTTATTTTAAATTTCCCTGATGACAAATGAGTTTGAGTATGTTTTCATCTGTTTTGATCATTAAAGTATCTTCCCTGTGTGTGTGTTTTAGTTTCAGATGTAGAGTTTAGTGATTCATCAGTTGCATATAACACCCAGTGCTTACTGTATCAGGTGCTGTCCTTAATGCCCATCACTCAGTTACCCCATCCCCCCCAACTCCCCTCCAGCTACCCTCAGTTTGTTTCCTAGAGTTAAGAGTCTCTTACAGTTTGTTTCCCTCTCTGATTTTATCTTATTTTACTGCCCCCCCTTCACCTATGATCCTATTTTGTTTCTTAAATTCCACATATGAGTGAAATCATATAATTGTCTTTCTCTGACTTATTTCGCTTAGCATAATATCCTCTAGTTCTGTCCACAATGTTGCAAATATTAAGATTTCTTTTTTAAAATTCTTAATAGCTGAGTAATATTCCATTGTATATATATCCCATATTTTATTTATCCATTCATCTATTGATGGACATCTTGGCTCTTTCCATAGTTGGCTATCATGGACATTGCTGCTATAAACATAGGGTGCAGGTGCCCCTTTGGATCACTATGTTTGTATTCTTTGGACATACACCTAGTTGTGCAATTGCTGGGTTGTGGGGTAGCTCTATTTTTTAAGTTTTTGAGGAACTTCTGTACTGCTTTCCAGAGTGGCTGCACCAGCTTGAATTTCCACCAATAGAGTAAGAAGGTTCCCCTTTCTCCACATCCTCGCTACCATCTGTTGTTTCCTGACTTGTTAATTTTAGCCATTCTGACTGGTGTAAGGTGGTATCTCATTGTGGTTTTGATTTGTATTTCCCTGAGTCTGAGTGATGTTGAACATTTTTCATGTGTCTGTTGGCTATTTGTAGACCTTTGGAGAAATGTCTGTTCATATCTTCTGCCCATTTCTTGACTGGACTATTTGTTTTTTGGGTACGGAGTTTAATTAATTCTTTAGATTTTGGATACTAGCCCTTTATCTGATAAGACACTTGCAAATATCTTCTCCCATTGCATAGATTGTCTTTTAGTTTTGTCAACTCTTTCCTTTGCTGTGCAAAAGCTTTTTAATCTTGATGAAGTCCCAGTAGTTCATTTTTTTGCCTTTGTTTCCCTTGCTTTTGGAGACATGTTTTTTTTTTTTAAAGATTTTATTTATTTATATATGAAACAGAGAGAGAGAGAGGAAGAGGGAGAGAGAGGCAGAGACACATGCAGAGGGAGAAACAGGCTCCACGCAGGGAGCCTGATGTGGGACTCGATCCCAGATCCTGGGATCACGCCCTGAGCCAAAGGCAGATGCTCAACCACTGAGCTACCCAGGCATCCCTGGAGACATGTTTAGCAAATTGCTGTGGCCAAGGTCACAGAGGTTGCTGCCTGTGTTCTCCTCTAGGATTTTGATGGGTTCCTCTCTCACATTTAGATCTTTCATCCATTTTGAGTATATTTTTGTGTATGGTGTAAGAAAATGATCCACTTTCATTCTTCTGTATGTGACTGTCCAATTTTCCCAACACTATTTGTTAGAGAGACTGTCTTTTTTTCCATTGGATAGTCTTTCCTGCTTTGTTGAAGATTAGCTGACCATAGAGTTGAGGGTCCATTTCTGGGTTCTCTATTCTGTTCCATTGACCTATGTGTCTGTTTTTGTGCCAGTACCATAGTGTCTTGATGATTATAGCTTTGTAATAGAGCTTGAAGTCCAGCATTGTGATGCCACCAGCTTTGGTTTTCTTTTTCAACATTCATCTGGCTATCCAGGATCTTTCCTGATTGCATATAAATTTTAGGATTATTTGTTTCAGCTCTGTGAAAAGTATTGAAGGTATTTTGATAGGGATTGCAATGAATGTATAGATTTTTTGGATAGCATTGACATTTTAACAATATTCTTCCAATCCATAAGCATGGAATGTTTTTCCTTTTTGTGTGTGTGTGTGTGTGTGTCTTCCTCAATTTCTTTCATACTTATTCTATAGTTTTCAGAGTACAGGTCCTTTACCCTTTGGTTTGGTTTATTCTGAGCTATCTTTTGGTTGTTGGTGCAATTGTAAATGGGATTGATTCTTTAATTTCTCTTCCTTCTGTCTCATTGTGAGTGTATAGAAGTGCAATGGACTTCTATGCATTGACTTTATATCTTGCCGCTTTGCTGAATTCCTATATGAGATCTAGCAATTTTTGGGTGAAGTCTTTTGGGTTTTTAACATAGAGTATCATGTCATTTGCAAACAGTGAAAGTTTGACTACTCTTTGACGATTTAGATGCCTTGTATTTCTTTTTGTTGTATGACTGTTGAGGCTGGGAATTCTAGTACTATGCTGAACAACAGTAGTGATAGTGGACATCCCTGTTGTGTTCCTGACTTTAGGGGAAAGCTGTCAGTTCTTCCCCATTGAGGATGATATTTACTGTGGGTTTTTTTGTATATGGCTTTTATGATATTAAGGTATGTTCCCTCTATCCCTACCTTGTGGAGAGTTAATCAAGAAAGGATGCTGTATTGGGATGCCTGGGTGGTTCAGCGGTTGAGTGGCTGCCTTTGGCTCAGGGCATAATCCTGGAGTCCCGGGATTGAGTCCCACATCGGGCTCCCTGCATGGAGCCTGCTTCTCTCTCTGCCTATGTCTCTGCCTCTCTCTCTGTGTCTCTCATGAATAAATAAATAAAATCTTAAAAAAAAAAAAAGAATGCTGTATTTTGTCAAATGCTTTTTCTACATCTATTCAGAGGATCATATGGTTCTTTTCCTTTCTTTTATTAATGTAGTGTATCACATTGATTGATTTGTGAATGTTGAACCAGCCCATGAATAAATCCCATTTGGTTGTGGTGAATAATCCTTTTAATGTACTGTTGGATCCTATTGGCTTATATCTCAGTGAGAATTTTTGCATCTATGTTCATCAGAGATATTGGTCTCTAATTCTTTTGGTTTTGGGATCAAGGTAATGCTGGCTTTCTAGAATGAATTTGGAAGTTTTCCTTCCATCTCTATTTTTGAAACCATTTGTGAAGCTGTTTAAAGTAATCATGGACACTGAATTATCCCTCAAATTCCCCAAACTCTTCTAATTTTGAAGTGGATAAAAAAATGTTTTGATCTTTTTTGCATAGTTTGGTTCTTTATTTCTAGGGTGAAGGAGTTGGTTTACTTGGGGCAGTCTAGGTTTATCCTTAATCAACAGCATCCTCTTTCGTTCTCAGAAGTGCCCTGGTTTGGACACTAAAATTATGGTCATGCTGTTTATAATCATCATCTTTTCTTGCATTATTTAAAGCTTTTCTATCTGAAATCACTCCTTCAATTTTTCTATCATTGTTCGACTCCTACTCTATTCCACTAGTGTGATAAACACTCAGGAAATAAAGATAAGTCTAAGGCATCCTCACCCTGAAGGTCCTAAGTATTGAGGAAGAAACAGATTATAGAACTGCTTTACTTGATTTAATCATAGTTCTGTAATCATAGCTCTCAATTCTAATAGAGCCAGATTTCTGCGAGAAGGATATCTATGCTAATGAAATGATTTGTTATACCTAATATCTTGTGTTGAGGATTTATGATATATTTTATGCAACTAATAGTGACTTGGCAATTATATTTGGTCTGAATCACTGAGAGAATTCACTGTGTGTTTTCCTCTAGCTTTGTGAAGGCTCTAGTTAAAAAATACCCCTTTGGGCACTGCATTTATCTCAAGATCTTAATCTGTGTTGTGTATTTATGGTCAGAGAATTCTGTAAGCAGCTTCATAGAACTCATGTTGTGGGCACAAGCCTTAAGCCCTTGAGTTATAGTCAGAGAAACTTGTCTTAATGAGTTGAAATCATGTGTTTAAAAAAATCATTCTGGTCCCGATGTCCTCATTCACTTGGATCCAGCTGGGTTAAAAAGGCAATCCGATACTGCCTCTTACCAGCAGAGAATACTGTTTTAATTTAAATGTGTCCTGTTGTCACATCTGCCCAAGTGCTTAGCTGTTACTCTGTGCTCACTCCCCTGTGTGATTGAACCATAAACCCTGCCTTGGAATTGTCTGTTTACTTGTCCACCTCCTAGATTAGATTGTGATCAACATCAAATTCCCGGCAGCTGGCATGATGCCCAGTACAAGTTAGCTGTTCTGGTCAGTAAATGCCTTTTGAATGAAGTAGGATAAGCGAATAGCAGAACCCAAGCACACACACTTACTCATTCTTTCTTTCTTTCCACACGTAATTACCGGGAAACTGTAATGCACCTGGCACAGAGCTAGGCACTGGGCTGGGTCAGTGTGGTCCCAGAGAGACTTGTCGACTGCTCTACGAGCTTTCAAGTTGGAGGTGAAAAGCAAGCAATGATTAAGGAATAACACAAAGTCTTGTTCAGTTACAGATTGAGATGAGTGCTTTGAAGCAAAGGAGTGTGTGACTAATAAGCCTGACCTGGATTTGGGAGCTGGGAAGGCTTCCCAAAGAAAGTGCCACTTGAACTCTGAAGGATGAACAGGAATGAAGTAGAGGCAGGAGAGGGGGCCAATGGGAAAGTATCTCCCGCTGAGGGAATGGCCTGTGCAAAGGCTCTGTGGTGGTGGTGGTGGGGAACATGTGTGTCCTGGATCAGAGAGACTTCCAGAAAAGATCAACCAGTTAGGCTGTTCATGGGCTAGCAGGCTTCACAACTATATTTTCTAAGAGCAATGTTTGCCTTTTAAAGGTTGTATGGGAAGGTATGGGAGCAGATTTGCATTTTATAAGGATCACCTTGTGCTAGGAACTAGTTTATTACTTTGAAAATGTAAAGAAAGGGAAAGAATCAAATATTTATCCTTACTTTGCTGTATAATTTATATCTCAAAGCAACTGAGTAGCTCACAAAGAGAAGTTTCTCTATAGAAGTGTTCCAGCTGATACATGAAAAGGAATGGTAGGGTACCACCATTTTGTAATCCTTCATGGATTAGGTGCCTAGGCAGTAATTACCAATGTAACTGTTAACACTGGGAAAAGACAGACAAGCAGACATGACATGATTCCTGAATGTATAAAATACCATCATTTGGTAGAATTGTCGAAAACTCAAACCTGGATCTGACCAAGCTTCTAGGCCTGACCAGTATATTTTCCAGGAAATGTGAGGTGGCAGAGGAACATGCTACCCACATCACAGAGATACAGTAAGCAAAATCCAGGTTCTGGGAATCTCTATAGCACATACAACCCTGATTATTTCAACAAAGAAATTGCAAGGTGGAGGTTTGGGGGAGGAAGATAGGGATTAAAAACTGTAGATTAGAAGATTTACACACATGTATAGACCCTATTTGGATTCTAATTTGAACATACTCACTGTAAAACAAAACAACATTTATGAGATAATTGGGATAATTTGAACACTGGCTGGATATTTAGTGATATTGAGGGATTACTATGAATTATCTTTGCATAGTAATGTTATTTTGATTATGTTTAAAGAGCAACAACAGAAAGAGTTCCTTTCTTTTATAGATACATACTGAAATATTTATGAAAGGAATGATGTGATGTCTCGGATTTGCTTCCAAGGGAGAGGAAAAGTGGATGGAGGTTGAAGCTGGGTTATGGGTCAATGGGAGTTCATTTTACTTTTCTTTCTACTCCTGTTTATGCTCAATATTTTCTAGTATGAAAACTTTTGAAAAGTTCTAAGGGGAAAAAAGAGATCATCCTGACTTTGACTTTTTTTCTCATGCCCCAAATCCTCAGTATGTTCAAGTTGAAATTTTATCAGGTGACCACATTTTAATGGATTCCTATATTAGAATATTTTAATTTTAATATCTTGAATATTAGTATATTTTAATGCCCACGGGAAATGAATGGGTAAATTAATTAACTTTTGGAAAATTAATACTTCTAATTTTATAAAATTTGGATATTTAGGAGAAATCTAATGAGGGCAATAAATAGCATTGATAATACCACCATTCTGGAGAGAGCTAAAGTTAATATTTTTTGGTTCTCCGGTCTCATACTAAATAGAATTTTAATTATAAGACTGATTGTATGATAGATTTTCTGTTTTTTTTTTTTAGACCTATTTATTTACTTGAGACAGAGAGAGAGAGAGAATGAGCAGGGTTAGGGGCAGAGGGAAAGAAACTTGAGCAGACTCCACACTGAGCGGAGATTCTGCTGCAGGTCTTGATCTCAGGACTCTGAGATCATGACTGAGCTGAAATCAAGAGTCAGATGCCTAAACGATTGAGCCACACAAGCACCTCCCTTGTTCATTTTTTAATAGTACATTGTGAACATTTTCCCAAGGCATAAGGGATTCTGTTATAAATACATTATAGTGACCATTTAACATTATATCTAAAAGACATGGCAAAATTTATTTAATAAATTGCCTCTTGGTGAACATATAGAGTTTTTTTAAAAAAATATTTTTACTGTGTAAATCATGCTCTAATGAATAGCCATATGTAGATACATCTGGGTGCATACTCTGATTATTTTCTTAGAGTAATTCCTACAATTGACTGCTTGGGTTAATGAGTCTGTATTTTTATAGCAATTGATACGTAGTCCTTCAAACTATTGATACTGATGTGCATTCCCATTAGCTTTATATGAGAATGCTTGTTTTTTCTATGCTCATCAACTCTGAATATTCTCTGTAATTTTTTTTTTGGCCAATTTGTTGATAAAAGATGATATTAAATTGCTTTAATTTGCATTTCTCTGATTACCATTGAGCTTGAATGTTTTTCCTATTAATTACTGCATTAGTCTTGGAATGACCAGAGAGGTCTATTTGTGCATTCTTTTTATTGATCATGCATATTCTTTATATATTAAGGGCGGTATCACTTAGGTAGTCATATTGTACATTATTTTAACTCAGCATATGGAATTTTCTGGTATAGATTTTTCATATTTTTAAATAGTCAAATTAATCTTTTTGCTTATGTATTCTTTTTGTTACTGTAAAGTCCTTTTCTATTTCAAAATTGCTGTTTGTACTATTTTTTCCCTGTTGTTTCATTTCTCTTGCATTTGACTCCAATTCACATGGACCTTATTTTGCTATATTATTATGCTGTTATATTGTTTAGAGTATGGATTAACATTATTTTTCTAGTAATGACCATTTATCCCAGATGTTGAACAATTCTTTCTCTGAATTATTACTACATATATTAATATTTTATTCTTGTATATTGATTTTTTTTTATACATGGGCTTTGTATACTCTCTCAATGCATACTATCCAATCCTGTGCCAGTATAATACTATTTTAAGCCTTGAAAGTTCATAAGTTATTTTGGCATAAAATATCTATTTTCTGGGGTGCCTGGGTGGCTTAGTGGTTGAGGGCATGATCCTGGGGTCCTGGGCTTGAGTCCTGCATCGGGCTCCCCACAGGGAGCCTCCTTCTCCTTCTGCCTATGTCTCTGCCTCTCTCTTTGTGTCTGTCATAAATAAATAAATAAATAAATAAATAAATAAATAAATAAATAAAATCTTAAAAAAAAAAAAAAACCAATTTTCTGGAATGCCTGGGTGACCCAGTGTTGAGTGTCTGCTTTCGGCTCAGGGCATGATCCTGGGATCTGGGATAGAGTCCCATATTGGGCTTCTTGTGGGGACCTGCTTCTCCCTCTGCCTATGTCTCTGTCTCTCTGTCTGCATCTCTCATGAATAAATAAATAAAATCTTTTAAAAAATTAATTTTTTGTCTCTTTCTCTCTCTTTTTTGTTTCTATCCTTTTAAAAAGACATGTCTTGGCCTTCCTCTGACCCTCTTAATCTTTCAGATGGCTTTCTTACTCCTGTTAGGGTTCAATAGGATTTGTGACTTTGAATGAGATGACATCGGACTGATTTGGGAGAGTTTTGATATTTTCACATCATTCATTCTTCTCATCCAGTAACAAGTAATATTCAATGTTCTTTTATGTTTTCCTGATAAATTTTTGAATAGGCTCTGCATTTTTTTTTAATTCCTAGATAATGTGGGAGGCCTTGGGTGGCTTAGCAGTTGAGCATCTGCCTTTGGCTCAGGGTGTGATCCTGGAATCCTGGGATCAAGTCCTTCATGGGGCTCCTTGCATGGAGTCTGCTTCTCCCTCTGCCTATGTCTCTGCCTCTCTCTCTCTTTCTCTGTCTCTCATGAATAAATAAATAAATATTTATTTATGAATTTATTTATGAATATGGAGCCTGCTTCTCCCTCTGCCTATGTCTCTGCCTCTCTCTCTCTTTCTCTGTCTCTAATGAATAAATAAATAAATATTTATTTATGAATAAATAAATAAATAAATAAATAAATAAAATATTAAAAAAATTCCTAGATATTGTATATTTATGTCTGGGATCAAAAAAATGTAACAATTTTATTGAGATACAATTATTTTACCATTTTTCCACTTACTTTCAAAGGTAATCTAACTACTGGGCATGTATGCAACCTTAATACTGCTTTTAGTTTTCTGTTTTGTCTTTTTAAAGGTGATTTTGCCCACTTCTTATAACCTACTGTTTTTCAAGACAGGAAACAGGATTATGTGACATAGAGATCTCTGAATTAGGCATAAGTAAACATTAAACTCTGGTCTCTGCTCTGTCATCAAATTGGCTGTGTTATCTTAGGTGTTAAAAGGTAAACTGAAGCATGTTCAATTTTTAAAAGTTTTAAGCAAAGATTGCTTCAAATTGGGCAGCACCCATTTTATAGATAGATAGGAGCTCTGAGGAAATGTTTAAAATGAAAGACTTTTACAGGCAGAAAGAGCAGGAACAAGAAAGTTACTCTATGCCAAAAAGTGGCTCGATGATTGCAAGGATATGTTCCCTTAGAGCACTGCAGGGTCTATCAAGCAGATTACTGATTTAGTGCTGATCAGGTGATTCCTGATTGACTGGTTTAAGAATCCACTCCTGGGAGAGCCAAAACTGTAACTAAGTCTTGTTTTGATGCTATAGGGCTTAGCATAAGTGACTCCATGTTGGGTCTGTTGTCTTGTTTTTAACACAGGCAAATCCTTTAATTCTGGATTCTGTTTTTTTCCCAAAGGGTCTTCCTAGATCTTTGTTTCTAAAAATGTAATAGAGGCCCTCAAAATCTTTCCGTTTCATACTTTGTGTATTAGAGAGAAGGAAATCAGAATTTCAATGTCAGCACAGCAGATAAAATGTTATAGAAGTGAAACTGTGAAAAATATTCTGTATTTCCTCTTCATTCTGTTTACCTGGTATTGGCTCATTTTAGCATTTTAATTGCCCAGAATAATGCCTTTGTGTCCTAAGTCTACCAAGTACGATCAAGAATAAACATGACCTCACTCTGAAGAATTATGTCACTCCTCCATTTTAGATGCTAGTTTTAACACTTCTGAGGGGAGAACACATTTTTATTTTAAGGTTTACTTTTATAACAAATGACCCAACTTCAGTATTTTGAACCTGGTAGCATTTTCACACAGGCTATTTGCATTCTAATGATACAAGAAAAGAGTTCACTTAAGTTGAAACCTGAAATGTGTATTGATTATGGGAAAGGGTGGAAAGTTAATAACTTTGGATATGCATGTCATGGGAGAGAATATGCTACTGGTAAGGCGCTCAGGATTATAACCTTCTACTGGTTGCTCTTCATTTCTCCCACTGGGTATCTAACAACACTGTGTTCTGAGAAGTAACTGAACTTGCAGAAATAGCTCATGAAGTCATTTTCTATTTAAATGGTCTGCACTTTGTAGAATAAATACTCTTTAACTAGGACGATATTAATATATGTCTTTGACAGCAACTGCATTGAGAAGACAGCCTTTGCAAAAACACTTTTGTCACCCATCCAAGTATGGGTCTTTTATGACAGATTGTTGTGTATCTGAAGGAGCTATTGTGTCAACAATGAGCATCATAATGAGTCTAAAAATCTGACTCAATGGAACAAATGTATTTTAATGGCATGCATTTTACTTTAAAAGGATGTACCAAAATAGAGTGAGAGTCTGAAAGCAGGGCATTATTTTATAATGAAAGACTAATATATGGGTAGTTCTAGCTAAAGTAAGGATGTCACTGGGAATGAAAATTGACTTTGAGTGGATAAAATCACTCCCATCAGCAAACCACAAATGCTGTGGGAGAGTTATCTGCAGTGGTACAAGAGGGACTATTAAAATGGGTGTAGATACTCAGGAATGTCCTTTACTGATGTTCACTCTAGTGAGACACAGAGTTCTGTGGGGCATCGTTAAGACTCCCTTACTATGGCACTCAAAATACCCACCATGTTTTTCTGGGCTTGCAAGTTCACAGTTACCAAAATTCCATACAAGCAAATCCTAGAATAACCTATTTCTTTCAATGTTTAAATTCTGCTTATTAACTGTATTGTAATATTGAGGGGCAAAGAGGTAGGTTTGGAAAGCATGATAAATTTTGTAACATGTTTAAGATAATGCACAAGTCATAAGTTTGTAGAACTGGGGACCAAATTTGAATGCAAAAGGCGGATGGTATAGAATAACAGTTTTCTTTGTATTGACCTCACTATACTTCTGGAATTGATTTTAAAGACTGCATATTATTTGCATTTTGGGTAAGAAAATTTGCATTTTATGGAAATACACCGTCATATGTTTTCTGCATTTGTATTGTTCAATTTATTAGGCTCCCTGGCCTAAGATATTGGATACCCTGTTCATATGTCCTTATATATCAAAACTTAGGTGTGTAATGTCAACATGGGCATTGTTTTTTATTACTGTCTGTGATAATCCACATGGTTTTTCGTGTTACACCTGCTGGCTAAAAACAGCCATAACTCTTTTCCATGAAAGGCCTTTTAGGAAATAGTACTGCTTTGGCAAGATAAAATAGAGAAAACCGAGGGAAGAATGTGAGTACTGGGTTGTCACTTAAGACATTTTGTTTTGTTTTGTTTTTAAAGATTTTATTTATTTGAAAGAGAGAGAACACAAGCAGAAGGTAGGGGCAGAAGGAGAAGGAAAAGCAGACTCCTTGCTGAGCAGGGAACCTGACTCAATCCCAGGACCCCAGAATCATGACCTGAGCCTAAGGCAGGTGCTTAACCAACTGAGCCACCCAGGCACCCCAAGACATTTTGTTTTCTTAAACTTTTTTCTTATTTTAAATTTTCTTTAAGTTTATTATTGCCTTTTTTTGGGTAATCTTTACACCTAACTTGGGGCTTGAACTCACCACCCCAAGATCAAGAGTTGCATGCTCTTGTGACTGAGCCAGCCAGGTGCCCCAAGATGGTTTATTTTCTGGGCAGGGTTTCCTGTTGACTCCAAATCATCATTTATGTTCCTTACCATCTTCTCTTTCCTATTTAGGTTGCTATAACGTTGTCTTGGGTTTCTTTTGCAAATAGCTTACTTCATAAATGCATGGTGTGGTTCTCTTCTTCCATTACATGTTTCGTTTTTAGCTATTAGGCAGGGATGCCTTTTAGGAAACCTGTGAGATTTGCAGGTTCTTGGAGTGGAAGTCTGAAGAGATACATGACTACAAGAATTAGAATAATTCTAATTATTCTAATTAGAATACACCTAGATAGCTCAGTGGTTGAGTGGCTGCCTTTGGCCCACGGCATGCTCCTGGAGTCCCGGGATCGAGTCCCACATGAGGCTCCCTGCATGGAGCCTGCTTCTCTCTCTTCCTGTGTCTCTGCCTCTCTCTCTCTCTGTGTCCCTCATGAATAGATAAATGAAAAATCTTTTTTTTTTTTTTTTAAGAATTAGAATAAGCACTGCTAACTGAGTACTACCATGTTGGGTGGGTAGACTCCTATGCCTGGTGATCTCCTGAGGAAGGCAGTTGACCATGATGTGCAATCCTGGGTGCCCTGTTGGCAGGAAGCATTTACATAGTTTACAGATTTTTTTTTTTTTTTTTTTTTTTTTTTTAGTTTACAGATTTAATACGTAACAGGAGCTCCAGGGCCTGGTGTTTGAAGGGTGGTGAGGCTAAACACATATGCTCCAGTCTGACATGTTGAGGGGAATGTGACCCACCTTTAAGAAAAGTAATATGGAGTTGTGCCTGGGTGACTCAGTTGGTTAATTGTCTGGCTCTTGATCTCAGCTCAGGTCTGGGTCTCAGGTTGTGAGTTCAAGCCCCAAGTTGGGCTCCAAGTTGGATATGGAACCTACTTGAAAGTAGCATGGGGCAGCTACTTTGGTGCAAGAGGTCCACGCTCTTAGGGTGTTTGGTATGCCATCACTCCGCACATGCTATTTCAGAAAACGGACCATGTCTTAGCTACCTCTGCACTGTCTGTGTCACAGTGCCTTCCATTACAGCATTACATGGCTGTGGCCAAATGAATTGAGCTGACATTCAAGTATTTGTTGAACGAAGGGGGAAAACAATGAAAGACCCATGCCTTCCCAATTTCGTGTTCCTGAGCTCTTTGCTCATCTGTGTTCCTCTGTTTTCCCTTATCGAAAAGAACCTGGGAATGTGCAGATGCTACAAAGAAGAAATTCTTGTCAATTGGCACAAGAGAAAGGAGGGCAGAGGTTCAAGAGAAAACAGGAAAGTCAAGCTTCGTGGCTAAAGAAGCACCCCCCAGACTGTCCAGGGGGACCTGCCTCTCGTACCATGGGAGTAGTCCCAGGGGTCCATGCCTGGTTCCCTGCCAAGCCCCAGAAGAGAGCCTCTCTTTACAGAACTCCAGATCGTATTTTTGTGAACAGAAGGGAGTCTTTTGTATTTGGGCCGACCGCGCATTTCAGAGTCCAGTATGGAGAGGTCAGATTTGTGAATGATGGAGGGGCCACTGCGCCGGAGATGGACCGGGGTAGGGGTGAAAAGGTGAGGTGTGGCAGATGGTGGGTTTGTGTATCGGGGTCTCCCATTATCTGAAACGTCACGGGCCTACGGTCATGGCTTAGTGCCGAGCTGTTGACTGAAAGCCTGATGACAGTCTTTAGGGCATTGTGTGCCATGTTGCATCTCACAAGAAGAGTATTAAACTTTTCTGCTTCTGTGTTGTGCCTCGCCTAGACAGTGACAACTTTCTAGAGTGAAGCCTGCCTCCAGAAAAGAGTGATGAGCTTGTCGAAAATGTACTGGAGTCAGTTTCGGTAGTCAGGATTTTCTTTTTTGTGCTTAAATGCATTTCAAAGTGCTTTTTGAAGCTGCTGGCAAAGAGGACTCTAGCTGGGTGACCAAAAGCCCAGCGCTGCCCACATCCAGGTTAGACAAAGATAGAAGAGTGCTCCTGGTCAGACTCCCTCCCTCCTAGGCTAAAACTATGCAGGGCCACCAGACACTCTGTTCTGTATTTTAAAAATCCCAGAGCCTATAATTTTGCACGCTAAATTTGCCCGTGTTGATACCACCATCGCTTAACTCCATCTCTTTTTCCCAAGGCATGGCACACCCACACATTTGCAAGTCAGGGTGGTGGCACAGGAAATATTTCCAGCCTGAAGATGCAATAGAGGGAAGAAGTGCACCTTCAGGAAGACCATGGGAAACCCCTGCTGCCTACACGTTCTCCTGGCTTCCCTCTCCAGCTGTTCCACCTTACAGGGACTTGTTTAGCCACAGAGATCTGGGCACATTATGGAATCTTGGAGACAGGACATTTGGGACACATTTATTCACAATTCAGCAAACATTCATGAAATCCCAATTATATGGTAGGCACCTTTCTGGGTTTGGGGGCTGTGGGCATGAGTAAGGTAGCCATTCACCCCATAGAATGCTCAGAAAATTCCCTTATGCTTTTCCAAGGGAAGGATGATTATGAGAAGACACTAAATTTATGAATTACTTGTTTTTGTTTGTCTTGTGCTAGACATTTATTCTACTTCTTGTTTAGAATAACCCAGTGAGACAGATTTTATAGATGTGGAAACTGCCTTTGGGAGTTTGGCTAACCTGTCCATGGCCCACAGCTAGGGTTAAGGTTAGCCCCAGGTCACCTTGACCTATCAAATGCCCTGTTAGTACAAACCAAGCTGCTACCTGCTGCTACATACCCTATGCTCCCAGAAGATTTTGATAGCATCAGTTATGCCATACTCTAAAGGAAGGGAAGAACTGAAAAGAGCAGAATTTTAAAATTCTCGAAACAAAGTCCACACCTACCACCCATTCCCACTTCTTTCTTGAATAATTGGATACATACTTGCCTGGGCCATGATGCGCTCTTCTCTCTTCATGAAGGATTTATTTCTTGGGGAAAAAAATCTTGATTTTCTTGAGTTCCTGGTCAACTGTAAGTCATTTTTCTTTCTTTTTTTTAAAAAAGATTTTATTTATTTATACATGAGAGACACAGGGAGAGAGGCAGAGACATAGGCGGAGGGAGAAGCAGGCTCCTTGCATGGAGCCCAATGCAGAACTCAAACCCAGGACCCTGGGACCACAACCCGAGCCGAAGGCAGATGCTCAATCACTGAGCCACTCAGGTGCCCCTGTAAGCCATTTTTTGTAGAGACAAACATATTAGCATGGTGCTGAGGAAAGATACTTATTTTGTTCTGGGAAAAAAACTTTGTAACTTAAAATTCGCTTTAAATCATTGAAGAGGAATGAGATAATTTTCAGTAATCATACCTACTCGAGATCCTTGGTTTTTAGGAATTCAAAGTTTGATATTACTGCACTTCTTTAGTGCATCATGTAGCTAATAGCTCAGTAAATTACGTGCTTTGACAACCTAGTGACATGGCAAGCCTCACTAGCTGAACATGCTCACCAAGGGAGTGTTCCCGTAGAGAGAGGCTACCTCCCTACTCTTTGGGTGCAAAATTAGAGAACAGAGAGGAGCTTCATTTATAATTCAGTAATATTCCATTGTCTCCTCCTTGACGGCATGGCACACCACATTTCGTATTAGTTACTCCTTTAAAAATGCACTGTTTTACTTAAGCACATGTAAAAGAATTGTGGCTCCGTGGTACACTTTGAGTGTTTTATTGGAAGGAATCTGTCTCACACACAATTTCAAGACACCGTGGAGTGTGTGTGTATGTGTATTATTGCTGAACAGAATAGATTCAACAACTAAGTTTTTCGCTTCCACGTACTCTAGAATGTGGAATTCCCTTATGATTGAGAGGATGTGCACTCTTCTTTTGGGGACTGTCTCCCATATTAAATGCACAGCTTGCTTTGTCTGGGGACTACTCACAACTCTGCCATCTGCGGTGGGTGGCAACATCTCAGTCTTGGAGAATTCATCTGTTAATTTTCTTTCTCCGACTTGATGACACCATTGTGGTTACTTGTCCTCCCTCTCCAATCAATAACCTCTCATTTTCCATTATTACATCTTAAGGATATTGCAGTGGTTGCAAGCTGTTACATTTTCATTTTGGAGAGGCGATGGCTGGAAAAATCTGTCTGGAAAAAGCAGTGGGAGTTTGAATTCTCCAAACAGGGTGGTCCTTCCAGGTGGGTTAGTTATTTGTTGGAAGAACAACTCCACCTGCCTACGGTTCTCAGTGTCAGCCTGCGCCAGCCCATGCCACCTTTTCACAAAGACCTGGGCTCTGGGGAAGGAGTCAGCTGCCCACATGGGGCTGATGTTGCTCCCGGAGTAGAGTCCTGGGTCCCGACTCTGTTCTTCCCTGTGGCCTCTTTTAAGCTTCACATATGAAGACTATCAGAGGATTTTAGAAGCAGAGCCTTATTTCTCTGTGGATTATTGGGAAAGATGTGTTTGATCATCAGTAGAAATCTAGAATTCTCAAAGTATAAGAATTCTAAGTGGTAGAGTGGCAGGCTTCATATGAGGATGACTTAAAGTCACAAATTGGTCTTTTGGCAAATGAAAGAAATCTGGAGGGTCATTTCCTATGTTTCTATGTGCCAGCGTTTTGAATGTCTTGGTTGATTTCTAATAGATGCCACTTTCTGCATGTGTGTATGATGAGGGAGGAATAGGATGTCTTGCCTTTTACCAGTGCAAATTTAAGGAAATTTCCTCAAATTTAGAGGAAAAAAATATAGCCTGTATTTAAGAAGTTGTGTGGGGACCTTTCTTGGGAAGAGATGGAAATGTGTAGGGAATGTGTCCTAAATTGGAGGAAGAATGGGGTTTAAGATTTCTTGGCTTCGTGAGATTGTGTGAGTTTGGAACTCATGGTGACAGGATCTAGATTGATAGGTGAGCCACCACATGGCCCACTTTTCCATAATGGGCTTTGGGTGTTTGTGGGAGGCTAGGCCTGGGGTGCGCTGAGCTTCCCCATCCTCCATCTTGAGGCCACTGACTGTGGGCTGGTGAACACAGGGGAAGAATGGGGAAATTAAGCTCGGGCCACCTACTGTGTACTTTCAGGGAGTGTATCTCTCTTCAGTGGGTGCCAAGTATAAATCAGGGTGCATTTCCTTTTACAAGATGCGTCATTGTGCTCCTTTTCACAAGAAAGAAAAATCCCTGGGTGGAGGTTTGGCCCCAAAGGAATGGATTAAGCTAATTCCAGTAGTAAGAATAGGACCAATCTTATAGACATCCATTACTCTTTTCCTCACCCCCACTTTCCTCAAGTCTATTCTGTTAATCTGTTGATTTGCCTTCCTAGTGTTTTCTTATGCTTTCCAGTCCTAGGACACTCCCAGGCCTTCCTCACGGTAGAACCTAAAGCCACTCTTCCTCACCCTTCAAGCTCATCCTGATTGCTCCTCTTGAAACATCGGAAAACCTTCCTGAATTGCTGGCTGGCTAAGTGGCCTTAAGCACCTCCTTCTCTCTCAATGCCTCAGTACTACAAGCATCATTGTAGTACCTACCTTTTGGGTTCTTGTGAGTTTTCGATGAAGTAAATACAGGTAAAACATTTAAAATTGGCCAGTGGCCAGACACAGAGTAGGTGTTTTACTGTTTGTGGTTTTTTTTTAATTGTTATTGCTATAGCTCCGTTCCCCATCCACACCCACGGAATAGCTCTCACGCAGCTGGTGTCAGTGCTGGGGTAGTGCCCAGTGTGGTCTGGAACGGGCCTCCCTTTGCCTGCACCTGCTGTGCTTTCCCCCAGGATGCTGATCTACAACCCCCCACTCCCCAGCCCCCCCAGCAGTCTGACGGGTGAGGAAGCCCTCCTGCCTCTGAGCTGCTCAGTCCTATTCATTTGGGCTGCTTTTCTCTCCCCTTCCTTCCCTCTTCTGGTTGGGATGAATCCTCTTCCCATTCTCTCCATCTACTAAATTTGAATAACTCTCCCCTTTCTTTCCTCTTTCCTTCTTCCTCCATTGCCTTCTGTTCTTCTTCTCAGCGCTCCCCCCTTTCTTTCTTTTTAATATTTTATTTATTTGACTAGAGAGAGAGAGAGAGAGAGAGAGAGAGAATGCACAGGCGCAGGGAGCAGCAGGCAGAGGGAGAGGGAGAAACAGACATGGGGTTTGATCCCAGGACCCTGAGATCAGGTCCTGAGCCAAAGACAGATACTTAACCCACTGAGCCACCCAGGCCTCTCTCTCTTTCTTCTGCCTTTTTCTTTCTCCTTCTATCTCCCCCACATATCCACTCTGATCTTTTATCATTGAAATAATTTAGACAATGAGAGGAAGATTGCTCACTTCATCCTTTTCCTAGGTGTCTAGCACAGACCAAAAGTATGTGACCAGAAAGACCGAAAATTTGTCTTAGCAAGACAAATAGCCCAGAATGGTGGGCTCAGAGGACCTTAAAGGTGTTCCCCCTGACAGGTGTGTAGAAAGTGATAAAAGTGCACGAAAATGAAATTGCTTAGTACAATTCCATGGTGGAAAGAGGCAATGGTTATAGCAAAAGGATAAACAGAAGTATTTAGGGTGAAAATTTGCAGCACTTGGATTGTGCTTACTGATGTTAACGAGGCTTCCTCGTTATTTTATGGGAAAACCATATTCTGAGTTCTAGAAACATCTACCCAATTATTTTGACACATGCATGTGTGTATGTGAGTACTCGTGGATGTATATTCGTATTTTAAAATAGAGCAATTTAGGGGCACCTGGGTAGCTCAGGGATTGAGTGCCTGCCTTTGGCTCAGGTTGTGATCCCAGGGTCCTGGGTTTGAGTCTCTAATCCGGCTCCCTGCAGGGAGTCAGCTTCTCCCTCTGCCTGTGTCTTTGCCTCTCTCTGTGTCTCTCATGAATAAGTAAATAAAATCTCTAACAAAATAGAGCAATTTACTATGAACTTGCTAAATTTAAATAGTGAATATTATTAATCTTAGGGAGATATTATACTAACACATAGTTAATGTTCTTGTAAAACATAGTGTATCATTTTTGAATAAAGTGTTTCCTTTTTGTGGCTTTTCAATTCACTTTTCTCTGAGTTTCCCGTGAATCTTTATTAATAATGAAGGTGAATTAAACAAGGCCTGGCATTCTGATATATTTGTTCAAGACCTGGTTCACAGCGTCTGTGTTCAACTGCTTCTCTGTGATAAAGCCCTCCTTGATTTTTTTTTTTTTTTACCTCATCTAATAATTGGTGAGACATTGAGGTTTGCAACTGCAAAATATTAAGAGTTGAGAACGTGAAAAGTAAAGCTACAGGAGTATTGCTTCTTAACAGGTGAGGTAATAATCCCTTCTTTTTGAAGCAAGTGGAAGGCTCACTAGGAAGATTGGTATTTTTCTGGGAGGTCAGGGGGCGGTCGCTTGGGTACAAGAAAGATGCTTAGAAATCAGCTTATTGGTCTCCCCAGATATTACTGGGGAGTTCAGGGGGAGACGTCAGGGTGAACGCATGCTTTCCCTCTTCCAATGGTCACCTACCTTTCTGCCTCTAATGCCCATTGATGTTGAGCTGGTTAGAGAGGATAAATAATTTATTTCATAGTATCAACTTCATCAGAAACCCATAAAGATTTCTTTAAGTGTTTGGATCTAAAATCTTTCTGAGTTGAGTCTTAAATTATTCATCATGTGAAACTAGGGTACATTTCCTGCCTGTGGTGTATACGCTGCTGTATTTTGAAACTGAATTATTTGTGGATCCCTTTACCAGTTGTTTCTCTTTTTTGGTCTAAGGCAGACAGCATGGAGGAAATGGAAGGTCCTAGGCATTTTTTACAACCACTACTAGATATCTCTTCTGGGCCTGATAAGTTCAGGAGACAGAATAAAAGTCGTTAGTCTCTTGGTCCTCTGTTGTTTGATCTGTAAAATCAGTAGATGAAATGAAGATTCTTTGCAGCTTTAAATTCTGTAATTCTTTCTTATAGAACTTGTGAGGAATTGCTAATATTTATGGGAACCAAAGTTCGAGTCACTACAAAGAGGCAGAAATCAGGTTATCGGTCACGGGGTTGTTTTTTCCAGTCTTGTCTCTGCCAATCCAAACCTTGTTATAACCACATTGTGGCAAGTTATGATGTCCCATTATTATTTCTTTCGCTTGAGAATGCTTCAGCTCTATAGATCTATCACAGCAGTTGTTACACTGGTGAGTTTCCTCATATCCATCAGAAGAAGAAAATCCATCACGCTTTTGACTACTTTTTCCTCTCCAAGAAAATGATCTTTAAGAGAATGACATGTAATATAGACTTTACTATTCTTAAGGCATTGGAGGAACTGCATCTGAAATAAAATCAATACATGATGCAGTAGTTTATTTACATTTGAAATATTGAATGGCAAAGCATTTTATCAAACACTTCGGACCAGATAAGCGTAGCTGACTGATGGAGAGTAGAAGGATAGGATGCCGTAGAGATAAGGGGCTAGCTGCTGTGTCCCATGCCCAGTTGTGGTTCAGTCACTCTGTGTATTCTCAACTATGCTGCCAGAATGAGGGGGATTCATGAGAGGTGAAGATACCAGACATGTAGATAGTAGGGTTGGATTTAGAGATTTATTTTTTTTAATTCCATCCCGTAATGTCAAATTAAGTGATACTGATGGTTACCAGGCAACATAGAGGAACCAAAGCTCGGTCTTACCCTTCAAATTTGTGGTTTCATTTTGCACTCTCTTTGATAGGTATAGGTATCAATTATGTGTGGCTGTTGTGTCTTTTAGGGATTTCTTTTTTTAATGTCCTGAAGCAGTTTATATAGCATGGAAATTACTGATCCTTGAAATTTAAAATAATTGGCCAATAAAACCAAATGGGCATTTAGTCTCTTTGTTGGTGTAAATTACTTTATCCATTTCTTAATTTCTCCTGTGTTATTGTTTTACTTTTGAGAATTGAAATCTATACAGCCACCGGTTTTATTGAGATTTAAAAATTTTACTGTGAATCATTCTGCAATATAGATGTATCAAATCATTATGTTGCACATCTTAAATTTACACAATGTTAGATGTTAATTATATCTCATTATAGCTGGAAAAAACAAATAAAATTTTTACCATGAAATCATAGATTAGGTAACCTTCAATGATAAAATTTTAAACACATAGTTATTTTAAATTTGCGTTTTCTATTTTTCTCTGGTTAGGTTTGCATAGTCTTTCCCCCCAAAATCCAGCTTATGGGTTCATTTACTTATTGTAATGCTTTTTGGTTTTTTATTTACCTTTCAGGGTAGTCTTTAACTTTTCATTCTCCAGCTCTCCTGTTTTCTCCAAGTGGCCCCCATTTTGATATAAGGCTAACCTACATTCACATTCACATTCACAGGCTAACCTACAACCCTCTGGCTTGTTGCTTTGCCCTGGAACAGAAGGCCTTTAGCCTCTTCTCTGGGACTCCTGAGAAAGAATGTGAAGATTCACAGACTTTTATGTATGGCTAGCTGTTTCCTGCACATCTGCTGTCACCTGCCTGCCACTGCATTGTTTTCAAGGCTCCCAGTCTCACGGTTTACAGCCACCATCACTGTGTTAGCTTCAGGGGTTCTTCTTCCCTTTATCACTTTAGTCAAGCTTGAACATAGACCCTTTCACTAGTCCCTCAAACATTTCTAAATTGAGGCTGTAACATTTACCATGACTTTTTATTTTTATTTTTTTTATTTTTTTATTTTTATTTTTTAAAAGATTTTATTTATTTATTCATGATAGTCACACAGAGAGAGACAGAGAGGCAGAGACACAGGCAGAGGGAGAAGCAGGCTCCATGCAGGGAGCCCGACGTGGGATTCGATCCCGGGTCTCCAGGATCGCGCCCCGGGCCAAAGGCAGGTGCCAAACTGCTGCGCCACCCAGGGATCCCTACCATGACTTTTTAAAAGTTTAGGGTAATGGGAGAGGATCATGGCACAGAGAATAACTTTGCAAAAAGTTGTGAGATAGGATTATTTTGGGGACCCATGGGCCCAGGTCATCAGCAAGGTTTTACATTTAGGTTGAGTGTCCCCAGGTGGTAGGAGGAAGTCAGCACTCCTCACCATTCATGGGTACCTGGATGTGAATCTAGATTCCTGAGAGTTCAGGCCAACATCCCACTAGAATTAGGGAGAAAAGGTGAGTTTCTTTCTCAGCCTGGGTCTTTTCTGCCTTTATTTCCTCCTTTGGGATCTACCCTTTCCCAGGACAACTGATGGAAAGAAATACTCATTTCTCTCAAAGGAACATCCCAACTTACCTGCAGTGTTATTAGCTTAACCTGTAGCTCTAGCCAAACAACCACATAGTACATAACCGTTTAGCATAACCGTTTAGCTTTGTGTACACAGGTTTGAGTGACATGAGCCCCAGGAAGCCGTGTGCAGTTACGTGGGTGTAGAGCTTTTTCTGGGGGAGAGGCAGATCCATAGCCTTCCTCACATTGCTAAAGTAGTCTGGCATCTCTCCAGAGATCAAGAAGCACTTTAATAGTGCGCCTGAAGTCTGAATTGATTAGGTAGGACATCCACAGAATCCTCTCTGGGAGGCTTTGCTGATAGTCTTTCTTCCATCAGCACATAAAAATGGGGCTTCCATCTCTTCTTTCCAGACCTCTATGTCTCTGCCTTTGACTGCTTGCAAGCAACTGCTCAAGCACAGCAGATATCTCCATGGAATAGTTTTTGGAACCCCATGGTCCATATCCCGTCTTGGATGAGAAGCATTTCTCCAGGGTTTACACGAATGTGCAGAGTTGACACAACTAATCCTGACAGTCATGGGCTGCCAACAGCCTTCATTTTGGAGGAAATCTTTGTAATATTAAACTGCTGGTGTCTCTAAGTCTTCCTAGGACCAAGTTTTCTACAAAGGGGTATTATTGAGTTCCTATCTCATGGCACTTTGAAACCTATTCCCATCAGGATTTTTGAGATCTTAAAAGTCAAGGTTTAGCTAAGTCTGAATCCTGTGTTTTTTTTTTTAACATTTTATTTATTTGAGAGAGAGTGTGAGTGTGAACTTGGCAGAACAGAGGAGGAAGATGAGGGAGCAGGAGAAAGAATCTGAAGCAGACTCTATTCTTAGAATGGAGCCCCATGCGGCGCTTGATCCCACAACTGCAAGATCATGACCTGAGCCAAAACAAGGATGCTCAACTGACTGAGCCACTTGGGTGCCCCTAGCTAGGTCTGAATTCTCCTCCCAGTAGTCTTTGCAAGAAGGAAACCTCTCTGAAGGACCTGACCTAGGATTTGGAGCCCCGTGGAGTGGTGGTGGCGGCAAAGGCTTTCCTTGCTCCTTCCACATCTTGCTGCAGATCTTGTCCCCTGTTCTGCTTGGAACTCAGGCACTTTCCTGGCTTGCTGTGGATTCCCCAATTCCCTCGCAGTTTTCTGTGGACTCTGGCAGAGTCCCTCTTTCTTTTCGGATACTGCAGGGCAGTTTGATTTGCATTGTGATGAGCTCAGCTGATGATGTCTAGCAATGTGTTTAGTAACTGCTATGTCTCTTTCTGTGTGTGGGATTCATTCTCTTTCCTATAAGCAGTGCAGGGATGTTCATTTCTTTCCAGGCTTAGGTCATGTGGAGAAGTGGGGTGGAGTACTTTGTAGGGACATTGCAGCTTTGAAAATTGGGCACCAAGCCAAAATATTCTTGAGGCCTACTAAGATAAAAAGAGTGTTCAAGGAAGGCTTTTTCCTGGGCTTCTCATCTTGCCTCTGCCATCCACTTCCCAGCATCATGTTTTAGTTTGAAATAAGATTGCTCTTTTGCCTTTATCTAGCATTTTTCTCTCTTGTGCAGCTCTCCTTGCAAGAAGTAGGTTCTTGAGCTCTGAAAACAATCTGTTAGAGCGTTTCTAATAGTATTATTAGGTGTAGAAAGGAAGACCCATAGAATGCGAATGTGGGTCACCGACCTGGCAGGCTGTGCATTTTGTCAGGGTGATGTGGTTTCTTGCTCCGGTGCCACCTGTGAAGGTGAGACCCCTTGCTTTCACTGCCCACCTCATAGCTCAGGAGGCAGGTTGCAAAATGGTCTTTCTAAATCTAGCCACAATCTGTGGGAGGGTGGAGGTGTCTCCAGATTATGATTATGCCGGCTTCCTGATCATGTCTTGGCTCTCTATGACCATGTCTTTGCCCCCTATGATGAGATTTCCCCCCTGCTGGGGTGTTTTAACAGGTATTTATAGGAAACTAGGAGGCATTTTACTATTATTTCATTTCACCTGAAATTTTGGAATTTTTATAAAGGATGATTTCACCAATTTGCAAATTTATGATCATGCAGACACAGGTGTGGGTTCTACTCAACTTAAATCAGCGTCTTTACTACTGATTTTGAGTTTGAAATGTAATGTAAAGGAAATATAATATCAGAAAGCCCCCCGTAGAGTTAAAGATTAAAGACACTTTCTCAGGCACCTGGGTGGCTCAGCAGTTGAGCTTCTGCCTTTGGCCCAGAGAGTGATCCCTGGGTCCTGGGATCGAGTCCCACGTTGGGCTCCCTGCACAGAACGTGTTTTTCCCTCTGCCTGTGTCTCTGTGTCTCTGTGTCTCCCATGAATAAATAAATTAAAGCTTAAAAAAAAAAAAAAAGAGCCTTTCAGCTTAGTATCAAATTTCAAGTGTCTCAGTTGTCATGTTGTAAAGGATTGCATAGTCTTCTTCAGTAGTATGGAGTGTCCCATTTTGGACTGAATCAAAATAATTCCTTTCCAGCGTTATTCAGCATCTTGGTTTAAAACTTGGTATATGCGAAGAAGTGTGGATTCCTGAGAAATCATTTTGTAATTCAGACCTTGAAGTACATGGCCTCTCCTCTCCTGATCACTTTGAGTTAGTGCCACTGTAATCTCTGATCCCAGAGGGGAGACAGTGTGCAGAGTTTTTGTGGCTAAGTGGTAGTTCTGACCCAGGCTCTTGGGGCTGGTGAGGTTTCCCACTGACTGCTGGGATAGCCCCTGGCGACAGGAGTAGTTGGCATCTTGCACTTGCAGTTGGAGGCGGAGTCTGTGGTCCACCAGGTGGACCTGGGCTGTCTGCCTTTATCACCATGTGCTTTCTCGTGGTATCTGTTGGAGCTGTGGGGGCCCAGCCTCGGTCATGGAGGTTCTTATTTGCTATCTCCCTGGCATCCTTTTGTGTATAGTTGTTTCTCATGTTCTTTCTTTTCCTCCAATGCATTGGGGATGGTGTCTCAGGTTACAATAACAAAAAACTGAAGACCACGTGGTATACGCAACAGAAATTTACTTCTCAGTTATGAGACTGTGAAGTCCAAGATCAAGGCATCAGCAGATTCATGTCTGGTGAGGGCTGCTTCCTGGTTCATGGACAGCTGTCTTCTCGATCTGTCCTTGTACCGTTGAAGGTGGAAGCAGGAAGGAACTCCCTGGGATCCCTTTTATAAAGACATTAATCCTGATGAGGGTACAGCCGAGGCCCCACTTCCAAAAGCCATCCCGTTGTGGATTAGGTTTTGACTCCAGGAATTCAAGAGCACACATTCAGTCTATGGCAGATGGGTTCATATATTGTGTGGTTAGGCCTCCCAACAAAGCCGAGAATAGAGCAATGAGTCACAGACGGCTAGAACCAAGACGGAACTTCACTGTCAGCCAGTCCTCCCGAATGTGAAGACCGAGGCCTAGAAGGTTTTGGTGATTTCTACGGGGTAACTCAGTTGGTAACAGAGCGGGGAGCACTGGGGATTCATTTCAGTCTCCTTTCTACTGGTCCTAGTCACTTCTGCGTCTGGGCTTGTAATCATATGTGGATTTCTCTAGCTCATCACTAGGTGTATCCAGGAACATCCAGGAACATCCACCATCTCCATAACTACATGAGTGAAAATGTGGCTGCTTCTTCTTTTGTGTGTTCTTTTTCTTTTATTATTACTATTTTTAAGATTTTATTTATATTCATGAGAGAGACACAGAGAGAGGCAGAAGCAGGCTCCCTGTGGGGAGCCCGTTGTGGGACTAGATCCCAGGACTCTGGGATCATGACTTGAGCCGAAGGCAGATGCTTCACCAACTCCCACCAATGTTGGGAGTCCGTTGAACATTTTCAAATCAAAACTGTTGAATAATTTCGAGTGTTCATATTCATTACCCCTCAATAAATACAAATATCACTTGTGGTCCTGAAAGTGTACAAAACAGAGGAGTTTGCGGGCTTGAGGGCCAATGTATGGGTACCTTCATTTTGAAATTTATTTTGTTTGCAATTAGCAAAAGGTTAAAAAAAAAAAGGCCCTTTCCGAAAGTTTGGCTGAGGTCCTAGAATTTGTACATGCCTTTGCAATATACTCACAGTATACTCCCTCGGCCCCCATTCTTGGCTTCTTCCACTGACCAACATAGGGAGGAAAAGGAAGGGGTTTCCCTTCTGCCACCAGAGAATGGTCAAAATTTTATTAAAATAATTTTTAAAAGTTGTTGCAAAACACATATAATATAAAGTTTACCATCTTAACCATTTGTAGTGTATATGGTTCACTTATATATATATATATTTTAAATATTTTATTTATTTATTCATGAGAGACAGAGAGGCAGAGACATAGGCAGAGGGAGAAGCAGGATCCTCATGGTGGCCTTAGGTGGAATTCGATCCCAGGACCCTGGGATCATGCTCTGAGCTGGAGGCAGACACTCAACCACTGAGCTACCCAGTGGTCCCTTAGTTCAGTTATTTTTTTTTAAAGATTTTATTTATTCATGAGAGACACACACACAGAGAGAAAGAGAAGCAGCCTGATGTGGGACTCGATCCCAGGTCTCCAGGATCACACCCTGGGCTGAAGGCGGCGCTAAACCACTGAGCCACCCAGGCTGCCCCCTACTTCAGTTATATTAAGTACATTTTATCATTGTTGACCATCACCACTATCCATCTGCAGGTCTCTTTCATGTCAAGGAATTGAAACTCTGCATATGAAAATATTTTGTCTATACACATAAATCCATGAAGCTGAAACAGTAAAATTCTAATGGTAGAAAGTGCAGTAGTGACATATCACTATTTTGATTTGTATTCTCCATATTAACATTTCTCCATCTTCACCCAACACTTATCTGGTTTTGCTATAAATATTCTCATTTAATGCTCAGAACTCATGAGAGGTAGACATTAGTATTCCCATTTTATAATTGAAGAAATTGAGCTGGCACGAGGAGAGAGGTAATGATGGAGTCAGAATTCCAGCTCAGTGCTCTGACCCTGAAATCCTTTCTTTTTCCATTACTCTGCCCTTCAAAAGACTGTTACTGATATTTTCTTCATCTATCTGCCCTATCTCTTTATTTCGTGGGGCTGGGGTAGGTGTTGAGAAGGTGGATTTGTGGCATTTGTTTTAAAATATGGGTCTTGCTCTAACAATAGACAGTCTTGTTCATAACCTTGGGCATCTCATCAGATCAGGGATTATTGTGCTTTGCCTAAACACTTACTAGATGTAGCAGATGTCTATTCAAATATTACTTTTAAAAATGCCTGGAATTGTATTTAAATTGCTTCCATTATTCACTAATTAAATTGCAGATTGTTTCTCCTGGGGATTTTTGCACTAGGCTGAGTTTCTTCAATTGTTTGTGTTGGACAATGACAAAATAAATCTTTTGCTTTGTAGCTTAGTGGGAAAATCCTGCCGAATGGGCTACGTAAATCCACAATCATCCTACAACAGACCTATTTTTTTTAAAAAGAACACACACACAACAATCTATTTTCTTCTTTTTGGCAAGATGGAGCGTGGACAGATAGTGGGCCTTTGTTTTATTTTTTATTTTAAGCCCAGTGCTTAAAATACCTGGAGGGGTCTTAAATACAATGGAGGCCCATGTGTTCTATTGAAAGTGTCAGCTCCCTTGGTCGGTACGGATTTTACCAAGAACAGCACAATGGAATTCAGATATTTTAAAACCACATGTGTGTCTCCCACATGGCTGCCCCCATTTAAATCTTTAATCAGTCTTTTTAAGGGGTTAGGCGCTGCAACCAGTTTGCCCTAGGACTTCATCCAGGGTCCTTATCAGTTGTCATTGCCCTGCTATCCTGCTTGCAGAGTCTCCCCCGTGCTATTTTCATTTGCAGAGAGAGGGAAGAAAAAAACAAATTGGGACAAGGAATGAGACAGAAGAGTTCAGTGTCCTTCCAGACCAGGGGCTTGTCACAGGAGGACCTTGACATTTATTTATTTATTAAAAAAATTTTTTTTTGTATGTTCAATAATCTGTACACCTAACGTGGGGTGCAAACAGACAATCCCAAGATCAAGAGTCACCTGCTCTACCGTCTGTGCCAGCCAGGAGCCCTGACCTTGACATTTTTTGAACAGGAATGTCTGCTTGTGCTTCAAATGTAAATCATTTACATTTCCCTAAAAAAAAAAATGCACAACAGTTTTGCTCTTATCTTGAGATAATTAAGACTCTCTGCTTTCAGAATAAATAAGTTCTTGACAGCTCTGAGCACTGGCTTTGGGACAGTGTCTCTGCCAAGCCTTTCACACACGTTATTCTATTTAATTGCAGTGTGGTGAGGAAGGTGGTATTCTCCCCATTTTATAGATGAGGAAAGTGAGAATCGGTGAGGATAAGAAAGTTTGGCTTGAAGGTCATACTGGTAACAAATGCCAGATCTGGGTTTGTGTGCATTCTGTGATGTAATTGCTTAGGATTTGAAAAAAGCAACAGGATAGTTGCTGTTATTAATGTTTTTTGGACTTGAGAACTCATGTGGAAGTGAGGCGAGCATATGGATGTTACAGACAAAGTTGGATAAAATGTAAGAATTGAGTTCTGCTCAACGATGTGCTAACACTGGGCCAGCTGAAGCTGGGAGCTCTCGACTTTCCAAATTATCAGTTGGGAAATGGAATGCTTTTACAAATCATGTGTCTTTGAGTGATCCTAGACAGTTGGTGAGAAAGAGTTTGTCACCAACATAAATAATCAGAGAGAAGTTGGATATGCCTGAAGCTACCCAGAGATCTCCACATGGAGCTGCTGAGAGGAGACTGGGGAGTGTGAAGAAATGAAAGTTGCTTGGTGTTCAGGATCAAAGAGGGCTGAATCTTCACACCACAGGTAAAAAAGGACAATGGCGAATAACAGAACCAGCAGAGACATTTCCTTCTGGATTCATTCAGCAAAGGATGTCTATAAACTCTAACGACAGAAGGAAATACATCAGCCCTGGTTTTGTCAGATCAAAATGCAGGATCAGATTTAAAAGGGGGTCTTCACATACATAGTCCCATTTTGAGACACCCTATGGCTTATAAATTGTGTTGTAGGTAAAAACCTATTTTAGTCTCATATATTTAATTTATTTTAAAAATAAAAACACTCCTTTCCACAGATCGTCATACCACTTTATTGTTAGGGACAAATTACAAATTACCCTAGTTAGTTTTTTTTAAGATTTTATTCATTTATTCATGAAAGACAGAGAGAAAGAGAGAGGCAGAGACATAGGTAGAGGGAGAAGCAGGCTCCATGCAGGGAGCCCGATGTGGGACTCCTGGGATCCTGACCTGAGCTCAAGGCAGATAGATGCTCAAGCAGTGAGGCACTCACATGTCCCGCTCTAGTTAGTTTTTGGAATGAAATGTAGGTATTTTGTTCTTAATATTGTTTCCCAGTGTTAGTTCTGAGAGGTTATATGGCAGGTGCTTTGTGTTGTTCTGTAGCCACGTTGTAGTGTTTCAGAAACACTGAAACACCCTTTTGTAGGATAGTGGTGAAATGACTACTGCAGGGGGTTGTGGAGCCAGGAGGAATGAAATGTTGCTGCTTATTTCTGAATGTCAAGTCATGGGGACCTACTTTTTTTTTTTTTTTTTTTTAATCTTTTCATGCTTCAAGTTTTTCAAGCATGTATTACTTGGGTGTTTTTTCTCCATTTCTTTGCTGCCTCTTCTCATGGGATCTTTGTGCTCTGGCACTCACCTGCTAATGTGGATCTTTGAATCACATTTTCGATGAAAAAGCATAGGAAAAGAGTTTGACACCTTTCATGAGACAAATGAAAATTGTTCCATGTTTGTATAATAAAATGTTTTCTTCACTGAAACTAGCAGGATTTCATTTATTTAGGAGTGTGTATGTGTGTCTGTCTTGTCTATCTGTCTCACCAGCCTTTTATTTATTTATTTATTTATTTTTTAAAAAGATTTTATTTATTTGTTTGAGAGCGAGAGAGAGTGAGCACAACAGCAGGGAGGGAGGGTGAGGGAGAAGCAGGCTCCCTGCAGAGCAGGGAGCCCAAGCTGGGGCTCCATCCCAGGACCTCAGGATCATGACCTGAGTTGAAGACAGATGCTTAACCGACTGAGGCATACAGGTGGCTTCTCACTGGCCCTTCATGAGAACGTTTTGAAAGCAATGGATCTTCACCCCAAGAAGAAACCCATACATTCTCATGCACATAAGATTTTTTTCATATAATTTCAAATGGTGGATTCATCCCTGCTCTTGGCTATGAGTCCTTTGTTCTGAATTACCAAAAGTCATTTTGAATATACTTGACTTTGGGCACAATTTGTGTGGTCCCCAGAGAAAGGTGACCTTTGAGGTTGTTTGAGACAGTAGGAGATCTGGACATATCTAGATTTCATGCCCATGCAATACAGGTCACACTTTATATAGAGAGAACTTGAGTCTGAGAGTGTGTTTCCTGGGGATGTTGGATTGGTCCCATTGGTGAGAAATGGGACCAGAGAAATTCATGGCTTAGTTTTTTTCTTTTCTTTCTTACTTTTTTATTTTCTTTAAAGATTTTATTTATTCACTCATGGAAGACACAGAAAGAAAGAGAGAGAGAGGCAGAGACACAGGCAGAGGGAGAAGCAGGCTCCATGCAGGGAGCCCAACTCAGGACTCGATCCCAGGTCTCCAGACTCACGCTCTGGGCGGAAGGTGGTGCTAAACCGCTGAGGCACCCAGGCTGCCCCTTACTTTTTTTTTTTTTTTTTAGCTTTGAACATCCACTGAACATGAAGATTTACAATAATAAATGCAGTGAAAACAAATAAACATTTACAGCTACTTTGGCTCTGTGAGTGAGAACAGAGATATCCTTGAAGGCAAGGACTATATCCTATTGATGTATGCTCAGGGAGCTCCCATATGTACTTAAATATGGGCTCTGGGAGTGCAAGAGCCAGTCTTCATTAGACATCTCCTGGGAGGAGATAAGTTTTGGGTTGGAGCTTCATCTTGAGTCTTCTGGGATTTAAACTATTTTCCCCTATGATTTCCTAGTGATAAACCACCAGCACAGGAGGAAAACCCAGAAGAGTGTAAAGACCTCCCTGCCCTCCTTTCTCCTCCTGGGAGGAAGGGGCCCCTCACTCCTCAGCTCCTGACTGCTGTTTGAGAGTACTGCTGCAAAACAAGAGTTTGTAAGTCTTGGCCTAAAAGGAGCCCAAACTGTCATCTTAGAGCACATGTACCACCCTACTAGCAATATGTAACAAAAGGCCACAAAACAACAAACTTGACTTCATCCTCCTGTAAGTTCCAATAATCCCGTGTTTATACTCATGTGACCTCTATATGTCATGCCTTATCATCACCTTAGTTCATATACCAGACTGAAAAGCTCTTAAATTAGGTCAGAGGTCTTTTTCTAAACAGCTCAATGGTCCTTTTACTGCCAAAGCCAGCCAGGCATGTTGCTGGTATTCAGCAAATAGTTGCCGAGCAAATATTAAAAGGGCCAGATAGCTAGTGTCCTTTAGAATCTCTAAACATTCCCTTTCAAATTGTTTCCAACTCCTGGCCAAGTTGGAACAATGATTCAAGGTTATATTGTCAGAGGCTGAGCCATTGCCTTGCTATTAATTAGTCTTATAATTTATCCTAAGTCTACATAGCAAGTAAACCATACTATTTACATTTTTGGTTTTCTATTGATGTTTATGATGCATAGAATCATGATGGGTGGACTTACGGTCATATTCTGGTAATTTTATTACACGGGTTCAGTCGTTGGCAGGGATGAAACAGATTCCTTCATTAAGTTCATTAAATTCATTGACTCTCATATGCTAGTTATTATTTTATATACACTGCGATAAAAATATGAGTGAGAAGTGGTTATCCGCTTATAAGCAGCTCTCAGGTTGGTAGGCAGACAGATGCATGAGTAGTAATTGCAATATCTAATGTGTTAAGTGGCCTGAAAGAGGTAAGGAAAGAAAGGGCCAAGGAATAATTGATTTTGCCTGGGCCTGAGGAGAATATGCCAGGTCCAAGGACAGGGTGAGGAATGAGATTGGAATGGCAACATTGCGAGCAGAGGAAATGCCTATGCAAAGCACATAGGAAGGTGTGCAGATCTCTGAGTAGCGTGCGGGCGTCTAGGATGCCAGGAATCACTGGTGATGATGAGATGGAGATGTGTAGATACTCTAGACGGGTTTTGAAGCCTCTGTGTAAAGTCCTTTGGATTTCCTCTTGCATGTACTGGGTGCTTTTGAATGGGTGAAAGCAGGTTCTGACTACCACTTTTTTTTTTTTTTAAGATTTTATCTATGTATTTGAGAGAGAGAGAGAAATAGCATGAGCAGGGGAGGGGCAAACGGACAAGCAGACTCCCCATTGAGTACTGAGCCTGATGCAGGGCTCAATCCCAAGACACTGAGACCATGACCTGAGCTGAAACCAAGAATCAACTGAGCCACCCAGGTGCCCCATTACTACCACTCTTTTTATAGTAAACATCTACACCCAGATCTGGGTTCTTGCCTGAGGTGAATAGTAATAAATGGGGACCATAATTGGCCAGAGAAGCGATTTCTTTTTCTTTTTTAAGATTTTATTTATTAATTCATGAGAGACACACACACACACACACAGAGGCAGAGACACAGGCAGAGGGAGAAGCAGGCTCCATGCAGGGAGCCGGATGTGGGACTCGATCCCGGGTCTCCAGGATCACATCCAGGGCTGAAGGCGGCGCTAAACTGCTGAGCCACCCCGGCTGCCCCCCACCCCCCACCCTTTTTTAAGACTGAGAAGCTATTTCATCCACTCCAACAAATAGTCAGCGAAGCTTACAGAAAATGTAGTGTGGGGCATGGTGACTGGCTGCCACATTGAAATCGTTTTAGAAAGTGAGGAGCTCCTCCTGAAGATAAGGTTATTTGTTTGTTTAGAATTAAGAGAAACAAACATGAACTTGAAGTGTTTCTCATTTTGGCAGTTTGACTTGGGAATCTGAGAAAGACCAACATTGTTATTAGTGCTGCCCTTTTTGAATTGGCTTTACCTGGGAGTAAAGAGTAGCAACCAGCGGTATAATTAACATAGGAACCACAACAAACATTTAAAATACTCAATCTAGGTTTAAATATATAAATATATAAATATAAATATAAATATAAATATATATATGAGTTTGATATGCCAACATATAAGACCCAGTGCTCATCCTGTCATGTGCTCCCCTCAGTGCCTGTCACTCAGTCCCCTCATCCTCACGCCCACCTCCCCTTCCACTACCCCTTGTTCATTTCCCAGAGTTAGGGGTCTCTCATGTTCTATCACCCTCTCTGATGTTTCCCACTCATTTTCCCTCCTCTCCCCTATAATCCCTTTCACCGTTTCTTATATTCCTGGTGTGAGTGAAACCGTATAATGATTGTCCTTCTCCGATTGACTTACTTCACTCAACATAATACCCTCCAGTTCCATCTACATCAATCTAGGTTGTTTGGTGGGGTAAGACAACTACTTAGACCCAGAATAACCTGCATAACTGGATTGACATGTTCTGGCCTCATAGTCAGTGTCTGGCAAGTAGTTCTAATAAAAACAGCTTCAGGGGGCACCTGGGGAGCTCAGTCAGTTAAGCATCTGACTCTTGATCTCAGCTCAGGTCTTGATCTCAGAGTCATGAGTTCAAGCCCTGCATTGGGCTCCTGGCCTAACATGGGGCCCACCTAAAAAAGAAATAAAAACAATACCACTTTGTCACACACTTAGTGGCATTGTGGCCCTGTTCATTCTTTTATCCAAAACCAAATATTTATGGAACACCTACTGAGTGCTAGTCTTAGAGGTTAAGTTTTAGGAAACATTTGAAAAAGAGGCCCTCTTTGTAGCCCATTTCTAGGAAAAAACTTACCATGGAGACTTCCAGGACTGTTTGAGTGTAAAAACTTTCTCATTAATTAATTAATTTATTCAGTAGAATAAATCTTGATCACTCACAAAGTGCTGGGCCCTAGGCTGGGCATTTGGTGTCCGGAGGGAATTCAGTATTGAATGCTGTAGACTCAGCCCTTGTCTTAATGGAATTTGCATTCTAGGAAGATATGTACGGATTGTGACAGCATTGGAGTGGAGCATGAGAAATGCTTGGACAAGTTAAATACAGGGAAAATTAAAATGGTTTAGCCTGGCTGTACCGTGAGGTGTGCTGTGGAAGCAGAGAGCAGGGTGGATCTGGTGCCCAGCCGGCTGGTGTTTGGAGCTCTGAGTGTTGAGGATTTACTCTAATGCCAGAAAGAGATTTGCTACCTAGAAAGATTGGGCAGCCTGTGTGTGAAGAGGGTTTGGGCTGAATTTGAAGACAGACCAGACAGATCCTGCCCTAATCCTAATCGGGTTGGTAGATGATTTGTAACTCTACAAGGGGCGGGGCTGTGGGAATGCAGAAGAATGGCTGGAGTGGAAGATTTTTGTTAGGTAGGATCTAAATAGGACTTGGTGAGTGACTGGAGGTGGGGATCTTGAGCAGCTATGGGAAGAGGATGCTCTCCTATCCACTAGGAAACACAGTACTTATCTATGGAGGTGAACATTATTTTCAGTTGTAATTCAAAAGAATTAATACAAACTGACATAAGAACCTTGTCCTTTGCTAGCGCAGCCAGCGGACAGATGCATTAGAGAGAGGAAGGGAAGAAACTCAGAAGGGTGACCGCTCCAATTTTGATTTTTCTCTCTACTTTCCAATTTCAAGGCCAGTTGAATATGCCTCATTAGTTGGAGGGAGACTGATCCTATAATCTGTTTCATTTTCAGAGAACTAGAGAGATGGATACTTCCTTGGAGAAGGTGATTTTTGCAGCCTTTGAATAAAAGCACTTCCAGTTCTACCTTCAGCTGAAAATCAGTGGTGTCTGGTGTTTATCAGAAGCCACTCAACACTCTCATGCCCAGGTCACCGGCACTCATATTTTCTGACTGTCACTTTGAGCCAAATAATCTCTAATGGTCCCCAACTGCTAGGATCTCCAGCTCCCATTCTCTTGGATCTTCAATTTTTTTGTTAATTAAAAAAAAAAAAAAAACTCTTCTAGTAAGGCACATTTGATTTGTTGCTGAATTAATGTTTTTCTCCTTTTGAACATGTCATCTAGGTCGTTAATGGAAAAATGTAGTCTGTGGTGCTGCAGGGTTTATCCGTTTTATTTTAATATGTTTTAAATATAAAATATAAAAACTGCGCTGTTAAAAGAATGTATAGCTGGAATTTTAATTTGATTATCTTTCCCAATTTTCTCAGGCTTTCATAGGCAAGTACTTGTTTGAACAGCTGTACTCCTGTAAATCTCAGTAACAAATGAATGAGGAATGATTTTTTTGTGTAGCAAGTCAGATGAAAGGAACTTCCTAAGAAAGATCGTTAAGAGAGGAAGGAAAACTAGCAAATATTTGAGAAATTTAGCAACTATTTAAAACAAAATAAAGCAGTTTACTCTAATAATTCTTTCCTAATGATCTTAAAATGTGCTGTCACTAATAGAGAAGCAGCTTCTTATTTCATTTCGGTTTTAATCCTGGGTGGAGATAAAATTTAAAACTGGAGTCAGCACGAAAGGAGAAATGCTACAAACTGAGATGCATAAAAAATGGGGATGTAGTCAGTTTTCTATTATCTAATTTTCCTGCATCTATACGTGTTAGCCAATGCTGGCGTGGGGGGAGGGGCGGGGGCGGGGCTGTGAAATCTGTCTGCCTCCAATCACAAAGAGATCCAATTAACATGTGAAAAGATACTCGAAAGAGCTGTGGGATAGAAAGGCTTTGGGCTTTCAACATCTTACCTACTGGATAGATTTGAAAGCATAAAATAAAGCTAAAGTCAATTCAGGGAAACATTGATTCACCCAACTGAATAAACAACTTACTGAATTTGCTAATCTAATTAATCAAACTCTGCTTCTCCTTTCCAAAGTAGATTCACAGGCAGTAAAATAAATTAAGTCAACATTTCCAGCCCCCCTCCCTCCACTTACTAAAAATAAGCTTTCTTTCCCTGGGTAAATCGGTCATTTAAATTCCCAAGGCTGTACTAGGGCAGTCCACTGGCAGGAAGCAATTGTATGGATGCAAAATCGTTTCTCTGCAGATTGCAGAGCTTGGGTTCTGAGTATCATATCTCAGCTCTACCACCTTAACTGATGAATAAAATAAATATGAGCTGAAGTTGTTTTTAGAGATAAATAGCCTATGGATGATGTTGATTTGCAGATAGGGGAGCCTGTGACTTAGAGATGTACTGTAATGGTAGGAAATAACAACTTTGGGGAAAAAAAAATCCTGGAAAATTAAAGGATGTTTAAAAAAAAATTTTTTTTTTAAGATTTTATTTATTTATTCATGAGAGACACAGAGAGAGAGGGAGAGAGAGAAGCAGGCTCCATGCAGGGAGCCTGATGTGGGACTTGATCCCGGGTCTCCAGGATCAGGCCCTGGGCTGAAGGTGGCACTAAACTGCTGAGCCACCTGGGCTGCCCAGGATGTTTAAAATTTGAAAACAGTCGTAATTGTGAAAATTTAAGAGACCAAAAGTAGTAAAAATATTTCAGTTCAGTAGTCTGCAGGCCTGGTCCTTGATGTTGAGTTTCCTTAACTTTATTTTTAAAAAGATCTTATAAAAAAATAAAAAAATAAAAAGATCTTATTTATTCATGAGAGACACAGAGAGGCAGGGACACAGGCAGAGGGAGAAGCAGGCTCCATGAGGAGAGCCCGACGTGGAACTCGATCCTATACCTGGGGATATGCCCAGAGAGGAAGGCAGACACCCAACCGCTGGGCCACCCAGGCACCCGAGTTTCCTTAACTTTAAAACACTAGAATCAGATTCAGTTTTAGGTTGCTTGTGTATACATATGGTTTAGTAACTTTATATACACGTGCGTTCACATAGTTACAGAGCACAAGGGAGAGGGAGGGACAGAGGAAACAGAGAACACAAAGGAAAGGAATGTAAGGTGGTGAATGACAGGTGCTATGCAAATTAGCCAAAATATAATATATGGATGGATAGTCTAGATAACAAGTCAAGTGTGAGACAAGACGTAACACTAGATTTTTTTGCTTTTTAAAGGTATGATACCAAGATGCAGAAATAAGACTACAGATTACAATTGAGAAGGAGATATGCCACAAAGCATATCCTTGCCTTCACCATGAACTGGCACACTTCCGAGGAAGTGCAAAGTGCTTCCAGATGACTTCTGAATGCCACCAACTGTAGTCACCTTGCTGGTGCCCTCCCTTGGAGGAGGATCAAAGAATCCCCAAGGATTGCCTTTCCCCACATTTCCTTCTGTGAGGGACCTATTTCTATTCTTTCCAGTCTTATTCACCCTAGGATATTATGCTCAAAACTCACTTATATGCCCAGCTAGTCTTAATTAAAATGTAAGGGAAGATTAGGGCATGATCAAATGAAGTTCTGAATATACTTGAATAGTCGGGCAACAGTTTAATGGATTAAATAGTTCTTGGAGGTACTTCTTTTTCTGACAGTAAGTCTTACTAGTGCTGTCATTTCTTAATACCCTTTTCTACTTCTAGAAAAGGCTCAACGTTCTCTTTTAACTTACAGATTATTTTGCTATCTGGAAACTCATGCCCACCTCTTTGACTTCGGGTCAAAATTGCTTTCCTCACAGTCTGACTGGGAAAGTTGTAAAACATTAGAATGTCCTTCAGCGGTGGGCTGTGGAATGTCATGTAAGTTATTACTACTTTTTTTCAGAATGTGATGGATTTTCATGTGCAGATTTGGTTGTGTAGATAGCCAAACCAGATGGGTGTCTGAGAATTCACGCTGTAATTTATTGAGTTACCCTTAACATTCAAATTGGGAAAGAATATGGCTAGATGCAGGTGAAGATGATAAACGTTACCTTGTTTTAATTGTGATGGCCAAGTCATCCTTAAAAAACTTACAATTTCCTGTAATATTTACCCCAACTCCAATCTGCATGGTCAGGCATTACTACCTACTGAGTCACTCTGTGTGAAGCATTAAGCATAGTGTCTAGGACCACTTAAGTGTGCTTATAAATGTTAGCAATCATTGTTTTTATTTTCAATATGTATAGTAAAAATATTTATTTTTATATTTAATTTTATTTTGATTTTATAATAAAAGTATTTATTTTTATATTGTCTGTGCTCTTATATGGTGACTCATACATCATACACACATTCAAGTAGTCATAAATGTTTTCTTTTTTTTTTTAAAGGTTTTATTAATTTATTTGAGAGAGAGAGAGAGAGAGAGAGAAAGAGAGAGAACACGAATGGCAGAGGGAGAAGGACAAGCAGACTCACTGCTGAGCAGGGAACCTGCCATATGGCTTGAGGCTTGATCCCAGGACCCCAGGATCATGACCCAAACCAAAGGCAGATGCTTAACTAACTGGGCCACCGAGGTGCACCCCCAAAATTTGTTTCTTAAAAATAATTATTTCTTTCTGCAGATAACAAACGCAAGCTCTCTGTCCTAAAAATGATGGTCTACCTTTTATAATAATGTGTCACCTTGTAATATATTCCTTTACGTCTTCTGGATTGTGAGTTCATTTGAGGTCAAAACCATGGGAACCAAAAAAATTCATGTCCTTACCTTGAAATAGTTTAGGATTAGAAAGATAAATCACAAAGTGCTTTGCATTGATAAAACTATTTTTATTAAAAAAAATTTTATTAGCACTTAACACAGTATCTTACACATAGTAAACTCTTAAATCCAGCTGCTAAAAATAAATAAATAAATAAATAAATAAATAAATAAATAAATAAATAAATCCAGCTACTCTTATCAGGCCGTTTGTTTTAATTGTGGCTCTCTGAATGACTTTTCATTGAAAATAAGTTTTTAGTGAGGAGGCCCAAAAAGGGATAGAGTATCATGCTAAAAGGTTGACCATTGCTGAGTTTTCTCACCAGTTTTATTAAGATGTAATTGGCATATAATACTATATAGTTTTAAGGTATACAACTTAATGATTTGAAGGATGCATATATTGCAAAATGATTACCACAGTAAGTTTAGTTAACATCCATCACCCACATAGCATTTTTTTCGTAGGACAAATTACTTCAAAAATACTGTATTCTCTTCTGGACCCATTTGGAAATATTGATAGCTGCAGTATATTGACATCCCTATTTATGGTTCAGAAGACCTTACTCTAGCAATAATAACCACTGTTACCATCGTCACAATATCTCCCTACCAACAATACCTAGTATTATATAGAGCTCCCATATCTCTTGGCACATTTGAACCTTACAATAATTCTGTGAGATATGGAGGGTAGCAGATTCTTCCGTATTTTATGGATGTGGGCAACCTTCCCAGGTAATAATGACTTCCCTAAGATCAAGTAACTGGTGTCAGGGCTCAAATCCAAGTTTCTTCAGTTCCATTGTGTTCACCGCTAGACTAATATCGCTGGCATATTCCTTAGACAGGTGAAGGGCCTGGGACTGTTTCAGTATGGGAAAGATGACCACTATCTTACCATGTTTGAAGCCTATCCTGTATCCTGTAATTAGTCTTACCCTGAAATTTCTCAGAGTGAAACTTTGAATGTATGTTGCTTATGTCTATACTTATTTTGGCTTTGTAAGACTTCTTTTTCTGATATGCAAGGCCAGAGGTGGAACATGTCTTGCCACACACCCTTGTGCTCCGGCCTCTGCCCATCTCCTGGCCTCATTTCATTAAGTTCTCCCCAGCCCCACTGGTTTTCTTTTCTACCACAGGACCTTTGCACTGCTAGAATGCCATTCCCCTTTCCCCATAGTTTTGCTTGGTTGGATCTTATACATCCTTTAGGACTCAGCCTTATGGTCACCCCTTGTCCAGAGAAGACTTCCCCATAAGGATCAATGTTGCACACAACCTCAGTAAATTAATCAGAATCCTTAATTGCAAGCAACAGGAATGGAATCTGAGCAGAAGTGAAGTCTGCTGAAAGGATATTGGGAAGTTCATGGGAGAGTGCCCTTTTGGGAGGGGCAAAGAGATAGGCACATAGCTACGTTTTCAGGAGCAATGTCCAAAACTGCACCAGAGAAATAGCTCAAGAGTATGGGCTGTCACCTGTCCTGCCTCACAATCACTAGGTGCTGTGGTTTGCAGTGGTGGTGGGAGATCTGCCTGCTTACAGCTGCTGCCAGTAGCAGTGCTGCAATGTGCTGGGGGCTCAGCCTTGCAACAAGACTTGGCCCCCATGCTGGATACCCTGGTTGCCATCCTGGCCAGTAAAAGCAAATCAGGTCCATACCAGTATGGAGTGCCCTTCCTCTCGTTGCTCACACGTGAATCCCAATTTTGCAAGGGCAGATCTCATCGGTGGTACCGAGCTCACCCTAGCTGCAAAGGAGGCCAGGGAACTGGGTTTCCTAAGTTCTATATACCCAGAAAGTGGGACTCAGAAAGCCAGAAATCACCCAACCACATTAAGGCTGCTCCAAGAGTGCTGATCACCAGATCAAATATCTTCTGCACGGAGATCAGTATTCTCATCCGTATGATGGACCAGTCATACTTACCTCACGGTGTTGCTGTAAGGATTGCATATGGTGATTTGTGAAATTGTTGAATAAACTGTGCAGAGAGACAGAAGTATAAAATAATAGTATGTATTTGCTATGACTTATATCTTTGGCCCAAACAAAATTGAATGCGTAAACGGTTGATTAATCTTCAATTCACTGTAGAGGTTTGTAAAATATGAAGGATATTCTGTTTCCCCCAAAGCATTCTAAACGCTTAGGAGAAATTGAAAAAACAAAGTCTTTTTTATATCAAAGTGCTTCCCTTATAAATTTATATCATCTCCACATTTTTGTTTTGTAATGGAAACATACAAAATGATGCCAAGCATAAAAAATGTGGGTGAGTTTTCAGCTACTTTTGAGCCCTTTCTGAATTTTAAGTCTTTGTTCTAATCTAGTTTTTACTCTGGTTTCCTTGGGAATACAGCCCTCTTGTTCCAAAACAGACAATGGGCTATTCAACCCTCAGTGCTCTCTACATTGGGTTTTTCTGCTATGGCCCTTTGGTGACTCTACTAGCAGGATTATTATCTTGGAAAAAAATGTAGACGTGACAGCTGAGTTTTTAGCACAAGTAATAGCAGTTGTGTAAAAGAGGGTGTGCACAGAAATGCTTGTAGCAGTTGCCAGATTTCATTAATGCTAATGCTGTGGGAGTGATTCACACACTCGGTGAATGCAATTCTGGCTTTCTTCTATGGGGACACTTCCTCCATAGGAGAGGTCAATAACAATGCAATTTCAGAGGAGAAAGAGCCAGGCAGGGCTGTTTGCCTATTGGACAGAAATGTTTCTCGTATAACATAGCAGACTTTTGAGTCACAGTATTTGGCTAGCTTTCTCTTTCGATAAATATTGCATTAAAATAATATATTATCGCTAGAAAAAAGCAAAACATGATCCTGCTTTGCAGTACCAAAAATAGGGTTCTAATTCTTGGATTGTTTGATTTCTTTCATCCTAAAGTTATCTTTTATTCAGGAATATGGAGAATTCTAAGATAAGGGCTTTTAGACCTCTTTTACTTAAGTGATACTTCATACCAGATTGAAGAGCATCGTGGATTACCAGTGTTCTCATGCTGAATTTGGAAGAATTTCCTCTCAACATACACACTCTGCTTCTTCCTCCTCAACCCTTTTCCGCTTATCTACACTCATGCACACACTCACTCATTTATGCTCAACCTCAATAGGACATTTGTTTCAAGACTTATCCTTATGCTGGGTTTTAGTAAAGGTCACTCGGCCTGGAAGTGGAACTGCCTTATGAATAGCACGCAAAAGCAGAGCTCTCTTGAGGTAACGGTGCACTAGGACACAGTACATTTTGGTGATTCAAAAGTTATTTCAATTATATGGACCAGTATTTGTGTGATCTGTGAATAGTTTCCAGCTATGGAAATTCTAATTCCATCTCTCAAAATACATCCTGAGCTTAAGGGAGCCGTCTCTTGATTGGGGTAGGAGGAATGAGGTACATTGGGGAGGAAATGGAATATTCAGAGCTGAAGCTTTTGCTTTAATTGGTGGTATTGGAAGGGACTTGACACTGCGCAACCCTCCCTCTTTGTCTGCAAAGGAATTCTCAGGTGACCAAGCGGGTGTATTGTGATTGCCTTTTATTTTATTGGCTTAACTGAATTCTTACATTACTCTTTACCATTTGATATTGACAAACCATAAAATTCTTATAGAACCTGCTCAGTAGCGCCTTACAAAGAATTATCTTGTTAATAAACTCAGGGTCATTTGGAATTCAGGTTTAATTAAAATGGAAAAGTAAATGATTATGTAAAGATTTTTCCTCATTTAAACTTCTATCCTTTTGTTGTCTCTCTCCCTTTTCTCTAAATTCAAAGATAGATTTTATTTCAAACCCATTTTTGCAAGGTGAATTTTTACAGAATCTGTGGTAATACCTGTTCTGCTGTTAGCTTTTGAATTAAAGACTTTTAAAAAATATATAAATTAGAAAGGTTAAGACGAGTGTTCTGAAGTAAAGTCTGAGGGAGGCAAAAATGAAAAACAAATCTATGTTATCCAGGGATTTTTGTTTTTAAGGATGCTGTTTGAAGATAATGATTGTTTATGGACTCTTTAAAGATGTTTTCTCATAAGAGTTGCCAGATAACAGATTAGTTATCCGAGAGTGGTTTGAAAGGCCTTTTGAAATTGCCTCGGTGACAATACTACCTTACGGTACTTATAGAGCTCCTTTGAAGTTGGCTTTTTGTATTGGACAACCGGAAAATATTTTTTCTTTCCTTCTTTTATTAAACAAAAGTAATACTTGGACCAAAGGTTTAGTAAACTGGCATGGAAGAAACACACTAGTTATTTTTGTGATTGACTCAGCTTTTCATCTCTCAGCCTTTGTTGGTGGTGGCAGGATTTTTCTGAATTCAGATTCTTAGCCTAACGTATATGATGCTTTTTGTAAATTATATGTAGTTACCAGGTGCCCACTGCCATGCCTCAAAATTTGAGGGCTTCTCCCCTCAAAAGGAGCAAAGGCCATCCTGCTGCTCCCAGGCTTGGTTGTTCAGAGAGCTTTGGATTGAGATAAACATTGTAGGTCACGGGACATTCCTGCACAACCTTTGTTATAGGCAGTCATGCTAAAAGAACAGGGAAAATGGACTGGGCTGTCAGGGGTCAAGGCTGGAGACTTGACGAGGCAGACATTGTGGTTTGGGTGAGCAGGAGTTTATGGGAGGCCACTTCAGCCCAAGCTTCTCTGAGCTCACAAAGGAGATTCACGGTCCACTGCTCTGCCAAAGCTATTTGGGCAGGCACTTTTCTTCCCAACTAGCTTTTAAGTGCTCCTGGGGCCCTCCAGCCTATTCACTTAGGCCTCTCAGATTATGAATACATAAACCTTAATGATTTTGGAGTCCTAAAGGAAGGCATAGCAACTAGAGCATCATCAAAACATGTTTCTGCTAATCGAATGAACACGTACATTGGGAAGAATCACAAATACACTCCGTTCTAGTAGTCGACGGAGTGGTGAGTTTTTACAACAGTTGAACAACATTTTTTTCTGTTTTAACAGGGATAGGATGGCTGGTACTGATGATAAATTTGCATTCCAATGGGGGAACCAGTATTGTGTGATGGATGTAACTTCTGAGAGCAGCAGAAATGATTTTAGTTTTTATGGATTGACAAAAAGTAGACGAGGCATTCGATGAATACACAAGTTGGTTATTTTAAGCATTTGGGGCCTCTCGTCTTCTCATATTCAGAAGCTGTATCTATTACACAGTTTCCCCCCTTCTTTTCAGTTTTGACTTTCAGACTAAAAATTGTGATTATTGTAAATATGTTGAGTCTCAATGTATATTTCAGTTGTTGTAAGCACTGTTTGATATAATCTGAATCCAAGTCAATTCTTTCAGGAGAGAATAGAAATATTCAGATGAAATTTGTTCTAAAAGGATTTAACCTGTAGTGTTCTGATTCTCTCTTCCCTTCAATTTTTATCAAGTTTTTAATTGCCCACTGGATGATTTATTTTAGAATTGGCCTACTTTCTTTTTTTTTTGTCTTCAGTGCCTGTGGGCAAATGTAAATTTGCAGCTGAATTAGCAAACCAGGGATCTCTGTGTAAGTTAATAACTACAATAGGGAATCAAGTAGCTGATTTCTCTCCTTTTCTAGATGGGCCATGTATATAAGGGGGTAGAGCTAGGATTGGAAAAATAGGGGGAGTTATGGGACTTGACTGGCTTTACATTGTTTGATTAATATGAAAGGAATGCATGTTTATCATAGAAAACAGACAAAAAGAAGAAAGGAAAATCCATTGTTCTTCACTTAGGGATAGTTATGTGAACATTTTGATATCTTTTATTTCAGATTTTTACGGTTTTTGAAATTTTTTTTTTTTAAGTAGGCTCCAAGCTCAGCCTGGAGCCCCACAACAGGTCTTGATCTTGCAACCCTGAGATCAAGACCTGAGCTGAGATCAAGAGTCAGATCCTTAACCCCCTGGGCTACCACTCAGGTGCCCCTGAAATATTTCATACATAGGAGTGTACATGTATTTCTGTCATAAGGAGTAGCAGCACACTACCTACCTGTGCACTGCCATCCAGCCCTAACAGAAGGGAACCCATCTGGTTTTAATCCCTAATCATACCCCTTCACTTGTACTCCAGATGCAGTTTTCCTCTGTGCAGGTAAAGTTGGTTTTTAAAAATAAAACATGTTATTGTGATTATTATAAGCACAAGTCAATTTTTAACTTGCATTCTAGTTGGTTAACATGTAGTGTGTTAGTGGTTTCAGGAGTATCAGTATATTTTACATAATTCCGTCTTCTGGATTCTGTATTTGTCATTTTCTTGTGTTCATTAATATTTCCATCACACCTGTGTATGCTCCTAAATAATGTATTTTTGTATGTTTTAAATCTTTAAATAAATGGACCTGTACTGTATTTCTTCTATCACCACTTACTTTTTCCTGTTAATAATATATTTTTAAAAGATTTTATTTATTTATTTGAGAGAGAGGGAGAGAGAGAGAGAGCATGAGCAGGGGGAGGGGCAGAAGGAAAAACAGGCTCCCCACTGAGCAGGGAACCCACTGAGGACTCTTCCATCCGAGCACCCTGGGATCATGCATGACCTGAGCTGAAGACAGATGCTCAACCCACTGAGCCACCCAGGTGCCCCTCCTATGAATAATAGTACATATCTTGTGATATGTGTGGTTGTCGTACATATAATTTTACTACTGTATTATTTTGAATTCAATGGACCACAGTTTATCCAGGTCCTGTCAGTGAATATTTGGGTTTAGTTGTGTGACAGGTTCTGTCAGCCTCACCCATGACTGTTGAATCTTTCTTGGAGCTCTCAGCAACTTCCAGATGTGGGACCCTGCATCTGTGTCTGAGGGCTCTTCCCCACTGCAGCTGCAGAGAGCCATGCTGCCACTGCGTGAGGCCAGCTGGACATGCCCTTGGAAGCAGCTTGGGAGACGAATACGTCAGCTCCTCAGATGACTCCAGTTCCCATAGTTTCCCCATGAGATGATACTCCAGTCATCCACATAATGACTGGTTTAACAATCTACCCATTAGTAGCCGTCTTTCCTTGCCCGAATTACTTGTCCACACCTCTAACAGTTTTCCTGTTTATTTTTCCTTCTAAATGACCTCAATCTTACCTCAGGGTCTGCTTCTGAGAGAAGTTAAGACTGGTTGTTGGCAGTTTTGGTCATTGCAAATTAATACTGCTGTGGACGTTCTTGAACATGTGTCCTGGTACACAGGGCAACTATTTCTTTGGAATATATTCCCAAGTAGAATGACTAGATTATATTCATGAGTCGTGAATAAGAATTGTTATTATTTAACATTCTTGTTAATTTACCTTTGGTTTTGTGGGGAGCATAAAGTTATTTCTTACGGTTTTAATTTGCATTCCTGAAGAATTAATGAGATTGTGCATCTTTATGTATACATTATTGGCCGTTTGTGTTTCTCTTCAGTAAAAACAAATGTATATCTTCTGTTAGTTTTTCTGCTGGCCTATAGTTTTCTTTGTAGGAGCTCTTTATTTATTTATTTTAAAGATTTTATTTATTTATTCATTTATGAGAGATACAGAGAGAGAGGCAGAGACATAGGCAGAGGGAGAAGCAGGCTCCCTGTAGGGAGCCTGATGCGGGACTGGATCCCAGGACCTGGAGATCATGACCTGAGCTGAAGGCAGATGCTCAACCATCTGAGCCACCTGGGCTGCCCTACCGGTTCTATTTTAAAGTAATCTCTACACCTGACATGGGGTTTGAACTTATAACCCCAAGATCAAGAGTTACATGCTCTTCCCACTGAGTCAGCCAGGTGCCCCTCAGCTCGCTTTCTTATTAATGCTTTTTTGGTGAACATAAGCTTAAAATAAATGAATTCAGAAGAAAGCATTAAGTCCTTCACAATTAAGTATGATATTACTTGTAGGTTTTTCTTATATGCTCCTTTAATTGCAATGTTTCGTTCATTTGTATTTAATGTAATTATTGGCTTGATTGGATTTAAATCTACCACTTAGTTATTTTCTAGTTTTCTTCTTTTCTTTCTTCTTTTCTTTCTTTCTTCTTTCTCCCTCCTTCTCCTTCTTCTTTTCCTCTTCCCTCTTCTTTCTTCCTTTTATTCTCCTATTTAATAACTCATACATAAAAGTTGAAATACAATATATTACAGTTTTAATGGCATTTTTACTATGTCAACAAGTGGAAGATTCTTTTCTCTACTGGAATCTCCAGCTGTGTAGTGGCTATCTGGAATAAAGTGTTTCTGATGGGATGGGTTTGGATATCACTCATTTAGTGAAAAATATGAAGTGTGAATTTGTAGTACTGAGCCACATTCAATGGGTGACATTGTTTGCTAATAAGGTGGCTCTTGAAATGCCATAGACTCAGACAAATATACTGGAGAACACCAAATAATTGAATGTGATACTTACTTTTGAAGACCAAGTGAGACAAGTGATGGACAATTGTAAAGTTTGGAGTTTAGAGGAACATCTGTGGGTAGCTCAACAGGTCCATGATCAAATGATCAGAGGTCCCGTGCAAGGGACCCAAACCCATGGCTCACTTCATCCATCAAATGAAGGAAGGCTTGTTGTAAAACTTTCCCACATTAATCTGCCTATAAATTCAGGAAAACTCTTAAGAAAAAGTCATTGAAATGACATTAGAGAGCTTTATAAGTCAAACTAAGTCTTGCTCCTTTAAACAGTTTAGTGTAGAGAGGTTTTCATAATGTTTATAAAGTGAGGTTGTGTGAGGTCACTGAAATGGTGTTTGTTTCTCTTGCAGCTATCTCAGTGGCAGTTATATACTGCTTGATATGCTTTGTTTGGGAATATGTGATACCATAAGACTACAATTTTTTGGGCTGTACTTCCTGATGTGACATTCTAGTCTGTGTGTAGATAGTGTGGAATACCATCACTCCTGGGATTTTAATAATGGAATGATAATAATATGTGTGACCTGAAATGGGTCTTTTTTTTTTTTTTTGAAATGGGTCTTAAACATCCTCCAGCTCTCTTACTATATAAATGTATTTTATTTTAAGTAGGCTCCATGCCCAATGTGAAATTTGCACTCAGGACTCCAAGATCAAGCACTGCATGCTCTATTGACTCAGCTAGGCACCCTAACTCTGTTACTATATAGAAAAAGAAATAGATGCAGAGAAAGAGACTTATATCAGTTACAGCAACTAGGACATCTGGGTAGATCTTGTAAAATAGAGATTCACCCACAAAATGTTTTAGTGGCTAATTATTGATTTAACAAAACTATTCACAAAAGTTTTTCTTTTGCCTATCAGAAAGTGGCTGAAGTTTCAAGAATGAGGAAGACAGGCTAAATTTCAAGAGAATGTCTATTTCCCAAGTGAGGCATTCATTAGACAATGGTGGGAAGGGGGTTAAGGATCGTTAATCTAAGTGTAGCTGTGTTCTTTCCAATCTCGTAATATTGTGACAGCCAAATTTCATACAGCCCCTGTCAGTGATTGTATTCAGGAAATGGGATGTACTTAAAAATGGTTAAAAGGGTATATTTGAAAAAAAAAAAAAAAGGTATATTTGGTGGTCTATATATTTGACCACAATTAGAAACATGCAAATAAATGAAAAAAAAAAAGTAGTCTGTGGATTCATGCCATATTTTTCCTATTTCCTTGGGTGTGAGGTAAGGTAGGTTTTAATGAGTGGAACTTTTGTGCCTTTTCTCAGGGGAGATACCAACTCCTGAGGACAGGCATCTCTTTTGAAGGCAGAGCTGAGAGGATTGGCAGTCAAAGTTATGAACATAAAAATTGGCTTGCCTGCCGGAGGCTGCCCAAATCCTCTCTTTTTCTGCCATGCCAAAAGAGCACTTCATTCCTATCACTCCATTCAGGCTACTTGGAGTGACTCATGGTTCCCCATAAGTTTGGAGGGCTGATATTATTCAGGATCTGTAATGTGTGAGGCAGTATACTAAAACTTGCCTTTCTGTGATCACATTAATATATTATGGTCATGTGCTGCAGGTGGTATTATCCTTATTTTCATCTACAGAACAAGTGAGGCTCTGACAGGTAAAATAAGCTATTTAAGCTCCCACACGTGGCAATTTAGAATTAGAATCCAAACCCAGGACTCTGTTGTTATAGTTCTTGGTCCTTTCATTTTCATATAATTGAGTAAAAAATTTTTAATATTTATTTATTTATGTGACAGAGAGACAGAGAAAGAGAGAGAGCATGAGCAGGGGGAAGGGCAGAGGCAGAGGAGAGAAGCAGACTCCCTGTTGTGCACAGAACTGGACTTGGGGCTCGATCCCACAACCCTGAGATCATGACCTGAGCTGAAGCCGAGAGCCTGATGCTTAACTGACTGAGCCACCTCCGTGCCCAATTGATTCAAAATTTTTATGCCATCCAGGATAAGCAGAGGCAGTAATTTAGTACCTTAGACTTGGCATATAATGTATATAATATATAATGTATATAATGTCTTATATAAATATAAGAAATAGGATTTTATTTGGCATGAAGTGAATATTTCATTCGTTCGTTACACTTTTAACGAAGACCCACTTTGTGCAAGGCGAGGTTGATCCATTGCCCGGAACAAGACAGACATGGTCCCTGCTTGCAGGGGAAAATAAATTATGCTATAGCTGTGTAAACCCACTTCATCTCCATGCAACAATGTGTTTGAAACCTAATTAAGGACAAAAGTAGAACTTTTAACCATTTCTCTGCTACTTGTGTTACCACCAGCTGTCATCTGGTGTAGCAGGAGCAAAATAGACTACTCAGCAAAATGTCTTTCTTTGGAGAATTCCAAAAATACATATATTAAAAATAAGTGCATTCGGTTCTTGTTTTTCACAGTAGTTACACTGTTTAAAGTTGCTGTGAACAGTGAATTAACGAATGCAGGACTATTGCTCCTAGGGGAAATACAGGGTTAGGTTCCTGCGAGCCTCTGCTCATAACATTTTCCACTCTGCAACACATAACCTTGTTTTATGTGTGTTTCTGATCCAAGACACTTTATTTATTTATTTATTTATTTATAGATTTTATGTATTTATTCATGAGAGAGAAGCAGAGACACAGGCAGAGGGAGAAGCAGGCTCCACTCAGGTAGCCTGATGTGTGGGACTCAATTCCAGGACCCCCAGATCATGCCCTGAGCCAAAGGCAGATGCTCAACCACTTAGCCACCCAGGTGCCCCAAGACACCTTATTTAATATATATTGTTGATTCATTAACATTGAACTCATGGCCAAAGCCCTGCATGAATGGAGCCTATCACACACCTGTATTTTCTTGGTAAGCACACCAGTCTTTTTGCACTTGGGAACACCAGACAGCACTTCCACACCACACTTGGGGGGCATTCTAAAAAGTGAAATCACCAACAAAAATCAACAAAAATGCAAAAATTGGGCAGTGAATGGACTACAGAAAGGACTATCATTTACAGTGAATGAGAGCTGAAATAAAAAGGCAGAGTATCACCTTCTTGGCCCTCAGCTGGGAATATGTGCTTTGGGAAACACAAATTTTTCACTGCTCTGCACTTTTTGTGAATGACATGAAAGTGCGGAGGGTATTGATAAATAAAGTTTAGCCAGGTAGGAAAGTTTGTAAATAGAAAATCTGTGACTCCTGAAGTTCAACTGTACTAATTTCAGTGATAAAAATAATAATCAAGAGAAATGTCAGGTATTGCTCTGCAGAGAATTAAAGTAGGGTGAGGTGAAGGTGGCAATGTGGCGGTTGCTGAGGGTGAGGTCTGGTCTGAGAGATCTCTGGCGGGGCCCCTTCTAAACTGAGATCTGAATTATGAAGAATTCTGTTCTCTGATGATGGGGCAAGGGCATTTGAGGTGGTGGTGGGGACAGGCTGAGCAGAGGCCTTGGGTGGGGAAGGATTTTGGTGTGAGGAACCCCAAGGAGGCCAGCATGACTGTGGAGGAGTCGGGAGAGATGGGGCCAGGCGGGGCCAGCAGGTGCCAGGCTGGTCATTGGGCTTCATGAACTGGGGGTGGCATGTGTGTGTAGGGAATTGATTCCAAGTACAGTGGGACATAGCAGATGGATTACAATGTCGGTACCACGTAGGTCAGTTTGGGGACCATCAGTGAGGCTTCGAGGAACTGTAACAATGTCCTGATCATGTGAGCTGTTTAACATGTACACTGCAAAATTTCATTTGTCCCAATTCTACTCTTGGACAAGTGTTTGCTTACCCTGTGGGTGCCCTTCCTGCCTTGCCCAGCAGTCTCTGGCCAGGGAGTCTTTCCCTTTACAGAAGCACCTGATCCCAGCCAAGGCTTTGTTCTACGTTTCCGGTACCCCATTATTTACTCCACTTGTCCTCCATTAGTGATTCTTGGTGTATTGGTCTTATTTTTCCCAGCCACATTCTGTCAGGGTTGGGGTCATTTTTGCTTCTTTATTCTCTTGGTACCCTAGACACAGTAGCTGCTATATGTGTTGAATGACTCTGAGGTTTTGTATTCTGGTGCTGTAACCTCTTTTTCACCCTGTGACCATTATGAATGAGAATCAAATGTGAATGGCTGAGAACATAAGAGTTGGCTGGGTATTGGGGGCTGAGTGGTGGGGAAGGGGGTAGTGGGCAGCCTTTACATAGCGAATGTTACCAAAATGTTATAGGTCTGTATTTTCTCTGAACGATGGATAGCAGTATCCACCAGGAGACAGAGGGCCAGAATAGGACAACATTTAAGGTCTTTAGTGAATCTTAATATCTGTGCATGATGGTCACAGTTTAGTTAGCCCAAAGCCTTTGGAAATGTGGCAGTGTCAACAAAGATAGCATACTTCTCTACCTTTTGGTGTCTCCCTAACTTGACTGCTTTGAGCTCTTGATACCTCATTAACCAATGGTTTGTTTCCCCTACGTATCTACATTCCCTTTAGTCCCTGTGAGGTAAACTTTTAGAAAATGGTTTGCAGCCAGTCTCTTGCTTCTGTTGAGAAGCAAAGATAGGATGATAGAACTTGTGAGTTTTTAAATTTCACAGAACCGTTTGTTGTTGAATTTGTCAAATGTCCTTCAACGTATTTGGTGAAGGTAGGAAAATTAAATTTGACTTTTCCAATATCTTCTGAATTTTTAATGAGCTGCTATGTGTCTTCTCATGTTTTCTGCCGATAGCTATTGTTTTGAGCATAACTGTGTTCTATATTTTTTTTCCTTCAAAAGTAATTTATTTCTTGTACTTTTCAAGATGGCTTCCATTTGACTGCTTACAGTTCCAGATTTAAATATAAATATAAGACTTCTTTTTTTTTAACTGAAAAGCTGTGGAATCTAGTATACCCCATGATAAAATTGTGACATGTTTATCTAAGAAGGAACATGTCACCATGAAGACATGGGTTTCTCTCTTTGGGAAAAGTTTGCAAATGCCTCAGTGCATTACAAATCACCATTGTGTTGCCCAAATGTAAGGATGAGTGATTTTTAGAAGGAAAAAAATGTGTTCCAAACAGATCTCAGTTGATTTCTTTTTTTTTTTTTTTTTTTTAAGATTTTATTTATTCATGAGGGAGAAGCAGTCTGCATGCAGGGAGCCTGATATGGGACTGGATCCCGGAACTCTGGGATCATGTCCTTGAGCCAAAAGCAGACATTCAACCGCTGAGCCACCCAGGCATCCCTTAGTTGATTTCTTTAATCATAAATTTATATTCTCTCCCTCCTTTGTATAACAACCTGAATGTTTTTACTAAACTATGAAAACGCACGCATAAGCCACTGTGTCACTTGGGAAGTAGAAGTTCTTGCACCTGTGGATTATTCCATAGTCTGTGAAGGCACTAAGTCTGCATGCTGAAATTCATTTTAAACATAATTAAAGGGCGGAAGTGGAGCTTTTAACCACTTCTTTGCTAGCTTTTGACATCATCAGCTGTGGTTGAGTATAGCAGGAGCAGATAATAGACTAACTCAGCAAAAGCAAAAATATATATATTTTAAAGATGTTATTTATTTGAGAGAGAAGAGAAAGAGATAGAGATAGAGATAGAGATAGATAGAGATAGAAAATGAGCAGCAGGGAGAGAGAGAAGCAGGCTCCATGACAATCAGATAGCCCAATGTGGGGCTCCATCCCAGGGCCCTGGCATTATGACCTGAGTTGAAAGCATACACTTAACCAACTGAGCTACCCAGGCACCCCAAAAATTTTTTTTGAGAACTCTAAAAATGCAGATACTAAAAAGTAGCTTACTTTAGTGAAAATGTTTTCCTTTTACACAAACATTGATTCTGGAAAATACCTTAGCTGGTGTTTACCTTGGTTTAAAATCCCAGAAGAAAAAGACCAGTTTCTATTAAAACCAGGATGAGCAAGTTGGTGAGGTGAGTGTCTTTATGAACAACCTCACACTTTCAAGAAGATTGAGAGCACAGTAGTCTCAGCTGTCTGATGGGCATAGCTTGGGATCCTGAATGAGACAGGGAACTGTAACTCTATCCTTAGGCAGCAGCCTGCCACATGTCACCTGTGGAACACATGGTTTATGTTGAGAAAATGTGAATAATTCAGTGCCAGATCCAAGTCTAATGATTGGATATACTCAGGACATACGGGTCACTAATAGTAACTCCCTAATAATGAGATCAAATCAATATATTAACTCTATATACACGAAGGTGAAGCCATTTAGAATTTCTTATTAATGATGTGATAATTTTATGAAAATTTTGCAGCTTTGACAAACAAAAGTGTCTATACATTCATCATTATGTTGGTAGACATGCAAACTCAATAGTTTTTTTTTTTTTTTTTTTAATGATAGTCACACAGAGAGAGAGAGAGAGAGGCAGAGACACAGGCAGAGGGAGAAGCAGGCCCCATGCACCGGGAGCCCGACGTGGGATTCGATCCCGGGTCTCCAGGATCACGCCCTGGGCCAAAGGCAGGCGCTAAACCACTGCGCCACCCAGGGATCCCTTGGGTTTTTCAATAGAACTCTGTGGGTCAGTGTCTGAGCGATTGGTGACCCTACAGCAAACATATATGACAAAGTCATTTCTTTCCATTAACTCGAGGATCTAAGGGAGCCTATTTAAAGGAGGTTACAAGGAATTAAATTAAACCTCATTTTTATAAAATGCACTCATATTCTTGATAGGAACATGATTTATTGCCAGTTACATCTCTTACTACACACTCATTTTTATCATATCTTTATCTATTACTCTATCTCCCAGAATGTAGCTGTTGACTTACCTCTTAAGATTTCATTTCCTCACTCCATAGATTTTGTAAATTTGAACCCAGTTCCATCATCAGCCCCTGTCAAGATTTCTTTGAATTTTTAGGGGTTGTCTGGCTATTTCTTGTCTTGAGTTTATTTTCCATCTGATCTCTTAATCTCCTTTCTCCGCCTGCAGAGCTGTCTTTCTCCTCTCTCTGCACAAACTGAAACATGAGCTTCAAGCTCTTTTTCATGATTTTTGCAGAAAAAGCAATGTATTGTGAGTGTAGAGATTTTAATGAAAATTTGGTCATCCTAAGGGTCTTTACAATTGTAGTAATACCAATAGTTTAAAATTTATAGTAGACATCCATGTTGTTCAGTATCTTACTGGCTGTCCTTTCTCCACAGACTCGAGGATTTTGCAAATTGCTGATCCTTTTCTCTCTCCTTTCTTTTCATCCCTCTCTCTCTCTCCCCCTTGTTCTCAAATGTCTGCAATATTTTTACGTTGAGTTTTAGCTACAGTATCTTCTTTCTCTCCTATCTCCCCTTGCTCTCAAGTGACCTATAAAGATATTTTCCCAAATAAAGACAGTTACCTCCCCAAGACAGACTCTGGGATCAGCTTTTAGATAATACTTATTTTCCCCACAATAGATATGCTTATTAGGCAAGACATTCCCAAATGGTAAGTGCATTATCTATTTTTCTCTGTTTCTCTATCTTGTAGCCTATCTGCGGATTTTTTGTTCCATATTATAGCGAGTTTTGATTACTTTGACCATATGTGCAAAAGGGGGAAGGCACTGGTATTCACCAATTCAGTAACAGAATAGGGGAGTCACCCTGACTTTTTTTTCTGCTTTGCCTCATTTTGGCACAACTGAAATATTTATAAGCGCATGTTCAGGAGTAAATGGAGAAGGTTGCATGTGTCCCAGGGGCTGTGGCTGTTCCCAGGGCTCTGGGCATGGAATCCTCCATCCAGTCAACCCAGCCCCACGGAGATCAATATGGATACCTGTAAAAATCTCACAGCCACCTTTTGGGAAGCTCTGGAAAAGGGTAGCCTCACCCAAGCCAAAGAAAATCAAAGCAGCTTCTCATCTGTCTGGGCTAAGAATCCCTGTTTGGAACTTATGATACTTCAAGGAAATGTATGTTTCTTAAATACATAATGAAACCTATATTAGGTTGTATTACTTCTGGGTACAGAACTCTGAAAATACAAAACCAAAAGCCTGGCCTACAACATTAGTATTACTGGATTATATTTGATTAAGTCATATTTCCAAATGTGTTATACTAAGATGGAACATGTAACTATCTTTTGTGTTTATTGTTACTTTAACATTCTACTCATTGCTCCTTTTAATTAGCTGGAAAATTCGAGGGGGCTTTGGAACATCTGTGGGAAAATCACCTTAACACATGGGTGGTTAATTCCAAAGCTCATTTTGAAAATGCTTAGTGTGTGATCGTTCATTTTTTTCCTTCACTCATTCATTCAAGAACTATTGGCTGAGTGCCTGGCATACGGTGGTTAAGGAGAGAAAGGGAGAAAGTATATCATAGTTGCTGTTTCTATGAACTATGGAATCTTAAGAACAATGGAGAGACAGTTCTTGGATATATGAAGCACTAAACTTATGTTTATTTTATTTTTAATTTAATTTATTTTTTAAAAGATTTTATTTTTTTATTCATGAGAGATACACACACACACACACACACACACACACACACACACAGAGAGAGAGAGGCAGAGACAAAGGCAGAAGGCTTTCTGTGGGGAGCCTGATGTGAAGGCTTTCTCCCCTGTGGGGAGCCTGATGTGGGACTCGATCCCAGGACCTTGGGATCACGACCTGAGCCAAAGGCAGATGCTCAACCACTGAGTCACCCAAGCATCGTCATGTTTAAAAGAGTTAATAGGTGTCAAAATAATAGATAACAACAGTGAAATAGGAATTCTTCAAAAAGAGTATTCTGGTAAGGGAGCATTGTTAGGATTAAGATATAATTTAAGCTGGTCCTTGAAGGATGGGTAAGATAAGAAGAGCAAGAAGCAAGAGACGCCAACTATAGATTCTGGAAGAATGCACTTAAGTAGAAGAAAGGGCTTGTTTTAAAATAAAATCCTTCCCAGAGAATAGACAAAACCAAGAGTTTTTCTAAGTAAAATTTTATTTGTTTTAATGAAAGAGAGAGTGAAATGAAGAAATGATCAAAGATGTTGGCATAATTCTAGTGTAAAATGATCCAGCACAATTTATTCACTAAATATTGGCAAAGGATTGTGTGTTAGCTGTTCAGATGGGTGGTTATTGTTCCTATAATGAAGAATAAGTGTCTCAAAATTGTTGCCTATCAAGAGAGCAAAAATAGGAATAATATCCATTTTTAAGACCTTGTAAATATTTTATTTCTTCATAGCCAACACCTTTATTGAAGGGAAACAATTTTGCTACAGTTGTGACAGTTGCTCTTGTTACATATGTCACAAGTTCTGACTGATCGGAGAGTGATAAGGGTTGTCCATCTCCCTTCCCAACCCCAATTCAGAGGAACCTGCATAGGGCTTACTTATTTTCCTTTTCTTCTTAGAATTGCTTTCATGCCCATAATGGAAATGCCATAAAACTGTAATTTTTGAGTTCATTTGGTCTATGGGGCCAGACTATTTTAAATCCCTAGAAAGAAGCATGACTAAATTTTGTTGGTTCTTCCTTGAATGTGCTGGTTCTGAATAAATTCTTTTCAGGAGTACTGAGAATTATTTTGTGTGAGAAAGTTGCCCAAGAGTTATTGTGTAGAAGGGCCAGAAAGGGGCCGGGGGGAGGACAAACCTAACTATTCTACTTTAGTCATTTTAATCAGTGGAATGAGTCAAAACTGGAGATTCATTTTGACAGCACTAAAGAAATGTATTCCTAGACCTGAGACTCACTCCTGCTGAACTTGTTCTTGAAGGCTTGCAGCGCAGTATGTAGTAATGTTTTTTCTCTCCCATTACTGGCCAAATCTAAGACTTGAAGTTGTTCACACAAGAACAAGTTATTGAATTCATAAGGAGCCATTATAAACATTTTCCATCCATTCACCCATCCACCCATCCACCCATCCATCCATCCATGCAGCCAGCCAGCCAGCTAGCCAGCCAACCAAACTTTAATTGTTTTACACCTTACACTTAACCAGGTAAGGCACCCGGGGTCCATGTGAGCAGCTATACCTCTTGTGCCGCTTACCTTTTTCCGCACATGTCCACATAGTATGATCATTATTCCAGGCCCAAATACCAACATCTTCCTTATTCTTATGAATGGCCACATAACATTTGATGGAATGCAATGGATGTGCCTTAATTTATTCAAGGAGTTTCCTTTAAGAAATGCAGCAAAACTTATCAGTTCTCATAATTAAATCAGAGTTGGAGAAAGCATGTAATATTTGATTTATTTAAAGAATTCCGTGATCCCTAGGGGGTCTTGTGTGTGTAAATTAGATATGGCATGTAACATTTTTTCAAATAGAAAATCCAAAGCTAAAATCACTCCTTAAAGGACAAAATACATCCCCCCCTTTTTTTATGAACATGCTTTTTTTAAATTGAAATATAGTTGAAGCACAATGTTACATTAGTTTCAGGTGTACAACACAGTGATTGGACAAGTCTGTATATCATGCCTCGCTCACCACAAGAACAAAATACATTCTGTCTTTACGCTTCCACAAACAGCAAGGAGACAAAGCATTATGTGGGCTATACTAAAGTCCTAAAGTCTGCAGCTTGGCTGACCCCCGTTGTTCTTCAAGAAGAATCTGCTTTTGATCATTCTATTGTTCTTCATCTCTGGGTATATTCAATTCTAGTGGGGCTTTTCCTTCCTAACTGCTCTGCATATTCTTGGAAGGCCCACCTCCCACCCTAACTTCTCAGAGTCAGCAGGCTTCGTGCATATGCTTGGTGTCCTGAAAATCTGCCTAAGTCTTCTCACCAGGGTCCCTGGTACTCACGACATATTTTGCTGTTTAATTGTGACTTGAACCAGAGTCCCTCTTCTGTAGGGTTTGGTAGAAGACTTCGTTCTGTTTTCAAAGAATACCCAGTCCTTGCTTCCTTCCTCTCCTCTGAACGCCTGGATTGTTTGGTGTGTCTTAATCCATGATCTTAACTTATTTTATTTTACGTAGTTGAATCAAAAATTTCAAATTCATCTATTCAAGTCTATGTAAACATCAGTAGGTAAAAGCAATTGAAGATTGTTCTTCATGCAATAATATCCTTAATGTTCTTCATGCAGTAACATCCTTAATTTCACCCTCAAAGTTGAGATGAATAAGTGTTTTCACAAAGTTGATTTATTGGGAAATCAAATGCAAGCACTGTGGAGAAGAAAATGTGCTGTATATGATCTATTTAGTTTACCAAAGGTAATCACTTAGGTAATTTGAGAAATAAAGCCTTCCAGAGATATACAGAATTAATCTTACCTTTCAAATTATTTTTAGTGAGAGAGGGTTCTTTTTTGTTTAAAACTCAAGTGAAGTCTGATACTTTTGTCTGAAGTCCACTTGGCTTCATTTTGTTTCACATCATTGGACAGCACAAAGCACCCTTATATAGCATGACCCCCATTCCTTAAAAAAAGAAATTAAAATGGGTCAGTGAGAAGATAAACGTATAATTTCTTTTACATACAGGAACCTGAGAAAACTCTCAAGTATTTACCCAATACATGGGTATTTCTACCCATGTGTAGCTAAGTAATTTAGAGTGGGCTGGCTTATTTCAAAACGTCAAATGATATCCTCAGCAAAATAGTCTCAAGAAATAGGAATCTCTAGAAAATAATGAAAAAAATTATACACTTTACCCATAAGACAGTAGTCAGCAAAAACAGATTGTAGGAAGACAAGAAGACAGAGCTCATCTTAATCATGGTAAAGAGTGGAGAAAATTTTAAGAATTAATGTACATTTAGAAAAACCGTCTTGGATAATGGTTCATATGACAGCAGGCTGATTGAAAGCATTTCTTGTAATATTATTGTATAGCATTTACACTCCCTGTCTCTAAAGAACTTTAGCTTCCTAACAGTCTTAGTTCAGCTCACACCATGTCTTTGTGTCTTTCTGTGTCATATTCATTTCCTAGGGATGATGCAACTATACAGACTCAGTTTATTTGAAAGAAATGCAGTATAAGTATTATGAATCATGAAATGCTTTTATTAGATTTTTTTTTTGTTTTAATTCTCATTTCCTTTGGTCATGGCCCTTTTGGAGATTTAAACAGTATTATCATTTGGATTTATCTTTTCTATATTCCTTGCCCATGACAAGGCAATCGTCAACGTATTGTTTTTAGTTGATAAATTCTGATGTTTTTAAGTAATCAATCAGCTGTTTATGAAATAATTTACAGAGCATCAATCAAGGGTCTTCACTGAATTAGGTGTTAAGCTGACATTATTGTCATTTCCTGCACGTTGTCTTACTTACTGGTTTTTAAAAGAAATGGACATTAATGTAGATGAGGATGGAAATTTTTTTTTTCTTTACCAGTTGTTTTCCTTGTATTAACGTGAACTAAACAATTAGCTATGGCTGTCCTTCAGCCATCATCCTCCCTTCAGACTTTTTAAAAAAGTTTATTTATTTATTTATTTATTTGTTTGTTTGTTTATTTATTTATTTATTTACTTATTTATGAGTTATCTCTACACCCACCACAGGGCTTGAACTCCCAACCCCGAGATCAAGAGTTGCACGCTCTTCCAACTATGCCAGCCGGGCACCCCTCCCTTCAGACTTTAAAGGCCCTGGTGTAGAATTAAAATTAATAGTTTCTCAGTGCTGGCTGAGCTTATGGATTGGTGGCACTTCTGAATAATGTTGGCTTCTGACAAACAGAAGAGATGTGTATGGAAATGTCGGTTTCAGAGGTAGAAGCAGAGTTGGGATTTAATTTTCCCCTGTGGTTCTGTGTTGAAAATTTGCCTCCCGCCTCCTCTGCCCTTATGCTTGGGTCATTCCAGAATCATCAGAATGTTTTTTTTTTTTTTCCCTGCTTGGGATCGTAAGGGGTAAGAGGGGCAAACTTAGTCTGTTTTACACCTATTTTTATCCTAATTTTTTACCTTCTGTGTAAAATCATTTTTGTCCTCTTTCTGCAACTGCCTTGGGTACACAGGACCAGTAGTGTGAATGGGAAGGTGAATTCAGGGGCAGTGCTAAGGTTCTTGTCCTTAGCCACAAGGACAAGGTTTTTTGCATGGAGTGACAAGTCTATAGGAACTGCCCCACTTCCAAACTTTAACGGAGAAGCCAGATTTTTTTGCTCAATGGTGTGATCTGCCGTTAAGTTCATGTTACACATCCTATCTTAATATTTCCCCTTCTCTTAGCTTCTCCCCACCCCGGAGAGCAGTCTCTCTCCCCGTGTCAAACTTCCTTTTCTCTCCTCGTATTTCATTCCTCCAGGATCTGTCAAGTGTCCAAGTTCTCAGAGCTAGCTCGCTTAAAAATGGATCATGTCCAGAGGGACCAGTGCCGACTTCTCATGAATCTATTGGAGTTTCAGATGTACACACTTGCACCCAGAGCAGTGGGAGAGGAGGAAAAACGAGAGGGAGGTCTCCTCTCCAGGAAAGGAAGGCAGGGAGGGCCTTTTCTTCCTGTGGCAGGATTGGTACCTTAAAATCTGCTCTCCCAGGGTTGAGTTTTGGGCTGAGCAGTCTGGGAGAAAGTCAGCCTGAATCCAGAGGCCTGAGACCAAGAGCTTGGCCGAGACCCTGTGACCGTAGCTTCATGGCCAAAGAAGAATATGTAAATTCACTGAATTCCCAGGCATTTCAGTTCTAGAGGAAGAAGATTAGGGGAATCCAAGAGTCTTGACCTCACTGTGAGGCTGAATTAGAAGTAGAGCCTGTTTTAACTAGCACAGCTTGAGTTTTGTACTTGAACCCAAGCTTAAATCAAAATACTCTCCACTTCTACCATATTCTGATGGGAACCGTTATGAAATGTTAAAGTCTAGTCTGAAAGCAAACAGAGCTTTAAGTAAAACGATGTAACATCGTTTAATCGTGTTTATAACTTGAGGGACGAGTGTCTGGGCCTCATATCCCAGATAGGAGCTGGAATTCCACGGCCCTCCTTCCCAATCTGGACCTGTCTGGAAGCATTTATTTGTACGAAGTCTCCCAGTCTGAAAGTCTGTGTCATTGTTTAGATACGCCTGAATAAACAGACAGAACGATAAACTTCCTCCTCAGGTGCGGTTTATATCTTTTGAACCAGACCGTAGCCTGTGAGCCATGCTTTCCTGGCCAGAGGCTGCTTCAGCTCTGCACGTGTGTGCAGGAGGCTCTACTTGGTGCCCAGACTTGGAAGGCGAACCAATGGGCGTGAGGACAGGACGGTGACACTCAGCTCCTAGTGAAGTGGGAGTCCCGCTGGGAAAGTGAATCTGATGCACGAAATGAGATGCTCATTTGGGAAAGTCCCCAAGTCAATAGGAGTCAAAAGTCATGATGTCAAATGTCAAATCCTGCTCAAGCAGGTACTGTGTGCTTAGTAATCAGGAGGAAGACAAAATGAGTTGGCTTTAGTTTCTGGGGGGACATTGGATGAAATAAATTGGATTTGAGATCGGCTGTGCAGAATGTGTTCAATTTTGGGTGCCAGACTTTATTATTATTATTATTTCTTACTTATTTATTCATGAGAGATGGAGAGAGACAGGGACATAGGCAGAGGGAGAAGCAGGCTTCCTTTGTGGAGCCTGATGCAGGACTCGATCCCAGAACCTTGGGATCACCATCTGAGCTGAAGGCAGATGCCCAACCGCTGAGCCACCCAGGTGCCCCTTGAATGCCAGACTTAATTTTTTTATTTTATTTTTTTTGAAGATTTTATTTATTTATTCATGAGACACACACACACACACACACACACACACAGACATAGGAAGAGGGAGAAGCAGGCTTCTTGTAGGAAGCCTGATGCGGGACTCAATCCTAGAATCTCAGGATCATGACCTGAGCCAAAGGCAGATGCTCAACCACTGAGCCACCCAGGTGCCCTGAGTGCCAGACTTGAAAGGAGTAATCACCAGAGTCAGCTCAGTGCTTCCCATCTGGGTACTGCATGAGGTGGAGCTGGAGCTCCAACCTCACAACCCTTGTGAGGCCCTTGCCTTTCTTCCCAATATGCTATATAGACACTATCATTTTCTCTTTGTGCACAAGCTGAGTAGTTAGGCAGCACTGAATCAGAGGAGTTTTTGGGTGTCAAAGGACCCAGATACCAGGTCTCCTGAGGAAAATGGAAGGGCCTTGCCACATGCACTCGGAGCTGAGAAGATAAAGGATAAACAACAGTGCTTTTCAAACATTGCAAAGGCCATCTTGTTGCAGAAACAAGTCCACTTGTTATCAATCCGGGGCACAGAATTGAGCCTGTGGGGTGGACGTCCCAATGACCATACAAGAATTCAGCTCAGATGAGAGTTTTCTCACAGTTAAAATGCCTGACAGAGCACTGTTTTTCAGAGCAGTGAACTTTTCGTTTCCAATAACGTGAAGGAGAAAGAAGTTAGATGTCAACAATGCTGGCTGCGTGGATAGGGTGGCAGGGTTAGACTAAATGGACTCCAGGGTTTCTTCCAACTCAAATATCTCCTTCACTGGGTATATATTTAGTACACCAAAGCCAGTAGAAATGATGGAGCTTTCTGTAGCATAAAGAAACAGGGAGTGAGGAGAAGAATTGGGATGTCCCTGTGTCAGGTATATGTCCAGGAATGACAAAAATATGAGATCAATGGTAGAGGTTTTTGAGCATTCTTTTTTTTTTTTAATTTTTTAAAAAGACTTCATTTATTCATGAGAGACAGAGAGAGAGAGAGAGAGAGAGAGAGAGAGAGAGAGAGGCAGAGACACAGGCAGAGGGAGAAGCAGGCTCCAAGCAGGGAGCCTGATGTAGGACTCAATCCTGGGTCTCTAGGATCACGCCCTGGGGCAAAGGCAGGTGCTAAACCGCTGAGCCACCCAGGGATCCCTCTTTTTTTTAAAGATTTTAATTTATTTATTCATGAGAGACGCACTGAGAGAGGCAGAGACACAGGCAGAGGGAGAAGCAGGCTCCCCGTCAGGAGCCCGATATGGGACTCGATCCCCGGACCCCAGGATCACACCCTGAGTGGAAGGCAGAGGCTCAACCACTAAGCCACCCAGGTGTCCCTTCTTTGAACATTCTGATGGGTAAGGGGGAAGGATATGATAAAACAGGTGTGTGTGGGAGTTTGGGTTACTATCCTGGGCTAGAGGGTTGTAGGAGAGATCTGGGGCATGGGGGTGGGGTGGTAAGACATTAACAGCTACTTAGGGAGACCACTGAGGGGCTTTCCCAGTTACCCTACACCTTGCCCCGGCTATGGTGAGAGTAATGGAAACAGAGAAAAAAGAAAAAAGGCAAAAATCAGAATTTAATGAAAAGACCGAAAGGGGTTTCCCTGAAATAGGATTCTGTAAATTATTAATTGAAGGTTATGTGGTTGAGTCTTTAAATCAGGAGACCACAATCAAGTATTTACATTTTGGTCTACCACTCAAGATGACCAGTGACCTGAGTCAAGTCATTAAAATTCCTCGTATTTGAATTCCCTAGTAGCATCATCCCAGCAACAGAGAGTGTTTGCAAAATATTCTGGAGTCCTGGATGAAAGGAGCCTTGTTATGTTAATATTAGACTATAATTTTTCTTGTTGTCGAGGTTGTTGTTCTCAGTTACAACAATAATGCAATTTTATATTTCCTACCTTAAGGATGTTTTTGTCTTCCAGTTGGATTCCAGAAGTGGGCTTTTCTGTGAGATGTTCTTTGAAAGACCGGCAAATCGTTCTAATATTTGTTTTAATATTGGTCCAACAAGGGAATGTGAAAAAATATGTAATAGTCAAGATCATTCTTATTTCTCTCCCTACCCCCAATCTAATATCTAGAATATATTGAAAATACTTTGGCCTCATCAATTTGTAAGAAGCTATAATGATTTATATTGGTGCTTTCCTGGGGTACTGATTTTTTTCTTTTTCTTTTTTTTTTTGTGGAATTCTCTGAACAGGGCTTTCCTGAAAAGAATACATTAAGACTGTCAGAATGATTTTTTTCAGCAGACTAAGCTTTGCAGATGCCCTTTGTTGAGGGAAAAATGCATTATTCTGAAAGTCCTTCTGATCTTCGGGAAAACTGAAAATATCAAATGTTCTTCTACCATTTGAACTTCCCTACAAGAAAAATCCCAGGAATATTTATTTTCTGGGCTCACATAGTTCAGAGCTGATGGTATTTTAAAACATAAGAATAGAAGTGCCTTAAAGAAAATTAAACTTTCAACATAGATTTACTGAAAGGAAGCCTCCTCCTGCCCTTGAAAAGCAGAAATTGTAGTACTCCCTTTCTGTTTTCCATTTAATATATATATTTTTTCACCTGAATATTTCCATAGATGAAGTGATGTGTCCAACATAATTATCCTGGGAGATGATTATTTAATGTGTGTCAGCAAGACATGGTTCAGATATGTATTGAGCTCTGGTTGGCTGTGCCCTGAATAAGACCATCCTGCTATTTCAGGATCGCAAAAACAACTCCAATGCATTGGAAAAAGAAGAAAGGAGGCAGTTGGTCTCATGGTTTAGAAATCCATTTTGTGGCTTGCATGGGCAGACAGTCCTTGAGTGTGAGAGAGCTCGCTTTGATTTATAGGGGCTTATAAAATGTGCTGTGCTTTGTACCCAAAGTCACAGACCTGCTGTGAATAGGACATGGACCTGGAGTTTTTGTGGTAGTAAAATTTATAAAACCAAATAATGATCTCTTTGGGAAGAGCCTCAAAGGCGGGAGGGACCGAGTCTGTTAACCTGGGTTTGTACAATGTCTAGCATGGGGCCATGCAGAGACAAGCCCTCACAAATGTCTTTGTTGTTGACGATGATTGAGACTGAGAGTCCAGTGAGGAGCTGGGCGGGGGGGTGTTTACTATGATAGATCGAAGGGGAGCTCGGAGGCCGGGAGGGAGAAGATAAATGGGCAGTTGAGGACCTCGTTTGGCAGATGCTAGTGCTGTTCTTTAAGAAAAAGGAAAATGGCTCAAATTCTCCTCCAGAAGTGTCCTGGCCCCCTGCTAGGGAATTCGCTCCTGGTTTGGAGGCGTCTGAGACGTTCAGAGTGATTGGGGTGCAAAAGGTCATTTGTGGCTGTCTTCTCTCTTGGCATGGCTGGCTGTCCACTGTGCTTGATCTTTTATTCTGCTCCCTTCTTCCTGCCTCTCCTCCTCTCTCCCTTTCTTCCCTCAACTCCTTATTGATGTTTGCTTCTCTACTAGGCTGCAAAGATCTCACTCTTTTTCTTCCTGTGTCTGGAGACTGTTTCGGGGACAGTGTGCATCCACCAAACCAGCATTTTTATGTGTGAGCGAGTTGAGGCTTGCCTAAGCACAGAGCAGGGAGGTCCTAGGACATTTTCTAGCGTGCCTACTGGGTTTTCTTGCACCTAAGGTGGAAAAGCAAACAGATTGTCATAGGATCAGTATGAACTTTAGCTGGCCTTGCAGTTTGTTATTATAGACAATGTATCCCTTTAAGGCAATTTTGTTGAGAGAATGTCTCAGTTTGAGGGAACGGATGAAGAGCAGAAGCAATATGAGGTTGTTAGGTCCCTGAGTTACTCTCTAAGTAGCAAGAGAAAGGGTGTGTTTCTCTCAGGCTGCAAGTGCAAGGAAAACCTGTGCGTTGCCGAGTTAATAGTTAATGCAGGTCTAGTTTTATGCCTAAAAGAGAATGTGTTTATTTATTTTAAAGTAGGCTCCATGCCCAGTATGGGGCTCCCACTCACAACCCCAAGATCTAGAGTTGCATGTTCTACCAACTGAGCCAGCGGGGTACCCCTGCCTAACAGATGATTTATCATGGAAGGAAGAAAAGATATTCAATGCATATAGTTTGTTATGTGTGCAGAAATTACTGTGCTCTCAGGTATGCTGAATTAATGAATTAATAGCTATTCTTTTTAAAAAGATTTTATTTATTTGAGAGAGAGAGAGAGAGCAGGAGCAGAGGGTAGGGGGTAGGGGCCAGGGACAGAGAGAGGGAGAAGCAGACGCCCCCCACTGAGAAAGGAGCCTGATGGGAGGCTCCATCCCAGGACCCTTGAGATCATGACCTGAGCCGAAGGCAGATGCCTAACCCACTGAGCCACCCCAACACCCCTAAATTTAGATATTCTTAATTCTTTTTCATTTGCTGCCTGCAGCTCTGTGCAGAGAGATCTTTTTACTGCATGTATTCATCAACAAGCACGTTTTCTAATAAAGAAAAGGCCTCCAACCTGATTTTTGTCCCTGTTCCCAGTGTACTCTTCCTTAGGAAGATTGTAACCTTGTCTCACAGTCTGGTTAGCAGCGGGGGCCCCATAAGACACAGACAGGAAATGTCATCCCCTCGCAGCTTCGTCACTGCCATGGGAAGGGTGACATCCTTCAGGTCCACCCCGGCAACAGGTTGTGCCATTAGCATCTAGACTAGTTGGTGACTGTACTCAGTGGTGACCCTCCTCAGATCTGCTTTTGCTTTAGGCTTAAAGTGACCTCCTCACTCCAGTTTGCCCAGGAGCCTCCCACTATGCACTCGCTGGCCCAGGATAGTTAGTAGAAGCACCTCGTTCCTTCTCTGGGCTTCTTCATCAGTTAGCTTGGGTATGAGTGGAGAGAAGCCAGGTTCCAGTCGGCTGTTCCTTTAAACAGACGAGAAACTATCGTTGTCAGTAGCTAGTAACATTGGGTCTATGTTAGCAGGTTTCTGATCTGGGAAGCAGATATCCATTCTCCCACTTAGATATTCCCTCACCGTCTATCTCGGGTCACAGACAGTTCGAGGTACTGGGAACACAGAAGTGAAGAAAACAAGTCATGGCCCTAAAGAAGCTTATGTTTTGGTGGGAGAGACAGGCAAAAACAAACAAACAAACAAGATACGATTTAATGTCACATAATAATAAATGCTGTAAAGAAGCCAAACAGAGGGTGGGGATGGAGACGTCGCCAGAAGCGTGATCTCCAATGGCATGGCCCGAGAGAACTTCTGATGCTGTGACGTTTGAACGGTCACGATAGTGACCTCCGATAGGTCCTGTGCAACAGGAAATGCCTTGTTTAACTACTTCAGATGCCCCTGGGGTGTCCTGGAACCTCACAGGGAAAAGGACAGTGATTGACACGATGTGATGGCCACTTGTTTTGTGTGTGGTGTCTTCAGTTTGCTATGAATTTGCTCTGTATCTTCTGTCCGGTACCAAGAACTGGAGTTTTCCACTTGGTGTATTACTCACATCACACTTCCGGTGAGTTTGAGACTTCAGAGAGGGATGGGGAGAGGAGGACATTTTTGAACATGGCGCAGCAACATTCCAGAATGTCTCCAAGGCTGTCTTCTGTCCGCCGTGTGGCTCCATAGGCAGGTGTTCTGGGACATTCTTCCTGGGCTCCAGGTCCTGGTTTGGAGCCTCCTGCCATCTGAGAGGTTTGCAAAGTCTCCTGAACCTTAGAGAGGGAAGAGAAATGGGCTCTTATACCCAAAACCTTCAGAGTGAAGTATTTGCCAAGTTCTTTGCAATCGGCCTTCCCATAAACCCCCCTCATCATCTCTGTGATGGGTTTTCTCGTGCCGGCACCCACTCTGCGGCATAAATGGAGGGACAGATGGGGATGGCAGAGTGGAGGAGAACAAGAGAGGATATGGAGCTGGAGCTCTTCACAGGGATGACCCCCCTGTGCACTTCCTGTGGGGCCAAGCAAGTGCCTGGCACAGGCTTTTGGCTCTCGGTAAAAGCTGTGGCACGAATAAGCTACCCAAGGCAAAGGTGAGCTGCTATTTATTTGAAAAGTTTTGAATACAGTTATATATTAAACTAGTTAATCTTCAAGGAATGACATTTAAGAATGTGTAGTAGATGAAGAAAGGATGAGTGGTGAGGTGGCCATTGTATGGTGGTCAGTACACTATCTCCCAGGGTTTGAATTGCTGATGATATCTTGGATGTTGTATCTGATTGGTGGTTGGTTTGTCCTTATGTCTATCTGTTCATCCATCTATCCATTCCTTAACCCACCTTTGCACCTCCCCATTCAAAGTTGGTCATATAGGAAGAGGTACTATTACTTAGTGCGATTATTCATCTCACTTGGACTCTGCTTTCTTTTTTTATGAAGATTTTATTTATTGATTGATGAGAGACACAGAGAGAGGCAGAGACACAGGCAGAGGGAGAAGCAGGCTCCCTGCAGGGAGCCATATGTGGGGTTTGATCTCAGCACCCCAGGATCTTGACCTGAGATAAAGAGATGCTCAACCACTGAGCCTCCCAGGCATCCCTGGACTCTGTTTTCTTAGTTACAGAGTAATGGGTTTTATCTAGAGTATTTAAAAGGAACTGTTAATATTAGAACCCTGAGGTTGTTATATTTGATTATGCACGAGACATTGGAAAGAATCCAATTGAATTAAACATGAATTAAACGGGGGTCCTACCTCCAAAGAGCACAGTCTGGAGGGTGTGGTGACAATAGGGAGATAGTAATAGTGCATGCAGAGAATGACCAGTTACCCAACACTGCTGCCGTGAGATTGGGAGGGCAATTCAGAGAAGGGGGAGATGTTTTTTGGCTCTGGGTGTTAAAGAAGACTGTCTGGAGTCGGGGAAGGTGGCATTTATTGAGTGCAGGGAAATAACACTTAAGTTACTGAATATGAGTTGCTTACCATCCTCACTTGGAGCTCATTTTAGTTCAAAGCAGTGAGACAGGCTTTCATATTCCTATTTAGCAGATGGAGAAAGTGAGGCAGGGAATAGGAGTAAGTAATTAGCCCAGAGCCACCAGGCAGTGGAGGAGCCGAGCGGTGATTCAGGAGGAGGTCTATGAGTCAGGAGAGAGATGAGGCTGGCAGGGTGTTTCAGGAGAATAAAAGACCATCTGTGGGGTCTTGACCAGGTGGAAGTGCCCTGCATTATGGGAGGAACAGCAGGGACCCCAGAGGTAGTAGTAGAAACCAGGCGTGGGAAGCTGGTTGGACTTCCCTCATGCTGGGCTACAGGATCTGGTTTTCATTTGGCCCATGTGGAGATTTGGTGCTGGGACACAACATGATTAGAGGAGTGCATTTTAGGATGTTTATGACTATACAGCTTTCTTATGATTCTAAAATACTTGCATGCATCTAAGTTCTTCAGTGTGGTATCCAGAAATTCCCTCCCCTGGTGTCTCCTGCAGTCTGGCCCCTGAGAGGTTTTGTGGAGGGCTTTTGTACTAAAAAAACAGCTCGCCCCGCTCCACCGGCCTGCCATTCTGAACATCAGCACTTTTTAAAAATCCCTGTTCCATTCTTGGGATTTTGAGAAGACAATTCCCTAATCTTCCCCCCACCTCTGTGCTGTTCCCTTGGCTTTAATCTATTTCCCGCGATTTCAGAACTTCTCTATTAATAAAGGAATAATTAGATCTGCTTTGGCTTTGCTAGTGAAAAAATATACCATAATATTTAGATTAAAACAGTGTACAACTACACTAGAAAAACACATCCCGGTTACATGATGAGTTCCTCCTTTTCCTTTTTATTCACAATATCCTGGGGTGGCCTACTGGAGAAAAAATACTATTTGATTCTCCCTGGGTGGTCAGACAAGACTTGTAAAGACTCTTGTTTGTTTTGTGTTGAGGCTTCAAAGGCAAGCAAGCTTCCCTCCATAAAGATGTACTAAGAAAATGGGGATTTTTTTGAAGTTGCTATGTATAAAGGGAAATCCAGAGCAACCATCTTCCTTTAGAACTACAAGCTAATGTGATTAGAGGGTCTCTTTTCACCGGGGATCTTTGTTGTTTCTATGTCTGGTCAATACCATCAGTCTTACTGGGAGATCTGTGCTCATGAAAACCATTTCCACCTGTGTTTTTTAATTTAAAGTTTTATTTTTTTTTTACCCACACAAACACATGCGTTCATCTTTCAACCCATGTTTATTGTGCACATTTAGATGGTTTTAAAAGCTAAGGAATCCGAGTGGTGTGCATGTGTGTGTGTGTTGTTGATGCTCTGTTGGTGCATGCTGGTGAAACCTGGTCCTCGGGCCACATGTTCTGCACATTCCAATTAGTAAGGCCCTCTTGCTGCGGAGTGGGAGAAAAGTTTGGATTGGGGTCAGGGCTGGCTAAATGTGGGATCCCTTTTAATGCAGGCTTTGCAGAATTCCCTTATTAGCACCTCGAGGTCAGTGGGAACCGGGGGAAGCTGGTGTCCTGTGCACAGTTGGTATTTTCTGCTGTGTGTAGCGTGTGTCAGCCATTTCCAATAAAATGCTTATTTTCTCCATTTCATAAAATTAATTGTACTTAATGGGGGAGGTTGATAGTGCTGAATTATTTTAAGCCTGGAGGGAGCAGAGCAGCTGTGTCCTACATCAGACCACTGATCTATCTAATAGGTTGTCTTGCCACCTGATTCAATGGACGAATGTGCGTAGCCAATTACGTGAATCCCTGTATGGAGTGAAAAATGACCTTGAGCCCCAGAGAGCCAGACAGTTGCTTGATGCAGTATGTTCACCCACTGAAGCTGTTTTGCTGCCTTGGCCGGATGGGAAATGTGGCATATTTCTAATCTCTAGAATTGTATTAAAAAAAAAAAAAAAAAAAAAAAAGAAGTAGCCACTATGTAAAATAGGTAAATCTATCATGACTTGCCAGGAACTTTGCTTTTGAAACCAGATGCTTAGAAAAATAAGTAGTTTGGGGGGTGTAGCCTCTAAAAATGTTAGGGAAGGGAAGAACCTGCAAGCATCTACATTGTTATAGCCAGACATATAACCTGTTCTTATAAACTGTGTTTTTTTTTTTTTTCAAATGAAGACTATTAGGGAAAGGAAAATATAAATTTTTTGAATAAAAAGACTTAGAAACACCATAAGCTAATTTTGTTGGGTATTCTTTTGGGCAAGTATTTCTATAATCAAATACATTCTTAGAAAATATCAGATTTTTAAAAGAGAGAAGTCCTGGCATAGAAAACAAACTTAACCCTTGGTATGACCTTGCATGTCTTTGTAAGTCCCGGAGTCAGGATTCACTGTGGCTTTGATGTGAGTCTACCAGCAACAGGATGGCACTCAGCAAAGTGCCCATGGTGTAGTGGGAAGAAAGTCCTTTTGGAGTCAGCCAGCTCCTGGTTTTGATCTATGGCTCTGCTATGGCTAGTTCTATGACCTTGGGCAAGTTACTGCATACTCTCAGCCAGTCTCTGTCCATAGCCTTCTACTGATGTTGAGACAAGCCTTACAAAAATGGTTTTAGAGGGTAAATGAAATAAGCAATAGACAATGGGGTCTGATATATATGATGTGAGTCAGGATTATAAATATATATATATATATATTTGTATTAGCTTTCTTTCTTTGCTCTGATTACATCCCAGGGCTAATATTTTTTCATGTGTAAAAATGCACTGTTAACTCTGGTAGTCACTATGAACATTTAAAACCCTTCATTTTTCAGATAATGAAGTCTAGCCCCAGAAAGGGAGAGTGACAAGCTTGCATTGCTTTACAATAGGAGTAGCAGAGCTGCTGCTAAAACCAGGTTGTTGGGTGCTTCCAGCTTTAATTCCAGGTATAAGGAGGGCCTAGCACTCTGTAGTGAGTCTGTGGCATGGGATGGCTCTAGAGCGGGCAAGTCCAAAAGCAACTCTTATGTGTTCTTTTCTTCTAGAAATCTTCAGGGTAGACCAAAATGTGTACTGAAATGTCAGTCTGCTGTGTCCTTCTGTTTACTCTTGCAACTTTTGACTCAGTTTCCCTTTCTTTCCTAGTACTCTCAGGTGACTACGGAAGCATTAGCACCCTGCATGCTCAGGTAAGAGACTTTTTGGGTGGGAGAGATTTACAGATAAAGGGTCATACTGATTCCCTTTGTGGCTGCGGCCTGGTTTTTGCTCTTTCCTGGGTTGCCCTAAAGATCCTCATGGCCACCTTTTGCTTTTATTTATTTTAGTTTCTTTTCTATGCTATTACCCTATTATATTTTTGGTTTCATTTTTATCTACTCATATATGTATGTTGTGATAGAAAACATGCATGGTAATGGCAATCCCTACCTTCAGGGTAAGGCTTTGCTCTTGAAGAGACAATTCGAGTATAAGGCAGGTGGCAACTATCTGTAGTGTTTTAAAATTTTTTTCAATGCATACATTACTCTTGAAGATGAGAGCTCTTTGTTTTTTTTTTTTTTTACATAGATACACTATTGTTTGTACACCTAAAACAATAGTTAACAATAATCTCTTAAAAGATTTTATTTATTTATTTATTTATTTATTTATTTATTTATTTATGAGAGCCCAAGAGAGTGAGAGTGCAGGGAGAGGGGTAGAGAGAGAAGGAGAAGGAGAATCTTGAGCAGGCTCTGTGTTGAGCTTGGAGCCGGACTCAGGGTTCAACATGGGGGTCAGTCAGTCTCACAACCCATGAAGAAGATCATGACTTGAGCAGAAATCAAGAGTTGGACACTTAACCAACTGAGCCACCCAGGTGCCCCAACAAGAATTCTTTAATATGAAACACCCAGTCTGTTCAATATTCTCATTGTACAGACACATACTATAAAAACAAATCTTAGGCATGCCATTTACAACATGATGGCTATGGTTAGTACTGCTGTGTGGTGTATTTGAAAGTAGTTGAGAGAGTAGATCCCAATAGTTCTCATCATAAGGGAAAAACATTGTTTCCCCTCCTTTTCTTTCTTTTCTTCTTTTCTTTTCTTTCTTTTCTTTTCTTTTCTTTTCTTTTCTTTTCTTTTCTTTTCTTTTCTTTTCTTTTCTTTCTTTTCTTTTCTTTTCTTTTCTTTTCTTTTCTTTTCTTTTCTTTTCTTTTCTTTTCTTTTCTTTCTTTTTTTTTGTACCTGAGATGATGGATCTTAACTAAACGTATTGGGGTGATCATTTCACAATATGTGAAAGTCAAATCATTTAGCTATACACCTTAAATGTAAACAGTACTGTATGTTAATTATATCTTCATAAGAGTATGGGGGAAAAGAATCTCCGGTATTTTGTATGTTGGGAGGCACCACTTTAGTCTAAGCAGTGGTTCTCAAGGTGTGGTCCAGCATCAGCATCACCAGGGAACTTGCTAGAAATGCAAATAATTGAACCCTATCCCAGACTGAGTTAGAGACTCTGGGGGTGGAGTGATTCTTTAGGTGATTCTAACCCATTGCAGAGTTAAAGGAAAAATAGTGGTCTAAAGAAAATCCCAATGTTTTACTCTATACACACCCTATTTTATGTTTGTCTTTGGGTTCAACACAGCAGAATATCCTGAGATACTCAAGATACACAAGATGGTGCACTTATACCTGGGTCATTGTGATATAATAGGAAATATATATTTTGGTCTTCCTCCCTGGCTTCTGGCCAGAGCTCCTAAAACCTCAGTAATTTCCTAAGACTAACAGAAGCGTCTTTTGTTTTAATATCTGGTTATTGTTCCTAGCTCCTGAAACAGCTCTGGAGTGATATGTTTTGTTATTCAGAACAAGCCCTTTCAACCACACCTGAGTTTCTGTTAATAAGGCAACTCTTGGAAAGCCTCTAATTATGGGGGCTGGTTGCCAGGGGAACCACCGTGTGATTAGACGATTAGAGGATTGGTACTTGCAGGCTCCACCCCCTGACCTCCAGGGAGGCGAGAGGGGGCTGGAGGTTGAGTTAAACACCAGTGGCCAATCATCTAGTTCATTATACCTACCCTAGGAGAAGGGGTTTGGAGAGCTGCTGGGTTGAGGCTGGGCAGGTCCTGGGAGCAGAGCATGCCAGGAGGCCCACGTCCGCCTCTTGCGCCTTGCCCCAGGCATCAACCCCGTCTGCCCGTCCCGGAATTGTAGTCTTCATAATGAACAGGTAATCTGGTAAGTAAACTGTTTTCCTCAGGCCTGCGAGCTGTTCTAGTAAGTTAATGAACCGACAAAGGAGTTGTGGGAACCCCTGATTTCCATGTAGGTGGTGGGTGGGAGTCACAGGCTGTGATCGGGGCTTGCAAGTGGCCTTTGGGGTGGGCAGCGTTCTTGTGGCTGGAGGCCTTAACTTGTGGGGTCTGTGCGACTCTGGGCAGGTGGTGCAGAGTCAGAATTGAACGAACTTGCAGTACCCCCAGTCTGTGTCCCTCGAGATGTGGAGAATCGCTGGGTGGGGGGCAAGGCGCACGTTTGGTGTCAGGAGTGTTATGTGAGTCGAGGGAAATGGGGAGTTTGCTTTCTCATGACCAAGTTGGGGTTGAAGGCTTTCGTTGCCTTCCGGGGGCCTGGACCAAGCCCCTTCCATCTGTGGCTGCAGAAAGCATCCTGCTGAGCCCACTCCCTTGTCGGGAAGCCAGCACGCGCAGGCCATTGACTAGAACCTTCTGGCCCCGGAAACAATGTCGGGACAGACCCAATTAGAACCATAACTTCTGTGAGTGTGTTTGGTGGAGAAACAAACTTTTTAAAAAAGAGCACACTGCTAAAAATTGGGGTACTAAGGTGCTTGCCGCACTGGAGCATCACCCGGGCAGCTTCTAGAAAGGCCCCGGTCACCTGGCCTGGCCTCAAGAGTTTCAGTTGAGTTGGGAGTTGGTGTCAGGAGGGGACAGGGCTCGGTCCTCGCATCAGCATCAGCGTGGTCTGAAGGTTCTCCAGGGGACGCTACCGGTGGCGGTGGTTCACAACCAGGAATTTATTTGGTTCGGGATAGAGGTAAGGAACTACGTGAAAATACATCGCAAGAGTGTGACTCTCCGGGGGCTTCCTCCAAACGAATACGTGCTTTTCGGACTGTGGTTCTTGAAGCTATTGGCTTGTTCTGTGTTCAGCTGAGGCCCAAATTCATGCCACAATCTTTCTGGCCAGTTCTAGGTAAGGAGATTCGACTAGGGTTTCTCTGCACACCTGTAGGTGTCTTGGGGGTTCGGGGGTACAATGCGTATTTCTGTAGCCCGTGAGTCAACCTCTGCAGTTGCCCTTCATCTAAGTGGACATTGCTCTGGGAAAGAGACTGATGTTTTGCAGGGTGGGCCATTTTAATGTTTCTGAGGCTATCAATGAGACCAGAGCCTTCCTTGCAGTCCCGAGGTTACGGGAAGGAAAGATTGAGCTGTATTTGTTGGTTGAGTGTTGAAATATTCCATGGAAAAAGGGAAACAAGTTCTACCACTGATTTTTCTTGGCAGGATTGGTAACCTTTCCCCCCAAATTTCTGGCAAGTGTGATTAGAAATTGACTTGCAGGATTTGCTCCCACTTGCTTCCCAAGACATCTTTTGCTGGCTTGCTGCTGACTAGCAGTAGTTAATTTGCTATCTCTCACACGTGTTATCCAAAAATCACAGAACTCAGAAATAAACAGCATGAACTTGGTCGGTCACATTTGGAGGATTAGCCAGATGTAAATCTGAGTTGGACTTGGGAGGTTTCGTGTGCCTCATTTAAAAATAAATAGAACTCTAGTTTTGAGTAGAAACAGATTTTTAAAAAATGAAATATCGTACTGGAAAACAAATTTTATTTTTCCAATAAAAAAATGCGGGGAGGAGGTAAGCTTTTCTTGACGCCAGTGCTTATTTTATTTCATGCCCTTTCTTTCTCCTTGCTGATGGCAGATGCAGCCAAAATAAGACCTGAGTTCATTTTCTAAAATGGGGGAAAAATTAATCATTCAGGAATTTATTTATTCTTAATTGACAGCAGACGTTTAAAACCTGATTGGTTACGGTCGACGGTTTAACGTGCCTTTTAGGAAAATACACCTTTATGTATAGCCCAGAGTTTTCTGTGGACTCCTTATGACACAGCAGGTTGAGGTGTTGGTTGGCCGTGAGGGTTTCTGATTCTTAGACCTTCTAAAATGTTATTCCTCACCAAGAGAAAAGCGAAAGCTATTTTTCATGTGATTACAATATGAGTTATGTGATTAAAAAGTTTTCTGTTGATATGCAAATTTGCTGCCAGAAATACCAAATATTCATATGCCACCTGTTTTTAATTCGAGCAAAATCCATGATCAGAACGAAATAAAAAAATCTTAGAAAAATCAGAAAAAGGATTCAAATTTTCTTAAACTTTTTGTACTTATCCTTCCAGATTGTACTAAGTCAAACTAATACACCAACGCCAAAAGGTTGACTCTACCAAGTAGAGATAATGTTTCATACAGACATGTGATTTGAGTTGCGGATCTGTTAGACCGTTCCGGGGAGTGGATTTTGATCATACAGGTTTCTAAGCAGTCCCCAAATTTAACAATTGTGGATCATATTACCTTTTGTTTTCTATTTATTACAAAAGTGACTATTTGTGACCTGACATAGTAAAACCTGCCTGTCTAAACCGGTACGGCTGTCCAGCCATCCTGTCCCATCTTCTTTGCCCGTGAAATCCTTTTCTGTTCTTCAATCCCGAGATCAAATTTACAGTGTATACCACTACCCTTTTCTAGGGACAAAGATAGTTTGTCCCATTAATTTATGAGTGTTTTAAAAGTAACGAATGGTCAGATGTGCAGCAGACTAACTTTGCAGAAGGGCTTTTTTGAAAGCTTCTGTCACTGAAGGTGTGGGGTGAGGGATGTGGTAGTGATGGGGATCCAACAGCTCTTTGGTAGGTAGATGTTATCCAATTTCAATAAGTAAGGTGTAGGGAAAGGTAAAGAGAAAGAGAGAAAGCACCAGAAGGAAATAATCCTACCCATGCTCAGATATTGTCCATATGACCTCAGACACAGACACTGAAGTGACGGAACCAGACTGCTTCTCTGTGTATTCCTGTGATCTAATTAAATGTGTTTTCACTTAAAAAGGATAACAATGTTAGATCTTAATGGGATTAACCTCACTGAAGTTTATTAGGCATTGCTTTGACAGTAAAGATTATGGATGGCTCAAGTTCTGTGCTGCTGAGGATAGCCAAGGTATCAAACAAAACGTGTATTATATGACTGACACTTGGAATGGGAGCAGAGTTTGAATATTTTTCCCTCTAATTTTTTGGGAAGATTCATTTTGATACTAAGGTGAAGTGTTTAGCTAAAACAAAAGGGAGGCATGGTTGTTGTTGTGTTTTAAGTAGAACCAAGGCTGTATTGTTCCTGAGGGTTTCTCTTGCTCCAAATTATCTAGATGAACTGTTTCTTTAGCTCAAGTTCATTGATAACTACCCACTTATTTTTTTAAAAAAGATTTTATTTATTTATTTGAGATAGTACAAGCACAAGCAGGGTGGAGGTGCAGAGCGAGAGGGAGAGCAGACTCCCCACTGAGCAGAGAGCCTGATGTGGGTCTTGTTCCCAGGACCCTGAGATCATGACCTGAACCGTAGGCAGATGCTTAACTGACTGAGCCATCGGAGCCAACACTTTCTTTTGTATGTGTTGTAGGTACTGAATAGCATTTTTTTTTTCTTGTGGTAAAACATAAAATTTACCATCCTAGCTGCGTGAAAGGTACAGATGAGTTGTCCTGAGTACATACTTGCACAACCGTCACCATTATCTATCTCTACAACTTTTCTTCCCAAACTGGAATTGTACCCACTAAACACTAACTCCCATTCTTCCTTCCTCTCAGGCCCTGGCAGTCACCATTCTACCTGTTTCTGTGAATTAAACGGTAGATAATGATTTGTAGAATCATACAGTATTTTCTTTTGTGTGTGTAACTGGTTTATTCCATTTAGTATAATGTCCTCAAGGTTCATCCATGTTGTAGCATGTGTCAGAATTTTTAATACCATATTCCATTGTATGTGCAGATCATTTTGTTTATACATTCACTTATCAATAGCATGAGTGGATTTCTTCCAACCTTTGGCTGTTATGACTCATGCTAGAAAGAACATAGATGGACAAATATCTGTTGGAGTATCAATATTTTTGAATTGCTTCCCCAGGAAAAGTGTCTTTGTCCAATTGTGTAAGATACCCACATGCTGGTTTTGATACTGATTAGGTGACTTCAATATTGTTTGTAACAAAGCCTTTTTTGTAGCCTCATGAGAATTAGTATGTTGTGTATGATTTGTGAAGGTCCCCAAAGGCGTATAGGGACAGATAAACACATGGCACTACAAACCTTTAGAACACACCTGACGAGACATAAAGATCCACTTTTCCCTGGTAAAGACCCATCGAGATACACTTTTTAAAACAAAGTCTGGCATCATAGAAAGACCTACGTTTTAGAATCTTCATTAAGATGACCTCTGGAAAAATTAAAGTGGCTTCCAAAATTAGCATTCTCTGGCTAACCAAAATTCTCAAAACAGAGGATAATCTGGGATTCGGAGCATATGTCTTTCCCTAGAGAGTAAAGTTTATCTCTTGGAAAGTAGTGCAATAGCTCCTTTTGGGAGCATATACCACCCAAAGATACATCCTCTCCTCACATTTTTGGTGTTTTCAATGTTTTTTCTACCTTCTAGAACAATCCTGACCCGATGATTATTTCAGACACCTTATGGTTACCTAAATAGGGAAGCTCCCTGTAGCTAATATTTGAGCAGGTACTGTATGTTAGTTAGGATATTATTACTAGTTAATGTTCATCCAATCCTTGGTGTGATGGGCATGTTCCAAGCCCTTTATATGTGTCGTGATTTATTTAATCTTTCCCAATATCTCAATGTGTTTGATACCAGTATAACCTGATTTCACAAATGAGACAGAGGTTCATTTGAGGACACAGTTAGGAATTGTCAGAGTCAAGATTTGAACTCAGGCATCTGACTTCAGACTGTGTATCTTTGACCACTATGCCCTACTGGCCTGGCACTTTGCCATTGATCTAACTTATAAGCTATGTGGGCAGCATTCTCTGGAGGACAGATTCTGAGGAGAAAAAGTCAGTTCTGTGTGTCTGTCTTGAAACCCATGCCATATTAAATGATCACCAAGTATTTTAGAAGCTCAGCAACAAAGGACCAAGCTCTCTTCTGAACACTGTGCCCTTTATTTCCCTTTTTAAAAGGTAAACCCATTTCCTGGAAAAAGAAATTCAGAAAGATCATGGTTAGGAATTTTTAAAAAATTAATCTATTTTTATGAAAGTTTACTACTTCTCTATGAATTTATATTTTGTAAAGAATTTACCAGAAGTATTGGGAATAAACCTCACTCAGAAGTTTGGTATTAGAGTTTGTAAGGAAGATCTACTTATGTCCAGTTAAAATTGCGTGATTCCTCTTAAGATACTGGTGTTCTAACAAGTACTTGTAGCCAATTTTATCCCAAAATATCCAAGAATCATTATTTATACCCGTTAGCAAGTGAATGGGTCCTCTTAATGAGGTCTTATTTTTTCTGAATGCTCTTGGTGAGGATTAGAGTCCTTTGTAGCTGAAGGAACATTCTATGAGCAAAAGTCATAGTTGCCAGGCATTTTGCTAGAGGCTGTGGAATTAAGGACCTTTAAGAAATAATGGTTAAGATAGGTTTAACTTAGTATGAGACACAGAGGTAAGACAGGAGATGTACTAATTCTGTTGAGGAATGTGGTTTGGAGAAAAATAAACTGGGTGGGAGCTTGGTTTTTCAAGTTGAAAAACCAAGGAGTTGTCTGGACAAGGTACGGAGTAGTGGTGGCGGGGATGGCGGGTGAGTGTTCTCAGGCAAAGGAAAAGCTGCATACAAGAATATTTAGGTAAGAATGACGAGTTGAATTAATGTAGAAAAAGATTTAGGTGACAGATTTTAAAACTACTTTTGAGTCTTGGCTTATCCTCTGTCAAGGTATATCAATCACTTTGGCCTTTGTTTTGAGGATTAAAAGTAATGTATGTAAACTCTTCAGTAAACCTGATGTAGAGATTTCTACATGGATGCTGTCATATGCTATTATCCTTTTCATTTGTCTCTTTGTTTTGAATGGTATTACATTTGCATGATGCAAAACTCCCCAAAATAAAAAAAAAATCTTCCACATTTGAGCATCTTCTGTCAGGTTCCTCATTTTCAGCTCCCACGGAAATCACTATTTGTAGTTTCGTATACAGCACTTTATGGTCCCTTTCTGCTGCCTATGAGGAAATAGGAGTATCCATTCTATACTTCCTGTTCTTACACAAAAGGTAGCATATTATACACATTGTGTAATACCTTCCTGTTTTATACTTAACCATACATACTAGACCTCTTTCCATATCTGTTTATAAGCGAACTTCCTCATATGCTTTTTTTTTTTTTAAAGTACTACTTTATTTGGATAGTTTGACTCCCAAGATATTACAGTAACAGTACAGAGTTCTCACATGCGCTTCACTCAGCCTCCCCCAATTAGTATCTTAGTATGTTGTCAAAATCAGGAAATTGACTTTGGGACAATACTCTTCACTCTGATACCTTATTTGCACTTTACCAGTTTTTATATGCATTCTCTTTAGGAGGAAGTGCCTATTTCTTTTTTTTTTTAATATATTTTTTTCTTTATTTATTTATGAGAGTGTCACAGAGAGAGAGAGAGAGAGAGAGAGAGAGAGGCAGAGACACAGGCAGAGGGAGAATCAGGCTCCATGCACTGGGAGCCTGACGTGGGATTCGATCCCGGGTCTCCAGGATTGCGCCCTGGGCCAAAGGCAGGCGCCAAACCACTGTGCCACCCAGGGATCCCCAGGGAAGTGCCTATTTTCTATGCAGTGTTATCACGCTTGTGTATTTGAGCGACCATCTTGCCAGTCAAGGTGCAGAACTGTTCCCTTACTGGGGCACCTGGCTGGCTCAGTTGGTGGAGCATGTGACTCCTAATCTTGAGGCTGTGAGTTCAAGCCCCGCATTGGGTGTGGAGATTACTTACATAGAAAATCTTTGCAACAATGAATGGGGCACCTGGGTGGCTCAGTCAATAGAGCACCTGACTCTAGATTTCAGCTCAGGTCATGATCTCAAGGTGGTGAGATCAAGCCCTATGTTGGGCTCTGTGTTGGGCATGGATCCTACTTAAGATTCTCTCTCTCCCTCTGCCCCCTCCTCCCATAAATAAAGGAAGAAAATCTTTAAAACGAAACAAAGAAAAACTTTTTCCTTGCCATCAAGCAACTACCTTCTCTGCTACTTTTTATTTTTTATTTTTTATTTTTTTCTGCTACTTTTTAATAGTGTGACCTATCCACTAGCAACTGCTGCTTAATCCACACATTATATGTATGCCTACTTTAAGAAAACCCAAACATATATTCCATGCTTCTCAACGGTAAGAATCATATTTTCATATATTTTTATTCCCTATTGGACCAAGCACTTAATGGGTACTTAATAAGAACTTGTGGAGGGATCCCTGGGTGGCTCAATGGTTTAGCACCTGCCTTCAGCCCAGGGTGTGATCCTGGAGACCCGGGATCAAGTCCCACATCAGGCTACCTGCATGGAGCCTGCTTCTCCCTCTGCCTGTGTCTGCCTCTCTCTCTCTCTCTCTCTCTCTCTCTCTATCTCATGAATAAATAAATAAAATCTTAAAAAAAAAAAAAAAAAACAACCTTGTGGAAATGCAGGAGTCAAAACCCGAAACAAAGCCAAGCCAAATAGAAGATTCAGAGTTGAAAAACAGATGAGTCAGGATCATTTGCTTCACGAAATAACTAAGTTCAGACTTCCTTAAGTGGGAACTCCTCAATGGGAATTAAGTGACAGTTTATCATTTCTTATAGGACTCCATTAAAAGTGCTAGTGATCAGAACACAGTCTTTTAAAAGCATCGCTTTTCAGTGTTTCTGTTTTCATAATTTCCTCCCCCTTTAAGGCCCTCTATTTTAGTGGCATGATAGTGTTTATTATCCCTAGTTGACAGAGTAAGAAACTGGCTAAAAGAGGGAAGAAAGCTGTCATTGAGTCTAATAAGACTAAATCAATTTGATTTAGGCTGTCCAACAACCTAAGGTTAACATTACTCTCCTCATTTTACAGAAGAGAATGAAAAGTGCTCAGAACTTTAGGAACTTGCCTCAGGCCAGTTGAGATCAGACAGGTTTCCAAACCTACAATTCTCACCAGGACTCCATAATGAATACTTTGCTTTCCTTGGGTTAAAAGTTAAAGAATTCAGATTCCCTGCCTCTTTTTTTTTTTTTTTAATTAATAAATGATGGTGAAAGTAGTATTCCAGCACATTATTTATGGAAGATCTATACTGTAATAGTTTATAAAAATGATCAAGGGCATTGGAGTTGGCCAGACTTTTGTCCAAATCTCAGCTCAGCCATCCTCTAGCTTAGCTGATGGTGGACGTGTTGATTTACCTATGGAAGCTTCAGGTAGTCCTCTATAAAACAGAAACCTTGGTGATTTCCCCATTGAGTTGAGGGAATTAAATGGAATAAAATATGCAAAACACTCAGCGCAGTGCCTGGTACTTACCAGCCATTTAACAAAAATAAAACTATTAAATGTGGGTCTTTATTTTATGGACCTTTCCACTTATAAATACCAAAAGTAATAAGTATTAAGACTATGCGATTGATGTACAATACAACATACTATTGATGGAATTCACCTAGCGACACAGCGATTTAATTTTTTAAACTTTCTTAGGCTGTCCTTTTACCTTGACGTTTTTTTAAATCATTGAAGTTGCTGTATTGTCGAATGTACCTCGATAATTTTTTATTTTTATTTTTAAATTTATGTTTATTATTTTGAAAGGCTTTATTTATTCATGAGAGACACAGAGAGAGGGGGGCAGAGACACAGGCAGAGAGATGGGCAGAGAAAGAGGGAGAAGCAGGCTCCACGCAGGGAGCCTGATGTGGGACTTGATCCCTGGACTCCAGGATCACACCCTGGACCGAAGGCAGGTGCTAAACTGCTGAGCCACCCAGGGATCCCCAGATAATTTTTTTTTTTAATCATTGAAGTTGCCGTAATGTCGAGTGTAAGGTAGCCCTTTTTCCCCCAAGGTGGTTTTTATTTTAAATTTGTGAATGAGCAGATTTTCTAGAAGTTAATAATTTGTGTTGACAGTATAGGAACAACTTTTTTGTGGTTTAGGTCTTACTAAGGTTTTGGTAACGTAATCTTCTGTATGCCCATGGACCTATTCATTACCTGAGAAGTGGTCCAGCAGAAAGGCAGGTAGCTGCTGTGGGTGTGGATGTCTGGTGGTGGTTGGGGGGCGGTGGAGGTGCTCAAGGCAGGCAGCTTTTGCAACAATAAAAGATAATTGAGTGCAATCACCGGCTTTGCTATTTGCATTCGCATTGTTGGAATTGTTCAGGGCCTGTGCTTAACTCTGCTTAACAGGGTGTTTGTTTGTTTAGGGTGAGACCCTTTAGGTATCTGTGAGTAGCATTTGCATCACAGTGACAGACTGTGGAGAGCTCTTTCCTGTGTTACAGATTGCTAGGAAATTGGATAGACCTCCAGAGAAATTCTCTCCCACGCCTTCCCTGGGGACCAGCCTGTGACACAGGTGAGAAAGGCAGTGAGGGTGGGTGGAAAGCCAATGGCTAGACTGGCTAGAAGAGAGTGAGCTACAACTCCATAGGGTTGCCTCCAGTCTTCCAGACTTAGGGACACTCTGCGTGTAGCCATGGAGAGGACACTTGGCACATGCACTGAAGTTCCCTTGAGAGCCTCTGGCACTTCTCAAAAAAGAAAGCCGAAGGAGAGCTTGCCTCACAAGTTCTCATTAGGCATCTAGATGATAGAGTTGGATGCTGTCTTCATGAAGTTGAACCCAGATAGGATGGAACAGCGATTCTCAACTCTACATGCACACTAGGCTATTTTTTTTTCTTTTTTCCATCTTTCAAATGATTTTACTGTACAGCTGGGGGTTAAGAGCCACTGGGATAAAGAGTAAACACCCTGACAAAATGACAAAAGGGCAAAACAAAGTTCCACTCCCGGTTTGGTGGATGGATCCCCATCTTTCCCAGTGAGACCATTGATTTGTTGTGTTGGCTGGAGTTTGTCTCTCCACCTTCCAGTGGTGGGCTCACGGGGCAGATGTTCTGTTGGCTGCTGTCTCCACCCAACCCAGGTTTCCATGGTGTGTAGGATATAACTGCACGGCCTGTCTCTGGAGTAAGGAGGGTGACGTTTTGCTGCTTACCCTTGGAATTGTGATTTAAAGTCTCGACCCTCAGGCTTTAAACAGAAATGTACAGTGCGTTCTAAGGGGTATTGTGTTTAAATCTTAATAATTTATCTCTTTCATATAAGAGAAATAACTGCAGGGTAGACAGAAACGCTCTGAGAAAACCATGTGTTTCACATTTACTACAAATAAGTCATCCCTTCTCCTGAGCTCTCAAAAGTCGTAATTTGGAAATCATTCTTTTCCTGTGAAAACCGGAAAGCTGTTTTTTTCCTGTCCTTTTGATAGGAGCTGTAATAAAAGTTCCCATAGGCAAAAGCTTTTGATTTGATATGATACGGTGCCTGTCTCTCTAGGGAAGTCCTGGAAAATGCATCGCTGCATCTCTCTCTCTCTCTCTCTCTCTCTCTCTCTCTCTCTCTCTCTTTTTTCTTAATTGATATGTCTTTTATTCCTGGGTTTCATGCCCAAGCATGATGTCAGTCACATGTCTTTCGTACATCCCAAGCCATTTTGCAAATGGAAACTATAGAAGAAAGGAAAATTGGTTGAGTGTATAAACTGTATTTCAGGAACCTTCTAAAGGGTATGTTTCAGAGGCACTAAACTCCGAAGTATTAGCTGACATTTATCGTCATGCTTCAAAATTAAATGTCTTTCTGATCACATGTTTTGCATACTGTGACATATTTGTCCTCTTTTAAATGCATAGGAATTGGCAAGAATCTAATTTCACCGGAAGGTTTGCTGAAGCATTATCACCAGACAGCCAGAATGATTGATGAGTGCTTTTCAGGAAGGGAAATGCTTCCAGCTTGGTTTGTATTTTGTCTTACCTGGACGTTAGCGCCTTAATTTTCTATGTCAGTTAAGAATAATCCCTTTTCATGCTTGTCGTCATAATCACACTGTAAGAGACTTAAAAATTGTCATCTCCCAGCAATGTAGTTCAGTGTAAGCATTTTTAAGATTGCGCCCCTTTTTTCCATCACTTTGTGATTGAAGGAGAGAGATACTGAGATTTCATTGTGTTAATGGTACTAACTCAAGGCACAGTGTGGTCAAGTGGACAGGCTAAGGGGTATCCAAGGGAACCCCAACACTCCATCTGAAATGGCAGCAGTAGGAGGTGTGGTGTACTTTGACAGTTTTTAAAAAGTAACATTAAAATGGTGCCTGAGAGTCCGATGGCTTCAGTTAACGTGGAGTCTAGTGAGGCAGTGTAGGTGATTCTGTTTTTCTCTTCTCATGCTTTTATGTTTTGCTGCCCTCTGAAATGTACTCTACAGGCAATTAGCCATTCTTGAAAGAACCACATGTCTCTGGACAGGCCCAGAGATGGAGATAAACAGGCCCTTCCCAGATAACCATTTCCAAGTCTGTTCCTGCAGAAAGGCCAACAGAGTAGAGGCCCACTCTGCATCTGGAAAGTGCAAAGATGTAGCTGTACTATTTTTACAAACATCAAACTACATTAGTCAGTTCTTTAGTAACACTTGAGCCGTGGAGCATAGACCTTGTGGTTCCTTGAATAATCCTATTTAACTTCGTAGGTCTAGAACTTAGGCTTCATTTCTCCTTTCTCTCCTAAAGTACTTTGGTTTAATCTTCACAGAACTTTTTTCTTTTTTCTTTCTTTTTTTTTTTTTTCTGGGCAAAGGATATAAATTCTTTCATTTGGTCCTTCCCCATTCAATATCAATACCAGGTGCTTAAGTTTCCTGCGTTCAGGAGAATATGATACAGCTCAGTTGATTGTTTAGTTGTTGCAGTTTTGATTTATAGTTGCTGCAGACACTGTAAATGGTTTGTGGTCAGGTGGAGTAAATTACTATTTTAAATGAGCAGGATTATCGACTCTTTTATTTAAAGAATATTGACTTTACATGGAGGTTTCTGATTGGCTGCCTATGGCTCTTACAGCTATGCCAATTTTAGAAAAGATGACTCGGAAGTATTTTTATTGATGAATCTAATCCAATGGATAAGCAGTGTTTGACACTCCAAATAGTAATCCTATGGCTCTTGGGGCATGAAGGCTACGTGACTCCAACTCTATAGTAAGATGTAGAAACACCTGGACTCACCCCTTTTGGATTCTTTTTTGGGAGGGGGAAGGGGTTGGGTTCATGTCTCCTGATTGGGGGCGGGGGGGGCCTCACTGAGATCCAAGAGTTCTATACTCTGTTTTTGCAGAAAGACCGAAAACAAGTCAGATATGTTCATAAATATTCTTGTTGGGTTGCAAATAATTCTTTAACAAGTTATGACAAAGGTGAGTGAACACTGAACCACACCTGGGGCAGGGAGAGGAGAGGGCTCTCTAAGCATGTGTAGGTAAGTTTCCTACAACTTGGTTCAGTTCTACCGTCAAAACTTAAAGAAAAAATGAACTGGTTTTATTCCTGGAATGGTCTATTTGACAAGCCTCCAATCAGCTACTAAATCCCACTGCCTTGGGGGCGCCTGGGTGACTCAGTTTGTTAAGTGGCTGCCTTCAGCTTTGGTCATGATCTCAGGATCCTGGGATGGAGCCCCACTCTGGGCTTCCTGCTCAGTGTGGAGTCAGCTTCTCCCTCGGCCCACCCCTCCCACTCGTTTTCACTCTCTCTCATAAATAAAATCTTAAAAATAAATCCTACTGCCTTGGCTTTACTTAGGAAATTACAGTTCATGATAGCTGGGTGTTTCCAGGTCTTACTTGATTCTTTCCTGTCCCCCATTTATGCTTAGATAGTCCTAGAAGTGGAGGAGAGTCTGAAAAAAGAATCAGATTTCCAAATTACATTCCACTAATGTGGAATTAGGAGTTGGCTCATTAGATTTTACCTTATTTTCTCTTAATTTGAAGAAAAACAGAGTATGTACAGAGTTGTAAATAAATGGTACCACCCAAAGTATAGCGAAGGTATGTGACATCCGTTTGAGACTAGGTATATTTTAGAAATACAATTTTTGCACCAACAATTTTTTTTTCTAAATTTGGCTAAAACTGTAAAAATTTTTTTCTTTTGGTATATTTTGCCTTTTAAAGCAATTTCACTTTTTTAGTTTTGTAGAATTCAGATGGGCCTTCAAGGCAATTAATGTTGAATGAGGTTCTCTTGAGCTTACTCTTAGGGATGGGTAAGGGCTGGAATTCGTGCCCCTTGTAAAACGATGATGCTTTGGCACACAGTCTGATGAGCCACATGTTAGGACATTGGTCTTTAGTGAATGCTGTCGATAATCCAGATTTTTCTCCTTAACCAGTTACCTGTGAGCACCTCACCCATTCATGTTCTTTGGTTACAGTTCAGTCACCTGAGAAAGGTTTGAGAGTCGTCTTGAGAGAGAAGTTCATATACGCCTACCATCTTCTCCAGCATGGAACCATTTCACACCAAGAACATAAATTTGGAAGCTAAGAGACCATTCTGTAGTAATTATAATCACAGCATAAAAAGCATCAGTTTACCAAGAAGGACTAAAAGAACCCTCAAGAATTTAAAAAAAAAAAAAAAAAAAAAAGGCCAGCTGGGGACTGAGGAGCAATCTGGGGTTATGTTGATCTTCTGGGGCTGGCCGAGTCTCTGGGCACCAGAGTTCACACAGCTGGATCAGGGTTCTACCCTGTAGTTTCTCTTTCCACTTGGACAGAAATGGAGGTGTTGAGCCTATAATCTGGTCCTTGCCCAAAACCAAGTTAGTGTTATGCAGTATTTCTGTTTTGAACACATTTGTCCTCATTTTCCCTTTTCTCTGCTTGCCCACTAGAAGGGAAAAAAATCATCAGAGGTACTGCTGGGGCGGAGTCACTCTTTGATTACAATGCCCCAGGGTTTTCTAGGTTAACAAATTAGAGCTTCTCAGCTGGCCTGAGTAGGGGTGGGTCCTCCCTTCTCCGGTTCCCTTCCAGCCTTCCCACTGCAGAGGAGCAAGGGGAGCCCAGTTGCTGAGCTGGGAGGGCATGCTGGCTGGGGAGCACAGGATTGTTGACAGCAGCTGTGCCCTTTTAGTGGGGCGGCCTTCCAGCATATTGGAAGGTGTGGGATGACCTTCTTTATATGCTCCTTTTGTAACCTTGCCCGATGCCTCTGCTTGGATGTGCAGGGGTGCAGGGTGGGGAGGAGGTTGGAGTTTTTTGGGCTCAGTCAGCACAGCATCCAAGGAAGCACCAAGCAATCCTTTGGCCCACGTCCTCCTGTCCTCCCCCCTACCCCCCCTGCCGTGGATTAGAAAGGACCTTGGTCAGTTGTGTGGGAGGTCAGAAAGTGAGTGAGCCAGCCCAATTCTCCTGCTGCCTTGCCTTGGGGGGATGACTTTTCCTGCTGCCTCCTCTTGCTTCCCTGCTGGGGGTGTGGAAGAACTGGTGGGAGGTTTGCTGGAGCTGGAGTTTATTGAAAAAACAGCTGCCCTGCTCCATTTCCCTGCCTCCCACCCCGCCCCATCCTTCTCTCTGCGGCAGGATGTAACAGGATGTAACTCTGCTGTAAACTTTGGTGGGGGTGAGGCCTGTTAATGCTTTTTTAAAACGGGAATTTACTTTTTTGGCGTGGAGCTGTTAGGTTAAAGCTGGGAGGGGGGAGGAGGAGAGGGCTAAGTAAAATTTGATATAGTCATTCTAGAAATGATTCTTCTGCATCCCGCCCCCCCCCCCCCCCCCCCAAGTCGGAGTGCAGCGGGTTGGAGTCCAGAAGGGCCGAGCTGAGGTAGGGAGGCCGCGCTGCACGCTGGCAAGCCTTGCTAGGACTCCAAAGCCTGTTTGCAGCTCTTCCTTTATTATCATAACCTCTTGAACAGAAAACGCCATTCGAAACGACAGTAAATGCTTCTCAGCGGACAAGTTTATGACCTCGTTTTTGACCAAGAGCACTTATGGGATTGAGCGGAGCGGGGAGGAGCGCGGCGGCCCGGACACCATTGGCCAGAAGTTCTGTGCAAATCAGGAGCTCGGGGCTAATTAGGACCCCGAGACGTGAAGAAGCAGCTGTTTTATGGTGTGAACTTTCGCACAGAGGATTTCAAGAGGCTAATTCTCCTTGGAAGTCTGTTTGCAAAGTGGTTCTTTGCTGGCTGTTGCTTCATTCTTCTTCGGAGGCCCCTATTTCACCGCGTGAGCGTTTCGTGCCAAACCTAGCAGTGACCTTCTGGCGCCCGCGGCCACACGGCCTGACTCAGCGGCCAGGGGGGGGCGGGGGGGGGCAGCACCCAGCGAGGGGGGCAGGACTTTTTAAGCTCTGCTGGCTTTAGGGTTGGCCCCACACTTCAGACCTGGAGGAGCAGAAGCGAAGAGGGGGGCTCAGAAATGTTTCTTCTGCCTCCCTCTGATGAATGCAAGCCCGGTCCCCCCCCTTCTCTCTCGCCCTCCTCTCCCTCCCCCCTTCCCCACCCTTCAATCTGAACTTGCTTTCTTGCTCTGTGAACTTGAGAGTAGATCTTTTCAGGGAGAATTCTGGGCAAAGTATGTATGTAATGTCCTAGGCCTTTGGGTATGGTTAACACGTTTTCTCCCTCCCCACCCGTTCCTTTTCTTTCCCTCCTCCCTCCCCCCCTCCCTTTCTTAACCATTGTTTTTCTTTCTGTCCTCCCACTTGTGTTTACTTTTACAGTGGAATTACTAAACTAAACATACTTGGACATGTTTGAGAAAGTGAAGCTACTCTAAAAAAGTTAAGGGCATGATGCAGAGTCTGGGATGCATGAGAAGTTGTAGAATTCAGAGGGCCAAAGTTAGCATCTGTTATTAAGCCACTGGGATTAGTTGCGAAAGTGGTTAAGATTTGCAGAATTCACTACTTTTTCCTACTCTACACTTCTTTTTTAGGAATGCATGTCTTCTATACCTCAAAGGTGCACGCTTCTGACTTATTCAGGAACATCATCTCTCTGCAAAAAGCACTTTTACAAGGGAACAATGACAACATCCCTATCATAAACCTGTAGAGAGATAGGTATGTAAGTGAAAACACAGGAGAAAAATACTAAATATTAAGACCACTTAGACCTGTCTTCAGTGTACATGTAAGTTTAACTTGAACTTTAAGTCAAACTTAAGTATCTGCTTCAATTCTTGAAAACCCAAAAGGACTAGAAGATTGCATGTTATGATATTTGTGTAAAAAAAATCCTAAGGCTAGGAAGGAAGCATCCCAGAACAGTAAGTAGGGATTACAAACCTGTATGCTCATTTTCACACTTTCTCCTCAGTTTTTCACAATGAGCCAGTAAATCTTTTATGATCAGAGCTTGTAACTTTCGCTAACCTACTTGAACAAGTGTGTAGGACAATGGATTTTTCCGTATAGTCGGATACAGTTCAGATGAAATAAAATTTATAAATGCTCAGAGTTGTGTTAAGTCTATTCCTATGTGCAGGGCTTTCAATCTTCTGTGTAACTCGCACCACTTGGGGTGAGCCTGGGGTGGGTGATGTACATTCTGATCTCTAGCAAGAGAATAGAATGAGTCTTGCCTTCGTGCTAGGTTCCCATCTTTCTCCTGTGTGCTAATTTGTGTGTTCTTTTTTTTTCCTCCCCCCTCCTGGGACCTCCCCTTTCCTCCTCGCTGCTGCTGTGCATCCTCTTCCCACCACCCTGGAGATGATCCCTGAGTTACTTTATTGAAGATGACTCATAATCAGGGAGCAACAGGTCACCATTAAAGTTAATAGTGCTTCTTAAGGACTCCACCGCGGCAATAAAATTTGCAATGAGGCACGAGCAATTTCCATTTGCAACATTGTTTTAATTGCTCAGAGATGTCCGTAAAAACATAGTGTGGCAAATTAAGATCACTTATGAACTGCTGAGATTTTTCTTACCAAAAAAGGTACTCCATAGAAAGTACCCTCCTCTTCAACAGTGACATACAGCTGTTGGCTTGAGCCTTTGCCGTCTGAGATGATCAAGCTGTGCTTGACACGTGGCCCAGAGGAGAATGTTTCTTAAACAACTTGCTTTCCATATATTGTTAAGAGAACATTTGAACCAGAAGTAGCACCACCTAGGTCGGCAATTGAATAAACTGTTCCATTACTGATGCATATTAGCCTTAGATTCAACCTCTGTGCATGCCACCTAAGGGAAATGAAAACTATTTGAATTCTCCCCATACTCTCTTTCCTAAATCCTTAAAGTATACATACTAGAAATTAGAATTTTTAAGATTTTATTTATTTGACATACAGCACAAGCAGGTGTGGGAGGAGCAGGGAGCTGGACGTGGGACTCGATCCCAGGACCCTGAGATCATGACCTGAGCTGAAGGCAGACAGTTCACTGACTGAGCCACCCAGGCGCCCTGTGATCCCTTAAACTTCTCTGACCCAAACCATAGGCCCAAGGGTCTGGCTCTAGTGCAGGCTAAGGGATTCCTTGTGATGAATGCTGATGTCTGAAACCAGGCAGTGCTTTCTGCAAGCCCATGTCCCTCCTTCTGCACGAACAGCCTGGGAAATAAATGAGGGTGGGGGACAGGGGCACCCCACATGTTCTCACCGTGTTATAAGTGCTTGGCTTTAACTTCACCATTAGTCACCTATACAGAGATGGGCAGTAAACTAACTTCCTTGGTTCCAGATCTCCCTCTTTCTTTGTATGTCCTACCCACATGATTTTATTACTTGCATAAAGCAGAGCTTTCTGGATGAAAACAATTCACGGTACCATTAAACAACACACTCCAGTTGGCTGTTGGTGCTTGTTGGACAGCATGAAAACCCAACCCCCTACCTGGTCGTCCTTTCTATACCCCTCTGTGGCCCTTGAGCCTCCCCATGCAACCCCTTAAGACTTCTCCAGATGAGACCTATGAACACCAGTGTTGATGGGGTTTGGAATAGGGTCTTTCTACTCAAGCAGGGCAGAGAACCAAGCTCAGTCTGTACTTAGTTTTGGAACCTGGGGGGGCAGCTCTGTAGCACTGTACCTTATGTTCGAGCTGTTCATTGAGCTAAACTTTGTTTTTAGGGAAAGTCACTGTTCTGAGCACACAGGAAAATTAACTTTGTGTCAGGACACCGGGGTGGCTCAGTGGTTGAACGTCTGCCTTTGACTCAGGTTGTGATCCTGGAGTCTTGGGATGGAGTCCCACATCAGGCTCCCCACAGGGAGCCCGCTTCTCCCTCTGCCTGTGTCTCTGCCTGCCTTTCTCTCTCTCTCTCTCTCACTCTCTTTCTGTCTCTGTGTCTCTCATGAATAAATCTTTCAAAAGAAGTTTGTGTCTACCAAGTTGATCTTTCTCTTCATCCATTCTCGCGTAATAGCTTGCCAGTGAGAAGAGAGTTAAATAACTCAGGTGGGGGAGGATTTTCTCAATCTTCCTAAAACTCCATCCACTTGTTTCCATACTAGATTTTTAAAACTTAGCTGAAAACTGTGCTTTTGAAGAAGGAATTCTAATGACCTAGATGATGTTAACAGTCTTGTTTGAATCAACTCTGTATGTGAGGGCTGGTTTCCCTTTGATTAAAAAAAATAAAGATCCTAAAGTGCCTTTCCTTAAATTTTTTTCTCCAGTACCTTAGAAGAGTGACTTGTGCATAGGTGATGCTCAGAGAATGGATCGTGTGAACTAATAAATGAACTGCTTCCCCTGAAGCACCCCTGGACCGGCAGATTAAAGTACATTGATGCTGTGCTGCTGGCAGTCCTGACTCTTGGCTCGCATGTATGGGCTCACATGTACCTGAGATGAAGCTTATTTCAAGATGACTCTGACAGTCTTCCTCTCTTTCCTGATACCAGTCATTAAGAGATTAGGTTTCTTGAAATATCAGCATCTGTTGGCCCCCTGGCTGAAAAAGCTCTCTAGCTTAAGGAGGAAGGGATTTCTGAATAGATTTTCAGCAGTGAAGAAATGCTGAGTTTTAAAAAAAATACACATTCATAGTGCAAGGCACTCTTTTGCCTCCTGCAAATGGGCCTGTGACTTTCAAGAACTTAACTGCAGTCAAGGGCATATAGAGCTGTCTGTAGACAGGCAGGGGGGGAGGGGGTGGTGGTGGGAGTGGGAGAGACAGACATTTCCCTCCTGGATGGTAACCATCACATGGTATTTGACTATGCCAATTCTCACCATATAGAAACCTCTTATTTGGAAAGAAGTGCTCAAATTGCTTCGAGACTTAGTTTTTTCAATCTTTTTAGGACAAGTGGTTGCAGGATTCCTCATTAATAAAGTTCTCTGGCCTGTTCAACTGTGGTAGATTTCATGAAATACGTTTTTGGTACTGAAGTGCCTACTATTATCAGGGGAAGAAATGAAAACAGACTGAGGATTCACACTGGTGGTATCACCAGAAGCAAACTGTATGAAAATAGCTACTTTATTTTTTTAAAAAAATATTTATTTATTTGGGAGAGATTGCAAGAGGGAGCATGAGAAGAGAGGAGAGGGAAAAGCAGGCTCCTCCCTGAGCAAGGAGCCCCACGTGGGACTGGATCCCAGGACCCTGAGATCATGACCTGAAGGCAACACTAAACCAACTGAGCCACCCAGGCACCCTGAAAACAACTTTAAAAGGGAAGCATGTGATCACTTACATCCTCCTGGATGAGCTCTTTAGGGCTGTTAGTGCCTGAAAATGGCAAATCCAGTTTTGTTTGGTAGATGGAAACACCACGAATGGGTTGCTTCTTTGCCTTTTTAATTAGAAAACATTGTGGTATAGAAACTTTTTTGTTGGACTGGACAAAAGGGCAAAGTTGTGTTGTCCTCTCCAAATCGATTTGCCTGATTAGTGAAGTCGGTACCATTTCTTGTACCTAAATAGTATAGCATTCAATCAAATGATTTGACTAATTCTGATAGCTAGAGATGGAATTTCTGTCTGGTTCTGTTGCAACCTTCTGGGACTTGCAACTCACTATAGAAACCCATTAAAGGTGGTGGTCAAGCATAATAAAAGCTGAAAGTGCAGTTTCTCAGTTTGAGCAGGAAAGTGGGCCAGCACTTGGCCCCTGATTAGAGGTTAGACATTCCTGGATCCATGAGCATGAGTCTTAGCATCTATTTTCATGTGATTGCCAATAATTAAAAGACAAATGTGTTTATAACTAATCTTTATCTGTTACCTTTTCCTTGACCGTCACCTGGGAAACTGTACTTCAAGGCATAACCTCTGGTATTTTTTACCTTCCTCTACCTTTTCATTTTCGCTGCTTATCCTTACTTTTTTCCTGAGAGATGAAATGAAACTTTTGCGTATTTGTGTATTTTTAACAAATAGTGTGAACCTAAAATTTGTTGCTGAAATATTTTAAGGGTTGTGTATATTTCAGCAGTTGCTTCCTTCACTGCATTGAAGAATCAAGATCATACATTTTCTTCATGTTCTCGGTGATAGATCTCATGTCCACAAATTGACAATGAAGTATATGCCACCAATCAGAGTAATTTAACCTAAAAAGTTGCCGGTGATGGAGCATGGACTATGAGCAAAGTTTAAGGCTAAAATGGAGAGGTAGACACTCGGTATTTCTCACATTATCTTCTCTTCAAATTGTTGGTAGGGTCAAGGAATAATTTTCATGAGCGTCTCGACTTGTCTGGCCAATTAAGCAGGCATGTCTCTGCAGGGTAAACCCTATTAAGTGAAAGGGTTGGGTCCTACTGGGTATAATTGCAATTAAGAACAGCCCACCGTCCCTTTTGCAATTTTACCAAAATAAGGATCCTGAACAGAACAAAATCATGGTTAAGCAAAGCAAAACCTGAAACTCTTACAAGAGGCCAAATGATGTTACATCAGTATCAATATGCAGATTTCCCAGGGCTTCCACCCTGTAGGATCTGAGACTCATTTGAAGTGAGTTTGGCAAAAAAAAAAAAAAAAAAAAAAAAAAAAGGCTACTCAGACCTATAAAGGATATTTTGAGCTGGAATATAAAAAGCAGATGTAATAATTAATATAAAAGCAGCTGAAAGTGCCTGAGGTCAGTCGTTGCTACATCTATATTACATGTAAACAAAGTGTTAGCCAAAATTACTTTCAGAGGGCCCTAATTATATCTGTTTTAATTTGATTTAGGCTGATTCAATGATACTTTTTATATGAATTTGCTTCATGGTTATTCTGATTGCAATTTCCTTTCCCTGACAAAAGTGTATTTGAGATGGGATAATTGTGAACAATTTTTTTTTAACCCATGTAGTTTGGTGACCCTGGATATATCACAGGCATTGGTATCTTAGTGTACAGGAATCTTTGGTTGAAAGAATATAAAGCCAACAAAGAGCTAGTACTTGAAGCTTAATTCCAAATTATTTACAGTTAGTGTAAAATTTCATATAATGAGTTGCAGCAGTCTTATAGGTCCTTTAGAGTTTTGATAAATGGATATACTTGTGTGACTTAGACTCCCATCAAGATAATATTACCATTGCCCCAGCGAGGTATTTCTTGCTCTGGTCTCTCCTTGACTCTCACTGTCAACTGGCAACCACTGCTTGGCTCTTTTATTTATTTATTTTTGGATCTTAGTTTTTTCCATCGTAGAGGAGATTGGCCTTTCCTCCAGCATCATGCAAATGAAGTCTCACAGTATGTTCTGTTTTGTTAAGGGCTTCTTTCATGCACAAGCTTCATTTTAACCAAAGGTTTTCACAGTATATATAATGGAAGCTAGTTATGATAAGCAGTTGTGTAGGAAGAGAGGAAACCAAGAATGCTTCTGTTTCAAAGAAGGCAAAATTATTGCGATATAATTTTGGGATGGCTAAGCTAGCAAATACTTGTTACCGATCTATTCTTAAGTTGAAACTTTAATTGAGGTAATTTTAGGTTTGCGTGCAGTTGTAAGAAATAACATAGCCTTGGCTCTTTTCTGCAATGGTACCATTTTATGAAAATAAAGTACACTATAACCAGGATATTGATATTGGTGCAGTCTACCAGTTTTAGATTCCCAGTTTCACTTTAACTGGTGTATTTGCACACATTTAGGCTATTTTTTTTAATGATAATCACACACAGAGAGAGAGAGAGAGAGAGAGAGAGAGAGAGAGGCAGAGACCCAGGCAGAGGGAGAAGCAGGCTCCATGCACCAGAAGCCCGACATGGGATTCGATCCTGGGTTTCCAGGATTGCGCCCTGGGCCAAAGGCAGGCACCAAACCTCTGCGCCACCCAGGGATCCCCATTTAGGTTATACATTGTTACCATGTGGGGGGTTTGTATATCCATGATCACCTTAAAGGTGCCGACCAGCTCCAACAGCACAAGGATTCTTTCCTTCAGAGCTATACCTACTAACCTCCTATGACACCCCTCCTGTTTCTAGCCCTTGGAAACCACTAACTTTGTTTCTTTCCTTTTCTTTTTTTCCTTTCTTTTCTTTCTTTCCTCTACCCCTACCCCCATGTGGGGCTCAAACTCAAACCCCAAGATCAAGAGTGGCATGATCTACTGGACTGAGCTAGGTGCCCATTCAGGTTCTCCATTTCTTTAAAAAAATGTGTGTGTGTGTGTGTGTATACACAATATGGAATTGTACAGTTTGTAACCTTTTAGAGTGACTTTTTAAAGCCCTCATAATTCCTGGGAGATAAATCAGACTCACATGTATTCTTGGTTTCTTTTTGTGGACTGATACTTCATGATACTGTATATACCGTAGTTTAATTATTCACCTGTCAAAGGACATCTGGCCTGTGTGCAGTTTGGGCCTGCTATGAATGAAGCTCTCTGCACATTTGTGTACAGGTTTTATGTGAATGTACCTGTTCATCTCTTTGGGGTAAATGTCCAAGAGTGAAATTCTGAGTTGTATGGCAACTGCATGTTTGGTTTTTAAAATAAACTGCCAACCCATTTCCCAGGGTAGTTGTGCCATTTTTGGATTCCTGCCAGCAATGTATGAGTGACCTAGTTTCTCTGCATCCTCGCCAGAATTCGATGTTGTCACAGTCTTTCATTTTCAACGTTGTGATAGGTGTAAAGTGATTCCATTGTAGATTTAACTTGAATTTCTGACCACTAATGACGTGAACATCTTGTGTGTATTTGCCATCCATATACTCTCTTCGCTGAAATGTCTGTCCATACCTTTTACCCATTTTTAATGGATTAAAAAAAAATCTGTGCTTAAGAAACAAAACACAACCCAACTAGCTTTCAAGTTTTAAAAATATCCCAAGGAAAGTCTCTTGGCTTGAGAGATGCTGTTAGTAGCTAGGTAAGTAGATGAATAATTTGAATCACCAAATGAATGTAAAAGGATGTTTTGTGTCAGAAGGATGCACAGAAAGAATTTTCATGTGTGGTTCCCATATTCTTCTGTCAGTAGCTTGGTCTTCCCCATCACTCTTTTTCCTAGGTTCTGTGCTCTTCCTTCTTTGGCCCCAGACCTATTCTTTTTTTCTCCTGACACCACCGGGTGACAGATCAGCCCCCTTGACTAGTTTAATTCTGAAACATATCAGTGGATTCCCTAAATGGGTCTTGTGGCCCAAATTCTATTTTTCAGCAGAACTTGGACATTTGACATCCTCTATCTTGGCACTGTTCTGTATGTAGTGTTTGCTTCTATCATTTCTAAGACAGTGTGACAGTTATCTTAATGGAAGGATAAGCAATCTAGAGATAGAGTAGAAAACCCTTCGAGTATACTTGGTAATGAATTTACTATAGAGTGACATATAGGGGTCATCAGAACATTTCCTTAGATGATGCTTTTCTGACCAAGTAATAAAAGAGCCCAAGGCTTACAGGCAAAAGGCCATGGATTTGTGACCTTGTTGTGACCTTACTAATTGAGTGACATTGGGCAAATTACTCAACCTCTCTGAGCCTTCACTTAATTGTGAAAATGGGTAATCATTCCCATGCTACTTCCACAGTGAATTATAAGGATCAAATAGGATAATGTAATGCATTTGTAAGTGATAAAGCACTACACAAATGTAAGCTGCTGTTGTTCTTATAATAATTATATTCCTCCGCCCCATGACTTAAAGCACAGAATCAAAACCTGGAAGAGAAACAGTCATTTTCACAGATTGAGGTCCAATAGTCACTAAGTTTTTTTTAAGGTGGGGGGAAAACGGTTAACATTTTCTTAGATTTGATTTAAATTTTGTTTGGTAGGCAAAACCACAAAAACAAAGACCAAAACCCCCAAAAACCTGCTAAAAGAATTAATCAACCAGCAATAATTATATTTCACATAGGCTGTGATATGGCCACTGAGCAAAGCCAGTAAGAGTGAAAATGTAGTTGATTTAAGAGCATTCCAGTCTTACCATTTAAGTTCTACTTTTAAAGTTGGATTATGAATTAACTTGTGAGTCAAAGCCTTACCTGGGATCCTATTCCCTCCCACTCTTATCTTGAATCATCAGCTAGATTAGCCTTGTGGTAAAGAAGGCAGACAGGCCCAGGTTTGTATAAGGAGTGTTATTAATTGTGTGACCTTGGATGAAAGATTAGTTTTCTCTTTATCCATAATATAGATTCAAATGAAACTGTTAATTTGCTACCTACACCATCAATTATCTGGACATTGCCTTTGAACAGTAACTGAATAATTTTAGATACAGTAGACGCCGAGTGGTTGGCATTCCTGTCTATAAACTGAGGAGTTCAGAGGGAGGGTTGATTAGGGTCTGCTCAGCAGCAAAATCCTATTATTCTAAAATATGAAGCTGATTGTTACCAACTAAGGATTTGATGAAAACAAAAGCCAGTTTGCATGCATGCACTTGTTTGCCTCAGATCTTAGTTTAAGTAATTTACTTTTGTGAGTTAGGGTCATTAAAAGGTCTCAAGGTTGTTGTGAGGATCAGATGTGATTAATGTATGTGAAACTGCTTTGAGAATTGTAATATGCTGTGCAAACATGGTCAGTTGTAGAGGTGATGGTGGATGAAGTGAACGTATGGAGTAGTGCTAGGAGAGTGTTCATCCAGGTTGAAGACTTGTCTAATATTTCTAGTTATTGGGAAGTGTTGGAAACTTTAATTTGAATCACTCTACATTGTAACATCTGAGTTGTAAATGGTAACATTTATAAAATTGTCTTTTAAATCCTAGAGGACTACTGCAATGAATTCAGAGAGCAAATGGGGAGGAGCTTTTTTTAAAATTTATTTTATTTTTTAAAGATTTTATTTATTTATTCATGAGAGGTATATATATACAGAGAGACACAGACAGACAGATAGAGACGCAGAGACATAGGCAGAGGGAGAAGCAGGCTTCGTGCAAGGAGCCCGATGTGGGACTTGATCCGGGGATTCTAGGATCACACCCTGAGCCAAAGGCAGATGCTCAACCACTGAGCCACCCAGGAATCCCCGGGGAGGATCTTAATGAAAACCCAGGCCATGATTAGATGAGGTGACAGGAAGGGGATCAAATGGATTATGGAAAAATGAGGAAGGAAATGAATTGAGTCCTTATGCTTTTAGTTACAGTATATTTTTACAATTGATTCTGTGGGTGGTATACTGTTTAATTCATTACAGCTTTTAAGGACCAATTTCAGATTAAAAGCATGAATGATTAGAGCTTTAACCAGACTCTAATCCCAGCTACTAGAAAGCTATGACTTTAAAAAAAAAAAAAAAAAAAAAAAAAAAGTCTTTTAATCTGAAATAGATTATGGTTTTCCTGTAGTGTTGGACTCTTCAAATATTCCCTTTCAAATACAGGATTTATTTCACTCTGCAAACTTCTAAGGCAGTTGCTTCCTGCCTTTTAATACAGGATGTTGGTATCTTAAAAAAAAAAAAAAGTGCCTGTTTTAAATGAGAATTACATTAGGAATTTGAAGCTTGTTTCTCCTTTATGAAGAATGAAAGATTATATCTGATCACAATTACAATAAAATTAGTAATAAGGTTTTGCAAAATTTGTTTCTGTTACTTGGATCTGATGGTATAAACTATTCGTATATTCCATTCTTTCCCTGAAAAAGAACTCTAAAGGACAATGGGTTTCCTTGGATTTGTTGTGTGTGTGTGTGTGTGTGTGTGTGTGTGTGTGAGAGAGAGAGAGAGAGACAGAGAGAGAGAGAGAGACTGAGACTGATGTGGCCCTCTACGTGTAAGCCAGGCTTGTGATGGTCTTGGTTGGCTCCGATGAGCAGGGCTGGATGAAGGATCTGCCTCTCTGTCCTATTGGCTGCTTCACACATTTCTTCCCTTCTTAAAAATTCTTCAATGTTCCTTCGTTCATGTTCTTGTAAGCAGCCTTTAGCATTTCATGCAGGCTAGTGATTCCTGGTGACTCTGGGGAGTGGGAGTTAATATTATTCTCAGTGTTGGATTTAGTCCATGATTGATTTAAAGGCTTCAGAGAAGCTTTCTCTGCCCACCTTTACATTTAAAATAGCAGTATTATGGCCACCACCCCCTGCCCCCCAAGACTTTGTCACTTTGTATTGCCCTCCGTTTTGTTTTCCCTCCTAGCATTTAACACTGTCTGCAGTTACAGTAAATATTTCATGGCTTGTTGGTAGATGGTCTCTGCTAGAATGGAAGTACTGTATGGCCAGGACTTTGACTCTATCTTTTGAGACTAGGACTGAGCAGGGCATATATACAAGTATTTATGGAATCAGCTAATGGGATCCTGTGAACCCAACCAATGGATGGGCTGGATTCTCTTAATGTTTATGTTCTTTCAGGTTCTAAGCTTGGGATCTGGAATCGTGCTTATAGTTTTCTGGATTCTAGCACTTTTTTGCACTGGAGAATTTCCTAAAGAACATTATTCTGGGAGGACAGATGGCAAATGAGTGTCGGTGTCAGGTTTATCAGGTAATGATGGGAACAACTTTAGCCTACCATTGGAAATGTTTATTTTGCTCAAGTGTGCATTTGGTCTGATCTTAGAGATGGCCTTACAAAGTTGCATAAATGTTAATGCATGTTCATAATGTGGACTATGAGCTGAAGGCACTTAAAATATAAATATTTAAGCCATATATTAGAGAATAACCAGAGCCTTGCAGCTATTTTGGATTTGGGGGAATTGCTTTATTGATAAGAGCTGGAAATTCAGAGTCCTAGGTTCGATTTTCATTCCTGCTTTTGACAGCAGTTTATGCTGTTTAATAAATGTTTAATTGAATATTAATCTCTTTATAAACACCTTTTTTATCCATTAGACTTTTTGTGCTCTGGCTTTATTGATGTTTTGTTAAGTCTGTTCTTTAGGGTTTTCTGTTTTTTTTTTTTAAACCCACTAGTGCCCTCCACTTCAGTGTGTGTATTTGTAGAGTGATTGTCTTCTCGTCATTACCTCACTGGTACATTTTTCTACCTCAAATTTGTATGAGCTTTGCCTGAAAAAACTTGTCCAGTCTTTAAAATCTAAATCTACCTGACCACACAGCATGCAGTCAGTGCGATTTACAAAGAACAAAGACTGCTAGGGCCAGTTTTACTGGCAATGGGCATGTTGCTTCAAATGAAAGTACCTGAAAACAAGATCCACCCGGACAGCAAGGAAAGCAAGGAGAGTGGACCTCGATAAATCTTGAAAAAGGGTGGCTAGGCACAAACCAGGTTCCCTATTGAAAAAGAAAATCCATTTACTACCATTAGTGTTATCTGGGTTTTTAGGCCAGACTTCTTTCTGTCTGTGGTGTATTTGGTGAATTTTTAACTGAACAGACTTTACAACAGGAGCAAGGGAACAGACCATAAACAGCTTAGAAAAAGAAAAAAAAAAAACCCACATCAGAATTCCAAATGCCAGATTCCACTCTGTCCCTCACTCAGCCCTTTGAGCTCACCCCTCTTCCTGGGGTTTCTGGAGGGGTGGTCCTGGGACCACCAGCATCCAGCTACTTGAGGCCTTGATGAAAGTGCTAATTCCTGGCTTCTTGTGTAGACCTGCTTGGTCAGAAACACCGGGGGAGGATTTTGAAGTTGTAACAAGCCCCTCTCCAGTGATTTCTCAGGCACATTCAAGTTTGGCAACCACTGGTTCCCGGTTTAGTAGTATTCCTTGTCTTAAGGTAGCAGGAGGTTTTTTTGGATCATTTTTGGACAATGTTATGCTATTAACGGAGGGGGAAAGAACTGCCAAGAAAGAAGCCCGATTTTTCTCTTCTGTCTCTAATTTCTTTAAAGGTTGTGGGAGGAACGAGAAAACCCCCACACTTGTTCCTGTAGTGGGCGTGCTGTTTGAGGGGATATCTTAGACCTTCTAAATTTTAACACACTGATGTATATTTGCAAGGAAAACCTCTGCAGATACAAATGAGAAATCCTCTGAGCTCAAAAAGCTCATACATACCCATTGGTGTACATAACCACTTTGATGAAGATCTCATCAGGCTGATCAGGCCAGGTGCATTTGGTATTCAGGGTGAATTTGGATCGAAATATTAGTTCTGGGTGGCAAGGAGGGCTTTTTATTTTTATCTTTTTAAAATATTTTATCATTTATTTGAGAGAGTAAGAGAGAATCTGAAGCAGACTCTCTACTGGGCACAGAGCCTGACTCAGGGCTCAATCCCACAACCCCTACATCAGGACCTGAGCCAGAACCAAGAGTTGGATGCTTAACCGACTGAGCCATCCAGGCTCCTGAAGGGGGGCTTTTTAAATATGACTGGTATAGAATGCTCTCTAATAATCTAGGACAGGGTGGGTCTCAGGTAGAAGGTTCAGAGTGAAAATACTGCTAGAGATTTGGAAAGGGAATATGTGGTCGCACCCTTTGTCATACTTGTCCATTGAAGCATCTGTGTAAGGGTCCCGGTTTTGTAACAGGTGAACTCCAGCCCATCTAATATAAGAATTCGTTCTGAGACTTGAAGCAGAACACCTTTTTCAATGTATCTGTAAGGAATTCTAGAAGTATCAACTGATCTCGGAAAATCTGAGTTTCGTTGTCATACATCGGCACCTTTGATGAAAAGGAAAAAGGTTAATGTCAAAAAGTTTTCAAAAAAAAAAAAAAAAAGAAGTTTTCGTGCCAAGCTTCCATTACATCATTCACGAAGAGTTTGTGTGGGAACTCTGCAAGTGGGTTCCCTGCTCCAAATGCTGGAGAGAGTGATGAAGAGAGTGCATTCTGCGTCCTTGCCCTGCGCTACCGCCAGTTTGTGGCAGAGTTAGAAGTGGAAGTGCAGGATGGAGAGCTAGTTTTTATAGACCACTAGGCCATGACAACCCATTGAAATGTTTAGCAGACTGCTCCATTGAATCAGATGGTGGTGTTTTTAAATGGTTCGAGGAGACCTAGGGATGGGCCGAAAGATGCTTTTCTCCCCAAGGTGACAACACCTAGGAAATTAAAACCATAGATCAAAATGAAGTACGTGGCTTAGCAGCTTGGAGGATTGTGTAGTGGACACAGAGTAGTAGGCTTGTATTTCGGGTTTATGGCAGCTGGTGGCCACGTTCATGTCTCCTCTCAACTTCTTGAGGACCTGTGGTTTCAGGGGAGTCACGCCTTTAGGACAGATGTATAGATTTTTCTTGAAATATACTTGACTGAAATTCCTACAGATGCATTTGGAATACACCCTTGCTGAGTTTCAGTTCAAAATTCAGATCGTTTCCCTATTGTACAGGTTTGTGGGAAGGAGTAAATTGAACCACATCAGTAATGCCACCATCCAGTTTCTGGTATACAGTAAGTACTTGGCAAAGTGAACTTCCCTTCCTGCCCCCCTACCATGGAAAAATAAATGTATTAATGGAGGGAAAGAAATTATTCCAGGGATGGTAAAGCACTGTTGCTGCCAGTGGCCTTAATAATTCTTTCTTTGGGGTGTCTAGGTGGCTCAGTTGGTTAAGCATCTGCCTTCAGCTCGGGTCATGATCCTCAGGGTCCTGGGATTGAGCCCCATGTCAGCTCCCCGCTCAGTTGGGAGTCTGGTTCTCCCTCTCCCTCTGCTCCTTTCTCCACTCATGCTTCCCCCAAGTAAATAAATAAAATCTTTTAAAAAATGATTTTTCTTTGACCCATTTTTACCAGTGGCAACCTGAAGTGGTCTTTGCCCTTTTAACAGTACATGTAAATATGTGGGAGAGCCAGATTGTCTGTGTTCTTTAACAGGTTTTTTTTTTTTTTTTTAACACTGTACATGGTATACCATTGAGTGGATTTTTTTTTATGATTTTATTTTTTAATTAATCTCTACATCCAACACGGGCCTTGAATTTACAACCCTGAGATCAAGAGTTGCCTGTTCTACCAACTGAGCCAGCCAGATGCCCCTATAGTACCACGGAGTAGATTAATCTTTGAATATTCTTGCCCTCAGAGTTTGGAAGTTGGATGAAGAGGCAGAGAACAGGGCCATTACGTGACCCAGCCTATGCCCCTTGTGCCAGAGATGGAATGAGAATAAACAGAATTGAGGTATGAGGAATCTTTGTCATTCCCTGTAAACCAAGCAGCCACCTATAATCTCAGACATTTCAACAGAGCAGACCTAGGTTTGGTTTGCTCATCCCCTTCTTCCATGTAGGGGGTGTGTGTCCTAAATACAGCGGTGAAGAGCCAGGTCCTAGAGGTTTCTTGGAACACCTGTTTGTGGAGGATCTGCCTGGGTGCCGGGTGTTGGAGCGCCAGGCTCTGCTGTGCCGTGTGATGGTGAAAAGAGTATGGACAGTTGCACATTGAGAGGAGCTGTGGAGGCCCTAGTAAATACAGAGCCCTCCGTAGAGGGGAAGATGCTTCCGCTTTAGAGGTTTTGACTTTTGTTTTTATTGCTTGACTTTTGGAGAGGCACAGCTTGACTTAAGATTAGCCAAAGCAGCGTCTTAATTGAAGGAGTCACAGCTATTGGGACAACCAAATGTAATTAACTTTGATGTTTTTGAATTCCTTTTGCATTCTTTGCTTTGCTTGTGCTTTGATCCTTAATGATACGTGCACAGTGAGTTATACTGCAAGAGCAATGTCTGTGTGTATATGAAACATCCGCAGACCTTCTTTTCTTGAGCGCTGGGGCATTCTTATCTCATGGTAAGATGTATTGGTAGGGAACATGGTGTACCGTGGTAAGCATGTTGTCCGCTGGAATTACAGCCAGTAACATCACAAATTCAGGGTCTGAATAAATAAACTCTCCTCCATAGCCTACAAAAAAAAATTGTGATGTTGGGAAATGGAGTGTAGGGTCTGGTAGAGGAAGCAGACTCGAAAGATAATTACTACGTGGAAATAAGTTTGCTTCCATCCTGCAGCAGGTTCACTCCCTAGTCATCTGTATAGGATTTGCCTGCGATATTCCTGACTTGGGGGGATAGTTGGGAGTTTACAACAGGTTCATTTTTCCCCCGACTTTCTTTTACTCTCCTTGTTGTAGATTTGAAGTCCGTACTACAAAAAACATAACCTCTTAACTAAGGAATAGGAAGATCTATATTGGGGCTATCTGGTCACTTATTTGTGTCACTTTGGGAAAGTTCTGCAACTTCCCTGAACCTCAATTTTCTGAGCTGAACCGAGGCTGTGCCTACTTGATGGGTTGCTGTTGGATCACAGGAGATCTGCAGAAATGCCTGGGAAACCCTGAGTTTCTTTAAATAGGATTCTCTAACGATGTGTAGAGAAAGGCAGTCCAGAGGACGCAGACCAGCAGGTGTGTCTTTTCAGTTAAGTGATTAACTTACCTCTCAAATGTGTGTTTGATAAGAAGACTCTCTATGTATTGGCTCCTCCTGTCCATCTCCCAATACCGGTTGTCTCATGGTGTCTATTTTCTGTAGGGCCTTTCAGTGACAGACACAATGTCCCAGGAACACACCGACAAAGTGACAGTCGCTGGTTCAGATAAGCCCGTGGTCAGTTAGGGGACACAGATACAACTTTTTCTTTCCCTTTTCTCCTCCTCTCCTCCTGATTTTTTTTGGGGTGTTAGGTACTAACATTGGGGTGTATCAGCCCATATTTTTGGGTCAACTGTAGATATGGGGATTTGGACCCATTTTATCCAGGAAATGATATTTCACATTTTACTTTCAAGGTAAGTGGATTCATAAATGTGTGTCTAATTACTTTACATTCGAGGCTTAATAACTCCAATATTACTGTTGATTCTGACCTTGTACTCCGTTATATATGTTGAAATCAGATTCTCATGTATTTTTGTTTATATTATGTGTGTGTGTGTATAAATAAAACTTGGTCCAACCTCAAGTATCACTGCAATGACACCATCCCAGAGGACTTCCAAGAGTTTCAAACACAGAATTTTGATTATCTGGATAACTAAGCCAAGGAAGCAATGTGTAACTGCTTTTCCGAACAGTAAAGCCCTATATTTTTTAACTTCCTGCAACCTTTTTTATATACACTGTGGGCTTTCTTTTACCAATCCAAATATATTATATATTTATATATATATATATATATATATATATATATATATATATATACACACACACACACATACATATACAATTTTAAAAACATAACCTAAGTGTTCATTTAGGAATGTGATTTGAAGCACTTCTGTCATAATTCCTTCACTGTGTACCTGTCTACTCATTGCTCATGTGAAAATTACTTAACCTATTACAAATATGACCCAATCCTTGCAGTAAGTGTGTGCTGTATGTTAGCCCACTGGCATTTTGAATTGGTCAATCCCCCTTGTAGACATAGATGTATTTCTGTTGTTTTGTTCTGTGGGAAATCAAATTTATTCTTGTCCTTTTCTCTTAGAGACAAGATATAGGAAGGAAGAGACAAGATCATAGCATTAAGATTGAATGTATTTCTCAATCTTCACATCCTTAACCGCTTTCTTTGAAGCATTTGAGTTTGCTATAAAATGTTCAGGGAGGAAGGAAGGCAACCACTGATAATCAAAGGGGAAGAAAGATCAGGGTAGGACTCCGTGACATTTGAGGCTTAGTTTTTGGAGCTGTTGCAAGAGTTATGGCTGTCTGTGACTATTTGGCCTGGCTACATGTCAGGGCCATTAACTTTAGAATAACAGAGCCTTTAAGAGAATGTACTTTTTTGGAAAACTTCTCATTAACTTAATTTATGGAGGGGGAGAGGAGTTAGGAAGTGAAGAGCTGAAAGCCTGAGGTTTCTACAGTGCCTGGGGGTTAGGTTAGGGAAAAAACAAAAGCTGTATGAATGCTGGGTTGTGTGAAAAATCTTAAAACTCCCCAGCTTGGCTTCTGGTGGTCTCTGAGGGCTGTCTTATAGGGTTGGAATGGAGTCCTTGGTGATGGCCTTTGCAGCTCCAGCCCTACCTGTGGATCCCAGCTGGGAAATCTTCAACCCTAATTTAGTTCTTGTTTATTTTGTTTCTCCTCCAGCCTTGAAGTCCAATAGCTTTGTGTGTGTATAGTCTCTTGCTAACAACTTTTCCCACGGTTGGGAAAATGTGCCTCTGCAGTGTTAGTCTTTACCTGGAAGGCTTTGGCCACCATCGTGAAGTAGGTGATGTGTGCTTCTCCCTGCAGTCCCCCACATGGCTTTTACCAGATTTGGGATCTAAGGACCAAGCTATCGTTACTAATAAAAGACTGGGAGAAGATTGGGTGTCGAGGTCTATGTAGTTATGGGAATGTGCCAGGATCATCTCCCCAATCTTTTCAATACCTTTTTGCCATGTTTTCCTGGGCCAGACCAGAAGAGGTGGTGTAAAGTAGATGGAGAGAGAACTTAAACTATTAAATCACTCAGAAATTTTTGCTGAGCCTACATCTTTGCCATGTGCTGAAATCCAAAGGAAGGAAGAATGTCCTCCTGCCACATCATTGCAAGGCAGCGATGCTGTTCCAATGGTACTGTCAGCGTAGCATCATGATTGCAGATGGAGAAGAGCCCAGTGCATGGCCAGAGGAGGTCAAAGGAAACTGTCCTGAGGAAGTGGCCTCAGAATTAAAGAATACATACTTGTAAGCTTTTGGGAATGAAAGTGGGGTGTTCATGTGGCTGGGATATCATGGAAAATGGTATGGGGAAGGATAGGAAGGATAGGTCTACAAGAAGTTTACTATTTCTGGGGTGCCTGGGTAGCTCAGTGGGTTAAGTGTCTGTCTTCGACTCAGGTCATCATCACAGGGCCCTGGGATCAATTCCCACATTGGGCTTCCTGCTTAGCGGGGGGTCTGCTTCTCCCTCTGCATCTGCTTGTGCTTGCTTTCTCTCAAATAAATAAAATCTTTAAAAAAATGTTCACTATTTCTGTAAAAGTCATTTGTTCATTTAACATGTGTTTATTGTGTACCTACTTGGCACCAAGTGCTGTGCTACATACCAGGAGTAAAACTGGCAAATGAGGCAAATATTTAATAGAATTCTGTGATGCATTGTACGTGGGAGGAGGTCTTAAGGTGTCTGACATGACCATCAGATGGCTAGAGGTCTACCTTCTAGCATAGAGGAGGACCAAGCTGGGGGGACAAGTGAGGGTGGGCATGATGTACAAGGTAGACCATGAAACAACATGATTAACCCCATCTGATGGATCTAAAGGAGAGGTTAAGTGGTGGTTGGCTTTATATCTCTAGAGTTCAGAACCATCTGGGTGGGAGATGCCAATTTGAGGTAAAGGTACCTACATAGATCTGTTGAGATCATGAGTGGGGACTGACTGGACCAGATTTGCTAAAGCACATCACCTAGCCAGGTGGAATGGTTGAGGAGGCAAAGGAAGCTAAGAGTAAGGAAAGACAGACATTGGGAGATTGTTATAAAAACCAATAAAAGGGGAATATGCAGAGCACAACTATAGCCAGAAATTGAGGAAGGCCACATGTCTACTGGACTTAGAGACATAAAGGTCACTGTCACACTCATTTATGTGGAAAGATTGGACTGGGTGCTAGATCATGTGCCATTTGCTCTGGGGGCATTGGAAATTTGTGGGATACTTTGTGTGTATGTTTCATGGATTTTGTTTCTTTTTAGCCTGAATGGTTGGGGGCCCTGCAGGCATTTAGTGAACAGAACACAGGATGTTTCTATCTTGCAACCACAGAGTACTCCTGTACAGGAACACGTGTCCTGTATTGAACATGACCCTCAAATGTCTAAACAGATGCTTATGTAAGGTTCAAAACAGACCTGTTATCAGGTATTTGCATTGGAACCTAACGTTGCTCTCCACATATGGGCACAAAGCATTTGTGGTGACATTTTAATATACACATTGAATTTTCCGGGAATAAAACTACTATATGTAAATTGGGGGAAGATGGTACATGCTTTTGTATAGACTTTTACTAGAAATTCCCAAGGTAGGGTAATCATGTCATCAGTGGCTGCAGGTGCTTATAGAACTGGAATGATCAGGGAAGACCTTGCTGGTATGTACTTGTAGCTGTTGTGTTCATGATGATTTGATGTATGGAGGCATCTGTCTCCTTCATTACATCTTCTCTATAGTTGTGCACAAATACTTCCATAAGCAAAATTATTTGAGAAGTACACCTTTTTTCTTTTCCTTGTTTCATATTGTACTGAGGGCATCATAATGATATCTTTTGGGAATGGTCATGCAGGTAGAGTATACTCATGATTTATATTTCAGGGCAGAACGGCATATTATGAAGAGGGAGACTCAGGATTTTCAAGCTTTTTAACCCCTGGCTGTATCTTCAGGCACCTTTTGTATACTCTTAAGGGGAGCCCTATGTCTTGCGTCTCTTGTTCCTCAGACCTTCCAATCAGAATCACCCAGAGGGCATATGAAATGCATCTTCCTGGGCCCCACTCCACCACTACTGACTTCTTGCCGAAGACTCTGGAATCTGTAGACAAGGATAATCCTCCAAGAATTTGGAGGAACTGAGAGGGCTTTTTTGGGCTAAAAGCCATATTCTGATGGGACATCGGAAGGAAGGTTGAAGGAGCATGGGACTGTGCTTGATGTAAAAATTTGAAACCTAGCAAAGGTAGACACAGAAAAGAGACATTATTAAAACATAAAATGATACTGTGTTGTACATATGGGGAATAAATGGGATACATGATGATTAGGGATGGTTTCTGGCTGGGTGGATGGTGGGATCACAGATCAAGCTGGAGTATTCAGCAGAGAGATGACTAGACTGAAAGTTCTGGTTTGGGCATGCTGACTTAGTTTCCTGTCTGGCCTGTAAGTTGAGATCTGAATATGTGCATAGGTGATTTAGTTGGGGAGAGTCATTTGGAGAGGAGAATGGGGGGAATCATACATAGGCAGGTGGTGGCTGAAGCTGCTCCCTTAATAGAGATTGTTTTCTAGGGAGCATACACACCTTTCATTAAACTTTATTATTTGTGGACTTATTTTTTTCTTCCTGTTTCTAAGCAAATCTTCCAGAATGTTTGAGTCTTCTTTTAGGCTTGGTGGTTTTGATTATTGAAGACAGAAGGACTTGAAAAATCAAAGGCCATATAGTTACATCTTTGAATAAGCTTAATTGGGGTATAGTGTGGAAAACCCACTGCATACACAACCTTCCTCTTATTTTGCTGTGCAGTCCAGCTTAGAGCCAAGGATGTGTCTGAAAGAGACGAGCGTGGTTTACGATGTCATCAGGAAGGTTACCCTGAGAGCAGCTGCCAGTCTACCAGTTAGTCCAGTTTGTGTGAATCTCATCTGTGAGATCTGATCATTAAGACCCCCAGGTGAGGTGTATTGTTTTGCCTTTTTTATCTCTGTACTCTTTTCCACCTTAATATACATACTTGTGCCTTTGAAATGACTGCAATTTGAAGTATCTTCAGTAAAGGAGATTCTAGCTTTAATGGTCATTTCCCATGGAATTCTTTCCTTTTTACTCATTCATATTTGAACTGGCAAATAAGATGTAAAATTAAACAGACCGATTTCTTTGTTTAGCCTTTGACCTCCTATGTCAGAAATCACAGCTGCTTTCTGTTTGGTCCTTCTTTTTTAGCTCTGCTATTAGGAGAAATGGTACAGTGTAAAGTTATTTCTTCCACAAGACTTGGGTATTTCTCTGCTTATACTGTTAATTTTTTAATTTCTTTTAAGATTTTATTTATTTGTGAGAGAAAGACAGAAAGAGCACAGGCAGTGTGATGGGGTCAGGGGAGTCAGGGGCAGAGGCAGAGGGAGTAACAGGCTCTGTGCTGAGCAGGGAGCCTGATTGGAGGCTCCAACCCAGGACCCAGGGATCATGACCTGAGCCTAAGGCAAATGCTTAACTCAATGAGCCACCCAGGCGTTCTTTATTCTGCTAATTTAATAACAAATGGAACAAGTGCTTTTTATAGTATGTCTTGGTTAACACTAAATGTCTTCTACCAGAAGTCCAAAATCTCCAGTCCATATTATGGTTTTCACTGCTGAGGAGTTTCACTTTCATTGTTTAAAATTACCAAGTGCCAGGCTCTGGGGACTGGCTGCTGGGGGAGGGCCCATGTATTTAAATGCACTTTTGCAGCACCAGCTGTGGCTGGTGTCATGCCAGTATTTCCATCCTCCTGACTCCCAGCATGCAAGGGTTTATAATGAGACTGTTAAGTTTCACCACAAACTGAAGCTTGGTATGCATGAGTTAGACCTGAAGCAAACTCTTTCATTAAAAAAAAAAAAAAATGCAGTTACTTTATAAAGCCACTAATAAAGAAACAAAGCTAGAGATTGCTGTTGTTACCAGATCCACACTACTAAGTTGACTTATTACTGTGGGGACATGAGACTCTAAGGTGAAGCAATCACCCCAGGAGTTTGAAGAAAAGACTATGAATGTGATGTTTAATTTCGAATGGGGTGTCCATTTGAATAATGGAACACATTTTCCTCTTAGTTTCAAGATAATTCTCAAGCCTTGTTTGCCTAATTGTCCTGTAAGGGAATGAAGATGCTCAGGATCTCAAAGCAGTCCCTGCCCTCCACCTAGAAGCAAGAGCAGTGACACACACATAACTGAGGGGTGCTGGGTGACTCTGGGACCTGCCCAGACTTGGGACTGTCTTGATTCAGTGATGTGCTTTAATTTCCAGGTAAACTTGATGCCAAAGGACCAATGTAGGGAGAGCAGGTACCTGGTGATCCCTCCCTCTTGCCCTGGGGATGATGGAGTTCTGTGCCCCAGTGCTCTGGCCTCCCTCATGACTAGTTGGAAACATGTGCAAAGTGCTAGTTTGAGTACGCACAAAATCTTTGGCCCTGGAACAGAAACCATGTGATTCACATTAGGCTAAATCCATGACTCTGGCCTAACCACTCCATGCTGAAATCACTGAAATTATTTTGCCCTCAAGTTAATGGATGGCGAGCCAAAGATAACCTTGTGTGAGTCCAATCCTGCCAGTCTTGTCCTCTCTCCGCCATGTTGTCCATAGACATTGGTCACGTTTCTCTTCTGTCTCCTGTTGACTTAATTCCTTTCTTTCTTCATCTCCTCTTTTTGGTGGGTATTCTTTCCTCTCCCTTCAAAAAAATTCAGATCTAGGAGCCATTCGTAGAGCCCCTACTAAGGACTAGGTGGGTGAGCTGAATGTCTTCATATATATGCATGACAGGAATTGGGTGGATGGACTCAGATCTGATATTGGAATGATACACATCTATAGAATATATGTATATATGTGTTTTTAAGAGATTTTATTTATTCATGAGAGACACACAGAGAGAGGCAGAGGCATAGGCAGAGGGAGAAGCAGGCTCCTCCTCCCTGTGGGCAGCCTGATACCAAACTGGATCCCAGGACTCTTCGGACCCAGGCCGAAGGCATATGCTCAACCACTGAGCCACCCAGATTCTCCAAACTTAAATGAATTAGAAAAAAGGTGTCTCTGCTGGTTCCAGAGCTTGTGATTGGAGAGCAGGTGAGGGCTGTGTGTGCTCGCTCACTCATAACCTTCGTGTAGGCATCATTGTATAGGGCAGAGCTTGCACAGCTCTGTGGAATGGCCCCAAGAATGTCACTAATTGGTATCAGTCCTCTTTCCTATGTGCGTGTTTCTCTCTCACTCAGTAGGACTCCAATTTTAAGAAATGTGTCACAGATACTCAAGGCATAATAAAGTCCTGTCAATATAATCTCTAAAATTCTTTATGTATAGGAGGAGGTACCTAAGTTTTTAGATTTCTAGACGAGGTAGATAGTCTAAGGAAGTATTTGTGAGATCCCTGCCTATTCATATGATAGCGTGGTGATTTGCAGGCAAGGATCGGCCAGGCCTCTGAATTTGACCCATGGTTATTTCTTCCCTTTAGAAACTTAGAAGGTAATTTCAAGCATGGACATCTTGTTTTGCACTGAAGAGTTAAGTGCTATGAATGCCAGAGTGGCCTCTTAGATTCCTTAAAAATGTGATGATTGGTGATTAGGATTATCTATCTGCCTGGATAAATAAGTATCTTAGTAATAGTTGTATGTTTTCATGAAATTCATATCCTAGCCTTCTCTCCAAATCCAGTGGCTTAGTTATAATTAGATGAAAGTTAAGAATGAAAACCAGTAAACAGAGAAACCAGGAGATATGCTTTGGTACCTTGACCTCATCTGCCTCCTGGATGCCTATTAAGAAATGGACTTCTTAACTCTACCTTTACCGTGCGTGGTCCTTTTCCATACCCGTTCATTTTCTATCACCTGTGTGTGGAAAACATGACCTGTAACGGTGTAACTGTCTTCCTTTATCCTCTAATGAATGTTCTATACATTCTATGCAGACACTGCCTGTTAACTGGGAGTAGGGGAGAATGTGACTATGAATTTGCTGTTCCCAGTAAGAGACTTTATTTTTACACAGAAACCAAATCCTGTACATCAAAATGCAAACTATTTAGATGAAATTTTTATAAGAACTGACTTAGAGTCATTATCAACAGAATGAACAATTTGACTATCTTAAATTGTATGGTTTCAGAATAAAAAGTTAACTCTTGAGTTCTTTCTTCTTCCTTCGAAAAACATAGGGCAAGTTCCCCAGCTCTGTGGTTAACTTCCTGTTTTGGGGGACAGGATGTTGAGTGGTAAATGGTGAGGCCCATAGAAGTCTACCCTCCTTGTTTGGGCAAATGGATTGTTTCCATTGTTTATCCAAGGAACCAGGGAGTCAAGTTGCCTCTTGTCAAATTAGAATCTTCTTAAAAACGGAAAGCTAGGGGCACCTGGATGACTTAGTTGGTTAAGCATGATCTCAGGGTCCTGGGATGGAGCCCTGTGTCAGGCTCACTGCTCAGCGGGGAGCCTGCTTCTCCCTCTCCCTCTCTCCCTACTTGTATTCTGTCAAATAAGTAAATACAATCATAAAGAAAAAAACCAACAGAAAGTGATGTTTTAGTTTTGTTTTATCCACATAGTCTTTCCATTCTATGACCTCAGCTTTACATTTATAACGTCAGCTTTCAGTTTATCTTCTATGTAAAAATGCCTAACTGATCCTGTGTTGTGTACAAGGAGTAATTTGTATCAACTGAACAATGTGTCTCCCCTGTGCCCACCCCCAAGTTGCCAACGCATCTGAAAATGTGTCGCTTGAATGAGACAAGACGTTTTTCCTAAAATCTCAAACCTATCTTCATCTGCTGTACACTTCAAATGTGTAATGAAAACAATGCCCATACGTAATTTGAACATGGATCTGTCACACACAATATTTTGCAGTTGATGGGCAACATAAGGGAATTTTACCTGGAGGAGGAGAGGAGAGAGGAAAGATGGTTGTTCTTCATGCCTTGGCGTCCTATTTTGGGAATACCCATTCCACATACATACTTTTTCTAAACTTCCTCTCATGAATTTCAGAAGCAGATGAGAGGCTTCTGTGTTCCCCAAGGGGATTATATTAAAAGAATACACCATTGGGTTGATTTGAATGAAAAGACAGAGGCTAGAATGAGATGAAGAGTAAAAGGATGCCTCAGGAGGTAGCTTCCGTTTCAACTGCTTAGTCATACTCAGGGAAGAATTCATCGTAAAGATGGCAGAAGAATCAGGTACTGTGATGCATCAACACACATGAGGGCTTTCTGTACTTCTTTAAAAGAGAATCTTGGTGTGGGCTCACCTCTGTCTACTGGATGAGATCACTGGGCATTCATTCTCCAAATATTTTTCTGACTTACCACTTAATCTCAATGTGGAACCTCTGGAATCAGCATTGGAATCCAGGTTCAACCTGCCATTTCTGACTGGAATAACTGTGTTGTGAATATGTTGGATTTGAATTAGAGGTTGAAGAAATGGAAGCAACAGCTTTACCTTTGAAGAACTGACGCCGGGGACAGGGGCAGGGTAATGAGCATGGAGAATTGAGTCAGGAGAGTTGATAATGAAAGACATGGGTTTGGTTTGTCACAGTGCTTCTTAAACCCGGCCGTTGTTGCTCACACCTTTGCACACACATATCCCTGGCAAATCTGGGCATCTGGATGCTTACCAGCACTTGTACCCCTTTGCTGCGGCTAATTCTATCAATATGATTAGTATGTGTGGACAACTTATCTGTGACCGTTCAAAACAAAAACAAAAACCCAAAAGACCCAGAAAACAATCGGCTTTCTCCTATTACCAGCCAGTCACTGTCTGTAGTTGTTAGTTGGTTTGTGCTGAGGGAATATGAAATTGAAAATTCTAAACTAAACGTAATTAGGGAGGGAAATTGGTTGCCAACTTACCACCCCCATATAATACAACTAGAACCAAATGTAAATGATTTTCCGATGATCCAAATTAGTTTTTCCTTCTGCCAACTACCATGGAGCACCAAGATTATAGAGTAGTAACAAGGCCTTCTAATAGGTAGGTTTTGGAAAGGATTCCATTTGTCTTAGGAAAGGGTATTGGGAAGGATGCCCTTTTGAAACATTTACTTAAATATTTATTTTTGGATTTATGATAGTAGCATACTGCCTTTTGATATGTTCCTTTCCTGAGTGCTCAGATTCTCTTGTCTTGCTTTTTCATTTTGCCTTGGTGAATTTTTATAACTTTCAAAATGAGAACACCCATTGCTTAGCATATGGGACAAAAGGAACTTTTTTTCCCCTTATGCTTTTTTTTTTTAGGCATCGAACACTTTTTTCACTTTTTTTTTTTTCTCCCTTAAGTCTCAAATGACCTAAGATTTAGAGGTCCGAGTCATATTCTTTGCTTCACACACAACTATATTCTCCTTATATTGTCATCCTTCTGGTTTGTATGGAAATACCATGTGGCAGGGAGAATCTTTGTGTTGGCTTCAGTGGGTATGCATGTAAGGGTGGTTAGATGATTCTGATTATGTGGCCCCCAAACAAGGGGGACCCCAACTCCTCTTATCCCTTTGAATCTTAATTTATCTTTGAAGCAAGTGAATTATATAAAGGTACAGGCTAATTACTGTATTTGCATGTTTCTGGCATGGGGGGTGGTGAGTTCAAAGCCAAAGGAACTTGTAGACATTGAATTTGCTTTGAGTAGAGTCATTTTTTTTCCCTCCTTGTACATTGTTAAATCTGTAGGAAAGGAACATCAGCTTAAGATCTGTCACTCTGGCTCCAGGCCAGCATGCCAAATTCTGTCATCTTTGCTGCATGGCCAAGCATATTTTATTACATGTTATAATTCTGGGTTTGGGCTTGATCCAGCAATCCTGATACAACATCAGATGGTTAGGGGTGTGGAAAATGAAAAGGGCCATATTCCTTTCTTGACAAGGTTTTGGGAGAAGTGTGAGAGCAGACTGCACGCTGTGGGTGAATAGGGCAGGGATTTTTCATGGGTGCCGTCAACCTTTTCTGTGTGCCACCTAGAATTTTAATTGCATCATCAACTTCTGTTCATCCAGATTGTTGATCTTTAGACTGAAGACAAATTTGGGCCATGCTCCTGCTCTGGCCACCACATCTCCCAGCAGCTCTGTTGTTAGCTCCAGCCTTGAGAACAGTATCGCCATCAAAGATGTGCAGGATCTGTCCCCGTGGCTCCCTGCTCCTGGGGTCCATGGAGAGGCTTGGCCTCCACTGGTCTGGGAGTGGGAAGCTGAATTCCTGAACTCCTGTGTCTGTGCTGGCCAAGGATTAATCATTTCACAATTAACTTTTCTCAGTCCTTCAGGTTGGGGGGTTGGAAGCCATATGAGTAAATAGTAAAAGAAAAAAAAAAAAGTAGGGAAAAGCATTTCAGTTGTTTCTTGAGTCCAGAGAACCTTGACCCTGCCATTGACAGTGCAATCCTTCCTGCTCCTTGGGGTTTCACAGATGAATCCTTGGCTTTGGTTTGTCAATGAAGGACTGTCCTAAAGCTCTAGAACGCGTTCAGCAGCTTTGCAGGAAGCAATGACACAAGGTTCCAGCCACTGTCCCCCGCCTTCCACTTATTGTTTGGGGATTGTCAGAAAACCGGCTGGGATGAGGAGGAAGAGCGGAAGAGCGACTGCGAAGGTTTCTTTTTTTTTTTTTTTTTTGGCAGTTTGGCTGCTGAATGAAAGCAGGCACTTTATTTAGAAGTGAGTAGGGAGGGAAATGCAGCTTAGGGTTGACACCCTTCTGGTGCTTATCCATAAATATGAAATGGTGTTAGAACACCAGACACCGGAGGGCTTTCTGATTGGCTGTTGGTGATGTCATCTTGTCATTAATACTGTGCTCAGAAAATAAACTGATCTGCCTGTTTTCTTTCTTTCTCTTTTTTAAAGCTGAAATGTATAAAATCCATTTTGTAATCGAAAATGAGTCACTTCAGTCAGAGCGTTTTGAAAGAATGATATTTCTCATGTGTTCAGAGTCATTTTGGCCTTCACTTGAGCACTGCAATAATCCACCACAGGTATTCAGCTCGTCTTGTCTTATTGCTGAAAAGTGAGGCAGACGCTTTTCAACACCTGGGCACCAATGGTTGACATTTACCCGTATTAAGTGCTAATGCAGTAGATGGGAGTTTCTTTCTGTCAGCCTTAAATGTCTTAGTATGCTCACAGTCAGGGTTGGCACTTCTGGGTGCGAGAGGGATGTGGATGGTAATGGAAAGTGCTTGCTTTATTTTCTTAAATCCTAATTTTATTTCTCTGCCTCTGATAACTCTGTAGTCCCATCTAAACCGGCCTGCTTTTCCACTCGGTGTTCATCTAATCTCATGATGGTGTTTCAGGAGGATGCATCACACTTGTGGCATGCCGAGTTCTGTGTATGTGTGCGGGTGCGTGTGTGTGTGTGTGTGTGTGTGTGTGTGTGTAAAATCCAATAGCATTCTTGCTGTGCAGGATTGATTGACATTCTCAGGAGGAAAGACACTGCCCAGCAACTGTGTGACCCCTGCATTGATCTGTGACCCCCAGAGGTCGGGGAAGGCCTAGCTGTCCTCCCTTCCTCCTGGTTCACTCTGATCGAAGGAGGCGTATGGAGTTTCGATTGACCGTTGGGAAGGGTTTTGTATAAATATAGTCTATGTGTTTTCTTTACATGTAACTATAGAACATGCAACTTTTGAAAGCTGTGACTTCTCATTAGGAATGTTAGCTAGAATAACCATATCCTTCCTTAAAATACCTAACTGGGTTTTTGAGTAGAACTATTTCACGATACGCTCCTTTGTTTGTCAGTGTACTCTGAGGTAGGATCTCTTCATGTCCTACACAAATGTATAAATTCAGCACCCCTACCTCCCCCGAAGCTTTTTTTTTTTTTTTTTGGAGTAAAAGTGCATCTAAGACTTTGCCCCCAACACCGATGAAATGGCTGTCCAAGGTTATTTTATGAATGCTATGGCTGTATTCCTTGGTTTAGCAAAAAGCCTAGCAAGCAGGTGCAACTGATGTGTGTCTTGAAACCATATCTCTGGTTAGAGGGAGATGCTGCATTACTTTTCAGTTTTCCCTTGTTTTCCAGCAAGCCTAGAAACCATAGATTTAGTGGCCTTTGGGGTCAGAGGAGGGGAAAAAAAAAAGAAGAGACAATGAGGCCCATTCATTCTTACGGGCTCTAATGAATCATAGAGATGGTCTATTTTCCAGGTTAGAGCCCTCTCTCTCTGACAGGCTTTAATTATCTGTGAGCTGAAACAAGAAGTGATAAAAACATGCAAAAGCCTTTCAGGAACAGGGTTTTGAAGGAGATGAATCACGCAGTTGCGCGCCCGGCTCAGCCCTTTGGCGAGGGGCCTCCGGCCTCTGCTCGGCGCTGGAGGTGCCACGGCTCACCTGACTGCCGCCCGCGGCCCGAGGGGAGAGACAGTCCTCCGCTCGCAGGAAACCTAATCCCGGGCAGGTGCAGCTTGAGCGATGACCCTGGGCCTGCAGGTCGGTGTGGCTGCGCGACCTAAGCTTTTGCAGATGGCCCGGGAGGGAGGCGCAGGCTGCAGGATCCCTTGGCGCCCCCGCCCCTGCGGCCTGACCACCCTCCGGTCCCCCGGCGCCGCTGAACTCTTGAACCCCGCGGGGGGGGGGGGGCGGGGCGGGGCGCGAGGACGTGTGGGCCGGGGTTTCAGATAAAGCCCAGCGGGTTTTAAGGAAACCGTAGACAGATCCATTTTCCTTTTCCTCCGGCGATGTTAGGGATCTAATTAGAAGTCAGGTTCGAGCGGCTTCCTCCCTGTGTTTTGGGTTCTTTTTCTTTTTCTAAGGGTCGCCTCTGCACGAGAACAAAAGGCGGATGTTGCACCGGAGCCTGAGCCAGTGCGGAGCCTGAGCCACTGCGCTGAGCGGCCGCCCCCCCCCCCCGCCCCGCGCTCTCGTCGGCGCTGCGCGGACCCGAGGCACCCGGCCCTGTTGGGGCTTCTTGTTTTCGTCGTCTGCACTGTTGTTTTCACTCTTAAAGTGTCCCTCTGCCATTTTATTTTGTTTTGTTTTATTTTATTTATTTTATATTTTATTTTATTTTATTTTATTTTATTATTTTATTTATTTTATTTATTTTATTATTTTATTTTATTATTTTATTATATTATTTTATTTTATTTATTTTATTATTTTATTTATTTATTATTTTATTTATTTTATTTTATTTATTTTATATTTTATTTATTTTATTTTATTTTATTTATTTTATTTTATTATTTTATTTATTTTACTTATTTTATTATTTTATTATTTTATTTTATTGTTTCATTTTATTATTTTATTTTATTTATTTTATTATTTTATTTATTTTATTATTTTATTTTATTGTTTCATTTTATTATTTTATTTTATTATTTTATTTTATTTTATTTATTTTATATTTTATTTTATTTTATTTTATTTTATTTATTTTTATTTTATTATTTTATTTATTTTATTATTTTATTATTTTATTTTATTATTTCATTTTATTATTTTATTATATTATTTTTATTTATTTTATTATTTTATTTATTTTATTATTTTATTTTATTATTTTATTTTATTATTTTATTTATTTTATTTTATTTTATATTTTATTTATTTTATTTTTTATTTTTTATTTTATTTTAATTTATTTTTATTTTATTATTTTACTTTGTTTTATTATTTTATTTTATTATTTTATTTTATTATTTAATTTAATTTAATTATTTAATTTGATTTTATCATTATTTTTAAAGATTTTATTTGTTGAGACACACATAAAGAGAGAGAGAGACAGAGAAGACACAGGCAGAAGGAGAAGCAGGCTCCCCATGGAGAGTCCAGTGTGGAACTCGATCCCAGGACCCTGGCCTGATGACCTGAGCCAAAGGCAGACACTCAACCACTAAGCCACCCAGGGGTCCCATCCCTCTGCCATTTTAGTTTGCAGCCATTTCAGTTGTCGCTTGGAACTGATGGGGACTCCAGGTGCCAAAGTGTGTCACACCCAAGAGCTGGTGTATTTGGAAACCTGTAACAATCGTGAAGGATGTCAATCACCCTTTTGAGAGTGGATGGGAGGTGAACAGTCCAATAGGAATCATGGAGAATATCAAATACACAAATTTGGCGGCGGGGGAGGGGGAGGTGGGCGGTAAGAATGGAACATTTTCTCAGTTGCAACCGGATTTATTGAAATCTGATGTTGGGGAAGAACAGAATATTTGCTAAACTAATCCACTTCTCTGAATAGCTGCCTCATTTCTTGCGGCTTGGCGACTAAAACTTAGAAATCCACAATTATACTGTATAGATGAGCCTTGTTGTAAATTTAGTATATAATCTCCACGCTCGGGCTACGTATGGCTATGAGCACCCACTTGAGAGCTAAAAATGTAAGTTACCACCCACTTTGTCCTGAATTGGAATCCTACATAATTGCTCTGGGCTTTAAAAAATCTTCCCCGGAGGAAGGAGTTCAAGATTAAGTCGTTAGTGGGCAATCCTTTATTACGAAGCCAGGAGTCCCTTGGAAGAAGCTGAGTAAATACTTGTTGTTGAACAAATAGAATAAATGAAGGAATAACATTCAAGGAAGAATTCATAACGTGTTGCTTAATCCAGATGTCACACGGTGAGTCCAGAATAAATACGCATCACACAATGGGTGTAGGCTGTCCAGGGGTGCACTGATGGGCTTGCCTACTAGAACATGTGGAAAGTCTAGTGGTTTCCAACTCTATTTATCGAAGTCCTACTGTGAATTCCTAAAAACAAAAACAAAAAACAAACCAACAACACAACAACAAACCCCCCCCCCCAGGCACACACAAGCAAACAAAAGTCTCCCACTCCCAGACCTAACTCCCAGAAGTCGTGCACAGCTGGAGGAACCACTGGCTCTGTCCATAGGTCGGGAATGCTGGGAATGAGAGATGGATCGTCAGCAGGTGGAGGGGACTTGGTGAGGAGACAAACCAGAACAGTGACAAGGCGGTGCCAGTACAGAGCAAGGAATCACACCCGTTTGGGGGGCTTATTTTAAAAATGGATTAAAAAAACGGATTCAGCAAACACGGAGCACAACACACGGAGTCACATGTTATAATAGAAATACACCCAGCAGAACTCCTTCCTGCTGATGGGTTCAGGCAGGCTTGAACAGGATCACAATGCCACTTGTCCTGGGATCCCTGGGCGGCTCAGCAGTTGAGCATGTGTCTTTGGCTCAGGGCATGATCCTGGAGTCCCCGGATCGAGTCCTGCTTCGGGCTCCCCGCAGGGAGCCTGCTTCTCCCCTGCCCGTGTCTCTGCCTCTCTCTGTGTGTCTCTCATGAATAAATAAATAAAACCCTAAACCCAAACAAACAATGCCACTTGTCCTGTGGATTCTGGACCTCCGAGCACAATTCCTGTAAGGGACCTAGGGAAGGGAAGTCACAGCCAGATTGAGGAAGCCTTCCTGGGGGAGCCGTATTGAAACTGGAGAAGAGAGCTCACCTGTTGGCAGTAGTGTTGCTAGGCTAAGGTGTTTGGGATTTTATACTGTGAATGGCCTTTCTCTCGCAAGAGAGGTGGGAGAGGTACGTGGCTTCTGTCTCCCAACGCAACACTAGCCCTCGGAGGGTGCGGAAACTTATTTTCCATGCTGGTTCTCCATTCCGGCATGCAGTAGGCAGTCCTAACTACTCTTTGGTTAAGATGTTTAATATATGCCTCATTAAGCAGAATAATCATTCTCTGAAAATGCTTATGTGCCTGACTTCTGTTTTTATTCAAAACAAAAATTAAGGGGATGAAGAAGAGGGCAGATCTGCTAGTGTGGGCTCCCTGTTTCCTCTTCTCCTCAGTGATGCTCTGATTTTCACACCTCACCTGCGGGAGGACTTTCTCCCCAGATCCCAGCTTCCTCTGATCACCAAGTGAGCAGAGCCCCTAGAAACAAGAAGGTTTAGAGCTAGTCTGTTTTTCTTCACCCACCTGCCAAGATAGAGCCACAAGGATGTGGGGAAGGAAGGATTTTAAATATTTGTGATGTCTGCCTGGCCTGTCTTTAGCAAGGAGAGGCCTTCAGAGTCCTGCTAAGATGCAAAATGGCTGATACCCATAGGCTAGAAGTGCTGTGTTCTCAGAGTGTTCTTCTGCTTATTTTTACTGCTGGTTTGTTTGCATCTCTGCAGAATATATTCATGAGATAGAAAAGGAATGTGAGGTGTTTTTTTTTTTTTTTTTCCTCCTCTAAAAGATGCCAAATCCAGGTGGGGAGTAATGATCTTAATGAATTCTAGCACTTGTCAATTTGAAAATGTTCAGGGAAAACAAATGAAAGAGAGGATGGGTTTGTTTATGTGCGATCATTCAGTGATTCAAAGCTACAGACATCTCTTTCTTACTACACTTTTGAAGTTGAGGGTTGGAACTGAATAATAGACAACCTTCCAACATAAAGCATTATTAAGCTTGAGGGAGTTTTTATTGGGTTTTTTGATATTTCATTGTTTTCTAGCTTGCCTTTGTCTTTGATCACTTATTCCTCTGACAAAAATTTGGTCATGTTACTGCTTTTCTCTTTCCCCTAAGCTGATATTGCATGATGGGAGTTCTCCCTCTCTCTTTTTTTCCTCCCCTTTTCTTATTAAATTTGTTGGTTACAAATAAATTATTTATTTAGACCTAGATAGTTTAAATATACCCATCCATCATACAGCTGCTTTTGTTTTTGCCTTCAAATATTTTCAGTTTTCTTTTCAAACTTGTCCATAGCAGAGAATTTTATTTTATTTATTTATTTTTATTTTTTTCATAGCAGAGAATTTTAATGATGAAATAAAACCTGTTAACCTCAAGTGTTGGGATGAAGCTTATCTTGGTAAACCTTTATCAATGCTTTGAATTCATAGCGGAGTTATATTGTAGAGGATGTGGTGTGTTTAAAAATCTTAGAGTGTAAACTGTTTTCAAGTGTCCTCAAGTACTTCAGAAGACTCCATTTCCATCCTAGCACTTGATATGATAATGATGATTCTTGTGTGTTCCTTAGAACATGAGCCTAAGTCTCCACTGACCATTTGTAAGCTTCTTACAGGTTGGAAAGTAGTAAGATTGCTTTGCTTTAAAAAAAAAAAAATCTATAATTCAGAACTTTCACTAATCCAAATGATCTTTTTCTCTACTTTTCTCCCAGGTTGGTAATGACAGGAATTACTTCTGTTTTTAGAAAGATTTTATTTATTTGAGAGAGAGAGCATGAGCTGGGAAGAGGAGTGGAGAAGCAGACTCCCCACTGAGTAGGGAGCCTGATGCAGGGCTCCATCCCAGGACCCCGGGATTATGATTTGAGCTGAAGGCAGATGCTTAACCGACTGAGCCACCCAGGCACCCCGACAGGAATTACTTTTTATATACCGCTGAGAAAATGAGGGTGGTCCAGCCACATGAAGGAGGAGGAAGTGGGCAGCCCTGGGTGGCTCAGCAGTTTAGCACCGCCTTCAGGCCAGGGTGTGTGATCCTGGAGACTTGGGATCGAGTCCCATGTCGGGCTCCCTGCGTGGAGCCTGCTTCTCCCTCTGCCTGTGTCTCTGTCCCTGCCCCCCCGCCGTGTCTCTCATGAATAAATAAATAAAAATCTTTAAAAAAAAAAGGAAGTGTGGGGTTACCTTGGGAGGTCCTGAAAGACCCACAAGTCAAAGGCATGGTGGTGATCCCCCGCCTCTCACTTTCTGTGGTCAGCCTCTATCCCTGTGTTTTTCAGAAAAGATTTCTATTTTTCTCCCTAAGGCCAAAATAAGTTGCTATTATTTCAATAAGACCATCATTTTTAAGAATGGGAATGGGATGGGGGAGGCAGTTTAAAACATGTCCACACGATAGCCAAAAGGTAGAAGAAACCCCAGTATCCGTTGACAAAATGTGGTCTGTACTTAGGGTAGGATATTCAGATTTCAAAAGGATATGCTCACACCTGATACAATACGGATAAACGTCGAGGACCTTATGCATAGTGATATAAGCCAGTCACGGAAGAACAGATACTTGCATGTTTGACTTGTATGAGGTGCCTGGAATAGTCAAATTCCTAGGCTTGGTGGTTCCCAGGGGTTGGCGGTGGAGGAAATGAGAGTTAGTGTTTAATGGGCAGATTTTCAGTTTTGAGGAGTTCTGTGGCTGGATTGTGTGGACAGTAACAACAACATGAATGTCCATAACGCCACAAAGGTCTACACTTAAAAATGGTTAAAGTGAGGGACGCCTGAGTGTTCAGTGGTTGAGGGTCTGCCTTTGGCTCAGGTCATGATCCTGGGGTCCATGGATCAAGTCCCACATCAAGCTCTTATCAGGGAGCCTGCTTCTGCCTCTGCCTATGTCTCTACCTCTCTGTTTCTCATGAATAAATAAAATCTTTTAAAAAAAATGGTTAAAGTGCTAGATTTTCTTATATGTTTTACCACAATTAAAAAGAAATCAACAAAAAGGAAAACGAATTTAAAAACATTTTTTAAAAACTTACAAATTAAGTCATATAAAACAAGCTCATCATGTTAATTTTGAATGTTTATGTATGTACTATAAATTGTAAATGTTTAACGTTACAGCAACATCTAAAATAAAAAATGTATGAAATCTTGGTGACGAATAACTGTATTTTTTTAAATTTTTTTTTTAATTTATTTATGATAGTCACAGAGAGAGAGAGAAGAGAGAGAGGCAGAGACACAGGCAGAGGGAGAAGCAGGCTCCATGCACCGGGAGCCTGATGTGGGATTCGATCCCGGGTCTCCAGGATCGCGCCCTGGGCCAAAGGCAGGCGCCAAACCGCTGCGCCACCCAGGGATCCCCGAATAACTGTATTTAATGTAAGAAAACAAAGTCCAGTCAGTTTTCTAGTTTGTGGTATTTGTCTCCTGGACATTTTGTCATTTGGATTCCTGACATAAGGTAAATAAAATTGCTCTGTTTCTGAATTTCGAATTCATGAAACACATGAGAACTGAGATATGTTCAACAGCAAAATAGATTGACCAATGTGCTACTTAGAGTTGATATGCATGTGGAGCACCTGGATCTATCATGTGTATTCTGACTTTGTTGGCTGGGGGAGGGACCTAAGACTTTGCATTTCTAACAACGCCCTCCTTCAGAGGTACTTGGAATGGTTGGGCTGCTGTTAGGATCCCTCTGAAGGCTTGCTAGGTTACTCCTGTGTTTCCTTGCCACTTCAAGCTTCTGCAAGATCAGAGCTGTTGTCATCCACGTCCCCTTGACCTTGAGGATTCTGGCAATCTAAAAACTGCCCTGACCACCACTGTGGTGGGGTGCTGCAGAAAAGGAAGGGAGGTGTAGTGCCCACATTTAATGGGAAGCCTCTGATCCCCTTTCAGTTTTTATGGCTATGTGCTAGTTATTGGGGGATAGCTGACTCATTTTAGTCTGATTATGAGCAATGATACAATGATTAAAGTAGGAAAAAAAAAACACTCTGCCTTCTGTTTCAAGCAATAGAACCTATTTCTGTGAAAGTTCTGAACTGTGGCCATGCTATTGGGTCATGGATAGTTTGGATGGAATTGTTTTTGTAGTTAGGCAGCGTTGGGGGGAACAAAACATGGTCTGAAAGCAAGCATTGTGTGGGAGGCAGAATTTTCATCTAGCCTCCAGGTCCCCTTTCTGCAGGTGCACTCTCAGTGATCCCCAGCTCTGTGAATCCGGAGTTAAAGTCGACCATAAGGTAGGGAGATGATCCACGTGAGCATAGCTTCATCACATCAGCTTTGTTAAAAGCAGAGTATTTTGTCTTGGTGATCAAAGAGAACCTTGAAGGATTTGGTGCAGTCTTGCTGGCTTGGGACCTCAATTCTATAACTACGAAGAACTGAATTCTAGTGATGGAAATCAGCTTGGAAGTGGTTTCCCTCTCCCCATGCCCCACTCCACCCCAGCCTTCTGATGAACACTCAGTCCAACCAAGACTCGATTTCAGCCTCATGATGTGCTGGACTTTAGATGTGAAGAATTGTTCTATAACATATGGCTGTCAAAGCCACTAAACACGTGGTAGTCAGTTCTACAGGAACAAGAAACCAATACACAGGGCATCTTTGGGTGTGAATGAATTTAAAAAGTATACAAGCTGTAGAGGTGCCCGGTTGGCTCAATCGGTTAAGTGTTTGCCTTCAGCTCAGGTCATGGTCCTGGGGTCCTGGGATCGAGTCCCGCATTAGGCTCCCTTCTCAGGGAGGAGTCTGCTTCTCTTTCTTCCTCTGCCCTCCCCTACCCCACTCATGCTTACTCTCTCTCTCTTTTAAATCTTAAAAAGTATACAAGCTATAGTAGTACAAACGAGCTAATGCTGCTTAGCCAGGCTGGACAAAGAAAGTCCATCTTCCTTACACATGATGGAAATAAGAAAAAAAATCTCTGATACATAAGAATTTCAACAGTGGAAAGAATGTGGATTTCAAGAGAAGAAACCTGAGCAAGTCTTAGCTCTATAACTTCCTAGCTGAGGCAAGGGGCTCATGCCTCTGGGCCTTACCTATAAAACAGAGGTTAATCAAAGTTATACTTACCATGTATTGTGCTCCCCTCCCCTCCATACTTTCTCTCCACGCAGCCTACCCTTCACCCACTTGGTACAGAATGAGGGGTGTCTGTTGCAGATCTTTTTAAGGTAGTTTTCTAAAAGCAGTTGAAAATTGTCTGCATTTTTTTTTTTTTTTTAGGACCAGTCCAAAATGTTCCCATGTCAGAACATCAATAATCTGATGTTAGCACCAAAAAGTTACTTCGCAACGTATTAGGTAAAATGTCTGAAATCTGCTCTAGTTCTACAAAACGAATGTCCACGAATAGTTTTTATCTTTTTAAAACCAGAGATTCCCTTCTTGTGTGTTTAAAATATAAAGGTAGGAAATGGTCTTTAAAATCTACTTTTGAAACCTAGGGCGATTTTAGCTATAGAAGTATTTCTCTGCCTAGAACAACTCATCAAAATTCCTTCTGGGTGTTTCTGCAGGGTTTCTGCAGCCCTTCCTTGTGCATCACTGAGCATGAGCCTGGTCTGTTGCACTTAGTCCTGTGTATACCCAGGTCTGTGTGTCTAAGTGCTGGAGTCATAAAGGAAAAGGTTGTGTGGGGCTTTCTGGGTGGCTGGTCTTTTTTCCTATGAGAGGACTCCTCCTTGAGCTTACAGCTCTTATTCACACTGAAATAAAAAATCTGTGGGAAATTAAGGATACTTCAGTTACAGCATCTCAGGAATGTGATACTTTAGAGGGAAAATGCTACTTAGGGAGAGTTCTTCCCGTCAGCACCTGGAGCTTCTCTCCCTGTTACCAGCTAGCTGCTGACACCCATAAATAGGACTGCAAGGGTGGGGGGGACTCCCAACCATGGAACCACCAGGAACATGGTAGAAAGGATTTGTCCATCATTAGGACGAGAGGAAGGAACACTTTTTCAACCACCTCCCAGCATGTGAGGAGCCTCTTCTAGGAATGTCTTCCAGCATAGAAAACAAAGTTGCCTACGTGGCCAGGGATGTGGAAGTGCCTCGGTCACGTGGTTTCATGACTCCATCACAGACAGTAATAAGCCTTTCCATCTCCATCGTCTACACAAAACCCCCGTCAGAGCAAATCAGTGGTGTGAGCTGTATCCCCCCCCTCCATCACTTGTAATTCTGCACAGACTTGCTGGCCCTTATTTGGCTTTGGGCTTGTGAAAATAACTTTTGTGGAGCTATTGTTTCTTCTGTCATTTTTCAAGAATGCCAGAGGATGGCAGGGGAGGGGAAAGGGAATCACAGCTCCCACACAAAGCAGATGCCTCTTAGAGTGTGTGCTAAAGCAGTGATATTCTGGGAATAGCAGTCTCGTTTTTCTTGTCCGCTTTTTACCATTAGTAGAAGTGATGTATTCTCTGACAGTGGTTCAGGGACCAGAAACATCAGGGTTCTCATGGTTGGCCACATTTTTTTTTTGAGCGTGCTGTCTTACTATATATGCCATGACACTCAGCAGCCATTGCTACCATTCCGTCCTAGTGAAGGGCACCCCAGTGCTTGCAGGGTTACAGCAAAAATCCTTTTTTTGGATTTGTAGCTTGGTAAGCACTTTGCAAATGGCTACGCCTTAAGCAAATGAAGCTTCAGTCATTGAACAATCTTGTTGAGCATCTAGAGCTTACTTCTATGTTCCTCATTCTTCCTATCTGTGTTATAAGATTGAGGGCACCAGAGATAGTAAAAGTGGTTTGGCTTTAGAATGCTCATGTAACTAACTGTGCATAATTTCCAATGATCCATTTTTTTTAAAGATTTTATTTATTCATGAAAGACACACACACACACAGAGAGGCAGAGACAGGCCTAAGGAGAAGCAGGCTCCATGCAGGGAGCCCTATGTGGGACTCGATCTTGGGACTCCAGGATCACACTCTGGGCCGAAGGCAGGCACTAAACCGCTGAGCCACCCAGGACCCATTGTTAAATAGAGGCAGCCAATGTCAATTTCTAGGTTGCCTAGCTTTCCACAATACCAAATTCCAGAGTTTTAAAACCATGGCGATGACCTTCCAAGCTGCAATGTTGAACGAGTGTATCGTCTTCAAAGGATCTGGCTCTGTGAAGTGGTGTTTGATGAGAGGATACCTGGAATCTCCTTGATGTGACTGTGGATGCTTCCTTCCTGAGGCAATGTTTATGTAGCAGAACTGGGATTTCACCTGAAGTCTTTGGTTTGAACATTTATCTTCTCTATTGGTAAATTATTTTCCTTCTGGAGGCTTCGGTGTCCTTCTATGAGAAATGGGCATAATAGCTTTCTCATGGGGCCTTATGCTTATAAAATTGTAAAAAGAAGGGACACCAGGGTGGCTCAGTGGTTGAATGTCTGCCTTCAGCTCAGGGCGTGATCCTAGGGCCCTGGGATTGTGTCCTTCATCGGGCTCTGCAGGGAGCCTACTTCTCCCTCTGCCTATGCCTCTGCCTCTCTTTGTGTCTCTCATGAATAAATAAATAAATAAAATATTTTAAAAAATAGTCGAAAAATTTGCCAAGTATCTGTCACAAAACCAGGTAATTTAGTGGGTAAAAGGAGTTAACTCTTTATTCCAGGTTTGCCCTATAAACATAAGACTTATTTTATCAATGTTAACTTGCTCCCTTGTAGATAACAAGAGAAATAATGCAGAATTGTACTTCACGCGATGACTCTTAAGTATGTAACTCACAGCCTTGCCTCTCCCAGAGCACATATGTACAGAATATGGCCCTTCTTTTCCTGATAATGTTTCTAGGCATGAATTGGGTCAAGTCATGAAGAACAGACAACAGGAGGGTGCAGCAAAGACACAGAGGAGCCTACTAGGTCTTCTTGTTTGGCATTATCTTCATCTTAGGAGGATGAGGGGTGTCCCCTATGGCAGCTCGAGTTTGACTTCCCTTGACTTTTGTTCAGGTGTGAAGCCACACATAATGAAGCTAATGAGTAAATCACCATCTTTCCTTTTTTTTTTAATTTTAAGATTTTATTTATTTATTCATGAGAGACACACAGAGAGAGGCAGAGACGCAGGCAGAGGGAGAAGCAGGCTCCTCAAGGGGAGCCCGATGTGGGACTTGAGCGGAGAACCACACCCTGAGCCAAAGGCAGACATTCAACCAGTGAGCCACCCAGGCGTCCCTAAGGGCTCAAGATCTACTTGTTCATTTTCCTTCTTGACTTCTTTTTGTTCTTGTGCCCTAGGGTGAGAACTCACTGTGGAGAGTGAGAACTCTGTTGCACTATAGGGGGTTTAGGATGTCACTGGGGCCCAGCGGGGGTGAATGGGACATTGGTGGGCCTGTAGGGAGGGAACGTACACCATAGAAGAAGCCAGAAGACTTTTAGTGCTAATGTTTTCTAGTAGGAAGACTTTTGACAGGCAACTTCTTTTAATCTTTGATTTCCTTATCTTTAAAAGAGACAAAACATTGGGGGCACCTGGCTGGCTCAGTCAGTAGAGCATCCGACTCTTGATTTCAGCTCAGGTCATGATCTCAGGGCTGTGGGATTGTGAGCCCTGTGTTGGTCTCCATGCTCAGTGAAGAGTCTGCTTGTGATTCTCTTTTTCTTCTGCACCCCCCGAATAAATAAATCTTTTTAGAAAATGGATGTAACATCTATTTAATCTTCACTATTGGGCCACTGGGAAAATAAAGTGAGATATAGTATGTGTAAGAACTGTGCAAGTTATAAAATGAGTTAACTAGCACCTGTCCAAGACATTATTCTTGGTGCCATGGGAGAACGAGCCCACCTAGAATATTGAAAAAATGTGCAGGATTTAAAGTGAGAAGACCTGGGGCTGAGGGCCACATGTAGAGCTTACTATGGTGAGACGCTCAGCAAATTATTTAACATTTTAGAGGCATAACTTTCATCATGCCTCCTATTATCTCTATTTTAAAAATGTGGTAATGTATTATCTAAAAGATCCGGGGCAGTGCAAATGTCAATCTTTTTTTTTTTTTTTAATCCTCCAAAATTGTTGAGTGATTCAAAGAAAAAATTTTTGGGTCTATCCAAAAGCCCATATTGTGGAATCGTGGGAAAGTAAGGAAGTATATCTTGTGATCCAGGTTGCAACTAAGGAACTTATTTTGGAATTGAGAAGTTAACAGGACACCAGCCAAGTTCCTTCAGCTTCTCCATAGATAATAGTTCTCTCAACTAATTTAGCGCATTCTTTCATTTTTGTAGGATTTTGAGATGAAGGAGAAGTTCCCTATTTCATCCCTCTTCATATTTAACAAACCTGATTGGATCTTGTGATAACTTTTTAAAAAATCCTTTGGTGTCTTATAATGTTCATATGTTTAAAAGGCAGATTAAAAACACATGTCTTAGTAGGTGGGATTGTTGTAAAGGCAATGTGAGATAATTTACTGGTGGGTTTTGGAAACCTAAAAGCTAACAAACAGATTAGTATTGTTTTAATGTATTTTGAACCAAACATATACTTTTGTCCAAAATACTTTGTTTAGAACAGGCTAAAAAATATTTCAAAGAAACAAAATAAAACTGAAATGGGATCAATCAGAATTCACATTAAAGATTGGTTTCATTATGGTGGCCTTGAATTTCATAGTTCACAATAATAGGAAGTACAGTTGAAGTAATCTCTCTAAATAATAAAAACAAATTTTAATACTGAAACTTTATTGGACAACAGAAGTAAACTTACATCGTCCTAACCAGAAACATAATAGAATCAACAAAAGTGCAACTTTAAGGAGTAGGTCAAACACATATCTGTCTGAAGAAGTCAGATGAACAGATACCAAATAAAGATGCTAAGGATTTGGTCAGTGTTAACAACAATTAAGGATTAAGGGATATATTGAATTTCGTGCCTTAATGATATTGGACCTTCTCACATATGAAAGGTTTTTTTTTTTTCTTTAAGAATTCATATTATTGCTTCTATTTTTTTTTTTTTTAAGATTTTATTTAAGAGAGAGAAGAGAGAACACATGAGCAGGGTTGAGGAGCAGAGGGAGAGCAAGAAGCAGACTCTCCATTGACCAGGGAGCCTGAGTTGGGGCTCCATCCTAGGACCCTGAGATTATGATCTGAGCCGAAGGTAGGCGCTTAACCAACTGAGCCACCCAGGTGCCTTATTGCTTCTATTTGAAAATTGCCAGGGTAATTGGGTGATTCTATACTATTAACTCATTGGTAATAATTTTCAGACTTTTCTGTTGTTTTACAATAGGTGTTTCTGGCTCCTGCTAAAATACGAGGCTCTGAAGACCTCACAGTGTAATGAGAGCCATGACCATCTGAAGCCAGACACCTCTCCAAAGAGCTTAATAAGAAAAAACAAAACTTTCCATTTTGCCAGCACTTCCCACCCCCCTCCTGTACCCCCTATTCTAGTCTGCATGGAACATTGGGAAAGTGAGGAGGAAGACTCATCAACTTTATATCAGAAATGAGAGGGAAGATTCCAAGAGTCTCACCCACCGAGATTGGGGGTGCCTACAAGAATGCAGAAAATGGTTTTGGATTTCCTGGTTGAATGTCCGCTCAGGCAGACATGTCTATCTCTCCCTGTGCCTGTTTGGGTTGGGAAGGAAAGAACTGAGAGGCATGACAGGAGAAGGGGCTACCAGTGGAGCAGCTCACACATTTTCTGTTTAGTTTGGCAGGAACAGGAGAGCTTTTGGAGGGTGAAGCGAACCCTGCGAGTGGTAGATGGTCTTGATCCATCTTGTTAGACTATTCCTTTGAGGCTGTCTTCTGGTAATGGGAGCCAAGGGGTGGGTGGAAGAGGTTGGGCCATAGCTGGCTGGGGTCAGACCTACATCAGAGAAGCTGTACAGTGAGGAGGTCCCTTGGGAAAATTCACACACCAGCCAGTATTAGAGGAGTCATGGCCAGCTATGTAGAGAGACATTTGTCTTTCCCTCCATAACAGTTGCTTGTAGGAGGGGTATGGACAGCTCAGGGCAGGGAGGGGCGGGGGGAGTAAAAAAGTAGATCCCAGGGATACCTGGAGGGCTTAGTCTGTTGGGCATTGGACTTGGTTTTGGCTTAGGTCATGCTCTCATGGTCTGGGAGATCGAGCCCCACATTGGGCTCTATGCTCAGTTGGGAATCTGCTTGGAGAAATTGAGTATGCATGTGTGCTCTATCTCAAATAAATAACATCTTTTTAAAAAAGATTTGAGAGAGAACATGAGTGGGGGAGTGGCAGAGGGAGAAGCAGACTCCCCACTGATTAAGGAGCCCAGAGTGGGGCTCAATCCCAAGACCTGGAGATCATGACCTGAGTCAAAGGCAGATGCTTAACTGACTGAGCCACCCAGATACTCCTCAAATAAACAAATCTAAAAAAAAAAAAAAGGCAGTCTGGGTGGTTTAGCAGTTTAGTGCTGCCTTCAGCCCAGGAACCTGGGATCGAGTCCCACGTCAGGCTCCTTGCATGAAGCCTGCTTTTCCCTCTGCCTGCCTGCCCCTCTCTCTCTCTCTCTCTCTCTCTTTTTCTTTCTCCCTGTGTCTCTCATGAATAAATAAATAAAAAATCTAAAAAAAAAAAAAAAAGATCCCAGCCCTCTCTGTTTATAGTTGGGGGAAGGGGGTGTCACAGGTTTGCCTGGTGTTATGCTGGGGGCTTACATAAACCACAGGTGACCTTGAGAAAATAAAAATTAAATTGACCTAGAGTTTTACGAACCCAGAGTTATCCCTGAATTGTAGGATCTGCACAAGATGCCATTAATGATAGAAAAGGAGTCGAAAAAAATAACAATTGTTAGTCCTGATGTGAATAAAGCCAAGCTATTTCCCCTTAATTGCTTGCGAGACACGGACACTCAGTAAACGCAATTTCATGGATTCTCCCTCTTTTGCTGTTATGACACCAGATACCCATCCCAGAATTGAATCCTTGCCAGAAAAGTTGGTGTTCCCTGTTAGCCTCCAGGACTTTTACTGTTGCTAAGCTTGTGGCCTTTCTTCACGTTGTATATGGTGTATGTTGTATCAGAGGGCAAAGATGACTCATGGCTCTAGAGGTTTCCTTCAGTGGATTGTTGGTGATAATTTACTGGCCTCTTTGTGCATGAATGGAAATGTCTTTGGAAGAATTGGATTTCTGTTGTCAGTAGTGTACTGGGCAGATCCCCGAGACCTATAAAAGATACTAGATAAAATAATAGAGGCAGATGTATGTAATGATGCAGTTGAAGGTGCCTTGGTGCTCCTTATTTGCTTAAGGAAGACTGGAAGCATTATCAGCTACCATGTCAACACGGCCTAATAAAAAGCTCCCTCATAAAGGGAGGGACCCATTCAGCATGTCTCTCCTAATGTTTTCCAGAGAGTCTGTGAATGGATCGAGAAGTAGATCCAGGATTTCATGTATCAGCACCATAGGTTTGTTTTTTTTTTTTTTTTAATCGTTTTTATAATCCTTTTTCCCCCTCCCTGTTACTGTCAAGATATTAAAGGGGGATTTATAGTTGGAGTTAAAGAGAGCAGGCCATGCAGGCATACCACACAAAGTTGTTAAATCTCCAAGGCCTGAGATTTCTTGGCTCTTTTTTAAGGCTTGGAAGCCGAGCACTCCTAGGGAATGCTATTAGGAATTGGCTCCATTGAGGAAATGTAGCTTTTGGACAGTTAGCTTTCAAAGCTGAGAGAGGATAATAGGTTGGCGACCATGAGAAGGGAAGTTGCTTCAGGTGGAGACAGTAAAGGGAGTGAGGAGGGTCCCGTGGTGTGCCTCTCTTACTGTAATAGTTCTTTAGCAGGACCAAGTGGTTCTCCAGATCGAGTTCAATTTTCTACTGAGTGCATTTGCTGAATTTTGACAAAGCCTGGGTACCCTCTAACTGCGTGTTTCCTTGTGCCCTGATTGCTAGGGCTGTGCTATCAACTTTACCAACTGCCCACTTCCTTTGGGTCTGAAACGAATAGTTTAATTTAAATCAGATATTAGAGATTTGGGGCTTGGCAAAAAGTATCTCCAAGTGGTGCTTTTCCTTCCCCCTCCTCACAGTGTTAGAGGTTTCACATCCCCTGGGTACTTCACAGTACAGAGAAGGGTTTTTGAACTCAGTAGTGAGGGGAGGAAGGGAGGAAGCACCATCTGTGCTTTCCTGAGTGGGAAGTTCAAATCTAGGTACTGGCGAAACACAACGACATGGATGGAGCTAGAGGGCATTATGCTCAGTGAAATAAGTCTCATCAGAGAAAGACAATTATTATATGATCTCATTCATATGAGGAATTGAAGACACAAAACAGAGGATCCTAGGGGAAGGGAGGGAGACATAAGACAAGACGAAATCAGGGAGATAAACCATGAGACTCTTAATTCTAGGAAACAACCTGAGGGTTGCTGGAGGGGAGGAAGTGGGGGGGACGAGGTAACTGGGGTATGGGGATGAAGGAGGGCCCGTGATGGGGTGTGCACTGGGTGTTATATAAGACAGATGGATCAGGGATCCCTGGGTGGCTCAATGGTTTAGCGCCTGCCTTGGGCCCAGGGCATGATCCTGGAGTCCCGGGATCGAATCCCACATCTGGCTCCCTGCATGGAGCCTGCTACTCCCTCTGCCTGTGTCTCTGCCTCTCTCTCTCTGTGTGTGTCTCTTATGAATAAATAAATAAAGTTAAAAAAAATAAGACAGATGGATCACTGACTTCTACCTCTGAAACCAATAATCCACTATATGTTAATTAATTGAATTTAAATTAAAGAAGTCACAGGTGAGGAGGAGGGGAAGTAGCCCTAGGAGTTCTTTGGGTGGGTGGGGGGAGGTGCATTTCAGGACAGGGTCACCTGCGCAGGAGTTGGAAGAACTGGAGCACCTCAGTGAGCCGCACCTCTCAGGCTCTGTGCAGACTGATGTTTATTTTGCTTCACAGGCATTGAGTCCATCACCTCGTTAAGTGTCATTCCTAATGTGGAGATGGACTTGTTCCTGCCCCAGAGCTACTGGGAGCCTAGTTGGGGAGACTCGTCTTGGGCACACGCACGCCCAAGTGTCTACACTGCCTGCGAGCAGCATTGCTGTCACTCACTGAAGCCACTTGCCCGGTGGAATGCAGTTACCTCGTTGGGAGGCCTCTGCCGCAGGATCCCATGAGACCAGGCAGAAAGCTGAAATGCCACGTGACTGCACGCACACAGCAATGTTCGGGGGTGGTGTGGACTGCACCTGGGGGGAGACCCGTTTCTTGGCGCAGAGGAGCAGCGGGCTCGTGGCTCTTCCCTCCAGTGCTGTGCTGTGTAGTATGTGTGTTCTGGTGACCGTGTGTTGGTGTCCTAAGTGTGCCCAAGGAGGGGCACTGCTTCTCCCACTGCATTAAATCTTGGGAGCTCGTGAGTGTGGTGGCCGGAAAGTCAGGGGGGCTCCCTGTACCAGGGGCAGGGGGACCTGGAAATGGCTCTGAGTGGCAGTTTCCATGTCAGCTGGAATTCTGTGCTGGAAGAGCCCATCTGCTGTGTATTTTCCAGATGAGGAAATTCAGTGCCAGAGAGGGAGCGATTTGCCCCTTCCCCTAAGATTAGCCGGCGGAGTCGGTACGAAAATCTAGGTCTTCTGATTCAGCCCAGTGCCTTCCCTGAGTGTCACACGGTTTCTCTCATTATCTGGAGATTTGCTGGAGCCACAGGACTACGTAATGGTCACGCATATGTGGATTTTAGTCCTACAGCTGAATTAACTCATGGCAGCCTAAGTCCTGAGCCGGTTTCTGCAACACGTGGTGGTGAGTAGCCGCTCCTGTGGTCTCTGAATTGGGTGCCCCGAGGCTCTGCTCTCTGCTGCACCCTGTGTAGACCCTGCACCCTCCTCTGCCTCTACTTGTCTTTTCCTCTTTGAGGCAGAGACTGAAGGGGTGGAGCCCAGCAGTTCACGGGTAAAGACAGGTCGGCCCCAGCTGAGCCTAATTTGAGCCCCTTGCATGGTGTTCATGCAGACACCATATATTCTTGAAAATCCAGGGAGGTGTCTTTGGGGGGACATAGCTCCATTTTAAGAGCACTTGCTTGACCCGTCCCTAGACCAAGGAGGGGCCCTGGCCGGGCATCCAGTGTCCAGGATCCCCTGTGCTTTCTCCAGATCCGAACTAATCTTGAGAACTGGCTTGGCTCTGCAAACTCCTGACAGCTCCTACGTCATCGGCTGCCAGATTTTGTGCCATGCATTGTACTGATAAGGTACCACGTTTCAATCTTGCAATTATGCAATGCAATGACTTACTTAAAGGAGCCCTCTCCATCTCAGGCCAGGACCACGATCCAATACGTCCTAGGCTCTTTGGGATTTGAAGCTCACCCTCCGTACATTCTTATTTTGGTACATCGTGTTTCAAGAACATTAACCGGATTTAGGGATCCACCAAGTGAGACCTGTACTCGCCCCTTTCACTGGAGTTAAGCCAGCCTCGTGCACGGCTCCCTCTAATTTTATGCCCAGCTCTTTCTTAGAGAAGAAATCTTCCATTTCCTAACTTTTTTGAAAAGCCATCCAGAGTTGGCTTTAGTTGTTTTTCTGTCCATGTGCCTACTTTCTCACTCCTGCTGTCAGGAGTACCTTCCTGGGCTTGGGCTGCCCTGGGGTGGTTTAGCTGAAGGCTAAGACCTGAAGGCTGTTGATTTCTGTGGACTGGCACTTCTGGTAGAACCTTTGGGGTTCCTGCCTTTCTTCCTCTTTACCCTCTGTTCCAGATACCGGGTGCTCTTTTGGCTTTGTTGCCTATTAGAAGTATGGGCAGGTGGGAATTGCAACACTTGTACCTCTGGTTCTTCTTCCTTGAGGGCTGGTGTTCAAGAGGAGGGCTAAGAGGAGGATCAGAAGGCAGAGCTGGAGAATAGGAGGGAGGGGGTCAGAGCGGTCAGAGCAAGCAAGAGTGGTGATTGCCACTTAGGTTAGCCAGATGGTAAGCACAAGGAGAGGCTGTAAATGAAAGCAGGCTTTCCCTCTGTCCCTGCCAACCCTCTTTCCTCCTTGTAGGCACCTTTACCCCTTAGCTATTCTTTCCCTTCTGGGTTCTATAAATGACAAGCCTTTATTGCCTCAGCTGTATATGCAATTTCACAAAATGTCTCTGTAGGCCCATCTGGAATCCTAGTCACCAGTTATGATTACTATTTCTATGAGGAGCTGTATTCTGAGTTCCAGATAAATCACAACCATTCCTTAAGAGTATGAGCCATCTGCATGTTTAGATAAGTAAATACATCCTTCGTTGCTGGGTCTTCTTAAGTTCGAACTTCGTTTTAGAATCTAAAGTTGTGGGGCACCTGGGTAACTCAGTGGTTGAGCATCTGCCTTTGGATCAGGATGTGATCCTGGGTCCTGGGATCGAGTTCCACATAGGGCTTCTTGCAGGGAACCTGCTTCTCCCTCTGCCTGTCTCTGTCTCTCTCTCTGTGTCTCTCATGAATAAATAAATAAAATCTTAAAAAAACGAATCTAAAGTTGTGACAGATAGCTGTGAAGGTATCAGAATAGGCAAAAAACCTATTCTCTGGCATTGAATCTCCTTTGCTACTTCTACGACTTCTGAGATGTCTTTGTTTTCCTTTCCTTTTCCTTCTGAGATGAGTATTTTTCAGAGGATCATGTTTTGGTCTTTGGATAGTTGTGCTTTAAGAATACAGCATATAGGGACGCCTGGGTGGCTCAGTGGTTGAGCGTCTGCCTTTGGCTCAGGGCATGATCCCAGGATCCGGGATCAAGTCACATATCCGGCTCCTGCATAGAGCCTGCTTCTCCCTCTGCCTGTGTCTCTGCCTCTCTCTCTCTCTCTCTCTCTCTCTCTCTCTCTCTCTGTCTCTCATGAATAAAGAAATAAAATCTTAAAAAAAATACAGCATATAGCTGGGGACTTGCTTTTAAAGTATTATACAGAGTTTTCTCATGTTAGAATACTTTTTTTTTTCCTCCTTGGCTGACTTCACTAAATACTGTAAACTCAAGAAGAGTTCCATGGTTGCAGATCTGGTATCGATTATCATTAATTCTTCCTTTTATGACTTTGCCACTTAAATACACATTTAGAAACAAACCAAATAAACATTAAATAGCGTAACTAGATTTTTAACTTGGGTGGTCCAGTGAGTTTCAACATGTGCTTAAGCTTTGAAAGGTGGTTATGAAAACATTACATTTAACCAAACCATTAAATGATTGAAATAGATTTATTTTGAAATGTACTAATTCAGATATATTTAAAAAGAAACCTTGGATTATTTATAATTTATTGCGATACAAAGTAACTGAAAAGGTAAATTTTTGCCCATCTAAGTGTTTTAGTCACTGTATTTCAGCTTGGCTGGTATAACCTGACTGGTTTCCAACTGTGTGCCATTGGGCAAGTCACTTGAGTGAGTTTTTGTTTTCCCATTAGTGGCAGGAAAGATAAACTAGTTGGCTTGTAGGCTCTTACTTCTGAAATGCTAGGACTCGGCAATTCTGTGAGTTTTAAAGTTGATATTTAAAATAATCCTATGAAACCAAAAGTATACTATTTACTCCACAATTTAAATGGAGACATGGCACGTTGTGGAATGATCAATAAAGGTCTAAAAATAGCATATAATTCTGAGCCTTCTTTAAAAAGTCAGTCTTTATTTATGGCCTTGTTTATTGAACTGTGCACACGGTGGCGAAAATAGATGGGGCATCTGGAAAAAATACTAACGAAATATTTATGGGCAGAGACTATGCCTCAGCATCTTAAATAATTTGTATTATGAGGTGTGGTGATACTGCCATGAAATGCAAGGTCAGCTATGTGAATCAGCCCCACTCGAATAACTTTGGATTTGGTCCAATGGTGTTTTGTTGGTTTCTGGATTGTGTGTTAGAAACTTGAGGTTCTGGAGTGAAGCTTTTACCCCTTTCACTCCCACAGGTTGGCATTTCACATGGACAAAAAGGAGAAAAAGAGTCCTCCTTTCTGTTTTCCTGTTTCACACCTTTTTGTGATCATCTTTGCTTCTCTGTCTGGTGATCCATTTTCCCACATTACAGTAAGAGCTTTTTTTTTTTCCTTCCTGGTGGGGGGGCTGGGTAACTGGTTGTCCTGTTTCTTCTGTTAAGGATTCTTAACTGGTTTCCTGGAGTAAGAATTGGGAGTTAGATAGTGATCACCTAAAACCATTGTCGAGAAAGTGTCTATATAAGGAAGAACTATATTAAATCTTATAAAAGGCACTGGAATATAACATGTTTGCAAAATCAGTTGTGCTTCTGCAAGCAGAGCCTGGGGCAAGCCATTTTGATTTGTCACAGAGGCAGCCCTTGGGCAAATGCTAATGGCACATGAAGGAAGAGTGACCACAGTGTTTCTCCTTTAGGTTCCTTTGATCACTCTTAACTGGTTTTAATATTATACCAACATTTTATCAGAAACCAAAATATTTCTCAGTGTTCTAATCCTGGAACTGGTTTTTTCCTCCCTCTCTGAACCCAGACTAGAAGGTTGGCTGTTGTGTCGATATCTCATGTAAGCAACTCTCTTCAGTTAAACTATAGCCGTAAGGACTTAGGAGCATTTGCTTCCCTTTGTTCCAGGATGCTAAGAGGGCAGAGGGTCCTATCTCAGTACCCCGGGGCCCTACCTAGTGCCTGGTGTTTGGTGGGGGCTTCCTGTTGGATTGGGTTTCTGAGATCCCTGCAAGAATCTTCCTTAGAATCTTAGTAAACCACATAAAATCTAAGTGATCACGGAAGGCGGAGAATAAAATGAGCCTTGCTCCTCTTGTCCTTTTGTTTACATCTTCAGAACTGATGTTTTTTTTCCCCCCTGACAAACAAGTGTAATCCTATAAATGCAGAGTTAAAGTTTATGCTTTAATATTCACACTTGTAGCAATAGTTGATGATAAAAACAAACATAAATCCTACTTTTCAGCAATAGGCTAGTGAAGTACGATTAAATCTTTAGAAATCGAAGAGGCAAAGGAGTGTGTAGGTGCCTTGATAGGAACATGAATCACTTAAAGTGGAAGAATCTGACCACATCTATCCTGGTTGCTTTTTTGGTGATGATTGGGCAGTTGGAGACACATGGATTTACCATCTCTACTTAGAACTTGGTTGTCTAGGTCTTTACTAAGAGTTCCATGGCTGTATTTTTGCTATGACTTTGCTACCTTCTTGCTCGACTTGGTATTTTTAGGTTCTTCAGGGATTTGCCATTTGATCATCCAGGCATCCTGCCTTCTGATCATTCTGCTCGCTGCTTCTGTACTGGAACTTAGGTTGGAGGCACAGATCTGTGCAGCTATTTCTATGCCCTGGGTTCCTTTGGTGCTTAAAGGCAGAGCCTGTGTTTGTCAGTTGGTGGTTTAGACAAGTTACAGGTAAAACACGATGAAAGTCTCTGTCTAGATTCTTATCTCCTGCCCCAGCAGAAGCAGACAGGGAGGGAGGAATGAAGTGAAATGTTGGGCAGCCCTTGTTTAAACAAAGGAGATGCTGGTGTCTAGAACAATTTCAGCCACTAAAACAGAATAGAGCCTCAAGGTGGAGGAAAGACATCATAAAGCTTTATGCCCAAAGCCTAATGTTGAAGTTAGGGCTCATAAAATCTGTTTCTCAAAGACCAAAACAAGTCCTCCTGGAATGTGAAGGTGTTCATTTTATAAAAAGAATGAAACCTGGAATGCCAGGTGGTCCTAAGGATGGGTTAGTAAAGTCCCAATGGATGTGAAACCACTCATTTTAAGTGTTTCCATTTGTTTTGTGTGCTTGGCTTGTTTTATAATATCCAGATAAGAAGTCTAAAGGCTGTGAGAAGGTCTGTTGTTATGATAGCAATGCTGCTTTGATCTGGAATAGATAAAGCCTAAGTGATGGTGTGACTTACTTGTAGATAATGCAGAGCCACCCTTGTGAGGGGAGGAGCCAGGAGGAGCAGATGTGTTCCCAGCCCAGTTAGCTTGCAGTTACCTAGAGTTGCCTGAAATCTGGAAAAACTGAACGAAGAAATTACCCCAAAACTCATGGGACCTACTCTTCAGATGATGCCAAAGTGGCCATGGCAGATCTGTGAACCTGCCTGCCTGCTTCTTCACAAGTTTGGAGTTTTACAAGGAAAACAATCTGGGTTAGAGAGATTATTCCTTATATTATAGCTCCACAGATTCCTCCTTACTCTGACCTTTTCAGCCCAATTTAAACTCTGTTAAGTGGAGAAACTGATATCTAAGCAAGAGTAAGAAGATGAGGTCACTTATCTTAATTTCCTTAAACCTTTAATCATCATAAATACAGATCTGGTTTCTTTGGAGCTTATTACTGATGTCTCAGTTTTGTGGCGGTTGGTTGACTCTTAGCAGATTGAGTCATCATAGGGCTTGAAGATCTAGAATAACATACCATCTGTAAAGAAATGATGACAGTAGCTGGTCTTGACACACCAAAAATTGTATTTACAGAATTATCTAAAAACATCTTTTTTAGGTACTGTGTCACACCTGAAATAAGTGTGTGCTTACCTGATGGGCATTTTAGAGGCTAGACTTGCATCCTATTTTCCTCGGGCCCTTGGCCTCCTGTGGACTGTATCTCCTTTTCCCAGGGACAGACCTGGAGAAGCACCAGGGAATATAAAGCCCTTCACACACAGGAGGCATTTAGTAAGCACCTGATTGGCAGCTGATAGCAGTTGGCAGCCCTGGTGAGTGGATTCTGAAATACAAGGTGGGTGATGCTGTGTTTTTATTTACCAGCCCAAGTTACGCTGCCCAGGCTCACACACTACGATCCTGGTAGGATAGTTGTTGGCATTTACTATCTTTCACAGGTTCCCCTTAGGGGGAGGCACTTTGCAGTAGAGTTTGAATCTTGATCCATGTTGGCCTTCCCCTATGTTGCTGCTTTGAAGGCCTTCGTTGTGGGAGGGAAGTTGCCCTGCTGGCCTGGTCACCCCATTTTGGCAAAGGATCAGTGGGTAAGCCTCCTGCCCCAGAGCTCTCCTACAACTCAGCCGGTATCAGGACACTGATTACATGCAAGCGATCCCCACACTAAGAGCTTTAAAATGAGATTTTTCTTTGAAATTTAAAAGAAGAATCAAAATGTGCTGGCTTTTCAACATAGATTGATTAGCTGGCATGGAGGGAAGGCCGGCCTTTGAAATCTATAGGCATCACGTTGCAGGCCTGACCCTGCTGACCCCGGTAGATTAGTAATGGTCTATGCAGCCTGCTCTGTCAGCACGTCTGGCAGGGCATGCACAGATGGTGCCAGTTGGAGAAAATCACTGCTGAACGCTGCACTGCAGCCTCGCCTTGGCTGTGCTGCCTCTGGAGGAGGAGCCGAGACGGGGTTGTTTACAGACGTGTTCCTGCCTGGAGCTGTGGGACAGACCTGTGAGGATGCCAGTCCAGGGTTAGGATGCGTTTGCTGATTAGGACTGAAGTAATGCTTTCTTGTTGTAGCTTAGGCCTTCTGCACCGTTGAGCAGCTGGGATTTTTACGGGGTCTGTGGCCTTGGGGTTGTTCTGGAAGGGAATTTGAAACTAGAACTGATCTCATTCCAGGGAGTCAAGCATAATGCAATACTTGTTTTCCTAGAGTCAATCAGCCTAAGGAAAATGCGAGTGGGCTGGAATGGGGGGGAGGGAGCAGGAGTCTTTAGAGTTTGAGTAATCAACCCAGGGGAAAGAAGAATTTTATTATAGAAACGAGCTTATGCCACCTCTGTTCTCCCCTCTGCCACCAGGTTGTGGGGTGTCAGGTGGTACCCTGGGTTTAGGATCAACACTGCTCATGTGGGGTCAGTCCTAGAAGTGGTGACTCTGCTCTCCAAAGATGGGAAGGGAAAGGACCTCATGCAAATGTAGCCATTGACTGGGGAATGGGCTTTAAGGAAACCGACCAGAGCTAAGGCTGTAAGCCTGCTCTTTCGAGTTAGGCATTTTATTCTTTGGAAATTCAACTTGGAGTTGCATTGAAAGTCCAGTGTTAAGGAAGTGTATCCTCCTGCCACCCCTCCATCTGAGCTACATTTCAGCAGGTTGAGGACAGGCTGAAAAGTGACCAGTGTCGAGCCAATCAATGTACAGGTGTCTCATCCCCGGGGTCTGACTGCAGGGGCTCTCTCGATCCATCTCAGCCATGGGCTTGCACCATTTCTGACTTTGTTTTGTATTCTTCTCGTCAAAACTTTCTTCTTTAAGACTCCATCCAGGTTAGTTTGGCTTTGCAACTTGTTACTGTTAAACTGACTCACTGGGTTGTTTTGGGTTTTTATTGAAATATGATGTTTCGTTCTTGAACTTTCCTTGGAGAGGATGCTGTTGTGAAGTGTGGACTGTTCTTTTAAGCTTTCACTTGAGAAGAGTTTACAGTGGCTTCATAAACATGATCAGTTTTTTTTTTTTTTTCTTTTTCTACCAAAGATGTAAGGAGATGGGTCCTTTCGATGCATGCTGGTGCTTTTGAACTTGGGATATGGGGCGTGGCCTGGAGGGGGAGTTGAGGGAAGGAGGAAGACATTTGCTATATGCACACAGTGGGTCACACTCAGATGTGGCATTGCCCGCTTGAGTCTGGAAGAGAGGGCTACTCTGAAAGCATACTTAAATCTGATGGAGGAGTATCTATTCTTGGTCACTAGAGTGTGGCGTAGGCAGGATAGCTTATTGACGGGATGGGAGACTGAAGAGAGAAGTTCAAGGATGCCTCCCAAGTCAAGAGGTGGGAGAAACCAGGAGATGATGGAGCGCGTTGGCCAGAGCAAGACTAGTTCAGTTTTAAGCCATTTGTAGTTGAAATGTCCATTGTATCCTTGGCTTTCTGGGTCAGGCTTTGAGCACGGAGATCTGGTCTGGAGACAAATTTGGGAGTTAACCTGTAGTCATGGTACATGAGAGTGGAGACAGATGGGAAAGTGAGGTGACCACTCAGAGCAAACTCTGTTTCTTCTCCCACTCTGGTGTTGGAACAATGATAAGGATTTGCCTAGAGTGGACAAATAACAGAAACTAGTTAGTGATTGTCAGGGTTGTGCTTGTTGTATATTCCATGGGAGAATTTGTAATAGTCTCAGGAAATGGATAAATTCTTCAATAACCCCAAAGTAGAATTTTGGAGGGCTTTGGTCCATTTCACAGATGCCCTACCATTTGAAGTGGCTGCCAAAACCAAGCAGAAGATGGAGAGCTGAGAGTCTGTAGTACACGGAGCGAGCATCTGCTCGTTTATTTAGTAGCAGGAAGAGCAGAGGGACAAGCAGACAGCAGAAGCCAAGAATAAAATCTGGTCAAGAGGCCACATCAACCCAGCTTGGCAGAAGGGCCTAGTGGCTTTGGTAATTACACTGGTGCCCTCCTGTATGTGTGCCTTTTCCACTGAGTTTAAAAAAGACCTTCCTCTAACTACTGGGTCTCCCAGAAGTTGGGCCACTTCTGCCCTTGGTGGTTTCTTTCTTTTTTTTTCCCTCTGTGGAATCTTTGCTGTGTCTGCTGACTCCATGACCATACTCATGGTTCTGCCACTTCACACAGCTCCTGCCCGGGTCCTCTTCCTGCCTGAGCTCCTCCTAGGAGGTTTGTGAGGACATGCCCTTCTGGAAGAGCCCAGCTGAAACCACATGACTGCATGGCTAGACGGGCACACGTGGACTTGACCGAAGCCTTTTTCTTTCTCTGTCTCTCTCTCTCCCTCTCCCTCTCCCTCTCCCTCCTGCTCTCTTTTTCTCTCCAAGTACTTTTGGCATAAATAATATGTAATTAAAATCATTAGAAATTTCATGGCAAAGTTTATTAACTAGTGGTGAGGACTTATTAACACTGGAACTTCCTTTGGATTAATACTTTTTTATTTTGACTAGAACTCCTTTTTTATACCCACATTCACCACCACTTCTATTTTAAGTATTCTAACTCTGGGAATGACATAGGAAGAATTTACCCAAAACTTTAGAGAAAAGAGTCCAGAAAATAATTCTGTAGCTTTTTCTGTGTAGTCCTCCACCATATATAAAGTCCCAGAATAAATATCCAAGAGACTCATTTTTATTCATTGCTTGGGTGTGCTTGTGTTACTTTCTGGGAGAAGAGAACCATAAGCACTAGTTAATAATGTGTTTTGTATTATTTTTTTTAGAAGGAAACAGTGCACTGAGACTAGGATATCCTAAATATTTGCAGCTGGAATACTTCTGGCATTTGTTGAATTTTTAGTTGTTTTAAAATTCCATTCTATTATACATAAATGTATTTGCTTTTTTTTTTTTTTTTTTTTTTGCCACTGTATTTTTTTTCTTAAACACTCATCCACCTGTATAAAAATATTAGGGGCACCTGGGTGGCTCTTTGGGTTGAGTGTCTGACTCTTGGTTTTGGCTCAGGTCATGATATCAGGGTCCTGAGATGGAGACCCATGTCAGTGTGGAGCCTGCTTGAAAGTCTCTCTCTCTCCCCCTTTGTCTCTCCCTCCACTCGTGCTCACTCTCTCTCATTCTGTTTAAAATAAATGCTAAAAGTAAATAAATAAAAATATTAGGCAATGGTAGAAGTTAAGTCTAGCTTTTTTTTTTTTTTTTTCTTCTTCCCCTCCCCTGTCATTTACTGGACATGATGCGGTCTTTTGGAGCTGAAAGATGTGCATGAAATGGTCTTGGCCCTCAAGGAGTCTGGAGTACAGTGGTGGTGGGTGCAGAAATGGATGCTTTTGGTTCAGTGTAATAAGGACTCTGAAAGCTTAATCCATTCTAGGGGGCACTTTTGGGAAAATATTCTCATTGAGTTAACTCCACCTGATTCTTTAGGATCCAATCTAGGAAGAGGAGCACGCTTTCTAGTCAGAGGGGTGATCTGGGTTTTAAACATCATGGGAGAGGCTGGGAACTACATCAGCAAGCTCCGAGGTGGGGATAATAGTGGGATGGGAAGGAAGGCTGAAAAGCAGAGCCAAGGTCAGATCTTGAACTTGGGTTCCTATTTGTGGTTGAAGGGTGTATGATAGTAGATTAGTTTTCCAGTGGTGTGGAGGATGATGGGATTGAGAAAAGGGAGAACTGCAGTAGGGAATCCAGTGAGGATCCAGGATGAAGGCCTGAATTAAGGCAGGGATACGAGTGTGGCCAGGAAGCAAAAGATGTGAGAAGTATTTGGAGATGTAATTGGTGGGACTTTTTGATGCTTGTGGTGTGGTGTTTGTAGGGAATGGTAGCAGGGGAGGGGTGGGGCGCTCATCTTTTTAAATTTTTATTTATTTTTATTTTTTTTATAGATGAAATGATTGGGTGGATAGCACTTCTGGGATTGTTGAGCCAAAGAGGAACAAGAATTACTGGAGGAGACTGATTGTGAATTGGTATCATTCATTCCTCTGTTTCTTGAATATTTACTATTTTTATTATCTTTTAAAGATTTTATTTATTCATGAGAGACACACAGAGAGAGGCAGAGGGAGAAGCAGACTCCCTGTGGGGAGCCCAATGCGGGACTCGATCCCAGGACCCCAATCATGACCTGAGCCAAAGGCAGATGCTCAACCACTGAGCCACCCAGGTGCCCTGGATATTTAACTTATAAACCATGTCTGGAGTGCTGTTTGGCACTTCTCCTTTATAAAAAAGGTGAAGTATGTGTTCAAGTCCTGCAGTAGTGATTTGGAAAATTTGAAACTGGAGGAATGACTGTATGTGTAGGGCCTCTATGTCTAGAGGCATGAATTGAGGAGGACTGGAGCTGCCCCATTTGCCTATTTTTCCACTTTAAAGCCTTCCAGCTGTGCCTTTGTGAGTTACATTAGGTTTCTGCTTCCTTCTTGTTGTCTCTACTGTTCCCACACTTCCTGTGTAGCCTCCTGACTCCCATGATGGTCTGCTCTCTGGCACAGTTAGGGTAGTCCTTCTGGAACCCTAGGCAGACTATGCTGTCCTTTGCTTTGACTTCTGAAGACCTTTCATTTCAATGAAAGTAAGTACAGAAATGCACTCACCTGCCCTGAGGCTGTAGGTCGGGGGTCCCCAGGATATGGACTCAGGCTGAAATTGGCTTGAGGGAGACTCATGGAGGAGGTTCTAGGGAATAACACCTCCAAGGGGGAAGAGAAGCAGGATTGCCTAGAGTGAGAGGGTGAGCTTTGATGCAGTGGCAGGAGAAGGATTGGCTGATGTTACAGTGATCTCTGAAGCTGGGATGACCTTCCAGACCTCTGTCTACTACCCTTAACCTCCAGGCCACTGGATGTACCCCAAGAAGGGGGTTGAAACTCCAGTGAAGCAATTTCCTTTGTTTCCCAGCTCATGGAGAAGTAACTTCACTGGAAGCCATTGACAAGCAGCCTTCCTAGTGCCTGGAGGAGTCAGTGTCTTGGTCTTGGAGGGATTTCTGGGTGGTAGACAACAGTATCCACTACACGTGGCCTGTAAGACTCTGTGGTCTGACCACTCACTCCTGCCATCTTTGTGGCCTCCCTAATTCCTCTCGTGTGCTTGCTTTGCTGTAGCGCCATTGTCCACGTATCCCTTTGACATTATATGCATTTAGTTGGTTTTGGATGATTGGAAAGTACGCTCCATTTGGGTAGGGACTGCTTACCAGTGGTGTGCTTTTCAATTGTGCATTGTGAAAGATGTTCCTGGAAAAGATAGCCTATGAAGTGCTTTTCCTTTGGAGAAAGAAACAGAAAAAGATTTAGAAGTGCAAATGAAATATAATTTAGATGGTAGCTGATAACTATGGTCTGAGCGTTATCAGGGATTCTTTAGGTAGACGGATTAGCCTAGAACATTTTGCAGTGATGAGATTTATAAAAAACAGTTTATATATACCCTAGTTTTCAGTGCTGTGTCTACTGTGTGAAATAATGTAAACCTTGTACCTTTTAAGGGTGTGCTGCTAGTTTGTCATGGCAGTATAATTTTACATTGGACAAGCTTCAATTGAAATAAATATTTATCCGAAGGCAGAAATTATGCTATTAATAATTCAGAAGAGTTTTCAATTAAGCATTAACAACATCGTTGCCTTTGGCGGCAATCTGCTTGAGCTCATAATAGCGAATTATTTTTCTCAATGAAGCTAAAATTGAGCCTCAGATAACCAGAATGCACAAATCCCAACTCTTTAATCAACATGTGCTCCCTTTGAGCATCTCTTAGGAGAAATATAGGATAGCCAAATTGATCAAGGATTTCTTTCTTTCTTAATTTTTTTTTAATTTTTATTTTATGATAGAGAGAGAGAGAGAGAGAGAGAGAGAGGCAGAGACATAGGCAGAGGGAGAAGCAGGCTCCATGCACCGGGAGCCCGATGTGGGATTCGATCCCGGGTCTCCAGGATTGCGCTCTGGGCCAAAGGCAGGCGCCAACTGCTGTGCCACCCAGGGATCCATCCATCCATCCTTCCTTCCTTCCTTCCTTCCTTCCTTCCTTCCTTCCTTCCTTCCTTCTCTCTCTCTCTCTCTCTTTCTCTTTCTTCTTTCTTTCTCCTTCCTTCCTTCCTTCCTTCCTTCCTTCCTTCCTTCCTTCCTTCCTTCCTTCCTTCCTTCCTTCCTTTCTTTTTCTTTCTTTTTCTTTCTTTTCTTTTCTTTTCTTTTCTTTTCTTTTCTTTTCTTTTCTTTTCTTTTCTTTCTTTTCTTTTTCTTTTTTTTCTTTCTTTCGTGTCTCTTCCCAGGCATATCCTGTGGTCTGTTTACATTTGGCTCTGTGTTCTAGAACAACATCATCACAGTTCATTACACTTAAAATTCTGACTCAAAAGCATGACTTGAACTATTTGAAAATTCTTTACCATCAAAGAAAAATTATGTTTATTACATGGAAGCATGGCTAATTAATGCATTTCCTGAAGATCTCAGGGATAACTACATAAAGGCGTTCTTTTATTGGATGATCTGTACTGTTCTCACCCACTCCAATCCCAATTCCCATCAGAAGGCTACTTAGTCTTCAGTGAATCAGATGCTGTTTATTAAAACATCTTGCTTGACCTAATATGTTTAGTGTGTGTACTTTTGGGCAGAACAATTTTTAAAATTTGTGATTATAGATTTGAGAATGAGCTTCTTTCCTTTCCTGGAGCAATAGTTGTTGTTTCTGCGTTGCAAGTACACAGAAAGTGATTCTTCAAACTCCCAGAGGTGTTGAGGGTACTTGTATTACTTGGCATGCTTCCTTGGTGTGTGTGTATGTAAAAAAACAATAAAAGTGGTGTTACATTCAGATTTTATCTACTTGAAGTTTTCTTTCTTTCTGTTTTTGGCTGGGATCTATTTGCATCCAGCGTCCTTCTGAGTAGACTAGTATCACTCTCAATACTTCATGTTCACCCCTACTTTTTTAATAAAAAGACACTTTCCCACCTCAGACGCTAATTATTAAAATCGCATGATTTGCCAGACAAACATGACTCAGTAGTGGTATTTGAGCAACAAATCAATGAGCAAATATTGATGCAACACACATGCCACATGAGCATGACACCATCTGGGGTTCTGTACATGATTTATACTGGAAGACAGAGAGCATCTCTGCCTTTAAGTGGCTCAAAATTAATTAATAGGAGACTGGAATGAAGCAGTAGAAAAATGAACCGAAGCTCTTAAACTCATTTTCACAGTTGCTAGTGTAGTAATGTCATTCATTCATTCAATATTTGTGATCACTCTTGCTGCTTGTCAGGAGATATACTGAGGGCTATAGATGAATGGGGAATGTATGTGTCCTGATCCTTCAGGAGATTACAGATGGGGCTTACTATGTTTGACCTTATAGTTAGTAATATGGAAAGACCATTGTCAGTGATCCAGAAATGAGTGAGGCAATTACATAAACTACTTATAACTAAATTGTCAGGAAGGTTTACTATCTGACTACTGCAGAAGGAGTTCCCTTCATCACTAGTAACTGGTGGATTTGCCTTTGGGTCTCTAGATTGTGGGAGTATGTGTATATAAGCAAGGAGGCAATGTTGGCAAGAGAATCATCTTGAGTTTGGGTGTTCTGTATATTTCCAGTGCCATTTTCAGCTGTACTTTTTTTTCTTTTTCTTTTTTTTTTAAAGTAGTCTCCATGCCCAGTGTGGAGCCCAGGGCAGGGCTTGAACTCGCGACCCTGAGATCAAGACCTGAGCTGAGATCAAGAGTCGGACACTGAACCGACTGAGCCACCCACATGCCCCTGGATGCTGTAATGTTGTTAGAGTATAACTATTGATGTTGGAGTCTGTAGTTCTGGTTTTAAGTCTGACTTTGCAACTTACCAGCTGTGTGAAATTAGGCAAGTGCCGTAAACTCTTTGAACCTCCACTTATGTGTCCGTAGAGGAGATAGAAACTCTGAACTATCCACTCCATGTGCTCTTTGAGGGTTCAAAAGAGACAATGTGTAATGTGAAAGGAGTTGGAAGATTATGTTCTATATGTTTTAGTTGTTAGTATTGGATGGTTGCACAGGTTTGATCCCCCTGAAACATACCTTCCCAACATGGTTTTCAGTTTTTGAGGATAATTGTGGTCTGCATCCAAGGGACATGTTAGAGTTTGTGGACTTAGTAGTAATATGATAGAAATGTAAGGGCCTTGTCTCATGCCTTTGAGATTGATTAAGGGAAATTAATGGGTCAGGTGATAATTCCAGGCCTCTAAATTATATTGGCATTCAGGCTTGAACTTCTACAATTTGAAGGAATTATGTAAAAGTAGGCTAGATGTATGTTTTACTTGTCATTTCATTGAGTAAATTTCTAAGCCATCAAGAAGAAATGTTCTCTACTGTTCTTCCATTCAAAGATGACTTGAATGTAAGCCCGATGAAGGCTGGCATTTTCACAGATTCTATTCACTGCTGTAACCTCAGGGCCTGGGGCCGGGTCTGGTCAGTAACAGATGGTCAGTGGATTTTCCTTAAACTGTTGGCTGTATTGAGAACCTGTTGTATTTGAGGCACTCTGCAAAGCATTTGGTCATATAGTGGGAATGTAATTTCAGAGTCCATGACCTTAAGATCTCCTCATCTAACAAAGAGAAAAATAAACAGAATATGCGATTTTTAACAAGTCCTCCAATAGAGGAGCTGGGGGGTGGATAGTAGCTGGGAAGGCTTCGTGGAGGTGGTGGTGAAAATTATATTCTATATAATGTGTTCTTCAAGAGTGGTATGCCAATGGGTGTTCTCAGTTCCAAATACAGGCAGTGAGAGGTTTCCTCGTTGATAGAGAATTTAATAACAATAATAAAACTGGCTAAAAGTTGGTTGCTTGTTTGATTATTATCCTGGGAGCCATTCTAAAGTCAGACTGTGATAGAGTACTCCTTTCCCCAGGGCTACTCTAGGCCGGCTCCCCAATCATCCCACACAACCTGCCCTGTGCTTCAGTTTTCTCTGGGTGGAGTTAGTCCCTTTGAGATACTTGAGCTTCAGAGACAATTGTCTCCTTGAGATAAAAGCCTTCTGGCTTGGAAATGATGATTTTATATAAGTGTTCTATAAAAAAAAACAGCAAAAAAAAAAAAAAAAAGAGCCTAAACTTTGAATACACATATAATTCAAGATAACTCTGGTAAAAAAGAAAATGTTTGCTCTAACTCTGAGAAGTCAGGAAAGGGGTTTCTTAATCTTTAAAAGCAGTGTCGTCTTTGGGGAAAAAGTCTACTCAGTCTTAAAAATTGATGATTGCTTGGACTTACCTCATGTACTATCACCCCTCTGTTATAAAAAAAATGACCTTTTATTTATTGAAAATTTTCTATAAAAATTGATTTTTGAATTCCATCATTTTCATTTTGAATGTCCAAAATGGATCAACTGGTTGTTTATTGTTATGTGTTAGGTTTTTTTGTTTCTTAGACTTAAGAGAAACGTTAGGCCTTCTCTTGGACTAGCCAAAATTCACAACTCTGACGATCATTCACTGATGAATTTTTATCTTATTGTTTTGCCATAATTTGGGTGTTGTTCATGCTTTAGGCTACTTAAGGATCTCTTCCCTTACTGTTTTTTGGGGTGTACGGAATGAGGTGAGACATTAGTCTTAATATCTATAGCAAGTAAAAAAGTCAGTTTAAGAAAGCTCTAAATTTCCTATGATGGATTTTTGTTCCTTGAAGCAGTCACTTTTCACATCCAAAGCTGTGTGGATAGCTGTACCCACCAGAGGACCTTATTTTACCCAGCAAGTGCTATACTGTTGATTTTTGTGGAGTAAATTATAAGAGCCTATTAACATTCCATTATGCTGAGCACAAAACTGATAGGAGAACATCTGTGAGGTCAGAGATCTGAAGTAGATTTCAGAATGTACTATCCAAAAAAGGGTGAAATGGAGAACATTTACAGAAGCCAGTGGGCAAAGCAGAGACTTTAAGGGAAGGTAACAAAGACCAGAACTTTCTAGTCATTGAGATATATTAAGATGGACTTAATCTATTGCTAACCTAATTTATTCTTCACCAAAATGTAGCTGACTTGAGCATGCACATACCTTTTGAACTTCCTTGGGTTTTCTCCTTAGGGTTTCAAATATTTAACTCAATTAATTAAATTAGAAAATGGGGGAAAATTATTTGACTGTTCTAATCTCATTCAGTGCTTTCATATCAGGTGAGACCCTCTGAGGGCAGGAATGGCAGTTGAGATGTGAAGGTGAGGGAGGGGGCAGTATTGGGCAGAAGCACGTACAAAATAGCCTGGATCGCCCTAGACCAGGAGGCATGGCAAGGCTCTGTGAACCACCTGGGAAGTACAACCAAGATGCTTTCCTCCTGCTGTAGCTGTTAAATGGGCCGTCTGTGCAACCCCTAAGTGGCACTGGAAGGAGGTGGGGGGACTATTGAGTAGTTTGAGAGCTTGTCTCCATAAAATCTGGCAGCATCTACTAGGGAAAGCGGTTTTGAATGTGAGAATTTAGCTATGTTAAGATTAAATGAAATCTTAAGCTTTATTATGTGCCAAATACTGCGCTAGGCATTTTGAGGTGTAAAGTAAGTGAAACAGAATCCTATCTCTAAGTGACAACTCTGGAGGATCTGCATCTGGAAGACTCTGGAACCTATTACAAGCCTCCAAAGAACCCTGTGGATCTGTTAAATTAGCTCCAGTTAATCTTGCTTCACCATTCATTTAGTCATCCATTAGCCATTGTTTTGGTGCAAAGTGGGGAAGAAAATCTGCTTCTTAGGAATGTGATAAGGAAGGAGTGGTCAGACAAGTAGGAGGATTACCAGGAGAAAACTGTGTCCAGAAAACTGAGGAAGAGATAATCTCCAGAAGGAAAGGGTGGGTCAGATGTATCCCTGTTGGCAGAGAATCCAAGTAAGAAAAGTTCACAGAACAGCAGTGATGTGGAGGTATCAGAAGCTGGAGGAAGATTCTTTTGAAAGAGAAGGGGTGTGTATGTGTGAGACACAAAGGGGGTGACGTATGCATTCACCACCATCAGTCCCGTCAATGTGGAATCGTGATCTTGCACAAGTTATTTCATCACTCTGGGCCTCAATTCCTTTGTCTCTAAAACAAGATTGACACTAGCAGCTACTATTTTGGAGAATCAAATGAATGTTGATTCACACTGTTGAGCAATCAATCTCCAGAACTTCTTCATCTTGCAAAACCAGCTCTCTACCCATTAAATAATAACTCCCCATAGCCCCCAGCCCCCAGCTCCTGGCAGCCACCATTCTGCTTCCTGTTCCTAAGACTTTGACTACTTGAGACAACTCATGTGAGTGGAATCATACAGTGTTGGGCTTTTTGTGACTGACCTGTTTCATTCAGCATAATGTCCTTAAGGTTTCTGTGTGCAGTGGCTTGAATATTAACCAGCCCTCCAAAGGAAAGAAACATCCTTTGGAGGGCTGAACAAAGTTTCATTGGGTGGGTATTACCAGATTTTGTTTATCCATTTGTCTGCTGATGGATGTTTGGGTTGCTCCACCTTTTGGTTATTGTGAAAAATACTGCTATGAACCTGGGTGTGCAGATAACTTTCTCTTTTTTAAACAAGCCATGTTGACTTGACCGTTCTGTGTGAGTCACAGCTGGTACAAGGCCGAGTATAAGAATAGGGTGCGCACAGGAGATGGAGTAGCTGTCAGAAGTGTCTAGAAGTCCACTAATGGAAGGAAGCAGAGCTCAAAGACAAAGGCATTTTTCCTTTAGATCTTAGGAAGCACTATTCCCAAGAGTGTAATGCTTGTTGTGTTTTTCAGTGGAGAAGGGAAGGGTCCATCTTCAATTCCTTTTTCAACTTGAGTGGCTGGAAAACCTCAAGTGTGTCTCCCATTGTGTTGGGCTCTAAAAGCATTTTTCTTTACTGCACAATTTGTTTTTTCTTGTGCTGTGAAGGACAATGATAAGAAGGTACCTTCTAGACAGGTAAAGAGGACATAATGAAGCCCTGCAGCGAGTTCATGGCCAAGCCTGTGTTGCTCTACCAGCTGGGAGCGGGGGCCCCAAGCCCCACTGTGCCTCGTCACTAGTGGTGGTCTCCAGCCTCGGCTGCTGAAATCTTCCTCCTTTTCTCCCTGAGAAATGACATAAGAACCAAAGTTGATGCTGCGTCTTGTGTGTGTATTTATTGAATTTGTAAAAATGTTGCTGTCTTCAACATGGTCGATGACATTCCAGAGGAGCTTTGGGCTGGGCATAACTCCCAGGAAGTGTGATAATGCCTGAGCCCGATAATGTCGAAATTTTTTTTTCAACTTTGTCAAGGTTTTAGGAGTAAATTATCTCCCGATTTTTCTCAAGTGGCTTGATGTTGAATAAGCTAATGTGGAGCTGTGAACAAAGTGGATAGGTACTGTCATTTGGGGGTAAAAAGGAAGAATGAGGGGAACAAGTAGAAAAAACTTAAAAATTAACTTCTTATGGTCTATTCAGCCATAATGCACGTTTTTCACCTAATCAGATGCTAGCTTTGTGACTTGCCCGCTTATCTCCCACATTTAAATTTGTGGGGAACTCCGCTGTGTTCTCCTGCTTCCACCCCCATTCCTGGGGGCCTCTGGCTGCACCACAGAACCCCATCCCTGGGGGGCCTTCTGCTCTGTGCCACACTCCCACTCCTTGGAACTTGACTTCACCCAGTTTTGCTTCCTTTGCAGCATTAGATGCTTAAAGAAGTGATAGTCTTTTGAGGTATAAAAGGTGTTGGGCATTGCTGCTCCAACTGTGCCAGAGCTGAGCCTCCTCAGAGCTTCCATCCCATTCTCAAGTGGCGGCGAGGGGGAGGGAACTAGGGCTCTCTGCTGTAGGGAGATTGCTTTATGTGATAACTGAACGTTCTCCTTAGGAGAGCTCACCTGACTACTGAACACAACTGCATAAACTTCAGGACGTTCCTTAGGCTTCTCATTTCAAATTGGGTACCAGAGTCAGCTGATCTATGGCCCAGGCTCCTGTAATCTTACTACCAAAATGTTAAATGCTGCTTGGTCACACAGTAAAAGCTAGGCCTGCTCTGGTTGACCGTGTCCTCAGCCTAATCTTCCAGTTCTGGTTGGATGTCATCCCATTCACAGAGCTAATATTTTAATGTTTTGGTAGGCTTTGAACTGTTGGTCTGCAACCTAAATAGGGAAGTGACTTTGCCAGAATAACAACTGTGAGAAACAACTGGTTCTGGGGGATGAAGCCTAGACTCAAAATCAATAGATCTTTTCTTTTCTTTTCTTTTCTTTTCTTTTCTTTTCTTTTCTTTTCTTTTCTTTTCTTTTCTTTTCTTTTCTTTTCTTTTCTTTTTTTTTCTTTTCTTTTTCTTTTTTTTCTTTTCTTTACTTTTCTTTTCTTTTCTTTTCTTTTTTCTTTTCTTTCTTTTCCTTTCCTTTCCTTTCCTTTCTTTCTTTTCTTTTTTCTTTTCTTCTTTTCTTTTCTCTTTTCTTTTCTTCCCTTCCTTCCTTCCTTCCTTCCTTCCTTCCTTCCTTCCTTCCTTCCTTCCTTCCTTCCTTCCCTTAAAAGTCTCTGTACTCTGAGTAAACAGACCAACACTTTTCCTCAATGTAAACAGCTTTGGTGGATGGAATTTCAAAAAGATTGTTCCTGTCTTTACTTGGGGAGAGGATTTTAATTCTTTTTTTTTTTTTTTTTTTTTTTTTTTTTTAGTTTTTTAAGATTTTATTTATTCATGGGAGACACAGAGAGAGAGAGGCAGAGGGAGAAGCAGGCTGAGCCTGATGCGGGACTCCATCCAAGGACCCCTGGATCACAACCTGAGTTGAAGGCAAATGCTCAACTGCTGAGCCATCCAGGCATCCCAAGAGGATTTTAATTCTTATTCCTAGAATTTTATGAAAAGATGGGAGAAAAGAGTGAGAACACAGAGCAAAGAGGAAGAAGGGAGGTATCCGTGGGTTATAGGCAAACAGTTGGCGGGTACCCAGGGCATGGGGAGAGATGGGCCAAATTCCAAGCAAGACAAGCAAGCAAGATTTTGTTCCCCTTTTTTCCCCAGCAAATACATGTTGGTCTTACCTGATTGATGGTGCAGATTATGAGAAAATAAATCTTGAGACTCCTCTCTGCTGGAGGAAGCCAAGCCTCAATGTTGTTGACTTCAGTATGGGATGAAAATTCTCTGTGTTCTGGTCGGCTTCCCTGGACTTCTTTCCTTCTTCTTCGATCCTCCTACTGCCTTTGGTGACAGTCCACACCAGTTATAAGCTTCTCTCCTTAAATAAAACTTCTGTTATATTCCCCCCTCAGACTGTGGTTTACCTGTTGAACTGTTTCTGCCCTTTTGGTCTTGGTCTCTATATCCCTGTATGAAGCAAATTGATGCTAAGGAGGTAGTAGGTATTTTATCTAAGGGAGTTGATGCCTAGTACACTAAGCAAAGGGTGGGGATTTGGGTACTCTGACAAGCTGCCTAGAAGAGAGTTCTAGAGTAGTAGGGCTTCTTGATGCTCCTGAAATCTTATATGTATTGGCTGAGTGAGCCAAATGTGTGGTTCTGGCCATATTTAAATACCCTTAGTGTAGTAAGAATGTTTTTTTAAATGCATAGTTTTCTGTTACCCCACTTTAGAGATTTTTCATTAAATATTACAGCTGGAAAAGAACAACACTGGTCTCTGGAAAGATCACGAATTGATGTATGTATGTATGAATTGTTGCTGTCTCAGGGTGAGAGAAGGAAAGAACAAAAAAAAAGCAACTTCCTGAAGTTGTGCTTCTCACTAGCAAGAGAAGCTTGGCCCAATGATGTGCTAGGATGAACAAGACTGGCTATGTGTTTGCATTCTCAGATTAAATGTTTGTTTAGCTGGTGTTCTTTTGGGGCTGAATACCTAAAGCTGTTTTTACCTAAAGTGCCTGACTTTTGAGTAGTGGTTATGACTATTTATTGAAACATTCTAGGAATCAACCTAGCTTTGATAAAAGGACGGAATAAACAAGAGGGTTATTAGAAAAATTTAAAAAGGAAAGATACTTCTTGACAACCACCCCCCCCCCGCCCCCCCCCCGCCCTGCTACCCCAAAGAGAAATCAAGACTTTGTTCTTTTATCAAGACTTCTCTCAGCTAGCTGGCCAGGTTCTCTTTATGTGGCATCAGGCCTGGAGTTAGTGTGAGTCAACAAATGGACAACAGCAAATGTCCAGCCACCTTATTGGTGTCAGGCCTAGCAAATTGGCAAATTATATGAATACACCAAATGCGTAAACAAGTTTGCATGAGCCAAGTATTCCAAATGAGGACAGCAGCTGCTGGTTCTGTCCTTAAGAATAGAAATGCCCCTCCTGATCTTCTAATCTGTTTTTGCCCTAGGTTGGGAAATGTCAGCTGTAAGATTTATAGATTTAGGGCTCTGGTATAACAAGTTCCCTCTTTGAACTTTTCAGCTTCAAGAGCTGCTAGCTGCTTGTTATCCAACCGGACAGAGCTAGAGAGACATAGTTATGCTTCCTTGTATAATTCTTGAGCCTTTCACAGCATCAGTGGTGGGCTTAAAAAAAAAAAAAAAAGTGTTTTTTTTTTTTTTTTTTTTTTAATTTGTACAAAAATACCCACCAGTAAACCATGATAACTTTCAGCAAAGTTTCCCTTCAGCTCATAAACTCTATTCATACTGGGACCTGGAGTGCAAAACTCTTAGATGCATACTTGTTTTGCAGTCTGAACATAATTGTACCTTAGCGTGATCCTCAGATAATAGAAAACTCTGCTGCCTCCTCTGTTCCTCCTTAATACCCATCCTTTGAGTCTGTGCTTTCCCTCCTCACCCTCTTCCTCAACCTTTAAGATGTTGTTAGAAAGTTGGTTCTGTTCCTTGGAAGATTGTTAGTGCCTCATTGAAATCGAGTATCTATGGTTCATTATTGAGTGCCAAACTTGATGGCAGGGAGCATTTCCTGGCAAATCAATAAAACCAGCTTTATGCCTGGCTATCCATAATCAAGTGGCAGGTAGAGGGGACTTCTGAACTAGCTGGTCTTCTGCTTTGATCACGACAAATTTGTAAACCACTTGGTCTATGAATCTTTTTTGTGATGCTCTAGTGTCAGGAGAATATTTCCATGGATATTTTATTTATATAGAGAAACAAAACCTAAATCTCAAACCACCATTTATAAAACCCACAAACTGCCGGGCTGTCATTTTGGCTGTAGACTCTGAGCAATCCTCTGGTTGTGTTCTGTGTGGTGGTGAATGTGTGTCTGATGGGGGTGCATTTTAAAGGGAAGATAGATTTAAGGATATAATTTAATCTTTTCTTTTTTTTTTAAGATTTTATTTATTCATGATAGACAGAGAGAGAGAGAGGCAGAGACACAGGCAGAGGGAGAATCAGGCCCCATGCCGAGAGCCCGATGCAGGACTCAAGCCTGGGACCCCAGGATCGCACCCTGGGCTGAAGGCAGGTGCCAAACCCCTGAGCCACCCAGGGATCTCAATTTAGTCATGTTTTGCCTAGCATGCTCCTTGATCTGCATACCTCTTCATATATTTTACAATTTTAATAATACTTAGGTATCTGTTAGCCTACTTGAGGCAGGCCTAACAATTTTGGGACTGTTGAAAACATACATAACCATTCCATATATGTCTGGTTTTGACATTAGCCATTCTTGGTTAAATTTAGTACTACTTTGTGGACTGTATATGAAAACGTGTATATTTAACAAATAAGCCTACTAAATGCCATTAAATGAGTTGTCCTTCTTTTGGCTTATGCCCTGCCCCAATTTTAAGTTTTCATATCGAAATCTAGCCTTTAACTACTACTTTAAAATCTCTGCCTTTTAATTTTGGATACCAAATAAGGCAGAGTTATTCAGGTGGCCAAGTAGACTTTTTCTGACCTTGAATGTGGTTTACTGGTATTACATTAAAAAAAAAAAAAGAAAAGAAAGAAAGAAAGAAAAGTCAGTATTTGCTGTTTTAGGATAGCATAAGCCTGTGAGATTTTTCCAAAGATCATTTTTAAAGTCTGACGTGCAGCTGCCTGACATCTACATTTTTAGCCAAAAGGCGTCTTCCTTACATTCGGATTTAAGTGACCCTGGAATGCAGTACTGGGAGAGTTTGCTGTGGGTTAATCTTTGGACATTTCATATCTGACAGGCACCAGCATCTGTGGTTTATACTGCATTGTTCTTTAGGTCTCGAAATAACATTCTCCTAAACCTGATGATAGTCAGAGGAATGTTTACTAAGATTGGTTTTCTTCCATTTGCATGGCTTTAAAGCTGGAGGTAAAACATAACACAACTGTGATTTAAAAAAAAAAAAGTGTCATTCAAAAACTAATTTATGCCACTAGTAAGTTTGAAATAATCCCCACGAACTCATGTTTTGTGCTGGAACGTTCATCAAGATGTACTCTTTTGTTAAGTAACATATTGTGTCCATGTACTTTACTATGGATGCCAGATCTGTTAACACAGGCTTATTGGAGAAAGTGTATTTCTGTTTGCATATACATTCAGACACAGGCATTATTATTAGTGTTTTCCAGCAGCACAACCAAAAAGTCAAAGGAGATACTTTCGTTTTAATATAATGTTAATGGAGTGTGGATAAGAGAGTCCTTTGTTGAAAGTTGAGCTGACCACAATTCATTTAAATTGAGTCAAAGAGCTTTTGGCCCTACAATGTAGGGCATATAATCTTATTAGAAAGCTCTTTAAAATCAATAAAAAATAAAACAACCTTAAAAGTGTGGTAGCACTGAATTCATTCTTTAAGAAACAAAATCTATTTTCAATTTCAGTACTGTTTTTTTTTTCTTCCAAGTGTACCATGGTGTTCTTATTTAAAAAAATGCTTTTATCCCATATATTTACTCCTGTGAAAAATATGTGTCATTCTTTGTCCTTAGGAAAATTCCTGTTCTCAGCCATTTCAGAGCTAATCCTTGAGGCGGCCATTTTGCTGAAAAGCAGTTAAAGAAGCCGTCTGTCAGCTTGGTCTGGTTCTTGCTGAGAGAGTGTCTACATGCATTTCTGAGCGCCCAATGTGAGCTTTAGTTCCAGATTTTTGAATGAAATAAAGTTAAGGTCAGGGAGTCAAATATAAAAAAATATCTTGCAGACAGAGCCCTCATTAGCATCTACTCATCAATCTCAAATCTAGGAGCTGGGAGACCATTGTACTGTTATCATACTGATACTGAGCTGATAGGAAATTTGATGTAACAGGCTGGCAGTTGTGAAGGGCAGCTGATAATAATGGTGCAAACTCAACAAAAAAGTTTAGTAAAATCTGCAGGAGGTGTTTTCTATCATTTGGCCTTGTTCTGTTGGCTGCTGGCTTTTGCTTGGCAAGAGGGAGGCATTGTTCTTATTCTCCAGCTAGAGAGATTTTAATGTGCTTAAAAGTATTGACTGTGCACTTCTGTTACTGCCTCTCCCCAACAAGACAAATAAATAAAAGTGATGCACTGGTGTATTGAATAGGAAAACCCACCCAAATTTAAAAAATTCACATAAACCTGGAAAGTTGCCTTTTTTTTTTAATTCAAAGTAAAAGAATCCTCTGACTATTGAAAACATGTCTTCTTTCTGTTCAAGGTCTAGTCAATAAATGGGCGCATAATCTTGGAAAATGGGTTAACATCAAATATTTTTCTTGAGAATTGATAGTATATTGTGATTCTTAACCACTTCTATGTAAAACTAAGAGTTGTTTTATATAATTAGGTAGCATCTTAAAACTTAGCATTCATTGGTCATGTTTCTGCCCTGACAAATTTATGAGAGGAAAGTCATGCTAACAACCAGGCCAATTCCACTAATTAAAGTCATGCCCAAGTGGGTTAACATGATATAGATGTTTGCTTTTAATGGAGCTTAGAAAGGGTACTGAGTCCTGAAATGTTCTGTTTGGAAAGCTTTGCTCTATAAAATTTGCCTTTAACACGGCTGATGACTCTTAATTAGGATGATATACTTGCTGGTGTGATGTCTTGTTTGAGAAGAAACACCACCAGTTTGCTTAAGTAATCTTATTTTTAATGTATTAAGATACCTTTCTTGGGGCATGGCATTTCCAAGTACCTGTCTTCTCCGCTGTGTTTTAGGTGTGAATCATGGTGCTACAGTGAAAGACAGATTTATTGCTTTGAGGGGTCTTCATGTGTATGATTAAGGAATAGAAGTGCAGGACTCCAAGATTTACCTCCTTCCTGTTCCATTGGGGATAGTTGAGGAGAGTGAGTAATGGGATAGTTTATAACACTGCAGGCCCTTTATCAAGAGACCTCTAGTCAAAACAAGAAGATAAAACTCAGAGGATTTCAAATGGGAGAATACAATTTTCGATACTCTCTGGGACATACCCATTCAGGCTGAGCAGTAGAGTCCTCTGAATTTTCCCATCTTACTCTTTTAAAATTTCCATTAAAAAAGGTGAGCGTATCAACACTGGTTAAATTATGTAGGTGTGCTTAAATTTTGTATATCTTCGCCCTGTACTTTTTATTTCTTGACATTCTTTAGGTTGTTGGGACATCAGAGAAACGCAGTAGCCTAATTATAGAACACAGATGATTTTTTTGTGAGTTCTTATTATTGAATGTTAGTAGTGTAATGATAAATTTAGCAGTGTTATCTATTTTTGAGCTTACCAAAAATTAGCCTGTTTCTCTGAGTCTTTCATTTTTATTTATATGTACTTCATTCCAGTTTTGAAGTGCTGAAATAGGGGGTTGGGGTTATAGAGTTTTCCCCAACTGTGTGTGCGTGTGTGTGTGCATGTGACAGAAAGAGAGAGAGAGAGAGAGAGAGAGAAAGAAAGAAGAAAAAATATGTATTTAGGGCAAAAGGGTTTATTTGGCCTTGGAGAGGGCTTTATCCAGGATTTTTTTTTTTAAACAAGCAAATTCAGAAGTAGAATAGGGCATCTGCTAATGTTCAAATGGTTTGTTTCATCACCAGTGTATAGATACAGGCTGCTGCTGCTTCTGCTGCTGCTGCTGCTTCTTCTTCTTCTTCTTCTTCTTCTTCTTCTTCTTCTTCTTCTTTTTCAGATACAGGCTTCTATGCTTTGTTTATTCTCATGTTCTTTACAAATGGCAGATACCACCTTTAGAGCAAAAATCACCCTCAAATTAAGGTATAGCCTCACTCTGGAGGAGTTGCTTACTTTTGAGAGCTTTCAGGTACTATCTAATGTGATGGGATCTTTTGACTTGTTGGTGACATTAAATCCTAAAAAGTGACTACTACAAGTGATATTTTTATGTTAAAAATACTGATTTTACCTTTGACTTTGGAATGTGTTAGTAGTTGGCAGTAGAGTTCTTATGTTAAAGATTAAGGTAAAATGGGAACATTTCCAAGCTCTTCGTTTTCTCCTCTCTGCCTGAGGTGACTAACACATTCCCATAAATAACTGGTACCCTTTTGAACCGACCTTCAGGTTCATGTGATATAATATTGATGGCCTTGACATTCCATGGTATATGCACAGTTCTGGAGACAGAGCGTGTCTAGATTCCTAAAAGCAAGTGGAACAGGTGGGTAGACACCAATCCCCATAATTCAGGGGGACCTTAGTAGGAATGCTGTTTCTGGGCTTTGGGCAGGAAGAATGTCTCATAAGCAAAGTCCTCCCACCCCTTTAAAAGTAGAGACTTGAGTACTACTACTGGGGTGATCTTGAACGGTAGCTAAATTCTCTGGAGCTGGCGTTCTCAGCTTCACATTCTGGTTCTACCACTTACTAGCCATGTCACCTTAGGCCAATTATTTTACTTCTCTCTGCCTTCATTTCCTCACCTATAAAATGGGGATAATAATGTATTAAAATTTAATGACAAGATACCCAGTTGGGATTTAGCACTTTAGCAAAGATGTCTTCAACATTGGTCATTAATGTGCTGCCCAAGTATCCTGTGCCTCTGGAGATTAAACTACAAAGCTGAGAAGTTCCAGTTAAAAAAAAGGATCTCTCAAAAAAAAAAAAAAAAAAAAGGATCTCTCTTTGGAGGTTTACCCTCCTGGAGTATATATTTCATTCCTGAAAACCATTTTATTGATTTAGAAAACATGAGGATATAGCACTGACTTTGCAAAAAAAAAAAATAGTTTAACAAGTTTTATGTTGCTACTGGTTTTAAAGTGATATTTCTGGTTTTGTGCAATGCGTGTATTAGAAATGGGAATATTAGAAAACTTAGTTCATTGTATTGTCAAGCATTATTGGTAGCCTTAATTTATATATCCATTGTGCTGCAATTTTATTTGCAAACTAACCCCTGCAGGGATCATTATAGCACTTGAGGGGATGAAATTACTGCACTCTGTTGTGGGTACTTTTTTCACTAAGAAGTATGGGCACCCCGAGATGGTACTTACCCATCTGTCCGTTGAAGCATTTGTATGTATATTACCTGAGCACTTAGGCGTGCCACCAAGAGAGGGGATTTAAAATGGAGAAGAAAGAAGAAAAATCAAAAATAAAAACATGTGATGAGAATAACAGAAGCCTCTCGCAAAGAATACCTAGACTGCTCTTAAAAGCAGATTTAATAGCTAGTAGCAAAACCATTCACTATTGTCTTTAAGAAACAAAGCCCAATCTACAAAGTTGAAACTGAAGTGCAGATCTGGAAAATTTCCAGGGAAGTCAAGCCATGCAGGCTTCTAGATCTCAAATTCAAGGGGGAAAAAAAATCCAATTTACAAAGTAACTTCTTCCATTGATTGTGTGCTGTCAGTGTTTGGGTAGATCCTGAACATTAACTGATTAAATTCTTCAATGTATGTGGTCATACATATGGCTTCCTCTGTTTGGAGCTTCTAAATGTGTGTTATTGACACATGGGACATTCGTTAAATGAAGAAGAGGGAACAGAGTGGAACATTTTGGCCCTAGCTTGATCTTTCCTAAAAAGAAAGAGTAGAGAGCTATTCAGTTCCATTGAAATATTATTTCTTGATTGCCTATGCTTTATATCACCTAATAAATGGCTGTATGTCTTAAAAACACCTAAAATTACTTTAAAATCAGTGGTGAAACAACTCGCTAAGCCATTTTTGTAAAGTCAGTGCTATATTCTAATTTTTAAAAAATATGTATAAAAACACACTCCATCTGCCTAATTTTCCCTTTCTAGTACATCAGATATAAAAATAGTCTGCCTTGGTAGAGAGGAAAGATTTCAGGTGTACCACTGGGCTCCTTGACAGCTCTTCTGCATTGCGCTGTGGGCCCTCACACTTTTGAATTCCACTTAGGGGCTAAGATGAAGTGTTTCTTTTGTTTTCTTTTTTTCCCTACTATATTCAGTTGTCTTAATTTGTTCCCTAGGTGGCCCCCACTCCTACGGACACAGCTCTTTCACCTATACGGTAAGACTGGGATCTGGTTTCCCGTGATTCTTGGTGTCTGTGCATGGTGGAACACCTTGTGGGCTCATAACTTGGGAGGATTTTGGTGGTGATAGGGCTGCAGAGGTAGAGGTGAGGAAACTGGCCTGAGATCATTCAACCAGCCAAGAATCAGGACAATGTCTACAATGAGTGTGATCTTGGCTTTCCCACTGGGACATGCTGAGGAAGGGATGTGCCAGGATGCTGGACTCTGTCACAGTTAATGGACTGCAGTCTACTGACCAAGGAGTGATAGAAGAAGGGTATAAAGGTAGAAGAAGAGGGAAATGGGTTTTGCCTGAGGTTGCCCTGAAGGGGGATACCCTTTAGTGAGGAGGCTACGAATATTCATTCTCTGATATAGGGGGAAAAGAGATTAAAAGCACAATGAAGATCAGATTTAAAAAAAAATATTTTATTTATTTTATTTTTATTTTATTTTATTTTATTTTTTTTAAATCTTTTTTTTTTTTTTTTTTTTTTTTTTATTTATGATAGTCACAGAGAGAGAGAGGCGCAGAGACACAGGCAGAGGGAGAAGCAGGCTCCATGCACCGAGAGCCCGACGTGGGATTCGATCCCGGGTCTCCAGGATCGCGCCCTGGGCCAAAGGCAGGCGCCAAACCGCTGCGCCACCCAGGGATCCCTATTTTATTTATTTTAAAGTGAGGGAGAGCAGGAGCAGAAGGAGGGTCAGAGGGAGAGGGAGAAGCAGGCTTCCCACTGAGCAGGGAGCCTGATGTGGGGCTTGATCCCAGGACCCTGGGATCGTGGCCTGAGCTGAAGGCAGACACCTAACTGACTGAGCCACCCAGCTGTCCCAAGATCAGATATTTTTAATAGTTGTTTACCTCCTATTGAAACGGGAACAAGGAATATTGATTCATCAAGTAATTTAGGGTAATGGAGTCTGGACAGTTTGTGGTTCTACCTTCTCACCTCCTCTGGTCCCTGCTCTCTTTTGTTTTGCCAAAAGAGAAAGCAAGTAAACACCTTCCATATCTGATAAATGCAGAGATCTCAAGTGAAGTGTCTGGCTCCCATCCTGGGGTGAGGTCACACAGTCTGACAGCAGCTGGGTTTGTGTCAACATGTCAACCGAAGTGCAAGGCATGTGGCCATGATTCTTTTTTAGCCCTCAGTCAGGTCAGCAGGAGGGGGCTCTTTGGTCAGGTGTAGTCTATATTATCGTTCAGGAGTCTCGCCCATCCATGGATACTTCTAAATGCATGCGTGAAAGCAGACTTTAAGGTGTAACCAGTGGTATGGCTTTGGCCTGCTCCATGCTTACTCATAGTCTTAAATTCAGTCTTGTCTTGGCAAGTCTAGAGGTCTGGTGTTTTGGTTTCTAGGAGTCTATTTTTGTCATTGTTGGAGGAAACTGTGGGAAAGACCTGGTTCAATGGGAAGAGTTAGTTGAATTGGACAAGAAATATTGAAAGGACAGGTAACCTGGTGGCACCTTATACAATCAAAGCAATAACTATTTTAAGTATACATATCTGAGAATAAATACTTATGATAACAAACAATGGTTAATGAGTGCTTCCTATGTGCCATGAACTATTCTAAGTACTTTACAAATCTCAAAACCTGAATTGTGGACTTTATGCATCTTTCATGTTTGTCTAAAGGAGCTTGTTAACCAATGGAGGATTGTTTATGTAAACCAAGCTTCAAAATGTGTTAGAAGGGAGGAGGAGTTCAAGGAGGGCATGCTGACAATCATTTGGGTTATTCTACAATTCAACACCTCCTAGAATCAGGCTAGAAACCTAAGGATATTTGATGATGTTAAAGTGAAACCAGGGGCACCTGAGTGGCTCAGTCAGTTAAGTGTCTGCCTTTGGTCCAGATCATAATCTCAGGATGCTGGGATCAAGCCCCTCGTCAGGCTCCCTGCTCAGCAGGGACTCTGCTTCTCCCTCTGACCCTCCTCTGCTCATGCTTGCTCTGTCCCTCTCTCTCTTTCCCCTTCCCTCTCCTTCTCTCACTCTCTCTCAATCTCTCAAATACATAAAAAAATCTTTAAAAAGACCAAATTAAAAAAAAAAAAGGTGAAACCAAAAACTGAAGGGAACTGATTGACCAATATCTGTGTGCCACATTGATATGTAAAGTGACACCACTCACTCCATCATGGATTGGGGTTGGCAGCAATAAGAGTAGGTGGTGTGGATAATAGGTGGATATGATATTGTTGGTGTCTCAGCAGCTAAATTAGTACATTGGGCATGGCACCTTTGACATTGGCTCTTTCCTTTGATTTTCTTTTTATTTTATTTTTTTATTTTGAGAGAGAGAGAGAGGGAGACAGAGAATGTGCTAGTCAGGAGTGGAAGAGGGAGAGGATTGCAAGCTGACTCCATGATGAACATGAAGCTGGACATAGGGCTTGATCTCATGACCCTGAGATCATGACCTGAGTTGAAATCAAGAGTTGGATACTTACACGACTGGGCCACTGAGGCACCCTGACACTGGTTCTTATTGGTAGATAGACCTCCATGAGACTGAAGTGGAGGAAAGTGGCAGGCACTATGTGATGGACGAGAAGATAGTGTTCATGAGCTTATCAGTCATCTCCTGGGGAGTCCACAACACTTGCATCGTGAGGATGCACAGGATGGGAGGAAAGAGCATAGGGAATTAGAGAGAAAGGAAGTTCTTAGCAATAATTCTGCACTTGGTTTGCGGTGTGCTTTGTGGACACGAAGCCCATAAAGTCCCATCTAGCAGGTGTTTCTTCTGGAACATCACTGTGCCTCAGTTCTACTGGAATATGGTCATAGTAATAAAATTTACCTTTTTGGGTTTGTCTGAAATAATTAATATAAGGAAGGTGCTGGCAGTGGTACCTGTAGGCCATTATCTCTGTGCTAGCTCTAATGATGAAGAATAAACCGGTCAGTCCTTTTAAACAATAGGAGACAAAAACCACCACTCTAGAATCCAAGGGAGGTTCCCCCCAGCCCTCCTCCAGGAAACTTATCTTACTGAGCAGTTAATTACTTTGACAGTTGTGTATACCTTAGCTCTGGATATCCAATGCCTATCTACCCATACCTATCCAGCCCCAGATTACATTTTACTAACTCTTCTCATGTATCCTGGCTCTCTGGAGCCATGCCAGACAACCCAGGTGACTTGGGTTTGTTTCTTGAATGTCTTGGTACATTAGCATAAGACATTTCCACCGGTCTAAAGTTCCTTCCCCCTTCCCCTAATTTGCCTGTTGGAATGGACCTTCTCTCTGCAAACCCTCCTTCCTGCCCCAGCCCTCTTCTGCCTCCACTGCTTTGCTCCTGTGTTTCTGAGGTGCCTGTTTGAAACCTGTTTCATGTGCACATTCCTCCATCAGATGGAAAGCTTCCTGGAAGATTGATGTAAACGTTTGTATTTCAGACTCTGTGCAGTTGAGCTTAGTGAGTGAACAAATGATTTTTTTTTTTTTTTTTCCCAGCACCACCATGAGCTCTTTGAGGCTGTGTGGGTCAATTTTTTTTTTTTTTTTTGAGCCAGCTTCCTTGTCTGTAAAATAGTTTATTTCTAAACACCCAGACACCCAGAAGAGCGGATAGCATACAATAAGTGTTCACTAAGTGCTGGATTATTAAGAATAGAACTTTGAGATACATGTTTTCAGTGCAGAGTTTGTTTTGCTTATATGAAGGTAACTGCAAGGGCTACTTTATATGTTTTATTCTTCCTGAATGCCTAATCTTCTTTATTTATGAGGACTCTTCCTCCACCACTCTCAGACAGACTTCCCTGGGGCCATTTACCTCCCACTAAAAAGCAAATGAAGGTAATCTCTGGTTTGAAATTGATTCCTATCTAGCCTAGAGAGAACATGCTAATCACCTTTGCTAAGTGCTTTTTGACCAAAGGTGTAAGAGCCTAATCTGATTGGGGGCGTGTAGTGTGTGATTTCTGTTTAAAATTTGTGATTGTGAAATTTGCATTTTGAAAGGTAATGGGTAATGGGATCTCAAATCTAATGATATGCTACTTGCAGTGGACAGAGCGTACATTTTTGGCCTTTTGGTTGAAAGAAGTACAGCAAGGCCTAGATTTCTGTGACATAGTATTTAATTCTGTTACATTCAATTTCATTTCTATAAAAATAGTACAAGTCTCGCCCCCCTCCCCCATATCGGTGGTGTGTTTTTGTGGATGTTTAAAGCCATTTATTTTCCAAAAGCACAGACTGTTTTAAAGAACGGTACTTAAGGCTGTCAGCCTGCCTCAGTTTCTTTGTCAATGAGTATAACCCTGGCCACCTGCATACCTCCCTGGAGTGTTTGGCTGAATGGCTCGGAGCTTGTAAAGTGCTTTGAATTTCTTGGATGAAAGGATCTCTAAGTACAGGTCTTATGAAGGTATTATATGTAGGCTTTCTAAACTGCCGTACAGCCTGTTTTGCAAGAACACTAATGCACTTCTGGGTTTAGAGTTATAAAAAGATGTATGTTCAGAAGCCTCAGGCTGCATCTTGTGAGGTTCCTGAGGCATGTGTCACTGCTTGCTTACCTGTAGCATAAATTCTGTCTACACTACAGGTAGCTACAAGCATGCACAGGTAGAGCAAACATTTGGACTTAAAGTTGCCTGCGTTTGGCTCCTGTGGTATTGATGAGAAAGCGCAGGATGCCGGAGGGTGGCCTCTGGGTTCCCAGACCGGTGGCCTCAACTCTTCAGGGTGATGGAATCACGACATGAGAGGCCACACCCAGGTGTTTGGAAGCAGTGGAGTGGAGGGGAGAGAAGGTTTGCTCTGAGAAGTGACAGTGAGGGTGTAGAGGGTTGGATTTGAGGTCTGGTTCTCCTGGTGACTGGCTCTGGACCCTTACGACGGCCGCCTGCCCTGAGCCCGTTTCCCTAACACTGCCCTGCTTTCTTTGTGGTGCCCAGGACAAGAATGTGAATGCAGGTCCACATTCTGTATAGGTAAGTATTTGGAAGTTATAAATCAAACTAAAAAACTGTCATTATGTTCAGCACTTGTCCTACTCTGAAAAATATACCTTCATGATAACCTTGAAGGCCAGGTTTAAATTTTGAGTTTCCAAATTCTTTTTTTTTTTTTTTTTCTTTTTAAGGTTTTGTTTATTTGTTTGACAGAGAGAGAGATTGAGAGAGAACATAAGCAGGGGGAGCAGGAGCAGGAGAGGGAGAAACAGGTTCCTTGTTGAGCCAAGGAACCCCATGTGGGACTCAATCCCAGGACCCTGGGATCATGACCTGAGCTGAAGGCAGATGCTTAACCGACTGAGCTACCCAGGTGCCCCTAGTGTTCAAATTCTTGAGCTATCTTCCCCTGGCCAGGTAGCATGAACAGAAGCATGGGCCTAGCATGCATGAGGCTACATGTGGATACTCTTGTCCACACCTCACCTTGTGGACCTTGGGTTTGTCTGTTGAAGGTTCGGTGAGTATCTGGGGGCAAATCCTGCACAGTCTCTATATAAATGAACTTGGGCTGTTTGAACAGGGAACATAGGGCCATAGTGCCTAGACCACGATACAGAAGGGGTTTCAGGGATCCTAGTGGGCATGTGCTTTTGGCCATGGAGTCTTGTGGCCTGGGGCTAAGGATGGCACCACCTACAGGATTAGAATGAGCATTTATTGCAAAATATGTATAATTTTGCATTTATAAAGTATTAATATCACATAAATGAAAAGACTTCTAGCAGGAAAGTTTCAGCTTCCACTTCAGCCTGGATCATGTCCATGTTACACAGTGACAAGAGTGAGACCTACCAGGTAGGATGATGCCTTATGGTTCTTGTCTCTCCAGGGTGAAGCCCAGTCTGTTTTTACTTAAATATTTATTTGTTTGATAACATATATTAAAAAATATTTATATTGGTTACTTCTTTTTTGCTTACGTATTAGCTTAGCCATGTTTGTAATATCTGTATGCAGACATGACTTCCTGTCTTTGTAGAACTGACACTTTAATAGGAAGAAACCGGAAATAAGGATAAAATATATAAAATTGTTAGGTTCCTTGAAGGTGGCTTGCTCTCCTGTCATTTATATATAAAATGTGCCCCTGCCAGGGACTAGACACTTTGCCTTCACCAGAGATACAGATGGGGGAGGAGTGGTAACCAAACAAGATGTGGTGTGGAGCACCATTAGTTGCAGGGAATACTTGTGCCCTCTGGGACTGAGGTTCAGGACTTTCCTTTTCATTCAATTCATCACTTGTCTACTCATTCTCCATTGTATGTGAGGCATTGTCCCAGGCTCTCTGAGAGGTTAAACATATAAATTGAAACTTTTTAGTCCTTTAGCATTTATGATCTCCTGGAGGTAATAGGTTAAAATTTGAGATCAGTTCTTGGTGTCTGATGAGTACTTGCATGTTAGCAGTTTTCATGTACCTGCCTGCATTCCTGTCAACAAAATAAACTCTGCCCCATGCCCTCTACTGTCTCCTTCACTGGGGTAGGGGGAAATCTTGTCTGAACCAAGCCACTCAGTGGGTGTGTATTGAAAGAATTCTTTTTACCGCCCTGGAATGCTGTCCTTGGGATTCAGCTGACTTCTCTCAATGGGGACTCATACATCAAGAGGGCTGTAGTATAATTATCTCAGCTACTGTGAAGCCACTGAAAGGCACTTGCTGAATCCGGGTGTAAATTTATTGTGAAGTTTAACAAAGGAAATGTCACCTCCTCCTTTCCTTTTTTTCCCCCGCTTATACTTGGATTGCATTTAAAAGTTTTCTGTTGGGATAAATATGCTATTTGATCTATTAAATGATCTATTCTGGTTTGGGATATGTAAATACCTTCTGAAGCACAGGAGATTCCTTGGCTGTTTTATCTCCCTTTGTGGGGATGGTCTGGTTCTTTTTTTGATAATTAAAATAAAACAGCTAGAATGAAAAGTACAAACAATTGTGGTGAGCCATAATTAGGATAATCAGGAATTTCTCACCCAGTTGATAAAGGGGTCAGCCAATCTTCACCGAGTATTTATCATAATCAACTACCCTCTGTGGCTTATCCCTACTATTATGATTCTTGTATATTTACTACAGTCTTTATGCAGATGTTGGTTAATTTTTACATATGAGATATAAGGGGTGAACTTTTTCTGTTAAAGAAATTCAGGAGGTGGTTGTAGAAAACTGAGTAGAAAGAATGTTAAACCCGATTTTATGATTTTTCTTATAAAAAAGTAATTGTGATTTTAAAGAATCTAAAAGCAGTACATTTTGGGGTTCATATTTTATCTTTCAGGGGAGAATCCATTTGCATATAATCTTGTTTTGAGCAACTAGAGTCCTGGCAGCAGTTCCATTTCTAACTAGTTATGGTCCTGGGCAAGTTTCTCAACAGATCTGGCTCCTCCCTATAAAAGGAATGTTCTAATTTTTTTATTTCATAGGATTCTTCTAGGTTTAAAGTTCAGTGATTGGACAAAAAGAACTTTCTGTTGAAGCTACATAATGTTTCAGAGCCCTGGTGTGTACTATAATCATTCAAGAGGCTTTTTTTTTTTTCTTTTTTTTTTTTTTTAGATTAATGCATGTGGGCCTTGTCTATCAAGATTCTGATTTAGTCAGGGTAAAGTGGAGTCTTAGGACACAGATTTTTTATAAAGGTTCTCCATAGATTCTTCTGATGCACAGCAAGAATCGAGAACAATCAGTTTGCTCTCAGTTCTTCTAAAAAGGGAAGTGTAGTATGAGTCCTTGAGAATTTAAGAAAACTGTGGAATTTTTCCTGAGAAAACTATATGTACACAAATTTTGAATGTGTAATTTAAGGCCGTTCTTGTACCCTGTATTTAACAAATCTTAAAAGTCCCTGATCTAGAAGCTGCATCTAGGACTCTGTTTTTATAAACTACTGCAATCAAATGCATAATGTCAAATATAATGGAATCACAATGACCACTGTTATGTCTGTTGGAAATGCCACTGAGATTCAGAGACACAGGAATTGGTGTTGAAACTAGGAAATAGTGTGAATAGGAGACTTTTAAAACATTTTTTTGCCTTGGCCTTATTTACTGAGATCTGACCTTTCTGATAGGTTTCATGACTCCTTTGGAATGCAAAGTTGGGGATAACTAATATTTGCCACTAGGCAGTATTTATTTAGTGATGTGAGAACCTAGGGCCATGCGTCGACTGCATGTGTGATTATTAACAGGACCCAGGAAAATGCTACCAGAAATAATGGCACCTTTGTTATCACAGTGATGTTTTTTTCTTTTCTTTGCCAATGACACTGAAGAAAAAGTGATATTTGTTATCAAATTGGGCAGGGAATTTACAAATGATAACGAGTGAGAGGGACTGCATTCTTGTTAGTATCTCACTCTTGTAGTCCTAACTAGCTGTCTCCTATGGAAAGATAAAAACACTTGACCAGGGCCATAAATCTGCTCTGTCCCTATCACTAGGGCGTTAGGATGTATACACAGCCTTGACCTCCTCCTACTCTGCTTTTATTGAAATGATGCTTATACTTACTATGTGGTGATAGTTTTAGGAGAGCAGAAGAGACACTTCAGCAGAATTTTCCTAAAGAAAGTAGAGAAGTGGCGTTTTGGAGGGCAGACATATCCTTGTGGTGGTGGTGCCGGCTGCCCTCCTTACCTTACCTGAGAACTTTGTGGGTAGAAGTGGATCGTGAGATGCATCGGCTAAGAGTAAGCATTAAACAAAACCCAAACCCAGCTCTCCAGGGTTCTCTTATCTGATTTCTACTTTTTCCTGTCAATTTCTCTTGCCTTGATTGCTGCCCATATTTTAGGCAGGGGCACATCAGTTTTCATCTGGTAGCATCGGGGTCAGTGATGACGGACACGGAATGGTTGAGGAAAATCAAACTTCTTTATTTTGACAGTGCTCAAGTGAGGTTTTATGGCCCCCTCTGAACTACACAACACTTTGTAGACTGGATATCTCCAGTATATTCTGTGCCTAGCATTTGAAAGGCCAGAATTTGATACCCAAATTACTGTATCACTATCCAGAGTGGAAAGTGTTATTTGGGTAGATTATGAGCAAGTGTGTGGATTGGTTTTGGGGGCACAGTGGATTGGGTTCTGCTGGTCTCCAGGCCTAAGCCTCGTGTTGCACTGTAGTTGACCTGAACTTAGCAGCTGATATGACATCATCTTGAGTATTGCTGGCACATTTTTCTTAGTAGATCTGTATTAAATTATTTTTACTTTTCAAAACATGAAGAATTTTGGCTTGCTTTGCATACCCTATAGGTATGTCTGGCTGTTTCTGATGAGTGAGGTATTGTCCGCCTGTTTATTTCCTTCCAAGGAAGTATCTGTTAACACAATATGCATTTCAATCATCTTTATTACAGAGCAGTCTGAAAAATCTTGAGGGCAAGTCAGGAAAGCCCCCAAAGCAACTTCTGAAAGACAGGCCTAACAAGATACCAGCAGTTCATATTTCTTTATTTCTGGAGATGTGGCTGGTGATAATGAGAGACCTCACAGAATATTAAGATATTTTATTTAGAACATTATGTTAGGAGATGGGAGCAAAAAGTCTCCAGGTGTTTTTCGTCTCTCAGTACATCTGTCTCTGTCAGGGCAATAGTACAGCACAGGATCACTTTGCTGAATGCATAAATGAAGTTTGCAAAGCTCAGGTCAACTTGGGGTATTTGACCCTTCAAGACTCTTGGTTTTTTCACATTTCCTGGTTTGGGGATCTTTCTACAATATTTTGCTATCAAAGATTTCTGATAAGAATGCTATTTTCAATTTCAGATGCTTTAGTAGCATTGGCTTTCCTGGATTTCTGGAAGAGGGATTGAATACCAGAGTCTTTGCTAGGTCCCTCTCTTACTTTATATTAGTTCTTGAGTGCCTAAAATTTGGAGGAATTTTCCTGTACTCTCGGCCTCCATCTCAGTTCTCCTGCCAGGAGCATTGTACACTTAGAGATAGGTGAGGTGGACTTAGATGCCCAAAACCAATTATTAATGGGGCAACCCACATTTTGCTTGGACTTTGTAATTCCTTTCACCCATTCTAGTTCTGACTCCTTCACTGTTTCCTCACAGATATCTAAAGCAATATGATTCCTCCTCACCATATTTATATCTGAAGTAATTAATCATATTTTATCCTATACCAACTGCTCCAAGAGGGGTTTGTAGTTTGTAGTGTATGTTTGACATATAGATATACTCCCCCCCCCCCCAAAAAAAAAAAAAAAACAAAACAGGAGGGACAAGGCTGTGGTAAGGAATAGAGGGGAGAAGTGTTCTATGTAAGTGAGGCTACTAATGCTTTGGGGTTTTGATGAGAACTTAGGTAGAACAGGGCCTGCTGACTCTGTGTTCTATTTAATCACCCATTGTAACTCTACCCAGGCTGGAGTAGGTAGGAGATAGGAGTTACTAATTGGCCTTCTAGAAGTGGAGTTCACTGTGGTTTTGTTGTTGTTGTTATTTATTTTTAAAAAGATTTTATTTATTTATTTAAGAGAGAGAAAGCAGGCATAGAGGGCGAGGCTGAAGCAGACTCCCCTCCTAAGCAGAGAGCCCCATGGTCTGGGATCATGACCTCAGCTGAAAGCAGATACTTAGCCGATTGAGCCACCCAGGCTCCCCTAGAAGTGGAGTTCACTGTTGATGGAAGAACAGTGCATAGTTATTTTTTTTTATGATTGTTTTGGAACATGGCTTACAAACTTTGAAACAAAGGGAACTGTGTAGTGAAACTTCCAATCGGTTTTCAATTACATTTATTACAATACTATATTTTCCTTGTTTGATTTCATCTGTCCCCAGAGACTTCAGTAACTTATTAATCGCTGACTTCTTTGTCTCTAGCCCCTTGGTGGCTCTCTTAAAACCCACATTCCTGTTCTGACTGTTCTGCTATAAGGCTCCATCTAGTTATGTGGGAGATACATCACGTTAGACACCAACAGATTAGAAACAAATTCATTCTCTACACCCAATATTTTCTCCTTATATTGTTTGTCTTTAGAATGGGTCCAAGTTAGAAGCTGGGATTTATCCTTGACGACTCCTTCCTCACAGCCAATTGAGTCACTGTCTTTTCTGTTTCATCTGCTAAATATCCCTGGACTGTGTTTTCATTCACTCTCTTATCATTTCTTGCTGGCAACAGATACTGTCTCCAGAGCTGGATTCTGAAGGAAGTTTCTGATGACTTCTTTCCCTTGCTTCATATCCTCCAGGGTAGACAAGACCCTTCCCAAACTGGTTTTTCTGAATTGTCCTCCTGTCTTCTCCCTCCTCATCCTCTGTTTCAAGTGTCCTGGGTCCTACTGTTGTTGAGGAATAATGCTCTTTCCTGTTCTGTCCATGAATGGACCTGTCCTTTTCTTGGTTCCTCCTCCTTTCTCCTCTTCCTCCTGGAGACTGTGCCACTTACTCACCAGCCTAGCCCGGATGTTTTCTCTTGAAGCCTCTGTCAATATTCCTTTGTCTGTGACCCCTTTGTTACAGCAAATAGCATATTAAATTGTCATTGTTTATGTGTCTGTCTCCCTGTTGAACTGGGTGTTTCTAAAGAGCAATGACTGTGTAATGTCTGGCACCCAAAAGACAGTCAGTAAATATTTGCTGAGTGAAGGTAAGGTGAAGATGGAAGCAATGGATGTTAAACATTTTTTTTCTCTTCATGTGGATCATTGTAAAAAGGCATATTTTACATCTATTAACACATAATAATCTGTTGGCATATATTCCTTTGGCTCTTAAAATAACTATATTGTTATCTATCGGAAACGAGAGTGTAATTTTTGCAATTAGATGATACAGAAACACTGGCATCAAATACAATTAGAATATTAAAATATGCCCTAGCCAACTCCTCCTTCATTTGACATATTTGACAGATTATCTCAACCTTGACCTATGTCCTTAGGAAGCCAAACTTTATTTCCTCTAAATTAGAAAGTCTCCTAAGTATTTCAAGAGTCTAAAAGTCATTCACATTTCAGAAATGGAGATCTTTTCAAGCATGAAATGTCTAAACTTCTCAAAGCAAAAGGAAGCTGGACAGATGGGATCAGGCCAAGGCATACAGAATCCCAACATGGATTTAGTTATGTTTTATAGCACTGAATTCTTAAATGATTATTGCTGTTAATAATATATATTGCAAGATGATTAACAGAAAACTAAGGTGAAAAAGATCCTATTGATAAAGTTAATAGTCTTTTAGTGACTTATGAGCAACTGATCAGGGAGTAGTACTTATTTGGTGTGAGCTTGCAGTTTCAGAGTAGATCAAATGATTTCTTAATGCTCCACATCAATATTGGCTGTATTAGAGTGGGAGATACACAAGCCTCAATGAGGCTTACCTTGCGATTTACAAATCAAAGACTTAAATCTCTCTTGATATTAATTAATTAATTAATTAAAGTAGGCTCTATGCCCAGTATGAAGCCCAACATGGGGCTCGAACTCATGACCCTGAAATCCAGAGTCAGATGCTTAACCAACTGAGCCACTCAGGCACCCTTCTCTCCTGATTTTTTTTTTTAATTTTTTAAAAATTTATTTATGATAGGCACACAGTGAGAAAGAGAGGCACTGACACAGGCAGAGGGAGAAGCAGGCTCCATGCACCAGGAGCCCGACGTGGGATTCGATCCCGCATCTCTAGGATCACGCCCTGGGCCAAAGGCAGGCGTTAAACCGCTGCGCCACCCAGGGATCCCTTCTCTCCTGATTTTAATGCACAATGAACTTAGTTAGATTTAATTATAAATTTTTCAAATGTTAGGAGTGCCTGAGTGGCTCAGTTAGTTAAGCATTTGCCTTCGGCTCAGGTCATGATCCTGGGGTCTTGGGATTGAGTCCCTTGTTGGGTTCCCTGCTCTTCGGGGAGCCTGCTTCTCCCCTTGTCTCTGCCTCCTTCTCTCTTTCTTTCTATCTTTCTTTGTGTGTCTCATGAATAAGTAAATGAAATCTTTTTAAAAAATCTTCAAATGTTGTAAATGAAACTGAGTGTCTGTATTTGAATTTTCATTTCCAGATATTTGAAGATGTTTGTGTTACTGATTTGTAGTTTATTTGCATTACAGTCTGAGAATATACATTATATGGTTATAATCTTTTAAAATCTAGATTTTTTAATGGCCTATGTTATGGTCTATTTTTGTCAAATATTTCATTTACTCTTAATGTGTATTTTGTTGGTGTTGGATAGAGTGTCCTCTGTATGTCAAGTATAGATGCAGTTGGTTGATAAATCCAGTTCTTCGCTATCATTATTGATTTTCTGTCTATTTGTTTGACCTATATTACTGAAAGGGGTGGAGTTTGATGTCTCCAACTATATTGCAGATTTACAGTAGTGCTTCCTTACCTGTGGGTGGTGTGTTCTGAGATCCCCAGTGCAGATAGTACTGGACTCTATCTACACTGTTTTTCAGTACAGATACATACCTATGATAACGTTTAATTTACAAATTAGGCACAGTAAGAGATTAACAGTAATAACTAATATTAAAAATAGAGCAATTCTAACAATATACTGTGATAAGTTATGTGAACGTTGGCTCTCTAAAGATCTTACTATACTATACTTACCCTTATTGCGATGTGTGATGATAAAATGCCTGTGTGATGAGATGAAGTGAGGTGAACAATATAGGCATTGTGACCATAGTGTTAGGCTACTGTTGATCTTCTGACTGTACCTTAGAAGGAGGATCATTTGCTTCTAGACTGTGCTTGAACGTGGGTAACTGAAACCTCGAGAGCAAAACCATGTATGCAGTGGAGTTTACTGTATCTGTATCTACTTCTCTCTCTCTCTCTCTCTCTCTCTTTTTTTTTTTTTTTTGGTCAGGTTTGCTTTGTGTATTTTAAGCTCTGTTGTTGGGTGCATATACACATGTCTTCCTGGTGAATCGGTTCTTTTATCATTCATTATGCGGTACTCCATCTTTATCCCTAATAATTTTCTTTGTTCTAAAGACTGCTTTCTCTGATATTTATATAGTCTTTCACCCCAATTTCCTTTTTTTTAAAAAATATTTTTAATCTGGGGCACCTGGGTGGCTCAATAAGTTAAGCATTGGACTCTTGATTTTGGCTCAGGTCATGATCTCAGGGTCCTGAGATCGAGCCTTGAGTCCAACTCTGCATTCAGCAGGGAGTCTGCTTGAGGATTTTCTCTCTCCCTCTGCTCGCTCCTTACTTGTGCATGCTCATGCGTTCTCTCTCTCAATCTGTCACAAATATTTTTAATCTGCCATGATTATCAATTCACATGCAGCATAGGAGTGAACACTTGATTTAATTTCTCTTAATCATAACACTTTTACAGAGTATAATATGAGGTCCCAGTCAGGATGTGGACATCGATTCAAATCACTGATCTTACTTAGATTCCTACAGTTTTACATGTAACTTGTGTGTGTGTGGGTTTCTGTGTTTACCCCATTGTCAAGATAGAACAATTCCACTGCTACAAGGGGCCTTCCTCTTGTCCTTCCATAACCACACTTGGCTTTCCTCCGCTTCCTCCCAATCCCCAGCCATAGCAACCAGTACTCTGCTCTCCATTTCGATAACTGGAACTTCAAGAATGTTACATACATGGAATCATATAGCACATAACTTTTTGGGATTGGCTTTTTTTCACTCTGCATAATTCCCCAGAGATTCATGTAACCTTGTCCCAATAGTTCTTTTTTTATTGCTGAGTAATTTTTAAATGTTTAATATTGTGAGAAGCTAAACCTTATTTAGTGGATTTCCAAGTGGTTGTATCATTTTATATTCCCACCAGCACTGCATAAATGATCCTGTTTCTCTACATTCTTTCCAGAATTTGATGTTGTCACTTTGTTTTATCGTAACCATTCTGATAGGTTTGTAGTGATACCTCATTGTGGTTTTAATTTGGACTTCCCTGATGGTTACTGATGTTGAAGATCTTTGCATGTACTTATTTGCTATCAGCATATCTTCAGAGAAATGTTGTTCATGTTTTTTTGCCTGTATTGTTTGCTTTTAAGGGTTTTAAAAATTATTTGCATTATATATTTTTCATCCTTTAACTTTTAACCTACCTATATAAATATATTTAAAGTGAATTTATCATAGCACATAGCTGAGTCATTTAAAAAATGCAATTTGAAGGGTACCTGGGTGGCTCCTTCGCTTTAAGTGGCCGACTCTTGGTTTTGGCTCAAATCATGATCTCAAATTCCTGGGATTGAGTCCCATGTCCTCTGGCTCTGCACTCATCAGGGAGTCTGCTTGAGGATTCTTGCCCTTCTTCTGCCCTTATCTCTGCTCATGTACATGGTCCATCTCCCTCACTCTCAATGGAATAAATAGATCTTAAAAAAATTTCAATTTGATTATCTCTGACATTTTATTGCTGTGTTTAGACCATGTGTATTTAATATAAATATTGATATATTTGGATTTAGGTCCACTGGTCCATTATTTTTGTTTAACTTTACTTTTCCTTTCATTCAGTTTTAATATTCCATGTTAATTGTGATTTTGATATCTCTTTGTATAGTTTTATTCCAGCAGTAGCTTCATGGATTACAAAATACATACTTAATTTTTTAACATATAATTTATATCTTACCACTGTATTTGGGCTGTAGAACTCTTCCGGTAGGTCCCTTTCGAGTTCCTTCTTGATGTTCTTGTCTCATATAATATCGACATGTATTGAAAATCCCATCAGGCACTTTTTGCTTTCAACCATCAAGCACATTTTAAAGAGCTCAAGAGGAGAGTAGTCTATTTTATTTATCCAGATATTTACCATTTCTTTTCTTTTTTCTTGTTGTTTATGTTTCCTTCTAGTATCATTTTCTTTGTTTCCGAATTTCTTTTGGTAATTCTTTTAGAGCAGGTCTGCTATCTGCTTCTCTTCATCTGAGAATGTCTTTATTTTGCTGTCATTGCAGATGTTTTTACTGGATATAAAACCTGAGATTACAGTTTGTTAAAGATTTTATGCTACTTCCTTCTTTCTAGCCTCAATGGTTTCTACAAGATATCCACAATCATTCTAATCGTCATTTCCCTATATGTAACATGTCATTTTACTTTGGCTACTTTGAAATTATTTCTTTGTTGTTTTTAATTGTGGTCAAATACACATAACATAAAATTTACTATTTTAACCATTTTGCAGTGTACAGTTCATAGCATTAGTTACAGTCAAATGTTTTGCAGCCATCACCACTGTCTGGTTCCAGAATTTTTTTTTTTTTTTTTTTTACCATCTTAAATGCCATGTCTTTAGACTGTAGCAGTTTGTCTTAGCATAGATGGCTTTGGGTTTACTCTATTTGAGGTTGGCTCAGATTCTTGAATTTGTAGGTTCGTGTCTTTTGTTGAAGGTAGCAAATTTTCCACTCATGTTTTTTCAAATATATTTTTTGCACATTTTTTTTTAAAGTATACTCTAACCCATCGTGGAGCCCAACATGTTGTTTGATCACATGAACCTGAGATTGAGACCTGAGGCAAAATCAAGAGTCAGAGGCTTACCTTACTGAGCTATCTAGGCACCCCACACAGGTTTTTCCCTATATCCTTCATGGACTTTGATGGCATGAATGTAGACCTTCTTCTGTTATTGAGTTACATGTCTCTGAAGCTCTGTTCATTTATTTTCTGAAATTTTTTTCTCTTCAGATTTGATCATTTCTTAGATTGAGCTTAAAGTCCAATGACTGTCTTCATCTCCCATCTTCACTCTGCTCCTGAGTGATCTAAAAAATTTTGTATGATTGTCGTTTTCAGTTCTAGGATTTACATTTGTTTTCTCTTTATTTTTTATTTTTTAAAGATTTTATTTATTTATGATAGTCACAGAGAGAGAGAGAGAGAGAGAGAGAGAGAGAGGCAGAGACACAGGCAGAGGGAGAAGCAGGCTCCATGCACCGGGAGCCTGACGTGGGATTCGATCCCACGTCTCCAGGATCGCGCCCTGGGCCAAAGGCAGGCGCCAAACTGCTGCGCCACCCAGGGATCCCTGTTTTCTCTTTATATTCCCCATTTCTTTGTTGAGACATTTTATTTAACATTTGTTTCAAGAATGTTCATGATAGGTCATTGAAACATTTATATAATAGCTGCCTTAAAGACTTTGTCACAGAATTTCAACATCTGTATCATGTCGACATTGGTGTCTGTTGACTATCTTTTCCTGTATGAGTTGAAGTTCTTATGGTACTTGGTATGTTGAGTAATTTTGGAATCTATCCTGAATATTTTGAAGATTACATTATGAGACTCTGGGTTGTGTTTAAATCTTATGAAGAATGTTGATTTTTTTTTTTTTTTTTTGACCTGGCAGGCATTTGGCCTGGTTAGATTTAGGCTGCAGGTTTCAACCTTTGTTCGGTGGGTGCTTATGCTTCAATATCAGTTTACTTTTCAAAGTCCTCGTAGTACTCTTTAGTTACTTTCTGAGCATGTACCTTCTAGCCGCCCATCTGTTAGTTCATTTCTCAAAACCTTTGGTATGTAATTACAATCTGATCCACCCATTTTGGGCGTGGCGATGATCTGAGCATCTCCCTCTCCATTTTCCTTGTACCTTGCAGTTTCTTGGCGAATCACCTTCTTATTTCTCTAGGTTCTGCTGTGTGCATCTCTATTAGTGCCCAAGCAGCAGAAGGACAGTGTAAAAGAAATGCAAGGGGTTGGCCTCAGTGTCTTCTGATCACAACTTTACGAAGTGGGTAGAAAGATTTTCATCATCAGAGTTTTCATTCTCACTGACTCCTGTTACAGCTCTCTGCCATCACTGCCACAGAACTGTCTAGGGGCAAGAGCATCAGAAAACTGGCAGGAAAGGGAAAATACAGAACAAAGTTGGGGATTTCCATACTCCTGGGAGTGTTAGGAGTCCCCGTTCTTTTTCCATGAGCCAAAATTATTATTATTATTTTTCCTTAAAGATTTTATTTATTTATGAGACACACACACACACACACACACACACACACACAGGCAGAGACACAGGCAGAGGGAGAAGCAGGGAGCCCTACGTGGGACTCGATCTGGGAATTCTAGGATTACGCCCCTGAGCTGAAGGCAGCACTAAACCACTGAGGCACCTGGGCTGTCCACTATCAAGCACTTGTAGCTTTCACCTACTTGAGTGCAATGCTCATTTGTAGGATTCTGGCTATATTAAGGTCAGGCTAAAAGATTCTCCTGGTCAATAAATGGTAAGTAAACCCACTGCCACTTGGTGCTTTAGTCCCATCGGTCTTTTTTGATTTGCCTACTTATTCCTCAGAGTTTTCAAACTCTATATCATGATTTGATATGCTTATTTATTCCTCAGAGTTTTCTCCTCTATATTATGTGTTCAGATTGTATAGTTCTGTTCAGTGGAAGAGGTGCTTGAAATATGCTTATATTTCATCTCACCCAGAACCAGAAGTCTGACCTAATTCCTGTTGACTTTTGAACAATAGAGATGGCTTTTTCTCTCCCCTACACTAATGGAGTCATGCATGTAAGTTGTGAGGACTATTAATTTCTATATTGTTTTTGAGTTGTATATAGTTTTAGGTAATCTAAATTATCACAAGACAGGTTTTTTTGTATATAGGAATATGGGAATCTAGGTAAGGGGACAAAATTTAAAAAGCATATGATATCCTATGAGTATGTGTGCATAAATACACTCATATTCACACATAATGATATCCTATGAGTATGTGTGCATAAATACACTCATTCACACATAATGATATCATATGAGTATGTGTGCATAAATACACTCATATTCACACATAATTTTGATAAGCTTAATTTAAAATCAGACAAAACTTTCAGTGATTATATAATTAAACTCAAGCAGTGGCATGCTGTACTTAGTATGTCATTCCTATCCTAAAGGATAAACATCAGTGATCCGAGAGCATATGAATCTCTGTCCAATGGTTGAGGTGTAAACTAATTTTCCTGCTTCACCATGTTTCATATTCTTGGCATTGAGCAGAGAGGAAACTTACAAAAATAGCTAAAAGGAGTGAGTGATAGAGTAAAAAAAAACCCTCACGTCTAGTAAAATCTGGCCTATTTTCCAAGGGGATCAGAAGAGGAGATTTTGCTGCTTTGTGATTTAGTTGTGGGTTAGTCAAGGGAACTGAATCTATTTATGTCTTTCAGGCCGAGAAGGATTTAATACAGGGCATTGAGTTACTATTGTTAAAAGGACTGGAGGGGAAAATCCAGATCAGGGACTGCAGGAGACCACGACTGCCAGTCCTGGTGTGTGTGTTCATTTGTCCCAACATTGCCCACCGAGTCACTTCAGAACTGCTCTGCCCTATGCTGCTTCCACTACAGGAGCTAGTGCATCTCACCGAAAGAACATAACCCTAGAATCTTGCTGGGCCAAAGGAGTCTGAGTAATGTAAATTTCCAGGCTTGCAGCCTCACTGGTAGGGTTAGAGCTTAGAAAAACAGGGATGATAATTAATGTAAATGTTTAATTCCATGATATTTTAATATTTGTTTTTATCTTATAAATGTGTCGTCTGGTAAACAAGATTCTAAGCTGCTGGAGGGTAGCGATGGTTTTTGTATTCTTCATAACTCCACACAGCACAGCACACGTAGCCTTGGGCTTCCTTAGTGTTCTTTTCCTATAATTAAGACCAGAACAGCAAGCATGCCTTCAAATAGCAGACTGATGTTCTTATATCACATTAGTTCCAGAGTGATTGATTAAAGGGGTCTTCTCTTTAGTCCCTGGGGCAAAAGCCAGAGAAACTCAATCCTATATTCCACAGAATTCCTGGGCCTACATCATTATCTCCCATTCATCTGCTTTTTATTTTTATTTTTAAATTTTTTTAAAAAGATTTTATTTATTTATTCATGGGAGCCACATTGAGAGAGGCAGAGACATAGGCAGTTGGAGAAGCAGGCTCCCTGTGGGGAGTCTGGTGCAGGACTCGATCTCAGGATCCCAGGATCACTCCCTGAGCCAAAGGCAGACGCTCAACTACTGAGCCACCCAGGTGCCCCTCATTTGCCTTTTAAAGAACAAAATTGTCTGTCTTAGGAGGTGATGGCTATGGAGGCAGAAGTATATGCAGGTAGGTTAGTGGGTACTCATCCAAGTGACTTCACATCTCTCATCCAGGGGATTGTCTGCATTGTTATGGAGTCAGACAGGCAATTTTTCACTCACCCCCTCAGCTGTATTAAGGAAAGATCAAAGCATTCTGCTGTAAACCTTTTTGTATTTTTTCTAGTCTAAGTATAACACATCTTTTAAAGCAAAGTCACATGAAACCTGGCTACTTAAATATTGCAGAGATTTTGGCATATTTCCATCTGGCCTATCTTCAGTCTTGTCTTTAATGGTTAGTTTGCATAGATGGCTGAATCTTTGTAAGATCTTTGATTGTGTCCTGGTATACTAATTAGATCTGCCACAATTTACCTTTTTTTCTTGAGTATTCCTGTTTTGTCATTATAAATAATGCTCCAGGGCCTATCATGCCTAATGTGTGGTTGTTTTTTTGTTTTTTGTTTTTGTTTTTTGTTTTTTTATATTTGGTATCCTTTCCTCAATGTTCTAGAAGCAGAGCTACTGGAGGCAAGTAAATGAAGCATTTATTTTCCTTTATATTTAACCTTTTTCTTTTGTGCATGTATGTTATAAACAAATCATAAATGCATGGCTCAAAGAAGCTAGAGATTCTCACATAGGCAGCCCCAGAGTCATTGCCAGTGCCTCTGAAACCATCCTCATGCCTTCCCTTAGATTAGTTTTGCCAGATTTTGAATTATATATAAATGGAATATCATTGTTTATAGTCTTTCAAATGTGCCCCCCCACCCCCACATCCTATTTGAAAGGTTCAAGGGGTTTCTCTTATTTATTTTAGCCATCATGTAAAATATCACTCTATTGACCGTTCATTCTACCATTAATGGATGTAGGTTCTTTCCAGTTTGGAGCATGAATAATGATGCTCCTAAAACCTTTATTGTTTTTGTACAAATCTTTTGATGCATGTGCATACGGTTTTGTAGGTAGGTGCATATTCACACAAACAAACCTGCTCCAGGAGCAACATTGCTGAGTATGAGGTTTTTGTACACTCAAATGACATTGCCATAGAGATTTTGAAGCTAGTTGTACCTTTTTATGCTACCAGGACAAGCATATGAAGTTTTGTTGGAGAAGGTCATTGAGAAGATGTGACTGCCAGTTGACCTGTGAGCCTGGACCTAGGCAGTCAGAGGCTCTTCATTGCTGCACAGCACGCTCCCTCTCCTCCCCACTCCTAGAATGTGGGTCCCTCTTGCCTTTCCTGCTCCCACAGGCTGCTCTAAGAAGACAGCCTTGAGATAGTGACATCGTCTGGAGACTGCCTTTGTCGTATATGTGACTGAACCCAGTTAGGGTCTCTCTGCAAACTTCCAAGATATGATGTATTGGGGGGGGGGGTGATCTATTGGTCTTGCTGGGACCCAAGACAAGCCTCATATGTAAGTTCCTTTTGCTTTATTAAAACTGCCACCTCCAACCTGGGATAGCCTGCCTCTCTATCTTTCTCTCTCTACAGTGAGAGTTCAGTGCTGAAGAGGGTTGAGATTATACCTGGGAAGCTCCTCAGGAGATTGTGAACCAACAGGTTTCTCATTACTCTACATTTGTGTCAACATTTGCTGTTGCCAGACATGTTCATTTTTGCCATTCTGGTGGGTTCATAGAAGTATCTCATCATTTTTAAAATTTATTTTTTCCTCTACTGGCTGGCTAATGAAGTCATCAGTCTTTTTTTCTAGTTTTTATTTTAATTCCAATTAGTTAACACACCGTGTTATGCTGGTTTCAGGTGTACAATACAGTGATCCAGCACTTTCATACAACACCCAGTGCTCATCAAAGCTAGTGCACTTCTTAATCCCCATCATCTATTTGCCCCTTATCCTCTAGTTACCATCAGTTCTCTATAATCAAGAGTCTGTTTCTTGATTTCTTCTTTTTTTTTAAGATTAAAAAAAAATTAGAGTGAGCGTGTGAGAATACAAGCAGAGGGGGCGTAGCAGAGGGAGAGGGAGAAGCAGGCTCACCACTGAGCAGGGAGCCTGACTTGGGTCTCAATCTCAGGGCTCTGGGATCATGTCTGCCAAAATGAAGGCAAATACTTAACCAACCGAGCCACCAGGTGCCCCTGATTCTTGATTTCTTTCTTTTTTCCCCTTTGTTTCTTTGTGTCTTAAATTCCACATATGAATGAAATCATATGGTATTTGTCTTTCTCTAATTTCATTAAGCATTATACCCTCTAAATCCATTCATGTTGCAAATGGAAAGATTTTGTTGCTTTTTATGGCTGATTAATATTCCATTGTGTGTATCTATATCTATATCTTTATATCTATATCATCTATCTACATATATACATGCATATATACTGCACCTTTATCCATTTATCAATTGATGGATGCTTGGGCTATTATAAACAATGCCATTATAAACTTTGGGGTGCTGGATCCCTTTGAGTTAGTATTCTGCATTCTTTGGGTGAATATCTAGCCAACAACTTTTCTTTTACTTAGTGCACATGTGGATACCCTCTTTTTGAACAACTTGATCAAATTACTTGCTCATTTTTTATTGAATTTTACTTCAATTTTTTGAGTTGTAAGAGTTCTCTGTGTACTTTGGAAATGAGCCCTTTGATAGTTAAGTGTGTAACAAATATCTTTGCCCACTCTGTGGCTTGCCTTTTTGCTCTCCTAGTGGTGCCTTTTGTTGAATAGGAGATATTAATATTAATGTCCTCAAATTCATCAGTCTTTTCCATTGTGATTAATGCCATTTGTGTCGTCTTGAGTATTTTTTTCTATCTCCAAATCATGGGGATATTCTGTGTCATTTTCTGGAAACTTTATTGTTTTATTTATTTATTTTTTTAAAAAAGATTTTATTTATTTATTCATGAGAAGACAGAGAAAGAGAGGCAGAGACACAGGCAGAGGGAGAAATAGGCTCCATGCAGAGAGCCCGACATGGGACTCGATCCCAGGTCCCCAGGATCACAGCCTGGGCCGAAGGCAGCGCTAAACCGCTGAGCCACCCGGGCTGCCCTGTTTTATTTTTCATATGTAGATCTACATCCCACTCAGAATTGGCATTTATGTAAGCTGTGAAATAAAGGACCACTTTATTGTAACCAGTCATTTGTTGAAAGTACCATCCTTTTTCTAAATGGCTTGCAGGGCCACTTCACCATAAATCAACTTCCTGTGTATGTTAGCTCTTTCTCATCTCATGGTAGAGCATTGGATGCTCTGGTGATCTCCACCTGCTTCTCCCTCTGGCTGGGCTCCATACACTGATTATCTTTACAATCTTTTATGGAATACCAGTACACACCTCTCTGACCAAAAATATGCTGGGTTACCACTTTTACCTGATTCCTTAATAAATTTGACATTCAGGTTATATCTCTCTATATATAAAATGAGTAACCTGGTAGGTTTCTTTACAGCTCTAAAAAGCTTGTATGCTGTGACTTCCTTGTCATTACTCATTATGTGTTATTGACTCAAATAATTTCAATCCATCACTTTCAGTTATTTTTTTTCTGCTCCTAAACTCTTCATTAGAGCTACCTCAAAAAAGAAAGATGGATTAATTTAATATGATTTTGCCTTCCAGTTATCTCTTTTCATTTTCTGGTAAAGGTGGTTGACAATCAGTAAAAGTATCAAAATTGAAAGAGAGTAGGTAGGGATAGCTGTGAAGAGCTGATGAGGAAAAGAAGCAGAGGATTGGACCCATCCACAAAGATAGTAACCTCTTCTTAACTAATTTGGGGCCAGCTTTGAATGTGGATTAGGAGGTTGGGTGTGGGTGGGGTATTTTATGATACTTGAGAATCATCCATTTTCCAAAAATATATTTGTATTCTCCAATTTTGCTTCTGGAATCCTTCAGGTAGCCTCTTTTATGAGCATGCATTATTTCTTCACCTCTCCAAAGATGAACTTGCAAAAAACTTTTATCAAAAAAGTTGTCCTACATTTTAAAAATGAGAATAAAAAGAAAGGATAAACATTGCAAATACAGTGCTTTAAGAAGTGGCATTGACATCTTTTAAGTCTGATCTTGTTGGCTAGGGTGCACATGTATTTTTGCTAAAGGTTAACTAAATTGTTTAGACATCTCTAAGGCTGGACATCCATCTGCTGTATCCAGCTGATTAATGTGCTAGATTTCTGGAGAAAATTCCTTTAATTACTTATTATGAACTGAGAGTGGCTAATTTTGTAAAGTGAAATTGCTCTATGAAGTTCTTGGCAACCCAGGGAGTTAGCAAATAATCGTCTCTACAAGAAAAAGAGCCCTGGATTATTTGAAATGCGGTGGAACTTAGTTCTAAAACTGCTATTGGTATAACATTGGCAATTTATGAAGCTGTTTTTCTTTTTATTTGCTTCTGCAACCATATAGCAATGTTATGAGGACAGGAATATTATGTTTTTAAAAAGAAGGAAACAGAAGCTCAGGGATTTCAAGGACTTAGGCCCAAAGGCATTCAACGAGCAAGCTGGTAGTAATAACAGCTAGGGTTTATTGAGTGCTTACTGTTTTCTGAGAGCTTTTCTAAGTGCTTTACACATATTAAATTTTTAAATCTTCACACTTGTCCTATTAGAGAGGTACTGTCATGATCCTTGTTTTACCCATGGGGACATGGAGATACAAAGATACCATATCCAAGATCCTGGTATGCTACAGCAGCCTATGTAACCTGAGTTGAGGCCATACCGCTACACTGCACTGACCAGGCTTGAACCTTTGGTTTTGATTTCACAGTCAGGGTTCCTTGGTCTTTACCACTGTGCCACATGGTAATGTTGCTCATTTTGATATATGTGGATTGAGATCCTCCACTCTTCACACAAGGGTCCTGGTTTTCAGTCTTTGGTGATAGGGATTCAATGTCTGTCAAATGGATTAGGCTTCAAATGATGATTATTCTTCTCCTATGTCCCCTGTGTTTTTACTGGTCACCATTGAAGTCTCCTGTTGCTTTTCGGCACTGTGTGGTTGTTCATGTGTCCTCCATCACAGACCTCCTGGCTGTAGCCTTCCATCCTGAAGATCCCACCTCTGACTGTATCTATGACATGGGGGCCCTCCGTGCTTTTCTGACTATCCACAGGATTCATCACTGTCCCTCATGAACATTTCTCCTCTGGCTTCTCTATGTTCTGGTAACACCTCTGTGGGTGTGTGGGCTGAGTTGTCTTTCTACACCCAGATTCCACACTGCCAGTGACTACTTACATCTTTTGTTTTCCACATGTTCATGACTTTGTATTGGGAATTGGGAGTCTTTTTATTTTTATGATTTTATTTATTTAAGAATATGAAAGAGAGCATGAGCTGAGGGGGCGGCGGGGCAGGAAGAAGCAGACTCCCTGTTGAGCAGGGAGCCTGCTGTGGAGCTCCATCCCAGAATTCTGGGATCATGACCCATGCAGAAGGCAGATGCCTAACTGACTGAGCCACCCAGGCACCCCTGGACAAACCACTTAAAACAAAAAAAGGTTTACTGATTTTAGAGAGAGAGCAGGGGGAAGGGCAGAGAGAGAGAATCCTCAAGCAGACTCGCCTCACAGGGCTGGATCCCAGAACCCTATGATCATGACCTGAGCTCAAAGCAGACACTTAACCAACTGAGCCACACAGGTGCTCTGTGTTGGAAATATGGATTCCATTTCCATTGTCTAATTATCAGTCCCTGCATTGTGTTAATTTGTTCTAATGACAGAGCGTAGAGTGTTGTCCATGATAGGGCATATCTTCCCCCTCTCTCATATTTTTTTCTTCAAAATTTTCTTAATTTTTCTTCTCCTTTGGTTCTTCATGTAAGTTTTAAGATTGACTTGTATTCCACAATGTACAATACAGTGTCGAGGTTTGCTTGAATTTAGGGTTGCTCTCTCTCAGTCTCTCTATTTTGGTAAGAATTATTTGTGATGTGTTTTATCAGCAGGCTCATGAGGCCTGTTTATTTTTATGATTTTAGCAGCCATTATGGGTCATTACTTAGATGCATCATTTTCTTTGGGTTTCCAAACTGGTGATGTTCTAATTCTTCAATTATTAGCTGTGATATTTCAATAAAGAGAAACTATGCTAGTATGTAATTTTAAATTTTTATTGGCATAAATGGTTTAATGCCTGATGTGTGTATCCATTTTGATAGTGTGCCTTTTCTATTTTTCATTATATTGACAGCAGATCATGTGTCTTAATAATGTTCAAAAGAACTTTGGGTTTAGTTCATCGCCTGTACTTTTTTTTTTTTTTTTACATATTTTTCTTATGCTTCTAGTTTCTTTTTTTGTGTGTTCTTTATTCATCTTAAGTTGGGTAGTTAGCTCGTTACTTTTCCTTTCTTCTCGTATAAATGCTTAATATCTCTTTTCTATTTTAGTAATTTTAAGAACAAGTACCGTGTGATATGGATCTTTGAATTTTTATGAAGACCTCATTTATGACAGTACAGAGTTGATTTTAGTATCTGTTCCCTGTGTATTTGAAAAGAATGGATATGCTCTACATGCTGGCTACAAGATTCTATATGCATTTATTGGATAGCTGATTTTAATGTTTTATATCCTTACTAATATTTTACTCAATTAAACCTTGAAACTGTATTATCCATTGTGGAATACGACAAGTCAATCGTAAAACTTACATGAAGAACCAAAGGAGAAGAAAAATTAAGAAAATTTTGAAGAAAAAAATACAGGGGAGGGGGAAGATATGCCCTATAACAGGACAACACTCTACAGTATTTGATAAAAGTATGTTAAAATCTCATTAGAATTTTGGATTTGACAGGATCTTGTCATAACTTTTTTGCATTTTGTTTTTAAGGCTATATTTGGTGAATATAAGCTTATGAATGTTATAGGTGCATTTTTTAAAATGATGTAGAGTCCATATTTAACCCTTCAGGTGTTTTGCTTGAATTCTACTTTTTCTGATATTAATTATAACACAGCCTTACTTCTGGTTATTTGCCTTGCCAGGACTATCTTCTCTGATTGTTTTATATTCAGGTTTTCTTGGTGTATTATTTCAGTTTTTTCTTTTAAGCCATTATCAGACTCTTTGAGTGAGTGTGTTTTATCAAGACACACTTATTATAATTACATATTTTTTTCTACCTCTTTACAACTTAGTCATTCCTATTTACCCCCTCTTTTCTTTTTAGGTTTTCTTCTGTATTTCCTGATATAAGTCTCCCCCTGACCCCACTGGAATGCATGGTGAGATTTCTAATGTTTTCCAGAGATTGCTTTTAAGTGTTTAATATCCTATGTAACATATAACTATACAGCTTCCTAATGAAATAAGTAGTTCTTCAGTATGTTTACCTTCTTCCTAACTGAGGTAAGGCATGCTAAATTTCTCTTCAATCTATTAAATGACCCCTCTCATCTTGTGTTTGTTGCTAGAGTTTGAACTTACATCTTAACATAAAAAAAAATTGGTTAGTACTTTATCAGTCAGTCCATCACATTTACTGTATTTTGCCAATTGTTTCATTTGTTTCATATATCCCCATGCTTGTATAACCCATTGACTTCAGTTTTTATTTTACTGAAGTCCATCTTCTAAATTTGTGGGGTTTTTTTTGTTTGTTTGCTACCGTTTTTCTTGGGTCTCTTTTTACATTTTCCTGCAAGAGAAATTTAAAAATTGTTATATAATATTTAATATATACTGAGTACACACATGCACACATACTATTGTATATATAATATTATATGTTATATGTTATGAAGCATGCTGTTAAATGAATACCAGTTAATTCATCACAGGCATTTCCAATGCAGTTTCCTTTACCTGTGTATAACCTTTTACTTCCTCCCCAGAAAAAAACACTAGTCTGAATTTAGTGTTGCTTATTGGCTTTTAAAAACATACATGTTGGGCTTTTAAAAATAGATTTAACAGACTTAGATTTATATTTGAACTTCATAAAAATACTATGAAATAAACAAAATAGCTAGTCTTTTGTGACTTGCTCTCTATCCAACGTCCTGTTTTGAAGATTCACTAGTGTTATCCATAGTTGCAGTTGTATTACTATAGCTATGAATAATATTACATTATTTATAAATACTACAATATACTCATTGTCCCATTAGTGCACTTGTATTCTATTGCATTAGTGTCAGTAGCAGTGCGGTTATGGATGCTCTTGCACATGTCAGCTGATGCATATGTCAGAGAGCTTCTCTAGGGTATACGCTTTGGAGTAAAATTGCTTGGATGTGGACTGTACTAGGCATCAAGCTCAGAACCACCACTGGTGCTGCCATTTGGGATTCCAACAACCATGGTCTTAGCCTGTCTTGCTAGTTGGCATTTCTGGTTTATGAAGAGGTTTATGATTCTATCCCTTGGGACTTCTCTTTTATTCGTGGCAGTGGGTTTGCAACAATGGGATGTGTCATTTGTGAACTTTAGGTGTCGCTATAGTATGATGTCAGCCATCATTGACTTCAAACATTGCGTGGTCAGTATGGAACATTGTCTGGAATTAGAAGGGTGAACCCCTCCATATGATAAAATAGCTAGAGTTTTCTTTGTTTTTGTCTGTAGGAAGAACAGCACCATTTATTATTCTGATTTTAATGTCTATCTCTTTGTCCTACTGGGGATGATTTTGTCCTCGGGACATTAGCCAATGTCCAGAGATATTTTGATGGTCATGAACAGGAAGGGTTGAAGATAATATAATACTTGAATCAGATGTCTCAAGGTCATGGATGTTACTAGACATCCTGTAGACAGCCATCTACAACAAAGAATTATTTGATCCGGTAGGTTAATAATGCTGGAGTAAGAAACTCTGATGTACCTGAAGGTTATCAGTCATTGTGTTCTGGAAGTACCGGCAATACAATTTGATAGATTCACGGTTTTTTTTTTTTTTTTTTTCCTTTCTGTTATGAGCCATCTTTGGAAGTGTGCTTTTGGAATGCCCAGGTAATAATACTAATGAATTACTTGTATGCTATCTATTAAGTGTTCAATTAGTGTGAAATGAGAGATTAATTATCAAGAAGGAACATGTGTTGATTTCAGTTATATGAAAAGCCAGATTTAATTTCTATTTATATCTGTAAATAGAATTCTGTAAGTGTTGGTGGGTATTCTTTCAAGTCTGGAGCCTTTTAGGACTATTGATTCTCCCAGCCATCTCAACTCTCGATCAGGAATCAGAAAGAGGAGAGTCCCATATGTATCAGGGATGGCTGAGGGGGGATGTGGATTTCATTGAATTTTGGGAAAAAAAGCCATGCCAAACCACAAAACCACAGGACATCTCTCCCCTCACTTGATTGGCCCTACCTGAGAGTAGAGCTACCCAATAAATGCAGATGGACTGGAGCTCTCTGAATCTGGTTGGCTCTTCATTTCTGTCCCAGGTCTCTCTCTACTAAAGGTTGAAACCTGAGTGTAGTTTATGACAAAGGGAGCCAGGGAGGGGGGGATGGAAGAGAAGGCAGATAGTAGCCGAATGTAATCAGCATTTTATTACCATCCTCAGGAAGTAGGAATAGGGGGGAAAAAGTAGGTTGGAGCAAGGAAAGTTAATTATGTGAGCTTATTTGACAGGAAATTACTAAATACAAACAGAGAGAAGACACACATTTTTAGAGCAGGGTAGGAAATCTCAAGTTACTTCACTGTGTGTATTTGAAACCCCAAAGCAAATTCTGAAAATAGCAGTTTAAACAAAAGCTATCTTATCTGATAAAAGTATTTCAAACACAAAGGGAAATTTATATATTGGGCAGGCAATCTTAAAATAAACTGAGTTTGTTCCTAGCACTGCAAATTTAATTGTGGGAAAACCCCCTCAGATGTCTGAATTTATCTTGTAAATGTTTTGAATTTATTCTGAATTTGGCATTTTGCTTCTATAGAGGTATAAATGTGTCACCCTGGAAAAAGTGTATGTGTGTGAAATGAAAAGTACCTATATGTGTGCTCCTTTTTAGTATTTCAGAATTTTCCAAGGCTCAGTATTACTTCCAGAAGAGTGTTCTGTCCATAAAACAAAGAAATGAGGAAGTTTTATCTATGGTATTTATTTCCCTGGCCCTATATTTTAAGTGTTTGAATTATTTGGTAATTAATATAATATCACTATTGCTTTTGCAGTAGTTGGGAATGTTGGCAGTATTTTTGTAAATTAGCCAAATATATTTGGTAGTGTTTTTTTTTAAAAGACTGGATGATTAAGGGCCTTTCCCTGTCTTTAATTACTTGGGTTCTCGAATAGCTTCCCGCTAACTAGTCATTGTTGCTGACTTAGGAGTGCCCAAAGTGGTTGATATTTTGGCCTCTCTCCCCACAACACACACACACACACACACACACACACACACACACACACACACAGGTATACATGCACACATACTTATGCATGGCTTTTCCAAGGAGAGGTAGTAGGAGAAAATTTATCTTCCAGCTCTTCATTGTGGGATTTCTAAAAACATTTAATTAATAGTGGAGATATTGAAGAGTCCTGTCAGGGAAATTCAGTCTGGGTGAATGTAAAATCTCACAGTCTGGATCAAGTTACACATTCCAAGTTACTTCAAAGAAAAAGCAATATTTTGAAAACATAAATGGAGCTCAAAGTCTGCATTCCTTTTAGAAGGCCGACACCTGTGGAAGGAATGCAGGTTGCTTCCACTTGACCTTCAAGTGTGGAGCTGGGGGAGGTACTTAGATATTATGGTGGTCAAATAGGAGCACTTCTCTCTCTCTCCAAGTCTCCTGGGGCAGCATCTGTCTTGTCTGTTGTCAGGAAGGGAAAATATGGCAACAGTCAGAGTGCCTCCTCACCCTCGCTTTGAAGAGCTTGCTTTGTATACCACCGAGTCACACGGTGATGGATGAGTGGGTGTAGATAATGTGAAATAAGCCATAACCCCTCTGAGCAATCAGGGTTACTTTTTGCAAGTCCTGGGAAACCCCGGGCAGACCGTATTAGTACACTCAGGCTGAGTCCTCTGTGAGTAGTAGTTGAAGATAAAGACATCATTTATGTTCCAGACAGATTCTCGTCATGCATAAATAATTCCTGAGGACGGAATTAGCCTCCGTGAGTGGTGCTTCTACTCCTTTAGGCTACTTGCATTAGTTCAGCAGTTTATTGTGGTGTCTGAAGGACTAAGTGCACGATTAAACATCAGGGAGAAAGTTACCCACGGAATACTCTTTTCAAACAAGGAATTTCTTAGCCCATGCAACTTTTGATGGGAAAGTATGGAGGTCTGGCTCATTTGTTGTTGTTTCATTCTTTACTCATGTACGTATGCAGCCAATATTTCTTAATTGCCTTTTCTATGCCAGGAAGTGTTGTCAAGGCTGGGAATACGGTGTTGAGCCATACTTGTATTGTCCCTACTTCTCAGGACACATAGTTTACTGTCCTCTGGTAATGCTTTGTGATCTTGGGCAAGGGATAGTTTCTATCTCCTTTTCTTGGCATAATTTTCATGGTTTTCCTAGATGAGCCATCAAATCCTGTTCAGTGCTAATATTTTCTGGATATATACTTTTATTGTTAAATATTTTTATCCCCATGACCTAGCTTGGTTGTCTGGAAATGACTGAATGGGGTGGCTTTGGTTAGATCCGCTTAGATGATTGTATTCCAATCAGTCACTGATATGATGCCTGTGTGGCCTAGTTATCTTTCTGAGTTTATACAGCTTTTATATCATCTAGCTGTTTGGCTCTTATATAAATGTAGTTTCCTAAAACTCAAGGTTATTTTCAAGAGGAAAAACATGGATTTCCACCAATGTTGGAAACATTTCAATTGTTCTGAAGCATGGTCTTTAAACACAAAAGATTATTATCATATATATTTCTTTGCCAAGGCACTAGCCCAGAGCGGTTGAGTTGTTTTTAGCCCCAAATCAGTGCTAGCTGACCGAACTATGCTTGGGACAGCATTATTGAAGTTTGGATCTTTCATAATTTAGTATTACCTGGGAATGTTGATGAATTCAACCACTGATTACATCACCTGGTTTTGTAAATAAAGTTTATTGGAACAAAGCCTTGTTCACCCATTTACGTATTGTCTGTGGTTGCTCTGGGGCTATAAGAGCACACCTGAGTAGTTGGTACAAAGAGAAATCCAAAAATATTTATCTGGCCATTAAGAGAAAAAGTTGCTGACGCCTGGATTCTAGAATGTACTTGTCTGCCTTAAAAGCTAGGAGCCCTGAATTGCTGGGGGAAAAAAAATATGTTAAATAATTGGTCCTGTGGATCTGGAGATCCTACCTTTCTTCGCATTTCAGCTGTGAGGGGAGATGAGACAACAATTCAGAGACATGTAAGCACTTGGGGACATGTTTATAATCTTCCCCTACAGTTTTCCTGTATCTGTAGTTTACGGAGCTGTAGGGCTAATGCATGTGGCCTGCAGGACTGCTGAGTCAAAACGGGAGAAGCCTGGGGTGTAAATTCTGGCCATTGGTCCAGGGAGCTGGACCCAAGCTAGTGAGCTTCAGTGCAGCATCATAAAACTAGAAAGACCGTGAGTGTCAGAGGGACAGGCGGATGGAGTGGAGCTGGTGCCAGAATCTTGCTCTTCAGCATTTTCTCAAGGGCTCAGAATGGATTTGTAAAGACATCAGCTTCTTTTCAAAAGAGTTCAAGGGTGAGGAATGCAGCTCCTTGGTAAATGGCTCACTACTACAACAGAATACATGAAATGAGGGGCAAAATGAAGTTTTAGGGTGAAGCAAGGAGGCTTTTATGGGTTGAAATTTGTCTACTATGACTAATCCTAGTATATAATAATTTCTGAATAAATACTGATGTGTTTAATATGTTTAAAAGCTCTGGAATTTGAAGTATACCAATGAAAAAAATTGCTTTTGGCTTGAGACTTTGTGTTGACAGCCCGCTGATTGGAAATTCTTTGTTATTTTCATTCACATTTGAGTTTTTAAAAAAGATTTTATTTATTGAGAGAGAGAGAGTGCAGAGGGAGAGGGAGAAGCAGACTTCCCGCTGATCAGGGAGCCCAAAGCAGGGCTTGATCCCATGATCCTGGGATCATGACCTATGCCGAAGGAGATATTCAACCGACTGAGCCACCCAGGTGTCCCTTCATTCATATTTGCGTGCCTACTATATACTACACATTTTCTGTCCTCTTGGGGTTTCCATGCTATTGGGAGTGACTGGTTGGTCAACAAACACTTTCCCAAAAGGGTGGGAAATGCCCCTTATAAGGCATGCAGTTGAACCCAAGAAGTGAAGAGGAGGCATGCCTATTTGGAAGAGGGGACTGGGGACAGGGTCATTCAGCATGGAGGAGGGTCCCCAGAGGATAATGCTTCCTTCTGACCTATCCCTAAGGAGGTCCCTTTCCTTAGAAGGTGGGGTGTGTGTGAAGCATGAAGACAGGCCTTAGACCCAGATGACTGGGACTCTCCCTCCTGACACCGTCTAAATTCCCCTACTGCAGTTTTTCCCCCAGTCTGGTCCCATCTGAGAAAAGGGACATAGGCCAAGGACTCCGGTGTGTAAGACAAACAGCTTCCATCCTGGGAACTAAAAAGGATTAAGTCATGCAGGATTGTGAAACAAAGCTGAATGCATCTATATCAGCAGTGCCCTGGTCGGACCAGTGGGTCAGGTGACTCCCCTCCTTCCTCATGACCTGGCCCTCCTCTTTCCTTGATGGGGTCTGCTCCTTTCCCTGGCATGGCCTAGGATCCTTTCCTTCTTCCCAGGAGATTTTATAATTAAGTGAGATAAAGGCAGGAAATCTGTAATAAAGGACTGACTTCCATGTATGCCAGATTAAAAAAAAAAAAAAAAAAGAAAAGAAAGAAAAAAAGAAAGAAACCCCAGCCTGCAAAGTAACACGGTCTGGTGGGAAGAGATCAAAGGGCAGCCGTCTGGCTGGGCTGGCCAGGGCTCTTTTCCCATCAAGTCCACATCCTGCCCTTCAGAGCGGAGACAAGTCAGAGGAGGAAGTGGTGTGCAGTGGGCTGAGGGCTGTTCTCAGGGATATACTCTTAGTTCAAGGGCCCCAGGAGCGTGCCTGGGAGTATGGGAACGATAAGCACACATCTGCTTGAAATCGTAAACAGGGCTCCAGGAGGCATGGTTTTGAATGACCCCTCCTACCCCTGCTGCCCCCCCGCCCACCCGCCCCCAACCATCCTGCAGAGATGTCAGGTCCAGATAGGGCTCTCCACACTCCCTGGTCTAACTGACAACCCCCATATCAAATGGCCCCTGAGCCTGAGGATTAGGTGGCCACAGGAGTACCCTGATCTTGGTTTCATTGTTTTTCCTCTCCCCAGAAGGGTAGGATTGGATCTGGAGGTGGCAGGACCATCTGCAATGGAGTTGCTGACACCCCGTAGGGAAAACCCTCCGAGGGGGTTATTCCCATCTGGAGGGCTCAGCAGATAGGCCAGCAAACAAGCCCGCCACTGTTGTGTCCAGAATCCTTCCCACTGTAGTGCTGGCAAGTCCTGCGCAGGCAGGCAGGCAGGCAGGCAGGCAGGCAGCTAGGCAGCTGCTGTGGAGGGGCTGGTGGAGGGAAGCTGAGTGCTGGCTCTGCTGGGCTCTAGAATTATTACCTGTAAGAGCAAGCAGGCCAGGTGAGGGGAGCTGAGACTGGGGGTGCACGGAGACCCCTCCACCCCTCCTCAGCAGGCTGTCAGCACGCCCAGTGCACACAGCAGCTCAGGGGATTTATGCTTCCTCTCTGGCCTTCCATTGCTTCTGTGGATATACTTAGCCACGACAATGCTGGTGTGGGAATTTCCCTAGGATGGGCTAGGACTTGTTTCCAAAATAACACCTTTCAAAGCATGCAGAGACTTTTAGAAATTAGATAATTGTGTGATATTTATAAAATGAATTACGTTGTGCTAACAAAGTCTGGGCAGCTGTTTCTGAGGCTGAAGTAAATAACACCTCATGATTCATTAAGGTTGGGGAGAAAAAAAGACTTTTTGAAAAGTTGCTGCTTTACAGCTGAGTCTCTGCAAAAAATTTAGGCAACTCGCGAAGTAGGTAAAAACAGTTCCAGGGTAAAATGCTTGGGGGTGTGTGGCCTGGGGGAAGTTGTCCTATTTCATTCATAAAACATTTGGCATTTAAAATTTGCTTATCTGTGATTAGACGCACAAGGATAATAGTTTATCGCTCCTGTCCTCCATGAATTCTTACTCTGTTGAGGGAGACAGATGTATAAATAGATAATTATAATATAGTGAGCTAAGTGCTAGCAGAAGGATGAACGAAATGCTGTAATGATATGAGGGACATATCCACTTACAGTGAAAATGGAGAGGAGGGAACAGCTTCACACAGGAAGTGACATTTGAGCGGTATTTGATGGAAGAGGATGGATTTTGAAAGCAGAGAAGGATGTTGTCTTCTTTTGCCTCCTCTTACTCACCAGCCTTCTCTTACCCCAGGGCCTTTGCACATTTCTCTCCCTAGAAAGCTGCCCCCATTTGTCTTCCCTGTTCAGTCCTTCAGATTCTAGATCTCACGTTACTTCTTTAGGCGAGCCCTGGCTTCCTTAAATCCTTTCTGCTGCAAGAGCTCATCAAGTAGCTCACCTTTTTTTTTTAGGGTACTTATCACAGCTGTACTCTGAGATTTGCACGATCATTTGAATGCTAGTTGTTTTTTCCACTAGGAAGAGGCTCACTGTTCAACTTTGTTTTCTATCTAAATAAACATTTTTGAATAAAGTACATAAAGGACATTCCAGGTGTGAAAATAATGTATGTTAAGCAAATACCAAGGAGGTAGGTATGTTGGATCTTGAGGTGTGTGACCTGGGCGAGGTAGAAGATGAAACCATTGAAGGGCACTGGAAGATCTAAGCTTCTGTTCATGCCACATATCTCAGTTAATATTTTTTAAATTAATTTTCTTAATTTAGTTTTTAAAGAGACGGTGTGGGGGATGGTGAGAGGGAGAGGAAGAGAGAGAGAACCTTAAGCAGAGTCCACACCCAGCACAGAGCTTGCTGCAAGGCTCAATCTCACAACCCTGAGACCATGACCTGAGCTGTAACCAAGAGTTGGGTGCCCAAATGACTGAGCCACCCAGTTAATATTTTTAAATACAAAAAGACATCCCATAGGATCTGCCTCTTATTATCAGTACCACATTTTAAGTCAAAGATGAAATATTAGAAAAATAAACTTTTAAAAATAGTGTTTTATTTTATTTTTATTTTTTAGATTTTATTTATTTATTCATGAGAGACACAGAGAGAGGCAGAGACATAGGTAGAGGGAGAGAAGCAGGCTCCCTGTGGGGAACCCGATATAGGACTCGATCCCAGGACCCTAGGATCATGCCCTGAGCCAAAGGCAGATGCTCAACCACTGAGCCATCCAGGTGCCCCCAAAATAGTGTTTTTATTTTTATATTTTTATTTATTTATTTTTCAAAATAGTGTTTTTAGATGTGGCCTATGTTTTTCAATAGATACACCTTTAAAAAATGTGATGAAAGCACATAACCTGCATACAGAAACAACAAGTAATTGTACACCTGTTTGAACTGCCATGAAGTGAATTGGTATGTGGATCAGAAGCAGAAGAGGACAAGGTGTAGGAGATTATCTGCCAGACTATTAAAAAGTGCAAGTTTTCTGGAGAGAAGGGGAGAGTGATTCACCTAATGCTTCCAAGCTTTCTCATGGACGTGAGAAAGTAGGGTGCAAGCCTTGCAAATCCCAGTGTCCCCTCATCTGTCTCCTTGTTTGTTCTGGTGTGCAGGGTGAGCTTTCATAAGTGTGAAGCCAAGGGACCATGGTTAGATCATGTCACCCCAGCATTCCACCGGGAATGGTATTGACCTAACCAGGTTCTAGCACACCTGTGGCTGAAGTCGCCTATAGCGTAGTGGTGCTGGTGTATCTGAGCGTGGGGGCCTCGTCTTTCACTTACTAGCTGGGTGCTCTCAAACCTCATAGAGTTGTGAGGTTTGACATGTTCATATGTGTAAAGGGCTTATGAGGTGACCTGGGATATAGTAAACACTCAATAAAAAAGAAAGCCTTTCTATTTGTAAATATTTTCTTTTTTGGCGTTTTAATGACGTGGGTGTCCCTAATGGACAACCAAAGTAATTTGAGGGCTTCTGAGAGACACGATTGGAGGGTCGACATTGTAACTTGGTAGAGGAAAAAGGATGTAACCCAGGAGTGAGTGCGTTTGTAAATGATACCAGGGACAGGATATGGTTTTCTAGAGCAGGACTTTGTATATAAAATGATGGAGTCATGGGTTGGGTGGAATGCCACTCTGAAGAAACAGGAAGAGTGCGCATTGAAAGGAAATACTAATTTGATCTTCAAGGTTATAAGCTAATATTTATGCTGTAGTTTGGGAGGTGGATGCTGTAAAGAAACAGCAAGAAAGGGGGCTTTGACAAGAATGATTTTTGATGAACAGTCCGCATGATTTATGATGAATAGAAAACATGTCAGTAATTCCTAGAACTATCGGAGGCTGGAGGTGAGCATGAGTCAGGTGTCTGAATTACGTGCAAGGTATGGCTTAGAAATAAGGGAATTTGAAATAAACCAGAGAGGAACACTCAGTTGTGTAGCTTGGAAACAGAAGGGGACTCGTTCTTGCATATGGTAACAGAAAACCATCGGACAGAAAGAGAACACACATGAGTGTCTTTGTGCACGTTCTCAGCTACCACGTTCAGAGGTTTAAAGATTCACTTCTGACAACAGTACTGAGATCTTGAGAGTATTAACCTCCTCTCACAGATAAGGAAACTGAAGCTGAGAAGGTTAAGTTTCTTGGCAACTTGTTCAGCCCTAACTGGGGTGGTAGCCCGAAGGTGACTTTAAACCATACACTCCTTCTATTCTGCTACATTGACTTTTTGTATTTGTTAAGGAAATATGCACCTGTGTTTAAAAAAAAAAATTCTCCTTGAAGGTAGAAGCACTGAGGACAGCATTCAGGGAAAGAATAAATGGACAAGAAAGGTGATAAATCCTGCGATCATAATAGCAAAGAGTGCCAAGTCTGATGGAGTGTTTGTATGATGTTTTCAAAGCGGGTTACAAAATGGTCAGTAAAATGAGACCGGGGAGCCGAAACGTCAGTGCCCAGACCTTTGCAGTGAGTCTTTTTCTGTTAAGAATAGCATAGGGTAAAATCTAGACTTGCCTTTTGAACAATTTTATCCCTGGAATGTTAAGTAAATAACCAAAGAAATGAGAGTACAGAGTTTAACTTAACAAAATTCAAAATTGTTTCAGAAGTGGAGAGACCCAGGCACAAGTTCAGAGCTCCAAATGAGGGCAGGTTGAGTCAATACACTTTGAACTGTAGGGAATGGTAAGATGCTCTTCTTCTTCTTCCTCTTCCTCCCCCTGCCCCTCCTCCTCCTCCTCCTCCTTCTTTTCAGTAATCTCTTCAGCCAGCAAGTTCAAATTCATGACCCCAAGGTCAAGAGTTGCATGTTCTTCTGACTGAGCCAGCCAGGTACCTCAAAAAAAAAAAATTCTTTTTGGAATGGCTAAGAGATTTTCTGTTGAATGCCAGTTCTCATTGGGGAGCTGTTTCTTCTAGTGTTTTATTGTGAGGTCTTCTAAGACTATGTCTGGGATAAATAGCAAGAGCCAGTTTCTGTGGGTTTTTGGACGGGAAGATGGCTTCATATAAGCTAAACATGCCTTAGCCTTTCAGAGTGAGACTCAGCCTAAACAGCACATTTGAAATATTTAAGTTTTTAATTAGCTAAAATGTCGAGGTATTTTGTTCAAATCACAAGGCAGGGCTTCCCCACTTAGTGCTCATGCTGCTCATGTTTGATTTCTTAAATGGAAGATTTTGTGTTTGTTTCTACTGAACTCCATTATGCGAGTTGGGGCCCACTGCTCCCTGTCAAGATTTCATTCCGTGGATATTTATGTAGAGGCTCTGTTGTGCAGAACACCGTGCGAAATGATGTACAGAGACCACTGATGTGTGAGTGTCGGGGAGATTGTGGTGTAGTGATGAGTTAAAACCAACAAAAAGCGAATCGTTATTATGAGCATTCTAGAATTTGTTCCTTCTAGAAGAGGGATAAAATATACTGTATAAAATATGTTCAGTTGTGTGCAGTCAGGAGAGAGAACCACAGAACACCTACCCCAGGAAGACAATGGCTACACTCTGCCCCATAAAGTAACACTGCCTCGTACAAAAGTCATGAAAACAGGCATATAATACAGTAGGCGATCAGTAACTGTTAGGGAACCTTAAAATAGGTCTCAGGACAGCTGGAGATTTTGTTGCTTTGCAAATGATGGTGCACGGATGCAAGGTGCTCCGGAAATACAGGTACATCAATATCTCCAAATCATGAGAGTTTTTCAGTAAAACTGAATTGGTTTGTTTTTGTGGTATGTGGGGGCATATTTACAACATATTTACAACTCTATCTTTTCTGTTATTTTTTATCGATGTCATTAAAGTCGCTGAAACGAGTATCAACCAGGACAGATCAAGCAAGAGACCTAAAGGCTCTTGTCAATCTTCAGATCTTCAATCTACTAGTTTCAGATCTACTCAAAAATACTCCATGGGAGGAATGGTACGACATGCTTTCATCTGGGATTATTTTCCTTCTGCCTAAAAACTCCCTTTAGAGTTTCTTCAGTTCATGTATCCTGGTGATAAGATCCTTCAGATTTCATTTGAATGACTTTATTCTGGAAAAATATTTCCACTAGCTGTAGAATTCTTAGAGATGTTCTTTTTTTTTTTTTTTTTTTTTACAGACGTTCTTTTTACTTCATTAGAGCTATCCTTTCTGACATTGCGTCTTCTAGTTTATTGCACTGACACTGTGTCAGTCTTACTTTTGCCTGTTTGAATATCCTGGCACCCCTTCCCCCATGAATCCCCACACCCTACAGCTTTCCTAACGTTCACTTTGTTTTTCAGCAGATTTATTATAACGGTTTAGGCGTGAATTTCCTTATATTTACGTAACTCCAGATACACATGGCTTCTCAAATCTGTGGCTTTGATTTCTCTTATCAGGCTTTGAAAATTCTCAGCCATTATCTCATCAGATAGTGCTTTTACTCCATTGTTTTCTGGGATTCTAATGACATGTGTATTAATCTGGGTTTTTTTTTTAGGTTGCTTTCCTCTGTTCTCTCCATGCTTTGATCCGAATCTTTCCGTGTCCAGTTCTCTTCTAAGCTCTTTGGCTATATAGCTATGCTGTTAAAATAATACATTGAATATTTTCATATCAAATGGTTATATTTTAAATTGTCCCCCTGATTCATTTTGCACTGAAATTCTTTAGTTTACTGTCTGATAAGATACACATACTAATCAGTTATTCTAAAATGGTGTTCTGATATGCAATATCTAAACTCTTGGTGTCTCTTTTCTTTTGATTTTTGTTCTTATTTTTGTAAACATGATTATATTAAAAAATAAGATTTTATTTATTTATTCGTGAGAGACACAGAGAGAGGCAGAGACCCAGGCAGAGGGAGAAGCAGACTCCTTGTGGGGAACCCGATGCGGGACTGGATCCCAGGACCCTGGGATCACGACCTGAGCCAAAGGCAGATGCTCAACCACTGAGCCACCCAGGCGTCCCAAGCATGGTCATTTCTGATGAATGCTGGGCATTGTGTATTAAAAGTATACACATCCCATTTAGCTGTGGGTGATCTTCTCAGAGAGTGTTTATATTTCTTCTGGGAGGCAGGCCGGGTAAGAGAACAGCACCTTGGTACAGGTACAAGGATTGGTGCAGGCAGGATTAAACTGCTCCAAAGGTGGCCTTCGTCTCCGTGTGAGCTGCTCAGTGTCTGGTTTGTTATGCTGACTCCTTTGGTTTAGCACTTTGGAATCACAACTGCAGGTCTGGCTAGTTACTGGGCCCCATTCCCTAGCAGGCTATGAATTCCAGTTTTTGCCCACCCAGCTCTGTGAGACTGTTCAGCCTCATAAGATTTTGGCTCTGTGGTAAATCAGCAAATACCAGGCTCCCTTCTCTCTGCAGCCAAGGCCCTTTGAATCTGTGGGCCTCTGTGCACCACTAATGCCTTCACATAGAGGCTGTGTGGACAGCTTTTCCTCCTCGTTATTTACTTCTCTGTTGGAAAAGGTGGTCTCTCTCATCTCCTCCATGGTATTATTGAAGAAGTTGGATTACTTATTGGAGATGGTCTCATCCTAGATGTCTGGAAACTCAGATACTATGTTCCAAAAATTTCAAATGCTAAAATTTGCCATTAACCTGGCTGCCCTGTCTGTCAGAAGTTTTTTTGATGAAGTTATTAGAAATAATTGCCATGGCCATGATAAAAAACATCACCTATTTTTGTCATATTTTTGTATTTAAAGAGAGTTTATAAATTGTTGTTATTGTTTCATTTAATCCTCATAAGAGCCATAGGATGTCAAACAGTACAACTGCAGGTATGTCTCCCTGGAGAATGTAATTGCATTTAGTGACTACATTGGGTGCATATTCATTTACCTCTCGTACAATGAATATTCTGGGAAATGGGGATGGAGAGGGGCGGTATTAGAGTGGAATTTAGAAGATTAGAATTTTGGGGCACCTGGGCGGCTCAGTCGGTGATGCTTCTGACTCTGGATCTCAGCTCAGGTCCTGATCTCAGGGTCATGAGTTCAAGCCCCATGTCTGGCTCTGTGCTAGGTATGGAGCTGACTTTGGGGGGGGGGCGCGGAAGATTAGAATTGTAAAGGACACAGTGACTAATTGTGGAATGAGGAGGGAGTGAAACATTTTACTCCACTAAACCTTAGACACGGTGGTTTTCCCCTTAAAGGGATCATACTGTGAGTAGCATTAAAGCTTGGCACGGTCGATAATGAATAGAGAAAACGAACACTGCATTGTGCTCCCAGGAGGGAGAGTTGTGACAGAATGAAACTGTTAAGGGACATTTTAAGGATGAGAAGCAAAGAAGAGCCAGCGCGGTCTTGGAGTGGCTAAAAAGAGAAGCTCCTCTCTCCCTCTTTCCCCCACCCTCTGTCCTCTAACTACTGAGGGCTTATAAAATGCTGGGCACTGTGCTAGGTTAGTGTATACTTTCTCATTTAATGTCTAAGCCTGTAAGATAGCTACAGGTGTGTCCCGTGTTATGGCCTTGTCTCCTGGTCAGGCAGAGAGGCCACTGCCTCCAGTGGAGCAACATGGTGAAGCATGGAGTTGATCAGGAGGTGGATGCAGGCGCTAAAGATCCTAGAGTTAGTCTGAGTGAAAGGCTTCAGGACTTTAACCTGGAGTCACCTGGCTGAGCCAGGTACAGTGCCTGGAAGCTCAAATAAGCAGTGGAGTGCCTGCTTGGATAGCAGGTCGGCTGGGAGGTGGAGGAGTGTGCCATAAGGGGGCCCAGAGGTGACTGTGGCTGCCACTAATACCCCCCCCACTACTGCTGGAGGGCAGGTTATGAGAGACGTGCCCCCCTGGGGTGCAGTCAGCAGGGGGAGCAGTGGGGTCAGCGCTAGCCTTCAGAGCTCCAAGCTGGAGAGGTCAGGACTTGGTGACTGTGAAGGTGGGAATGTCTTAAAGGAGCTTTCAGGCCTGGGGAAAGAGGGTCCCCTCTCTGCTGTTTCCTGCCGCGAACTTCCTGCCACCCCCACTGTTTCCCAACTCACCAGGTGAGTGCTTCCTGTCCTTCCAGACTCTGTTCCACACCTGTCCTCAGGTGGACCTTTCACGCTCTGCCCTCCCTCGTGCACTTAGTATATGGTTTCTCCTGTTTCAGCTTACTATGAAAGCCCCACTTCCAATACAGTATTAGGATCGTCTCCCTCTTCTTCCCTTCTTTCCTTTATGTTTCCTTTCCCTATGCCTCCTCCAAACTTCCCTTAATTTTTTGCCTTAAGGGGGGAAAAAAAACCAAAAAACTTTTTTGGAACATATAGACAACCTAGGACCACAGTGAGATTTTTGGGTGTAGGGAGTGTGATTTTCTGATTTTACTGCTAGCATCTAATACTATGTCTGCCATGCGTAACATACTGAATATGTGACTAAACAAATGGCAGATCATGGTAATAGTGCCAGAAATAGGTGTAGTGAACAAAGCACACAGATTTGAAAGTCTGCCGTAATTGTTCTCATTGCCAAGTGGGGTTCCTCCGTTTTGTCTTTTACCATAATATATCATAAACCATATTATGTCTGTATACTGTAATATTACTGATGTGTTGTTCTGGTGTCTGTGCTAACTTCATTTCTTTAGACAATTGAGTTTACCACTCACCAATGTTTTTGCTTGATAAGGTTCTGCTGGATAGAGGTTGCGACAAACCCTCCAATGCCCAAATAATGGGTAGAAGGAGAGAAGAGAAACACTATTTGGAAGGACTCCTGTGCTTCATTGGGTTGAATATAACAGAGTTCTAGGAAGTGATTGCTAGTTTTGGAAAGCAGACGAAAGTGGGATGGCATAGAGCTCGGAATTTAAGGAGGAACCGAGGGATAAAGGAGCAACAAAATTCATTAATTTAGACCTAAATTAAGACTTTTTATATTAGCAAAGAAATGCCAGTAAAACAACTTGCTGCCTCATCTCAAATCCAGCATTAAGTGCTTAGAAATTATGGCCCCATGGTCATTAGCTGACAGGCGAGCCTTCCCAGCAGGTTCTTCTTAGGGTAAGGAAATCACACAAGCCATAATTGCTGTGTTTTTAGCCATCTCTTCAAGAGGAGATTGTCACTCTCAGCTGTTTAGTTCTTTGACTATCTCTAATAATGCAGGAAGGTTAACATGAGCTTAGTCATTTTTAAGCTCCTGGGACCAGACCGGAATTAATTTTATCTGCAATTTGTCCAGTGACAGGCACCCTGTTGGAGAAAAATAAATATTCACTGTAATTTTTATTAGTTCATGGCCAGTTGTAAATCAAAGCTGTGAAGAATTTAAGTAGCTTTTCCCAATCCCTGGGATTCCTGGCTCCCTGAGTTATCACTTAAACAAGGGTGGTCACGGGACACCAGTGCTAACCCGGGATGGTGAGCTTAAGGGAACATATTCCTTTCTTTCCCACCTAGCTTTAAAAATGTGATGTTGTTGTAAGACTAGGGAGAGAAGACTTTTCAGTTTAAATCCCTTCTTTTCCCTTAGGTAGGACTCCAAATTTTAGATTTCATGGATGAATAGGTAACCTTAGTGAGTGATTTGAGACTCCAGTACATAAAAATGTGTCAATAGTTCGGGATGATTGATGGCATCTCTTGTAACCAAAGCCACCTGCAATTTTTTATAGTCGGGCAGCATAAGCCATCCTGAACAGATAATCAATTCTATTGCACAAACAGTCATTTTTGTTCACCAAGAAGACCCACTTTCTCTTCCTAAGAAGGACTATAAGAAAATAAAACAACCCATAACATACATAATCCAAATGATCACAACTTGTAGAATACTGGGGCATTGGTAAAGTTAGTCTTCTTCATCTCCTCCCTATACCTTGTTCCTGTCTTCGGTTCTGAGATAAGGAACAGTGAAACCTTTAATGCACCTGTGACAGATCAATGAGAACTCCAGTGATCTATCCATATGCATACATGCAAACACACACACATGGGTATTTCACTTAAAGTATTGTTTCTTGCCCAGCTTTTGCCTAGAATATTGATCCTTAAAGGGTCAGGAGAACGTTTATTTTTTTCTCTTTAAATAAAATATCAGATTGCATTGCAACAACAGCTTGTCTATAGCAGGGATTCAATTTTCCTTAGCTACTCTCTGTGTTCCATTGAATTAAAAATTGTTAAAGGGTTTGAATTTGGAATCTGAATTTCTTGAGGTGTTCACTAAAAATATACTTGTGAATTAAAGCTTTTTTTTTTAATTAAAGCAGCCTTATATATAAACAGTTCATCCATTTCCCCCCCTTTACCTATAAAAATGCCATTATATTGCAGAATTCATTAATGCTAGGGTGGCTCCTATTTATAGCTTCAATGTGGTACACACAGTGTCCTATTTGCCTTGAAATACTCAACAGTATTCAAATACAAACTAAATCATTCCTTCATTCCACAAATATTTCTTGAGCTTTGAATAGTTGAGGGGCCCTTGTTTTAGGTGGTGGTTCTGGGGATTCAGTATTGAATAAGGCACTTGAGGTTTCTGCCCTAGGAGCTGGTGTTTGAGGATACAGGTGTATCAGTTAGCCTCTGATGACCACAAGTCTAAAACATTCTTTGTAGAAGTTGGGCCACTAACAAGTAATGATTTTGAAAGAACTATTCTCAACATTTCAAAAAGAGGGGCAAAATCAATAATAAGCGATTCAGGCTTGTTAGTCATAAAACATGTTCATATCTGGATTTCCACCAGCAACGTGGTCGTTCTGCTTATGCTTTAACAGTGAAAAATGTTAAATCCAATGGGTTGTACCCTTTCCAATTTCTAACAGACAAGCTTAGAAATCACATAGACAGGCTTAGAAACCAGTCTTGCATTTTGAGTACTTTGACTAACTCCTGGTTGAACGTCAACTGGGGGACACTTTGTTTGTTTGTTTTTTAAACACATTATCTGGCCCCCATTGTCAGGCACCACGTTAAGCTTACACCAGCAATTCTCAAATTTTGGTTCACAGATCCTGGGGTCCCGCTATCTTTTGGTGGATCTTCAAGGTCAAATCTATTTTTGTAGTAATATTAACACATTATTTGCCTTTTTCTTTCTCTTTCTCTCATGATGTATGGGGAAGTTTTTTCACTGCACTTAGAGCCTCTGCATAACTCAGTATTTTTTTTTCTGCGGGACCAGTGATTGGCGTTGCAGAGTTTTGCATGGGCATAAAAATCAAGTGCTAAAGAACTCAATAGATTTTAATGTATTAGACTATGGAAACTTCACTGATGGGGGCCTAGGTTCCTATAGAAACTCCCTGTTGCTGAGTTTTGGTGTAGTATCAAGGAGAGAATATCCAGATTCACCTGAAAGGCTATTACATTATTTCATCATTTGCCAACTACTATCTGTGTGAGCATGGGTTTTCTTTATGTCTTTCAAGGAAAATAAGATATCACAACAGATTGAGTGCAACAGATAGGACACTCCAGCTGTCTTCTGTGAAGCCAGACATGAGAAAATTTGCAACAATATAAAATGGCCACAATTTTCACTACATTTGTGGGAAAATTGAATTGTTTATGAAAACATACCACTTAAACAGTGTTAATAGTAATGGGTTTTTAGGTTCTGTTTTAATGAATTAATAAATATTATATATATAAGAATTTTAATTTGCCACATGGTAAATGATGATAAATGTAACCTACATAAGAAAAAGCTCTTTGGAGTCCTTAGTGATTTTTACAGTGAATAAAGGGGTCTTGGTATTAGCTGATCCAAAAGCCACTGATCTGAAGGGTTGCATTAGGGCAAACCCACTCTTAGAAAAATCAAGTGCAGACTGAGAATTTGTAGTAGTTAAATTCCCTGGGATCTGGGGTGTACTTCTAGTTCTCATATTGAAGCAGTTTCAGAGAGTTTAGATTGAGTCTCCTTAATGGTTTCAAGGCTCCCATTCTGGGTGCGGTGATAGGGGATGAAGACAAAAAGCCCATACAGTAATTTTGTTGACGAAGTCCATTTTTAACCTCCAATCGCCTATGTCCCAAAGTCACGAAATCCTCTAAGACCATTTAAAAATTTTCCAACCCCAGCTACTGAAGACGGAGCATTTTACAAGGGCTGCATGACATTTATTCTTCTGGAGCTGCAGCTTGCAGCTCCGCATGCTAAAAGGAAATCAGAGCTGCTTATCTGAAACATCTTCATCACCCATTTGGAAATGAAGAGTTCAGCCTGCTGGACTTCCATCCCTGCAGGAAGCTACACCCAGCGGACTTTTCAGTCTGGACTTGTGCTCAAGGTCACCTATGTAATTTTTTTTTTTTCAAAGCCTCCGCGTCCTTAGCTTTCTGGGAGATAATAGCACCAAGCCCATCAGTCATCATTTCCGTCCTCAATTTTCTTTTTGGCTTCCTGCAATTTTAATCCCAAGTCCCTGCAATTCCTTTCCGTGGAGGCTTAAGTAGCCCCATTTACAACCAATTTTCAGCTAATATTTGATGCATTCTTGTAAAATAAACCCAACAGTCCTTGCTCAGCAGGCTTTGTACATTTGGACTTAATAAAATCAAAGGCCCGAGAGCAGAGCTTTAAACCAATGTGGTTTTGTCTCAAGACTTAAAGAAAACTAAAGTGATCTTGAGAAATAGGAGATAGATACTCATATTTGTTCTTGATGAATACATTTCAGAATCTAGTGCTGTGTTGTTAATAAAGGGAAGGAAATTACCCTTTACTCCGTTTTGCACCAATTCTTATAAGGGAGGGGGAGGAATGGAGTGAAGGTAGGGTAGATGAGTAAGGAAGTCATAGATTTTTCTGGGGGCTGTTTCCTCTGGCTCCTTGGCATGCCTTATCTCTGGCCCCTTCTGTAAGCTGATCCAGCTCATGTCGGCCTGACACATGAACCATGCAAAGCTGCTTTTTAAAGAGATTTTAATTCCTGCTTGACAGGCGAGGCTGAAGCCTATAAACCACAGTGTGTGTGTGTGTGTGTGTGTGTGTGTGTGTATCTTTAAAATAAGAGTGAAAGGCACAGTGCACCTGGTATTTCATTGAACACTCAACATTTTTTTTTCTAGAAAAGATAAAAACAGTTAAAAAAAAAAAAAGCTAAGCTTTAAGTAATAAAGCATAGCTGAGTTTGCCAGGAGTCGTGTATTAAGAACCGAGAGCCACCATTTTTGGCCTGCTTGAAGACAGTTTTTGTTCCTAATCTGTTTTAAATCTTTTAAGGGTTTTATCTTCTTTCCCCGCATTGCCTTAAAACCAACTCATTTCTTTAAATTTTGTATCTTAGTCTGAAATTTCATCCTTTATTAAGCACCAGAGTATCACATCACATAACGTAAACGACACATTCAGTGAGACCCAGGATATTTGGGTAAACTTGACCACATCCCATGTCCTGATGGAAGTAGAGCTAGGAACTGGGATTGTCCTTCAGGACTGTGTGAGGCCAAATCTGGAAAAACAGTGAAATGATTTAGGAGTTGCCTAAATGTTCACTTGTATATATCGAAAGAGCTTGGTTTTATTTATGATCACAGCACATTTCAATCAGCTTTTTTTTTTTTTTTCAATCAGCTTTTATTTGTGTGTCGCAAACAACGTCAAGGTTTGAAAGTAATAACTCTGATGATGGAGATCATGATGTTGGTGCTGTGACAAGGTGGTGACGGTCAGGGAGTTGTCACGTAACTGAGCCTTGGATACCTGGCTTACGCGGGCTTTTTTCCCCTCGAGTGACTAGCATACCACCTCTCAACTAGGTGCCCTCCTCTCCATTTTCCACATGAGGAGTAGAGAAACTGCAACACCAAAGGTTGGAATGACCTAGTTGATTTGATGTATAGTAAGAGTTTGGTGCCAGAGTTGAAACCCTGTGGACAGAGTTGATTCAATCAGTTTTTTTTTTTTTTGACAGAAATGTTATATTAAGGGAAAAGGGAAGGGAAAAAAGAGCCACTTACAGCTGTATAGCATAGCCCCATTTACATAGTATTTTCACAAGCACTGACTTCCTCCTTTCGGAATGCTTATAAGGTAGGAGGTCTTGCCATCCCCATTCTGCATGTCTTCCTAACCATGGCACTGTGGTGATTGATGCTAATTATGACAACTCAGGGCAAGTGCAGAATTCCAAAATAAGGAACTGTTTTTGGTTATGTGAACTATGTTTATGGTTCAACATTTGAGTAAGTGTTTTATTAATGTTCCCATGAAAGACATTGTTCTCTTCTAGTTATTTAAAATTGGTTTGCTACATCTGTGGGTATAAATTTTTCTCATGAGGGCTTATAGCACTGCATGTCTCTCGGTGGATATATTTTAAAATTGTATGTTTAGTGCCTCAGAAAACATTTTTAAAGACAGCATAGCATAGTGATGGCAGAAGTCGGGAGCCTCAGGGTTGGATTTTGGATTGTGCTTCACTTCTAATGAGCTTTTTGACTTTGGGCAATCCTGTGAGCTTTCTGGGTCCTGCTTTCCCCACCTTTTACTAAAAGTGGGTGAGATGTTCGTAAGGATATGCTCAAATTTCTTCTGTTTTAGAAAACTTAGGGACACCTGGTTCTTGAAATTTTTATTGCTCAATAATATATTTTAAAATGTCAGCTCTTTTTGTTGTAAATATATGAACAACTGCCTGTCTTAATGCACATTGGAAGACAGATGAGAATCCACCGGAAAGCGGCTCTAAACTCTGTTACCTCCTGTGGCTAAGAAATGAGATGGCATGGTGATATATTTGGTCTTGGACCTGGATTACTTTTTTTTTTTTGTAAAGAGATGATCGTCTCAAAAATTTAGTATTGCCAGTCTTCTTTGCTTGCTGGCTTCCTTTATTCTCTACTCCCTTTCTTAATTCAGTCCAAAAGCCATTAGGCAGGTCCAAGCAAGGAGGCCTAGGGAGCCCAATGAGCAAATCTTTTGAAGGTAATAGGAGCCAGACCTCTTACTGTCAGAAGACAGTTACAAATATAAAACCAGAATGAATGCTGTGCTGTGGAATTCGAGTATTGATGTGAACTCATGGATGTCAATATGTAGAAGTTACATATAGGAATTTCAATGTAGAAACAAATATAAATGTTAAAGCCTTTGCCTAGTTGTGAATATGTATATAGATATACATACACACGGAGCACACCTGCTTCTTAACTTTCCTCATGGAACAGGCCAGGATGCAGTGATGACCCAGAGAATATGAGCTCATTGATTGTACAGATCTTGGTTTTGAGTCACCAGTCTTTGCTAAAAGGAACCACTTGTCTTTGAAAAAATGTCTAGTTCTTGGGCTGAGGCAGGGAATGTGCAAAGTGGGGAATATCTTGTGCTAGAAAATAGAGGATTTCCCAAAGAATGATGCTAGATGGACATAGTAGTCAGCAAAAAATTACTCCTGCAAACCTGGGACAAAATGTGCATCAAAATAATACTAGAGACAATATTCCACAAAACCAATCAGGAATCCATGGGGCCATAAATAAGTGAGAAGAAGGCAGATAGTCTTTCCTTAAACTAGGAAGCAGTCTGATAAATAGAATGTGGGGACTGGAAAGATGGTGGTTTCAGCAGCCTCCAGGATAAGAATTTAGGTAAGAAACATCAGTGGGTGCTAAATCTAGTGAGCAAGAGTTGGATAAGGATCAGCATGTTTATACTATTTCAAAGTGTCTGTCCATAAAGCCTTATTAATTATAAGGATAATACAGTAACTCTGTTGGAGAAGTGGAGAACAGTTGACCTGACTCAGATGATCAAAGTTATCACTGGGGGCACCTGGGTAGCTCAGTGGTTGAGCATTTGCCTTTGGCTCAGATCGTGTCCCCAGGTCCTGGGACTGAGTTCCATATTTGGCTCCCCACAGGGAGCCTGCTACTCCCTTTGCCTATGTCTCTGCCTCTCTCTCTCTCTGTGTGTCTCTCATGAATAAATAAATAAAATCTTAAAAAAAAATTATCACCGTTGATGGAATAAACCGACATCGCATGTGATATGATGGAATCCACTGAGAACACAGCATCATTTGCCCAAACTGCAATCCTTGAATCTTCTCATGAGACAGCCTTAGGAATCCCAGTTGTGGGGCCTTCTCCAAAATAATTAACTGGCAATCTTCAGTTAATGAAGTTCAAGGAAGAGCTGGGTGCTGCTGTAGATTGAAGGTCATCCTCTCAGATTTCTCAGTACAGAGCGTGGTCCTGAAATGCATTCTTTTTGACTAGAAAGAACACTGTTGGGCCAGTTGGTACAACTTGAATAGGGTCTCTGGGTGATGGGAATGCGGAGGCTCTTTGAATAGTTCATCCAGTTTTTCTGCATGTTTGAAATTCTTTTGAAATAGAATGAAAAATAACTAGTACAGAAGTGCATAGCTGTTAGTTTTTACTTTATCGTACAAAAATAAAACATTTCTGGATTCTATTTTTAGTTTATTTGTATCAGAAACATACAAGGTATGGTCATTAAATGGGATTTTTCATTTTGGATTTTGGTGAAATTGCATAGAGAAGGGTATAGTTTCATGAAATCAGGACTTACTGGACTTGTGGTGTGGTTTGTGTAGCTGTACAAATTAATTCCAATGTTTCTGAGAGAAGAATCAGAACTTTTGAGTTTCCTTGGGTCAATACTGTGAATATCATAATGATGGGGAGGCCTTTTAGATTATGGGGATTAGGACTGAATATTCCGGAGTCTGGCCTTTGGATCCTGCCTCCACTACTTACCAGATGTGTGACATTAAGCAGGTGAACCAAACTGTTTTTTATTTCATCGATAAAATAATTGACAATAGTACATATGTCATGGAGTTTTTGTGAAGACTGTTAATCTTGCTGCTATCATCACAATATCTATAATTTGCATACATACTAGAGAAGCTGGTTAAAAGAAATTTCATTCATTTGCTGGAAATTTGATCCCTCCTTACACTAATGATAAAAAGACAGAAATGCCATTGATTTTGGACATTAGCCCTGTGTATACTGATTCTTCAGGATGCTTCTCTTATCCTCACAGCCAGCCCCTACCCTTAAGTGCACCCTGGGATTCTTTTACTGTTTTATAAGGGGGCGGGCACGCATTTTAAATGTTTAGGAAGCACAATGGAAATGATGAGAGGATCAACGCAAAATATGAGGAAAACAAGACTGGAGAATTAAAATCAAGATCCAAAGAAAAATATGTACTTTGGTAGAAATACCTAGGAAATCTAATGACTCCAGGTCTTTTTTCAAGTTCACATTGAATCTCAACATGTGTACATATTTGCAAACGTAAGTAAATTTATGCACCAAAATGAGCTGGCAAACAGGGCCTGTCCCTAAAGGGAAGGAAGTGTACTGCTAGTCCGTGTTGTCCATGATGTACTCAACATCCTGCCACCTGTTCCTGGCCCTCAAGGGCTCCCTGTCCCCAAGGGGCTTCTGGTCAAACTCTTGACGTATCACACATGATACTTAGCATTGAGCATTATGCATTTCTATTTTATACTTTGCTCCTTTGATAAAAGGATTTGAAGACACAAATTGTTTTGTTTTTAAGATTTTATTTATTTATTCATGAGAGATACAGAGAGAGACAGAGACATAGGCAGAGGGAGAAGCAGGCTCCCTATCGGGGACTCAATTCTAGGACCCTGGGATCATGCCCAGAGCCAAAGGCAGATGCTCAATCACTGAGCCACCCAGGCATTCCTGAAGACACAAATTGAATTGTACCACCCTAGTAAGTGCTGAACTATCCAGGCTGGACCAGCATTGCCAAAGTATAAAATGAAAGAAGAATCTAATTGGAAGAGTGAGAGGAGACACAGATTTTGACCCACATCCCAAGGAATGGATCATGAGGGGACTAATCAGAGGAAAGAAACTCATTGAGCAAATTTGGGCATGAGAGAGCTTGAGAAGTATCTCCACATACAGCTCTTTTTTGTTTCAGCTCTGCTTGAAAAATCCAGGCTCCCTTCCATTGATATGGTCTGTTTTCTCCATATCATCCTGAATGTATTGTATTTTGAATTCTGGATCATGTTTATGTATTTTGAGAAACATTAACAATTAGACAGGCTTAAGTCATCTAGAATTCCTCATGCCATCTAAGCTTTGAGAGTCTTTCGTGCAATAGAGTATTGTGTGTTGTGGTTAAGAACTCAGAACCTGGAGCCAGAATCCCTGGGTTCAACTCCTGGCTCTGCTATCTACTAGCTGCTCAATACTATTGAAAAGTAGTATTGAGATAAGAAACCAATGAGGTTACATGCGAAAACTATATAGGAAGCTTTCACAAAATGGTTAACTAATATTTATTGAGTAGAAATTACACTTTAGTACTTTTTGAGAACTCCTGTGTTTATATGATTTACTCGGAACCATATCACACCTTTCATACAGAATTCTAATCACTGGCTTTCGTCTGTAAGTAAAATCATTTTGTAGAGTTACTCTGTTGTTTTTATCCTGCGGAGATCTAAATCTTGATTTGGAAGTTTTGGACACAATCTTGAGTGTCTGACTTCTCTACATTACCAATTGTAAGTAAAAGCGAGTTCCATTCATTTAAATATGAATTTTTAGTTACTGAAGCATGGAAAATAATTGTTTTGAGATCTGGAATGCATCAAATAAAATTCTGGTTTCTCCATGTTAAAGATTATGAAAATTAAGTTTTCTTAAAAAAAAATACCACAAATAAGGAGAAAAACTTGTTTTCCCTTAAGTTTATGAAAAACTTCATAAAAGCCCTTATCACATGAATTTTTGAAATCCCTACTACCTACTTGTTGAAATAATATCATAAAATGGAAAGAATATACAAGTAAATGAAGAAGCAAGTTATTGTAGGAGTTAAAGAATTGACAGACTAAATAGGAAAGCCTTGGGAATGATAAAACATTGGTGTAAAAAAGGCAACAGGAAGTGAGCTAGGGCCCCTTACACTCCAGTCCAAGGATCCTGGAGGTCTGACAGAGGAGAAAATCCCTTCTGAGACTCCCTGTTCATTTTGTGTCCAAGTAAATTGTTTCATAGTGTTGAACATAGAAGCTGATTTTTTTTTTTTTTTTTTAGATTTTGTTGTTTTTTAGTTTTTTAAAGCAAGTGTGGGAAACTTCCAACAACTGGCTTCTTTTCCATTCCTCACTTTCTCCTCCACAGACCTGGTTTTTACCTTCTTCATTTTACTTCAAACTTCTTGCTCTGGCTACTTGCCTGTGGTCATAAGAGAAGCTTTAGGTGTGAACTCCCTCTCTTCTTCCTTATACACTTAAGTTGCGCTTCCCACTTTACCTCTGCCACCGGTGGGAGGAGACACCCCTCATTCACACTCATTTGCCTTCTTGCCCTGCCCTTGGCCCATGTCAGTCTTACCCTTCTCTTTATCTACCATTCTTGCCACTTTCCTCTTTTTCTTCTTCCTGACCCCTGTGTTAGTACCTGGTCACTCTTATTTCTCATTGAGATAGGAAAAGTGTTATTTTGTAGTTTTTAGTCTATTCACAAAGTAGTAAGACTATCACCATGGTCTAATTCCAGAATATTTTCATCACAACAAAGAAACAGCTCATCCCACTAACAGTTACTCTCCATTCCTCTCTTCTCTCAGACCTTGGAAATCACTTATCTGCTTTCCATCTCTGAATTTCCTTGTTATGGAGATTTCATCAAAATGGAATTCTACAATCTGTGGCCTTTTGTGTCTGGCTTTTTTCACTTGGCATAATATTTTCAAGGTTTGTTCATGTTCATACGTTTTTCAGCATGTACCAATATTTCTTGATGATTGAATAATACTATACTTTGTTTACACATTCATCAGTTGGGATGCACCATACTTTGATTACCCAGGTGGACATTTGGGTGGTTGCACTTTTTGGCTATTTTGAAAAATGTTGCTGTGAACATATATGCACAAGTTTTCGTGTGGACATAGCTTTTCAGTTCTCTCAGGTATAAATTTAAGAGTGGAAATTACCAGGTGATAGAAGAATTCTATGCTGAACATTTTTGAGAAATTGTCTGTTTTCCAAAGTGGCTATACCACTGTACATTCCCAGCAGTGATTGAGTCTTCCAATTTCTCCTTTTCCTCACCAACACTTGTTATTGCCAATCTTTTTAATTACAGACATCTTAGTGGATGCAAAATGATTATCTCCTAGTCTCTTACAGAAACTCTCCTGAACATCTCAGCACCTCCCCTCTTTGGATTATGTTAACAGTACCTCCTGTATGTTTCCATGGCACCCTGTTGTTGGAACACTCCTCCTCACACTGAATTATAATCATTGCCTTTATCTACTCCATTAGAGTATGAATGTGTGAAGGAGGGCCCTAAAATATAATGATATTTCCTGTGGCATCTCCTAGGATTAACCCAGTGCCCGACAGTTATTTTTATCTTTTTGAGAAGAAGAGGAGGAAGAGACTTGCAGACCAGGCTTGATAGCATTATTACCCAAGTCCCTGAATATTAGAAAGGAAATATTCATTGGTGTTTTTTGTTAGCTGATACTTCATTGTCTAGAAAAAAAGACAGGACTTTTTAGCCTGTAGAGTTGTCTAGGACATTGTATTTTCTTTACGGTTGTATTGATGACTTCCAGTCCCTTAATTTTACCAAGAAGTTGGAAGGGGAGAACCAGGGGTTACTTATAATACCACCACAAGGAGAAATCACAGAGGTGACTTTAAAAATCTAAATCAACAGGCCATTTTTACTTTGACTTTTTTTGTAAAGCATAACTGATTGAGAGCTGTTCCTTTTCACAAAATATTACTGGTTTCGTATACTAGACTAAAAACCTTCCAAAGTCAATGACAGTGCCATGAAATTTCTAGACCTTCAGAACCATTGCATAGTTTTGATGGTGCTTAGTTCCAAGTATCAGGATTCTGAGGTTCGTTAGCATCAGAGTTGAACAGATACACATCAGTGCTGGAGAACAAAAGCTGGAAGTGGAATTAAACATAATTAAAGACTTAAAAAAATAAGTTTGAATTAAAAAGTACATCCTGCTTGAGGTTGACTCATAGTAAATTACAATGCCCTGTGCATAAGTACAGATTAAAAGGCATATTTAATTAGTTCTTTTGAGCATTTCTCTTCCAAAAACCTATTTGCCTTTATAATCAATATTTAGATGATTTTGTTTCCGGTTATTATTTATGATCCTGTAAGGATTTGTTTTTAATGTAGGTTTTCCTTAGTTGGATAGCCATTCCCTTCCTTGTTGGTGATTTCACTGTGTTGGAAACTCTATCCTGCTTCTTTGCTATGAGTTTTGTATGCTTCTGGAATGAAGAGGAAATGGGGGAGGGACAGAGAGAAACAAATGTAAGTTGGACCCAGATCAGTGAGATAGTATCAAATGAGGCCAAAATGAATTTGGCAGATGCTCTTCTCATGTTTCTCACTCGGGCGCACACATATTGTTACTTGGAATACCACTTGCATTTCTTTCATACTTCTAAGATTTTTCTTCAGCTTCAGTAACAAACTTTAACTTCAAAGATGAGCCAGGAATGAAAATTGAGAAATTTTTTTTTCTTTGAGCGTGCGAATGTGCTTAGTATGGATATTTTGCTATTAAGGATTGGTTAGTAAATAATAGAGGAGGTGTCTTTTCAGGATAAAAATGAGGGTGTGGAGGGCTGAGCATGGTGGAAGGTATAGCAGAGTTTGAAATCTCACTTTGCCAAGAAGAGTTGTATGGCTTCTACAAATGAATCTGTCTAGTGTAGCTTCCCCTCATAGGTAAAATGGGTATATTCAATTTTACTTCCCAGTGTTGTGTTGGTAAAAGAATTTAATGGCACACAGAAGGCATTCGAAAAATGGTAGCTGTTTCCAAATTGTCTTATTCACTGAGAGAGAAAGTGGGTGGATCATTCTTAGAAAAAGTAAGTTTTTTTAATCAAACAATCTTTTTAAATGCCCACTAAGCATTTTATTCTTATGATAATTTAGATATGAAGGTAGTCCTATTTCCCAGGTTTCTTTTCCTAATGTCTTAAAAATTTTTTTTTTTTTTGAGCTAGAACCAGAACGTGGGTGTGAGTGGATTGAGGGGCAGAAGGAGAGGGAGAAGCAGGCTTCCCGCTGAGCAGGGTGCCCAATGCAGGGGCTCCATCCCGGGACCCTGGCATCATGATCTGAGCCACTGACTGAGCTATGCCTATTTTCCTGGTTTCTGTCTGTAAATGTGGAAGACAAAGAAAAACAATGAAAATTGAGAGTGGGCCACATAAACTTTTCTAGATACCACCATGTGGTAAATTAATATGTATTTAATGGAAGTTTAATAATATCAAATGGGAGTAAGAGGCATCCAGTATTTTATTTCTTGTAGGATGAACATCACAACTGAAAATTGCCCTTGAAACAAAAATATATAAATATATTTCCAAAAGAAATTTATATTTATCTCCAGCATATATCTTAAATATATACTTATATATGAAGTAGGAGATCTCTATAGATATATCTTAAATATACCTCTGTGCATCAAATGGACCATCTATAAATATGTTGATGTGTTGGATACATGTATATCCAAAGCAAAAAGAGATGAGGTAACCTTCCAAAAAGTTTATTACCATTTTTTCAATAAAATATATCGAAATAAAATTTATTGGAAATAATTTTAGGTCATAGGAACGTACAAATCTTGGATAAATCTTGGCTTTGCTGTTTATTTCCACGTGGTCCCGAGGACTTTTCTTAGCATCTGTAGTCCTCTGTTTGTTCATCCGTAAAAGGGGTTGTCACTGACCTTACAGAATTTTTCTGATGATTAGCAATTGTACAATGCAAAGAGCCTTTTAAATAAATGAGTTTTTAAGATGATTGTCCTCTTACTATGTTTTCATCAGAATCCCCAGTAGCTGGTCATTATCTTAAATGTGGAATGTGCCCCTTTGGCACTTTGCGCATACTCTCAAGTTGAGGACCAGATACTAGTAAATACACTAAAACATTAAAATGACTTCATGGTTCCTGTGTGTCCATCTCTTGGTTCTGTACCTGTCCACAGCCTGTTGGCTTTCCTCTGTTCTCTCCCACCTTATGTGCACTGCCTGCCTTCTGCCTGAAAGGCCAGAAATCATTCCTCTCCTTGTAAGAATCCTCTCTCTCCTCCAGGTCTCGTTTGTTATATGGATTATAGGGAACTTAGTTATTTCTAGGTTTTTGTTTTGTTTTAATAATGCCTCTTAATTACTTAATTCTGTTTTCTGAAAAGTTGATTATAGCTCTCCGTTAGATGCCTACTTGAAACCCAAGCTCACACTGCCAATTCCTGGGTATTCCTGCTCAAAATATCCTCTGGGAGGCATTGTTTCCAGGGCTTTGATGGGGGCTTTCAAATGCTGCTGGCTGTAGAGAGGGGTAGTAGTGTTGTTTCTATGTATGCCAGTGCATCTCTCATCTCTCTACTTGGATGTAGCTGCCAAGGTGGAAGCAAAATTCTGCATCCTGCTCTTAATTGTGTGAGTGTACATGTGTGGTTTTCCTTCTCTAACCTCTTCTAGCCCAGACCTCTCTAGCCCTATTTAAATACTTTAAAATGACTATTTGGAGTATCGGCTCAATAAATGTGTTTTCTGGTAAGCCCTTCTGGTATAACTAAAGCTGTCCTCAAAAGACAATCTTCAGTTGATTTGGGACAGAAATTTTATTTTTGTTTGCTTGTAACTTTTCACTGAGCTACAACTGAGGAGACTGTCGACTTGTCTCTGCAGCATCTCCTTCTCTGACTTGGTTTCTTGCTCTTCTGGATTATGTGCATCCTCCCCCCTTTCCCAAGTCTTCTCTTTTATTTTCTTGGTCCTCTTCCTTCTACCCTTAGCCTGTGCTTCAAATGTAGATTTCCAAGAGAGGGCTCCATTTTCTTATATCTACATAGTATTCAAATGCGTGTAAGGACTATTAAAAAAAAAAAAAGTTCCTTTCTGTGTTAAAGTATCCCTTTATGCTTTAGCAAGTGGCATATCATTTCCTGCTTTAGTTTTGGCCCTAGGCCAGCAAGCCAGGGCTGAAGCAGGGTGAAAAGTTCACTCTCCGGAAGTGCTGTGTAGGTCTGACTCACGTGACCAGGAGCAGCCCCAGACTCCCAGTGATTCCCTGTGGATGTGAGTCTGGGAGAAGCAGCACAAGAAGGACCTTGCCTCAATTCTGCTTTCTGGGCTTGAATTTTTAATGAATGTATGGCACTGTTATTCCAGGGATTCTCTAGAATGATCTTACTATTGTCTAGAGCAGTTGTGCTTTAAAATTGAAAGTTGTCAACAATTGGTAGGTCATGCAATCTATTTAGCCAATAGAAATCCGCATTAAAAATAGGGAACGATATAAACAGAAGACATGACATGTAATTATATGTGTTATTTTCTTCAACTTTTGTTTGGTACAGATATACATATACATATAAAACATACAAAGGGGACCCACTTGTTTGTGGCTGCATACGTGCTGGCATCAGACATTCCCCACTATTTCCCATTACATTCTAACAAGAACTCAATTTTCAGGGCACCTGGGTGGCTCAGTGGTTGAGCATCTGCCTTTGGCTCAGGATGTGATCCTGGGGTCCTGGGATTGAATCTCACATCAGGGTCCCCACAGGGAGCCTGCTTCTCCCTCTGCCTATGTCTCTGCCTCTCCCTCTGTCTCTCTCATGAGTAGATAAATAAAATCTTAAAAAAAAATGATTTTCAAAGTGTAGGTACTTGCCAGTGAATGTGTTTTTACAAAACATACAGTTTCATATTTTGAATTTATTGTGCCTATATTTTAATTTATGTGAATGTGTTATATATCCTATTTTCTGATTTCTCCACCCGGCATCGTCTGAAGGTCCATGACTATTGCCATGTGTACATCTAGCTCATTGAGTCTAAGTGCTCACAGTATGTTACTGTGCCGAGAATACAGTTATATTCTTCCCCAGTGATGGACACCTGCATTGTCTCCATCTTAGCTTACCACTAACAAGGCTGCTGTGAATAGCCTCTGACATGCCCTTCTGCTGGAAAATATCAAAGGGCATTCATTTTGGGTCCAGACAAATAGTGGATACCGGCATTGCTTGGCCTTAGAGTGTGTGTACACACACACACACACACACACACACACACACACACGGCTCAGATACCCTTAACAGTATAGTTTTTTTCAAGTACTGTGATGATCTCCAGATTAATTCACAAGTCCACACTCCCTCCAGCAGTATGAGTGTTTATATACCTACATTCCCACCAATACTTAACATTGAGTTTTCTAATTTTCTATATTTTTGATTAGTGGATGTAAGATGATTTTTTTCTTGTTTTTATAGGATTACTGATGAATTCAGTTATTTCTATAGGCTTACTATTATTTGGATTTTCCTTTTCTGTAAATTTCCCTTCAGATTCTTTGCACATTTGTCCACTGGTAGGTTTTATATTTTTCCTGTTAATTTACAAAGTTCTTTGTATATTCCAGATGGTCTCTGGCTGGTTTTAGACTCTCCAAGTATTCTCCTAGCCTGTTGTTTTTCTATTAACCTTGTCCATCATGTTCTTTTAGTGAGTCAGGATCTTTAATGTAATTCATCAAGATTCCACTCAGGGGCTTTGTGAGATAAATTAATCCCTATCTCTCTGTCATAAAATTTATATTATCTACTTTATTTTATAGTTTAATCTTTTACATTTAAGTTTTAACCCATCTGGAGTTCATATATACATATGTATATACATATGTATATATACGTGTGTGTATGTGTGTGTGTATAGTAGGAATTCAGTTCTTTTTCATATGGTGATTTCTGTTTCCTCTAGATTTGGTACCAACTCTGTGCTCCATTGGTTTGTTAACCACACTTAAGCTGTTTTGTTGTTATAACTTGTTACTGTATTTCAATATCTAGCAGAGTAAGTCCTCCATATTGCTCTTCTTTTTCAGGGTGGACTTAGGTATGTTTGAAGTATTTTCATATGCACTTTGAGAAGTCTATTAACTTCCTCAAAATACACTTGAAAGTCGAATTTGGAATGCATTGAATGTATAGCTTAAAACAGGAAAACAACATCATTTTAATAGGTTCCATCAGTTTTAACTGTTTTTCTGTTCTATCATCTATACCTTTTTACAGTTCAAATGACTCTCTGCAGATACTGGTATTCTTTTTTTTTTTTTTTTTTTTTAGAAAACATGTTTTATTTTATTTTTTTAAGATTTTTATTTATTTATTCATGAGAGGCAGAGAGAGAGAGAGAGAGGCAGGTAGAGGGAGAAGCAGGCTCCATGCAGGGACCCTGATGTGAGACTCAATCCTGGGTCTCCAGGATCAGGCCCTGGGCTGAAGGCGGCACTAAACCCCTGAGCCACCTGGGCTGCCCAGATACTGGTATTCTTGTTAATACTTGGAACCTATAGAAGATGAAGGCAAATAATACATATAACGATCCTAAAGTAGTTATAGAGATTAAGGGTTTAGCAGTTCAGGCAGTAATATTCTTTGATCATGGATTATTCATATAAGAAGAAATCTTCAGGTTAATCTCAGATACCACCCCCCCCCCCATAATATAAATAAAACTAATCCACAGGGAGGTCAAAGGACTCACTGAAGAGTGCAGAGTTAGCCTGAAGATCTCAAATCAAAATCAAATTTTCTAACCCTTACTTAGTCCATTCCTTTTGCCAAAACCATGGCCATATATTTCTGATACCTTGTTTTTGTTTTTTTCCTGGTAGAGTTATGATTTGCTTATGCTTCAGAGAAATCAGCTTCTTTTGTTACTGATGTTCACAGAAAGAATGATTAATCTGCCAAAGCCCTAAAATGGGGGGGCGGGGGTGCAGAAGCCTCCCGAGCAGCATGTTTTCTTATTAATAGTGATGTGAGTTGGCATTTGAGTCATTTTCCACAGTCATTTCCCTGCATTCCAGACATGGTTGATAGAGACTTTAAAAGGTGTATATACAATGGTACTTGCACAAAACCATGGTCTCATGTTAGCATGTTAATGAAGTGCTAGAGCGCTAAGCTTGGCTGGCAGGCCAAAGCAGAGAGAATGGTCTGTCCTCACCTTGTGGCAGCCAGATGGCATAATCCACATGGAAGAAGGCAAGACCTGGGTTGAGGGGCAGGGGATTATGCATTATTGACATGCACTTTCCTCCTCTCCCCACCTGCATGTTGAAACTTGGTTTTTGCTATCTTAAACCCATCTTGTTTCTCCAAGACAAGTTGGTTTGGGGACAGAAATGAGTGTTCTTCCTTTTTTCAGACAGATAGCAGAGCTCAGAAGGGAATAATTAGGAGACTAACTCCTCCATTTTAATGACATCAATTGAATAATAGTAAGTCTAAGCCCACATGATTTCAGAGCATTTTAACTCGGTGCATTTGAATTGAAATAAGATGTCCTTTTGCTGTGAGTTTGTGTAGTAGGGTCATTAACTTAGAAGGAGTGTGTGTGTCTGTGTGTGCATCTGTAAGTCTGGGGCTAGTCTTGTCATTGGGTGGCTTGAAGGTTGGGGGATGTCAGGCTGCTCTTCTAGCCAATATAGACACTGGGCTCCCATGTAGGAAACCGTAGTAATGCTGCTGACTCCCATGTGGCTGAGTGGTTCTAGATTAATGTCTGCAGGATCAGCTTTTTTTCAAAATTGAGTTTATTTCCACTCACCTGTTAGGACGTCTTTATCCCCTCAGTACCCTGCCTACCTACCCTACATCAGCTCAACAAATCTAGAACCTCATTACTCATTGTCTGGGGCTGAAACCCAGGAATCCAGGGAGTCCTCTTTCTTGGAGTGTCAGCTGCATTCTGCTGGGCTTGTAGGCTCATCGCTCCCCATGGCATGTCACCAAGTCCTGGTCACTCCTTTGTGGTGTCACTTGTGCACATGCCTCACTCCTGCTTCCCCTTGTCACTCACACCTGCAAGCTTGGACTACAACGTGCAGTCTTTTTTAGCAAACCACCTTGCACGCTCCCCTTGATCAGTAACTTTCCTTGGACTCTGGTGTCGGATGAGACCATGTGTTACCTGTTCTCCCTGGACAGCTCACTTAACTTCTATGAGCCTGTTTTTTCAACCACCAAAAGTTAATATAACAACTTGAGTTGTTGGGAAGACTATGGAGACAATGATTGGAAGGTACCAAACACAGTGCCTGCCACATAACGTGTGCTCTATCTTGTCCTGCCTTCCTCCTTAATTTCTTTCAAGGGTGATTTCTTTCTCCTTGGTGATAGTCCCCAGTGCCCCTGTCTTCTTCAGCTTAGATTTCACCTTCCCCAATCCAAAGGCGGCCTGGCTGGCCATGTCTATTGCCTGTCTATTTTAGAATCTCTTTATGTCTCTGACATGGTCTTGCAATGTAGTCATCTAACTTGCTATTTGTCCTTTTTCCCGCTTGTGCCCTGGAACGTGAGCTCTCTAAATGTGAGGGCTGCATCTGTCTGCTTTGCTGCTATAGCCCAGAATGACTGAGGTTAGCCTTTGAGATCTTTCTGAGACTTAGGAGTTATTGGAACTTAGCCTTCACACACCAGCACCAAGCTTTTAGGCATTTTAGGAGACACAGATTCTGCCGCAAGAAGAGAATAGGGAAGAACATTCTAAAGCTGGAGCTACAGGCATATAAAGGATGAGGATCTATCTCCATAGGCTTTTGTGTTTTATACCTGGAATAAGCATGCTAAGGATAGTAATCATGAGGAAAGACCAGAGCAACTCCATAAGATTAGTTTTTTTGTTGCTGTTGTTGTTTTTGTTGGATTAAATAGACTTTCTTAAAGTACTTTCTTATAGCCACCCCATTCCTGGCTCCCTTCATCAGTCTTGCTTCACATCCCACCCAGCCTTCAAGCTACCTGGTCCATTGCCAGGACCTTAATCCCTACTTATTATCCTGCTGCATGCCACTAACTCTGCTTTTAGGAACCCCACATTCAATATGGTGCATGCCTATCCCTGGCCAACTTCCTCTGGTTCTTTGTAATCCTAAAAAGACCTGCCCCATCTGCTGTCACTCTTTTCCCCATTCAGTGGTTAAATAATAAGCACGTGCTTTATCTGCTATCTGAGGCATTCCCATCTGAATTCTAGTGTACTAACCCAGAACAGAAAGGAGCACCCTGACCCAGCCCCCTGGGTAGGTAAAAACTAGTCCCCATCACCTCTCTCCTCACCCTCCTTTCCTGCCTCCCTGCCTCCCTGCCCCTGAGTCTTCCTAGTCTATCACTGTGTCCGTATTTGTTCCCCTGCTAAGAAAAATTTGTAGGATAAATTTGAACTGTTTAGCCTGACATTCAAGGTACTCAATCTGAACCCCACTTAATTTCCAGCCATGATTCCTACATGAATGCTTGGCCAAGTGTTCCCCAGGCCACTCAGTATGTTTGCACCGCAGCATTTGAGCTTCGCCATTGCTGTCTCTGCACCCGGATGACTTCCTGCTCCTTTGTGCATATTCAATCCTGAGCCTCAGTTCGTAATTCAGGTCCTGCTTGCTCCAGGAAGTGTCTCCAGCTGTTTGAGTTAACGTGTAACCCGCCCTCCCCTTGAACTTCTCTTTCTTGCTTGCTATAACCTTCATTTGGTGGGTGGCTTCTGCTATACGCAGTGCCACTCACCTCTGAGTATAGGGGGCCTCTGCACTTGACTTGAAAGTCCCTTGAAGGAAGTAATATGGTTTTCTTTGCTTTTTGAAATGTTGTAAAGAAAGTAACTTCTGTTATAGCTGGATACGATAAAGATATTTGCCCATTTGGTGCATCCTGTCTCACATATTGTACTATATGTTTTATACATGCTATCTCGTTTAACTTTCCAATTATCCCATGACATAAAACATTTTTTTACAAGAGAAAACAAATTTATTTCATTCAGCTAATTTATTTCATTCAGCTGGGGGAGTTTAGTTTCAAAAGCGCCATTTGTTTTTAAAGCTTGTGTCCTTTCCACTATTCAGTGATGGTGGATAAAAGTGTTATGCATTTGGAATTTGGGAATAAACAGCAGAAAAGGAGAGTGAGATTTTTGGTGTGATCCAAAGACTCTGGAACCTGTCTGTTCCTGAAGACAAGGAATAGTAAAGATGGGGAAAGACTCCGTGTGTGGTGGGGAGACCAAAACCCATGAAATTCGTCTTCACTTAACACTGTTTTTCATTCCTGCTTCTCCATCTGGGCAGTCTGTTCAACTCAATCAGGTAATGGGAAATATAATATCATCGATAATATCTCAAATGTATTTTAGCCAGTGGTTTTCAAGATTTCCTTAAACTTTTTCACTAGATATGTTTACAATTAAGATAACTATTGATTTGAATTTATTTTCTTCTAGGCTTTCTTGGGAGCCAGTTTGTTTAGTGAAAGGAACATTAGCTTTATAGCAAGTCAATGTGGTTTTGGACTTAGATTTAATACAAGAGGAGAGGGACACAAGTGGAACTTCTAAATAATCTGTTGGGATTGGATTTCTTTCTAATATCCAGCAGGTTATAGGTCTTTCTGTATTCTTTTTTTTGGTGGGGGGGGGGGAGGAGAGGGAGTTTACAAAGGTATACTTTCTTCCATGTGTTTACCCAAATGATTGACTAGGGCCATTTACTTATGTCCTCTGAAAAAAACTCATGTAAGTGTAATAATAGTCCGCAATCCATACTTTTTTTCTTATGGACCCATGATCATTTGCTATAATTTAATTATCATCACTTGAAAAGTTCTGACGAACACCAAGTTCAAAGAACCACTGAGCTCTAAGTAAATATTGATATCAACTTCTGATGCAAAGTTCCATGACAAGAAGAGCACAGGCATAGAGTTTCTCAGAAATTTGGGGTAGTTCACTCTCTCAGGGTCTAGGTTCCAAAAAACAAAATCAGAGAATTAGACTTGATTGTCTTTAAGGTTTCTCCAGCTTCAGATCATTCAGAATCTATGATTTTTTTCATCCATTTCTTGCCTCATTAATCTTTCCTCCAAAAGTTAACCTAGTGTCTGGCAATATCTGAGGAAATAGAAACAGAATGTTTATAAGAATTGGAAAGACTGTTGGATGAAGTGGTTATTTCCTTCACTACCTGTTAAAAATAGCAGTGTCTTGAGCATAGGGAATGAATGGGATGTGTCAAAAAGACCACTCATCCTATGAGATAAAGAATTTAAAAACACAAAACACAAAACCTGGATAGGATTTTTAGGATTTTACCTGTCCACATGTGGCCACGAGTGGATTAATACTGAGGAGTTAACTATCCCAGAGTCTTGTAACTTAAAATAGCTAAAGACAGTCATCTTATTACACTATGACTAATGAAGTGTCCATGGATTGTTGGCTATGTGCAAGGCATTCTCTCCAGGATTGACTTAAGCTAGTATTATCTCCATTTCTCAGATAAGAAAACTGCAGTTTAGGAGATGTGCTTGGCCTACGGTCACACAGGGTGATGGTGCCACCATCCAGTTGTGTCTATATTTGACCGTGATCCTCAGTTCTCTCTCCTGTGCTTGTTTCTGTCAATACCAGAAATCCTGCCTGATGTATTACTTATAGGCTCAAGATCCAGCACCCTGTTTCTGTAGTTAGCTGGCTGTGTAGAGCATGTATGCTGTAACTCACTACCAGATCTTTTCTGGTGTTATGACTTAATTAAATGTTGAATAATAACGAAGGCACACTTCTGTAAGAAGTGTGAAAACACTGTTTACACCTGACAAAATCAACTCACTGTTATGTCTATCAAGGTATAAGAATGCAAATTGTGAAGTATTAGACAAAGGCCTTTTCTATCTTCCCATTCTTAAAATTAGGGACGAATAATACTGATAGAATCAGATGATTTTTTTTCAATTGTAGCTTTCCTTCCTAAAATACTCATGTACCTGATTCCATTTTTAATTCATTCTTTTTTTTTCTAGATACTAATGCTGTATGAAAAAAGTACTATAATCTATAGAAAATGACATTATTTTAAAATAGACTTTTTTTTTTTTTTTTTAGATTGATGTCAGTTTCTACCTTGACTTGATTCCTAAAGTATCTCCTTCAGATGTTGGGAGATCATTGAATGTTTGGTTCATTGAAATTGTAATTCCAATTACAAAATTCTTCTAGACTGTTGAATCAGGGCTCAAATAATGATTTTCTTTTTCCTACTGATAGACTATCTTAAAACCATACAGTCTGGGACGCCTGGGTGGCTAAGTGGTTGAGCGTCTGCTCTTAGCTCAGGGCATAATCCTGGAGTCCTGGGATTGAGTCCCGTATTGGGCTTCCTGCAGGGAGCCTGCTTCTCCCTCTGTCTGTGTCTCTGCCTCTCTCTGTCTTTCAGATAAGGACTTCAGTTTTCTTATCTGAGAAATGGAGATAATACTAACTTAAATCAACCCTGGAGAGAATGCCCTGCACATGGCCAACAATCAATGGATACTCCATTAGTCATAGTGTAAATAAACAAATAAATCTTAAAAACAAACAAACAAACCATAGAGTCTAATATTTTAGTTACTATCCAATAAAATAAAATCTGTTAGCATTAAATAAAACTAAAAATTCAGTTCCTCAGTTGTAATAGCCATATTTCAAATGCTTAGTATTCAGATAATTCTTAGGGAGTACCAGGCTGGAAAGTATAGATGTAGACCATTGCTAGAATCATGGAAAGTTCTATTGGACATTGATGATCTAGGATCATTTTAATGATTTTTAAAGACTGTTTTTATGATATTAAAAATCAAGACTGGGACACCTGGGGTGGCTCAGTGGTTGTGCATTTGCATTCAGCTCAGGGTGTGATCCTGGGTCTGGGGATTGAGTACCACATTGGGCTCCCTGTGAGGAGCCTGTTTCTATCTCTGTTTATGTCTCTGCCTCTCTCTCTCTGTGTCTCTCATGAATAAATAAATAAAGTCTTTTAAAAAAATCAAGACTATTTTTTTATGGCAATTTAAGATTCTCAGTAAAATTGAGGGGACAGTACACAGATTTCCCATATACCCCCAGCCCCCACAGATGCATAGTTTCTCCCATTGTCAACATCTCCCACCAGAGTAGTACAGTTGTTACAAAAGATGAACCTACATGGGCACATCATTGTCACCCAGAATCCATATATCACAGCTTGTTCTTGGACTCCTGGTGTTGTTCCTCTCATGGGTTCCGACAAAGCTATACTGATTGGTATCCACCATATGGTGTATACAGAGTATTTTCACTGCCCTGAAACACCTCTGCATTCCACCTATTCATTCCTACCCAGTCCTAGCAACCACTAATCTTTTTACTGGTGCCATCGCCTTTTCTTTTCCAGAATATGACATACGTGATATTATATACAGTGTAGCCTTTTCAGACTGGTTTCTTTCACTTGGTAACAAGTGCTTAAGATTTCTCCATGTTTTCATAGCTTGATCACTCCTTGTTTTTCAGGTTTTTTTTTTTTAAGCATTAAATAATAATCCATTGTCTGAATGTACCATAGTTTTTTTTAATTAATTAATTTTTTAATCCATTCACCTACTGAAGGACCTCTTGGTTGCTTCCATGTTTTGGCAATTAAGGAATAAAGCTGCCATAAACATCTGTATGCAGGCTTTTATGTGGATATAAGTGTTCAGCTCCTCTGAGTAAATACCAAAGAGCATGATTGCTGAATCCTATGGAAAGGGAATCTTCACTTACCTAAGCAATGTATGGAGGGTTCGTGTTGCTCTACATCTTTGCCAGCATTTGGTGTTCTAGATTTTGGCCATTTTAATAGATGTGTAGTATCTCATTGTTTTAATTTGTATTTCTTGATATATGTAGATCATCTTTTTGTATGCTTACTTTCCATCTGCATATCTTGTTTAGTAAGAGGTCTATTATGATCTTTGGAAGGTTGTCTTCTTATTGGTGAGTATTAGGGGTTCTTCGTATATTTGGGATAACAGTCCTTTGTAAGATGTGTCTTTTGTAGATATTTTCTCCCAGTCTGTGAGTTGTTTTCTCATTATTGTGACCTTTTCTTTCACAGAGCAAAAGTTTTTAAATTTTAATCAAGCCCAGCTCATCAATTGTTTCATGGATTACATCTTTGGTGTTATCTAAAAAGTCAGTCATGCCCAAAATCATGTACATATTTTTTTACTGTGTTATCTACTAGGAGTTATATAGTTTTGCATTGTAAATTTAGATCTGTAATCCATTTTGAGTTAATTTCTATGAGTGATGTAAGGTCTGTCTAGATTTATTTTATTTTATTTTGCTTGTGAATATCCGGTTGTTCCAGCACTATTTGTTGAAAAGACTACCCTTTTGTGCCTTGTGTTGCCTTTGCTCCTTTGTTAAAGACCAGTTGTCTGTATTTATGTGGGTCTATTTCTGGGCTCTCTATTCTGTTCCATTGATCTGTTTGTCTATTCTTTTGCCAATACCACACTGTCTTGATTACTGTAGCTCTATGCTAAGTCTTGAAGTTGGGTAGTAATGAACTGCTTTTAATAATTAGTTTATTTGGATTAAAACATTATAAATTGGGTAATTGCCATAAAAGGTAGCCAGATCTTACAGCCAGAAGAGGTTATGGTATGAGGAGCGGGCTTAGGAAGTTCTGGCCAATATTTCTAATTCCACATAAGCAGCTATGTATTATGTTATTTGCTCTAGCATATGTAATAGCGCTGGCTGCTGTAACTTAACCTTGTTTCAAAATCTGTTATTCTGAATAACTATGATTTTATTAAATACATTGCACTGCTGGTTTTGATCGGTTGTATCTTTGCTGAATAAACTGGTAAGGAGCAGCTGTAGACTCAAACTACTTTGATATAAAATCCTAACACAGGGAGTCTTAAGTTACACAACTGCTTTAAGTTCATTTTGTAGTCTACAGATCGTCCTACAGAAATTCACCCTTGAGGGCTGCAGGGAGTTCAGCAGACTGTCTGGTGGCTGTCTGTCCAAGTTCCTTGAGGCAAAGAAAAGAGACAACAGATCCTTGTTCTTTGACAGCTTTATTGAATGTATTCAGTCCTAGATTTTGAATAATTTGTTTAACTAGAGATATTTTGCACAGTGAATAAAATTTCTTTGCTATGAAATTTGATCCTTTTAGTATCTTCAGAATAATTTTAACACTTACCAGATCTCTACATCTACTGCTCAGCTCTCCAAATGCTCTACAGCTTGAAGAAAACTCTACTGTGTACTTCTGATTTTTCATCTCTAGCAAACGGGAAGTATAGAAAATATGTGTTTAAAAAAAGATACAGAAGATGATTGGTTTAACGTTTCTCTTGATCTTACTCCCTCCAAGCACACAATATCTTATGAATTTTTGCTAGTTCTTCTTTCTCATTGAGTAGGTGAATGTATGAAAGATAATTGACAAAGTGCAAAATTAGCTCAATGACCATCAAAAAAAAAAAAAATGACTAGATAAGCATACCTCCAAGGGTTTAAAGGAGATTAATTACGAACATGGAGAACAATTTAACTAGAACTGGTGGTCCTTTAAAATCTTTTGTGACTTCAAGTATCTTCACTTAAAATTGTTTGTTGTAAGCTTAATGTGATACTTGGTGCTTTGTTATGATGTTCTGGTTTCTTTTCTTTTTTTTTTTTTTCTTAACATCCTAACCCCATGATATTGCCAGGGTGCAGGAACATTATTTATCTTGGTGGCCCTGGATGGTCCCCTCCTTTAAGAGATCTAACTATGGAGAGGACTGACATTGGAATGGAGGGGTAGGTTGGTGCCTTCCAGTCACACCATCTTAGTTTTCTGAGTTTGGGAGCTTACAAAGAAGGGTGCCAGCTGTTTATCATCATTTGCGCACTCTATCCAGCTCCAACTTGATCAGATTAGCACTTAGCTTTTGTGGTCAGTCAGAGTATATTCTAAAGATTCTGTTTAGCAGATGGCGTCACAATATTTACTATCGTAAAAGTTTTCTCTGCTTAATTTATAACCTCACCTGTTCTGTTGTCATGCTTGAAATCGGATGTTTCAGAAGCGTCCAATTGTTCAGGTTTGTTCAGTGGTTTTATAAATCAGTTTGGTGTACTCCAAGAATTTAGTGAACATTATCCTCTGCATTCACCTTTCTCTTTGTGAATGACTTACCTAGGCTTGAATAGCAACTGAGCAAAAGCTGCCCTTCCTGTTCATTTTATTTTGCAATATGGTGAACTTTTTTTTCTTTTAGATTTTATTTATTCATGAGAGACACAAAAAGAGGCAGACACATAGGCAGAGGGAGAAGCAGACTTCCTGCGGGAGCCCGTTGTGAGACTCAATCCCAGGACGGTGGGATCATGACCTGGGCTGAAGGCAGATGCTCAGCCACTGAGCCACCCAGGTGCTCCTATGGTGGACCTTTAAGATTTGTTTGTGTTGCTTGGAGGCTTGGAACACAAATATAATGTGGGTGCTACTAGGCTGCAAAGTAGCAGTTGGCCATGATAAGCTGGCAGGCTTTTTTTTTAATGTCAGGGGTGATAGGAATGAATGAAGGGAGAGAGGAAAGCAGAATATTGGCTGTTTTTTTGTTTGTTTGTTTGTTTGTTTTTTAAGTACTGTTTAAATCCTTCATCCACTTCATTCTGTGTGAGGAAAGCCTGTGAGTACCTCTAGGGGAGAGGGGAAGAAAAAGGAGATGGTGCCAAGTTTGCTTGTGAAAATTCAAAAGTTCTGTGTTCTTATTCCCTACTTGGTATTCTGGGTTTTGGAGAAAATGTTATGTATTTGTATTTTCCATTTCTACTTAACTTGATTTTCTGATCTTTCATATTTGGCCAGCTCCTTTCTGAGAACATATTGTCCACATGTTCTGATGCTGTTTGAAGGCCCTCCGAGAGACAAGAGTTGATTGAAAGCTCTCCGTTCTACTGAAGTGGGTGGCCGGAGAGCTGCAACTGAACAGCTGCCATACACCCATTGAACTTTTGTCATTTATAAATTATTTTCCATGCCATCTGGAGCAAGAATGGTGCCATGGTCTAGAGAAACTCTTTGTGGGGTACATTCACATCCAGTGCTTACATAATTTGCTTATTACCACATTCAACTGAAGTCTTAAAATCTTTATTTGCTTGGAGGCTTAAGATGTGAATAAATGTGAGTTACTTCTTTAAATGTCATATTCAAGACACCACCTCCACCCCTACCAACATTTTCCCCTCCCTCTCTCCCTTCTAGTGACTACTTTCTGCCTGCTTTCAGCTCCAGTGGAAAATACATTAATCCTAGAGTCTCTGTGAGGTTTCCTGTTTGATGACATAATCAGAAAATCCTCCTCACATTGCCCTTGGGGTTGCTGTCTGGATGTTAGGTTGTCTTGGTAGGCGTAACTTAGCCATCAAAAAAAAAAAAAATTCAGAGGCCATAAACTTGGAGCCTGAAATGCATTAATATCATGTTAAGAGAAATAAAGCTGCAGGCATGTCTGCAGCACTGGTGGAGAATTTCATTAATCTACGGATTCTTGCTGGCATCGAATGCATTGGCGGGTGGCTCCTGTACATATGGCATGAGCTGGTGCAATGCCACTAGCAGGAGGTATTTGAACTGTTCCAGTGTAAGCTGTTAGACTAAATCTTGTGGGAAACTACCACAAACCTCGACTACTAGACTTTGGTGGTGTTTAAGTAACCCCCCCACCCTAACTCCCACCAAGGCTGTTTACCTAGTGAGTTTTGCCTTTAGTGGTTGATCACCGGAAGCGGAAGTTGGGACAAAGAAAACTACTGGGACAAGTCAGAAATAGAAGATGGGACACATTTTAAGATGAATAAAAGCAAAACGCCATCTGGCATGTAAAGTGGTTTATAAAAGTTCTGAAGCTTAAGATCTCGCAGGGCAAAAACCTCAGTGGCTGTGAATTAGTTGGGTAGGAGAAACAGTGATATGAAGGTTGAAACAAGTTTGATGCCAAAGGGCATGTACAGTTTTACAAGTTCAAAAGTTACTGGTGTAGGCAATTAAACATATGTTCTCCTACAGGTCTTTCCTTCGTTATTTGGAGAATTTCTCATGGTGTTTGTCGTGCTGGTAGGCTGCAATAACCTTCCATTTGGTTGACTTGGATGAGTGTCTCTAACTTTTGATCTTGCAAGTCTGAGCTTGACTGGCACTTGGTCAGGACTAGAATGAGGAACAAGCTCCTTAGCAGGACTTACATGTTCTTGATGCAAGCTGCCTCTGTGATTCCTCCTCTTGTTGTATCAGACTCTTAGATGTAGGGCAGGAACAGGAGAAATGATGCCCCCTGATGGAGTTCCGTTGGAAGGAGTGTTGAGGAAGGAGAGGGTTTTGCCCCAGCCCCAGTGAATTGAAAGCTTGGCAAGATGTTATTGTTCCTGCCTCCTTGTATTAGGGATGTTATTGGGTTTTCTATGTTCTAAGCAATAATATACTTTTCATATGTGCTACCCATGCTGTTGGGAGTCTAGAATGTATAACACTTGAATGAAAAAAATCATATTCATTTATGGATATTGTGAATATTTTTTAAGTTTATAAATCACTATTGATCTCTAAAACTTAGAACTCTGAATTTGTTTCCATGATTTTTTTTAAAGATTTATTTATTTATTAGCATGAGAGAGAGTGAGAAGGTAGAGTGGTGGAGAGGGACAGGGGGTCTTCAGTAGTCTCCGTGCTGAGTGTGGAGCCTGACATGGGGCTGACCCCATGACCCTGACATCATGACCTGAGCCAAAACCAAGAAAGGAATGTTTTACCAACTGAGCCACCCAGGCGCCCCATCCATGATTGTTTTGTATAATGGTATAGACACTACATGCCTACACTATGAGCATTTACTCTCAAAATATGTTTTTTAAACCAACCTATGCCTTGCAGTAGAATAATGGTACCCCGTGGGTAGGAAAGGATCTTAAATAATCACATCTGATGGATGAATCACTTTTTCTAGTGATAATTCTCTAGAGAGTCCACTACTTTCTAGAGTCTTTGGGTGCTTCATGTGTCTGTGCTGGTCGGAAATCTAAGTGTCCCTTTTTGTTGACTTTGCACTGTACCCAGTTTGCTATGCTGAAACCGTAATTCCCAGAATCCCTCTTTTGCACAGTGGTGCAACCCCCTTATGTGGTTCTTGGTTAGGGTTGGTCATGAGAGAAGTTTGTACAAGGTTTTGGAGGTAAAATGAAGGAACATCCAGTTTTCATGCTCTGAAGGTCTGTTGGAAGCCAGACACTGCAGCTCACTTACATTGTTGTTCGTCTCTGGCCTTCAGTGCTGGTGTGGGGATGCATTTGGGTCTCCCCTGCTCCACTTCGTGCATCCTTTCCTCCATTGGCTTTTCTGGGTCCTGGACAAAGTATGCAGCTCTGAGCTGAAGGTGCCACCTTTTCCTGCAGGTCCACCTTGTCTTTTTTTTTTTTTTTTTTTTTAAATTTTTATTTATTTATGATAGTCACAGAGAGAGAGAGAGAGAGAGAGAGAGAGAGAGAGGCAGAGACATAGGCAGAGGGAGAAGCAGGCTCCATGCACCAGGAGCCTGATGTGGGATTCGATCCCGGGTCTCCAGGATCACGCCCTGGGCCAAAGGCAGGCGCTAAACCGCTGCACCACCCAGGGATCCCCACCTTGTCTTTTATATTGGAGTTGGTGAGAGAGATGGGTACCAGCTTTTCCTTGTTTGCTCCTACTCATACTTCATATCCAGCACTCCTTGATTGCCTGCCTATGTGAGCTGTAGCATTTCCACATTGGAAAACCAACACAGCTGCTCTGATTGCTTAAGACTGAATTCCTTTAATTTCTTCTTTTATATCACCCATAGTGATGGGTCTCACTTCCCTCTGCTCAAACTCTAATATATTATTGAATTGTGTAATTCATTCTCTCCTGTGACACATAAAATAACATATGACGTATATTTTGAAGACATCCATTGGTCTTTTCTTCCTTTCAATAGTTGTGCTTTCTCTAGTTTAACACCCTATAATTCCTTCAAGTATTCTTCATATGATCTCATTTCCTGTTCTGTACCATCATGATAACTGTTTTCTAGTTATCCTCTATCCTTTTTATAATCTACCCAGAATGTTGAATGCTATTGTCTGGGTAGTTTGTGACCAGCAGAGAGAAGGGGGACCAAGATCATTTTTACTCTAGATAATCAGCTTGGCTGGATTAGCAAATTTACCAACTCAGACGTCTCATTGAGTTAAACGTTTAAAAATGCCCATGTGACAAAGTGTTACCCATAAGAACACACTGGGACTCTATTTTATGGCATTTCTCCGATGTTTCCTTTCACTGTTGCTTGTCAAGGCCTGTTAGGATCCTGCATCTGTGGTTGTTGCCTATCTCAGGTTTTGGTCAAAATGTGAAGTCAAAAGACTTGAGGTTAAATCCTGACTCTAGCTTTATTATTTGAAAATAGTAATTTTCTACAATGTCTCTGTTTCCTCATTTGTAAAATGGAAAACTAAGTGTTTTAACTTACTGAATAGTTGTACAAGAGTCATTGTGTCTATCAAGGTATTTTGGGGGAAAATAATGCACAATACCAATAATAGTTTTTATTTAGCTGTCTTAAAACATAAATATTCCTTCTTTGGCTTCATCTAGGTGATTTATTAAAAATGGTAAAGCCTATGTCAGTTGTGGTGTTATTTACAATAGCTAAAGTATGGAAGCAACCTACATGTCCATTGGTAGATGAAAATGTGAGGGTGCCTGGCTGGCTCAGTCAGTAGAGCATGTACTCTTGATCTCACAGTCATGAGTTCAAGCCTCACGTTGAGCCTCTTAAATAAAAACTAATGAAAGGAAATTTGGTATAGATACAGTGGAATATTACTCAACCATGAAAAGATTGAAATCTTGCTATTTGTGATGTGGAGGACCTCGAGGGTATTATGCTAAATGTATTAAGCTAGACAGAGAAAGATAAATATGATATGATTTCACTTATATGTTGATGCTAACAAAATAACAACAAAGATAGACACCTAAATATAGAGATAATAAACTGGTAGTTGCCAAGGGGAGAGGGATGGGAGGATGGGTGACATGGTGAAGGGGATGCAGAGGAACAAACTTCCAATTTTAAAAGAAGTCACAGGGAGGAAAAATACAGCATAGGGGATATAGTCTATCATACTGTATACAATACAGTGTATTATTGAGATCTCTCTCTTTCTTCTCTGTCTTTTTGACAGGGGGAACATTCATCTTCCTCATCTTCAGTCTTATGGCATCAATTTTGTTTCTCCATCAGTATTTATAAGAAGGGAAATATAAGAGCAATTAACTTCTGTTTGAGTCCACATTGCATACACATGGCCTTTTGGTGCCTCATCTCATTTTTGCCAATGTCCTACCTCCTCAGGAGCAGTGAGATGTGTTTATTATTATAAATTCAGAATAGTTAACATCCATGTAATTAGAAGACCTTTGGAAGATATTCCTAAATATTATAAATGCACTTTAAAAATCTAGAGTCACTTTCACTTCCTTTGTGAAAGCAAAATCAACAACATGAAAGCCATTGTATTAAGAATATTGTAATAACACAATTTTATTTTTGAAAAAAAAGTATTTTCCCCCCTAAGTTAAAAAAAAAAAAGAGCTCTAGAGAAAGCCCAATCAGTGGAATTTCTACTTTGCTTTGTTAATATGGATATGCAGAAATGAGAAAATTGGTTACTCTTAACATTTTGCTCTAAACAATAATACTAGTAAAACTGGCTATTTAGCACTTTTTGCTATGTATCATACATTTTATATGGTTTGCTCATTTATTACAATTATTCTGCAATGTATGGAGGTTTGCAAAGTTTGGGAAGGAGAAAACCAGGACCCAGACAACTTTACTAAAATACTTAATAAATGCCAAGCTGGAATTCGAATTTAGATCATCTGATTGCAGAGCCACAGGGTTTTCCATTACACCACGTTGTAACTTTAAATGACAGTTTCCATTTGACTTTAAAATTTTTTACGTATTTAATATGATGACCATGCTGAGCGACCTTTCTTTTGGGCTGTGTCAGTGGGAATTGTGTGAATAAAGCTGTTACATTAATAAGTTGAGTAATGGTTGAGTTGGACTGCTTTCATACGTTTTAGTATAAAGAAATTTACCAATGAAGAAAAAGCTGCCTTTATCAATTGCTAGTCATAAGTGGAGATTGTGCTTTATTTATTACAAATCAATTAATGGTCCTTTCCTCTAACACCCCATCAATCAATGCATACAAGTTTCCATTGATAAGGATACCTCACCGAAAGAAATCAATTCTCCTTTGTCATTTTGACAGGAGTCAGCTATAAAGGAGGATTAATCCAGAATGCAACAGGGAAATACCTGCAGGCTATGGCCAAAACCTAATTTGGTAAAATCAAAATTGTCATAAGAACATTTCACGATCAATGATAACAAAAGGCTTTATTCCTTGTTCCCATAGTAGGGATTAATTTGCTTCTCCAACTTAAGAGCTGAAAACTACTTTTGTTTGTTCATTTCAGTTCTCTCACCCCATTGCCAGATGCTGTAGAAGGGCTCAAGATAGTGTCTGCTCTGTTTCCCAAGGCTTGGTTTGGAATTTAAACCATTTTAATAGGGAACTGTATAAGAAAATCTCGTGTAATGCCTGAAAAATGTACAGTTGCAGATCTGCATGAGGCCGTTTGCTGGCTCTGCTACAAGATTTCTGTAAGAATGGTCCAAAAGAATCTTTGGAAAGGAGAATTTTCATTAACACAGGCTCAGCAGAGGAATGTTTGAACTAGTATGAGCATAGTCCAGCCACCAGCTCTGTGCACACAATATTACTAATTGCAGGCTGGAATGCAGCGACCCCAGAAGGTGCGTCTATGGAGTCTTCTTTTAAAAGGTGATTGCAAACATGTGAGCAGTTAGCATGCTCTACTTTGGCCCTAATCATGCTATTTCCATAGTATTTACGGAAATCATTTTTGGAGCAATTTAAAAATTGGACATTAGAAAGCCTCTCTACTTAGCTGTGTGACAAAAAGCATCCAGGAAACATTTATGCTGCTTTTAGTTCATGTTTATCTTCAAGCTGAAAAACTGTATAATGGAAGACCCTGCCTTCCAGAATGTTGCCTCGCTGTTTTGATTTATATAACTTAAATTATGTGGGTCAAATCCGTGACTGGGAACTCACATAAATAAGGTTTACTTCTGAATTGTGCTGTTTAAATAGCTTTGGGGGAACAATACTTTACTAAATAGTCTTTACTAAAGAAAGGCCATAAGCATTAGGTGTTTTCATTTTTAGAAATTTTGCAGTATTTTTTTTTAATAATGAGAAAAATATTTTTTTTTAATAATGAGAAAAAAAAATTTATTCATGAGAGAGAGAGAAAAAGAGACAGAGAGAGGCAGAGACAGAGGCAAAGGCAGAGGCAGGAGCAGAGGGAGAAGCAAGCTTTATTCAGGGAGTCTGATGTGGGACTCGATCTTGGAACTCCAGGATCACCCCCTGAGCCAAAGGCAGGTGCTCAACCACCGAGCCACCCAGGCATCCCAATTTTGCAGTATTTTAAAGTTAACATCCTTTTTTGGAAATCAAGTGGTTTTATAGCTTTGTTTCCCTTCTATTTGGAAATCTTTGAAGAAAAGGTTTACAGTTTTATTTTATATAACTTTGATATATGAATGTTGATATTGGACAATCATTTTCCGGATATTTCTTAAGAAAAAAAAAATCTCAAGTCCTAGTCCAGTTCACTTTGACCCAGGGTAAGTTTTAAGGAAGGTTGTTACTGATCTATTGATAACACCTAGAATGTGTCTCTTAGAAGCAGAGTGATTAGTATTTGGTTTAGAAGTTGTATGAATAATCAGTTTAGAAATTGTATAAAAAGTTTTAAAATTTTGTATAATTCTAAGATAGGATTATACTACTTTCAGTCTGTTAGTGATTTGGGTAAAAAAAAAATATTTTGGCAACTAAAAATAAATACTTTGTCCATTTTCCCCAAGTAGAAACCGAATTCTCACCTCATTAAATAAATTTTGTTGTTGGCTTGCTTCTGTTTACTTATGCAATCCTATAAGTGACTGATATTTTTAATTCATGTGGCCATAGTGAATGCAGCTCTGTCAAAATATGCTACTATTAACATTCTAAATGTGAAGTTGATGTGCTGAGCCATCAAACAGGCTTCTCTACTGTAACAGGGATTGAAATTATACCAAGTATGTTCTCTGACAACAGCAAAATTAAGGCAGATGTTAGTAACAGAAAGGCATCTAGAAAATTCCCCCACATTTGGAAATTGAACAGTTCACTTCTAAAAAACCCACAGGTCAAAGGGTGTATTTGGAAGTGTCAATAATGCATGCCTCGGGTATCAAAGACTGAGGGATGCAGCTATAGCACTACTCAGAGGTTAATTTATTGCTTTAAATGGTTCTGTTAAAAAAAAAAGTATAGATTTAGAAACATCAAATAAAGTTGGTAAAATTATCAAAAGTTGGAAAGCAAAAGCCATTGGAGGGGCTACCCCTGCCAGACAAAGGCTGTGACCTGGGAGGGACTCATACAAGGGCTTCCAGTGTCCTGTTTCTTGAACTGATGTGGCATTGGAATAGGGGTGTCAGTTATGGGGTTGTGTGTCCCCCCCCACCCCACCCCCTCCCCCCCTGCCAAATTCATCTGTCAATGTCTCGACCTCCAGTTCCTCAAAATGTAAGCTTGATTGGAGATGAGAGTCTTTATTTATTTTAAGTTTTAATTTATTTATTCGTGGGAGACACAGAGAGGCAGAGAGACAGGTAGAGGAGAAGCAGGCTCCCTGCAGGGAGCCCTATGTGGGACCCGATCCCAGGACCCTGGGATCACACCCTGAGCTGAAGGCAGATGCTCAACCACTGAGCCACCCAGGTGCCCAACCACATGTCAATTATAGATGACTTCTGTGCCAGGGCACACTAATGACCTTTTGGGGACAATAGTTTTAAATGTTTCAGCTTAGAAGAACAGTGTGTGTGGATACTGAAACAGCGACAGCACTATCCCTTGTAGTAATCCCACATACCTCAGTGTTGTGAGACCAAAGGTGGAAACAGAGGTAGGGCCCCTGTGTGGCACGTGACTGGCACGATCTGAGTTTGCACTAATGCCTGGCCCTGTGATCAATGATGATCATCTCGTTGCAGTTTGGTTTTCTTGAAAGACACTGGCTTCACAACGAATCTCATGTGGTAGATCTCTGGGAAAAAGGGAGGTGAGTTAAACTGATTGAGAATGTAGTTGTTTCTGCTGAGGTGAAGACGTGCTGGGCGGAGACTGTGCAAGTCCTCCTGGGGACGGATGTACTGCTCTTCCTCCGGCCTGGCCTGAACGCGTCCTGCCTTTGGGATTGCACAGCTACAGCAGATGATAGACACATTTCTTGTTTTAGGGCTACTACTTCCTTTGGGACCCATGTGTACTTTTCTAGAGAAAGGAAAAGGGGAGGGGGAGGAAGGAGCTGGTGCTTTTGAACTACTTAGACCTAAGCTTGTAGACCTGAGGTGGGGCACAGGCTGCGCTGTGTGTGTGCCTCTATGTGGGTTCTCATCATCAGGCACACACAGGTTGGCATTTGCTGTGGGAATGATATTAAGGATCAAAAGGCTATTGGTTGAGGGATGAAAAGAAGTGTGTGGAATGTGTGTGCACTAGGGAACGATGGGAATTCAATCAGTTTTTCCTAAAAACTGTCCCCCAAAAGAAATCCTTCCAGCTCCCCTCCTTCCTGTGCTTCCTCCTGCCCACTCTCTCTTTTTTTTTTTAAGACTTTTTATTTATTTGAGAGAGAGAGAGAGAGAATAAGAGAAAGAGAGAGATCACATGCAGGGGATAGGGGAGAGAGAGAGGCAGACTCTCTGCTGATCATGGAGTCTGATAACAAGGCTCATCCCAGGACCCCCAGGATCATGACCTGAGCTGAAGGCAGACACTCAACTGACTGAGCGACCCAGCCCTCCCCTGCTTTCTTTCCCCCTCCTCCCCTCCTTTTCTCTCTGCCCATCATGCTGGGATTCTAGAATTTAAAATATACTCTTTGGATTAAAGACGTAGTAGTCTCTTCCAAGAATTTATTTTTATATGATGAATATTCTTGGAAAGTAAGACTTGGCTCCTTGGGAGGGATCCACTCATCCTATTGTTTTGCCATATGGTAGCTGAACTGGGGGTCAGGAAGAAGGAGAGTATCTGGGGAACCTCGTCCGTTAAGTGGGTTGTGTAGACTTCTGTCCAGCGCACATACTCTGGGGGACTTCCTTCTCTTCCAGGGCACTACAACTTTGTGTTTTCATTTTGGTAACAATAATAAACTGGCATAAATAGGTGCTGAATCACTTGGATGGTAATGTTGTAACAAGATCGTCCCAGGGAACTTACACACCTGTGTTTACATTTGTGCCTGCTCTTCAGTCATTGTCGTTGTTTGGGCTAACCATTGATTTATAAATGATGAGTTTCCACCAAGTTTAGGCTAGGTGACATCCGTTTCCGATATAGGTTAATTGGAAAAGTGGCGGGAGAATTGAACCACTCTGCTAGCCAGAGTAGAGCAAGCCCTCTCGGCTTGGGAGCATCTTGGCTGTCGCCTCCCTGCTACTGTAGTTGGGCTGTGAGCTCAGGCCTCCTCTATCTAATTCAATTAATACTATTACACTGTGTTGGTTTCATAGCTTTTCTGGAATTTGTCTTATAAATTTATTTTGGCTTTAGAGTCGTGTACAAGCTTAAGGGCTTTATTCCTGGTGACGTTTGGATACATATTTTGAAAATTTAATAAAATAACTTGTGTCAAAACTTGGAGTATGAGTGAACTTTTGTGTATTACTCAGTGTTTAAGGAATGCTGGTCAGATGTAGAGCAGAGAAGGCTGGGCCGAGTAAGCCTCTGTAGTGAGGGATCCTTGGGGATGGGGAAAGGACAGGGTTACGCTAGATTGGATAGTTGGGGGATGAAGAGGATTTGGTAAGTCATTTTGCAGGTGTCCTGGAGGAATACAGGGGACACACACAATTTGACCTACAGCTGGCACTCTGGGTGAGTTTTAAGTAAGGAAGTGCTATCTCAGACCAATCTGACCTCTTCTGGAGTATTTAGAAACAAATGCATTTCTAAAGCGATTCATTATGAAAATTGAGGTCAGTGACCTCTGTAAAGAAAGGTGAAGTGGTGTCAGACCCATTCCATTTAGCTACCAGCAGGTCCACAGGCCATATATGGGGTCGTCTGCTTGCATAGTGAGCAAATGGAGCCAGTAGCCTTTAGACAGAAAGGCAGAGGGGCTAGAGAGAGCTGACTCCTGTTCCTCACCTCTTTGGTGGATCCTCATTGCTAAGGCTGAATTCCTGTGTTTATACTGCTAGATAAAACAATTTCTGTGTCCTTTTTAGTTCTTCATTAACTAATCCCACTTTTAGGTAGATTCAAAGATGAAATCAGCTTTATATCAAATTCTGGATAGGGATTCATGTCCTCAGGGTCCCCTATGGTTAATATATATTTTAGGGAGGAACTTCAGCTAGATGATCTTATGCTCACTTTTAAGAGAACTATAACCCTAATTCTAAATAAAAATACCAAGATCTTTTAAAAACAAACATTGCTTGGAAAGCTAACATGTTGTTTATTATCTCTAAGCAGTATTACTACATAGAAATAACCAGGACAGCAGATAGTATGGGATTTCTGGGCCTTTTTGCATGTTTATATACAAGGCACACAGGCATCTTGCAAAACTCAGGTAGTTTTATAATACTAAGAATGTGCTAATCAGACCAAAATAAAATTTCAGAATTTCGTTTTCTTAAATAATAGTTACCACTAGATTTCATTATAGAAGATATAAAATTGCTTTAGGTTCCATATATGAATAAACACATCTCATTGCATATGTCATTATAAATATAATGAGAACTTATGCTTCATATGTTATATGTATAATGAGAAAATTTTCAATGTATGCTATAATTCAAAATTATTTTCAGTTTGCATGTTAATCATTTAAATCCGTTTTGTTCCTTAGCCCTGTGGTGTGGAGAATATAGTAAGTGGAAATCAAGTCTTACCATCTTCTATGAAGGGGAGAGCATATCCTTACAGAATCAGCATTGGCTTGAACAAGCTGATTTGAAGCTGGATCTTAGCTGCTTACATTGTCATTTCACTTTGTATCAGCATTCAATACCAACAAGCGATTCTTCTCAAAGGAAAAGGGGAGAAATGAGACTTCTAGAAAGTGAATCACAATACTGAAAGCTTATATACAAAGGAAGTATGAGATTTAAAGATAAGAAAGAATATGATCTTGAGGTATAGTGAGTGATAGGAAAGGATTAAGACATAGAGGTGTGTGTGGGGGCACTTGGCTTCCTTAGTTGGTAGAGCATGAGATTCTTGATCTTGGGATTGTGAGTTCAAGCTTCATGCTGGGCCTAGAGTTGACTTAAAAAATATCGATGGCCCCTGGCTGGCTCAATCAGTAGAGGATTTGACTCTTGATCTCAGGGTTATAAATTTAATCCTCACATTGGGTATAGAGATTATTTAAAATTTTTTAAAAGAAAATACAGGAAATAGAGATGAGGAAAGATAGAATAAATAATGAATAACCAGAAATGTTATCAAGTAGGTTTGAATTTGAGCTCTTTCCTCAAATGATACCTTTTAAGACTTTGTTAAAATAATTTACATTTATTCATAATGGAAGAACTTGTGGATGTATTAAGTTTTTTAGGGTAATAAGATGAAAATGTGTACGTTTTTCACATAAAGCATCCGTTAATGTGTTAAATGAAAGAACCAAAACAAATTTTTTGGTAAGTTTTCCTTTCATCAAGGAAAGAGAAAAATGTTAGTATCGTTCATGTTCAAAGTTTTCTACATGATATTAAACCCATGTGAAGATACAAACATGGTAGATGTGTATCAATTAATGATAGTGCTGTGCAAACATACAGCTTTCACACAAAGGCCAAAGCAAAATTGTAATTTAAATTGCCTAATGGATTTCCCAGTGATGATGTTTGCCTAATGTTCTAATTTTACCTTCCCTGCAAGTATATGTAGGACTTAGGGATTGCTAATATTGATTACTAATAAATATCCATAGCAAGTCCTTTCTGTTGCATCTGCAATAAGTAATCCACACAACATGTCTAACATTAAGGGCAGCATGATGGAGGTTTATATATGCCCTAACTTAGTAATTGCAGTACTAGCCTTTAAGTTAAATTTTTTACTTAGATCATAGGGATGTAATAGTGTTAATATATATTGCATAGTGTGCACTACTCAATGTCGTAAGGGTGTCCTGGCATCACCGAATTGAAACTTAATAACAACATAATGGGGTAGATCATTACTTTATCCCCATTTGTTAGTTGAGGAAACTCAGTGAAAAGCAGAAGAAATTTGCCCCCAGTCAGATTATAGTAAGAAATGGACTCAAGATTTGCACCTGGATCACTTGCTCCAGGGTTTTAATTACTCCTCCTATGACTTCCTATGGAAGTTTGTATGCTCCTTAATGTAAGCCGCAGAACTGTGATTCTAATTTTGGAATTACATAATGAACTGCTTTTGCAATGATTCAGCTGGTCTATATATAATGGTATATTGATCTTTTTACCTGGTTAAGAAAATGTAACATTTGACTATTAGGCCAGTCATTTTCCTGAGTGGTTTTTCAGATGTCAGACTGGTAAATGCATATTATATTCCCTCCAGGTGTATTATCCAGTTACCTCGAAGTCCAGCATTCTTTGTGAATCCTCTGCACCTCAGATTTCACTGAGTTTCCTTGTTTGATTTGCTAAAATTGGATACTGCTACAAATGAACTTATTTTTTCCATAGAGATGGGAATAACTTATTGTTGCTATATGTTTAGCTAGGCTCTTATCACCTGAGGTCCCCTGAAAGGGAGAGGGCCACACGGATATCTTGGATAGGGAATCAAATAAGTCTTGTGTTTATACAACATAAATATATCTGGAGTTACAGATTTTGATATGCAGACTAAGGAGTAAGGAATGGACTTAAGGATCCCAGATGGCATGGAAATCCTAATGCTACTCACTGTTTTCAAAGTCTGAGTGTGGTCTGTGTATATTAAGTCATTCTTAAGGAATCCCTTTGAGATGTTGATTTGTAGACCTAAGTTGATAATATCTAAACCAAGCCAAAAGATTTTCTGGAGGATAAAAATATGCACAATTAAGTGTTTTGAGTCATTCGGGTGTCATTCTGTTAATTAATGCTCGAAACCTGTGTAGTATTGCAATATTACTTGAATGGCTGCTGGCATGGGTTTTCTAATCCATCAACATTTATGTATAGGGTATCCACTCTGTTGAAGCAAAATACTATATATTAGGCAATGAAGGAAAAACTAAGAGCTTTTAGAGCCTATTCTCAGCCAATCCTTGGGTGGTTGGGTGACCAGATATCTGTATAGCAAATATGTACATGAGTATCTGTATTATGAAATATAGGTATTAGGTAGTCCTGAGCAAGTGCTATTTTATTTGAATAACCTATTCAAGGAAAGGAACATTAGTTGGAAGAGACACAGGAGGGATTTGGGTGGGGTTTAAGTTGAATAAAATGATTGAAGGCAGAAATTTTACCGCTGAGAATGGTCTGAACGAAACAGTAGGGCAATTAACTGTTGGGGACATGGGGAAGAGATTAATTTGACTGGATGAGAGCCTTCTGTAAGGGAATCTGAGATGTTAGATATGCCTTGCTCATCAGAGCTGTGAATGTGTGTTGTTATGATTAAGGATAACTTGGGGGATGAATTCTTAAATTTAATGCTGAGGTCAGGAACCTAGAGCAACTTTTCAAAAGCTCAGTTCTTAATCCCCCATGAAGTATTTGTTGAAATGCATTCTATCATATAAGTGTAGACAACACTTTGCAAAGTTTATGTGGACTTCTCAGAGTCTTGAGTTTACTCATGTATACAGTGCATCCCCAGGAGGGAAAGACCATAGCATACTATGTGTCTCACACTTTAAGCACAGAATCTTTTCCTAGAGAACTCATGAGCAGCTATCCTGTGTGCTAGTTTCTGTTTTATGTGGTTTGGAAAAGATAGTCTTAGATTGTTCTATGTTGGGGTGAGGCATTAAGAAACACTTCTGAAGTGGGGAATAATAAGAAACTATGACCTGTTAAGCCAACCTGCTATTTTTAATTTTTGTAGGCATAGATCTAAGCAGCTAAGATTTTTATTTTATTTAGTTTTTTTTTTTAATTATTTATTTGGAGAGAAGGCATGAGAGCAGTGGGAGGGACAAGAGAAGGAGAGAGAGAATCTCAAGCAGACTCCTTGCTGAATATGGAGCCTGACACAGGGCTCTATCTCAGGACCGTTACATTAGGACCTGAACTGAAATCAAGAGCCAGATGTTTAACTGACTGAGCTACCCAAGTGTCCTTAAGATTTTTAAAGTACGTAGAAGTCCCAAGATTTCATGGAATCCCAGAGTCATTTATAGGAGCTGATTTCAAGGTATATTTTAAATGTAGTTTCTTTTTAAAGTACTGATTTTCTGGCTTCTGTTGTTCTCGTTGACAATGAGTTTAAAAGACTCCTTGTTGTTTGTATTTTTTCAACTACATTGGCATTACAGTGGATATTAAGAGCTGTTAGATCGTGTATGGTCAGAAAGAGAGAAACATGGCCACCCACATTTCCCGTTTTATCCCCCATACCAACCATAGTGTTCAAGGAAGGGCTCACTAGGACCTATGAATAAAGACATGATGGGGCTGTGGTGGTTTCCAGTCTCTCCTGTAACTCTTTTTTTTTTTTTTTTTTTTTAAGATTTTGTTTATTTATTCATGAGACAGAGAGAGAGAGAGGCAGAGACACAGGCAGAGGGAGAAGCAGGCTCCATGCAGGGAGCCCAACATGGGGCTCCATCTTGGGTCTCCAGGATCATGCCCTGGGCTGAAGATGGTGCTAAACGGCTGAGCCACCTGGGGTGTCCCTTTCCTGTAACTCTTGATAAAGCTTTTAATGCTATTTCTAGCACTTCACTTCTAAAACTCCATTTGGATTCGTCCTGGTAGGACCACGTGATCTAATACTTGTGTGCTATGTTATCAATTCTGGATTATCACAGGATCATGCAAGATTGGATCCCAAAATCATTTCTTCCTCTGCCCATATTTGAAATAGAACACATGGAAAATCGCATTTCATCAATAAAATCCTTAGTTGCTTTTTTCTCTGCCTTTCAATAACTATGGAGGAATTTTTTCCTTTTGGTTTTGAAGTAAACTATTTCATTGAAAATAAATGTCTTAGATAAAAGTAGCCAATTGAGAACATTTGATCCAGAGAAATGTGAGGCAAATTAAAATTGCAATTAATTGGATTGTTACTTGTGAAGGCCTTCAGTTAAAATCTATTCTTTACACATCTTTGTGTTTCTAATTTCAAAAAATGGTTTTCCTTTTATTTTTGGTGTCTTACTGCAGATGGAGGAGGAAATGAGATAGGAGAGCAGGGTAATGTTTTTGTTTGTAATATGACAACTTTCATTAAAAATTGATATTTCAACCTGTATGATCATGATCATGTACTCGATCTTGTGTAATTCTTTTAAACTGAGATTTAGATTTCAATTAGGGATGATAGAAGGAAGATTTAAGGAAGATTTATGAAGTGCAGAATAAATCCTGAAGTTATCTTAAAAGTAACATAGTATTTACTTCAAGCTCTACTTTAAAAAGTAGATAAGTGTGTCTTTTAGGAGAAATTGCTTTTTTTGGGAGTGGATGCTTACAACTTGTCTTTCAATATATCTCATTTCATTGTCTTTTGTCACCCTAAATGGTCAAAATTTTCTGCATCCATGTGGAATCCTTTTTATTTAAACTGTCTTCAGAAAGTGTATGTGTGTGGCTATTTTGGTTTGTTTGTATCTGGTACTCTTGGAGATTTTTGAAATAATCAAAAAACACTTAGGTCATAGACAATGTTTACTGTCTTTAAACAATAGTTTACTTTTTTTTTTTTTTTAAATAGAAGGTATGGTGTTGGAGCATGTATTTGAGAAACAGGATAGACAGCATGCAGATTGAGTGTAGGACACTGGAATCCTACTGCTTAGATTCAAATCCTGGCAGTCTACATGCTAGGGATGTAATTTTGGGTCAACCGCCTCACTTTCTCTGTGCCTTAGTTTCTCCTTATGTAAAATGGGGTTGGTGATAACAGTAGCTACTGCATAGAGTTTTGTGAGAATATTTGAGGGCTTAGAATAGTATTAGGTACATAATAAATATTAAATAAATTGGTCATTATTACTAAATAAATTAATAACAAATACTAGACATCTTTGTTTTTCTAATTTCAAAAAATGGTTTTCCTTTTATTTTTGGTGTCTTACTGCAGACAGAGGAGGGAATGAGACAGGAGAGCAGGGTGATGTTTTTGTTTGTAATATGATGATGAGGATCTCTTTAACAGGAAGATAGGATTTGATTATTACATGTGTTTATATGTACACAGAAACCGTATCATTGCCCTTCCAATTAACGACCAACGCCAGAAACGCTCAGTCACCGCAGTTGTAGAAATGACTCCAACTTTGTGTTCCTTACCAGAAGTTGAAAACAATCCATATTCAATTTACCTTCTTAGTTTCAGAAACCTTCGTTGGCCCTTTGACCCTGGAGCTTACAATGTTTACGGTCTTAAACCAAAAATCTATATGTGCGAGATTATTATGATTGTCCATGTCATGGGGGGGGGGCAGTTAGTAAGAATATGAGACTCTACATACCTTTTGGTGACATTGCTTTGATTTTTTTTTTTTGTCATGGCATTAGTGAGTAAAATCAAATTATTAGTTAGCCATAACTTATTTTCTTAGTGAAATTCCATCGAATGCTGTTGGCTGTCATTACTAACCATAAAATTGAGCTTGGTATTTTAGGATGACTATTGCTTGTTAGATGTTTGTCTTTGAAATATTTTGAGAAATATGTTCATGGTATAAACCCAGCCTCATCTCTGAAGTATTTCCAAGTTCTTTGGTTTGGGATTTTTCCTAATAGTTTGCCACTAAAATCAGAAGCTGTGATGTGTTTGAGAAATTCCAAAACCTTTCCATCTCATAGCCCCTGAATTCTTTCTGTAAATGGTTTCTCTAAGATTATAGCCCTTATTCAGCTTCCTGCCAGAGCAGTGACAGTGCACACATTTGCTCTTACCCCTGCCCCCCAGAAGAGATTTCATTCAAGTTATACCATCTGTACCTCCAATTTGGCGTCTCTATAGCAGAATCACTTTTCAATTTGTGTCCATTTTCTTTCTTCCCAGTGACTTATTAGCCATCTCCTTAATCTTCTTGGAGCTGAAGTGTAATCCTAAACAATTTTTATCTTTTCCCTTTCCCATTATTTTCTTCATCCACATGGTTACTGAAACCTTTTGGTTGCCATTAGTATTTTTTTTTCTCCCCAGCTGTCTTTCCTTCAACTCTTTCTTTGCTTCTTCCTTGATCAAGAACTCATGGCTTTATGCCTAGATCATGACCCCCTCCTAATTAGTCTCTATGAGACAGGTATGCGGTCTTGTCTTGGTGGTGGAACTTTCTGATTAAAGCCCATATTTTGTGTTTCATTTCTGGTCTAAAATTTCCAGTGGTTCTGTGTAAAGCCCATCATTGGCCCTTACCATCTTCTCTCTTGCAGGAAGGATTGATTTTCTGTGTGTAGTGTTCTAACTCCAATCATGTCAGCCTCATTCCTGCCTTCTTTTGTTCCAGTCCTTTGGTATCTCCTTCACCCACATTTCTGCTCCCTTGTCTTTGATCCATTCCTCCTGAGCTTCAGCTCACAACTTCCACCTTGTCTTTGCTTAAAGACTCATAACCTTCATTTTGCTTTGTCATTTCTTGCCTTATAAGGCTACTTCACTGTTACCTGTCCATTTTTATATTTACATTTTGCTTTCTATTTTTATACTTCTGTATTTTATATTTTCCATCTTACTGGCTTTTAACTTCCTAGGGGCAGGGATTATTAGGTTTATATTTCTCCTCCATATGATTGATAAAGTAGGCACCTAATAAACAAAAGCAGAGTGAATCCATGGTCAAATCTTGGAGGCATCACCATATGCATAGCTCTGCTAGGGTTCAGATGAGGTGTTAGGAAGCAGTGTTCATATAAATGCAATGCAAATGTAAGGTGATGTGATTAATTGTTGGGCATGTTTTGGACTTTTGCTGCTAATGTCCCTTTTTTTCTGGAATAGCACTTTCCCTAAACGTCCCTTGACCTTCAGAGTTCAATTGGAGACCATGAGATGTGTTTCTGTAATAGGTCTTAACAAATAAAGCCTATTTGCTCATGTCTGTTTATTTACATATATTTTATGATGTCCTTTTTGTTGTGGCAGTTGTTCCTTATGGATATTTGTCTTTCTTGTCCAAAAGCTCACTAAGGTAGAGGTGCTGTTTTACCATCCTCTCATTACTGCTGTGGTCCAAAGGTCCTTCCTCTACCTTTTAGCTGGTTCCAGGCTAGCATTCTGCCGCAGAGCACTGTACACTTGAGCATTTTGGTGGGGGGGAGCATAGCTTCTATAGCTCTAGGGCACAAATGCATCCTTTAAGCACCTGGTAAGCATACCTGTACTTTCGCAGATAAATCGGTGTGTGTCTCCTCTGTGCCCCCCCCCCCACCCAGCACACCGCCCTCCCTCCACCCTCATTTCTTTTCCCAGGTGGTCCATATTAGTGAATATACTGTGTTTTTTTTTTTTTTCCATAGGATTTGCATTTGTTCTTCCAGGAGTGTCTAACTGGATGTCCTCTGCAAATTCATCAAATGTGCCATCTTTTCCATCATGTGGTCATCCCTGGGATCATCATCGAACATCGTTCTCCACCACTCTGGTCCATGGATGGTTGTTCTCTTTTGTCCATTCCATCAAATGTCCTGAACACTGTCAGAAGAGGGAAAAGGCTAATGGTAAGAATTATTTTCTACTGTTCTTTGAAACACTTCTTTACTTTTAAGTGCTGCCAGCATGAGATTTCTCTTATGAGTGGGTGGTAGGAGAAGAGTTCACAAATGTTGATTTTGGATATTAACATTTTTGTGATCTTTTTTGGATTCCTTTCATAGTAATGCATCAGGAGGAAGAAGGTGAAAGAGCACATTACAGACAACTTTTGAACGTGCAAACGTTTTTAACATTCTGAGCTTCAGATGCCAGCATCTGTTGTCTTCTGGATGTCACCCCTGGCATGACCCACTAGTATTTAATTTTTTTAAAAGATTTTATTTATTCATTCATGAGAGACACACATAGAGAGGCAGAGACACAGGCAGAGTGAGAAGCAGGCTCCATGCAGGGAGCCTGACGTGGGCCTCGATCCTGGGACTCTGGGATCACACCGTGAGTCAAAGGTAGACGCTCAACCGCTGAGCCACCCAGGCATCCCAATCCGCTAATATTTTAGACTCAGTATAGCTAGAGGCACACTTATTCTCTCTGTTCTACTATAATCTTTTCCTGCCAGTCTGGTAATGAAAAATTAATGTCATCATTTATCTGCTACCCCCATGCTCCACTAATCACTCATTTGCTGTGCAAGTTACTTGCCTTCTCCTCTAAATATCTGCCAATCTGCCACCTTCGTCCAGTTATTTTATCTGGCCTCTATCATCTCCAGCTGTGGCTCGTTCAGTCCCCTGCTTGTAGGGTTGTATTGGTTACTGGAGATATCACACCTTGCCCCTACCCTCCTGAAATGGATCTCATTGAGTTTTACATCTTGACTAAAGGGCACATGGTAAGCTTTTTAGCATTTCATATCTCATTTCCCTGATTGTACCATATCTGGATCCACTGAAGTCTTTGATTAGATGGTTCTTGTCCTGATCTAGTTTCTGAGAGCATCTCGACTGAACCAGGGTGCATGTAAATGTTCTCCATCCCTCTCTTCCATATCCAGTGGGCACTTAAAACGAAGTGACTATCTGGGGCCAGGAAGTTGGGGGCTCCATGATTACCTCCAAGTTGCTGTATCTCTTATTGTTTCCTGTACTATGCAGACCCAGTTCTTTGTGTGTCACTGTTTGGTGGTATGGTTTGCAGGTCTTCCATCCACTTTGTATTGACCCAGTTGCGGCTTTTACGTGGGCCTCATTCCCTATTTTTTTGCTCAGTTACTTAGTATAATAATCTACTCTTCCTATGTGGCTTCAGCTTGGACTTCTATTTCTTTGTAGCTGAGGTGCCTTCATCTGAATCATTCTTACCAAGACTGGTAATCGTGATACCCAAAAGCCCTTGGCGAGTAATTCTTTGCTCCCTGTGTATTGTTTCTAATGGTCATCATAGCAAATTTCTGCAAATTTAGTGGCTTAATACAATAGAAATTTAGGTGTTCACAGGGCCACACTCCTGACAAGGGCTATGGGAGAATCTGTTCCTTGTCTTTAATAGCTTCTGGTGGCTTCTTTGGCCTGTGGTGGCTTCCCTCTGGGATCTCCATCCATGGCCACATTGTCTTCTCCCCCTACCTCCCTCGTAGGAGTGTCCTTATGAGTACATTTAGGGTTCAGCTGGATGATCCAGAATAATCTCCCCACCTTAAGATACTTAAGTGCATCTGCAAAGTCATTGCCAGAGAAGGGATCATGTACAGTTTCCAGGAATTAGGATCTGTTATGTTCAGAAGCCATTACTCAGACCACTATCCCATGTTTTACACACCTAACGTGGGACATTTCCTTCTCCTGGAAGCCCTGCTCCTGACTATTCCTGAGCCATGGTTAAGCTTGCCAGGCCCTTTGGCTTCTCTGGCCTCCTTATCCACCTCCCCTGCACCTGGAACATTATATGGAGTTAGAGAAAATATCAAGTCCCTTTTCAGAAATGTTACCCTGTGATGCTCCCTCTCTGTCTCCCACAGAGGCCTTGCCAGTCAGAGCCTCCTGAATGGTCTCCTGGCTCTTTGGTTAACTAGGACATAGTTCGACATTCTGTGAGGTATGGGCTGCCTTCTACTTAGCCAGAATGCACTTTTCCCTCTTGTCTGTGCTTGGTAATGTATCATTCATTTGGTATGGTTCTGTTCAGATTCCCTGAAACTCCCCTGATCCCCTTCCCACCCTCCTCTTCCATGCGGAATTCATTACTTCTTCCACTCTTCTTCCTCAGCACTGTGTTCATATTTCACTCTAACCATTACCACATTGTATTCTATTTGATTGCATCTGTGCCTCCTACTCGCTAGACTCTGAGAGCCAGAATACGATAGTATTCATCTTTTTAAAAATTTAATGTGACATACGATGCACAAGTGCTTGACATAATATAGAAATAAGTGTAATATAGGAAACAAGTATTTAATCAATTCAGATATCAATTTTTTTGTAATTCAGATTATCCTAGGGTATATAATATTCAATGCCCTTCTCCCAATTTCCTTATGAATCCGGAAGTAATCATTCTCTTCAGGTGAGCATCCTTGTCTTTTCCAGCTTCTGGTGGCTGCTGCTCTAGGGCCTTATGATGGCTCCATTCAGAATCGACCTCTGTGATCACTTTGCCTTTGTACAGTCCATGTTGGCTTTTGTTTCCAGTGCAAATTGATTAAAAGCATTCTAACTTAATGTATTCCTCACTTAAATTTTTATTCAACATCAGGGGGTCATTACACTTACTCCTCAGTGGAACCAATTTACCTTTATAGGAGAGTTTACTGAACCTGAGACTATAGTCAAGGGATGGTCATCTTGTAGATCTGGACCTTTAGGCAAGAATTTGGAGTTCTATCTGTCAGGGTTGCCTCTTTCAACATATTGGCAATCTGTTGAAACAAAACTTGCTTTATCTTTTCTTTTCTTTCCCTGGATATTTTGTTTTATCTGAATAGGCCTGAATTGGAGTTATTTTCCCCACCTCTTCAACGGAAGCAAGCTGGAGTCAGATTTGCCCACTGCCTCCCTGATTTTAAATGTTATGCCCCATGGGCTGTCTACTGTGGAGTATTGCCTGTGTCTGTTTCCTATTTCTATAGCCTTGAGCATCTTAGGACTTCTGTAGAGGGTACTGGTATTTTATTACATCGCATGTCTTATATTTATGAGAAACTCAAAGGGCTTTGAGGATTTTCTTTCTTGGTATCTAATCTTCTAACTGCTCTCTGAGGTAGACAGCGTGAAGTGTTATCTCCATTTTGCAGATGTTATAACAGAGGTATAGCACGACTTGAGGTAGGCCCTGCAGCAAATCAGAGGCCAAGTGCAAAACGGCTCCCTGACTTTTAACCTCCATTTTTCTCATCTGGATGCCAGATGACTTAATTTCAATTTTACCACCTATGCCCATTTGGGTTTTGCTTAAAATGTTGGCAGCCTCCTAGAGTAGATGGAGCTACAATTTTCATGTGAATTTTTCTGTCTTTTGTGTCCCTTCTCATTTATTACACACCTATACTCGTGTGTGCATATAATAAAAAATTATATACTTTCCTTCAAAAGAATTTGCATACAAAATCAGGTTCTGTGAAGGGGTTGTTTGGTATGGGAATGGCGTGCAGATGTGCAGATATAAGAGTCTGAGACTTTTGGACTGTCTTCCTTGCCATTTGAGTATACCTCATTGGCATTAGCCACAGACATGAAAACATAAAAACATAACTAGTGACAATAGGAAATGTAAGAAAGTAACAGTAGGTACTCACAGCAACAAATGTTTTCTATTTAGATAATTCTTGAGGCAAATGACAGGATCCCCCAAAGTGGGCTCATACTATGACTTTCATACACTTGGCCTCAAATGTTCAGAGTTTTCTTTTTTCTCACTCAGAGGAGAGTTAATACATTTTTTTTTAAATTTAAAATGCTACTGCACACATGCTTTCTAGATGAGATTGGCCTGTTTAAAGAGAATGTCTTAAGGGGCTCTGTGGGTGCCGCATAGGGTGTGCGGCAAGGCTTCTTTCTTCCTTATGACTGAATTTGGAATGCCCCCATCTTTCAGCAAGTGGCATTAATTATACCATTGCTCCTAGAGCAGAAAGAGCAGCCTGGTGGGGTGATTTCCCCAGTTTCTGAGTCTCTAAGGCAGTTTCAGTTTCTGGTTGTGGAATGGGGGTGAGGCCTGGCTCTGACCAGCCACCTTAGGGATCAGCCTCAAGACAGACCCCAGATTTCCCTAAGCCCCAAGAGGGGATTTGAGAACCTGGTGGGGGATGCAGCTTGCTGCCCTCCCCTCTGCCTGCTTTTCCTCCCACCCACTACACTTCTGAGCACCACCCAGCTGCAGTGTTTCTGCCTTGCAACCATTTGGAGCAGCTGGGATGGAGGCCACCCAGGGCTTCTGTGAGCTGTTGTGGCTGCAGGTCTCCTATTGGCCAGAAGCAGAGAGGGTTCTCACTTATCTGCTCTGAACATGGGTGGCCGTGATCTCTTAGGATAATGCAATTTCTCACTGCCTGGGGGTGGGAGCTTATTGTCCTCCTTTCCAGCTTGTTGTTTGAAGCTGGTTTGTAAGGCTTCCGGCTTTTGCTGACTCACAGACACACACTGAAAAGCTCAGTCCTTCCCCCCGCCCCACACCCCCATCCTCATTTAATGGTTTTTCAAAATGACTAAGAAGATAACACATCTCCCTACGAAGGGGTAATTGGCTGAGGTCATAAATAGACCTGGTTGTGCACACAGGTCCAAGGCTGAAAATCCTCGTCTTCCTCTTTAGCTGCTCACTATTTCCTATTCTGTTCCTGTCTCCTCTCTTGTAGTGTTCCTGGGCTGAGCCACAAGCCTCAGTGTGGTTGGCAGGCAATTTCAGGGGCCTCTCTCATGTTGGGGGGACGTTGTGCAGATGAACGAGTTAGGGGATGGTGTCCTTGTCTCCCTAACAGAACACTGCCATTCCTAGTGGACCTGTGATGAGGAAGCCTCCTCCCCCACCTCTCTCACTTGTGCTTAACTGTAGTGAATGTGCGGGAGGAAGCCAATTCCCGGTGTGTGCACCTGGGCACTTTGTGGATTCTCTCCTAACGGCGTGCCACGAGAGCAGACTGGCAGCTGATGGGTTTGCAAAGCAGAAGATCAAGCTTATTCACAATCGAAGCTTATAGTTTTAGAAACCACATGGATAGGAGTGCTATAATTTTGCAAGATTTGGCAGGCATCCGTGAACCCAGTAGCCACAGTGACTGAGCCTGAAAATGTAGAAACTCAGCTTTCCTTCTTAATGACTTTTAAACCATGTTAGCACATTCTCAGTGTCAGTTTCAATACTTCATTGTACTGATATATATATATATTTTTTCTAGCAAGAAACTAATGGTCTTCAGGTGCTTTTATTAATTGAGGAAGAAGTGAAGAGTGTAGAGACAGCGCTGCTAACTTGGTAGCATGTGTAAACTTCTTATAATTATCACTGTGTAGTGGTTGGGCACCAGGAAAATTCTAATTCTGTTAGATCCCTTATTTTGTGTGTGGGGGCCACTACTTGCCCGAGTCAGTAAGTCACTTAACTGGTAACATGTGCACCTTTCTCAGTGATCGTTTAGACTAATAACAACATACAAAAATAGTTTCTATCCTCTATTTTATTGTCATCGGTTCATGAAAATACTGCCAAAGGGCTGGAAAACAAAATTTTCTCATGTTTTACAACACGGCTACCCAGGGACGCTGGGCCTAATTTGTCCTTAGTAATTTTCAAAAAGGACTCTGTCCTTTAGCTCCCCATCAGTGTGCAGAGTGTCTTAAAGCAAGCTGCAGCCTGATATAGACCCTCTGCCAGTTTCTAGGCCATGGAAGGTTCTGGAAAGTGGATCATTTTCCCCTTCTGGTAGATACGATGTAAATTTTAGATGGTGTGTGCGTGTGGGTACATGTGGTGTATTTGTGTTTGACATATATATACATAGCTCCTAGTACAAAACTTGTAAAATCTTTTGGTTTCACTAAGGCTTGTCTCCAATGTTTGTGCCTTGAATACAGATTATAATAAATAGAGGCAGGCTCTGTCTGGAAATGCTGGACATCTCTGCCTGAGTTAGAACTCTTGTTCCAGGCCTCAGGGGATAAAGACAGTGAGTTGTTTTCTAGCTTGCCCTGGAGCCCTTGAGCCTTTGCAGATGGACATAGCTGCTTTTCTCTGTGTGCAGAATCTTGCCTCCAGCCTCCCACGGTGTGGGGAGAGGGGAATGGGAGGAGGGAGATCTATCTATCAGCCTCTGCTAAATGTCAGCCACTGTGCTGGGTGCTATATATGCATTTCATGGCACCTATACCACAGCTCTGAAAGTAAGTATTTTATAAGAGGGGCAGTGTAGAGCTCCAGAGCTGGGACTGGAGCCAGTCCACCAGGATATAATTACAAATTTACCACTCTTAGAGTATGTGATTTGTTCATGCCTCAGTTTCCCCATTGTGAAGTGAGTGTAATACAGGACTAACCTCAGTTGCTTGTTGTTGAGATGTAAAAAAAATTTTTTTTAAAGATTTATTTATTTATTCATGAGAGACATACATAGAGAGAGGCAGAGACACAGGCAGAGAGAGAAGCAGGCTCCTCGCAGGGAGCCCCATGTGGGACTTGATCCAAAGACCTCAGATCACCATCTGAGCTGAAGGCAGATGCTTAATCACTGAGCCACCCAGGCGTCCCATTTGTTGTTGAGGTTAAATAACAAATTGTAGAGTGCTTAGAAGAATCTCTACCACATAGCTTTAGAGAAGTATTTTGTAAGTAAAGAGGATAGAAATAGAGGTCAACGTGCCCAGTTTGTAGAAGGAAGTAGCTGGGTTAAGGTCAGAACCTGAGTCTGTTAGCTTGGAAGAAATGGTCTTTCTACCTCACCGCTCACCCTACTTCCTTTTTTTCCTAGTTGTATTTGGGTTGGTATCTTAGCTCAGTTCTCTTCACTCCTCCTCACCTTGCTGGGTCAGGGGTGGGTTTGGTCCCTAAATCATTCTGGTTTTCCCATTTGTTTGGCCTTGTAGAGACATCCTCAGGCCTATGATACAGAGCTTAAATGTTAAAGGTGGTCCATGGAGACAGGGGAGAACAGCTCTTTCCTCCAAAAGACTTTGGGGTTGGAATGACCACTTTAGTTGCACAGTCAGTGTTTTAGAATGGAAAGAACAGTCGTTCGTTGTTCTATGTGTCAGTTCTTCTCCTCCCTCTCCAACACGGAAGCATCCTGTGAGCAGCTTCCATGGCATAGACTTCCCACCATACCAAGCCTTTGACTTTCTGCTGAGCACATACATAGCAGCTCAGGGGTATTTGAATTGAGGAAGGAGAACATCACATTTAAAAGCCTCTTCCTGTCTCTAAACATAAAATGCCATGGGACAGCATTTTTCCTTTTTTATGGTGGCAGGTTCAAGAGTTTATAGGCCAGATTTTGGGATCATTGACATGTCCTTTGCTTCCTCTGGCAATTCCTTCTGCAGTTTCCATCATAAGCTTCTGTCTCTCTCTCATAGGCCTCCTAATGTTGAGGAGTTGGCTTGGACCTGTGTATCTTATGCCAGCTCTCCTTCTTTTACACTCTCTTAAGAAACGCTGCTAAAGATGTAGAACATATTTACAAAGTTCTTAGGTGTGGCAATGAGGAACATAACATTTGGTCTCCAGAAATGAAAATATAGAAGGGATTTGATTACTTTTGCCTCTGTCCCACCTATCTTACCTACCCATGTCCAGTTGACTTTGGACAGGAGTTTTCAATAACGTTCACATTTATGTAAACTGCAGTGGTTTCTTTTTTTTTTTTTTTTTCCCCCGACTAAGGATACAGGGTCTTTAAGGCAAGACAACACTATTAATAGCATGTGGATGTGTGTGGTTTATTTTTGTTTTCAAAATGGAAATGTTTCTTTGGGGTTTTGGCATGCTCTTTGATATGTTGAAAGATGAGAAAGCATCATTTGGGAAACTCAGCACTCATACCATATTAGGAAATTTACAGTGCTTCGGATTTCACATTTAATGTTTTAATTGCCTGGTTTGGTAATAGAAAAATTTCAAACTCCTCTCTTTCATTTAAAGTTACCACCACTTTCCCCCCTCTCTTTAGCGGTGGGTTGTTTCCAGCTTCTACTTCCCACTCCTGGTTCCCATGTGGACTGAGTAGTTGAGAAAGCAATTTGTCACATGTTATCTTGAATGACCATGTTGACTTCTGACACATGCGGTTGTTTCCTGGGACCCTTGTAAGTATGCTAAAGGTGTGACCAAACTGGAGCTGTGTTTTTGAAACTTTTAGGTTCTGTTTGAATAGAGGGTGCTACTCTGAATGTTCTAGAAAGTACATACAAAATCAAAGAGAATGCTGCCATCTTGGTCTGGGGCAGTATTTGAGACATACACTTTGCATTACAAGAGATGGACATGCCGATGGAGATGGGATGACAGAGTGGAGAAGGAACAGAAATTGAGTAGTTCATGGAGTTTAGGTGTTCTGGAAAAATCAAGACCTGAAATAAAGTTAATATTTACTCTTCTTATAAATCTCTTCTTATGGAAGGAACAGTAGTGGAAGGATTTCTAAAAGTCATTTCTTGTGGACAAAAAGATGTGGAGAGAACAAGCCTATATGTCATCTTTAGTGTCCCACAGAGTCATGAGGTTTAGAAGGGAAATGTGCTCTCCTCTGGGGGAATTGAGGCTCCATCACTAGGCAGCTGAGAGTAGGGATTATGTTCACTTTTCATGGACCACTCTCTCTAAATAGAGTTCCAATTAAAATGTCTATTTCATGTTTCAATATCCAAATATAATTTTTAATTATAGAGTAATCCATGCTTAATGTAGAAAATTTGGAAAATACAGGAAGACCTCCAGAAGAAAATAAAAATAACCTATAATTATATAAACCAGAGAGAATTTGGATATATTTTTTTAGTATTTATTTCCATGTGCTTATGTCTGTATGCATTTTTATTTAAGTAGGATCTCACTGTATATGTGTTTGGAATTCTAATTATCTTTCTGTAATAATAAACACAGTATTTAATGGTCATATTGTAATTCTTCATAAGTTTATCCCAGAATTTCCCCCATAGCTTTTCTGCTGAGCTAATTGTGGTCAGGGTGGTTTATTGTGTCAGGTTAAGCACTACCAGGAAGAGCATGGGGAACCGAGTACTCAGCAAAATGTTGTTGATTGATCTCACTGGTGGCAATTTGTCTGTTTTGTCTATATTTCCTTTTGCTTTTCCATTTCTTCTATTGTTCATTTTGTCAGGATTGAGGATCACTTGGTATCCTTGTTTCATGTTTCCTGCTTGTCTCCCTCTCTCTCAAGCATGACTCCATGCCCTCTTCATGTGTCCTGTTCAACTACCACAGAACCTCAAAGGCTTTAGAAATGAAGTGACAAGGTAATTTTTTCCTGTCATTTTTTTGTTTTCTTGGTAGCCTAATCAGTGCTATTTTCTAATTCTTAATATGCTTCTTTCATCTTTCCTCCTTTGCCAGATTCCCACATTTTATAACCCAGATGTGGCTCTCCTCGTCGTGGGAGGTCCTCCCCACATTTTAGAAAGGGGATGTGGAATATATATATGTGAAGAATTTAGAGATCAAGCAATGAACAGTGAAATGTGGGCCCTTGATGTACTAGGAGATCAGGAGGGGAGAGATGAGTGTGAACTAGTTTATTCAAGAAAGGCGTCATAGAGGGGTGCTTGTCTGGCTCAGTTGGTAGAGCAGTTGACTCTTGATCTTTGGGTTGTGAGTTCAAGCCTCATGTTGGGCATACATCTTACTTAAAAAAAAGGTGACTTCATAGGTATAGGTGACATTTATCATGGATATGAAAGGATGACAGGATTTACATGGAGCACAGGGAAAGGGAAGGTATTAATGATTGCAAAGGCAATAAACAAAGGCCTACGAACTATTAGTAGCAGTGTTTTGTGGAAATAAATATGGTATATAAGTGCAAAGTTGAGGTAAGGAGAATGTCTATGTATGATGGTCAAAAGGGGAACATAATGATCTCTCTGAAGTCAATATATGTGGTCGGTGGAAGCCCACCGTGAAATTCTGTAACTCCTTTCTAGACCTGCTACACAGGTCTCTTCAGATTCCTGACTACTGCTGTTCCCGCAGTCATTATTCTAGCTCCTTCACTCTTCAGTCTTCTCCTGAAAATGCCGTTATGTTCAGACAACAACATTGTCACAATGAGTTTCCCAAACACTATCTCATTTGACACTCATTGGACAGGCACTGCTACACCAATTTAAAGCAGGAATCCGAGGTTCAGTGAAGTTTAGAAACTCTCCTGAAAAGTAACTTAACAGATAGCAGAAGCAGACTGTGAGACTCGGGCCCAGATGTGGTCCCTGCCCCTTGTGATCAGTCATGCCAATGCCTGTCATGTAGGCCCTTTCTGTTAACTCATGTGCTTTTTCACTGGTTCACTAGTTTTTGGCAGATCTTGACTAAGTACCTCCTATGGGCAGGACCCCAAGTTATGACAAAGATGCACAAAGTTTACGTCCTGTTTCCCCTTCCAGTTGGATAGGATTCTTGATGCCGAGCTGTCTGGTACAGTCTGCATGGGTGGTGTTGTGGGTGTATCACGAAGGTACTTTAAGGCTGAAATTTTGGGAGGGACTTAGTTTCCCAGGAGGGGAAGTGATATGTTAGCTTTGTGTTGGGGAAAAAATTGGGGGATTCCTTTGCAGGAATCCATGCCTTAAAGGGCCAAAAGGTGAGAGAGGGTGGTGGTTGGTATATTTGGGAGTTCAAAAATAGTCAAATTTGCCTGGAATCTGATGTGCCAATTAGGAAGCAGTAGAAGATAAAACTAAAGAGGTAGGTGGATCCGGGGTGGCTTCGGAAACCATGGTTAGAGACTTAGCTTCTCAGTGCAGTGGGAGGGGACATCAGGCCTGGATTGGCCCAAGCTTGCCATGTCAGAAGGTTCCTCTGATGCAATGGGAAGGGTAGTCTGCTGAAGAAGAGCCATTAGGAGAGGTAACAAGGTAACCTCTTCTTCAGGGTCTGGACTAGTGCTCTGAAGCAACCTGAAGCCCGCTCTTCTGGAGCAAAGCTTTATGAGCTGGAGAGCAGAGAAGGGAAGTCTGCTGTCCCAACACGATTCTGGCCCAAATGCACACACCCTATTCCAGTTCCTTATAACATCTGTGAAACTGAAGTTAGAACATAGCCTCAGAAGCCATAATGTCAACAGAGATCTGGCATTTTGACTACCCTTCTCCAGGTAGATAACCAAAGGCTGAGTTTGATTTCATTAAAATGATATACCTTCTCCTTTGTCTTCAAGCCATGGGTCTTAAAAATGGAAGCTATTTAAAAAAAAATTATTTTTCCTAAAAGTTGAGAATCGTGGTCAAGTAACGGTATATAGCTAACGGTAATAAAAACGTTGTAAAAACAAAATGGAGCTCAGGAGCTCTTCATTACACATCAGGTTCACAAATAGGAGCTTGCTGCAAGGTCAAGCAAAGAAACTTGGTGGAAATGTATGTCCTTCTGGCCAACAGGCGGCGAGCTCAGGCTGGCAGCGTAGCTGGACTTCTGTCTATGAGAGCTGCTCTTTCCTATGTGACGAAAACATGTTTTCTCTTGTCGTCCTTTCTACATTTTTCTCATAAATAACTCCCTTTAGAGACCACTTCTTGAATGTGTTCTTCCCTTTCCTTCTAAAAAGAGATGTGATAGATTATCACAAAGAGCTGGTGGGGAAGGATCCCACAGCAGAAGGTGATGGAGCCACCTGCAAGCGAGGGTCCTTACAGTCCCCTGGGAGCTCTGAACTTGCTGGTCCCCCCCAGCATCCCTCCAGTGGCCTCATTGTTCCTCTTACCTGAGGGGAAAGAGTATGTGACTCTCCTGGCTGCCTTGCAGTCTCGTTGCCATGGAAACTTCCATTCCACACACCTGATTCACACATCACGCTTGACTCAGTCCAGACAGAGGTCACAGACTGGCATTTGCCCTTTGTTTTCCCCTTCTTGTGTTTTCCAGGCACTTAGAAATGTATCTTGAGAGATGAGAGGGTGGGCAGTATCATGTGTGACCAGGCTTTGTTGGCAGGGGAAGAAATTTGGGAGTTTCAGAAATCATAACTGTGAAGGGAAGAGCAGAGCAAATGGGGAAGTCTGTATAGTTTTAAGCTTCTCATGCAAGGAGAGGCTTTGATTCCAGGCTATCTGAAGGTCATTTTCTGGATTTTTCAGGTGAGATGGGAAACGAGTAGAATGGATTCCAGAAGCTGTTGCTCCTTAGTGGGTTTTCTGTCCCATTTTCACCAAATTATCCACTAATCTGAGGTCTGTCTGTGTTGTTGAGTCTGTTGAGTGTGTAGTCCAGCCATCAATTACAGCTGAGTCTTAAGAATCAAGTCCTCTAAAAAAAAAAAAAAAAAAAAAAAAAAAAGAATCAAGTCCTCTGATGATATTTCTCATACCATGGCTTGACTTTTATATAAAGTACACTATTTTAGAAAGCACCAATAATTTTGAGGAAAATATCATTAAGGGTCAGCACACGTGCTGGAATATGTTTCTGTTTCCCTTCTGATTTCTTTCTTCCTCTTGAATAATAACTCCTTTAATATATAACCTGGAGAAAAGGACCTGGTAGGAGAGATTAACGTTCTTTCCCAGCCAGAATTTTTTTTGCATAGATTGAGAAATTTTCCTTTGATTCCTGTTTATAAGGCCAAGTTTCAGAAATTAAAAAGACGTTCACTTTGACATGGTAATCATTCTTCCTAAAACGAGATTTCAGACCTTTCTGTGGCTCAGTTAGGTGTTACCCACATCTTGGCAGTGGAGTTAGCTAGTCAGTGGCTTCTCAGTCTTACCCTGCTTGCTCTTCTGGTTCTTCCAGTTTGCAAATTTTCCTCCCCTTCAGGTGGTCTCAGTTTACAAAGTGTGCCCTCACAGCAGTCAGGAGACCTAGTTTGTAATCCACCAGGCCTGAGTGAAAAATCTCCTCTCTCTTGTATTGGGCATATATATTCTTTTTTTTAAAAGATATTATTTATTTATTCATGAGAGACACATAGAGAGAGGTAGAGACACAGGCAGAGGGAGAAGCAGGCTCCATGGAGGAAGCCTGATGTGGGACTCGATCCCGAGAACCCGGGATCATGACCTGAGCCAAAGGCAGACACTCAACTGCCGAGCCACCCAGGTGTCCCGGGCACATATATTCTTTAAGTGTGTATTTAAATTCCAGTTAGTTAACATGCCATGTAATACTAGTTTCAGGTATATGATATGCTGATTCATCAATTCTGTGCATCACCTGGTGCTCATCACAACAGGTGCACTCCTTCATCCTCATCACTTGTTTCCCCCACCCCCTTCCCCTCTGGTGACCATCAATGTGTTCTCTAGCATTAAGAGTCTGTTTACTTGGTTTGCCTATTTATCCAACTTTTGTTTTGTTCTTAAATGCCACATGTGATGAAAATCATATGGTATTTGTCTTTCTACGATTTCACTTAACATGATACTCTCTAGCTCCATGCATGTCATTGAGAATGGTAAGAGTTCATTTTTGTGTGGCTGAGTAGTTTTCCATTGTGTGTGTGTGTTTGTGTGTGTGTGTGTACACACATATACACCACTACTTCATCCATTTATCAATCGATATGCAGTGTTGGGCTATTTCTATAATTTGGCTATTGTGGATAATGCTGCCAGAAACATTGGGGAGGATGTATCCCTTTGAGTTAGTGTTTTTGTATCCTCTGGGTAAATACCTAGTAGTATAGTTGCTGGATCCTAACGTAGTTCTATTTTTACCTTTTTGCAGAACTTCCATACTGTTTTCCATGGTGGCTGCACTAGTTTGCATTCCCACCAACATGGCAAGAGGGTTCCCCTTCCTCTTGAACGTGTTTTATCAGATGCAGTTTCCTCATCTGTGAAATGGCATTAATAACTCAAGGTTGTTGTTAAAAATACTGTAATTTAAAAAGCACTTTGCTGGCAGCCCGGGTGGCCTAGCAGTTTAGCGCCGCCTTCAGCTGAGGGTGTGATCCTGGAGAACCAGGATTGAGTCCCACATCAGACTCCCTGCATGGAGCCTGCTTCTCCCTCTGCCTGTGTCTCTGCCTCTCTCTCTCTCTCTCTCTCTGTGTCTCTCATGAATAAATAAATAAAATCTATTTAAAAAAAATAAAAAGCACTTTGCATAATGTCTGCTACATGATGTCTATTCTTGCCTTGCTAGATAATTTTGGAAATGACATTATAGCGTCTGAGAGCATCTTCTCACCACCACTACAACTGAATTTGTTGTTGCTGACTTAGGCTTGGACGAAGATAGACGTTGGGCTAAGAATATGAGTGGTGGATTAAACGAACTAGAGAATTCTTTGTGAAAACAGAGTGTGTGCACACCTTCCCTTCTTTCTGACTTGTGTGCGCACCCTCAGTCTAGTTTTTGAATCTCACTGCAGGTTTGAGCCACAAAATGAGAAGGTTGTACCCTTCGCAGAAGGCAAAATGCTGTCCTAGTGACCGTGTGGCTTAGAGAGGGGTGATGCTCCACCAACGTTCCCAGGCAGTCATGTGCGTGAGAATTTCCTTTTTGATGATCCAAGAGCCATTCACGTCTTCCTGTCTCCTCTGGAGTCTCACCTCCTTTGCCCTTCTTTTCTTGGCATATTGTCTTTTTTTTTTTTATTATTGTGGTAAAATATGCATAACATAAATACATCATTGTAACCATTTTTCTATGTATAATTCAATCACATTAGGTGCTTTCACGTGTTGTGCAAGCATTACTGCTGTCCATCTCCAGAACGTTGTCATCTCCTCAGACTGAAACCTCCACCTATTAAACAATAAATTTCTATTCTCCGTTACCCCCATGGACAGCACCCACTGTTGCTACTTTCTGTCTCTGAATTCCAGATAGATGATTCGTATTAGTAGAATCATGCAGTCACAGACTGTTGTGATTGTCTTATTTCACTCAGCATAACATCTTCGGGGTTCATCCATGTTGTAGCACATGCTGGAATTTCATCCTTTTGGGGGGCACCTGGGTGGCACAGTTGTTGAGCATCTATCGTAGGCTCAAGTTGTGATCCCAGGGTCCTGGGATTGAGCCCCACATCAGGCTCCCTGCATGGAGCCTGCTTCTACCTCTGCCTATGTCTCTGCCTCTCTCTGTGCATCTCTCATGAATAAATAAATAAAATCTTTAAAAAAAAATTTCATCCTTTTCAAGTATTCTGATACCACAGTTTGCTTATCCATTCATCTGTCAGTGGGCATTTGGGTTATTTCCACCTTTGACTGTGGTGCGTAAAGCTGTTATTACATTGGTGTGCAACCATTTGAGCACATTTTCTTCTTTTATTTTGGTAAAAGATGATGAGATGTTCTATTGTGTCAGGGTCCTCATGTGGATTCTTCATTATCTGGAGCATTGATTGTGCCATGCATTTTCTTCTCATTGTGGTAAAAATACAACATGAAATTTATCATTCTGATCATTTTTAAGTGTACAGTTCAGTGATGTTAAGTATCATTGACATTGTTGTGCAACAGATTTTTCAGCTTTTTCATCTTGTAGAAGTATAACTCTGTACCCTTTGAATGGCAGCTTTCTTCGCCACTTCCCCGAGCCCCTGGCAATTGCCATTCTACTTTCTGTTTTTATGGGTTTGACTACTTTGGATATCTCATATACGTGGAATCAGACAGTATTCTTTCAAGATTGTCTTATTTCGCTTGCCACGATGTTCTCCAGCTTTATCCATTTTGTAGCATGTGATAGTTTTCCTTTTTTAAAGCTAAATAATTTTCCACTGTATGTATATAGGACATTTTGTTCATTCATCTTTGGACAGTCATTTGGGCTGCTTCCACTTCTTGGCCATTGGAAATAATGCTGTAATGAACATGAACATGGATGTGCGTATATCTTAGAGATCTATTTTCAGAGTTTTTTCCCCTTGGTATGCATATTGAGAAGTGAGATTGCTGGATCATATAGTTATTCTATTTTTAATTTTTAGGGGAATCTCAACGCTGCTTTCCATAGTGGTTGTAGGATTGCACACTCCCAACAACCATGCGCAAGAGGGTTCCAGTTACACCATATCCTCACTAGCCCTTGTTTTATTTCGTATGGGGGTTATCCTGATATGTGTGACATAATTAATATTGTGGTTTTGATTTGCAGTGAATGTTCTTATAACAGTCTTAAGGTATTAAAAGTAAACAGTTGGGCTGAGCAAATAGGTAGACTCTGGATACCAAGGAGCCTGGAAAACTGCAGGCTCCCCGATGAGCTGTTTCATCTCTTCGTGACAGCTCCTTGCCCTCTGTCTGCTGGGTCTTCTGCACGGCTCAGTCTCCCCTGAAGGCCTGGGGGTTGAGCTTGATGTCAGTGGTGTGGCCTGGCCGACAGACAGTCTGTCGCCCGCTCATCCTTTCTGAGTCCTGGCTGATTAGTAAGCATTTTCTCAGCAGCAGATGAGTCAGAATGAAATGTAGCTCCAGATAGAAATTATTTCAAAAACCACTATGTCTCACTCCTTTCTAACCATTCCTATTGACTATTTCTATGTTGATTTAAAAATATTACTGCTGGGCGTGCCTGGCTGGCTCAGTTGGTGGAACATGCGACTCCTGATCTTAGGGTCATGAGTTTGAGCCCCACGTTGGGTGAGGGATTACTCAAAAATAAAACTTTTAAGAGAAATAGAAAAAATGAAAAGATCACTGATAATCTTAAGTCAGTATTCATTCATTCTTTCTTTCATTCATTCAACAGCATTAGTGGAATATACAGAAAGAACCATGCTGTCCAATAGAAATGTAATATGAGCCATATAGGTGATTTTAAATTTTCTAGCAGCCTTGTTAAAAAAGAAAAGCCCAACAGGTAAACCAATTTAACTGTACATATTATTTAACATGATATATCCAAAATGTTATTTCAGTATGTAATGTATATAAAAATGGAGAAGACAGTCGACTTTTTCATACTTGGTCTTTGTAATATACTGTGCATTTAAAATTGTAGCACTCCTCAGTTACGTTTGGCTACATTTCAAGTGCTTAAGAGCCACATGCATCTAGTAGTCACCTTATTAGATGGAGGACCTAGCAGACTCAGTCAGGGGCTCGAAGCCTTGCAGAGGTCAGCCCTCGGCTCTGCCCCAGTGTGCCAGATGCACTGCTAAAGAATAAACACGGTGTTGTGTGCTCAAGAGAGGGAGATGTGCCTCGAGGGTCACAGCGGCCCAGAAGAGGGGATTCCTGCAACCAATGTGGATTGTCCTGCCATCTCTAGACCCCATCCCTTTGAGCTACCTCCTCATCGGAGGGCACTGAACTGGAGTTCTGCATTGGACCCCAGTCCATCAGACATTCACTTTTTGCCTCCTGTATTAAGAGCCACTGTCATGTTTACATTTAATTACAGGCTCTGCTCTTGCCACGGGCCTGTGAGTTGGGATTTCAGGTCCACATCCCAGTACTCCCGGCCTGCCTTTTGCCCCCAGGGGCAGAATTGCCCGCCTATCCTTGAGGGGACTTCATTTAACCAGCTGCACCTCTTCACTCCTTGGGCTGGAGCACCTGCAGAAGGATAAAAATGTGGCATGGAGATAAGGAAAGGAAGGAAAGCATTGTGATTTTTTTTCTTTGTCCAGATACCTGTCCACTCACCCCTGGGAAGTGACACTAAGAGTTGTGGGTGGTAATGGAAAGGTCATTGTCATCAAATGAGCTGTCTTGTGGATCCATCCTGAACCCCTTCTGTGCCCAGGTTCTCAGGCAGCTCCTGCAGTTAGGCAAGCCTGTGCATTTCCCCGGCTCCCTGCAAGGAGGAAGGGTGGTAAAGATGTGTTTACAGATAGTCAGCCTGGAAGCACAAGGAAGGGTAGGGGCCACTTCCACTTACCTTCCACCTCCTTTTGGCTTTCTCTTCTGGCATTGCTTAAGGTCAAAAAAAGGATAGGAATTTGGCAGAGCAAAAGTATCGTGGTCTTTCCCTACCCCTCCATCTCTTCTCCCTCCTGAAAAGCCAGGGCTGGTTCTACCCTGGTCAGTTAACACTCAGGGACTTGAAATTCCTTTCCTACCATTGATGTGTAATAGGCTTGGACATAATGTGTCTCTCCAGGAGATGAGTGAAGTGGCAGAGAGAGAGGGTCAGATGAGGCCAAGGGACTGGAGCCAGAGTCTTGCCAAATTTGGCATGGGAGCACTTTGGCTGCTGGGCATGCTGTCCTCATGGGAAAGGACTGCCTTGGGGTGCCATGGTGTTGAATCCCTGTGTTGGTAGGCGGAGTCAAAGACAGTGAGCCAAGAGGACTTTGGGGGAGACAGGGTTGAGTCTGGCCCTTCAGAATGATTAATACTGCTAGCCAAGTCTGAGGCTGTGCTTCTGACATCACCTAATCTCTTTTAATCATATTTTAAACTTTATTAGCATAGATTTCTCCAGGAATTGTATATGCCTCCCAGCCTTAGGAATCTGGTCTATAGCCTAAAGACCCTAAATAATTACCTAATGTAAAGGAGAAGCCAAAGTAAAAAATGTTTCCTCTCCCAGGAAAATAAAATAGATGAAGGTAGAAAAACTACTCTTGCCACTACTCTACACTCACAAAACTCCTTCAACTCAATGTTGGCTTCATAATAGGTCTTAGCAGATAGTATTTTTATTGACAAGAAGTATTATATCAGGTAGGGGGTTAACTCATTGATATGAAAACCGAGGCCACGCTATTTGAAGGTCACACATGTGTGCTTAATGTTGTTCTGGATCAATGTTCATCCATGGTTTGCTTTCTTGGTTTGTTACCTGTGGTCAGCTGTCATCTGGAAACAGGTGATCCTCCTGGAATGTGGTGAGAAGGTGAATGGCAGTCTCATGCTGCTTCATGCTGCCTGCATCATTCACCTCCCTACTTCTCATCCCATAGGTTATCTTTCCTCTCCCATCATCACAAGAAAGGTTAGTACGGTGCTGTAAGACATTGAGAGAGAGAGATTACAGCCACATAGCTTTTATTATTGTATATTATTGAAAGTGTTCTATTGTATTATTCATTATTGTTGTTAATCTCTTACTGGGTTTAATTTATAAATTGGACTTTATCATAGGGTTGTATGTGTAGGCAAAAACAGTTCTCTGTAGGGTTTGGTATAGTCTAGAGTTTCTGGCATCCACTGGGGTCTTGGAATGTATTCCTGTGGATAAGGAGGGGCCACTGCAATGAAAGAGGATCATTGTTATTGCTGTGGCTTACGACCATATACATTTTGCTACCAAAAGTCATTTCCATTTTTCTTAGTTTTACTGCATAGATTGAGTGATTCATTTGAATTGCTTGGACTGGTCAGTAGACCGGACCAGGAGCTCGCCATAGTTCTCACATGGGGCATGGTCTGGCACTGTGAGCTATGGCCAACAGACTGTGGGCTCTGGATTTGAATTACAAATTTATTTATTACAATTGGAATTACAAATTTATGTTCATAGAGCTTTTCCGTGCAAAGATGATCAGTGTAAAGTAGCCCATAGTGCCTGACAAATACAAAATTATGGGGAATTTTTTTTTTTATTATTCATTTATGATGGTCACAGAGAGAGAGAGAGGCAGAGACATAGGCAGAGGGAGAAGCAGGCTCCATGCACCGGGAGCCCGATGTGGGATTCGATCCCGGGTCTCCAGGATCACGCCCTGGGCCAAAGGCAGGCGCCAAACCGCTGCGCCACCCAGGGATCCCATGGGGAAATATTAATTGGTACTAATACTTCTGAAAATGTTGAGTTTAATTGACAATAAATAATTGCCCTTGTTTATTTTTGCCAGTAACTAAGTAATACACTGTTTGGTTAACAGTTGTTTGGCCTCTGAAAAATTCTTTAATTATGTATACTTATTCTTCCCAGCATTGTAGGTGTGTGTGTGTGTGTATTTGGAAGGCCAGTAATTACCTCTTGCAGATGGAGCTGCCCAAATACAATCTTTCCCATAGCAACTGAAAAAATAAAAAATAAAAGCAAAAAAACACTAGGGTTACATAATTGCTGTCACTGGCCTAGGAGAATTGAGATCATGAAGTTTTTTTTGTGGCTTCTGGCTTTCTTCTGGTTGAAGGTGTTGGGTGAAGACACAGAATCCTACTCACTAACTCAACAGGATGCCGTTGCTTGCTTTGAAGCGAGTAAATTGGTCACAAGTACAAGTGGGAGGGGAAGTTGAGGTTTAATGAAGGGTCATTATTAATGTTTCCATGGTTTTAACGGTTTAAAAGCTGGGACTTGAGGTGAAGTTGTTGGTTGTGGGGAAAACAGCCCCCAGATGTTCAAACATATCTGAAGTTCTGTCTCTTGGTCTTCATTATAATCTGAAAACTGGAAGCTGGTGCTTCTGAATAACACAGCCAAGGGGTCACTTCATAACTTTAGCAGCGAATGCTAATTATCCCATGTTCACGATGGCACAAGATGTAAAAAGCTACAGCACTCTTTCAAATCCCAATTATCTGAAGAAAGTTTGTCTTGGGAGGTGAAAGAACATTACTATTTTGGATTACGAATCCTCCTTTCAAAAAAGATAGTTAATTCCTCTGAGGCCTCGGTGGAAGGACAGACTTTAGCTTTGAGTGAACAAATGTTCTCTTTTCCTGGCATCCATAAATTGACCTTTATATTCCTTCTTTTTGTATCCCTTTCATAAAGATTGACGTAGAAGAGTTCATTTATTTGATTGGAAGACAGAATTGACTTTTCCACTGGAGAGTTGGCCCTCTGGTTCCCAGAACAAAGGCAGAGAAAACTATTAACTTCCATTCCCAATCCTCAGATGTTAAGCTCATATTTTGTTTTATTTCTAAAAAATTATTTTCTCTTCCAAAGACCCATGAGGTCAGACATAAGCCCAACTCTGCATTATTAGTAATAATCTAGGGGTAGGAAGTACATGGAGAATTGAAATCTAAAAACCCAACTTTCAAAAATTTCTTGTGCTCAGCTCTTTAAACGTAAGTGTAGGGCAGAAGAGTGAGAGAGATGTTACCTTCTGTGAGTGCCTATGGATTAGAACTCTTGGCATCTGGAACTCTGGCTTAGAAACCAGCCTCTTCCAATTACCAGTCAGCACTGGGCAATTTTTGCAATTTCTTGGTGTTCTGCTTTCCTCATTTGTCAGATGGAGAGAGAGTATTTGTTGTTTTCTGTTTTTGTTTTTGGGTGGTGGTTCTATTAGACAAGATACATATGTGACAGTTTGTAATCTGTTGAACATTCTCCAGATCTGTCTTACCTGTTAGGGGGGACAGGAGGTACATACAACCAGTAGCCTGAGAAAATATTTTATATCTATCACCCTAAATTGTCAAGAGTAGACTGTAAACTAACAGTTTCCTCATTTTCTGACCTCCATCAGCTGTAATAGTCCCAGTCCTAAGAGCTGCCATTGTTAAGGCAAAAATGTAAAAAGCAAGATCCATGTCCTTTAACTGCTCTTGCTTACCCTTCTCCATCCATCCATCCATCCATCCATCCATCCATCCATCCATAATATCCATGAGACCATTTACCTTGTTCTGGCCAAATGACTTTTTCCTTTACCTTTTTTGGACATCTTCTAGCACCAGTTTCAGTGTTCATAAGCTGTGGGAGCTGGGAATTTCTTTCTTCCCAGTACTAGCCTTTTTCAATGATAGTATAGGTAACAAATTTCAGAACTCTGGAACAGTGGTGATTTGCATTAGCCTGAAAGCTTGGGGCTTTTGTGATATCTCTGCTCCAAGTTTGTTGTCTACCTTAGTTCTACCTCGAACTTAGGTAAAGGAAATCTATCTGTGCTTTCCATCATCCCTGCCCTATTCTAATCTAGCAGGAGTGACTGTTCAAATAGTGTTACTTCAATTTTTCCCCCTTACCTTCTCTTCATTGAAAAAGAAGATAGACATTTCCTGACTCTCTCAATTGATTTTGGTTGACACTAGTATTGGAGAATTGCCTCTTCAGTGTGTATGTTGGTGGAGTGCACATAGCATCACCCTGCAGGCCCCACAGTCCCATTGCAATAGCCGATGCCCTCAGCAATCCTAGGACTTGTCTTTGGTCTAGTCCTGAGTGCATATTCTGTGATCCCTGAACTTTTAGTGATTTGTGAACACAAATTACTAACATCTAGCCATGAGAAAGGAATGAATCCATGGTCTGATTAAATATGTTAGATGTAGAATAAAAAATTCATTCCAGGGCAGCCCGGGTGGCTCAGCGATTTAGCACCACCTTCTGCCCAGGCCATAATCCTGGAGACCCAGGATCGAGTCCCGCGTCGGGCTCCCTGCATGGAGCCTGCTTCTCCCTCTGCCTTTGTCTCTGCCTCTCTCTCTCTCTCTCATGAATAAATAAATAAAATCTTAAAAAAAATTCATTACAATGATAAGAAATGGTCAGGAGTCAAGACTGGAGGTATAGTCTTGGTTTCACCACTAACTAGAATTATAAAGGTGGTAGAAAAACTTGATTTTTATGGACCTCATATCCAAATATGAAATTATTTCATTTTTTATGAGATAAGATTTTATTGTGAATTACCATTAAGCCTTCACTCAGCATTATGGTTCTGCTTTTAAGTCCAATACTTTTGATTATAATTTTATTATTTTATTAGGGATTACAATATTTGTAGTTTATACTGCTTAAAGAATATCATGCGGTATTCAAGATTGGTCATAGCCATTTGTATGCTCAACACTCAGAGTATGCTGGAAATAGTTATCTGCATCTCTGACTAGTTCGCCTCACCCACTGGAGGAGACTTTCCTCGTGAAAGCAACCCAAGAAACTGAGGTAAAGACCCAATGTCATGGATTTTAGTTTGCTTTGGAAAGGAGTCTGTTTATAAAGGAAAAAAATCTGAGTTCAAAAGGAGACATTGCTTTTAGAATCACTCCTTTTGGAAGTTTTAAAAGTAGAATGAGCAGATTAGTTTATTCAGGTATTCCCTGAAGCCTGGAGAATTTTAATTGGCTTTCTAAAAACTGAGTTTCAACCTTAGCCAGAATTCAGATGCTTCTCTCTAACATAATCCTCTGTTGACTGTGTGGATTATTTTCAGATGAAATGCAGAAAAAAAATACCTAGGTGCATATGAAAGCCAACAAAACTGTAGTTGGTAGGTATATGGGCTCATTCAGAAAGCTTTATATGAGAGCTTGGTCCTCAGAAAGTTGTATGAACCATGAGCCAGCCTCTTCTTGCTCTTGTTTTAAAATAAACGCATTTGTAGACTTGTAGTTGGCACCTAATGAACCATTCATGGAGCCATTTAAGGCATGAGCTTTGCATTGGTGTTGAACCAAGTGAATAAAAGCTGTTTATAACCTTGTATTCCCCTCCAACATAGACACTATCTCCTAAGTAAATCATTTTTATATTAGTCTATATATAACATCATGTAGGAGCTATTCCTCTTCCTTTCTGTGTGATTTGGATTGCTAACATAGACATTCATATCTCCTGACAGTGGTTTTCTAGGTTCTCTTTACATTCCAAATTGGCACGAGCCAAAGATTTTTATTTTATACTTGTCAAGGGATAACACTTTTTATTCTATCATAACCAGGGCTCACAGTGAGTGACTTTTAAAGCTGTTTTAATTTTCTACATATGTATACAAGTATACCCTTTACATAGGTACTTGTATTGATGAATTAAGAAGTGCTTTTTTTTTACTCATTTATATATTATCTTTACCCATCATTATTGTTCCCTACTGATAATTTGTTTCTTTAGATGATCTCATGGAACTTGGTTGTTCTTGAACAAATTTTGTGTTAACTAGATCTAAGAAGATGAAGAATGCTATACATTTTTTTCCAAGGAGACTAAAACTATAAATATCAGTATGATTATATTTTATTCTTCTTTGGTTCTCTTTCTCTCTTTTAAAATAGATTTTAGGGCAGTTTTATGTTCAAATTGAGAGAAAAGTACAGAGGTTTCTGATAATACTCCCTGTCCTACACATGCACAGACTCCCCCATTACCAACATCCCCATCCATCCGAGGGATACATTTGTTGCAATGGATGAACCTACAGTGATGCATTGTTATCACCCTAAGGTCATAGTTTATATCAGGGCTCATTACTGGTGTTGCACGTTTTATGGATTTAGACAAATGTGTGATAATGTGCATCCATCGTTTACTGTCATACAGAGTATTTTCACTGCCCTGGAAATTCTCTCTGTTCCACTTGTTCATCCCTCCTCATCTCCCTAACACAGGCAATAATTAGCCTTTTTACAGTCTACATAGTTTTGCCTTTTCCAGAATGCCATAAAGTTGGAATCCTAAAGAATTTAGCCTTTCACTTGGTAATATACATTTCAGTTTCCTCCATGTCTTTTTGTGGCTTCTTAGTTCATTTCTGTTTAGCACTGAATAGTAGTCCCTTGTCTGGATGTACCACAATTTCTTTATCCATTAATCTCCCGAGATTATCTTTCAGGTTTTGATAATTATGAGTGAAGATGCTTTAAACATCTGTGTTTAGGCTTTTTTGTGTGCAGACTTTTCAACCCCTTTGCGTAAATACCAAGGAGCATGATTGCTGTATGATAAGAGAATGTATAGTTCTAGAAGAAACTGCCCAAGTGCCTTCCACTGTAGCTATACCATTTTGCATTCCCACCAGTAATGTTTAAGAGTTTGTGTAGTTCTGCATCCATGCCAACATTTGGGTTTGTCCATGTTCCAGATTTGGACCCTTCTGATGGGTATGTAGTGGTATCGTTGTTTTAATTTGCATTTCCCTGATGACATATGATGAACATCTTTTTGTGCTTATTTGCTGTTTGTACATATTATTTGATGAGCTATTAAGGTCTGTGGCCCATTTTTAAATTGGGCTGCTTGTTTCCTTATTGAGATTTAAGGGTTCTTTGGATATTTTAGAGATGCAGAGCCCTTCATCAGATATTTCTTCTTCAAATATTTTCTCCCAGTCTGTGACTCTTGATAATATCTTTCACAGAGTCAAAAATTTTAACTTTAATGAAGTCTACTTTATCAATTACAACTTTCATGGATTGTGTCTTTGTTGTGTATCTAAGAGATCACTGCCCAACCACATTCCTCTACATTTTCTTCCATGTTATTCTCTTGGAGTTGTGTAAATTTGTGTTTTACATTTAGTTCTTTGATCCATTTTGAGGTAATTTTGTGAAGGGTGCAAATCTAGGTGGTGGTGGTGGTGGTGGTGGTGGTGGTGGTGGTGGTTGTTGTTGTTGTTGTTGTTCTTCTTCTTCTTCTTCTTCTTCTTCTTCTTTTTTTCTCTGCGGGTGTTCAGTTGTTCAGCACCATTTGTTGGAAAGAGTGTCCTTGCTCCATTGTATTGCTTTTCTTCTTTGTCAGAGATCAGTTGAATGTATTTTTATGGGTCTATTTCTGGGCTCTCTATTCTCTTCTTCTGATCTGTTTTTCTATTCTTTCACTAGTGCCACACTGACTTGGTTACTATAGCTTTCTATTCAGTCTTGAAGTTGGGTAGGTTTAGTCCTCCAACTATGTTGTTCTCTTTCAAAATTGTTGGTATTCTTGGTTATTTCTTTTTATGTGTTTAGTGGATCTCATAAAAGCTGATCTTGGATTTCACAGTATAGGAAAATGTTGGTTCCTTTTTCCTTTTTTTTTTTTCCTCTGGGGAGAGTTTGGATATAGGAGATAATCATGATAAATATGGTATATCCTAGAAATTTGGGAAGGTTCGAAAGAGTGACTTGTTGACTATCCTTTCACTAAACAGTGTGTCTGAAACTGTTCAGGAGACCAGCATCTGACCAGGAGAAAGCACTGTTACAGGAAGAAGAGTTTCAGTTCTTAAATTCCATCTGTCTGTGGCAGATACTATTTCCCTTCCTCTTCAGCAATGCTATTTTCCTAATAGAGTTTTAGTGGCTCCTTACACATTGAAGGTAAAGCAGATGCTCCATGACCATTGCTAGTTGATTCCAGTTTGCCTTTCCAATAGTGAAACTCTGCTTTGCTAATTTGTGTGCACAGAGGAGGCATAGTCTGAGGAGAGGGCGTGCATTGTCAGATTTAGAACACATGGCTCAAATCGCCGTGCTGTGTTTCTGAGCTATATGGATTTTGTCAAATCACATCACCCCTCTGAATCTTAGTCTTTTAAAGGCTAAAAAAGAGTGTGTGTGTGTACACACTTCTGTTTTCATTTGTGATACTGCATGAGTATATATAGTGCAGGGTCAGAAATTTAGTTTTTCATTCAACTACTTATTGTGGTTAATTTGGATTTTGTATTAAATGAACATGGGGAACTCAGAATTTAAGATATCCTTTCTTTCCTTGTTATCTTTTTAGGTGGTGAATTATTCTTTTCCTGTTATCTAAAATCAAAACCTTTGGGCTGCGAACCAGTGATAATTTAATAGTAGATCGGAGGCACAAATAAGATGCTTAAAAGTTAATAAATAAAAAACGATACACAAATCATCTTGAAGTTCATGTCCAATCTTTAATTTGCTATGTTACTCAATTATGAAGAGAGGAGAGAACGTGCAACCTGATTTTTTTTTTAAGATTTTATTTTTTTATTCATGAGAGACACAGAGAGAGAGAGAGAGAGAGGCAGAGACACAGGCAGAGGGAGAAGCAGGCTCCATGCAGGGCGCCTGATGTGGGACTCAATCCCCGGTCTCCAGGATCACACCCTGGGCTGAAGGTAGGTGCTAAAATGCTGAGCCACCCGGGCTGCCCGCAATCTGATTTTTATCAGATTACATATACACTATTATTTATTGTCTTCTCTAATCTTGCAGAAAGACCCAGAAGCATAAGCAATTCAGTGTTCTCAGCTCCTGTTCACCATCTGTTTTCAAAGTGAAGAATGAGCATCATAGGATACGTCTATTATCCTCCACTAAAGTCCAGGCTTAGCTTGATACTAACAATGCATATTCCACCATCTACTTTCTTGCTATAGTTTTCTGGTAACCATTCACCTTTTCTTGGCCCCCTCACATCCATATTGCAACAGATTTTCTTGGCTCAAAGAAACAGGGAACTCATTCATTAGGTTCGATTTCCTTAGTATTTTTTTTTTTTTCTTTCTGACGTGATCCAATGTGGAAGAGAGGGAAAGTAAGAAGAGGATCTTGGAAAATGAGGTGAATCACAGCAAATGAGATTTAGATACAAATTGGGAGGAATAAAGATATAAAGTTTGTGTGGATCATCTGTAATTAGGTGCTTTCATATATATTACATTTTATCAAAAGCATTAGTCATGGTGACCCATGACTAATCTCATTGGACAGAGAAGGAAATATACTTAGGGAGGCACTAACTTGGCCTAAAACACTGCTAGTAAGCATCAAAAAATCAAATATTTTTTTTCTTTAGTCCGTTTTATGTGGCTCAACAAGATGTCTTTTGTGCAATCATATGGGTTATAATAAAATTAATACTACAATTATGTTTCCTTTCAAAACCTTCAGTGATTTCATGCCCTATAGGAGCATACATTAGGACCAGGTTTTTATATTGCCATCTATGAAATGACAGTGACTTTCTGTCACTGACCTTCTCAGAAGGAGCATTTTCTCATCTTCTGGAATGTTCTACTAAAGGAATCATGTAAAAGAGAGGCACATTCAAAGATGACCATATAGCAGTTGACTATTACTGAATGTTTAATGTGTATCACATGTGTGTCTCTTGTCTTTATTTGGATTGACTTTTTTGTTCTGCACAGTGCTCCGGGGGGTAGGTACCATTTTCTTTTTTTTTTTTTTTTTAATACATGAAGTGGCCAAAGCACAACAGGATTCATAACTTGCCACAGTCTCAAAGCTAGCGTGGGTTCAAACCCCAGTGCAGGGGCTCCACGGCCACTCTACAATGCTACCTCCTATCCTGATGAGTTAGCGATTGTGACTCCCTGAGAACTTTAATTGGCCTTGTTTGACTTAGGAACTAGTTTTGAGTGTGTATTACCAAACCATCATATTTTTTTTATTATTTATAAGTAGTCATGAAATGGAACTCAAGGCATAGTTAGAGGGTGGGAAAAGATTCAGTCATTTGGAATGGTTAGCAAAAGCTCTCTGGGCACACTTCCTGGTAATTAGAGTTTTAGCTGTGCTTGGAGAGAGTGGAAGATTTTGTGTCTTTGCACTTAGGTGTCCCTGCATCATTTTGGTTTGTAGCCTGAACCACTCAGCGACGGAAAAACAAATCTCAGGAAAGATCAAAGAGTAGAACTAAAGGAAATACCACCTAGGTTTCAAAGGACTAGAGTTTCGTAGCTATAATTTATAATGTCCACTGCCCTTGTGATAATTTACATGGGATTGTTGATCTTTTTGTGTTTGAGAATCCATTTTTCTTTTATATTTAAAAATATCCTGCCATTAGAATCCTTTCAGATGTAGTGATTGAAGGGTGGAGGTCCTTTCCCCTCCATCTTTTTGCTTTTAGTCTTTTGTATAATTTAAACACTTCTTGGTTCACTGGCATGCTTACTGAACAGATGCTTATTGAACACCTACTATGTAAGACAGATCCTCTGCTGGACACTGGAGATAAACTGTAGATGAGATGCTGAATCTGTCCCCAAGGCATTTGGATTCTGGTAGAACACACTTTTGTGTACTCAGCTAATCAAAATGCAGTCCGAGAAGTGCTATGATAGCAGAATGCAAAGTTCTTTAAGGGCACAAGGGAGGAAGGAGGTATTTCCTCCTATGTTTATCAGCAGACATTTGAGCTCTCTAGGAGAAGTAGAGGTGGGAAGGAAAATAGGGGATATGTGTGTAGGAGACTAGACTCCTCAAAAGCCCAGAGCACTGGAAGGATAGGAAGAATTATCATCACCTTGTGACCAGCGTCATTTACCTGTGAAGGATACGCCACCAACAGTCAGGGCTCAAGGATCTCCCCAGGCTGTCTTCACTTCTTTCTTTATTATTGGGTAGAATTGGGCTTCTGCTGCTTGTCTCGCTCTTGCTTTTTCTGGTTGGTTTGATAGATGTGAATTAGATGTAGGTGTTATCCACATCAGGCTTTAATTATACCAAGGAAGTCAGGAAGAAAGTAAGCCACATGCTGTGACACAGTGCAATATAACGTTTTCTGCTTTTCCTTTCTACACCCTTGTCCTATTTGTTTTCCTCAGGGGATAGTGTTTTTTGTGATACCATTAGAATATGTCTGTTTGATGACTATGCGAGTGCCCATTCACTGCTTCCTCTGGCTTTTTGTAGGCTATCCTAGAGAAGCGTGGCATGCTAATGGGGAGACTTCCTCTGTTGAGTTCCTTAAATGTGCTAATTTGGACTTTTATATCAGGACAGCAAAATGTTCTTGTTTAAATAACATACAACTCCTAGGAAGCTCATAAAACTGTCCAACATGATGTCAAATAGTTTGTGTCTATAAGAAACTTTGCAGATGGCTAAGATAAGTATGAAGCTCTTTTTACTTGTTTTAGATTTACTGTCTCCTTAATTACATTATATATAATTAAGACTTCTCCTTGATCATCAGGGAAGTAGATGATTTTCCAGTCATAAATCACAAATACTATAAACTACAGGATTATAATGGACAGGTCTTCACTGATAGTTCATGTACACTCTCCAGGAGGACTCACAAAAATGTGGTATCCACCATAGTTATTCAGAAAAATATACTCTTCAATAAAATTTCCCTGACACTAGTGGCTGGAGTTAAGCAACTTGATTCCGACTGCTTCATTTGCTTGGTAAAGCAACTGGGTGTCCCAAACGGGGTTGTGTAAGTTAAAAGAGCACAGTTGCCAAAACTTGACAAGAACATGATGTCAAAAATAAATACATGCATACACACACAGGTACAATTGAATATATTGTTCATGATGTTCTGATCCAGGGAAACTAGAAGATGAGTAGGAGGCATAACGATCAACTTGGTATTTATTCCAGAAAAAAAGTCACCGGAGGAGAAAACACATTCTTAGCATGGAATTAAAAAGGCACATTTTGTTATATAATTCATTTTGTGATTTAAATTTTAAAAATTCAATATATCTAATAAAGATGGTAGTGTTGGATGACAAATTGAGTATTGTGAGTTAAAAGAAGTGTGTGAACGATCTGTCATTTTACTAAATGAACTGCTGAATTGAGAGTATAGATGTTCTTTTCCTGATCCTCCTTTCCTTTATCTCCTGGTCATCTTTACACCCTGTCCATATATGCCCTTTCCCTTCAGTCTAACCTCCTTCGATCAAAGGAAAGAAATCTTCAGGGGTTGTAAGGTAATTACATTTGGGATGAGAGTTCTCTTCAGTGTAACATCATTGGCTGATTTAGTAATTTCTAGCATTCTGCCCAGACTTGAAAACACTTTCAATGCCCAATGCTGAATACTGCCGTTCTCTGCATGTTTTCCTTCTGGGATTGAACTGGACAGGATTTTGGTGTTTTAATACATTCCAGTGGGTATAAGAATATTGGATACTACAGGTTTCCTTAACTGACCTGGTTACAGTAGAAATGGTCCCCTCCCCCTGCTCCTGGATTTTTCTCTTTTGTAAAAGCCAGAGATTAATAACTTGCTGTTATCTCCATTACATGGTAGGGGAGTCTATCGACAGTGGGTTACAAAAGCAACTTTGGGGTGAGATCTGGGAAATAGCTGGGATGGTAACAAAACCAGATCCGTGTTTTTATTTTTGTTTTAAAGTACACGGACAGTTTCATAAAATAAGTCACCAATTTCACATTCTGTATTCTAAGCACACAAGAGGGAACAGGTTGCGTCCCCCATCCCACATTGTTCAAATAAAATTTCCTTTGCAATATTTTCTTCTACTCCAAGGACACAGGCCTTTCCCCAGTCCATTTTCTCTGGTCCCAGTACCTTGTTAATGGTGAGCATTCAGTAGACAGTTGAATGGATGTCTTTGTCATTGTGTCTCTATTAAGTGGAGTGCAAGTCTGCCCTGGAACAATAGCTGGTGGATGGTGTGCACTGGGGAGGCCTGGGCTCCACTTCAAAAGTGATTTCCCCATCCTGACAGGGTAGGACATGTTCTTCTTAGGCTGGGGAGCCACAGCTCCAGCCCTGTTAAAGACTGCACCTCCCTTGTGCTTTTTCCTTCCCAGGAGCTGTTAAGTCTAAGTATGACTGCCAAGATGAATCCAAAAAAGCCAAAGAGCCTGAGCATGTCAGACCTTCCTGCAGCCTGCCACACACACTTAAAACCCCAGGGAAATGAGTGCGGCTCAGGAGGGGGGAAGAGCGCCAACCAGGTGAGCAACCACATCAGTCTGAAGACTAAAGCAACAGGAAAGGATCCTTGGCAGTTCTGTTTATTTGGCAAGATTGTAGTGTGACCTGAGCTTACACTAAATTACCTCACAGCAAATAACTTTTTACCAAGCGCTATAAATGTTAGGATGACTCTGGGGCCGAGGACAGATGAGTACATCAAAGACTACTAATTAGTTTCCAGGTGTGGTTGGGAGGATTGTCTCTCTTCTTTCAGGAAGGGGCTAAAGCATAACTTTTTTCAACCCTCAGGTGAGGTTCTTCTGTTCAAAGCCAATATAAGAGCTTTAACACGGAGTCTTGGGGCTTTGGTGTAGCTATGGAGGGGCGGGGTATCTGTCTCTATCCACAAGAGGTGGCCAAGGCTGTGTTTCCTCCTTATTAATCTCACTTTTTTCTTTTCTTTTCTTTTCTTTTCTTTTCTTTTCTTTTCTTTTCTTTTCTTTTCTTTTCTTTTCTTTTCTTTTCTTTTCTTTTCTTTTCTTTCTTTTCTTTTCTTTCTTTCTTTTCTTTTCTTTTCTTTTCTTTTCTTTTCTTTTCTTTCTTTTCTTTTTTCTTTTCTTTCTTTACTTTCTTTTTTTCTGTCTTTGGGGCACACATTTTGAAGCTACCTTCTAGGTGAATTGAATTAGATTATGCCTTAAAAAAAACATTTTAGTAATGAAGTCACTGGTTGGAATCTTTTGTAAAGTTTGCTGCTACTGTAGGATTTACCAGGGTTCCGTCCATGCTTCTAAATTAGTTTCCAATTTCTGCCCCTTGCTTTCCTTTTCATTTGTGTTAAATGTTACTGTTATGTGGAGGGGAGGTATTCTCTTGATAGCAAGGTATCATTTAGAAACTCCCTCTGAATGACTACTCCTAAAATCCAAATGGAATATGAACCTAAGAGGTAGTTTAATCCCTGAAACAATTCTCAGGCAGGGTTTACTCAACTTCTGCACTATTGACATTTTGAGCTGGATCATTCTGTATTGTACAGGGATTTCCAGTGTATTATAGAATTTATTAGTACTCCTGGCTTCTATCCACTAATTGCCAGTAGCACCCCATTCCCCCAGGGTGCAACCATAAAAGTCTCATGGACAAAATTGCCCCCAGTTGGGGACTACTGTTCTAGACATAGATGTGACTAAGGACAAACAAGATAAAGAAAGCAGTGAAGGTGGAGAATATGGAGCTATTGTGTTTGCTTCTTAAAAGTATTACCTGTGTAATTCCAAAGAATGTAAATTCTTGGGGGGTGAGGTCTACCAGTCGAGTCCCCACTTACCGCCAGTGATCTTTCCATTATTGATTAGAATGGAGTTTAAATTAATACAGTTGCAATTAGCTTAGAATAAGTACCGATTTTGATGCTTTTGTTATCAACCCAAGAACACTCTCTCTGCAGAAGTTTCTCTGAAGGTCCCTGATCTCTTAGTTGATTGGGTGGGAAGATGGAGTGGCAGGAGAGTAAGATTCAAATGAGGCTCATATAAGTCTTTAATAACTGAGTGCGCGAATGAAATGAGGAAACACACCCAGGCTACACTGTAATTCAGCAGCTTTATGAATGGGAGGTCAGATAGGTGACTTAAAGACTAGTTTCAGTGAATTCACCATCTTTTACAGTATTAAAATTGTCTAGAATGTTGCACTCCTCCTATATGGGACTATAATTCATTTTCCTGTTCTCACCCCTTCCACATTTACTCTTCCCTCTGTAGTAGAGAGTTTGAGTTGTCAGACAAGTAGAATCATGTCTCTCCTATGATTGAACGCAAAATGTACTGTTGTCTTTATTTCAAATTTTCTTTTATTCTCTCTTCTCTCATCACATGAACATACATGTTTTCCAGGCACGTTCTTGCTTTTCCATTTTCTGTTTCTGATTTTCCATCTCTCCTGCCTGTCCTTGTTTTCTTCTCTTTTCTCTGACCACAGACACTGTCAGGTGGCCTTGCTGGCATCATCTTACCTTTTCTGAACCCTGTTACCCAGAGACTTCCATTTATTATGCCTTGGGCACCCTCTTTCTTTAATGCTATATCTCTCTGAGGGATAGTTAATGATCTTTGCAGCAAATGAAGGTGAACTGTAGCCACATTATTGTTATAATACAGCCAACTGTATGGAACAGATTGGGCTGCGCTCTGAACAGCTGGGGCTGGCAGAGTGAGTCTTGACTCCTCTCGGAAGAGTTCCAGAACTGCCAAATCATCAAACTTGAAGGGGAAAAGGGACAAGAAAGGTTATGGGCAGAGTGGTTCCTGCAGGTGCTTTTTGCCTTTGTAATATACCTTTTTTTTTAAATTCTCACTGGTTTGTGGATCTGGCAAAGCATGGACTAATTGAACCCAGGGGCCGCTCTCACTGCTATTGGACTGGCCTGCTTTTAGTGGCTCTGATGGTATTTTATTGCTCATTTTCAGGTACTGAACATGTGATAAAACAGATGCTTCTGTTGTTAAAACTGGGCCTCTTTTCCATCCATTGAAAATATTTGTAGTTTTAAGGAGAATTTTTCCTTGCAAAATGGACAGAGCCCTAATATGAATTAATAATGACCCTGTTGGAACTTTTGGACTTGGACTATATTGTGTGGCCTCCTGGTGGATGTAATAAATAGGAATCAGTGTGCAGTAGGACAGACTTCATGAACTGGTGGCCCACAGAACCTGATCTAACCCTCAGATATGTCGTGTTTGCCCATACAAGGAAGTGCGTATGTGTATGTATTTAAAGAACTAGCTGCCAACATTAAAATGTATGTGTCTGTATAAATTTGGTGAATTTTTCCAAAGAAACTGGAATATCTGGTTTCCCTGGAACTGTATCTCCTGTGGTGAATATCAGTTGAGGCTAAGTAACTGACTACCTGATACCCATCCTGAGTGGGCAAGGTGCTGCAAAGTTTCCAGTTCCCTGGGGTCTTCTCACCCCCTCAGAGTTGGTTCTTACTTGGCCTCTGCAGGCAAAGTTTGTGAGAGAACTTGACAGAAGCTACGGAATGGAGAGGAACTGGGTTTGACTCTTAGCTTCATCACCAGCTTTCATATGGGCAAGTTACTTAACTTTCTGACTCTTAGTTTCCTCATGTGTCAGAGGGGAAAATGGGTCTTCACTTCACACAGTTGCTGGGAAGGGTATTAAGAGTATGAAGTGAGGTAGTATGCCTGACGCCCTTAAAACTGGCTGTGTCGCGATCCCTGGGTGGCACAGCAGTTTGGCGCCTGCCTTTGGCCCAGGGCGCGATCCTGGAAACCCGGGATCGAATCCCACATCAGGCTCCTGGTGCATGGAGCCTGCTTCTCCCTCTGCCTATGTCTCTGCCTCTCTCTCTCTCTCTGTGACTATCATAAATAAATAAAAAAAAAAGTCTTTAAAAAAAAAAAAACTGGCTGTGTCCATCGCTGGTATGACTGCTATATACATGAGTTGTTGTTACTATATTTTTCAGTTGCCAAGTATCACAAGAGAGCTGATACCAATTCTTTGAAGTCATGTTGATCATGTTGCAAAGTTGGATACACTTTTCTACTACTTAGGACAGTAGGGGGACCTGTGTCTGGCCTTCCCGTATTTCTTTTTTTATCTTGCAGTATAAAATTGAAAGTGTCTTTAAGAAAATAATACAATAGAGACTGCTCCTAAGAGTGGCATTGTCCGTAGAGGGGAATCATTTATTTATTTATCTGTTTGTTTGTATATTTGTTTATTTATTTTTATTTTTTAAAAAGATTTTATTTATTTATGAGAGAGAGACAGAGACAGAGACACAGGCAGAGGGAGAAGCAGGCTCCATGCCGGGAGCCTGACGTGGGACTCGATCCCAGGACTCCAGGATCATGCCTGGAGCTGAAGGAAGGTGATCAACCGCTGAGCTACTCAGGCATCCGAGGGGGAACCTTTTATAATTTAGTTCATGTTAAGTAGACACTTGGTTGTGGAGTTTTTGTTGTTGTTGTGGTTATTGTTGTTGTTGTTGCCTGAGTCATGACTTTGTAATTTTAGATTTGTGCTCCTGGAATTTGCATGGAGGGAGAGGTACAGAAATGAGAATACTCTATCAATATTCTCTTTTTAAAAAAAAATATTTTATTTATTTATCCATGAGAGACACACTGAGAGAGAGAGAGAGAGGAAGCAGGCTCCATGCAGGAAGCCCGATGTGGGACTTGATCCGAGGACCCCAGGATCACGACCTGAGCCAAAGAGAGACACACAACCGCTGAGCTACCCAGATGCCCCAATTAATATATTTTCTTAAAAGTGGAAGTTAAATTTAATTTTGATTTGGATTGAAGTGGATTGAAAGCAGTCTTTTATCAGCATTCTATGCTCCAATTCTTTAAGGTTTCAAAGGACTTTTTCCCCTATGTTATTATATTCAATTGGTATCTTTTCTAATGCCTGATCTTTGACATCTGTCTGAGAGTTCCAGCACACATTTGGCCACACCAGGTGGGGGGGTGACTTCCTGGTTATTATATGTGTGGTGAAGAAATACAAGGTTTTCCGCTTATTTTTCTTCTTCCTGCAATGATGGGTTTCCGTTAGATGTGGATATTTCCCTTAAAGGCATACACTCGTCTCAAAATGGTGAAGGATGACAACAGTGCAGTAATTTCTTCTTTCATTTTGTGAAGGTGTCTGGAAAACTCTTATGTGCTCCATTGAAAAGCTTCTTAGAAAAAAGAAGGCAAGGTGGTTAGAAAAATGTCAAGGCGGTTCTGGGACCAGTAGGAGAAAACAGATGTAAGAGGTGAAAAATGATTTGTGATCAGCTCAGTTTCTAGAGTCCAAAAATCAAACCACATGGCGTATGTTTGTCTTCAACCCACCTAGTGTGAGTGAATGTCATTATTGGGATGAAAGTCCCTGAACAGAAGAAAATGAGAGGGACAGAAGGTTATTTTTAGATCCCTGCTTTAAAAACATTTTAGGAGTAGAAGTGTAAGTCTGCCTCAGGTCCTTGAGCTTGGGCCCTGACCCAGATTTGGTTCTGAGTGACCTCTTAGCCTTACTTCTTGCTCCCACCTCCATCTGACCCTGTTGAGGAGGCAAAGAGAGGAAAGAGAAAGGCTGAAAATTGGAGATGAAGAAAATGGTGATTTTCTGCCCTTTATCAACTTTTCATCCAAATCACCCACAAGTATTGTGACATGTTGAAAATCCAAGGAAATATTCAGGCTGATTCTTAGGAACTTGTCAGTATTGCAGTTATACAAACATGGCAATTTTACATAGCTCAACTAAATAAAATTATTATGTTTTTGTCAGCATCACTCTAGGTCCTTTGACTTGGGGTAAGGATGGTTTAAAAAGCCAGAAATGTTCTGTCATCCAATTGGTGATTTTTTTGTTTTGTTTTCTTTTGTTTGGGCATATACTTGGCTAGAATATATAGGTATGTTCTGCTTGGATTTTTTCTGTTACCATTTTTTCCCTAAAATGACAGTTATTGCCTTAAATCTCATAGAAGAAAGCCTGAAAGGAGTACACAGCATGAGGCAATTGAAGCTAGTGGAGTGTTGTCAGATTACCCATCTGGGGACATACGTGGCGGATGGTTTGGCTGGGGGTGGGGGTACCAAGATCCAAAATTGGATTTTTCTCTTAGCAGGCTTCTATTTTGAAAACAGAAATGGATGTGAAAAGATGAAAAGCTACCTACGTGGACAGTGATCTATCACAACCTGTTCAAAGGATAGATTGAGTCTCTTCTAGGGTTATGAGGTTTGCTCAGGTAGGCATTCTCTGCCCAACTCATCCCCCGGTTTTGTGGGTCAGAACAATTCAAGGAATACTCTTACGGTTTGAGCAACACACCACTTCACTTAGTCGAGTAAAATGAAGAGTCTCTAAGAAGTCCTGGATGTCGTGCCATCAGTGGTCTGATGGTGGTGGTGGGGGCGGTGGTGGTATGTGTGTGTGATTCGTGGTGGAAGGTTTCTGCAGAGTGCGACAGATGCTTCCTCTGCTTGCTTGTTTCCTGGTTTTCAAAGCCTCTTTTTTGTTGTTTTATTTTAGGGTTGAGTGCCTTTTTGTTCTGTCAGTGAGGGTATGGAGAGCCTACAGGCACATGCGCCCATGTCTTTAACTTGCTATTCCTTGTGTAATCTCAAGTGGAAGTATGAAGGCACCACAAACTGCTTTGAGCAGAGCCCACTTCCCTTCACCCACAGAGAACATGAAGCAGTTATACCGACATCAATCAAGGAAAACCCACAGGCTGAACTCACACCGTTAAAGCAGGTGTGTGAGTGAGCATTCTCCAACAGGCACATGTGAGTGAGGTGTACCTCGGTGTCTTGCCCACAGATGTCAGTTATGATGACTGTGTGGGGCTGGGCTCCCTCCTCACAGAGCTAAGACAGGCCTGTCGTATTTGTGGGACGTGGGACAGAGCAAGTGTAGCTCATAGCATCCCAGTGGCCGATTTACTGGGACTAAGGGGAAAAATGCAAGATTTGGTGCCCGTGGATATATATCAAAAGTATGTAGATGTCTGCCTTTGTATAGATGTATGTGCATATACACATATATTTGTAGACATACATGCCAGTTTAAAGCAAAACTCAAGTGAGCCATGAACTAAAGAGAATGTGATATTCTTTTTTTCTTAAGATATTATTTACTTATTTGAGAGAGAATAAGCAGGAGGAGGGGGAGGGGCAGAGGGAGAAGCAGACTCCCCACTGAGCAGGGAGCCTGATGTGGGGCTCCATTCCAGGACCCTGGGATTATGTCCTGAGCTGAAGGCAGATGCTTTTTTTTTTTTTAATTTTTTTTAAATTTTTATTTATTTATGGTAGTCACACACACACACACACACACACAGAGAGAGAGAGAGAGAGAGAGAGAGAGAGGCAGAGACATAGGCAGAGGGAGAAGCAGGCTCCATGCACCGGGAGCCCGACGTGGGACTCGATCCCAGGTTTCCAGGATCACGCCCTGGGCCAAAGGCAGGCGCTAAACTGCTGCGCCACCCAGGGATCCCTTTTTTTTTTTTTTTTTCAAGAAAAAAAGATTTATTTATTTATTCATGAAAGACATAGAGGGGCAGAAACACAGGCAGAGGGAGAAGCAGGCTTTCTGTAGGGAGCCCCATACAGGACTGGATCCTGGATCCCAGGATCATGCCCTGAGCCAGAGGCAGCTGCTCAGCCACTGAGCCACGCAGGTATCCCCGAAGGCAGATGCTTAACCGATGGAGTCATCCTGGCGCCGTGATAATGTGATATTCTTAAATATCTGATGGTAAGGTGATGGTGCTAGTTAAAAATAAACAAAAACCACATCTCTCCTTCTAATTGAACCACTCTGATGTATATTGAGCTTTAGGAAATTTCTACAAAAGTTTTGAATGATCTCAAAAAAATAAAAATAAAAAGTAAAAAACCCAACCATTTCACACTAGGACTTCAATCTATATTGTACCTCTTAAGCAGTGACTAGTTTACCAAAGCTACTTGTGTAAGTTATTGGTTATGAACATCCATGTTGAGCTGCTGTTTCAAAATATTATGCATATTACTTATATTTAAATATGAGAACAATCACCCTTGAAATAATATAAAATAAAGTAAGATCCACTCTTGAACTATCAAAACTGGGTAAGTTGGGGAATAATTAGAAATCCAATATCCCTATAGGCATGGGGAGAAAAGATTTTATGGAGGAGGGAATTTTATGTACTATTTGAAGACTGTTTTGCAGTATATAAGATCAAAAGCTGCAAAATGAGCTTTTTCATAGTTCTGGCAAAACAGCTCCAAGGCAAATTTATCCTGAGATTATTATCGAACAAGTGTAAAAGGGTTTACTACAAGGATTCTTTATCACAATCTTATTTTTGATGTGAATTTTATAATTGTCTAACCTAGTATTAGGGTGGCCATATAAATTATAGTAGAAAAGCACAATAAAATACCAAATGAAGCATTAAAACAGTGTTGTAGCTTTTTCTATGCTCCTATTTAAAAATACTGTGTTGTATGCATACATGGATGTCTGGGTCTTAGAAATAGTTTGAGAGAGATTTATATATAAAACTTAAAGTTATTATCTCTCAGTGACTCAAAGGTAGTAATGTATTTTTATTTTTGCCTGTTTGTTCTTAACAATATTCTAATATTTATATGTATTGCCTGAGTAATGGAACAAAGGCTAATCATGGAAATATAATTTTAAGAGTAAAATTTATCCAGAAATACTTGTGAGGATCAGGAAGCAAAAGAGCTTTTCTCCCCACTCGTTCCCGCAGATAGCTGTTGAGTAGATGTCAAAGACTACTGGTTGATTTATTCATTGATATATGTGTGCCAGACACTGTACAAGTGCTGGTATGTGCTTTCCACATGGCAAATGGCTGAATCAGTTCTACTTGTTAGACTGATAACTGTGGCTTTACCAACGGAGCTATTAATACTAATCGGAAAATTCTGTGGACATGCAAGCACTAAATAGTGACCTGTTGCTTCATGTTCTTACATATGTGTTTTATCTGGTCTATACTATCTCACATGGTTAAGTTTTTCCTACCATGTGGATAGTTGGTGACTCCAGGTCAAGCAAGCAGAAAATCACTGGGCAAACTTGACACCATTTATGAAAACTTTAAAGGACTCTCAAAAGCATAGCGGCAAATGCTTTGAAAAATCTGACCTCTACTTATTTTGTAGGCTTTTGGCTTTGAAACTCAATCTCAGTTTAATGTTCAGCAGGTGTCCTTTGGGGTGGTAGGACAGGATTCGAAGGGGAGAGATTAGCGTGGTGAATTCAGTGTCCGTCTGTCTGGAATGCTGAGACTGTGGAGGATATGAATAGGATATCTGAGGGAGGATCAGGATTCCCCAGAAGTGCAGATACTCATCTAGAAGCTTACATGCTTCTGAATCCCCAAGAATCTACCCAACAGGCAGTCTTCTGATGGCTGCTCCTGGAAGTGTCACTTTCCCTGTGGCCTCTCAATATGTTGGCCTCTTCTGTTGGTAAAAGGTTGGAAATTTTGAAATTCTAGCCAGAACCACCCAGGCCTCCCAAATGAAAAGATTTTTCATGAGTTCAGCTATAAAAATAACAAAGATTCTTGAGAAAGGATCTGTTTTGGATGAGTATCAATTTGCCAAGTTGTTGTTGTGTATATTTGTCTGGGGGAATGATTGTGGCTTTATGAATTTTGCTCATTTCTTTCCCATTGGTGAAGAGAACAAGTCAAACTTTGGATTTGGTTCTATTTTCATTGTTCAGTAAATCAGGAGAGTTAGCTCCATCTGTCCAGCTCCCCCGCTGGTTTTCTGTGATATTGTGGGAAAATTGGTTATTCTCACATCCTCTTTTTCTCTGTATCCTTCTCTCCTGTTAAGCCAGATATGGTGCCATTAGCTAATTGTCTTGGGATACTTTAAAGTATAAAGAAGGGTCCGGGGTGGGGAGAGTTTAAGCTGTTCCTGAAACAAGCCCAGAGTGATAAAATCAATAATTTGAGGAATTACTTGCCTTGAAAAACAAAAGCAATAAAAAACCCTTGTAAATAGAACACGATTGAGAAAAACATGACTTTAGACAGCCTAATCTAATCACACAAAGACGGCAGCCTGTTTTCTTAGTTGTTGGATAACTTCCACTTTATCGTCTCACAGAGAACAATATATTAAGTACAGTATTTAGAAATATTTGTTGAATCCTACTGTCTGATTTTTTGGCAAATCTCAAGGGGAAAAAAAAAAAAGAATATGTCTTGGACCACATGAGCTTTCCTGGGAAGATGTTAGAGTTTTCCCAGAGAGGCTGGCTTCACATTGTGGGAAACATTGGTTCAGTAGATAACACTGTTAGCATTTGTATTTCAGATGGCATTTTGCTTTCTTTCGGTTTTGGAGTAGCCACAGCTGATCTTGTATCTCTCAGGATCTGATGAAACCCAAAGCATATGCTGGTCTTCTGTTGATAGCTGCATTTCCTCCTGAAGGGTATCCTGGTTTATAATCCCCTCATCCCATTACAGCAACAGGCTGAGCATAGGAGCACTGAAATATCCAGCATCCGGATGAGAAGATGTGGGTGTTAACAAGGAAGAGTGAGAGATGGAGCATGAGGGGTGAAATGTCCATTGGCTAATGTTTTTTTCTTCTTATGGAATGTTGAAGCATCAACGTTTTTACAAAACCTGAAACTAATTCTTTTTAAATGTGATCATCACATGGCATTGACTGAGTAATTGAAATTTGTGATGGACATAAAGATGAGATATTGAGAATATAATGTTATGGCCTCTTTATTTAAAAGTGTGTGCTAAGATACAAGTGCATTATTATGAGGGATGTAAGTGAAATGCCTTTAGCAGACGCTTCTTAGCATGTATCTGGCATAAAATCATATTAATAGATCTTAGGCAAGGGCATATTTTATAGCCCTATTCCACTGGTTCCTTCAATGTGGAGTAGATGTATCTGACGAGTTAGCTTGTAACTTTGGGAAGCTGTTTACCCTATACGTTTTCCTGTCTAGGAGGGAGATAAAGAGCATTAACCTCAGAGGTTTTGTAAAATAAGTTTATTGTAGAATAGTTTTAGATCAACAGAGAAGTTGCAAAGATAGCAGAAAAATATTCATATATCCTTCATCTGGTTTCCCTATTGTTATCATGTTGCCATGTTTTAAAATATTTATTTGAGAGAGAGAGAGAGAAAGAGAGCATGCACACACGCATGTGAGAGCAGGAGGGGGCAGAGGGAGAGGGAGAGAATCTGAAGTGGACTCCCTGTTGAGCTCAGAGCTCAATGCGGGGCTTAATCCCATGATCCTGAGATCATGACCTGAACTGAAATCAAGTTGGATGCTCAACCAATTGCGTCCTCCAGGCACCCCATGTTACCTTATTAAGGTGTGTTTGTCAAAACTAAAGGACTCACATTGGTACTTTATATTTAACTAAACTGTAGAATTTATTTGAATTTCATGAATTTCTCCTAATGCCTTTTCTGTGTTTGGGGATCCCCTCCTGGATGTATGACATTTACTCATATGTCCTTAGACTCCTCTGTTCTGTAACTGTTTCTCAGACTTGTTTTTGATGACCTTGACAGTTTTGAGGCATACCAGGTAGTATGGTGTGGACTGTCTCTGATTTGTGGTTTCACCTGATGTTTTCCTCAAGATTAGACTGAGTTATGCATTTTTGAGAGAAAGACTGCAGAGGTGGATCACTGTTCTCCACGCTTCCCATCAAGGATGGACACATTCGACATGGCTTTGCACTCTTGACCTTGATCACGTGGATGAGGTCACGTAGTGCCAGGTTTCTCCAGTGTCAAGTGACACTCTTTCCCTCCCTTTGCAAACCATGTCTTTGGAAGAAAATCACTGGACACCTCTCATAGGATTGTTTTGAGGTTTAAATGAGAAGATAAAGCTCTTAGCACAGCACAGAGTGCTTTGAAAACACTCTGGAAAAAATAAAAAGAAAAAAAATAAAAAAAAAAAAGAAAACACTCTGGAAAGTCCATTGTTACAGTAGAGGTTGCTTTTGCACTTGTCCCTTCAATACTTAAAAGCTAGTCTTTAGAGCTGCTTCCTTGCAGTTACACGGTCTTCAGCCACTTACTGATGTGGTTCCAAATAAGAAAATAAAAAATAAGAGTGCTCACAAACCTCTCACGTGAGGTGACTGTATTCGAGGACCTTCCAGGATGGAGGTCCATGCATTCACTCCAGATTCACCCTTGAAAGGCTATCTGTCTTGGGATCATCAGTATCTGGTTCTATGTCAAAGGATGTCATCAGGCATCAAGGATGAGCATGAGAACTTGTGCATGAGGGGAGCTGGCCTGTTTGGGCATAGGGGTGGGGGAGAAAGAAAGTAATTTAGGAGCTGAGTTTACAGTGAGTTTTGTTTTGTTTTTTTGGATTTTTTTGTTGTTGTTGTTTTGGTTTGTTTATTTTATTTTTTGGGTATACTTTATAGCTTTCAGGTAGAACCTAGAGTTCTTAGAATAAACTGTCTTCAGCATTTCTCTGTAAAATGAAGACCTTGTTCTGCAACCCCAAATGCTTCAAAGCCTGTGCGATTGTTGCTGGAGTAGTTGGCTGAGCCTGGATAATAGAGTTCAGAGTCTTGTAACCATGTCTGTTGGAATAAATAAGAACAGCTGGTCTCTTGTACAGTTACTGTTTGGCATGAATTTTTTATTTAAGTCTCTCCATGTATCTAGTAAACAGTAAGCAGTATTCTAACAGTACTAAAAGCCTTCAAGTCTCTCTCCAATTCACTTCCTTTACTCCTCCCCATTTAAAAGTTGAGGGTGTAGGGCAGGGTTAATGTACCAGAGAAGGAATGCTAAGAAAGTGTTTCAGAGCTAGGGAAAATAAGGTTCCTCTTCTATGTATTCCTTTCCATTTGACCTTCAGCTTCTCTCTTAGTTAGATAACATAGTTTTTGGACGGTTTCTTGGGAAAGCCAAGATTTATGCAGACATTCTTTTGCCATTTTGTATGTACTAAGTGGAGAGAGACTTATTCATATTAAAATGGAATACTGTGTCCCCGAGTGCTTAATGGGGAGAAGATTTGCATCTGCATTAAGGGTAGGTGAGTGATGAAATATGCTCTTGGTCCTCTTTAAGTGACTAGTGAGGAAATTCTTTCCATATATCTTTATGAATTTGTCTTAACAAGCTTACTGGAGGCTGAGCATGCCTTTCCTGCCTCCTAAGGAACCGAGGAAGTACTTGAGGAAAAGATGGCATTATTCACTCATTTCACGTTATCTTTGTTATCGATGGCTGTAAGACTTTTGTCTTCTGGCTTAACCTGATGTATTAACCCTGGGTTTCAGTGGAGTCAGAGCTACTGTAACATATTGTCCAGCCTTTTTTTTTTTTTTTTTTTGTCAGGCAGACATTGAATTCCTTGTCCTGGAGGCTAGGAGTGATTATGAGGAGATCTATATGTACCTCAAGAATCAAATGATACCTTTTATGGGTTCTAAGAGGTGTTTTTGTCTTTTAAAGCCTTTGTGAGACTCTTGTGGTCATTTAGGATGCTCAGAAATGCATCTGTTTGCCCTCCTTCGGGACACTCCATATGGATGTACTTTCTTCCTTCCTTTCATGTTAGACATGATCATGTGACTGGCTCTGGCCCATGAAATGTGAGCAAAGGTCACATGTTACTTCCCAGATGAAGCCTTAGGAGTCACTATAGGATTTACTTTATCCCTCCTACCTACCTTAATGGAAACACACTTTGACATGGAGCCTGCACCGTCTGATCCCTGAGGGGGCCTCATGGAAGGGTACCCTGATCCGGATTGGATATGTGGTGTGAGCAAGACGTAAACTTTGGTTATTACAAGTTACAAGGATTTGGGAAGAGTGTCTTGCTGCAGTGTTATCATCTGAGCCTGACTCAGGCCCTCAGTATGACTAGCTCTTCAGACGTAAGACATAAGGGCTAGGTGTTTGGCTGTGGAGGGGTTGATCACACCGGCCCTGGTGCCCGCTATAGGAAATCTGTATGCGCGGTAGTTACTGCTGCACAAAATTTTGGTGCCATTTCTCAGAGATGAGACCTACATTTTGGTGTGGTTGTTACATTTCTTCAAGGAGATGACATCCCTTCTGACACTGGAATGTATACTTTTCAACAAGTATCTTTACATACTGGAGAGTAATTCTCAAGAAGGAAAAATCTGTTTCCTCATTCATTTTCTCTCTTTCTTTCTCTCTCTCTCTCTTTCCTCCCCTGACCCCCTCACTTAATCTCCCAGGAGTCACATGAAAGATTTTAATGCCAAACTACTGGTTGAGTGCCAGGAAGAGTTTCTTGGGTGGACATAATGCTTAATTTATATTTAGGGAATTTCCACTGTTAAATCACAGGGCTTGTAAGATGTGAAAAGAGGAGGAGGGAATGCAGAAGGGGGAATAAAGAGCCCAGGGATGTGGTTGATAATATTCCTTTTAATTTAAAGCCACCTGAAGGCTTCCGTGGAATAATAAAATAATTCCCATATGGTTTCCGTTTTTAAAGCATTGGAACCTCAGAAATGCAATCTACTCTGAGCTTCTGCTTGCCTCTTTGTCAGGCCGGGAATGCTTCCTGTCTGCAAGCTGGTCAGAAATGTAAGCAAAGCTGACTTCTGGGGGCAGTGGGGCAGGGGGGTTGTGGGGGGACTGATCCCAGGTTGTACTTTGTCCTGAGGAGCCCTCCTGCCGTACGGCTGGACCCCTCCTGTTGGGCATGCCTGAGTCTCGGATGGTTGGAGACACCACTGCCACCACCCTGAAGGTGACCCCCTGCTTCCATAGTGAGAGAGCCTCATGCACACACTCTCCTCAACCTGGTGGTGTTTGTCCCTCTCTTATAGTTCTGTTGACCATAAACCTTTTCTCCAAAGGCAAAACCCACTTTTTTCATTTGGGCTTTGATGCTTTTCCCTTAAATCACAGGTGGTAGTCTTCCAAACTGTTAGAAGGGCAAATATGCACTGAAGCCAGAATTCCTCTGTTACTTGGACTCTGGTTACTCAAAGTTTCCTTGTTTCCCTGTCCTCTGCAAGTCTCTGTTCCCCTGTGTGAGGATGAGTTCATGAGATACTCCAGACGGTGGTAGAAAAGCATTTGGGGGAAGTTTGGCAGTCTGATGCTTACTGTAATCCTGCTGGAACACGTGGAGGGATGTCCCCTTCCTACGCCTCCTTTCTCCTAACATGTTGTCAGGATCCATGGACAAGGAACTTCCTCTTTTTTTTTTTTTAAGATTTTATTTATTTATTCATGAGAGACACAGAGAGAGAGGCAGAGACACAGGCAGAAGGAGAAGCAGGTTCCCTGCAGGGAGCCTGATCTGGGACTCCATCCCAGGACCCCCGGGATCATGACCTGAGCCAAAGGCAGCCACCCAGGCACCCCCTTCCCCTCAAGCAACTTCCTCTTAAATGTGACTGAGAAAAATACTGACCAGCCTTCAGTTCACACCTGGGTGAATTAAGGTGATGTGAGAGTTCACCTGGAGAAAGCCAATATTTCCAGTCCTAAAAGTACTCTCAGTAGACAGTTATTAACATAACACCCTCTGAAAATATAAAGAACCAATTAGTATATCTGCAATAAAAAAATTCGTATGAAGAATAGGCTCTGCTCTGGATGTCGTAAGGTTGGCCCACAGCTGGCTTATAGTCTCTTAGCAAAGTAATTACAGTTCACGTGGCTCTAAAAACTGTTATGCCCTTTATTTTCTCTTTTAGGAAATCCCTGACTCCTCATTTTTTTCATGTAAAATTTCCATAGTTACTTGTTCGTATGTATTTTACTTTTAAAAATGAAATTTTTAATTTATTTAATTTTTAATTTTTTAATTTTTATTTATTTATTTTTATTATTTTTTAAAGATTTTATTTATTCATGAGAGGCACAGAGAAAGAGGCAGAGACATAGGCAGAGGAAGAAGCAGACTTCTTGCAGGGAACCCGATGTGGGACTCCATCCCAGGAATTCAGGATCATACCCTGAGCCAAAGCCAGACGCTCAACCACTGAACCACCCAGGCATCCCTAAAAATGAAGTTTTTAACTGCTATCGTTTTACATCGGAAGAAAATTAACTCCTTTATTAAAAACAAATTTATGTGGAAAGGAAAAAAAAGGTACCTGGGTGGCTCAGTGGTTAATCATCTGCCTTTGACTCAGGGCATGATCCCAGGGTCCTGGGATCAAGTTCCACATTGGGCTCCCTGCAGGGAGCCTGCTTCTCCCTCTGCCTATGTCTCTGTGTTTCTCATGAATAAATAAATTCATTAAAAAAAAACCCAGACAAACAAAAAAAAGAAATGTTACTGGAGAAAAATCATCCTCTTTTGAGAGCAACTTAAGGGAAGGTATATTTAAATTTGGAAGTTGTTCATCTTATTTTTCAAATAGGTGGAATTAAACTAGCTAAGCACTTTAAATCCATTATGGCCATTGACTCTGAGCTGTGTATATCTGTTCTGATCTGAATTTGTGAACTCCCACACTGTCATTGAAATGCCATGAGATAATTGTGCTGTGGCTCCAGAAAAAGCTGTCTAGGAAGTCAGAAAACAGGAATGTTGGTCCTCCTTCACTGTGGTAATTTCACTATTTAATTTCCATACCTGTTTGTCCATTTGAAAAAAAAAGATTCATGAGCATCACCTTTCCCCTCTTCATGGAGTTGCACAATGATTTCTTTTCATAAGGACAATCAAAAGAAGATGTATAAGGTGGCCTGAATCTTTAGAAGGAAAGTTTTATGAACATATAGGTAGATGGAAGTAGAGGAAGACTGTTTACACTGAAGAGCACAGGAGTCTGAGAGGACGTGGGGTTATCAACTCCTTCAATTGCCGAGACAGTACTGAGTATTGATAATTATTCCTTTTCTGCCAAGTCAGCATTTTGATGAGTACCGTTGGTCAGTCTTCCTCTTTTTTTTTTTAAGATTTTATTTATTTATTTATTTATTTATTTATTTATTTATTTATTTATTTATTTATTTATTTATGAGAGCCACACAGAGAGAGGCAGAGACATAGGCAGAGGGAGAAGCAGGCTCCATGCAGGAAGGCAGATATGAAACTCAGTCCTGGAATCCCCGGATCACACCCTGAGCCAAAGGCAGATGCTCAACCACTGAGCCATCCCGGCGTCCCCGGTTCTTCCTCTTAATTTGAAATAAGAAAGTACTTGTTGAGTCCAGAGGCACACTTAATATGACCTCATGCCAAAATGAGCCTCTGTGATGTTCAGATATCAGTCGGGCGATATGCTTTTGTCATGAAAATGATCTTGTCTGGCCTGTAAATTGAATGTCACAGTTTGTCTTCTGTACAATGTGCCCCCAGATGGTATTTGGTGTGTTTCTAAGAAATGCCTCCTATCAAATAGACTAACATACAGCATGTGAGGTCTTTTGTTTTGCCTAATTTTTAATTGTTAACTACTAACATAGTGACTTTATTTTTGTTTGTTTGTTTTTTGTATTTTTTAGATTGTATTTTATTTATTCATGATAGACACAGAGAGTGAGAGAGAGGCAGAGACACAGGCAGAGGGAAAAGCAGGCCCTATGCACGGAGCCCTGACGTGGGATTCGATCCCGGGTCCCCAGGATCACAGCCCGGGCTGCAGGCAGCACTAAACTGTTGCGCCACTAGGGCTGCCCTAACATAGTGACTTTGAATCAAATGTAAAATGAAGAAAATCAGACACCACCCAACACCAATCTCAATGGATGCAAATGTCTCGGTGTCTTATGAATTTCTTCAATACACATTTTTTAATGTGTGTATCATTTAAATAAAAAAAAAACTACTCCTGGTTTCCTTAGATAACTTTGCAATACTTTATTTAAAAATCTACTTAATGAGATAAAGATACAGGCACTTCATCATTATCTCTGCTTCTCTGTATTCCTTCCAGTTTCCATCATGTTCAAAGTGTGCACTTATTTTCACATCGCGTATAGTTGCTAACAATTTTGTTCTGTAACTATTATCGAGTCTCCCTTGTCACATATTCATTTGATACTAAAAATTGAAAACCAGTAACCAGTGTTTATGCTAGCACTACATAAGTAATGCTCACTACAAGCCAATTAAGATGCTCTGATTACATTTTTTTCCAATTTCATGACCCCTATACCTCTCTGTGAAAGGGGTCAAATGCAGAGGGTCAAAGGAAGACTCCTTACTTAATTTTATCAATTAATTGAAACCATACAGCATTGAGTTTGCTTCAAACCTGGCTTTTAACCTTCTTTTACAATTTATTAACCCTGAAATGATTGATCTTTATTTGTTTGTTTTCTTGCTGGGAGAAGAAACTTCTTTAAGAAGTTGAGTTTTTATTCTGGGTTCAGTGTTTTCTCTCATTAAGCTTTTGGGATCTCTTTTAATCTCTGTATTCTCAAATTTCCTTTTTTTTTTTTAATTTTTATTTATTTATGATAGTCACACACACACAGAGAGAGAGAGAGAGAGAGGCAGAGACATAGGCAGAGGGAGAAGCAGGCTCCATGCACTGGGAGCCCGACGTGGGATTCGATCCCAGGTCTCCAGGATCGTGCCCTGGGCCAAAGGCAGGCGCCAAACCGCTGCGCCACCCAGGGATCCCGTGTATTCTCAAATTTCCTAATGATGTTTGGGTCTTATTAATTTCTAAGTGGCTCTTGGAGTAATCCAGAAACTACATCCCCCATTGGCCCTCTGGCACATCATTTATTATTTTGATATGTTTTTCTTAGGTTTTCTCTGTTCGTTCTTATAGAGCTCCTTTCTGCTAGTCAGAGGTTGGATTCCACTGCGCCCCCCCCCCCCACTTGATCCTCTACATGTCTTATCTTCACATTTTTCATCTTTCTTTATCCTTAGCTTGTGGGAGAGTCTGCCTGTTTTCTAGCTTTTTCCTTTGTGTGTTTTTTAGCGGTCAAATTTTTAATTTCTAAGAGCTCATTCTTTTATTTTATGGGCAAGTATTTTCAAAATACAGGAAAACAATATTATGAAGTACTAGTATTATGCCAGGAATTCATCTATTAAAAAGATCTACATTTTGAAGTCAGAATTCCCTATGGGTATTTGAAGACACAGCTAGAATTTGATCCAGTTTCATAATCTGACCACTTAGGAAAAGAATGCCCATTGCCTGTTGGCCATCTGATTTGACTTTTACCTTATTAATAATGAGTACTGGACGGCAGTAATATATAGAGCGAGAGATGAAAAAGATAGTTTCCATTCTCAGGGAGCTGATGGTCCCATTGAAAGAAAAGGCAAAAGCAGAAACATATTAAGAATAAAAATTGCTGTATGATGCAGTATGGAGTTTTAAGCCAGAGAAATTGTTTTTATTTTACTTTGTTTTGGTAGTGGGGGGTGTTGTGGGCTTTTTTTTTTTGTTTTTTCTTTTTAATATGAACCTTTTATACACATAACTTTTTTTTTTCCCCTGTGTTTTGAATTTTTTTATTTATTGAGAGATGTGGCAAGTTAAGCTGTTGGGTGATGAATATTGCCTTTGATACATATGCACATCTTCCTTTAATGAGGTTATCCATCATGTGTTCCAAGATCAAATTTACCAAAATCTAACTTGCAATGGATATTGTAATTTTTAAAGAACTTATTACATGTGAAAAGTGGCATTTTATTGTAGCTTGAATTATTTACTGTTCTACCTCCTCTTTCATTGATTGACATTTGTGTATAAATGATCGTATACCCATATGCAAACGAGACTTTATTTTCCTCTTTCTCATTATTGTTTTCCTCCTCCCCCTCTTCTACTTAATCTTCTCTCTCTTCCTGCTTTAATTCTTTGGTCTTACTCTCCTATAGTTCTGATGAAGAATATACCCAAGCCGGTGATCCCTTGAGGACATGGGATGATTTCCTGAAGGAGGCAATGGGTGTGAATTGCATTTACTATTGGTTAGAGACAAAGTGGTGTTGGTCTATTAATTAATAATGTGAAGGCCACCTCTTCTTAGATGGTAGGAAATGTAAACAGTTTTTTTTGACTTAGCACTTGAATTAGAGAGAAGGGGGCACTAGTTTGTTGTCTTGAACTTTTTCCTGAACACTGATTTCCATTATTTCTTTAAAGGCTGTCTTCGTGTGGGGCATCTGGGTGGCTCAGTCAGTTGGGCATCTGACTCTTGATTTTGGCTCAGGTCATGATCTTGGAATCTTGGGATTGGGGCCATGTCCATCTCTGTGCTTAGCAGGGAGTCTGCTTGTCCCTCTCCTCGCTCACACATGCTCTCTCTCTCTCTCTCTCTCAAACAAATAAACAAACAAATAAAATCAATCTTAAAACCCAAAAAAGAGGCTATCTTGATGTGGAATGGTAGAATCATGTACGGCCTTGGATTCTTAACCTAGCATCAAGCTACATTTAATTGCATCAGCTTGTCACAGTGCTACTTCTGTTTGAAAGTTCTTTACAAAAATGTACAAAGTCTGACAATGTCATTAAGAGAGGAACAATAATTGACCCTACTTACTATATCTGTTTACATCTTTATTTTTTTTTTTAAGTTTTGAAATTTTCTGTCAGTATATTTTGGCTCAAGAAAATTCAAGGAAATATCTTGTGCAAATTAGAATTCAGCATAATGTTTGTCAGTCTTCCATCAATGAAAAGTTTAATTTCTTAGGTGAATTAATTGTGAAAATATAAATGCATATTACTTGATATTTAGAGTAAAACTATTTGAATAAGTTTTTTGGGATGAGAAGCCAGGCTGCAGCTAGAGTAGCAGGCTAACTATTCTGTTATTGTTGAATATTGGTAGCTGCATATTATGTTATGATAGCTTATTATACCTAAGCTTCACATTTAAGTGATAAGAATAGCTTTCTCTATTTAACCCAATAGAATTACTTGAAGCTTATAGGTAATTAACATTTAAACACTCTGCTGATGGTCAAAGCCCAAGGTGAAGGTACAGTCTTGGATAGAATGCTGTTGGTTCTTAAAGCACCATCTGGCAGAAGGTATGTGTACAGACAGTAAGAATCACAGAGAGAGATTTAATTGTTTTTCTCAATAAAGAAAAAGAGAATTATTCAGGCATAGTAGAAAAGTGGGAAAATCCATATATCTTTGGATTTCTTGGATTCAAGCAGTTAATAAAATAGGGGACCCCAAAACTTTGTGTAGACATGTTCCTGTACTATATGTCACTTTGTGTCACCATATTTGTAGGATGTTGATAAATAGCATGATTGCATTTTTCCTGATTGATAGTAATAAGTGACAGTGATTTGTCACTGTGCTTTTCACCTGGGCTCAGATGATAAGCAACTAAACTATTGAACAGAAAATTAGACCTTTTTGTTCTCCCAGAAACATATGTCTAAATATTAGCAATGGGAAATGAAGAAGGGGAAGGAAAATTGTATAAGGATTGTTCGGGAAACATTCTTACCATCAGAATTGAAGGAAGAGCTCATTTTCTTGCCTGCCCCTCTCTCTTCTCTGTCAGCAGCTAGTTTCTTGATTTTTATCAGGTTATTGCTTCTGATGTCTATATTTTCATTTACCTTGGTTGCCATTTAATTAGGAAAAAAAAGACTAATGACTAGGAGTGCAGCCTAGAATGGATATCTCGTTATTAGTATATGAATCTGTCACATTACCTGTGATGTCTATGATGTGGCTGAGTGCTTTGTTTTTCCAAGACATATTCCCAATTCTCACTTTCCTAACTTTTTCTATAATTTTTTGAAATTATAAAAGTGAGGAAAACTCTTGAGGCCCCATTTCTAGAAGTTGGTCACTTTCAAGTTGTGTCCTATCTAGTTTTAAGTACCAGGATGCCTATGATGCCATGGAAGACAGAGATGAGAGAAGGCACAGGTAACAGCTCTCTGGCTTTTCAGAAAGAGAAGACTTCAGCCAGATTTTTCAAATGATATATCAGAGTTCTGTAAAATTTCTATTAGCTATGTCCTGAACAAAGTTTGAAAACCATTGGTCCAGGGCATCCTAAATTCTAAAACTCCTTCCTTCCTCCAGTTTCCCAGCATGGGCAATTGTTTTTGATCCTGTCTTATACAATACATTTCCAAAAAGCATTTTAACTCTAACTGTAGCTGGAGCTGACTGTGTTCTTCAGGCCATCATGCTTCCTCTAGTATTATAAATATTTCTGCTGCTGGGTGGATGGATGGTTAGGCTGATGGATTGAATGGATAAGAATTAATAGGAAGACAGGAAGGAAAGCATATAGTTATTTCTATTTGTCTATTCCTTAATGTCCATGCATATATTTTTTAATTATTTGATTATATTTCTTACCATGTAGGGCAGGAATCACATCTTGCAACAGTAGATAGGTTCTTCATTTCAAGATTTCCATATCACATTGAGGATGGGATATTGGGACAAACACTATTCTGTAATTCTTTGTGGTAGTTGTTCTGAACCTGCTTGCTCAGAAAATCTGCTCCCTGCCCCTGCCACTCCCTCCCCTGCACTCTTACTGGTTCAGCCCAGTGCTGTCCAGATGGAACATGGACCTCAAGTGCAAATCACATCAAGAAGTTTAAAATTTACAGTTGTCACATAAAAAATATAAGGAGAAGCAAGTGGCATTAATATTAAATGTTGTATTTAATACAACAGATCCAAAGTATCATTTTAATGTGTAATCACTATAAAAGTTACTGAGGTATTTTTCATTCTTTATTTCATGCGAAGTCTTCAAATTCCAGTGTATTTTACAGTTTGGACTAGTGACTTGCCAAACGCCATAGCCTCGTGTGGTCAATGGCTGCCATATTGGACAGTGAAGGTCTGTAGCTACTGGAGAAGGATCAGAACTCAGCCTTCCCAGCTGACAAATGTCCTTTTATTAAAGCACTAACAACACTGATAACATAGTGATGTTAAAATCAATTTGTGAAATCTCTTTTTTCTTGAAAAATTATAGATATGGACTACTTTAGGAGTACTGATTCAAGTCTCCCAAGGTATACTGGCAACGATTAACAGCAAAGTAGGATATAGGAGGGCTTATAATGTTCAGTGTACTTCTCTTATCCTAACATTTATTTTCTCCATGTAAGTTTCTTCTGGGCTCTCAGTTACCTGGTTATAAATATTAAACAAAACTCTGCTTTCTTGGCCGTTTCCCGTTCCCAAACCCCAGCTCCACAACTGATTCTAAGATCTTTTGGTAAGACTTTAGAAGTCTATGGATTGCACCTTCTCCCTCTTTGAGGGGAGTCTTCTATGTGCTCTGTCATTTATTTCAATGTGGAAATAGAGTTCAGAGGTGGAGGCTGGTGAAGGCCAAACATACCAAGACAGCTCAGTAATACTCTGCACAACTTCAATATGTGCACATTTATTCGCCTGTAACTGATCCTGTCCATGGCAAAGTTATCTAGAGTTTGTATAGGTAAAAAGAGTCTTATATAAACTGCAGAAATACCTAAATTTTAAAGTTATTTCTAATGGACATGTGAAAACAGAATTTGTAGGGCACCTGGGTGACTGGCTTAGTCTGTTAAGCATCTGCCTTTGGCATAGGTCATGACTCAGGATCCTGGGATCAAGCCGTGCATCTGGCTCCCCAATCAGTGGAGAGTCTGCTCCTCTCTCTCCCCCCTGCTTATGCTCTCTCTCTTTCTCTCTCAAATAGATAAATACAATATTTTTTTTAAAAAAGAATATAGAATTTGGGATTTGGGGGAAACAGAAAGGCTATAAATAAAAGCCTTCAGAGCAGATTGGCTTTAATTTCTGACATTGGGAAACTTGCAGCCCCATGAGAGGCTCCTCCTGTGGCCTGGGATACCAGGAAAAGTGGCAGCCTTCCTGACACTGCTATTTTGGCTTTATCACCTTGAGGGATTCCAGCTGTGTGGATAGGGATCCTTAGAGAATTGGCTGTAGAGTCTGAGGAAGGAGGTAAAGATTGGAGCTAGGAGAATTTTGAGTTCTTAGTTTCTGTAACCACATCTGATTCTATAAGGGAAAGGGTATCTTTGTGGTATATTTATATATATATATATATATATATATATATATATATATATATATATATATATATATATTAGATCCAGGCAATTGAAATAATAACTGGGTTATAAAGAGATCATTCCTTTTCCACATCTTTGTGGATTTGTAGATACAGTCTGAACTCATTAAGTTTGACCTTATGCCAAGTGATTTCAGTTTCTTTAAGGAAGGATTTTGGCAGATGCTAAGATGGATGGGGCCACCTGCTTTTTGGAATTTCTTGAAATAGATCATTTTTTAGTCCAGTAAAAAGAATAAAAGTAATACTTATATTCTCATGATATAACAGCAGCAACAACTGACATGAGGATATCACCTCTTCTGGCCAGGCATTGTCTCCGAATTCTTGATGTAGAGCTCATTCTTACAACAACTATGTGAGATAAGTATACCTCTTTTCCCCCAGTGTACAGTGGAGGAAAGCAGTTCCAAAAAGCTTTCACAACTTTCCTAGGATCACATAGCCAGTAACTGGTGACATTGGAATTTGAGCCCTTGCAGCCTGACTCTCCTGGTTCTCGCTCTTTTACTCATGGTACTAAGTAAAGACTCATGTGCAGGATCTGTGGATGGCTGAAAAATATTTTACAAATCAACTTCTTTTAAAATGCTTTGGGTTTGAAATATAATGCATTCCTCCATTGATGCCGTATGAAAATATTACTCATGTTGGGGCATTAGCTTAAATCTTATTTTTTTTTTTTTGTCTAGTTTTTAAAACTATCAGGCTTACCTACAATAGAAATCCTCTGTAGTAAAGCATTTGAGTTCAAGAAATAAGAATTAACTAGACTAATAAAGGAATGTAATATTCTATGGCAGGATAGTTGGTCCAATGTAGAGTTTATAGTTAACAGTTGAATCAACCTAAGTCTTTTTTTTCTTTTAATTTAAAAATATTAATATTTTAAGTTCAGTTTGCCAACATATAGCATAATACCCAATGTTCATCTCATCACATGCCCTCCTTAGTGCCCATCACCGAGTTACCCCATCCCCCCACTCACCTCCCCTTCCTCAACCCTTTGTTTGTTTCCCAGAGTCAGGAGTGTCTCATGGTTTGTCTTCCCCTCTCTAATTTTTGCTCTTAGCTTTTCAAGCCATTCCAGCACTTCCCATAGACAGACAAGAAATTCAGGCAGAAAAGTTCTCCTAGAAACCATCCAAGAAGCTCTCTCATTGTTCCTGTACTCTCTCTCTGAACCAGCTTCCAACTTACATCTTTGTACGTCCCCGTGTTGATCCTGCCTTGACCCTCTAGGTTCATTCTTTGCTGTTAGTTTCTAAACAGTGTGTGAAATGCAATTTTCACTAAATAACTGCTGACTTTGGTCAGCCCGCAGGCCCCACCATCTCTTGCTGTTTAGGGAGGAACTTTGGGTGGAAGTCTTGCCCCCATGAAACCCAGCCTCCTTCTGCCTCCTTGGACTATTTTTGAAACAAAATATGCTAGTGTAGTGTCTTATTCAGAATTCCGTTTTCTTAGAGCTCTCTCTGGAGGTTTCTGTGGGCTAATGGCTCCCCACCCACTTGACATTTTGCCCATTACACATTATATGTTTCTTCCAAGGAACAAAAATATAACTCTCCTTTCCTGACAGCATGGGAGACATTCTCTTGTTGCTCTCCAGGAAAAATCTCATAATCTAACGAGACAAACCCTTGCTGAAAAATTAGACCAAATGGCATTTGTAAACTCCAAGGAAAGCATTTTTCTTATGTGAAGTATTTCCTAGCTGGAAGTGTTAGAAACTTTACATATACTGATACCGGTTAGGTTTATGGAAAAAATGAAAAGCTATAAACAGCTGGATACGCTGTCAAAACTGAGCTCTGTCAAGCTAATTTTTCCCCTAGTCTTGTGTGCTGAGAAACCTGCAGCATTCTGAATTCACATTTATGAGATGGAGAAAAATGCATGGAGTAAAGTGTAGCTGGTAAAAGACTGGGTAGATTTCTTTTCCTTTTTTTTTTTTTTTTTTTTTTTGCTTATTTAATTATTTCAAATGAAGAAAATAATATTAGAAAGTGTTATGTTGGGATTGTGTGCCTGTATCTCCTTTCTAAAATTGTTTTCACACATGATAAAATCAGTGCCCAATCAACTTGCCAGTATGCCTGACATGGCTGGTGCGTATGTGTTTTGTTTTGTTTTGTTTTCATTTTTGACTTATGATCTAAACCCATTAGGCAATGAAATATCTTGAGAAACAAATATGATCTACCTCTTTTGAGTTACCAGGGAACCATAAAGAATCTAAAGGTCTGAGTGTTTGTTTTCAGTGTCAGAACAAATAAAAATGTTAGGTTTTTGGTTTTCTTTTCTTGTGTGTGTGTGTAACTCATGCTGCACAAATGTGATTTCTTTATAAGGTTCTTTTATTTACTAATTAGCACTTCACTGTCTAATGCAGTATAAAAAATCTTCTCAATCCCCTTATATGATGGCAAGACTACTAGTAAGGGAATAAGCACAGCCAGTGACTTACTTAACATACTTCTAGCCTCTAAGTAAGCACAATTACATAATCAACTGTTTGAAATAATACCGAGATGGAGTGAGTGTGTGTGTGTCTCTGTGTGTGTAGTGAATGTGATCTGTGGTTAATAGTAAGTGTAACTAACTTCATTGTCTAATGTGCCTTTTTTTTTTTTAAAAGAACCAGAATAGTAGCATGCCTGAAATTGAACTTTGAATTTAATATATTTTATTTTATTTTTTTTAAAGATTTATTTATTTATTCATGATAGACACATAGAGAGAGAGGCAGAGACACAGGCAGAGGGAGAAGCAGGCTCCATGCAGGGAGCCTGACGTGGGACTCGATCCCGGGTCTCCAGGATCACGCCCTGGGCCGAAGGCAGGTGCTAAACCGCTGAGCCACCCAGGGATCCCCCCTGAATTTAATATATTTTAGAGAAATAACTTCTTGTCATGGAAAGGCAACTATGACCAGTAGAGCCACTTGCTCCTATTATGAACGCCATATATAATGGCATTTCTTAAGTGATACTTTTCCGTATAACTTGCGGTCTACCATACAGGGAGAACTTGAGAGCTAAACATAATAGTGTGTTTATATCTGACATCTTAGCAACATGCCCTTGGATAAATTACTTAATCTTTGCCAATCATTAATTTTGACATATGTAAAATGATGTATTATGTCATTTCAAGAATTGTTATAAATATGAGATAAAATATCTTATGTAGTGCCTGGGACACAGCAATTATTAAACAGTATTCATGGCCCAGATGATTTCACTGGTGAATTCTGCCAAACAATTAAGGAAGTAATAAGACCAATCTTATTCAAAATCTTTCAGAAGCTAGGAGAGGGTGAGGCCATACTTTACATAGCTATCATAATCCTGATTTTAAACCAAAAAATAAGAAAGAACTTTAAAAAGTAGCAACCTTAGCAAAATATTAAACAATGCAGCAATGCATAAATATGATTATATCACAAATCGAATTTATCCCTTCAAACTCAAAATTAAGCATTTGGAAATTAATCTGTGCAATTCACCAAAACTACAGGATAGTGGAGAAAAAGCTACATGATGACTTAAAAAAAATGTAGAAAAATCATTTAGTGATGTGAAACATCCATCTAGAAAAAAACTTGAAACAGGAATGATAAAGAATTTTACCAGATTAAGTGAATCTACAAAACATATTTAGCTAATATTATACTTAATGATGATATGCTGAATGCTTTCACCCTAAAACTGATGACTGGGCAAGGGTGTCCACTCTCATCTCTTTCAGCTGTTGTTTGTTTTGGATGTCTTAGCTAATGCCATAAGAGAAGAAAAAGAAATACAGATTGTAAAGGAGGCAGTTAAACTATTTACAAATTACACAATTGTTTGCTTATAATATCCTAAAGAATCTGGAAAACAAGGATTAATGAATTTAGCAAGGTTGCAGGATATGTTGTTGATATACAAACTTAAAGTATTTTTATATGCTAGCACAAAGAATGGGAAAAATAATTTAAGATTTTATTTTTAAGTAATTTCTACACCCAGCATGGGGCTTGAACCCACAATCCCGAGATCAAGAGTTGCACATTGCATCAACTGAGCCAGTGAGGAGCCCTGGAAAAATAATGTTTTAACATTCTATTTAAAAAGCATATAGTGTTAAGATCTCTATTTCATGATATGTAGATTGAATGTAATCCCAACCAAAGTTCCATGGGCTTTTTTGCTTGTTTTGTAGAAAGACAAGGTGATTCTAAAATATATATATGAAAATGAAATGGGCCGAGAATATCCAAAGCAGTCTTGAAAAAGACTACATTATTATTTTAAGGTTTTATTTATTCATTTGAGAGAGAGAAGTGAATAGGGGGAGGGGCAGGGGCGGGGCAGGAGGGGTAGAAGCCGACTCACCACTGAGCATGAAGCCCCCATGTGGGGCTTGATCCTCATGACCCCAAGATCATGACCATGGTCAAGACCATGACCACCAAGGCACCCAGAAAAAGAACAAATTCTGACTTCCTTACTCCATATGAAACAGTAGTAATCAAGATTTTGTGATACCTTCATTAAAACAAAACAAAATAGGGCAGAACAGAATTGAACCTAATAATAGATCCACACTTATACAGTCTACTGGTTACCAACACAGATGCCAAAACATTCCAATGGAGAGAGGAAATTATTTTTAGAAAATGGTACTGTGAAACACTGGAATGTCAACCTTTACCTTATACCATCCACAAAAATTTATTTGAAGTGGATTGTGAACCTGGAAATAAAAGCTGATATTATGCTTTTAGGAGAAAACAGGAGAATATCTTTGGGGGAAAGTAAAAGTTTCTTAGATTACAGAAAGCACTAACCATAAAACTGATAAATTGGACTTAAACAAAATTGAAAATTCGAGTTAATGAGAAAACATTAAGAAATTGATGAAATACATGGGATGCCTGGATGGCTCAGCTGTTAAGCATCTGCCTTCAGCTCAGGGTGTGGTTCCTAAGTCCCAGGAACGAGTAAAACATTGGGCTCCCCTTGAGGAGCCTGCTTCTCCTTCTGCCTGTGTCTCTGCCTCTCTCTGCGTCTGTCATGAATAAATAAAAAAAAAAATCTTAAAAAAGGGAAATTGACAAAATACATATCTGACAAAGTGTTGTTTCCCACAATAATATAATGTACTTTTACAACTCAGTAATAAAAAGTCCAATAAGGACAGAGGCAAAAACTTGTTCAGATCCTTCACCAATGAAGATGTATAAATCAATAATGGGCCCAAAATGCTAAGTATCATGAATCATTAGGGAAGTACAAATTTAACTGTAATGAGAGGCATCCATTGGAATGACTAAATTTACAAAGACTGACAAAGTTCAGTGAGGATATAGAACAACTGGAGCTCTTAGGTCTTCTATGGACATGTACTTTTGTGAACCACTTTGAACAAAAGTTTGGTAATCTCTTATAAAACTAAACATATATGTACCCTGGGACTTACAATTTTACTTCTAGGTCCAAGGTGAAATAAAAACACATGTCCATAAAAAGACTTGGAGAAGAATGTTCATAGCAGCTTTATTTAGAATAGCCATCAGTGGAAATAGCCCATCAAGACAAGAGTAGATTGATTTTATGAGATTCATAACTGGAATACTTTTCATCCATAAAAAAGAATTCCTGATTCATGCATCAACATGGATGAATCCCCCAAACTTTTTTTAATCCCCCAAACCTTAATGCTGCATGAGAAATTTCCACAAAAGAATATCTACTGTATGGTTCCATTTATGTCAAGTCCTTGAACAAGCAGAATAAATTTGTGATGAAAACCTATCAGAAGAGGAGGGTTGGGGCAGGAATTTGACCAGGAGGGTCATGAGGGAAGTTTTAGGGGTGACGGCAATGTTCTCTATCTTGACAGAGATTTGTGTTAATATGGGTATATACATTTATCAAAGCTTATTGAATGGCACATTTAAAATTTATGTATTTCCCTATATATACATTTTGCTTATGAAACACTTGGGAAATTTTGAAGTCCATTTCCTGCATGCTGAAGTATTTAGGAGTAATGTGTGTTGAGATTTGTAACTAACTTTGGAATGGATCAGAAAATTGAGTAAATGAGAGAAGGATCGAAAGATGAATAAGTATCTGAGAAAAAGCAAATGTTACCAAATGTTAATTGTAGAATTGAGATGGAGAGAAAATGCTCTTCACTGTGTACTTTTCTTAACATTTTTGTATGTAAGAAAAATTTCATAACAATGGGCAAGAAGGCTACTTTTCTGTGAGAAATGATCTTGATTTGCAGAGGAAGGCATTGAAATGCAATTCCTCAAAATCCAAAGTTGTTAAACAGATATTCAAATTAATAAAATTAATACAATTATTAATAAAATTAAATAGAAACAGCAAGTATTAATTCAGTGCCTCTAGTCCTACAATCCGTATTCTTCCTGTGTTACTGTGCCACTTTCCAAATCTAAACACCCAGAGCCCTGTGGATTAAAATAGGAAGTGGGCGTGAAGCCTCAGCTTTGCTTTGAATGCCTAAGTACTCTCCATTTTTTCTTTTAATAACCTTTTTGTTTTTTTAAACAAAAATTATTTTTTGAGAAAAGAGATGCTGGTAGTCAGATGATTGAGCACACCTTTATTAAAGATCTCTACAAAATAAATATTGAGACGAAATCAGTCATAAAATTTATCTGCTCAAAAAATTATTTTTCTTCCTAATCTTAATGTACTAGGAATTTTATATACTGAAATAAAATTCCAAGTATCTTAGAATCATTGGTCCATGCCACGTGTATTTTTTTCTTCGCTCGTTCAAGTAAAAATTCAGCAGAGTCTTGCAGATGTTGAGATGTGTCTTATTCCTAAGACCCCCACAGGCAGGCTTACAGAGCAGTGGAAGGAATGCAGTGCTGGGTGTGTGGGGTCTGGGACTCCAACCCCAGGTCAGATTGCACCTGCTGCTTTGTACAGTGTCCTTGGCCTTTCTCAGCAGCATCCTTTGATCCTGTTTTCTTTATGCGTGTGGGGATAAAAATAAAACACAGTTCAAAGTTGAAAGAAAATTTCAAAAGATCATTAAACCCAACCTTCTTATTTTATTGACGAGAAATCTGAATCCCTATGGCTTGTTTGAGGTAACAGGTAGGTAGAAGCAAAGCCATGCTGTAACACAGTTTGTTAGAGGTTATTCTAATAGTCTCATCATACTTACCTTCATTCAGTAGCCATGAAAGCAATACAGGGATAAATGCACCCCAGGAATGCGAAATGGTCTCATCGTTTCTCTTAAGATACGTGTAAATATGGTATGCATGCTTTTACTTAGAAAAAGAAGTGTTTTAGATTATAATATGTATATTAAGGTTTTATGTTAAATCTATAACTATATAAACCGTGCATAGATAATTCGACTGTAGGGAAGTAGTCTCTTTGGTGAAATAAATCACTTTGTTAATACTCTGATCACTCTTGGACCTTTCTATAGATTATTCTTAGGTGTAATAATATATATAATAAGTTATGAGGTTCAGTATTTCAATTATAGAGGTCCCATGGGACCTGAGTGAATCAGTCTATAAAGCAACACAGGACGGCATTGCATTTGAAATGCTAGGACTAAAGATACTAAATACAATAGTATCTTTTTAAATATATTTTTTACTTTTTATCCTGAAAAAAATAGAAACCATTTTGATATTTTTAAAAAGGGGCTAAATTTAATTTCTTTAAACCAAACACCTGCATATTGGCAGCTTTTTAATTTTGGTTGTATTTGTGTTTTGTAGACTTTGTGCAAGACCATTACATATCTGTTTTACATCTTTATGGAGGTATAAAATTGCATATATTTAAATACAATGTGATCCATTTTGACATGTTTATACAGTGGCGAAAACATCTTCATTATCAAGATAAATAATAATGTTATCATCCCCCAAACTTTCCTTAGAGCTCCTTTGCAATCCGTCTCTACTTCTGACCCCATTTGCAGGTTTGTCTTTTCCACCATAATTTCCATCTTCTATAATTTTACATAAATAGAATCATAAATATACACTTTTTTGGCCAACCTTCTTCACTTACTTAGCATGTTTTTAGTGTGTTTTTGATACTCATCTGTGCTATTGTGTGTATACAAATTTCCTTTTGTCGGGGCACCCGGATGACTCAGTCAGTTAAGTGTCTGCCTTAGGCTCTCTTGCCCAGGGGGGAGTCTGCTTTTCCCTCTCCCTCTGCTGCTCCCTCTGCTTGTGTTTGCGCTCTCTCTGTCAAATAAGTAAATAAAATCTTTTTTTTTAAGATTTTATTTATTTATTCATGAGAGACACAAAGAGAGCGAGAGAGAGAGAAAGAGAGAGGCAGAGACACAGGCAGAGGGAGAAGCAGGCTCCATGCAGGGAGCCCGATGTGGGACTCGATCCCTGGGACTCGATCCCAGGTCTCCAGGATCAGGCCCTGGACTGAAGGCGGCGCTAAACCGCTGAGCCACCTGGGCTGCCCAAATAAAATCTTTAAAAAAAAAAAAAAATTCCTTTTTCCTTTTTTCCCCCTTGCCCTGTGTTATTCCATTATGTGGGCAGATATGCCAAATTTGCATTTGTTTATTGAACATTTAGGTTAATTTCCAGTTAATGGGAATTGCAAACTAAGCAGCCAAATCTTTGTGTGGATATATGTTTTTTATTTTCTTATAGGCAAATACCTAGAAATTGCACTGGCTGAGGTGTAGGATACATGCCTGATTAACATATTGTGAAGCTACCAAGTGGTTTCCAGAAGTGACTACCCCATTTTACATTTCCACCATCGTTAGTAAAGGAGGAGTCTGTTCGCTCAAAGTTCTGGTCAGTACTGGTTATGGTCAGTCTTTTTAAGTTCAGCCAATCTAAAGGATGTGTGTTTAATATGCTTTGCTCTGAGGATGAATGATGCTTGCATCATGCGCTTTTGGCATTTGGGTATTCTCTGTTGTGAAGTGCCTAAATCTTGTTTATTTTCTTTTTTAAAAGATGGGTTGTACTTTATTGTAAATACTCTTCTCAGTGTTTGAATAAGTCCTTCATCTGACATTGTGTGGAGAAAATGCTCTTGCTGCATATAGCTTGCTTTTTGTGGGGGGTTGTATTTTTCTAGGAACAGAAGTTTTATTTTTTTTTATTTTTTTATTTTTTTTAAATTTATGATAGTCACAGAGAGAGACAGAGAGGCAGAGACACAGGCAGAGGGAGAAGCAGGCTCCATGCACCGGGAGCCTGATGTGGGATTCGATCCTGGGTCTCCAGGATCGCGCCCTGGGCCAAAGGCAGGCGCCAAACCGCTGCGCCACCCAGGGATCCCGGAACAGAAGTTTTAAATTTTGACAAAGTCTGATTTACCAATTTTAGGTTCAGTTATTTGTATTTTTGCGTGTGTCTGTGCATTCTTTCTGCACAAACTGCCCAGTCTGAGATTACATGTATCTACTCGTATGGTTTTCTTTTAGAAATGTTACCATTTTAGGTTGTACATTTGGGTCTGTAGTCTTTTCTGAATCTATGATTGTCAAGAGTGAGATAAGGATCATTATACTTTTTAAATTTTGATTTCCAATTGATCCTGCATCACTTGTTGAAAAGACTTTTTTCCCTCCATTGTACTGGCTTGATACAGTTGTCAAACCTTGGCCATATTTATGTCGGTTTATTTCTGGACATACTCTTTTTTTTTTTTTTCCCGTAAATGTAGATCTCTCTCTTTTTGCCAGTAACACGCATTCTTGAATAGCTTTATAGTAAATCTTGAGAGTAGGTAAGGCAAATTCTCCAACTTTTAACTATCTAGATTCTTTGAAACTTTAAATAAATTTGAGAATCAGTTGTCAATTTCAACCAAAAAACCTACTTGATTTAATTTGGAATTACATGGAATCTATAGATCAGTTTGGGACAATTGCCAACTATGGATATGGTGCATCTTTCCATTTATTTCTTCTTTAATATAGTGGTATTTTATATTTTTTAGTATATAGATTTTGAGTAACTTTTCTTGGATTTATTCCCAGGTACTCCTTTTCCCCCTCACTAATGTAAAAGGAATTATAAGAAATTAATTTCAATATTTGCTACTAATACATTATTATAGAATCATTTTAAAAAATATTAACATATGTGTGCACACTTAAATCTTTCAACAGGTTTGTGTAGACTTTTATGGGTTACTTGGTATTTTCTTAGGTAGGTAATCAATATAAGCATGCAAATATTGATAGTTTTATTACTGATTTTTTTCAGTTAATGCAATGGGTAGATCTTGCAGTAAAATGTTAAATGACAATATTGAAAGCAGGCATCCTTGCCTTCTTACCTCATGGGGAAAAATTAGGTCTTTCATTCTTAAACTGTGATATTGGGTGTTGGTTTATCCTAGATGCTTTTTATCAGTTTAGAGAAATTATCTGCTTTTCCTAATTTGCTGAGAGTTGTTTTTTTTTTTAATCATGAAAGTTTTGAAATTTGTTAAATACTTTTCTTTTTGCATTTATTGAAATAATTTTTCCTTTATTCTATTAATAGGGTGAATGACATTCATTCTGCATGTTAAACTAAACTTGTATCTTTTTTTTAAAGATTTTATTTATTTATTCATGAGAGACAGAGAGAGAGACACACACACAGAGACAGAGACAGAGGCAGAAGCAGGTTCCATGAAGGGAACCTGATATGGGACTCGAACCCCTGGACTCCAGGATCACAGCCCGAAGGCAGGCGCTAAACTGCTGAGCCACCTGGGGATCCCCCTAAACTTGTATCTTAAAAAAAGTCTCATTACTTATGCTATCACTGTGTGTTCACACACACAATTAAATTACATTTGATAACATTTTGTTAAGGATATTTACATCTATTGCAGGGATATTGAAATGTGATTTTTTATATGATCTTTTTTAGATTTTGGTGTTAGTATTGTCCTTACAAAGTTGGGAAATGACCCCAAATTTTTTATTTTCTCAAAATATTTTTGAAAAATAAGTGACTTGGGAGTTTGCCAGAATTTGCTACTAAAAACATTTGGCCTGGAGTTTTCTTTTAGGAAAGAAGTTTCATAATTTCATATATATTCTAACTTTCTATTTTCATGTGCCAATTTTGATAAGTTGTATTTTTCAAGAAATTTGTCAGTTTGTGTAGTTGTTATATATTTTACTGTCATGTATTTCTTACCTTTTTAAAACCCATTGGATCTGTGTGATGAGCTCTTTCATTCCTGATATTATTGATTTGTGTCTCCTCTCTTTTTTTTTTTTTGAACATTCCAGCTAAGGCTTTGTCAATTTTGTTGATTTTTTTTTGGAAATAAGTAGCTATTAGATTTTGTCTGTAGTTTCCTCTGACTGATTTTTGCTTTTTACTCTTTTCTTCTAGTTACCCTGGGGTTAAGTTTTTGCTCTTTTTTGTTTGTTTGTTTTGGTCAGCTTTTTATGATAGAAATCTCAGGTCATTTTCTTTCACTTGTTTTTTCTAATATGAACATTTAAAGTCATGTGTTTCTCTACACTGCACAACTGTAAGTATGTTGTATTCAAAATAATTTCCAGGGATACCTGGGTGGCTCAGCGGTTGAGCGTCTACCTTCTGCTCAGGGCATGATCCTGGATCAGGGGATCGAGTCCTGCATCGGGCTCCTTTAGGGGAGTCTGCTTCTCCCTTTATATCTCTGCTTCTCTCTGTGTGTCTCTCATGAGTAAATAAATAAAATATTTAAAAATTTAAAAAACAAAATAATTTCTAGTTATTTTATGCATTTGTCTTTTATACATGTATTATTTTGAAGTGTGTTATTTGATTTACAGATATTTGGTGTTTTTCTCTATGTTATTATTCTTTGCTACTTTAACTGTGTTGTGATCAGCAAATATAATCTGTATGATTCTGATAATTTTTAATATTGAGACTTTGTTACTGAACCAGAATATAATTTATCTGGGTGAATGTACTATGCATATGCGAAAGTAATGTGTGTTCTGAACTTGATAGATGAGGGTTTCTATAAGTGTTAATTAGATCAAAGCAGTGCTGTTTTTGAGATCTGTGTTTTTGCTGATTTTTTTTTTTTGGAGGCGGAAGAGTAGAATCTAGTTTAAGAATTACTCAGAGGAGTATTACAATCTCTTACCAAGGGTGTAAAATTGTTCATTTCTTCCCTAAATACTGTTTTATATATTTTGAGTCTCTATTAATGAGATGAATTGACATTCATAATTGTTTACCTGGATAATTTGCCCTTGTTGTCATTTGAAATATTCCTTTGAATCTGGAAATACTTTTTGTCTTGAAATTTGTGTTCTCCGATGTTAAAGTTCCATTTGATGCTTATAAACTGCATAGTATATATTTGTCTATTCATTGTCATAAATCAAGTCTCTCTTATGATTAGTGTATAGTGGTTCGTGCTTTTATGTTCATTTTGCCAAGCTGTGCCATTTAATTAGTGTCTTTGGACTCTGGTTTAATTTATACTCTCCATTATACATATATATTTTTTCCATTATATTTTTTGTTTGTCTCCTCTAGTTTTTGATTCTCACTTGTTTCTTCCCTGTGATCTTTTATATTATTTCAATATTCTTTTGTATTCCACTTTAGTTTAATGTGTATATTTTGGCAAAGTCTCTTTGTATTTTCTTTTATAAAAGTATTTTCTCTAGGAATTACATATTGATATACCAAATATTTTAGTCTATTTTAAGCTACTACTGTACCATTTCACATAAAATGTAGGAAAATTCCAATGATACAGGTTATCCCCTGTCAACCATTATGTTATAGCTTTTATATGTACACTGAAAATCATACCAGCTTATAAAAGTTTTTCTTTTAGTTATATGCATTTTAAAGAACTTAAAAAAACATTAATCTTTTACATGATCCAAGAATTTATCATTTGTGTTGCTCTTTCTTCATTCCTTCTGGTTGTCACTTTCCTTCAGTATGGAGAACTTCCATTAGCAAATCTTATATGTCACATCAAATATATTGATTTTACTGTCATTTTTGTAGAATATTTTCACTAGCTACCGAATTCTGATTTGACAGTCTTTTCCACTCAGCTCATAAAGATGATGTTCTGTCATTAGGCTTGCAATGTTTCTGCTGAGAAATCGTCAGTATTGCAAACCATTTCCTGTGTACAATGGGCCAGATAAATAGATTTTTTTTTTCAAAAAGGTTTTCTTAAGGCCTCCTGAGTGTCTCAGTTGGTTAAGCATCTGCCTTCTGCTCAGGTCATGATCTTAGGGTCCTGGGATGGAGTCCCCTGTCAGGCTCCCTGCTTAGTGGGGAGTCTGCTTCTCCCTCTCCCTCTGCTACCCACCACCACTCCTACTCTCTGTCTCAAATAAAGCCTTAATATTTTTTTCTTTATGTTTGTTTTTCACTAGTTTGACCATGATGTGTCTGTAGTTTTCTTTGTGCTTGTGAATCACTGAGTTTCTTGGATCTGTAAATTTATGTATATGACTATATTTATGAACTCTTAGGCATTTACTTACTCAAACTGTTTTCCAAAAATGTCACAATGTAACATGTGGAATCCAAAAAAATTGAAGCAGAGATAGAATATTGGGTATTCGAGGTGTAGAGTTGGGAGAAATGGGGAGATGTTGGTCAGAGGGTACAGAGTTGTGGTTATGTAGCATAAATAAACATGGAGATTTAATGTAGAGTGTGATAACTACAGTCAGTTATACTGCATTGAATTTTGGTGATTTGCCAGCAAAATAGTGACTAGTCATCGTTTCATTACATGTATATATATCAAACCATCATGTTGCTCACTTTAAATAAATACAATTTTTATTAAAATAGTTCTTTTCAATTTCTCTTTGCTCTTCTTGTGGCACTCCATATATACATTAGGTGTTTAGAAATATCCTGCAGGACTCTGGGGACTCTGTTCATCTATTACATTTTATTTCCCTCACTGTTTTCCCCCATCTATATTAAAGTTCCTAATTCTTTCTTTTATTATTTACATACTGCTATTGAGTTCACCCAGTGAGTTTTTCCTTTTAAATTTTGTTTGCCTCCAAAATTTTTTTTTATTATTTTGCTTTTCTCTACTGAGAGCTTTTGTATTTTCATTCAAGAGTATTTTCTTTATTCATAAAGCATAGTCAATCTTAGCTGCTTATATGTTTTTATAGCTCCAGTACCTAGGCCATCTTTTTGGGTTTGTTTGTTTTCTGGTCTTTTCCTTTGAAAATTGAAATTTCAATTTTCAATTGAATTCTTTTCCTTTGAAAGGAAATTTCCTTTCCTTTCCTTTCCTTTCCTTTCCTTTCCTTTCCTTTCCTTTCCTTTCCTTTCCTTTCCTTTCCTTTCCTTTCCTTTCCTTTCCTTTCCTTTCCGTTACATTCCGTTTTGTTTTGTTTTTTGTTTTGTTTTTGTATGTAGAATAGTTTGGGATTGTATTCTGGTTTTGTGAGGATTGTGTTGTGCAGAGTGTATCATAATATTTCTATCATAACCATCTGGAGATGTTGATGTTTATTTTATCAAGGAATTGAGTCACTTAGAATGAGACTGTACGTTGTGTCCCCCCTTTTGGGGAGGTGATTCACACCTCCATTTATCTTTCTCAAGCTTGCCTGGATTGCTTTGTTGCATCCCTGCTGCATGAGGTCAGAAGCCTCAGATCTCCATTCAGCACCCAATGCCTTTGATTCCTTCATTGGGACTGTCTTGTATGTGTGTAGGGCAAGAATTTAAGTGATACAATACATATTCACAAAATTAAGGGATCCTCTTTCTCTCACTCTTTCATCTCTGGGATGCTCTCCAAACTCTTGAGCCTGCTGGAATCTTCCCTTCTGTTTTTCTTGCCAGAAAGAGTTTATCTGAGATTTTACCTGCTTGTGCAGCCATCGTTGCTCAGCACCTTGCAGCTGGGGTCATACTGCACAGGAAAAATAGAGATGAGAAACTCATTATTATGTGAATCACTTTTCCAAGTTTTGATTCTCTTCCATAATCTGCCTGCTTTTGAGGGTCCTCAGGTGACTGAGATAGATATGTATACATATATATATGTTTTGCCATGTGTATGTATGTGTATATGTACCTATGTGTGTGTATAAAGTTTAAGGTTTTTAATTGTAATCTGCATGAAGAATGGGGGATAGTGGACTTACCCACCACAATTGAACCAGAACCCATGTTGATTTTTTTCCTCCAGAAAAACATTAACTATGCCAAAGTATAGAATCTTCAGATTAGCAAAGCCATTGTGACAAAATTCTCTGTGTGTGTGAATTGTGCAGAGAAGAGAAGTGATAGTCAAATTGTGTTCATTACAAACACAAACACAATTTAAGAAAAATACTTCAGATTTTGCATTCCAAGTAAACTTTGCCTTTATTATTTCAAGGGCATTGAAAACAATAGTATGCTTTTTTTCTCTCCATTAGGTTGTTCAGGATAGAATAGGTTATATATGCTTGGAGCCATCAGAATGAAGCTATATATAACTCTAACACACGACTAATCTGTAGGTATTGTTCAAGCCCTTTAGGACTGATACTTTGTGGTAACTTAAATATGTTTCAGTTAAGAATAAGGAGTTTAAGAATTAACATTGGTGATATTTCCTGTTGTGAAATACATATAGTATAGGTCAGCGCCAACTTCCTTATGAAAGTGAGTTTATATAATGATAAAGTAAAAATATCAAAGGATAAATTATTATGTCTGAATGATGTGTGTTTTGGAAATAGTACAATATTCTTTTTTTGTTTCTCAGAATAAACAGAGGCTGGTGTGTATTGTGTATTAAAGATTTCTGCTTTTTGGGTAGTGATTAAGTAAGACTCTTAAGGAAACGAAGAATGAGGGCAACAAAGCCATTTTATGCAAAAATGAAATTATATTGTTTTTTTTTAAACATAGGATGTATGAGCATGCGATAAAGCATAGGATTTTCCATATGCTTATGATACCCTTCTGACCCTGAATTAGATCAAGTTATTTAAATAGGGCTCAGATAAGGAACACATTGCAGTTCAGGTGAAAGAATTTTGTAATGTGCACTTTCTAAGCATTTATTCTTCTTCTTTGCCCTTTGATATGGTTAGTACAAAAATAGCAATTCTCTGAATTTACATTGTTATTTGTAAAATGATGCACCATTTAGAGCTTTTGTTGTATGGCAACAAGGATGTAGAAAATACTTGTGTTTAATCATTGTTTTATTATATCAAGTTACCTCAGTGTTTCACATTTTAAAAATTGAGCTGTAATTTGCATTCAGTAAAATGCACAAAGCTTCGTGTAAAGCACCGTGGCTTTTCAAAAATACATGTTCTCCATATGTAACCCAGATCAAGGTCTGGATCATGTCTCTTGGCCCTGATGCATAAAACTTTCTTCATTCCCCTTCCCTCTCAATATCTTCCATCCTCAGCCAGAGTTAATCATTTTGGGTTTTGTCAGCACATATAGATTGCCTGTTCTTAAACTGTATGTAAATAGAATCATACAGTGTGTACCCTTTCTTTCACATAAATGCTTTGAGATTTGTGTGTTGTATGTATCAATAGTTCTTTCATTTCCACCATTGAGGAGTTACTTAGTTTTATCAATATGCTCCAGTTTGGTTGTCCATTTTTCTCTTGCTAGCTTGCTTCCATTTTTGGGCTGTTATGAATAAAAACACTTAGAATTTTCTTATATGCATCTTTTTGTGGATTATAGCTCACATTTTTCATATTATATGAGTTCATTATAAATTGTGTTTAGTATAGCAGTATCTCTATTCCTTTTTCTTGTCAACTTTAAAAAGATACTTTGCTATAAAAAGAAAAAAATGGTCCCCAGATGTATGTTATGCTAAAAAAGTTAACATTTTTGAAAGATTAGTTGCCCTTTATTCAAACATGGACTGTCCATATTTGATTCTCTTGTACAAACTCTAAAGAAAAATTAAGCATTGTAAACCTATAAAAGACGTATGAAAATTAAAACATACCACCTCTATGAGAGTCTCTTTTCCCAAACAACTTATATGATTATTTTCTTCCTCAAAGACCAACCACATGGTAGCATGTCTTTTCCCCACTAATCTCTTTGAATTTACTATGTAATAAGCAATCATATGTCCATTCCTCATGAGAACAAGGCCATCTGTGTCTTACTCATCTTTCCATCCCTGGCATCCAGCACTTTGCCTGGCACATGGTAGATATATTTTGTGTGTTGTGTGAATTGAATAGCTGCCTTTTGTCTAGGGGGCTTATTTCCCTTGCAGGAGTTGTTTTTGCTATGGAAACATAACACACACTTAGCTTTAGCTTAGGCGTTTACTATTCCCTTTGTCTTAAGTCTTTTGTTTAATACATGAGCTGACTTATCCCAGTTTCCTGTTTATATAGGGCAGACTTTTGATGGAAATGCACACTATCAAGAACCTATGAAAAACGGGGCACCTGGGTGGCTCAGTGGTTGAGTGACTGCCTTTGGCTCAGGGCGTGATCCCAGATCTAGGGATCGAGTCCCACATCGGGCTCCCTGCAGGGAGCCTGCTTCTCCCTCTGCCTATGTCTCTGCCTTTCTCTCTCTGTCTCTCATGAATGAATGAATGAATGAATGAATGAATGAATATCTTAAAAAAAAAGAACCTATGAAATATTTCTGTTTTATTCTAATTACATTATATTAAACTTCATCGATGTGTCTTTGTGGAAAAACAATATCAGGTAAATACTTCATATGTATGTGCTTATATGTATGTACAATATATATTATTAACTTTTTTTTCTCAGGTATATAGTACTTGGTGTACTCTGTACTTAGTAATAGAAGCCAAGCCTCATTTTTTTCTTTTTTCTTTTTGGCAAAAGACACATTATCTGTTTAGCACAATTAAAAGACCTTGAAATTATGCATGATTTTCATTACTACTGGGATTTCTATGTTGAATCAAAGGTCATTATTCTAATCATCTCAGACCCCTCTTTTTCCCTAATAGATCTTTGCAATGCCCATCTGTCAGTCGTTCGTGGTATAACCTTTTCTGATCGGGGCAGGATGGCAGATGGACAGCAGATGGGAGTTTTGCCCTGCCTCTTGATTCAGATCCTGGAACTGTCAGCGAATGTCAGTTTGTCCTCACAGTTTGCGGGTTCCAGTACTGTATTTGGCTTCCCAGCCAGGGGTCTGACTTGATGCAGTGCTCAACCAGCTATTGGTCATTGTGACTTGTTAATGGTTGAAGACGAATAGTTAGGGTGGAGGAACCCACTGGGTGTGTAAAAGCACTTCCTTTCTATTTCACTGAGTGCTATGTGTTCAGGACCCTGGAGTCCATTCTCAATTTCCTATTATTGGGAAATTTTTATTGTAATACAGGTCTCTATGTTTTTAAAAATCTGACTCCATTTGCCCAAAGTCTTTATTTCTGTATAAATTCACATGAGGAAGCAAGCAAGTAGAGATACTCAGCTGCTTAAACCATAGATGTTTTTGTCTAAATTGTTGGACAACTTGTCATCTTTTGGAATTCCTAAAGGTAAGGGATGCTTAAAACTTGGTCTGATAACATTTTGAATAACTGTATCGAACTGTAACTCTACCTGCTTGGGCTACAGCATTAAGAGAGAATTTATAGGAGAGAAGAAAGTCTTTTTTATTCTTTATTTTTTAAAATTCTGAACTGTTAGCATGCACTCTCTTTTTAATTTGTGGATGAATTTGTTGCTTTACAAGTGATTCTCTTCACTGTAAGTATAAGCCAGATTCAAGTAAACAGATGAGGCTGAGTAAATGGAAATGGCCTTGACAGTGACCATGAATAAAAGACAACCATGAGTCAAATTGTATGTGAAGAGGTTTTTCTTTCTTAGTTTCTTTAGACTTAGAGCTTCACAAAGACCATATTGTGCCCCATTTTCAACTGAGCTGAATTTCAACTTTGATTAAGAACATAAGAGTTTATGTAAGGAATGCATGTCCACCGATCTTTAGGTAATTGTCCATCCTGAATATGGAAACCTGTGAGTCTCTTAACTGATCTGTCATGAAACTATTGCCCAGAATTCAAGGAGACCCTCAGAATGCTGCATTCCTTCTTTGTACTCTGAACTAAATTGAAATATTGTGCCCTGCTGGTTAATAGTATTTCGGTTCATACAATAGATTGATGATGTCATCATTACACAATTTCTTAATATGGATTGCTTGTGCTTGAATATTGTGTTCTGGAAGTTGAGTTGGTTCTACATGTGAATAAATTATACTGGTCCAATTATGTCAGTAATATTGGGTTGTTATTCTCAAATTGCTTGCATTAGTTCAAGAGATTCCTTTAATCTAAGATACCTATAGTGTTAGCCACTATAGGGCACTATAAACTGTAAGTTATAACAGATTGCTTGGTAATCATTTGCCTAAATCTTGAGTAATCTGTGCATCATAAAATGAATATGCATTGTATTCCATGTTCCATCAGCTATTCTATGATCTTTCCAGTTTTCTTCTTTCTTAATATATTTAAATTTTTAAAAACTCTGTGCTTGTGTCCTCACGTGAGATTGTGCATGCATGTATGTAATTATCCATCAGATTATATCTGGCAGATGACCAAGGTACCATCATTCTGGAACCATGGCAATCTGTCTGGGGCTTCCTTGAAACTAATTCATTGATTCTTTTAAAGGAATCTTGAAATAGAAAAAAATCTTGTTACTCCACTGCCCAGCAATGGCATAAAGGACTGTGTTTCACCCCTACTAGTGATAAATGTATTTTAATATGGATCTTGCTAACATGATTTCAGGTGAGGTGTGGACAGGCTCTAATTAGTTATAAATTTATAAATCCTGGAAGAGAGGTTTAATTCAAAACTCCCCATCTGACTAACACTTCTGTGATGCTTTTATCCCAAAAAGTGTTCTCATAATGAATTCCCATTAGCCATGGAGTTAAGACAAAGTCACAAACTTCAGGAAAGCGAGCAATCCATGTGACTTAGCCAGTTAGACAGAAGCTCTACTTTGCCAGCATGCCACCTGATTCCCCTGGACTCATTCTTGCTTTTTGGAGACAACTCTTAGAAGAAAGTTTACAACCATAATGAAATGTTGTACAGAAAAATTTAAGCCATCTTACATTAGACATCTTCAAGGACAATAGCTAGGGCCTCATATTTAAATCATCCTTTATGTAGTAGAGTACTTATTGATTTCAAAGTACTTTTCCCATGCTTTACCTCTTCTGATTTCAAAACATCCTCATTAGGCAAGCATAGAAGAAATATAAATAACCAAGAAAGCAAACCAAAGTTCAGCATCTGGTTTGATTAGTTATTGCCTTTTTGCCACAGCCATCAATACTGGTTAACAGTGGCAAACTTACAGAGGGTCCTTACTTACCTTCAGGAAACTTCCATGTTCATAGGCAGTAGAGATAATTAATAGTTTAGCATATGCTGGAAGGTGGTATTTTAATGAAAATTATCACAAATAGTAAAGCAGACCCAAGTGTCCAAGATGGAGAGAGGGGTATGCTCCTTCATGCCAGAAGGGTGGCCAGAGAAAGCCTCTCTCTAATTGTGTGTGTGTGTGTGTGTGTGTGTGTGTGTGTGTACATTTTTTCCACTGTTGGCTTTTTACTGAGATATAATTTACAGATTTACGGACTGAGAATTCAACAGATTTTAAGCACGTGATCTAATGAGTCTTGATAAATATAACCTGCACCTCTGTCAATATGTAGAATGTTTCTATCCCCAGAAATAGAGCACCTCAACCCTTTTACAGTATAACCTGTCATCTTCACTTCCCAAGGCGACCACTCTTCTGATTGTTTCACCATAGATTGGTGTTGCCTATTCTGGAACTTCCTATAGTGGAATCATGCAGTAGGTACTCTTTTGTGGCTGGACTTCTTCCTCCTCTTAAGATTGTTGATGTTTATTCATGCTCTTGCTCTATAGTCATCATTCTTTTTTTCTTGTTCCTGTCTGGGTGTGCCCCAAGTTATTAAATACAGTTTCCAACTTGGATGACTTTCAGTTTTGGCCATTAAAATTAAAACTGTTAGCAATATTTTATGTAACAGATTGAAATATATATATGTATATATATATACACACACACATACATATATATACACACACTTATCTATTTAATATTTATTTATTTCATATGTGTGTGTGTATATATATGTGCATTTATTTATCTATCTATCTATCTATCTATTTATTTATTTTACATTTCTCTCTGGTAGATCCCAAAAGGTAGGTGTTGAACTTTAAAAAGTAACTTCCATACCAGTTTCCAAACTTTAAAAATAACTTCCATAACATTTTCTCCTCCCAACAGCAATTCAGGAGAGTTCAGGGTTTTTTGAATTTTTGCCCCTCCCCCTGCCCCCACATCCTCATCAACATTTGGTGTCCTCAGTCTTTCAGGTTTCAGCCATTTGAGTAGGTATAAATGGTGTTTCATGTGATTTTGATTTGTATTTCCAAAACAACTAATGTTGGTGAGTACTACTTCATGAGCTGATTGGCTTTTAACATATATTCTTTTGTGAAATGCCTATTCGAGTAATTTGCCCATATTACAAATTGAGTCGTCACTAATAGAAATATTAGTGAGTTGTAGGAGTTAGCCCTCCTTTGTCAGATACATGTACTGAGAATATTTTCTCCCAGTATGTAGCTTTATCTACTTATTTTCCCAGTGAGGTCTTTCAAAGGCCAAAGGTTTTAATTTTAATGAGGTTTACATTATAATTTTTTTTCTTTAGTTATCAATGTTCTCTTGCATTGTAGGAAATTTTTGCCTCCTCCAAGATCACAAAGATATTCTTTAATGTTTTCCTTTAAAAGTTCTATTATTTAATTTTGCTGTTTAGATCTATGATAATCTGGGATACATTTTCATGTATGATGTGAAGTATGGGTAAAAGTTCATCCCTCCACCCCCACCCCATAAATAGCCAATTGTTCTAGCGTCACTGGTTGAGATCTCTCTTTATCTTTAGAAATGTTTTGGGGCCTTGGTTGAAAAGTCACTACTATGGGCTTCTATTGAGAATGTAAAAATATGAAAAGACCAGTGTTCCCATCCTCCCAACAGCAACAAAATGGCAGAAAATATGCAAATACATAACAATTCTTCAAGTCACAAGAAGGCTGAGGTCCCAAAGAAGCCAAGTGACCTTAAAATATAAGGAAGGGGGCACCTGGGTGGCTCAGTGGTTGAGCATCTGCCTTTGGCTCAGGTTGTGATCTCAGGGTCCTGTGATCGAGAATGCATTGGGCTCCCTGTAGAAGCCTGTTTCTCCCTCTGCCTATGTCTCTGCCTCTCTTTCTGTGTCTCTCATGAATAGATAAATAAGAACTTTTTTTTTTTTTAAGAGAGATAGCTAAGGAAAGACAAGTTCTTCCAAAGAGAGATAGGGTGCAAGCACTTGCTTACCAAGGCTATGTGTATAGATACTGGCAAGCAGAATTCAAGTAACATTGCTAACAAATTGTCAAAAGCCCATTATGGGATAGTAAGAGGAGGTAAAACTTCTAGACACTAATGGAATTTGTAGTCACTCCAGGCTCTTCTGATGCATAATATATGCATAAAAATGTTAAGTCAAGAGTCCTGAGAAGTCATTTTTATGTGCAGGCCAGGGGAGTGGATCAATTCTTGTGGGAGGAGAGGCAGGAAGTCTTGCCTCTGCCATTTACACCCTTCTCTTCTGACAAACAAAAGCCTTAAAATCACATGGGGGTAAAGAACAAGAAACTGTTGTCTTTAGGATGCTGGTGAAAGCTCATTGCAGCTGGAAGAGGGTCTGGAAAAACTCTCTCTCTCTCTGGGTTAGAGACAGCAGTATATCTTGGGCTCAGGCCTACAAGTTAGGAGTGGGGCAGGACCCAGGAGGAGGTTTATTTCCAAGACCCAAGAACTCATCATGTTCCTGATTAGAGCAACAGAGAACACACCTCAATTTCTACCACCTGGCCAACAAGTGTCAAGGGGCTAATAATACTGGTATGATCCCAATTTACAGATGAAAGACTAAGGATAGAGACATTAAATTTCTCAGCCAGTAAGTGGCAAAACAGATTTGAGCCAGGAGAGTCTGGCTCTGAGTCCCCATAAGTGCTACACAATGCTTCAAAGGTAGGACATTGCATCATTGCTTCAAAGGTAGGACAGTGGGAATGCTGATGGGATTGAGGCAAATCAAAGAATGGGCTACTCCAAAGTGCAGGCGAATGCTTGAGGGGATATATGATTTTAAGAATGGGGTCCAGTCTGGGGCACCTGGGTAGTTCAGTTAGGTGAGTGCCTGACTTTTGATTTAAGCTCAGGTCCTGATCTCAGAGTGGTGAAATTGAACCAGATGTTGGACTCTGCACTCAGCAGGGAATATGCTTGAGATTCTGTCTCCCTCTCCCCTATATCTCTCTCAAAATAAATATTAAAAAAAGAAAGAATGGGTTCCAGTCAACAAGACCTCACCCAAGTGAGGAATGAAAGGGGTCCATTGTACTTAGCAATTTAAAAAATTATCTGTAACATTAGCAAGTAGGCAGTTTCATTGGACTGGCAAAGATTAGAACTAGGATCAATTGGATTCAGAAATGAAGATGGGTAAGTAAAAACACTTCACTTCCCCCAGAAGTTTGGATAGGAAAAGAAGGATCGATGCATAGATAGTGACATTGGAACAGGAGTGGTTTTTAAGAGTAAAAGCAATTTGAACTTGTTTATAGGATGGGGAAGATGTCAGTGGAATGGGAAAATTTCTCATTCTAAGAGAGGAAATGGACAGTTGGAATGGTGTAAGGTTAGTTGATGTGTCTGGGATGTGTATTGAGGGGTTCCTGGGAGTACATATATCTTTATGTGCAATATTAAGAGGCAAATAATTTGTAGAGTTTCAATATATTCCTATGTCAGATAATAACTTATCTATGCCTAGAGACCTATATATTAATGTCACCTACATCTTCCTGGTAATTTTTTTTTTTTGAACAAAGTAGCAAGGAAAAGTTGTTTCCTCTTTACTGATGTGTGTTGATATGCACTTTGTCAGAATACAGCTTTTTGGTAATGGTGCAATAAACCACTGTCGTTCTGATGTAGTAATATATAATAGACACAATAACTCAAATGATTCCATCTTACTTGACATAATGCAAAATGTCTTGAAAGATGAGACCCAAAAAGAGCAGCTTGCAACTCTAAATAGCATGAGTTTTGAGGTTTCCACTAGGGTAGTGGTGTCTTGCAGGACAAATGTTGTACAAACATATACATGCATCTCATTGTTCTTAGGATGATAGGTGCCTCAACGTGTCAAGTGTATTGAAAGAGAGTAGTAACATAGTTGTAAGTCTGTTAACAAGATTTAACTTATTTAAAGATTTTATTTGAGAGAGAGACAGAGATAGCAAGGGAGAGCTCAAGTGGGGAGGAGAGGGAGAAGCAGACTCCTTGCTGAGCAATGAGCAAGGAGCCCTTGTTTAGGTAAGCATGACCTAAACCAAAGGTACATGCTTAGTCGAGCCACCTCAGCTCCCCTGTTGTCAACATTTTAAAGCATGTGGCTATTTGAGTATTTTTAATCCTGCATTTGACAATTAGTAGAACCTCTAGAAATTCTGGACTTGCAAATGTAGTTGAAGTCATGAAGTTTCATCTGACATTAGAGATTTAGTCATGGTAGCCAGTTACTCTCGTCAATGTAAAAGGCATTCCACATGCCTTTTTGTTTTCAGCAAAAGCACTGGAAACATTCTTCTCTTATGCTTCTAAATCCTTGACTGTGTGGATAAGATTGTTTGGTCAGATCCATTTCCATTATATGCATCTTACTAAATATTCATCCCTTCCAAGAATACAAATACAGTATGTTTGCTATTTTAAAAACTGCATTACATTTTACTCCAAACATGTGAGATGGGCTTATTTATATCTATATCTTAAATATTGACACATATGAATAAGAAAATGGCATTTTCATTTGGGAATTGAATTGACAATGGGAAGTTTAGGTTGGCTGTCTCAGTAGGTCACATGGAAGAACCCAGCCAAGTCTATCAGCCATATTTGGCCTAGTTTCCTACATATGTTTGCCAGATGCAAAAACCAGCTTGTTGCTCTAAGGCCCAAAAACCTGGAGCAACTTGTGCTACTTAATCCAATGGGTGTCTTTCTTTTTGCTTAAAGTTTACATAGAGAGGTCAGTTTGTCCCAGTAGAGCATAAATAGAATGAGGCCTCCCTTTGCCTTTCACAACATACAGAGACTTTTATAGAATGCTCTTGTCAAGTATTTTTGGCAACACAACTGCAAAAAAAAAAAAAAAACCCACACACAATCCTACAAATATGAGCTTTATGGTGAAGAAATAGGTATGAATGTTTGGACAATTGAGTTGAATAAACACATTCTTTTATTGAGGGGTCTCCATGTCTTGTGGAAGTTGTGGCTTAGGACACCACGAAAATGTTTATATTCACATGAAATTTGTCTCTTGTGTCATGTTTTTCAGAAATTTTGACAAACCAATCCCACAGTCTAAGGTCATACGTCTGTAGCTGATTCAGACCTGAAAATGAATAGAGATGTCAAAGCACTGAGCATATTGGATGTTCACAGATGAATAAGCAAGATGGCAGAAATAGTTTTCTAGGTCTTTTTTTTTTCTTTGCCTTTGTATGTTTTTGGTAATTCTTCAACTTGAAATTGTCATAGAATATGTTGTCATATTTATGTTTGCTTGTGCTTAGCATAAATATATATATAAACATATAACATATATATATATAAACATGTATCTATGTTTCCATAGTTCTATCATTGCATCATAATATGTAATTATGTGGGGATATATAAATGCTCCCCCTGTACAATAGAGGAAAAATGGGTCTGGTATTTCCCTTATGGAAGTATCTCTAGACTATTTTATGTTTGGGGTATAATTGTACTTTTTAAAATTAAAAGGAACAGTTTTAAGTAATGCATCAGCCTATTAATTACATGTTTATTTATTTATTTAAAATACGTTATTTATTCATTTGACAGAGCGCACAAGCTGGGGGAGAGACCATGAAGTAGGGAGCCTGATGCAGGGCTCAATCTGAGGATCCCGAGATTATGACCTGAGCTGAAGGCAGATACCTAACCAACTGAGGCACCCAGGTGCCCCAGAAAATGTTTTAATGAAGTTTACCAAATTTTATTTTTTAGTGCTCTGTGTGTGTGTGTGTGTGTCTCTGTGTGTGTGTGTGTGTGTGTGTGTGTGTCTGTGTTTGGGCAGCTGCTGTAGCTCCCGAGAGGAAGCATAGTCTTATAGGAAGCTGTAGCTCCCGAGAGGAAGCTGTAGTCTCCTGAGGCTGTTGAGATGTAAAATGACCAGGGATAAGTGGATAGAAAGTGAACATGAGTGGTTCTCATGACTTTCATGTTACTACATACTCTACATTTCTGTCTTTCCCTTTGTGATTAAGATTTATTGGGAGAGAACGGGCTCTATTGGTTAGATATTTGACTCTTTGTTTTGGCTTAGGTCATGATCTCAAGGTCATGAGATTGATCCCTTTGTCTCTCCCTCTGCTTCCCCACTTGTGCATGGTCTCGCAAATTAAAAAAAAAAAAAATATTGACACGGGAATTTTGCACTAAGTTAATTTCTCACATCCCAATGTATAATAAATCTTCTACCTGTAGAATTACTGTAAAATTCTAGTAACCATTTGAAGCATGAAAAAAATTGACTTGGAAACCCTAAGAGTACTATGATACTTAAAATCATATAGTGCTAAACTTGCCTAGTTGTATTATAGTTACATTTGTCTATCTTGTCTACTGTATTTTGGTTTAATTAAGAGCAGGGGCAATTTTTATTTTTAATTTAATTTTTAATTATTTTTAAGGATTTTATTTATATATTCATGAGAGACACAGAGAGAGGCAGAGGGATGAGAAGCAGGTTCCATGAAAGGAGCCCCATGTGGAACTTGATCCCAGTATTCTGGGATTATGCCCTGAGCCAAAGACAGATGCTCAACCACTGAGCCACCCAGATGTCCCTATTTTTTAATTTTTTAAACTTTCTTTTTGGATGTTTTAAAACTAATCAGATTGTGAAGTCTTTTTTTAGCTTGTGTATATTGACACACATGTTACATTAGTTTCAGGTGTAAAACATAGGGATTCAACGACTCTATTCTTTATATTGTGCTCACCACAAGTGTAGCTCCATCTGTCACCATACAATGCCACTACAATACCATTAACTATATTCCATCTGCTGTAACTTTTATCCTTGTGACTTATTCTATAACTGGCAGCCTATATTTACCACTCCCCTTTTATCCCTTTTGCCCATAGTTTGGCTCCCTCCTTTTCCCCTCTGGCAGCCATTAGTTCTCTGTTTATAGGTCTTGTCCTGCTTTTTGTTTATTCGATGTTTAGATTCCAAATACAAGTGAAGTCAGGGTCTTATTCTTTTTTATGGCTGCATGATATCCCATTTTGTGTGTGTGTATGCAAACATACATATCACAACTTCCTTATCCTTTCATCTATTGATGGGCATATAGGTTGCTTCCATATCTTGGCTACTGTAAATAATGCTGCAATGAACATAGGGATGCAAATGTCTTTTTGAATTAGAGTTTTTGTTTTGTTTGGGTAAATACCAAGTAGTATAACTACTGGATCATATTGTTATTCCATTAATATTTTGAGTAACCGCCATACTGTTTTCCAAAGCATTCTCAGGTGGGTTCCTTTTTCTACACATCCAACAAGTATTGGTGAGCAACACTTATTTCTTGCTTTTTTTTTATTATTATTTTTAAAATTTTAACCATTCTAACAGGTATGAGGTGGTATCTCTTTGTGATTTGATTTGTATTTTTGTGATGATGAGGCATGTTGAGCAGAATCTTTCCATGTGTTTATTGGCCACCTGTATGTCTTGTTTAGAAAAATTTCTATTTAGGTCCTCTGCCTATCTTTTAATTAGATTGCTTGGTTTTTGTTTTTGTTTATTTTGGCATTATATAAGTTCTTTATCACAATTTAGATTTTTGATCCCTAGTGTAGTATTTGTTATATTAGGAAATATTCAACAAATGCTAGTTGAATGAGTAAGTTAATAACTTACCTGAATTTCTCTTGCAATCTTCACCAAAGTCATATATTTTTCTTTTTTTTTGGGTAAGTAGCAGAGATTTGTGTTCATATTTTCCCTTCTGGAGTTGACTGACATTGCCAAGGGACTTTTATATTAGTGGTAAAAAGAATGCTGGAGTTACAGTACAAATAACCTGCGTTTAAATTCTGTCATCACTGTGTCATTACATGCTGTGCCTACCTGGAAAAATTATTTATCTTCTCTGAACCCTCATGTCTTCATCTCTAAAATGGGTTAATAACAGCTACTGTATATGGTTGTCATTTCAGTTACCTTTATTCAAGAAGCCCTTGAAATCTCTAATATTCTTAAATGGCTTAGCTCTTTGAATAGGAATAAAATTTTGAAATATTTAATGATAGTTTAAAACCGTTCACTGTAAATCTTGTTGCTGTGCACCTGCCTCAGTCATGGAATCAATGGCCTTTCTTGCTTCAGGAGCATGGCAGATGCAGTAAAAATTGTGGAACAAATGTGTCATTGTGCACTTGTCAGAAGAGTTCTTGTATAAGCTAGGATTTGTTGAAAATGCTAACGCTTCCATTTACATATTGAGAAGAAAGTCTGAAGGTCTGAGACTCTAGCTTATAAAAGTGAGATGGAACCACACAGAAAGGGAAGGCCCCCTGCAGTGAGGCAACAAGATGTTTGATGAGATTTTGGGGGTTGGGAGCTGGGACAAGGTGACTTAAAATGACAAGAAGGTTGAGGAAGGGCTCCCCCACCCCACCTCACCCCACCCCGGGCCTGTGCAGTAGAGCAGAAAGTGTCATCTTCCAAAGAGGCCACTCTATTCACCTCTTCTCCAGGTAACTCATGTCTTAGAATTGGCCCAGATTTTCTGCTGGGGCAGAGATGGTTAACTGAGCTTATAAGTCAGCAATAGCACCAATTATAGGTTCACAGAGCAAGCGGAATCTGTGACAGAGTGTGCAGTGTGCCCCTTTCCACCTGCGATCCCCACAGTGGACATAGCCAAGTCTGTAAGGTAAGGAATAGGAGCCAAGATGGAGTGTCTGGTCAACTGGGGGATACGGCTAGAAACTCGTGGAGAGAACCACCCCAGACACTTCAGAAACAGATACAGCCAGCGAAGGTAGAGATTTAAACCCAAAGACTGAGCCACAGTAGCTCTGCCCTTCTCAGGACGGAGCAGCCCTCCCAGAAGGGTAATAAACAGAGTAGACACCCTACTCTGCCACCACAATCTTGCTTACTTAAACTTCTTCTTGAGGAGATGCCAATGTTTCAGGAGAAGAGGCAAGAGATAAAAAGCCCAGAAACCCTAAAAATGTCCCCCAAAAGACTATTTTCTGAGGAACCTGAGTAATACCAAATGAATAAGCTTTAAGGTTCTGTTTTGTTTTGCTCATTTTGCCACCGAGTGGGAATGGAGACTTCTGAGCAAGATGAGGTCAGTTCTGTGATGGGAAAACATTTTATTTACAAAATTGGTTTTTATACATCTGTGTCATAATGAATAAATTTCAAATTAACCACACTAGTCTGCCTTCCTCTGTTTATAACTTACATATGTATCATGGTCTCATTTATAATTTATGTCTTTGTAATATTTGGTAATGTAGGGAATGCTTTCCCATACACTTTCTCATCTGTTTCTCACCATAACACAATGAGGTAATGTCAGTATTATTATGTTTCTGTTCACGTGAAGAAATTGAAGATTTGTCCCAGAGCAGGTAGCTGAGGACGGAGAAAAGAAGCAAGGCATCTGATAGTTCAGAGCTTCTTTCTATGCTGAGGAGTCCCCACAAATGTTACTCCACTGGCCCTCATTTTGTTTCTCTCTGGAATCCTAGTCTCTGCAATGGTATGATTATTTGTTGGGGTCTCTTACACACTTTTTCACTTCTTTAAAGAAATATTACTGCAGAGCTTAATCAGGATGTATTTGAAATGAAAATATTCTCTTGTTACCAGTATGCAACTCATTCTTTTGCTTTGGTTGTGTTAGTCAAAATTTCACTAGAATAGCCTGTCTATGTGATAGGCTATGGCTACATCTTGGCACAACAAAACAACAGCCTATGGAAAACTCATCCTGATCATTTCTTATCCTAGGAGAAATGCAGAGAACAATGAAAGTGAGTCAATATTTTATAAATTCAAGGTCAATATTCTATGTCAATGTCAATAGTGTATGAGCTCCAAAGGATTTGTGTCACTATTAAATTAGAAATGATCCACTCTTATTTGATGTATAGTAGATTTAGCCATATAATGGACAGAATCTAACAGAATACAAAGGACAGAGAGCAAACATATTTTGTAAGATAATTGGAAACCTCTTATGAGCTTCAATATAGAGTAATAGAGACCATTGTGTGTCTTTGGCTATTCATTCATCTTTAGCATCAGTGAATTTATGGCTTATATTCCTGGCCTTGACCTAGAACCCTGAAGTGCTGCATGTCTTTGCCTTGCTTTAGCAGGTCCACTTCAGGATCATGAATTGGTGTTACATGTCTATAGCTCAGATCTTAGATAGATGGGTGCTATTAAAATTGGGAGGGAGACTTTAAGTTGATGGTCAAGGATTTTCTGCTTTTATTTATGTTTGCATCTTGTATGTCAACCTTTCACTATAAACTTTTTATTCTCAATATTTAGTCCATTTGAATTTGTTGAGCTGTAGTTCATGATGGTAGAAATAGATCTATAGGGCTTTCTTCAATGCTATTTGTCCTTGCTAATGTATTTTGTACCTAGCCAGGTTTGTGGAAACTCCACTTTGTGAGTTTCTCTGAGATCTACATATCAAAGAATGTTTTTCTCCTTGCTTAGGAGTTTTTTATTTTCCATCAGATTTCAGTGGGCCTTGTAGAACCTTCTCCAATCATACAAGTTACACTTTCGCGATTTCTTTTAGAATGTTAAGAGAGTGTGTCCGTCCTTTTTATATGATTTTTGTTTTCAAAGTCAGATCAGGGTTTTATTAGAGTATTGTAAATTCACATCTTAAGTTCCTTTGAAATTCTTTTTATATTCATATTTTAGAGTCTTTAAGTTGAATTTTCTAACCCATCTCTACTCATTACCACTGACTAAAGAAAGTGAGATTAGGAAACCCATGTTTTTGGGCCTGTGATGCTGAGACTCTTTGTTATACACTGTATATCCATTATTGTCCAATCTGGTGGGCAATGTATTTAAAGACACTCGGGTTAAACAAATCTCCTTATCCATCCCTTTACAAAAATGACAACACAGCACATAGATGATTTGGGATGACTTTTTGTGGAGGATGCCTGGGTGGCTCAGTTGGTTGAGCCTTTGACTTTTGATTTCACTCAGGTCACGACTTTAGGCTCTGCACTTAGTGGGGAGTCAGCTTGAAATTCTTTCTTTCTCTCCTTCTGCCCTTCTGCTCGCTCGCTCTCAAATTAACAGATAAATCTTTTTTAAAAAATAAAATGACTTGTTAGGCTATTTTGGGCTAGATTGGGAGGACATTTCTGATAATAAGCTCCTTTAATGATCGAAATCTTTTATACTACTAACTCAATTTCCTTCATATCTATAGCTCCTTTTTTCTACTATAATGTCTCCATTGTGCAACATGTAAATGAAAAATATCCCTACCTGTTTTAAAAACATTGAGAAGATCCTCCATTTGTTTTATATAGATTTATTGTGTAGTCAATCCAGGACTGAAGGCTTGGATGGCAGCTGGTTCCACAATGTGCAAGAGGCATTAAAGCATTGGGAAAGACAACACAATGGGACACAGAGTAATACTGTGCTTATGACCAACTACTTTTGCCATTATTGTTCGATGAGCATCTCTTTTTCTTTTTTATCTGTTATGTATTTTACTTGCAATTATTTTTTCTCTTTGGTTCTTCCATTTCTGCTTAGCCCTCTTAGTGTTATCTTTTCTGTCCTCCTTTTTTTTTTTTTTTTAATAAGAATGGTATTAACTGGAAAGTATATAAATAGCTTTGAGCTATTCAAATAGGGTAGGATAGAAAATTTGCCAGGCCTCAAATATTTCCGCATCTGGATCTAGAACATAGCACTTATTGATAAGAGTTCTCTAAGTCATGTCTATTTGCAAATATTGTGTACACATTTCAGCACATTTTGGCAAAAGCCATGTCCTCTGATGAGGAAGTGACTGTCCTCTTCTTGTGTCATTTCCCAGCCCTTAAGTCTTGTTTATACCAAACTTCTTTGTTAAAAATTCGACATAAAGGTCTTTGATACTCTTGAGCCCATCCCTGACTCATTATTAGCCGACACTTTGTGTCTGGCTGGCAATTTTTCCAGAGTGGTAAGGTCAGCCTCTTTCAGTATTACACAACCTTCCTCATTCCTTGTGCGTCAGTGAGAATCAAATGACTCTTAGCAGTGAAAAACAAAATCTTGGAGTAGGGTAGAAAGATGACCAGTCTCTGAACAAAGCAAACCAATGTTCAGACCAGGAGGATTTTTCTTGCTCATTTTGCATCTTACTGGTTTTCTTTTTTTTTTTTTTTTTTTTTTTTTATCTTACTGGTTTTCAATGAAACAGCTTTCTCTTGCTAAAGTACCTTTTAAAATTTGTCTTTCCTCTAGGTAATCAGCATCTATAATTTGTGGTTTCTCTCCTTAATTGAGTTTTGGAACACTTGATAGTAACTCAGGGTCAGCATAGTATAGTGAAAAGGTTACTGAGTCAGCAGACCAGGTGCCCATTAAAAGGTTCCCTAACTTCTCCTAGTCTCTGATCTCATCTGTACAATGGAAATAATCGTATCTACCTCACAGTTCATGCATAATTTAATGTGTATAAAATAACTTTGTCAATTGCAAAAACCTATTCAAATGAAATAGGCTACTACGCTTTTAAGGGCCAGCAGGGTTTGCTATTATCATTTCAGGGGAGGTCAGAGTCTTGGAACCCTCTAGAAATTGTAGCATAATGTTGTTGGAGGGGTGATTTGATAAATATTGGCTTCAACTAGTGGGATTTTTAGTAGCTCAATTGCTGCATTTTTCTTATTACCTTGCCTCTGTGAGGCTATCAGGCTATATTGGAAAATCTTCTTCTCTTAACCATGAAATTAAAAATGGAAGTGGGCTTGAGTCCTCTGATACTCTTTCAGTGACTTGTGAGCAATATAGTTTGAGTAATGTTATCCTTCCAAGTATTTTAACTCTGTCCCCATCCTCTTTCCTCAGTTCTTTCTTCATTGCTTGGAAAGAAACAATGGGGAATTTCCTTCTACTCTTCCCACCTGTTTTTTTATGGATATACACATTTTTTTTTTAAGGAGCCTGTGTTTAATTCAGAGAAGATATACTCTCTATTTTAAACCTAGTGGTAAAAAAAAAAAAATAAACCTAGTGGTGGGGCACCTGGGTGGCTTAGTGGTTGAGTGTCCACCTTTGGCTCAGGACATGATCCCAGGGGTCTTAGGATCAAGTCCCACATCGGTGTCCCCACAGGGAGCCTACTTCTTCCTCTGCCTATGTCTCTGCCTCTCTGTGTCTCTCAGGAATAAATAAACAAAATCTTAAAAAGAGCAAAATAAACCTAGTGGTAGATACACCAATTAAGAACCTAGAAGTAAAGTTGAACTTTGAAGCCACCATGATAGTTGGGCTCCTGAGTCTTCCTCACAATAGTTCTTCATTATAAGCTCCTTTGGCAAATATGAAATTGTCCCCTTGGGAAGCTTTGCCTTGCCAAATCTTCATCTGTAGTTCTGAACTGACTCCAAGCCAGATGGTTACCTGAAAACAACACACATTCTCTCTTATCTAATCCCTTAACGTCAAGGATTCAGTTGGTGAGCATTGCAACAGCCAGAAACTGTTTGGAGAAAAGTACCTTTTTCAAAATTACAGTTGTTAAGGAATAATGCCATATGGGCTCAAGGGGTGGCAAAGATGCTGAGTGGCTTCTTTTTCATTAAGATGGAAATATTTATATGAGCAGCAATAATAACAGTATATTTTAGAGTCTGTGTGGTATGAAATTGAGCACTGATGCAATTAGATAATATTGACAGCTCTATTGTAATTATGTAAATAATACCGAGTTCAGCTTCCCTGTATCGTGTGTTTCCATGCACACATGCAAGAAGAGGGCTAGGCAGTGAGTAAATACCGGGCAGGAATGCTCAGCTATTTATTTACCTGACACAGTAGCCTGAAGCTTCTATTCCCCTGAGTTATTTTTTCATCTAAATTAAGCAATTCCAACGGGTTGCACAGAAGGGACATACGGGTATGTGTTTATTTGTAGCAATGCTTGGTGATAAAACATCCGCAAGAGAACCCTGCCAACCCAGCAGGCCCATTTTGAGTTTTTCCACTTCAGAGCTGCATGTTTGGATCCCACTTGACTGATACCAAAGCTTTTTTTTCCCCGTTACCTTTTGAACAGATCATTTTAAATTGTCCTCCACAGGGATGTTTTCTATGTCTAGCCGCCTATCAATCTTTCCATCTCAATGCAGAAGTATTTGATTAGTGTATTTAAAGTAATAAAGATGTCAACAGTAGTGTCACCTTGATTGATGCTAATTATAAGTCTTTAATGGTTCCTCTGCTTTGGCCACTATCCTTGCAAGTTGTGATTTTTATGGTTAAAATAGTGCCCTGCTGTCCAAAGGCTTAATCATAAATTCTGATCTATCTTTCTCTAATGATTGTGCATGCAGTGGTATAATCCCAGTAACATACATTATCTTTGTTCGTTAAAAGCAAGCAGTGACTTTCATAGGGGTGATTAATGCATTTATAAGGAGTTTGAAGAATCCTTGTTGGGATCACAGCAGAGGTTATGATGATTATGCTTGCTGGGCATTAGAATTAGCAGCAATGCTACATAGGCTGCCAGAAAGCACTAGAAGATTTTCCCATAGTCCCTGTTCAGCACATTAGTGCTGTGAATGAGACTCTAGCTGCAGTAGGAAGAAGACGTGGGTGTTGCAACCTTAAGATGCTATCAGGGTGTGGTTGTCACACCAGTGAAACTAAAAGCAAGTGAAATTATCTGAGGGTTTCCCTTCTTTAGAACAAACAGTCTTGTTAAACAGGTTTGGGGTCACTCAATTTGAAATATCTGTTGATTAAGATGTCTTTTTCAGTGGGGCTTTTCAGGCTGAATTTTTAAAGTGCTAAGCAATGTTTAGTCTCCTTTCTCTCAAACCCACAGATAGTTTTAAATAAGAGAAAATGAGCCCAGTCCTATATACGTTTACAAGACTTTCCAGATATGGGTAACTTGCTTATAGAAATCTATATATGTCATATGATGTCAGATATGCCATAAATGCCCATATATGTCACACGATGATACTTCTCTGAAATGCCCTATCTTATGGAAGAGAAGCTGCATGTAAATTAAAAGAATGCTTTACTATTTTATAAGAGCAATTTATACTCAACATCAATTACAACACATAGCTCCTTACATATAATAGATATTTTAAATAGTGTTTTAATGCCATTAAAGAAGGCACCAGAAACTGTAAGAAAAGTTGCTTTTGAACTAACATTAGTATTTGCCTGTTTTCTCCTGTTTTATTTTACTGTATTCTATGCTTATAAATTAAGATAGATGGAACTTTATTTGACTTTATCCCCAAACGTGAGAAGTATTCATACCTCTCTGCTTTCTGCTAATTTTATATTCAGCTCCAGTGATTATCCTGCTGTAATATTCTCTACCAGCTCTAACCTCTAAAACTGTTCCTTAACTTCTAGTAGGGAGAAAATAATTTAAAAATTTTTAAAATTAAAAAATAAATTTTTTTTTGAATTGTACTCGTTTTCAAATAAGGGAATGTCAAATTGCATTATAGGAAGATAATTATTCCTCCAGTGGTACTAGCTTAGGGATAGAAACCATAGACCTCAGAGGCCAAACTTGAGAGAGTAGTCTTCTTATCAAAACATGCATTTAACATTTATAGAGGTGGCTATAGTTATAGTTTGGGATGATAATAAGATCTACCCAATATATTTCTTGGGCTAGACTTTGGAAAATACATGCCAAGCTGCATCATGTTTTTTAGAAGGACGCTCAATCTGCAAGCAGTGTACTGGAGAATGTTTAACATCTACTTTGGGGTTTTTACGATGATGACTCACTGTGAAGTCTTTTTATCTTGCCATTAATATAGTTTAGGGTGGTTTAAATGTACATCTCTTTACCAGAGTGATAATATGGAAAACATACACACAGTCTAATCTCTTTACAGGGGACCTTTGCTTCTGGAGCTTTGCTTGGACACTGCAAATATGGGTAGAGAGAAAGTGGTGTTAGCATGGGATGGACGAGGAAGTCCAGAGTTAACTGAATGAGAGAGAATGACTGACCAGGAAGAAGCCTGGCCTGGGAGCTTATGAAATACTAAAGCTGACCTTCATGGTGGTGAAGCCCCTGTGAGGTCAGTAGATGCCTTGATCTGTCCACTCACTTCCATGATGGTAGCACCCCACTTACTCTGAGTAGTGATTTTCATCAGAATAACCAGAGAGAGACCCCTCTTGGCACCAAGAATGGGTGGGAGCCAAGGAGATCTTGGCCCTAGAATTTCATTGTGTGTGCCTCTGCAAAGAGAAATGCAGACTGTTTGATCAGTGGAAGTGTTAGCTGCTTTGCTTGGTCCCTCACTATGTGATTATTTCCTTTTGTAGTTTTGATAAATTAACATTGCCTCACGTACTCAACAGGAATATTTTTTTTAAGTTGTTTTTTTTTTTTTTTTTTTTTTTTTTTTTTTAAGCCCCAGGGCTCCTGTTTAAAAATGCAGGTTAATTCTCAGAGGCTTTCAAAAGCATTTCTGCATCATGCTACTAATTAAGATAAGGTTATCATTTTAAGTTATACCAGGAATGCAATTAGAGCTTCTAGTGAGAACTGTAGCAATCAATTTTATACAAATTATTCAGACCTAGTAAAGTAGAATACAGTTTTAATAGGACAAGTGAACATACTGTGATTTATTAGATATAATGTGAATTCAAATGACACCTGAACACAGCATCTGTAACCCATCATGCGCCCAAGTCGCTGAGAATCCAGTTCAACAGCCTTTTATCAGAAGGGATTTAATAATATGCCTTCCATTCCCTGTTGTTCACTGGCCGTTATTTTGGATTTGAGAGGGATTTTTGTTTTCAAATTTGAATGGATTTTGACGTGAGAAAGTCATTCGTGGAATACAAAGTGCAGATTACCTGGTCCTCTCCTTTATCTAGATTGCTGCGTGCTGCACAGAAGTCGGCTTGGTCCTGCTTGCTTGCTTTTTTCCACTTTTGTGTGGTCTGCAGAGCTAGGTGACCAACTGACAGTATAATCACCTAATTTTTCTGTGTTGTCCCTCTCTGTTGAAGAATATTGGATGTTGGATAAGAACACTGCATGTCTTATCTGCCAGCTGTCAGTGATGACTTATTCATTAAGTGGATACCTGTTTTCTAAGGATGTACAAGGATGGCGGCGTTGGGTAGCTCCTGAGAAGGTTGTGTATCTCCTAAGATCACTGCAGGTCATCCAGCGCTCTGTGCAAAGGCATATAAATAAATAACAGCCTTTCGGGGCTTTCTTTTCTTGGACACCTTGAAAATATTTGGAGCACCTTTTATGTTTCCCTGCTTAGTAGCTTTTATTCTCATTTGACATGTCAGCTGTTCTACATTGTATTATGTGCCTAGATTCCTCAAATTGTCATCATTTGTTCCATGTGTACTTAACGAGCTTCCATTGTGTGCTGTGGGTCATTCTTGCTATCTGGCATGTGGTGGTGGGTGAGGGGTCATGTACTAGTCTCTGTGACACAAGCCTGCCTTTCTCATCTCCACCATCAACCGCACGTGACGCCCTCTCGTGCAGGTGACCTTTCCTTATAATTGACCGAGAAATGGCATCTGGGACACTTGTCTCCATGTTCTCTCCTCCGTATCCACTGCTGTCTACTGACCAAAGGTGTTTCTTCTGCTTGTTCTACTTGACGGAAAATGTCTGCTTTCCTCCATAAAATGACCTGATTAATTTTAAGAAGATACTGAGTCCATTTTCTTCCTCCCTCTTCTGTCTCCATCTTTCTTACCCTTCTGCTCCTTCTCTTCAACTGAAAACATATGCTCAAGATTTGCCCCTACCCTATGCATACACAATAAATAACCATCTGTTGTCTTACCTCTGCTACTCCTTCCCACTTCCGGGCTGCCGGTCTTCAAAAGCATGTCTGCATAGATTCTGAGTCGTCTTTCTCATCTTGCTGCAACTGTCTGGCTTCTGGAGCAGCAAATCTACAGACCAGTGAGCACCAATGGCTTATGATTGATTCTCATCCCACGTAACCTCCTAATAACATTTGGTATTGCTGCCTGTTTCCTACTTCTGGAAATTTGCAACCTTCTTGAAGCCATGACATCATTCTTTCCTGGCTTCCCATCCAACTGTCTGATTGATCATTTCTTTGACTGAACTGTCCTCCTTTGCCAGTCATTTTAGTGACAGTTGCTGTCAGGGTTTTTGCCTTGCTTTTCTTTTCTTACTCTGTTTGGAGAGTCTTAAAAGTAGAGTCTTCAGAAGTGAGAGCTGCAAATGCCCCAAGATCATATTCTACATCTACAGTATGGATTTAGGTATTTGCATCTTTCTGAGAGGAGAATTCCTAGCTTTTATGCGATTCTCAAGGGTGCCAAAGCCTTAACAAATGGTTAAAAGCTTACTTCTTGAATGATTGCATTACCTTCTGTGGCATCCCACTCCAAACCACTCTGTTTCTCCGTATCTCTCAGGCGGTGGCCCCGCTCTAGACTTAGATTCTTAAATGGTCCTGGTGCATCTTCTCCTACCATGTTCAATTATCCACCAGTTTCTCTCAATTGTGACTCACAGCTATAATTAGTCTATCACAGTTTTGTTCTAATTAGATTCTCTGACACCTATGTCTCATCACCCTGGTCCTGGGCAGGATTTCCAGAAATATCTTTTGATATATCCTAAAATAAAAAGCATGCTCTTACCACTCTCCTTCACTTAATTTTCCATGGCACATTCCTTTCCTCTCCCCGTACGGGTTAAATTCTGTCACTTGGATGATGGAACCCACCAATGGAATCTCCCTTACTTATAAGAGCCCTTTGAACATTTTGCAATTCTCCAGATATGTCACGGTGCTGTTTTCTCTCCCTGAAACAATAAGCCCCACTCTGGTCTACATGGCTGATTTCTATTTCTCGTTCCAGATCCATCTCAGCTGTTGCACTGTCAATGAAGTCTTCCCTGGCCTCAAGTAAATTTAGGCTAGATTTCCCCTTTGTCTTGAACTCTATTGTTGCATTGACCCTTCTGTATCTTAACTTTTTTTTTTTTTTAATTCCTCTCCTCAATAACATGAGATGCCAGGGTGTTGGAAGCCTGTCATCTTATCTGAGCACCTGCCATGCCCAGCACAGTGCTTCAAGACCGACTTTCCGACAGACCGCCAGCTCTCAACTTCAACTGGGCATGAAGGTATAAAAAGACACTATGTTTGGTTCAATTGCTGGATTAAGTAAACACATCATTCTCAGTTGAATTCCTTTTTGGGAGAGATTCCAATTTTTGTGATTTGAAATAGGTATTATCTCTGAATTTCGCAGCATGATGCATTCTGCACAAATGTTCATCATATGTAATATATATTGTAATGCATGTTATAATGCCTGTTATACAGTAGGCAAGACACTTGGATCTATTTTGTGAAACAAAATGAAGCACATATAAGCACAAAATATATTTTCTTTGATATGCCTTTTTTTTAAAAGATTTTATTTATTCACGAGATACACACAAAGAAGCAGAGACATAGGCAGAAGGAGAAGACAGCTCCCTGCTGGGAGGTTGATGCAGGACTCATCCCAGGACCCCAGGATAATGACCTGAGCCAAAAGGAGACACTCAACCATTGAACCACTAAGGCATCTCCTCTGATATGCCTTTTCTTTAATTTTTAAAAGATTTTATTTATTTATTCATGAGAGACACACAGAGGAGGCAGAGACATAGGCAGAGGGAGAAGCAGGCTCGCTGCTGGGAGCTTGATGTGGGACTCGGTCCCGGGACCCCAGGATCATGCCCTGAGCCAAAGGCAGAGGTTCCACCACTGAGCCACCCAGGCATCCCTGATGTGCCTTTTAAAAAAGTAAATTTTGAGTAGAGTGAGCAGCTTTGCCTTAGCTGATGTGTAACTTCATTAAGTTTGCAATGGGAATTTGGAATTTTGAAACTTTATAGCAATTTTGCATACTGTACGGGCCAAGACCTCCTCCTTTCCCCTTTCCTGGGTTCTAGCCTCCTTGGCAATCCTCAGATCAAAGTGATTGACATCACTCTGTGTCTTGAATTTTACAGTGCCATGCTTTAATAAAAATGATGGATTTTTTTGGCCCTCTTTTCTGAGATTTGTTAGGTAATTTAATATGATATGTCCTGGGGAAATATATTTTTAATCCTATTACTATCTCAGTAACATTTTTTGCTAATGAGAAAACTGGATCACATGGAGGCTAAATGACTATCCGTGATTTCTTTTTCTGTCCCAGAGTGTTGCAAGTCATTAAAAGTCATAAAAATTTATTCTAAAAAAATTGTACTGCTTCATAATCTATATTAATCTATTAATCCTTTATCTTCAGTCTACCTGGTAAATAGTTTCTAGATACCCTGAAACTGGCAAAGTCCTAGTATTTTGTTATTCTCTGACCTACGAAGCTCTGATTTCTGTTTTATTTTGTTCTCTGTATCTACATAGGAAAAATAAATAATAGAGATTTTTAACCAGATTTTTATGAAAATTCTAAAAACGAAAGATGAAAATATGAATAAAAAGTTAATTTTCTGATCTTTTCCAGTTAGAGTCTCATTCTAAAGGTTTTTAAAATAGTAAGGGAGCAGTGGGATCCCCGTGTGGCTCAGCACTTTAGCGCCCGCCTTCAGCCCAGGGCGTGATCCTGGAGTCCCAGGATCGAGTCCCACATCAGGCTCCCTGCATGGAGCCTGCTTCTCCCTCTGCCTATGTCTCTGCCTATGTCTGTCTATCTGTCTGTCTGTCTCTCTCGAATAAATAGAGAAAATCTTAAAAAAAAATAGGAAGGGAGCTATTTCTTTGGTTGTGGTAGGTAGATTAATTGCGTGGTGTGCATTCTGGGTTTTTGTTACCTTTCCTGAATACTTAAGACTTTCTTTCCCTTCCAGATAGTTTAATATTTGGGTTCAAACAGAATTTAAATCTCAGCCACTCTCTCTTTCTGGCATCTTTGCTCATACTTCTTTTCATCCTGCAATGAGTCCAGTTATAAAACATCCAAATCCAAAATTCTGTCTTTGTACTTTGTCACCAACTGCTCAGACTTGTCATGAGTCTATTCTTTACTGTCTGAAACTGATTCATGTTGGTTTGGCTACCTCATATGTATTTTCTTTTGTAGAAGAATGGAACCCAGCTTTATGAATGCTCTAAGGCCAGAAGCTAGATTTTTCTTTTTTTTCCTGGAAGGATTTTTGAAGGCTTGAACCACTGTTTCATGGAGTATGTTTGAGCATAGGGATGTCTCAAGATGTCTGACCATGTCCATAAAAGTTCTGCATCTCCTAGGTTATTAAGTATCACATGTTAATAATTTCAAGTATGTTTTATCATAAATCCTCTCTGTTCCAAAGGCTTACTGGCACATATGACAAGTTGTGAGCATCAACTGATGAGAATACTTCTTTTAACATTGCTTTATTACAAGACAGATTGATCCAGGCACTCTTGCTACTCTCTTAGATAATCAGGCATATGCTCTGGTTGCAGACTACCACTCTTTCTATTTAACTCAGACTCTTGTTTCTGGCATTTGGGAATATCTGAGGTTTCTGCTCACAGATACCTCATCACCTTCAATATCTTACCTTTCCTGCCTTCTTGATGCTGTTAATGAGATTATAGGAAGAGTCAGCCACCTGTTAGCTGCATTCCAGGACAGACCCGACCTGATATACATAAACACACACACACACACACACACACCTGTATCAGTTATCCATTTTTCCCTCTGTCAAGTTCTGGTGTAATATGACAGTCCTAGCAGATTGAAGCTCGTTGCTCTAAGGTAATATCTGTGCAAGAGTATTTTCTTTTCGATCTTGATTCCTATAAATACAAAGGTGCTACTGCCTAGTCTCACATTAATTCTTTGACGATATTTAAATAATGTATTTAATACATGGCATGATGAGAAAGTATACCCTAACAACTCAGATACAAGATTGTTAAGAGTTAAATTGAATAAGTCTCTGCAAAATAGATATGATTTATTATGAGTAAGTGCTGACTGAAAATTTTCTATAAATACAGGACTCAAGAGATTAAAAAGCACATAGATTCTAATCAAGAATCAAGGTGGTCCCTGGGAAAAATCTAAGAGGCAGGACTGGAAAACAGTTATAATTTGCTAATCAGAAACAATCAGCGTATTGCATCCTGTTTTAAGAAAGGCTGTATAAATATAACCAGGTTATATTTATGTGACTAAGAAAGTAGAGAAAAGTCTCAAAGGTAAATTTATTGATGCCCATTAAAGCATAGTCTGGTGGAAAGGAATTCCCAAATAAAAGTCTTGAACATTACCAGAAAAACTATTGCTAATTTGAGCATCTATTATGTGCCAGGTACGTGTTTAAAACTTTACACTGTCCTCCTGAATCTTCAAAATTACTTTTGAACTACTCTTACATTTTGAAGTATCTACATTTTACAGTTCAGGAAAATAAAACTTAGGTAGATTCAGCAATTCACTCTAATAATTTGGTTATTACCAAGCAATTCATTTAGAGAGCTGGGATTTGAACCCAGATACAAGGGTTCCAAAGCTCACTGAGTCACCAACTGTGCCATATAACTTTGTTGTCACAAAACTATTTCCCACCAATAAAAGAAATTCTTTGTTTTAAGATTTTTTTAATTTGAGTTGAGGGTGAGAAGCAGGCTCCATGCTGTGCAGGGAGCCCAATACAGGGCTCAATCCCAGGATCCCACGATCATGACCTAAGCCAAAGGCACATGCTTAACAGACTGAGCCACCCAGGCACCCCTAAAAGAAACTTCTTAAGAGCTTCTAAGAAATCATATAACACCTGCAGTCATGTAGCCATCAAGACGATCAAGTTGTAGAAGAGTTTCTCATTCCCCCAAATCGTTCCTGCTGCTTCAAGAATAATTTCTATGCCCACCCAAGCCTCTGGAAGCTTCTGGTCTATTTTATGGTCCTACTCACACTTTTTCTTTCTTTCTTTTTAAAAATTAATTAATTTAAATTAATTAAATTTCAATTATTATATAGTGTATTATTAGTTTCAGAGGTAGAGTTTAGTGATTCATCAGTTGCATGTAACACCCAGTGTTTATTACATCGCATGCCCTCCTTAATGTCCATCACCCATTTACCCCACGCCCCCTACCCCTTCCCCTCCAGCAACCCTTAGTTTGGTTCCTATAATTGAGAGTCTCTTATGGTTTGTCTCCTCTGATTTTGTCTTGTTTTATTTTTCCATCCCATAGGGGACTATGGTCCTGTTTTGTTTCTTAAATTCCACATATGAGTGAGATCGTACGATAATTTTCTTTCTCTTACTGACTTATTCTTAATCTGCTTAACATAATGCCCTCTAGTTCCATCCACATCATTGCAAATGGCAAGGCTTCATTTTTTTTGATGGCTGAGTAGTATTCCATTGTGTATATGTACACCACATCTTTATCCATTTATCTGTTGATGGGCATCTGCACTATTTCCATAGTTTGGCTATTGTGGACATAGTTGCTATAAACATTGGGGTGCAGATGCTCCTTTGGATCACTACATTTGTATCTTTGGGGTAAACACCTAGTAAATTGCTGGGGTATAGGGAAGGCTCTGTTTTCAACTTTCTGAGGAACTTCCATACTGTTTTCCAGAAAGGCTTCACCAACTTGCATTCCCTCTTCTCCATATCCTCGCCAAAATCTATTATCTCCTGACTTGTTAATTTTGGCCATTCTGACTGGTGTAAGGTGGTATCTCATTGTGGTTTTGATTTGTATTTCCCTGATGCTCAGTGACGTGGAGCATTTTTTCATGTGTCAGTCATTTGTAGGTCATCTTTGGAGAAATGTCTGTACATTTCTTCTGCCCATTTCTTAATCAGATTATTTGTTTCCACTCACATTTTTATGTGGGGTTCGCCAACATGTAGGTATACCTTGTCTAGGATGAAAATAGGCATCGGTCAGATTGACAACATCTGGTTGATTGGACACTTGTGCATCCCATTGTAAATTGATTGACATTCTGTTTAGAATTTGGTTTTCTACATTGTGGCTTAGAATAGAATTCACTGACATGCTAAATACACACACATGTATGTGTTTGAAAATACTTCTTTAATAAGATAAAATGGCACATGTATACCTTTCTGTATTTGTGGGAGAGTTGTATATGAGTCTGGATTTAAAAATATAACTAAAGATCCCTGGCTGTTTCAGTCAATGAAGCATGTGACTTTTGATTTTGGGAGTTCACACCCCATGTTAGGGTATAGAGATTACTTAAAACTCACAAACACAAACAGACATTGCCCCATCCCTCAAAACCTAGGGCTTTAAAAAAAAATAAACAGGTAGTAAAAATAGAAGGTCAGGATGCCTGGAACACTTCAGCATCTTCTTTCTATATGATGAAAAAAAATTTATGATTTTCTTTGAGTATAGTTGGTAAACAGGGTTACACTAGTTTCAAGTTTATAATTTAGTCATTTGACAACTTTATATGTTTGGCTATGTTCATCACAAGAATAGCTACCATCTGTCCTGTTACATCACTCTTAGGTATTGTTAACTGCATTCCTTACGCTCTGCTTTTTATTTCCATGACTTACTCATTCCATAACGGAAGACCTATACCCCCCACCCCCTTCACTCACCTTGCCCAACTCTCTGGAGTTGGCCAGAGAATACAAGCCATCAGTTTGTTCTCTATATTTATAGTTCTGATTCTGCTTTTTGTTTGTTTATTAATTTGTTTCTAGGTCCCACTTATGAGTAGAATCATAACTGACAACTCAAATTTATGTTGGTGAAAATACTGTAATGGCACCTGGAAGCAGAATGACATTGAAACGAAAATCCCCAGTCCTGTGCCTCAGAGGGCTGTTTGTTTCAATAAAGTGTTTTGAACACACTTCATTCCTTTAACAATGGTTTATTGACAACCTATACCAGGCTAGAAACTGGGTGAAGAGATGCAGTATTGGGCACAGGGTAGAATGTTCTCAAAAGAGCAGCATATGTGGAGTATCTGAAGCCAGAAAAATGTGATGTGTTGAGTAAGGAAAGGAAGTAGTGAGAGCCTGAGGAAGATGAGAGCAAAGTAGCAGAGCCTGGATCTGTTACTAGATTCTATGACATTCTGTGAAGAGTATAGTATCCTTTCACTGTCTCACTCTACTTGAATGTACGTGAATGGATGTGTTTTGCATCTGACCCATCCTGAGTACAGAGGAAGCTCACACTGTCCATGTACCCCTTTTCTCACATGTATAGTCAACTATTCCCTCTCAGTTGAATCCTTCCCATTGACTTCAAAGCTTACTGTTGGTCTAGTTTTACATACCAACAACCCACCCTTTCTTGAGTCTGTATCCTCCTACAGGTCTGCCTTCTTTTCTTCTTCTTTATGGCCAGAGTTAGCAGAAAACATAGCTCTGTCTTCATGTCCTTGCCTCCCCCTGCCTCTTTCATGTAGTTCTGCCTTCATCCTTCTGACAAAATAGCTTTTCCTAAGTTTACAGTGACTTTTTCTTGTCAATCCCATGGTGGGCTTCTTAACTCTTTTTTTTTTTTTTTTAAGATTTATTTATTTTAGAGAGAAGGTGAAAGTGTGGGGGAGGGTCAGTAGGAGAATGAAAGGGAGAATCCTCAGCAGACTCCCCCCCCCGAGTACAGAGTCCGATGCAGGGGCTCAATCTCGATCTTGAGATCATGACCTGAGCTGAAATTAAGAGTTGGCTGCTTATCTGACTGTGTCACCTGGGTGCCTCTGAGTCGACTTTTAAGAGCATGGTAAGAAGTCCTCATTTTGTACAGTAACTCCTCTTAGCTTCTAGGGCAGTCCATGTCCACTATTCTTCATATTAACATTTTCAGCTTCCTCTGCCATTAATCAGTTTTAAAATAATTTTACCCTCAAAATCTCTCTCCTTTTCTACTCCATACTGCCTCCAAAATGCATTGCATCCCCTTCTTGGCTTATTATGAGAGGTTGCTTAGCATGACAGGGGGCAGGAGTATCTGGGGTTATTTCCCAATCGTGTGACTTAGGCAAATGGCTTTAACTGTCTTAACAGTTTCATGACATGTTAAATAATGATCATTATAATATCTGCCGCATGTAGTTGTGGTAAAGATCAGATTAATTCATTTATATAAAGTGCTTAATAGTAGATGCCCCTCGAATTCATAGCTTTAATTATAATATTTGAATAAAACCTAAGTTTATGTACTCTAGATACTTATGTATTTATTTATTTATAAATATCTCTACTTTCAGCTCTAAAGATGCATCAGACTCAATGTATCCAAAATCATCTACTGTTTCCTGCCTTGATGAGTAGGTCAACCATCTTTTGTTTACAAGCCAGAAAATTAGATTCCATCTCCCATGACCTCTCTTTTATTTGTCCAATTTATCACCAATCTCTTTCAGTCTGACCAACCAAATTTCTGTTAAAAGCTTCTCTTTTTTCAGTATTTCCACTGCTACCATCCCAGATAGAGATACCACCATCTGTCATCTTGAGTACTATAAAAAGAGGTCTCCATGATTTTACTCCATCTACTCATTACCTCCAGTAAATTCTCCACCCTGTTGGAAGAATTATAACTTAAGAAGGCTGCCCCAATGATCTCCTTTTTGCTTCAATCCTTTCCATAGCTTCCTGTTTCTCTTGGGATGTTCTTTACATGGTCTATCAGTCCCAACCCGTGAGATCTCCTGAGTCTCTCTCCCATCCTTTCTGTTCCTTGTGCTCCATTCACAGCCATCCATTTACAGCTCCTTACATATACTTGGCTCACCCCCCACCAGAGACTTTTGCCCATGTACTTTCCCATGCCAGAAAGCTCTTCCCACTCTTGCCCCATTTTGTAATAAATTTTTCAGCTCAAACAACACTTCTTCAGGAAAGCCTTCTCTGACCTTCTATTCTACTTCAGGTAACTATGTAATGAGCTTTCATAAATTAATATTATTTTATTTCAGAGTATGTGCCCCAATTTTTATTATAGTTTAAAGTTGGAGTGTTCCTAAGACCACCTTTAGGCCCAAGGATTTGTCCTAAACACTAAAGACTCACAAGGCTCAAGAAAGCTGGTATACTCATGGTTATGGTTTATTACAGTGAACGGACACAGGTTAAAATCCACAAAGGAAAAAGATGTAGAGGTGGAATCCATGAGAGACTAGGTGGAAGCTTCCAGTTGTCCTCTCCCAGTTGGAGACATGTACAATTCCTTATTCTGTCAGCAACTTATTGTTCTTTCAATAACATAAGGCATGTGTTGCCAGCTGGTGAAACTCACTTGACTTTGGTGTGCAGTTTTTACTGGGGGTCAATTATACAGGCAGGCGGTACCTTATCTTCTCAGTCTGCAGCTCCCCTAGAGGTCAGATTCATTCAGTGTGTTCCAACACTTCAAGCTTTACAAAAATAGGTGCTCATTCACTATAAACCCTGTGGTTAATATAAGCTATCTGGTATTGCCCATGGCCTCAGGTGTACAGCGACACAACTGGTAAGTTACTCCAAGGAGTCAGAGGTCATGTTTCAGTTGTCAGGCCAAGGACCACTCCTAACAATTTGGGAAATGTACAGGGTTTGAGAGCCAAGGCCTGCCGCATTACACTTTCGGGTACATTTCCATAGTGCTATTATTGTTTCCCAGCAGAAGATATGAGACCAAAATTGATAACTGTTTTTACCCAGCATTGGGCACTACTTTTTAATGGTTCTTGACCAATAGCAGGCGCTCTGTAACTGTTTGTTGAATGAATGAAATCTATTTATTGTCTTGATTTCCTTCCCTTCTATACTTGTTCTATGCATTTCTGCTCCACTGCTTTTGCATATTTTTTATTATGGAGTTTCACCATGCATTTTAGGCCCGAAGTTACTTAGTGGTAATGAATGATAGGTAGTAAGTATCTAAAATATTTATTATACTTTTCTAACTCCCATTACATTTTTAAACCTTCTTGTATACTTTACACAATTTTTAAAAAGCCAATGTTTTTCACATTTATAAATATATGGTGAAATAAATACAGTCAATATATTGAGTTGTGTGATACTTATATCACTAAAGTTATTTCTAAGTGTAGACTCAGCATTTGTCTGACAAATTTCAATAACCAAGCCATGGTTAACTTTGAAGACACTGACTATGTAATGAATTTTATTTCGGCTATATCAGAAATAAAGTGAGAATGTCCCCTGGGACAAAAAGTGTGTATCCTTTTTTCTCTGTAAACAGAATAGTGGAAATGTCTTCCTGCAAATCCTCAGCATCTTATTCTTGATGGTGTTTATGACCTCCAAATAGTTGACTCTACCTACACTCTTTCCCTGGCCAGGAGACAAAAAGTGGCAGCCTGTTTTTGCAAATGAACTTGAATAAATCTCTTTCTAAAATTTTTTGTTTGTGGTAGTGTTGGTTTATCACTCAAGGTATAAAATAAGTATCCATGAATCTATATTAATATGAAAAATGATTGAATAAATAAGTAAGTGGGAGAGAAGAGAGAATTATCCCCTGCAGAAGAAATCCAAATAATGTATGTTGATATTCTACTCAGAAAAAGCTGGGGAGTAACTCCTCACTCCTTGGTTTGAGCTGTGCATAATGACTTCCTTCCTTTGGAAAAGCACAGTATGGAAAGTGGGTGAGGTTGTGGAGGTGAGTAACTCGATGATAGAGAAATGTGCCAAACACTACCATGGCCAGATGTTGAAGGTGCATAGCCACAGTTCAGGGTATGTTGATGGTATGTAGCCTTTTTTTTTTTTTTAATTAAGATTTTATTTATTTATTTGTTTTTATTCATGAGCTACACAGAGAGCAGAGACATAGGCAGAGAATAGAAACAGGCTCCCTCTAGGGAGCCTGATGGGACACTGGATCCCAGGATCCTGGGATCATGCCCTGAGCCAAAGGCAGATGCTCAACCATTGAGCCATCCAGGTACTCCGATGGTATGTAATCTTAATGTAATGTGGTGAGGATGGCAATGACACTTCACCTCTGTGGTTTTCCTCTTCAAAACCCATAACCCCAAATAGACCATAAGGAAAGGGCCAGATCAACCAAAATGTAAGGGCTATTGTAATACCTGAGCAATACTCAAGATCATAAAAAAGGAGGCAAGTCTGAGAAGCACATAACCCACAGGCACCTAAGGACACATGACAAATATAATGAGGTGTCCTATTTGGGATACTAGAACAGAAAAAGAATATTATGCGAAAACGATGGAAATTAATTAATGATAGGGAAGCTTGGGACTAATATGGGATTCTGTTCTCGCTTTTCCATTTTTAATATATCCAAAACTATTCTAAAATTTTTAAAAATTTTAAATTTTGATCCATGTTAAAGTCTTTCATTTTAATCTCAGTGCCATCTTAATGAAATTTGCTTATTATCAGTTTTATTTGTGTTTGGTCAAGAATTACCTCCAGTTGATTGGAGTTCAGATTTTTTTTTTTTAAGGTGATTGTCATAGGTTGATTTTTCTACAGCAGACACAGAAACCGTTCTGTTATTGTTTAAGTTTGGGCAAAAGAATTCTGTCCTTTGTGATTATGAATTTCTTATAATTGTTAAAATTTAAAGGTTCTAAGATCTTATGAGTCATAGAGTATGTCCAGTTTAGAAGTTAACAGGACAAAACATTAAATTAACTAAATAAATTGGCATAAGAAAAAACACAACATTTTTGAGAGCATGAGTCCAGACAATGTGTCTGTAAGATAGGCTTTACAAACTTAGTTTGATTAATTTTTGTTTTTCTGAGGATATGATTCTTTTCTGTAATTATTGTTCTGTTTTTCCTGACAGGCCATCTAGTGCCGGCCGCCGTAAGCTCCCTGTGAATTGAGTTATTCTCAATAATACTCTGTATTATGAAGGCATTATTTGAGTGGCTGTCCACTGTGATCTCATTATTTGGAGCTTTACATAAAACAGGTGGTTCTTCCATCCCATGAACATTTCTTATTATCTAGAATTCACCATCTTGTCTGTGGCCCGTCGTACCTCCTCCATCACAGATGTGGCTCTATCCTACAGTTTGCCCCTGCTTATTGGCTTCCCATGAACATCTTGGTCATTTCTGATAATCCAGAGTCTCTTGTTTTCAGACTTGATCAGAGCTCATACTATATGGTGATGTGTTTATTTACACTGATTAATTCCCAAAGGGCTTTGCAGCAGCTAATTTTGTTTGGCTCTGAAATGACCCAGGCACCTCTAATTCCAACTCTGTTTGACAAACACAAGGCTGAAGCTCATGACCAAAGAGCAGGTGGCCATGCTCTGTTGATCCTCTGAACCCAGTGCTCTCAAAGGTGCCATTCCACCTGACCCAGATACTCTGGGTGTGACCTCTTTGCTCAGACCTCCTTTTTTTTTTCATTTAGATGATGCTTTGAACATGGCCTATCAAGGTATGACTAATCTGGGGTACAGGCTTTAGAGTCATATAAAGTGAGGTATGAATCTTAATTGGTGTTAACTATTTCATTGTAAGGCAGTTGCTTAATCTTTGGGGAGGTTCAGTTTCCTCATCTGTAAAATGAGAAAAATAACAGACTAGCAGAGCTGTCATAAAAATCAGATTGAAATTTTTCTGGAGCTCCTCTAGAATACCTGATTCTATCATGGATGCTTAATATATGCTCACCGTCCTCAGTCTGATGATTTGATTGGGTTTCAGTCCCTCACCTCCCTAGCCCCTTCTAGCTGGCTCTCCACTGCTGCCAGCCATGTCTCAGCCTTACTGATTTACACCTTCACATGTGTTTCTAGTCACTGTGTGGTAGGAGCAGACTTGTCAACTTTTGTGCCCTGCTCTAATCCTTTTCAAAACTCTATAGAATGTCATTTAGGTAATTCCCACTAGTGTAAACATGTCATTAGAAGTGTTCTAGGGCAGCCTGGGTGGCTCAGTGGTTTAACACCGCCTTCAGTCCAGGTCGTGATCCTGGGGATCCGGGATCGAGTCCCATGTCAGGCTTCCTGCGTGGAGCCTGCTTCTACCTCTGCCCGTGTCTCTGCCTCTCTCTCTTTCTCTCTCATAAATAAATAAATAAAATTATTAAAAAAAAGAAGTGTTCTATTTTCTTCGTTGCATTTTGATGTATGTTGTTTTCATAATAAAACAAAAAGCCAGGCAGACCCAAGAACAGGATCTGCCCTGGATTCGTACTTGGCTGTGTCTGGGGTCAGGTAGGAGAGGGGAGAGACAAGGAGGACATACAGGCAGAATAATGGGGTCTGGACCCCAAGTGCCTGAATTTGTAGCCTGCCCTTCCCTACCGCTCACATGTATTAGCTGTGTAGCCTTGGTCAAGTTACTTACCCTCTCTGTTACTGCTGGTTCCTCCCCTGTAAAATGGAGGTAGGGCATGTCTAACTCATAAGTTTCCTGGTGAGGATTAAATGTGGAGTTCTCACAGCATTATTAAGTAATAATTAAGTGTTCAATATTATTATTCCTTTCCCAGTTTCACAACATTTATTGCATCAGGTAAATCTTACTGATAAATGGGTTTTTTTTCAGCTTTGGTAACTTCAAACTACTAAGATTGTCTTCATCTTTTTTGTATATGCATATAAATAAATATGTTCTCTCACTGTAGTCATACCAAGAAGTGCTACATGTGTGTCAATACTTCAACATTAAAAAATTATTTTATAATTGAAAAAAAATCAAATTGTCTTTGTATTCTGCTAAAATTATTCTTTTGGATATCCTCATTAATAGCAAATCTTTGTTTTTTAGGGTATCAAAAATGAGAGCCAACTCCATTAAATTTAACCAAATGATCTATATTGACAATCTTTATATAATTTCAGATACTGGTGTAATTATGTAACTTTATAATTTTAATAAAATAATACACATAATACCTACATATAAAACGTGTGCATATTTGAGAGGGAGAGTGTCGAGAACCACTGTTCAATGTAAACTGAATCATTTTCATGAAAAAGTCAAACATTGAGCCACAGTTCACTTAAAAAAAAAAATCACACAGAATGCCGCTCATGTCCCAGAATATTTTTCAAAAGCATAATTGAATTTTTTTCCTAAGGGGCCGAATTCTACATTAACCATGCATTCAAGCAAGTAGAGGAACAAATAAACATCTCTTGTCTTTCCGATTCTGGCGCTCTTTTCTTCCCTTGCATAGTTTTACATTCCTGCAGACACCATAGCACTATGGCACTGACCTCAGAGGAGCTGTGGCAAAGAGCATCACATTCAGGGAGCTGTGCTCCAGTGAGCTGCTCAGTCTCATTGAAGGTCTTGGGCATATGCCTGCTTCCCCTATTGCTTGTGAAAGCTTCACTGCTTCTGCATCCAGTGAGATATCTATATGCATTTGGCATCCTAAACATAGCCATTTTATTATCTTAAAGCTTCCTTCAAAAGTCTGCCTCACTGCCTGCATGGAGATGTGGTCATCTGTGCTAATATCATCTTAGAGTCTCCATTGGTGACAATAAGCTAATGTTTACAACTTTTGTTCATAACCAGATACCAGGAGGCACTTAATTATGTAACAGTTTGCTACCTAGAGATATTTTGCAACCACATATCAGAAAGCATCAGTCCCTGTCCTCGGTGTGACCTGTGTTGGAGCTATACCTCTACCGCATAGCTGCTGCTTCTCCTTCAGACTCCCGGCTGTGCTTCATGGCCCTTGCTATGTAAGCCCAGTGTGTTGAGAACTCTGTGCCGACTCCCTAGCAATGATCTGGGGCTGACGCCAGAGCAGTCAAAGAGCTTGCAAGAGAAAGGCTAGGCCCTTACTGAGCTCCAATTTTGAGAAAAGCCCATTTTTCTCATTTTTAGTTTCAATCCTTTGATCTTAGAGAAAAATTGCATAGTCTAATAACCTACTTAGTGAAAAGATCAACTGTTGTGCTCCATGAGGTTAATAGTAGGAAGTTTTCACATGTCTTCGAACCTCATGGTGAGATCTCCAGGTGAGCTGGTATCCTCTTGTAACGATTTGCCATCCTTCCCTACCTTCTAAGAATGGGGATCCTGTTTCCATTGTGAAAACTGCTGATCGACATCAAGCAGCTCTGTTGTCACAGCTCTAGTTTAAAAAATGTGAAAGAAACTGAATCTTCTCGACCTAAAGGTTCCCTCTGTATAGTTAATTAAAGACATTTTAAGGAGACATTTGGATTATAGAAAAGTGATGATATCACATTATGACATTTATTTCTTGCCTTACCCCAAGAATCTCAGTAATTGGCTCACCTATTTGAAACCATTTTATTTTTATCAGAGGGTAAAGATTGCCAACCCCTAGTCCGGCTTGCATCATTTACCTAATTGGCATGTCTTTTAAAACAACCATGGACGCAAGGAACTTTATGATCTGCCCATGTGCTGTTTGCTTGCATTGAAACCATTTAATGTAAAAGTCTGTAGGAAAGTTTATCAAAGGGTTAATATTTTATTTTTGCTGTAGTACTCAAGAACAGATTTTAGAAATTTAATTAAAATCCCACATAAACATTAACTTTTCAAATGCTGTGCAGCTCAAGGTACATAATTGTTGAGGTTCTTACTTCGCATCAAGAAACCAGCATTGGAAAACAGCCCCTTACCTACGGGGTCAGATAGCAAATGAATACCCCACAGCAGAATGGGTACTGCGACCTAGAGCTTTTGACTTCCAGGCCAGTATTCTCCCTTCTAGACAGAGCTGTTTTACATAATTGGAGGCATTTCCTTCAAAGCAGTGCTATTGTAATAGAGGAAAAAGAACAGTTATACTCATGGTCTTCTAGAAATGTATGCCTTCCTGGGGGTTGTATCTTCCGATGGAAGAAATCTTTATTTTATTTTTTTTTGAAGATTTTATTTCTTTATTCATGAGAGACAGAGAGGCAAAGACATATGCATAGGGAGAAGCTGGGTCCCCATGGAAAGCCCATTACAGGACTTGATCCCAGGACTCTGGGATCATGACCTGAGCCAAAGGCAGATGCTCAACCGTTGAGCCACTCAGGAGCCCCAAGAGATTTTTATATTTATAAATACATTCCTGTTTCCTTCAAGGATAGTTCACTACTTTGCCTTACCTTTGTATGTTTTGTTCATACCATGGGATCTTCTATGCGGTGACCCAAAACAACATAAAAGGTCAAATAATTGCACAAAGTCCCTATCCAGCAATGGCCATAATGTGATTTAGGTGGAACCTGTGTTCAGGAAGGCATAGGTGAGCCCAGGGAGTCACCAGTGAAATGTATCCACTAAGAAAGCAGAGGCAGGTGAAGCTGTGCGAATCAAGATCTGGCCTCCTGGAATGAGAATGGTGATGGTACCATTTACACGGTATATCTGCACTCTGGGACTTTGTGTTCTGTTCCATGGGACACTTCATTCAAAGAACTATCAGTAAAGTAGAATGAATTCATTGGCTGAGGAGATGTTGAATGGAGTAGAAGTCACACAATAGTGGCAAAAGAAACTGCAAATATTCCTTGGAGAGCAGGAAAACCTACGTGGTCGATTCCCTCTAGTATTTGAAGGACCTTTAGATGGAGAACATTCAAAACTTGAGCTCCCAAGCTTCTCAGTTGACAACCAGGAAACAGAAGGTACAGCAAAGTTTCCCCCAACGTGGAATCAGACGTTTTAGCTCAGGGCTTTTAAATAATCAGGCTATGGCATTCCAAAGATGGGATGGCCTGTCTCCCTTCCAGGACACCGCATTTTCAGCCACTGGAGGCCCTCCCTGGGAGCCCGGATAGTTGCGTAGTGGAGATATTTTAAAGGGCAGCATTCACAGTTCAGATTTGCAGTTGGACCAGATGACCTTTATGGTGCTTTCCAGCACCTGGGGTTTATGATTCTATTTCTCTTCTGCACTGATGCTGGATTCGTGTCACATTGTTTGAACCAAACACTGAGAACAGACAGGATCGCAGTTTGGAATGTTGGTGGTGCTTACATCTATTTTGTGTTTCAATTTCTGGAAGCGGTCTTTGTCTTTGAGGCAGTTTGGTCTCTGACCTTCTGTAACATTTGGAGCCCAGCCACACTGTCTTTGTTTACTGTAAAGAGCATGGAAAAACTGACTTCCTGACAGTGCTCTGTAAAGTCTAAGGTCAAACCACTCACAGGTGAACAAACACAGTCCTTCCACCTTAAAATTGCCACTTGGCCCCCGTGTAAGGGAGCAGGGTAATGATACTGGGTAACAGAAAGAGGGGAAATCAGTTCTCTGCCAGCAGCCAGCAATTAGTCACTTTGTCAGTCTGCTTTGTTGCAGAGCTCATCTTAATTCTGTATCCATTTTGGAGAAGTTAGAAAACATGGCATGCTATTTCCCGCCCTCTAGCAACCTACTAAATAAGCCTGTAGACCCGTCCTCTCTCTCTCTCTCTCTCATCAGCACCATCATTTCCCAGGATGGCAAAGCTAAAGCATAACATTCTTATTCACTTCTGGAACTTATGAGTACCACCATTTGAATATTCATATCATCCAAGCTACGTTGTTTTTCTTTTTTAATCTTTTATTTTTTAATGATAAGACCTCAGAGTAGCCTGGTTGGGCTGATTTCCTCTCAAAAAGGCGTATGTGTTGGATATTCTTGTTTTTTGTTTTGGCTAACCTCTGCTAGTCCTTACTGTCTTCCAAAGCAATAATAGGTCCCCTTTATCAAAAAATGGATAGTGGCTTTCAGAGTAAGGGTATTGTAAACTCTTGAAGAGCCTAGACAGTGTCTCATTCATTTTACACCCTTCTTGTATTTTACACATCATCTTACGTTAGCAGTCCACATAACACATGTGCGTGTCACTGAATAAAACAATGACCTTGTCACATATTCCCCATTTACTTGAAATCACTTATTTGCAAGATCCATCATTTTTTTAATATTTAAAGATTAATTCCTAGAACTGATCTGAAGCAGAAGAAATAAAAACATAAATCCATAAGTCCAACATAAATTCACTTTTTTTTTCTAATTCACCTCTCTTTCCTTTTTTTTTTTCTTCAAGAATAAATTAGGCTTTGGGTGTATTTCTTTTTCTTTTTCTTTTTTTTGTCTCTAGTGTAAGCAGGCTCTTGAAATGTCCTAGTTATATCTAACATTGCTCTTGAACTCCACTTAGAGATGATATACTAGCCTTTTACTAAAATATATCTGGGTATTAAAAGCCCAATTCTTTATTGCTGATGAGAAAGATTATTAGCACTTTTTTTCCCCAGCTATAATATGAGGCAATAACACCCTTTTTTACTTCCAGAGCCAGAGGCAGTATGTCATATTAACCTCCATTAACTGCCTAAGAAATGAGGTGCGTTCATTAATTTAGTATTCTGGTTAGCTAAGATTGTATAAGAAAGCTGATAAACTTCCCTTTGTTTTGTTTTTTCCCTTTGCTATATATATAAAAAAATAAAAGAATGGTAAAACCTCTTAATACATACTTCCTTGCCTTGGTGAGTGCAGCGTCTGGATTAGGGGCTAGACTAGATGAGGTAGGTCTACAGCCAGTGGGTAACAACTGGGGTGGCCAGAGGGGGAGGGAGCAAACACTGCCTCATCTAAGGAGGCTGGAAAAGTATATCTGAGGCATGCGATGGGCGAGTCCATCATCAAAAATCTGGGCCAAAGATGGAAAGAGAAAAGTCCACTTCTCTGTATATAATTTCATGATGGACCTTTCCCCTTGAATGTCCTATGAAACTCTAAGTTCTCTGTAGAATTTTTCCTTATATGAAGCATTGCTTCTCATTTTCCCATTTCTACCTCCATGACTTTCCTTCACTCATTCATCATTTTTTAAAAATACATCAAGCATTGAGCTAGCTATTGGGGAAACAGAGATTAATGACATGACTCCTAAGCACAGGGAACTGCTTGCTTTATTTATCCAGGCTTTAAAAAAGTACAGCTCTGTGACCATCCTTCTCCTCATTCTCCATGAATCCATCTTGATTTTTCCTTTGCTACTGCCAGAGTTCAGGCACCATCCCCTTACGGTGAGACTATTGTGGGAGCCTCTTTTTTATTCTCCTTCTACACAAGGTCCCTCCTCCCCTATTGATCTTAGCTGTGACTACCAGACTCCATATCATGCAATTTGGATGTTCCCTTGGCTGGTTCTCAGCACAGTATGACTTGAACCAAATTGATCTTTGCACATACCCTGAGGCTTAGTTATGTCTTCTCACACTCTTGGCCCCCTTTATCTCCACGGTGTGTCCAGCTCTGAGACAGTCCAGCAAGGTGGTTAAGAAAGTATGTCACGGACCAGAATGTCCACTCACTCGTCATTTAGTCTTGGACAACTTCTTACTCCCTCTTTGGTGTTTCTGTTCTATAGCATTGAAAAGAACAATGCTTCCCTCCTAGGATCATTAAGATTAAGTGGGCTCATGTACATAAATTGTTCATAATAAGTGCTTGCGTTATCCATGTTGTCATTGCTGTTTTGGTTATGACTCAAACCTTACCCCTTCCCCTGGCCAGACATCTCCTAGCTCACTGTAAATCTCAGGATTCCCTGGGGATCTTTCTCGGTTTTTAGGTAGAAGTCATGCTTCCCTTCTCAGTCCTTCTCTGGCACTACTTATCTGATGCTCATTTAGCAGGTAGACCTAACACCTATTTTATTTTATTATTTTTTAACGGTTTTTTATTCATTTATTCATGAGAGACACAGAGAGAGAGAGACAGACAGACACAGAGGCAGAGGGAGAAGCAGTCTCCCGGCAGGGAGCCCGATGTGGGACTCAATCCCAAGACTCCAGAATCACGCCCTGGGCTGAAGGCAGGTGCTAAACCGCTGAGCCACCCAGGGATCCCCAAACCACCCTATTTTATTTTTTTATGAGAAATACAAGTTGAAGAGAGAGCTAGCAGCTTAGGATAGTACATGGCTAGTGCCAATAGAGCACGTGCCATTGGTTCCATAGAGACCTTCACGGAGGGCGGGGACAGTGCCCCAAGTGTCTTTGTTTCCCTCACAGCGTTTTATGCCTTGTTATTAACAACAGGAAGCCCAAATCAGTAATGTTTTTTTTTTTTTTTTCTGATTCAATGGATGGTGTATTCCAATGCTCAGGAATAGATTAATCTGTATAAATAGTGTACAGTCAGGGATGCCGGGGTGGCTCCGCAGTTGAGCATCTGCCTTTGGCTCAGGGTGTGATCCCGGGTCTGGAGATCGAGTCCCACATTGGGCTCCCTGCAAGGAGCCTGCTTCTCCCTCTTTCTGTATCTCTGCCTGCCTCTCTCCCTCTCTCTCTCTCTCTCTCTCTCTCCCTTCATGAATAAATAAATAAAATCTTTAAAAAATAGTTTACAGTCAGATAACAGGGCATCTTTACTGGTACCTATGAATGTGATCAAGTAAGTACTGTCCTCAGTTTTGGGGACAGGGTGGTCCAGACCCTCTAGACAGGGGTTCTGGACATCACAAATGTGATGGTTTAACAGGATTCGTAGGGTAGCAGGCCACCAAATGGTCTGGAATGCAAAGAGGAAGACCAGAAAGAAGATTGCTGAGGGTGATGGCATGAGTGCTGAGCTTAGACTCTGGAAATGGGGAACAGATGGAAATCTTAAATTCAAGGGGTGTTTGTAAGGAAAGAATCCACAGGATTTGGCAGTTCTTAGAAGATGATGGCAAGGAAAGAGTGTAAAAGTGGCTGCTTGCTGTCTTCCTTGGTAACTTAGGAATGTCCAAATCGAAAGGAGGCTGTCTTCAAAGGGAAAAGGATGTGTGTAGTTACTAGACTGAACCGATGACGGGAAGGCCATGCCCATTTGGCTCACCCCTGGATTCTCGGGGTTTAGAACAGTCCCTGGCACCCTCACACAATGGGAGGCTGGTAAGTGCAGCTCGAATGAATGCAGGGCCTCTCTCCCTGATATCTACACCTCGAATAAGCCATGGTCTAGGCCATCTTGCCGCCTGTTTAACAATTCTCTTGTTCTAGTAAGCTGGCATGATCAGTCTTTCTAAAAAGACCTCCTTCTGACATCATGGGCACGATGTCCTAAAAAGGCAACTTAATTCCTAAGTAAGGGAATCAAGACCCTGAGGCCATCTCCTTCCTCTCTGCCTTATTGTAACTATTAAAACATACCTGGCAAAGCTGCACCTCTGCAGAGAGGTGCTCCAGAAAGCAATTGTTTGCTCTCACCCTGCTGAGAAGTGGCAATATCCGTGTGGCTTAAGGGCTCTAGCTGCAGCCATGAACAGCATTAGAAAAATATCACCACCATTTGCCAGCATGAGATGCCAAACTGCAAATAAGAAGCATGTCAATTCAATGAAGCAGAAACATTTCACTTGTTTTTAATGATTACTTGTGGGAGAACTTTATTGTTGTGTGTTTGTGTGCCTTTAAATAAGAAGCTGCAATTTTTGAAAATGATGAACACCACCGTCTCGTTTCCTCTCCCTACAAAGGGACAGGCTTCTCCCACTTGGGTGACTATCGCCCGCGCCACTCGCCGAAGAAAGGGAGCGGTCTTGGCAAGCATCTTATTAAGTCTAAAAATAAATTATTCAGAATGCAGGTTCAGATACAGATTGCAGGGAGAGATAATAGAATTGGTTTTCCAAGCCTGATCATGCTATGAAGACATGGTGTGTGCTTTTCAGGAATCCACTTAAGTGGAATCAGCTTTGACTAATACAAACTAGAAATAATATTGCTGCCATCCAGCTAGTGTGTGAGGTACAGCACCCTCCCAATGTCTTCAAGTATCTGTAGTCTCTTCGGTCTCCGCAAGTGTGCATATGTGAAAGTATATATGTATGCAAAAGCATTTCTTCGGAGATGCATTCTTCCCATTGTTCTTGCAAGCAAATTTCTTCGTGGCAGCGTGAGAGGGGCCGGTCTCACTTGAGATTTGTCTCCCTCCTGCACACCCCCCCGCCTCGGTAAAGTAGTTGACCACATCAGCAGCCGACTGTAGTTGTCATGTGGCTTCTCATGTGATGCTGGGGCTGCAGCACTTTGAGCAAGAGCCTTTGTGACTCGGCACTCATGGACAGTAGCATTCAGGGACAGGAGAGATTTTGGAGGGGGCGGGGCGGCCAATAAACCGAGAAACGTCAGAAATAAAAGTCGCACGAAGTACCCTGATCTATGTATTCCTTTTTATTTTTTATTTTTTGAAATTTGATTTTAACTCTTGCTTTTTTTTTTTTATATGGTTTGTGTCTGTTTTTTTTTTCTACCCCCGCAAGCGCTGAGCTGCGCTGTTTTGTGTTTCTTTTTTTTTTCTTTTTCTTTTTCTTTTTTCTTTTTCTTTTTTTTTTTTTTTTTAAATTCTGAAGCCAGACCGTCTTTCCTCACAGCTCCAGGGCTGCATCGCTGTGGGCACAGCAAGCTTCCCCGGTTACCTGAGCTGCTCCTGCGGCGTCCCCCGCCTGGGCTTGGCCGAAGCGGGAGCGGCGGTCGGCGCCGTGCAGAAGAAGCACCTGCTCTGGAGCTCTGACCGGGGCCCCTCGCAGCTGGAAGAGAGGGTGAAGCTGCAGAAGACCCAGGGTGGGACGGATAGAGAGGACGCCAAGGACCGGGGCCGGGGAGTTAGGAATACATCCTGTGCCCGGCGGTCCTCTGCAGGGCAAGGGCAGCAACAGCCCCTGCCGTAGGCACCCAGCTCGGGCTGCTCCCAGGGATGAGTCTGGGGGGGGAGAGAGAACCAAGCCAAGATGTGGTGGCATTTTACCTGAGTGGAGCTGAAGATGGATGAACCAGGTATCTGCTGTGTCTGCCTGGCGAGGCAGACTTGGAGAGAGGCAGAGTGAGGGGAGCGCATGAAAAGCAAGAGGAGGTGCCGAATGCCGCTTGATTGTCTGCCGCTTGGTCTGCATTCCCATTCTAGGGAGGATGGCATAATTTATAACCCAGTACATGGATGGAGGAACTGTAAATTGTAGTCTGGATGTCCCCGGGGCTGTCAAGGAAGAAACTGATGGGCTAGGTGACTGTACCATGTCCCCAGAGAAAAGAGCAGCCTTGCAGCATGGATTTAAATGCATGTGCGTGCATGTAGAGACATGAAAAGAAAGATTTCTGACCATTTTACACAGGAAGTCTGTCACTTTGCTGGATCGGGCTTGATTGCAGCTTGTATTTTCAGCTTCAGCTCAACACCCATTTCCTGACTAGCTAGAGAGCATGGCCAAAGCAGCTGCATGCAGAATTTTCTTGTTAATGTGAAAGCAAGACCCCTCAGCTTTAACTCCTTGAAGTTCTGAGTGCTCTGTGCTTTGCTAGGACTGATTGTGGAGTTTTGTTTTCTTCTTCTTCTACAAATCCCTGTAAACACAGCTGTATTCAGTATGGTGAAGAATTCTATCCTGTAAATAGAAATCTGATCAATTTAATCAAAATAAATGTATCCCAGATGACTTTGAGACCAGCTGGCTACCACAGGCTTCAGATGCTAAGTGTTCAATAGAGACGAATGCAGTGTTATATTTACGTGTTGCAGAATTCCAGTTTAGCTTTTAACTTAAAATCCTTGTGTAAGGAAGAGAAGTGGTCGTGCCAGCTCTGAGCTAGGAATGGGTGTAGGCACAGGTGCAGGATGCTGTTCCTGAGGCTTGGGGAGGGGGTGGCGTGGTGTTGCATTTGGGAGGGCGGGCGCGTGACCTGCGGCAAAGCGTGGCCAGAGTCAGCACAGGGAAAGCGCGCATCTAACTTACTGTGTAGGGAGGCGGGTGCCCTCGGAACAGCCTCTGCTGAGGTTGGGGGAGGCGCTGGAGGCTGGTTTTGGACTCAGATGAGTGAGCTATGGTGATCCAACCCCAGCTCCGTGGAGTCAGCTCAGACCTGGGGAGGAGGAGCTTCTGACAACTGTTGTCATGGGGAAGCTCTTCTGAGACGCCTGTCTGGCCCTTCCACTGTTTGTTACTATTTCTACAAAGGCAGCTCTGTGTGTTGGATTATGTTTGGCCAGCTGTTGATGCATTCCTGCGGGCGGGGGTGGGTAGGGATCTCATTACTGTACTTCCAAACTGTAGATCTGAGTGCATGGAGCGTGGGGAGGCAATGGAAAGAAAGCAGGCTGGGGGATCTGATCGCTCTTACCGCTTTCTCGAGATAGTCCACGAGTGAATCCAGAACAGCTTACCGTGGAGAGAAGGGGAGAGGGAATAACGGGGCAGAAGGAGGCAGCGGGGAGGAGGAGGGTGTCCAATGAGACTGAGCAAGCACATAAGAGAGAACAGACTTAGAACTTCAAAGCTGCATAGACAAGCAGAATGTCAGCAGCTTGTAATTAGCGGCTCATGGTTGCGTCAGTGACTGGATCTCTCCAAGAATAACTATGTGATGTGTGCCACAAAGTGAAGAAGATAGTCATAACTAAGTTATCAAACCCGGTTCAAACAAGGGCAAATGGATTAAGGAATTGTCTCTGTTTGTAAATCAAATACTGATGGATTCTGCGTTTAAGACTTGGTGAATTCTGCATAATTGAAGGCTGAATTCTCAATTTGTCAGGGGGTGTATGCTCCTGAAATGAGATTACGAACCCTGAAAAAAGTCAGAAGGACCGTGCAAACAGAGCACAGGCGTGGGGCCCGTAGGTTCGGAGCAGTTGCCCCAAACAGGGCTGTGGGTCCTACTCCTGCACCCTGCGCCTACTTTTGGTTTGCTCATTTTTGTGCAATTGAATGGAGAGGAGTCAAAAGTTGCATTCCACGACGTGTGGTCAGTTACCTTCCCAAATTCCCACTGGAGGACTCACAGTCGGCTGTGGGGTTCTGATTTGGGTTGCTAGCCCCGGTTTCAGCCTGGTGGGAGCCTTGGCTGTCTTGCAGGCAAACAGCCGTCTCTTAGTAAGCCCCGTGGGAAGTCAGGGCACCACGGTGGCTGAGAGGACTTGAAGGCCACGTTCACTTCCCTTACCCCCTCCCACCCCCCTCCTACTCCCTCTCCCGCGCCTGGAGATTTGGGGTGGAGTAGGAGCCCCCACAAAGACATGGTGGGAAGAGCTGATTGGTCGGCGGGCTGGGGATGTTTACTCTTGTTTTCTTCGGTGCTTCTCCACAGCATTCATTTAGTATTTGTATTTGTGTTCACGCCACACAATTACTCCTGACCTGCTTTGTTTCTCTGCCCGGAGAGAAGTCAATTTTAGTTCAGTTCTGTGCATTTGGCTTCCTGGGTAATGTGCGCATATGTATTGCGTTACCCGCATATGCATTTCCCTTTTTAATATGAATTAGGGAAAATTGTAGGCAGGGAAAGCTGTGTATATTAAATCAATAGCTTTTTGAATCACATGTAATATAATTTAAATATACTTACTTTGGGGTTGCCAACGCTGACATTGTCTGAGCCCTTTTAATTTACATCTTCCATTTAGTCAAGAAGCGGAACCCGCCAGATCAGAATAGTGTATTCTGTGCACCCAACAGGGTGGAAGACATTATTTTGTTTGTGTTAGTTCCAACAGCTGGTCATTAATGCGGTCCCCATTTCTAGAGTGAAGTGCTAGTGAACATGAATGCCTGCCTGATTAATGCTGTCCCTCTGAGGGTCCTTCACCCAGCAGCCACGCTCACAGCAGAATAATGTAGCATGATGTGATTGCACTCTAACAGGGTAGTATGTCATTGTGTCACCAAGCAATTGAGGTTATTACGGGGCAGGGCAGACAGACGGGACAGTGGGGTTACTAGACCGTAGCATTTTTAGAAATACAGGCCTGACCTACTTAGAGTTATTCTCTCTGGCTGGCAGCTGCATGGTACATAAAGTCTCCTGATAGGCTGAGGCTGTTGCTAGGGGGAATTAGCATGATTTTTTTTTTTTTCCACACACAGACTCAGTGACTGAATGATAAAAGCTGACTGGAATTAAAGAGATTTGGTTCAGTATTATACAGATTTATCTGCCTCGTTTTTCTTTCTCAAGTGCAGAGAAAGGGTGCAAAATACAGATTTTTGTTTCCATTTGTTCTTTGACCTTCACGTTCTCCCCTCCAAGAGGCAGGAGGGGAGGAGAGAACAGGGCAGTTATGAAATTTGGTTAATCTCTTATTGGTGGGGTCATTGAAACGATGTTACAAATTGCAAGATATTTAAGCTTAAAGTCTGCTGAGAATGACCAACAGAAGGTTGGATTATTTTTTCTCTTCTGTGTACTAAGCTGTTTTGAAGTTGGGCATGCATCTTTCATGCACTGTATATTTAAACTCTTTCCCTTTTGGGCTGGAACAAAACATTTATATAAATTCTTTTCTATCCAAACAGATTGAAGCTTGCAATCTCTGGCTTGTTTAAAATAAGATAGTAAGGATTCCAGATTTAGATGGGGGGGGGGGATATATATATCTATATATATAGATATATATAGATATATATAGATATATATATCTATATACATGTATGCCCTTTTTTTATTACAATTTTTTTTTCTGGGCTATTTTGGGTTTGGCTCATTTTTCAAAAGCCGGCCTGATGTTTATGCTCTTGGATAAAACTTAACTGCTCCCACCCCACCCCCTCGGCTTCACAACATACAGAAAGACCTAGGTTTTTTCCCCAGAAAAAATATTATCTGCAGAATTTATCTGGAGATTGTTTTTCCTTGTTGCTGACATAAGCACTGCATGTAGAGAGCTCACATAATCAATTTTATAAGATGACCCGTTTTTTTCCTTTCCCACTCGGGCATTCTCCAAGTGTCTGTGTGCTTGTGATTTTTAATAGATCTTTTAAGGTAAACTGAAAGTCCATCAGGAGAAAGAGAAAAGCAATGAATGTCTAATCAAGAATACTTTGATTTTTCTTGTTCTTAATTATACACTATCTGGGCTTAAATGGTAGTGTCCCTCTGTAAACTTTTACTGCTGAAAGTAATTATTATCCTGCCTTTTTGATTTGAAATTAATTTTTTGTAAGCACATGCTGTGATATCACAAGTAAACAAGAAGTTTGGCTACATAAGGGAGAGGAATAGTGTAGATTCTTAGGAACTTGGACCACTGGATTCCTTGGCCACATGAAAAAGATGAAGAAATGTAGGAGTGGATTTTTTTCGTTTAGGTTTTTAGGAATATTCAGAATGATTTAGATACATGTGTTTTTAAACCGTGGTTTCCACTTATACCAGAGGCCACAGTCAAAACAACAACAAAAATATGCTCTAATAGTGTCAGAGTCAAGAAATCCATCAATCTTCTTCGTTTTTAAGCCCAGCAGTATTTACATTTCAGCATATAAATCAAGCTGAAATTTACCTTATCAAGCTAAAATACGGTATATTTTCTGATGACTGATATTTCATACCCTTACTAACTTTGAGAATCCCCCAAATAACATTTATTTGTAAAGGTTTTCAACCACACTAACAATGTTTCTTAACTGAAAAGAGTATCCATTAATATTTGTTAAATAAAAGATTACCTTTGTGCTGCTCTTTCCAAAATGAAGCAATTTCATTTATTTTAGTGGGCATTTGAATTCTTCTGTGCTACTTTCCTTGCTTCGGTCAATGGACAGTCATTTAAGTTCAAAGTTACAGAAATAAAGTGCCATTTTAAAATCACTTAATAAGGGAAAAATGTTAGCATAAGTTCATTCATATTTGTTAAGGACAGATGCCTAATTTGTATGTTAAGTACAGCCTGTGTCCAGGTACCCAATCAGATCAAGTATTTATTGTTTGATTAATAATAAATTGATAACATTGAAATCGTCCAGCGTGAATCTTATTTGGTTGGTTAGGTTGTTAAGAATTTTTCATTGCTGTGGCTTTCCTCTGTTACGAGAGAGGTAAATATCAGGTGGGTCAAAGCAAAAGACAAGGCTATTTCAAGTGTTATTTTTGCTGCCTTAGCTATGGTCAAGCTTAATTTCTATTGTCAAGCTGAACTTTTATAATGTATGTCCATAGTATTAGCTTCACCTGCTGCCATTGATCAAAAAGCCAAAGGAACAATCACACTCAATGATTTTGTCAATCACTTATTCATTAGGTAAGTATTTACTTTCTGCTCACCTATGAGGCTAGCTTCTCCACTTTGTATAAGTTTCAATATTTGGGACCTGTGAGTTTGGGGGATGTTGTTGGGCGCAGTGAAAAAGGAACATAGCAGTTGGTCATTGTGGGGCACCAAATACAGTTAGAACTCATTTCCTTTACTGAGTTCTAACACCTAACATAATGTAATCTTTATAATCTGGGGCAGCGCTGGGGATGACGGTACTGGGTGCCTGGAAATGATCAGTTTTCCTCATGTCATGAACAGGCTCCGTCTCTTCTGAACCATCAGAACACTATAATATTGGCGATCTAACAGTAAACCAGAATGTGTCTATTGTGAAGTCATGAGAGCAATAATGTAACCCAGAGATTTTCAGCCTTTTTATTTAAATGATAGTATGTCAAATACCTTTAAGTCCCCAAACTAAATACTACCTGGACCTGTATGAGTCACTGTAAATGGTTTGGTTTGGTTTGCTCCCCTTACCTACAACCTTCTTCCATTCCTTGAAGCGTGACTAGTTTACTGTCTTGTGAGGCCACCCCTGAGTTTCCCAAGCAAAGGACTAACAAACCATATTCATGGTTTTCACCCATGTGATCACCTCTGTAACAAAGCAAAATTAGACCTATCTGACTTCCTCAAGGTGACACCTTTTGGGCTTCCTTTTCCCCAAGTTCCTACTTTTAGAGCAGTCATTCATTACATGGTCCTTTTTCTGTTTCTCCATTGAGTCTCTAACCCAGTCTTCATCTACATGCCATGTGCGTGGAAGTTGCCTCAAATGTTAGTTGATTAACAAATGAATAAATGAGTGAATTAATGGAAATATGGAAGACAAATTGTAGAGAAGAATAATGAAGTCTTCTAACTGCAGACTTCTCAGTGGTACAGGGCAGGGCACAGAAAACCTCTTGATAAAAAGCCAGATAGCCACCACTCAACTTAGCTAGTAGAGTGAGAGAGCAGCCCTAGACATTGGGTACCTGAATGAGGGTGGCATGATTTTTAATAAAATTTTATTTACAAAAACAAGGAATCGGCCAGATCTGGTCATGGGCTATAGTTTGCTGACCTTCTTTTGTAATTTTTACCTATGATATTTTGAGGATGTGATTACAAAGGACATGTATACTGAAGATCAAGATATTATAAAGCATTCCAAACAACTAAAAAAAATGAAGACAAAGGGGCCAATATTATTTTTTAGAGATGAGAACTCATTGCTAGTCCACCAAATTTTATTCCCTTGTGTTTAAAATAAACACAGAGTGGTTTCTTTTAAAAATCAAAGATGAGAGCAAGGAATGTCATTCTTTCTTAATATATAATGCTATTATAATCTGATACATAAAAAAGAAGAATGGAATATTGATACTTCCCCAAATTATCCTTCTCCTTCTGAGGGACAGGAGGAGCCCCTACTTCTGTTGGTTCAAAGAGCTGGCCCAATAATCAAAAGGTGCAAAATGGTAAATCTGGAAGCATTGCCACTGCAGCTTGCTATTGTTTACAGATTCTATTAATCAATTTAAATGCTGCATTATCTCATTGACTTGACCTCCTCAGTCTCTTTTCCGTTATATAGTAATTAACCTTCAGTATTAGAAGTTCTACACTATGCATTTTTACCTTTTCTCTTGCTACATTGGCATCTCCTCTCTCCTCTGTTTTATGGTTAGAGTTCATTGACCTTGGTTGACGGTATCGGGGCAGTGAGCAGGGGCATGTATTGTCTAAGAGCCCAAGCCTGGGTGTTAGGCAAGTCTGGGTTGACATCTCACACAGGCACACACCAGCTATGTGACCTATGACACTTGAACTTTATCCCTCATGAAATAAGGATAATGAGAGTACCTACTTCACCAGAGTTCTGTGAGGGTGAAGTGAGATCAGGAACATAAAATGCTCCTGGTAGATGGTGAATGTTCACAAAAATGTGTGTGGTGCTGTGGCTTCTGTTCTTGCTTCATTTTGGGGAGTTATTCTGTAGACAAAGAATTGTGTGGCTGGTGTGAGGCTTTGAGATCCTAGTGGCATCATTGCGGCTAACTCTCCTTCATGTGAGGAGGCATCTCTTTATTTATTGTGAGGAATCAGAAGTCCTGAAGCCAAGAGCAAAGGAGACACAGAAGCCCAGAAGTCTGGAGGTATCCAAAAAGCTGTCAGTGAATTGTGTGCTTGGCTGTGTCAGCCTTTTTTTTTTTTTTTTTTTAATTGGTTGTGGGTGTGTTTTAACATATTTTCTTCTAGGAATGTCCTAGAGGCACAGTAGGGTTTTTTTATTTTGTTGCTGTTTTTTTTTTTTTTTTTTTTTTTTTGGTTTTTTGTTTTTTGTTTTTTTTTGTCTGTTTAGAGTAAGGCCAAAGACCAATGCTGAGGAAAACTGCTCTTCTAAGGCTACAATTTTCTTTCTCGAAAATTACACTCAGGGCTTATCTCCTCCAGAAAATTTATCCTGATTAAACAGCTTAGAAGTAACACATGTCCACAAAGGTTCCTCAGTCTTAAGCTGATTTTGTGTTGAATTGTTAAGAGCATTTGTTATTCATCATTGCCTGGCTAACTTCCCTGTCCCTTCTTGGCCTCTCTTGAGTAATTATGTTCCCCAGAACCCCTTTTCTGGCCTTCACATGTGGCCTAGGTTATCCTCTTGTGTGAGCACCCTGAGGTCCCCAAGCAGACCACTTATTAAACCATTATTCCTGCTTTTCATCTCTCTGATCCTTGCCATTAACTGTGAGAACCACAAGGCAGGAGAAGGGTGTCTGTCTTTAATATGATATTCCCATCACCTCATAGTAGAGTGATAGGTTCATGCTAAGTGCTCAAAAAATATTTGGGAAGCAAGTGACTGTCAGAAGCTTATCAGAAACTAATGATGTACTATTAGTTCACTACCTAAATTTAAATTTTAAAAAAGGAAATGTAAAAAAAAAGAAGCTTATCCATTCTGTATATTATACTGATTCAAATTAAATTACTCACTTGGAATTTTACCACACCGATAGTAGTAAGTACACATTCATGGTGAAATTCATGAGTCAATCTATCTCATTGTCCTAGAACATCACAAAAAAAAAAAAAAAAAAAAAAAAATGAAGGTCTTATTTGTCTACTTACGGAATCAGTAAATGAGAAAATATAAACATTATTGTAACTTCTATGATCAGAAACAGTTAAGTATACATTTTTTATTTAGACATAGTAGAGATGGGAAACCAATTTTTGTAAAGTAGCAAAAATAGCAATTGTTATACGGCAAGCGTTTTGTACAAAAGAATGATTATTCTTCTTTTGTGGCGATTTCATAAAACATGTATCTTATTCCAGGAGCGAGACATGCTCTTGGTTCTAACAAACCATTGAGAAGCTTATTAAATGAAAAGTGTTCAGGAAACATCAGTGGAATTTGATATTTTGACTTGTCTTTTTATTTTTCTTTAATAATAAAAAAATCCTTTAGTTCTCTATCTGCCCAGAAAAAAAATATTACTTTGATGCTTTTAAGGACCCTCTCCTAACCCATGAACTGAAGTATATTAATACCAGAGAGGTATAGAGCCAGGAGGGGTGAGGGTGTGACTGAACATATCTTATCTCTCTGAGGATTTCCCCTTGTTGCTGCTAGTGGCCACAAATGGCCACGTACCGCAGGGGGAGTGAATACAGCAGCATGGAAGTGAGAGCCTTTTTGTGTTTCCTGCCAATTATTAGGTGTGATTGAATATTTTGAAAGAAGCCAGTACATAAGAATTGGCATTGGACTGGTGCCGTATAGAAGTGGTCTTTTCCTCTCCTGTTTTCTTTTCAGATGTGTTTGATATACGACATTGGATTCCGTCTATGCCTCTTGTTATCAAAGGCAGACATCAACCTTACAAAGGATGCTCAGAAGATATGTTATAGACAACATTGGGTTTACTATATTTTTTTCCTTCTCTGTCCACTATGGGTTTATGTGTTTCCTTGCTCCGTTACATGGACACCTTTACTTCACCTTTTTTTTCCAGGACCATAGGAATCAAAGTTCATACTACAAACCAACCTTGGTTTAGGTTTCTAGTTTTAAGAATGAGGGATGCCAGATTGTTTCCCAAGGATAACCACTGGCACATCTAACTGATGGTATTTTCAGAGTGAAAGGTGAAACAGAATTATAATTTTTGTAATTTCAATAAGGAAATCTCTTTACATTTTTTACAGGAAAAAATAATATAGGATTTTGCACTTTAAATTGCTTCATCAGAAAACACATCAGTAGCAGGAGTGATGTTTGGCAGTCATTAATCTTTATAAAATACGAGGACTCCTGAATGAAGCATCAAAGAGCTCTAATTCTTTTTTTTAAGGGAACACATATTTGTGTAGATGGAGTCTTGCAGAAAAATTTTAAATGTTAATTGCTTAGAGACAATTCAGGTGAGGGCCAGCAAATGGAGTTCAAACATTTGCATCTCTCTTTCCATGAATTCTCTGTATTGTTTATTGCTGAGAATTGGGAGTTGGTGTTGGTGGGGATGGCTTCATTTCTGAGGAGCATAGGAAGGATGGACAACTATGAATTCCTTGAGAAGAAGTAGTGATGGGATGCTGTGCAATAGAGGTACAGTCTCAGAAGCTTTTGGTGTTTTGAAGAACCACTTTATCATATAAGACTATACTGGATTTCCGGGAGTTTGTATGTCCAGGACTCTGCTTAGAAACGATGTACTCCCCTCTGCCATCTAAATCGCAAGTGTGAGTAGAAAGGTAAACACAGATTAAGGTCTCTGTTTTTAGAGAGCTGCTTTTTTTTTTTTTTAAGATCAGTTTTGAATATAAAAGGTTGATATGGCTGTACTATACTCAATTCTTAAAGAACGATTATGTTAATTTCCTTCAGATCTATACATCGGACTATATAATTCCATGGGAGCAAGTCTTATATCAATTTAGCTCACCATTGCCTGGCTCAGAAAAAGTGCTATATATTCATCTATTGAATGAATTGAAAGCAGTGGAAGTGGTGTTAACACCGTTTAAACCAAAATGCCCAATGTAAATGATTAGTTTTCAGTTAAAAATGTAAAAAAAAAAAAAAAAAAAGAATCCACGCAACATTGTTAGAGAAGTCATAATTTCCAACTTTTATTTAAGTACAATGAAATTTCCTGAAGAAAAGTGTAATTTTAGCCATGCTATTGCTTTGTAGGATGCTTTCTGTTATAGGACGCTCTTTCTTAGAAATTGTTATGGTCATGATACTTTGAGATTTAATTTCTTGATAAAATATTCGGTATTATTTGACCAATCCTTAGAAATATCCATAGAGAGAACAGGTGGCAGAATTATTTTTTTCTTCTAAGCAGAAGACTAACTTAGAAAGGTTATTATTATATAACCATTTGTCTAGCAGGAATTAGAATAAGTATCTTAGAACTGGAAGAGACCTCAGAAATAATCTAATCCTCCCACTGCCAGTCATTTTGCAGATAAGGAGATTGGGTCATGGAGAGGTTAAGAGATTTGCTCAAGGTCACACAGCTAGTTTTTTTTCCAGAGCTCATTCCCTAACTGCCCCTCCACTTTGATTCCAACATGTGTGTTTCTGTGACCCTGCTATACCTTATGCCTCTTTCTCCTACCTCAGGAGAAGTCTCCAATGCTTACATTTTCAAAATCATTTATGTTTGTTCATGCCTAAGGTAAGTATTAGAAGAGCTCATATAGGAGAACTAGGAGGAATCCTGATGTGATCCTTTGCAATAGAAATCTATACATAGTGAGTGTGTGGGCATTCAGCATACTGGAACAGAAGGTTAAAAGCCAGAAGTGTGGATTTCCAGCATGGATCTGCTGTCCACCAGCTGTATGAGCTTAGACAAATGACTAGTCTCTCAAGCAACAGGCTTTACCCAGTGAGAAGACAGCATTGTGATAAGTAGTTCCCTCTAGTTCTGTTCCTTAAGTCTGTGGTTGGAAAAGCTAAGTTTACCTGAGTAAATCTGAAGATCTAATTGGCTTTCCTCAATGATTCATGAATTGGGCAGCATCCATCTAGCAAGTAGAAAGCAGATCCAAGGAGTTGTACAAAATGGAAAACTTTCATAGGCAGAAATGGAACAGGATGAGGAAGTTACCAGTAAGAGTAACTCAGGCCAAGTCACCTTCTTTGGGGGATGAGTGGGGGTCCATCTTGCAGATGACCTCATGCTGATCAGGAAATTCCATATTGACTGGTTAAAGGTTACATGCCAGCAATTTAGTCTTGGTTTGCTTCTTTTGGGCCTGTTTCTCCTTTTTTTTGGGGGGGGGGGGAGCACCATCAATGTTCAGAAAAAGTGATCATATGTTTTTTGGAGCTATAACCAAAGTATCTTTTTTGTCAGTCATGGTCTGTGGACTCTTTCATGAATTAAAGGAAGTCAGTTTCCAAACAAAGATGTGACACAGTTAAAGTTGTATCATAAGGAACTGGTGATATTCCCTATATTAAAGTAAAAGAAGAGTCCTAGGTCTGAAACTCTACCAGATTTGTTCTAATTTTTAACCTCTGGGACATAAAGTATGATTACCTTAAACAAAAATATATAGCAAAAGTACCAAATAAAGAGAGTATTTATTGGGCAGTGTGTATGCATTGATATGCTATGAGATACAGTACACTCTGGTCTTTTAAGAATCTTTACCACAGTAAGAGGAATGTAAAATGTATATTGAATTAATTTAAATATTGATTACATGTTAAATGATAGTTTGGATATATTGGATAAATATATGGTTATCAAAATTAAATTCCTCTTTTACTTTTTCAATATGGGGCTTTAGAACATTTAAAATTTGTGTGTAGCTCACATTATATTTCTGTGTGATAGCTCTCATCTAGTGCTATAATTTGTTCACTTTTTGTGTGGAGAATAGTTCTTTAAGTCTCAGAAGCCTGTGACTACCAGAGTGGTTGTGGAGCCTTGAGAAAGCTGCATGCCCTATGAAATCCTTGGGAGTAGTGAACTTCCCACAGATGGGTTGGAGGTTCCTTCTGGGAGTTCCCACCTTCATGTTTTAAGTCTAGAGAGCTTACTTGGAATGTTCATCAGTGATATAGAGATGGGTGTAGTCAGTTACCAATTCACAATCAGTCAGCTGATTGAAATCAATTTCTAAGACCCCTCTAATCTTTGCAGTGCCAGATGTCTTGGCTTTTAAAGGAATTTTCCTCTTTCAATGCAGCTTGCTGGCTTCAAGTGGATTCAATCTGAGGTTCTCACAATGCCAAAAGGCATAATTACCCATAGGACTCACGATAATAGGGAAGTTATGGAATTTGGAATAGAATAGCTGCAATGGATGCCCTAAAGGATCATAAAGAGGTTTTATAACTTTGCCTGTAATAACAAAACATTTGAGCAATAGCAACTGTAAACTTGTGGGATAACCACCATCATCATGAACAAGCTGTGGGGCTCTTTGAAAATAGTATTGAATTTAAGTTTTGAGAGAGAATGAATAGATCACTGATTATGTTCATGTTGTTTAGTGTATTTCATTACTGCTTTAAAGTAGTGAGAAAGCATGACGGGTTACTTAACATTGTTAGACTTAGACTTCTATCTTAGAGTCTTTTCCTATATGGTCGAAAACTCCTTGCAGCCTCTAGAGTTGTGGTGGCTTTTTAAAAATTTTAAGTGGTGAGGAAACAGGTATAGACATGGTAAGCAATTTGATGATGTTGGACTTGGGCTTATATGTCTTGATTTAGAATCAAGTAGTTGTTTCTATATTATCTTGGGAATGAACTACCTCAATGCTACTGGTTTGTTTGTTTTAATCACATTACTAAAGCCCAAGATCTTTTAGCTCTCTACAATTTGTTTCTTGAATCACAAAATACGTAATGCAGCAAAATCTATCAGGGACCCTTCACCTTCTAGGAAATCTAGTTGTCGATAATATGGAAAGAACTGAACAGATCTGAATACACTTTGAAAACACTAAAGGGACATCTTGTTTGCTGACTAAAAGAAAGGAATATGTTGATTGACCAACTTATAGTAACTCTTGAGATCAGGACTCCTGACGTGGAAAACAACCATTAAAACAAAAGGAAAGGCATCTTTTGCTTTATGAAATAACTAAGTAGGATCCTACAGATGGACACCTTTGCTGGAAAACAACGATAAATTCTGGTTATGACACAAAAAGCAGCCAGTCAAAGTCACTAAGAGAAAAAAAAAAAAGTAGGCACACTCTACCAGAGGCATTTCTTGAAGGAAGAGAATTGAATGGAATTATTGCCTGTTTTCATGACTTTAATCTTTAGATAGCATATAGGGGAAGAGGGTGCTGGTGAAGAAATCTGTAGTGTTTCTACAGCAGAAACCAGAAAATGGAATCTGGGGAAAACTTACCCAGCCGAGATAAGAGGAAATCCCAGAAAAGAATAGCTATAAGTGAGATTCTTACATTTTGTTGCTATCTGGCTTATCTGATTCACATATATGGAACACAGTCAAAGCATTTCAGGTAATGATAAAATATCTTAATTTGGACCAGAACTGTCCTCCAAAAATCAAAATTGGCAGTTTTTGGTCGAGGAAGATAATTGCAAACTAAAGCTAAAGGGATAACGCTCACAGGAGAAAAAAAAAAAACAACCCAGAATCCAGAGTGTCAATATCTTATAATTCATAATGTCTAGGGTGCAATCCGAAATTGCATGACCTATAGATAATTAAGACAATGGAATATGTCCTCATAAGAATAAAACATGAACTGATATAAATAGATTGACATAGGTGTTGGAAGTAATAGACAATATTTAAAATAGTTATCATGACCATCTGCTATGAAATAAATATGACCTATTCATAGTGAATGAGGAGAAAGGAAGCTCTGCACAAAAATAGAAAAGATAAAGTACCAATAGAAATTCTAGAACTGAAAAGAAATTTACTTGTGGACTAACAGCAAATAGAGTTGACAAAGGAAAAAGTGTGATTTAGATCTATTAATAGTAATTATTCAGTGTAAAAAACAGAATTGGTTGAAATAAAAATGGAGAGGACTTCAGACACCTGTTAGATAATATTAAGTGGATTAATTTACATGTACTTGGAGTTTCAGACATAGAGAAACAATGGAGCAGAAAGAAGTATTTGAATAAATAATAGCCAACATTGCCCCAAATATGATGGAAGACAGAATGCCACTACATACCAAGCAGAATAAACAGAAAGATGGCCAGTATAAAGAAAAGATCTTCAAAGCAGTGAGGTGTATTACACCATACAGCAGTATGATGTATTACAGACAAGAGTATAATAATTTGATCAGCAGATGACGTTTCTTCAGAGACATTGGAGGCAAAAGAATGTAGAACAGTATGTTTATAACGTAGAAATGAAAAATAAATCTTCCAATACTATATTCACCAGCAATATCCTTTAAAAATTAGGACAAAATAGGGCACCTGAGTGACTCAGTGGTTGAGTGTCTGTCTACCTTTGGCTCAGGTCATGATCCCGGGGTCCTAGGAATGAGTCCTGCATCAGGCTTCCCCCAGGAAGCCTGCTTCTCCCTCCCTGTATCTCTGCCTCTTTCTGTATCCCTTATGAATAAATAAATAAAAGAAAAGAATTAGGACCAAATAAAAACATTTTTCAGATAAGAGAAATCCACCAATATTTGTTATTAGCAGACTTACAGCGCAAGAAATTTTAAAAGAGGGCAGCCCAGGTGGCTCAGCGGTTTAGCGCAGCCTTAGGCCCAGGGCATGAACCTGGAGACCCGGGATCGAGTCCCATGTCACCCTCCCTGCATGGAGCCTGCTTCTCCCTCTGCCTGTGTCTCTGCCTCCCTCTCTCTCTCTGTGTCTCTCATGAATAAATAAATAAAAAAAAAAAAAAAAGAAAGAAATTTTAAAAGAAGTTCTTCAGGGGAATGATACCAGATGGAAATTTTCATCCTCATAAAGGAATGACGAGTATCAGAAATGGGCAATACCTGGGGAAATAAACTTTTTTCCATATAACTTCTTTATAATACATATGGTTGTTTAAAGGATAAATTATAACAATGTTTTTATGGTATTCATAACCTTTATAGCTGTAATATATGTCATAGCAATAGAACAAGGGAAAAGGATGGGTGATGCTTTGGACCCATATAATTACAAAGTATCTACTTTGTGAAATTGTGCAATACTAGCTATAAGATGACTGTGGAAATTTAAGAATTTATGTTGTAGTTCGCAGAATAAGATTCATCAACTTTGGTGTTGACATTTTGGGGGCCAGATAGTTTTGTGTCATATGGAGCTGTCCCATGTGTTTTAGGATATTTAACAGCATCCTTGGCATCTCCCCACCAGTAGTACTTCCCACGCCTACCCCAGTTATGATAACTGAAAATGTCCAGACACATTCCCCTGGGGACCAAAACAGTGGTCGAAAACCATTGATATCTATAATACAATGAGTTTAATGACAATGCCTATAAATTCTTTGGCTATTGAAAGTCATTTAATCAGTGATGCTTCAGGTTTGTGTATGTATACCTATATATGAAAAGTAAAATGGAATTCTAAACCAAATTCAAATAACCCAAAAAAGGACAATGAAGATAAGATAAAAAATAGATTTGACAAATAACAAACAAGTAAACACAAACCTAGTCATATAAATACATAAACTAAACAGTATTGAGATAAATATTCTAACTAAAATGAGGAGATTTTCAAAAGGATTAAGAAAGGCAAAATGTAATTTCATGCTGTTTACATAATCCTACAGTAAATATCCTATATATATATATCCAGATGTATCCTATAAACAGGAAAGAAAAAAAGGTCAATGAGACAGAGAGGACATGAGGACTTGGTGCACTCCTCTCCCCACCACAAATCCCTACCCCTGCCCTATGCATATCTTCTATTTGGCTGTTGTTGAGCTATAGCCTTTATAATAAACTGGTAACAGTGAACAGAGTGCTTTCCTGAGTTCTACAGGCCAGTCCAGCAAATTACTGAGGCTGAGAATGCCATCATGGGAACCCCTGATTTATAGCCAGTTGGTCTGGAGTACAAATCACAACCTGGGCCTTGGGTTTGGTTTCTAAAACTGGGGAGAGTGGCAGGTTTGTGGGCCTAAGACCTTAACCTGTGGGGTCTGTGCTAACTCAAGCTAGTTAGTGTCCTAAATTTATTTTAGAACACCCAGAAGTTATCTTCCAATTGTACAGTTGCATAATATAAGGGAAAACCCCATAGACTCGCTGTCAGAAGTATATGAATAGGAGGAAAAAGTTTTCTTTTTAATTGGAAAAGAAATTCTAAAAATCTATGGTTTCAGTTCCCACCGTAAGAAGTTAGACAATGAGAAAAAATTAAACCTGTAGTAGGAAGAAATAAAAAAAAGGAAATTGTAAAGAAAAAAACTGGAATCACTGCAAAAAAAAAAGTGGGAAAATAGAAAATATAGTAAACTCAAAGTTCATTCTTTGTGAAGAAAATGGAATTGATAGCTATCCCATGACCAATCAAAAAAATATGGGAAAAGACACAAATTGGCAATATCAAGAATGAAAGAGGCACATTATTACAGGTCCTATAGATACACAAGAATAAATTTGATCAGAAGGATGAAATGGACAAAATCATTGAAAGACAAAATTTAAGAGAGTTGACCTAAAAAGAAATAGGAAACTTGAATATATTGATGTTGAATATCAATAAGAGAAACTTAACTCATAATTAAAAGTTCCCAACAAAGAACACTAGAAGCTTCAGTGGCTTTACTGGTAAATTATGTTAAAGATAGAAGAAATGAAAAATACTAATCTTAAATTCTTTCAAGAAACAGAGGTGTTGAGTTCCTCTTTCAGTGAAGATGGACTAACAGTTTGAATCAAATAGTACAATGAAGCTGAAGGTTTTAAAGGAAGGTTTAATAAGTATTGATTACAGCCTAATACAGTTTTCTTCAATGATGGAACTATGTCTGCACTGCCTAGTACAGTAGTCACCCTTGACATGTGGCTGTTAAACTCTTGAAATGTGTCTATTTGGATCTATGGAACTGATTTTTTTTTTTCTTTAATGAGGTTGAGAGAGAGAGGAAAGGGAGGAGTGAGGGGAGAGATAGAGAATTGTAAGCAGGCTCCACGCTGAGTGTAGAACTCGATGTTGATCTCACAACCCTATGATCATGACTTGAGTTGAGATCAAGAGATAGACACTTAACTGACTAAGCCATCCACCTGCCCTGGAACTGACTTTCTTTCTTTTTTTTTTTTTTTAATTTTTATTTATTTATGATAGTCACAGAGAGAGAGAGAGAGAGGCAGAGACACAGGCAGAGGGAGAAGCAGGCTCCATGCACCAGGAGCCCGATGTGGGATTCGATCCCGGGTCTCCAGGATCACGCCCTAGGCCAAAGGCAGGCGCCAAACCGCTGCGCCACCCAGGGATCCCTGACTTTCTAATATAACTTAATTTTAATTAATTTAAGTTATATAGCCACATATGTCTAATGGCTACCAACTCAGAATGTCTTTCAAATACATAAACTTGAAGCATCGAGGGAAGGATGCAGTGATTTTAATTACCCAGAGTATACATAGATATTGTCATTGGAATTGTTAAAAACAAATACTTGGCATGCTAAATTTCATGTGAGTGAATGATTTGTCCATATTCCTGTGTTTCCCAGTTATTCTTTTGACTGGGCCGGTATTGGGCAAATTAGTTTTAACTACTTGCAATATTAAAAAGTTAAAATAGTTTTTTAAGTTATTTATTTATTAGAGGGAGAGAGCACGCCAGCAGGGGGAGAAACAGAGGGAGAGGGAGAAGCCAACTCCCCATGGAGCTGGGAGCCCAACACAGGGCTCCCTCCCAGAATTCTGGGATCATGACCTGAACCAAAGGCAGACAATTAACCAATTGAGCTCTCAGGCACCCCAAATAGTCTTTGGTTAAGAATATGTAATAAATACTTTTCATTGAACAGTCAACACAAATAGTTCAGAAAGAATATTTCACGCTGACTCTTGAAAGGTGTCAGGAACATTATCTTTTAATTACTTAAAGCCATATACAAACTCAATGCTCTTTTGATTCTTATTTTTCACTTGATTAAATGATTTTATTCTTCTAATATTTCTCGCTGTATAGCAGTGGTTAAAACCCCCAGGAAAGCAAAAGCAGGTTAGAAGGCATGGGAAGAGCAAAAAGACTGAAACCTGGAAAAATAAATAAATAAAACATCTCTGTCCTTGGCATTCTCTTTTCCTCTCTTTTGAGGAACATGTCCTGTTATAGCAGTGTAATGTGTGACCCTGAGCCAGTTATTTAATATGTGTGGATATTAATGTTTATGCCATCTACATCTTATAAACTATTGTGAATACTAGACCAGAGATATATTCGTTAAATCTCATGCAACACTCATCACATAATAAGGTCGTGTAAAGTATTCTCTCTTCTGAGGTGATAGAGGACTCTCTTAGGAAAGATCAAGAAACAAAACCAGGGCAGACTAATAGCAGAGAAGTTGATTTAAAATCAAATGATTTCACAAAGAAGTTACAAACAAACAAAAACTATTTACTGCTTAATTTTTATATGATTCCATGATAATATTAATAAAAACAGTGGCCATGATAATCATAACTAAATGATATTTATGTATTTATTTTTATCTTATTTATTTATTCATGAGAGATACAGAGGGAAAGGCAGAGATATAGGCAGAGGGAGAACCAGGCTCTTTCCTGGGAGCCTGATGCGGAACTTGATCCCAGGACCCTGGGATCACAACCTGAGCCGAAGGCAGACACTCAACCACTGAGCCACCAGGGTGCCCTATGTATTTATTTTTAAAGTTTTTATTTGTTCATTTATTTGCAAGAGAGGGAACAAGCTGGGGGAGAAATAGAGGGAAAGGGAGAAGCAGACTCCCTGTTGAGCTATGTGGGACTGGATTCCAAGGCTCTGGGATCGTGACTTGAGCTGAAGGCAGACACTTGACTAACTGAGCCACCCAGGTGCCCCTACTGAAAGGTATTTAACGGTTAGGTCTGCCTGTCATTGTTTGATGCACTTTACGTGTATTATCTCTCTATCTAGAACCTAATGTGGCATTTAGTAGTATTACCCCCATTTTATAGAGGAGGACATGGGAAGCTTTAAGTATTTAAGGACCCTGCCCATTATAGCCCACTATGTTATTTGTGGTGGAAGGGTGATTTGAATTCAGTACATTGGCCCTATTTCTCAAGCATTCTACTTGATGAGAAGATAAATATTATCCATCAAAAATCTCCTCCATCTCCTCCACAAGGACAGTTTACACATTGAAACAATTAGTTCCAGGAGATTTCAAAGTAGTGGAAGATCCAGGTGTGACCTTGAGTAATCTGAGAAGGTTTTGTGTTTTAAATAAATAACAGATAGCTCTTGAGTTGCCCTTTTATAGTATTGGCCAGGTTTCAAAAAGAGACTGCAAGTTGGGAGAACTTTTGTGATAGGAATGTGGGCATGATTCAATTGCCTTACCCCCAGTTGAAATAAGCATGTTAGGACAGAGCATTAGATATAAGATTAGAGAGAGAATGAAGTAGGATCATGATGGGCCTTAAGAGCCAATTGCAAATGTTTTGTCTTCTAATGCTAGGTCTTAAATCAGTGACCTTTAAACTTTGTATCTTGTCTCCTTAGTAGGTTGTAAAGTTAATGTACTGGGTCACAGTCAACATATTTCTTTGAATGAAATGGATAGAATAGAGCAGAATGGAAATTATCAAAATGTCTTGCTATTAATAAGGGTCTTTGTGAAACATTGGTTTAGTTATATATACTTGATACTCATCTGTGGTAGTTCTATTCTATAGAGTCAGTGAAAACAATGAATTAATAAATACTGAATGATTCCTCCTAAGGAAAATGCAGGGTTGGGATCCTTTGAACCTTTGGTTACTTGATTTTCATCAACTGATCTATACGTAAACTTATTTTTTGTGTATTTCTGTTTAAAGACACCTTATTTAATATATATTGTTGATTCATTAACATTGAACTCATAGCCAACAGCACTGCAACTCATGCCTGAACAAAGCGTATCTGACACAAGTATTTTCTTCATTAGACAAAGCATAGCCATCTAGCATTTTGAACACTAGTTAGCACTTTAGCATACGCTTGGGGGTAGGCAATTTTAAGCATTCTAAAAGTCACCAACAAAAAGCTCAAAAATACAGAAAGGGTGACATTAAATAGAATGTGAAGAGTATACTTGTTTACAGAAGGCAGAGCATCACCTTGTTCACGCTCAGCTGGGAGCAAGTGCATCAGGGTACTAAAATTGTTCTATTCACTATACAGGTCTGTGAATGAATGAAACAGTGCTATGAGTATTGATTTGGGGGCCCTAAGTCACTTTTAGCAAGTGGATGGTTTTGCAAATATGTAATTTGAATAATGCAGATCAACTATGTGTATGTACGTACGGAAATGTTTATTAGGTCATCACGTGTGTGTTTCTCAAGCAAAAAAAAAATAGTATTTATTTATTTATTTATTTGGGAGAGAGAGTGGGCATAACCAGTAGGGGAGGGGCATAGGGAGAGAATCTTCAGGCAGACTCATCGCTGAGTATGGAGCTGTCCTGGGGCTGGATCCCAGGACCTGTGAGATGACCTGAGCTGAAACCAAGAGTTGGACACTCAACTGACTGAGCCACTGAGACACCCCAAGCAACAGCTTTTTTTGAGAAATATTGTCCTCGATACTGAGGAATAACATGGTGAACTGTGTCCCTGGTACTGATACGCAGAATGGGGTTAAGAGGCAAAACACTAGCTGGACAGGCATCTTACTGGCTCAGTTGATAGAACATAATAAGACTCTTGATCTTGGGGTTGTGAGTTCAAACCTCACGTTGGGTGTAGAGATTACTTAAAAAAATAAAATCTTAAAAAGAGACTAGCTGGAGTACAAAAATCTTGTAGTAGTCTACCTTTTAAAGTAATGAGAGAGAAAGCAGAAATGGCGGAAGAAGGCTGGAAATGAAGTGAAGGGAAAAAATTGATAATTTGCTTTCAAATTAAGTATATGAATGAAGTAAAAGTTGGTTATTAACCCTGAAGGTGGCCAGTCTAGAAATCAGAAGAGTGGTATAACGGAAGGACTGGCACTTGGCTGCTCCTGGGGTCCAGTCTGAGTCCTGGCTCCATGACTTTGGCAACTCAGAGGCCTATGCTTCATCTTTAGAATAATGCCATTTGAAGTGCATGTTAACTGTTTGAATTAAATGAGGCAATATACATATGTATTGATGCTGATAAAATTCAGTAACACCTGGAATCTAATTAGGTGTTGTAGAAACAGCAGGTTATATGTTTGTGTATCAGGTGTACCATCATATATGTATACATTACATATACAAGATCACTATAATTTCACCTGAACAAATATTGGGTTATAAAAGAAGAGGTACTCCTCAGGCCATTGAAATGTGAGACTATAATAGAGCTGAGATGCTAAGAGAGATTTATTCATCCTCAGAGACAAAGAAGCAACAGAAAAGTTAAAAGAACCAGAAGTAAGTTATTAAGTATATAAACTAAACTGTATGATTGAGTAATCTATATATATTATAAAATATATACTAAAACAAATTTATGCTATATATTTGCAACGCTCTAATGTGAATTATACATTAAAGCTTAAAATAATATATACTGCAATATGATGGGTTATGTTTCTAACACACACACTACATGATAGTACTGGATTTAAACTCCAGAGCAGAAGAGATACACAATAAAACTGCCTGACAAAATGTAACCTTTGTTTGAGAATGAGTAGAATCTTGCAACCAGCCATAATCATAAATATCAATTTTTACCATATTTGCAAAGCATGGAATTGCTAGTAAAAAGGAACTTCTGGTTGATGGACTACCAAAATATGCAGGCTTTTTACTGTAATTTGTTCTACAGGCTAAAGTTAGTATTGTCAAACACTGCAGGCAACATTATAGATTTTAAGGCTTCAGCATCATTATATCCCATGGTATTAAATGTAATTCAAACACAGAAAAATGTTCTTCTTTCATTGTGGCTTTTCTTTTTGATGAGAGATGAATAGATCCACTTGAGAAATGATTATATTGACTACTGTAGTTTTAAATTTTCTTTAGTACTTAAAACCGGCAAGAAGTGCAAGCTGGTGAGTCCAAATAGTCCTGCGAGGGTGTGACTTCACATCAGATATTCTCTCTGCAGCATGATAGACCAGACTATATGGTACTGAGTTATTCCCCAATGAGGTATGTCCCTCTTGCACGCTCTACAAACAGTTTTCATTAATATTAATCATTACTAATTGTAATTAAACCTTGCCAGAGAATAATGGGAATTACATTTTTGCAATTTGCAAATGTTGCCTCACAAAGGCTTTATTTATTTATTTTTTTCCTGCATCCTAGTCATTGTGCAGTCTGATTGCTTTCAAAAGAACAAGCCAAATTGTCAAATGCTGTCAGCGTGTAATGTCATGTTCGATCTGGAGCTGAAAAGTGTGGCCTCAGGTTTCTGGCCCATCTTTTATGTCACAGAAGCACAGAATTGTTAAACAATCTAGGAAAGCTGCAGGCAGCAAATGTGCAATAAAACTTCCCATGTAGTTCAGGGCTACATAACAAGAGGGACCGATAAACTTTGCTTTACTCTTACATTGGATGCTAACTTACCTGCAGGAATGCCATTCACAGCAGGTGTAACGAAAAAGAGAACTTTTTAAAAGTAAAACTTCAAAACATTGTTTTAAAGTCTTTGTTTTAGCTAACACTCAAAGCTTTCCTCAAGTGTTCTGTTGGAAGCAACGAGAATGAAACAAGCTTGATTTTCCATTTTCTCCCTCATGTCTGGGCTTTCAGAACGGTCTTTTCATAACTGTGAACTTATAGTGTGTTTTCATTAAGGACTTCGTTGTCAGAGTATGATAACATAAACCTAAGATCTCCTGCGACTATCATGGTTTATTTATGGTTTTACAACAACCTTGTATTTTATCCTGTTGCTGTATCATCATTGTATCTTTTGAAGCTGCCAAAAAAATCTCAGAAGCTGAAAGGGGAGACAACATCTTCAGCCACTTTGACTTTCTTTTTTTGTGATGAAGTGATTTATCTCTGTATTCAATTCAGTACATGGGACTTATGAGTACATTTATTGTTTTAAAATGTCATATTTACTTAGATCAGATAGAGGACTGTGTTGAAAATAAGACAGATAACCATTTTCAAAAAGAATTTCTGTCTCTGTCAAGGACATTATATGTGTTTTCCTCACGCCAGGAAATGGGCATAATTTTGACATCTTTCACTTTATTTTAAAAGGTACTTTTGTGCTTTTGTCTTAGAAGGAAGGTAAACAATCAATGGCAAGAAATACTGGATCATTACCAAAATTAATTTACAGTGTGGTAAGACGTTAATGGAATTCTACTCTCTTCTTCTGTGTCAGAAATTAAGTTGAAAGCCTCAATGTGGGGCAGAGTAAGGTAGGTGTCTGCAGCTGGAGATAGGGTCTGGGGTGGAGGGGGAGCAGTTGTGGCTCAGAGCAGGGCGTCCAGCCCACGTGATGAGTAGGCATTGATAGGAGAGCTGACTGGGGGTGGGTACCAGGGCTTTGTCAAGGTAAGAAGGATTTTCATGTGTGAGGATGGTCTCGAGTGGGGTTTTGAAGCCCAAGCAGGATGAAGAAGGATCTCCATTTGTGTAGTGGGTTGAAATGTAGACCCCAAATAGATCTATCCAAGTCTCAATTCCTGGCACCAAATTCTGTATTTATTTCCCAGTGCTTCTGCAACAAATTACCACCAACTTACTGACAATAAAACAGAAATTTAGTTTTTAATGGTTCTGGATGCCTGAAGACTGAAATCAAAGTATGAGTAAGGTTTTTCCTTCTGGGGGCTCTTAGTGAAAACCGACCCCAGGCATCTTTCCTACCTTTGGATGGCTGTCATCATTCCTTAGCAGACACATCACTTCAATATCTGATTCTAGTATACACATCATACTCTCCCTTGTGTGTCTTTATGTACTTTTCTTTTCTGTTTCTTATAAGGAACACCAGTCATTGGATTTAGGGCCTTCCCTAATCCAGGATGATCTCAAGAGCCATGTCTTAGTTACATCTGCGAAGAACCCTTTTCCAAATAAGGTCACATCCTACAGGGTAGGCCTGTCTTTTGGCAGACTACTATTCAACTCTCTATAACATGGCAGGGAGTAGCTTATCAAGGGGAGTGAGACATCAAGAGGAGTGAGGACATCCCCGTTGAGGGGTAGCTGCCTGTGGGTGGTAAAACCCAGGCAGCATAGGAGAGAATCTATGAAGGAAGTGATGTTGCCCAGGTATTAGATCCAGAGTGGGATGAAGAGGCCATCTGCCTGGGGCAGGAGAGAATGGGACATGAGAAATTGGTTGTATATGCTGGTGTGATCAGAGAGGCATATATATCGAGAGTGATGGAAGCCAAGTTTCTCCTTGTCAGGGAAGTTAAAAATATGGAAAAGGAGAATATATTAAAATTGATAGTGTTGATGAGAACTCGTGATTTTGCATTAAAGAGTAATACATGGAGATGTAAATTTGTGTAGGTGTGTGTGTGTGTATGGATATTCCCCCTTTGAAGGGGCTTGGGAACAGACTCTGCAATAGCAACAAGCATTCTTAGCAGCCATATCTTGCTTCTAATAGTCTAAGAGAAGTAAAAGAAGAAAGATATTCTTGGGGGAAGAACAGCTAATTTCAGAATTCAGATAGAGGATATGCAATAGGAGCCTGAAACATCTTTTGCCAGAAAGTATGGAGGTGCTCAGGGAATGATGGGAATATGTGCACAGGACATGGAAGTCCTCCTTACGAGGCTCCCAGAGGTCAAATGGGCAGTAATTTGAACATCAAAATAAATGACAGCAATCTATTTTAACCTATTAAATACAGAATTATAAGTCCTTAGTAATCTCAGTAAATCAGTGAATACATTGAAAGTTTAATGAATGGAATAATTAGATATTTTCTAATATACCCACACAAAATATTTATAATGACAAAGGGAAAAGGAATAACTTTTGAGTGGGAAAACCTGGTGGATACCACCTTCACCTAATGATCAAAGCAAACACCGCTGGTCTTCAGATGGCATCAGTCAACAGTGGTACCAGATAGATGCAATGAGAAATATATGTGATATCCTTGCTGTAGACACATAAGCTGAATCATGAGGAAACTTCATAAACTCATTATGAGGTACATTCTACTCAATGGACTATAATTTTCAAAAATATCAGCAGTATGAAAGTCAAAGAAAGACTAAGGAACTGTTCCTGTCTGGAGCTGGAAAACTCATTGCTGGGTGTGATTCTGAAATGGACCCACTGTTTTAACACGTGGGTCTGAACATCAGATGGTGTTAATAACACCTCAATATATGAATTGCCTGGGACATACCTGGAGCAGAGTGAGCCCACATTAATTTTAGCTGTGATGATCATAATGAAGAAAAGGACTGAAGAATCATGTGAAAAGTCTATCTGGCATTTATCTATTTAATATCCTCAGATTCTGGAAGACAAATATTCTGGATTCATATGGAGAAAATAATCTCCCCTAGGTCTAATCAAGTTAAATTGAGAGGTAAATTTAAGTTATTATATTCTTTTTAGTCAACAGAAAAATAAAAAGCACTTTGCCAGGTAACTCAATACTTGGGAATTGTAAAATTAAATTGTTTTCATTAAAGCAAAAAAGTCAGTCTCCTTCCAATAACCAGAGGAACAGCTATGAGAAAGGGAATGTGAATTGTCCCAACATTGGAGTATTGGGAGTAATTCATCGAACTATAGATTTGGAAGAGATATTAGTAAGCATGCCAAGGATCCTTTTATAAAGCCAGTTTTGGAAGAACTGATCTCTCATTCCATTTTTCAAGAGGAAAATAAATCCCAATGTAGTATCAGTACTTCTGTGCAGGTCTTTGCTCATGTTTTCCAAAGTTTGGAGTTCACAATATATCATTTGAACTCAGGAAAGTCATGTGAGTAACCTACTTACTCATATTGCAGTGTTTTTCCTGGGGATCCTGAGTATCCATAGGCCATTATTTTGGTAACCCGGTATAATGCAGCACATCACTCAAGATGTTGTGTGTATAAAAGTATTTCCATACTATCCCACATTGCCTTGAGTTGTCACCAAATGTAAATTGGAGCCTTTTAAGATGCAATCCTCAACAGGCTTGATTACCTGATTTTCCAGAGCCCCATGTCTAAGAAACAGTAAGTTTTTGGTTTAACCTTGATGGTAAAGAAATTGGTATGTGGATGAGAGACGATAGAAGCACAGAGAAAGGTAATAGTGAAAATGTTGACAAGGAAGTGCTTTATTGCATAGTACACATAGAGATGTAGTTAAGTGAGCATTAGATGAAGATTCTTAAGATTTGAATCCTATTCTTGTTAGTGATGGGAGACTTTGAGGAACTGCACAATTAGATGATCTCCCTTTACATCTATAAAATGGGGATGATAACCTTGCTTAATAACCTTGCCAAGTAGCTCACACAATTGTAATAAGGAACAATTTTATAATAAAAGTGTGTGATACACTCAAAGTTTCATACAAATGTAAGATATCATTCTCTTATTTGTTTATAATGCTGCTTCTTCTTTAAATTACATTTCAATAGGGGGGATCCCTGGGTGGCTCAGCGGTTCAGCACCTGCCTTCAGCCCTTGGGCGTGATCCTAGAATCCCAGGATCAAGTCCCACATCGGGCTCCCTGCATGGAACCTGTTTCTCCCTCTGCCTGTGTCTCTGCCCCTCTCTCTCTTCTCTGTGTGTGTGTGTGTCTCTCATGAATAAATAAATAAAATCTTTATAAATTACATTTAAATAGGTAAGCTAATGTCTACTTGAGCCCACAGAGAAGTGTGCATCCAATGTGTGAAGGATTTACGTTAAAGGTAGTCAAAACAAGAGACATAATAGTGCTCTAAGTGGTGAACCCCAGATAAGTCAACAGTTAGTTGCTGAGGATGTTTGGTTGCAGGTGACAGAAACCCAACTAAAGCTAAGTGAAGTCACATACCTGGGAAATCCATGATACAAGTCACGCTTCAGAAGTGGGAACATGCTGAGAGTGGCTGATATTTCATCCATGTTGTCTTTTTTCCCAGGCAGCCTTTTTGCATATGGCGGCAAAGACTACCTTCGAATAAATGTCCCCCCTTTTAAGGATCATTTCAAGCCATTAAAGGCTACTTTGGCTGTACTGGGAGAATTATTTTTGTTTTCCTTAGTTTGTGATGAGTGGAACAGTGAGCTGTGATTTTGAAGAATGTCCTGTGATATATGGCTTGGTATGGTAGGGTCAGTGGGCTGAATCTGATTTGCAGCTTGTTTTTGCAATATTTTTCTTTTTTATTTTGCAGTTTTCATAGGAACTCAAGCATGGTCTTTCATTTACATATTGTCTATGACTGCTTTCAGGCTACAGTGGCAGTGTTGAATAATTGCAACAGATATTCACTCTCTAGTCCTTTACAAAAAAAGTTTTCTGAACCCTGCTCTGGAGGAATGTATGTTTCTAGTCCCAGGAATAAAACTCTTGGATTTTTTTCTCTCATCTTCACAATAATGCTCGGGGACTGGATGATTCTTGAGACTCCTTTATGAATGCTAAGGTTTATTCTTTGGCAGTCCTTTGGCTCTCTTCCCAATGCTACTGAACATACAATTTAAAACCCTGGAATTCCCTTTTTTCTTTTGCTAAACTCATGCCTTCTCACATAGTTAAAGTCCTGTCCAACCTTAGAGGTCTTCAAATCATTTTCCTCAATTAAGAAGAGCTGGATTCAAAAATGGCCCATTATGCCATGCACACTCCATTGAAAAAGCTTCTCTTTTATGCACTGTGTGCACTTGAGCACCCTGGCAGCTTCCCAGGTAGGAAGGGAAGATTCTTCCATAACATATATTATCTATGCAGGGGTCAGAAGCTCCTCTTTACTGTGGAGAGTGATGAAAGGAAGGGATGGGATGAAATGGCAGGAAAGGGATATGACAAAGAATCATAAAATGTGAGGATTGAAAAAGACCTCTGCCATTCAGTCATACAATAGTTTAAAAATGAGAAAAATGACTCCTGATTTCATGGCTGTTTTGGTAAGGCCCATATATTTTGGTACAAAAGGCTCACACCATGGGTTTTCAAAGCTTGAAATAATGAAAATTTTACAATAACACTGAAAATACATTAAATCAGGACAAAAATCCCGGAGCCAGCTTCCTCTTCTTTCTTTGCTCTTCCTTTGGTGTTGGTTCTGGTTTCTCAGACCAATTCCCCAGTCCTCTCTGCTTTTTATGACTTGCCTATTGGTGGTGGTTGCCATTCATGGCCAAAGTAATGAACCTCATCTGTAGGCTCATGACCTTGTTGAATGAGTAGTTATGTAACTAGAGAAAGGATGGTAGCATTTTTTAATTTTTAATTGTATGACCCTGAATCACCTTGACAGGGGATGATAATCCATGCTCTATGCCTTTTGTGTTTGTGCAGGTGCTGGAGAGTTGGTATCTTTAGGACATTATCCTAACTACCAGCCTTTGGGAGGGGCTATATATATGAATATAAATAGATGTTTGTTATGATGGCAACATTACTTTTTTAGTCTAGAGCTCGTCAAAGATGGACATAAGTGGTGTTCATTTTTTCACAAAACTGACCAAATTTTTTAATGATCAGAAAACTGGTATTCAACTCTAGGCATTTTATGGCACCTCAAGTATACCCCAATATTTTAAAACTTAAATATTCAATTATCTTCAGCAATCTGAGAACAAAAATAAATATTTTAATGGGAAAAAAATTGTGCCATGACAAGCTGTGACTTAACAAAGACAAGGAATGGTCTCCATAGACCAGGAGAAAATTGGGGTCTCAGATATATTTGTACTAAAGAATGTCATGCATATAAAAAGCAGCTTGTCAAAAAAAAAAACCAAAATACCCCACCAATCTTTACTTATGTTATTTCAAGACTAATGCTCCTTAGTGAAATAAAGAAAACATAAATTGGTTTACCTGGTCTCCATTTAATATTTAATAACTTTATTTTTATAATTATATTGCCCGAGGGTTTTCACTTCAAGTTCAGCAGGTTGATTATAATGGTTTTCATTGAGGCAAATGCGGAAAACCGAAAGTGTGAGAAATGTCTAATGGGCAGGAACTTCAGTATGCCAACTCAGGTGTGCAAGAAATTGAACTTATTTCTCGAGATTTAAACCTAATTTCGCATTTGAGCCTTTGACCTCTAGATGTTAATAACACTTCAGGGATGTGTCCCTTTCCCCAAGGGTTATGCTTACATTTTAGGGGGTAACATAGAGCTACAGTATTGAAAGGGTAGAGGCTGAAAAGGGGGTGCTCTCCCAAGGCACCATGTATAGCCATGTTGGTCTTGTTCTGTGCTGGCATCCATCCATACTGAGATGGATGGAGATATCTTTTTTTTTTTTTTTTTTTTTACATTTAATCCTTTATCCTTTTCTGTCATACAGCGTCTTAATTTTGACTCACTCTCCAGAATTTTCAGGCCTCTCTTGATCACATGGAGAGCTTTCTAGTCCTTTTTCACCACCATGATGACCCATGAGATTCTCTGTGGGATTCTTTGAGAACCTCTTTGTCTAAATACACCTCCCTGAAATTTCTTTCCTGTGTCCTACCACCTTCCCAGGCCTAAAAGAGCTAATGTACTCTTTCCTGTTGGATTTCTCCAACACCCCCATCTCACCAGTATTGTTCAGAAGTCCACACCCTTGCTTCTCCTTCAATCTTCTATCCTTCTCTGCGAGGGAAACATCCAACGTGGGAGTGAGATGGCTGTCTTTGGCTCCTGAGTATACTCTGAAGACTATTGCTTATTTGAGATTTGTCCCTTTTCTTCCTGAGGACTAAGCTGTTAAAACATTTAGTTGATTTGCTTTGTCTTTGTCTTGTTCTGTTTCAGCCTTTTGCTGGGTTATGCCTTCTCTAAAGCAAGACATTACAAAAATGCTTTAACAGAATAAATGGGGCAGGGGTCAAGGAGTATAAGCTAATATTACAAAATCCTATTCTGCCACAAATAAAAGTATGGTTTATATTATAATGGTGGTGTTAAAGGGATTGAAACACAGTCTCCGTTGTTACTGTCGACCCTCCAGTCTTTGGAAACAACGAAGAGGAGTCAGTATAGGTAAAATAATGAGCCAAAATCATGATTGGATAGACTTTAAAAAGCCTCTTAGTTATCACCCTGGGCTATTACAGTATCTGTTGGAGATTAAACTTAAGTCCTTGGTTGAAGTACCAACTCATTTTCAAGGTCCAGATTCAACCACAAATAAGTGAACCTTGTTGTATTAGTTTACTACCAAGTGATTGCTAAGGCCCTGACAAAGTAATGGGTGCTGAGTAGCAAACTGACTCTGTCACCAATTAATTCTGAAATTCTCTGTTAAATGATTGCCTTTTTGATGTCTCATTTAAAAATATGTCATAGGAGTGCCTGGGTGGCTCATTCAGTTAAGCATCTGCCTTTGACTCAGGTTATGATCTCAGGGTCCTGGGATTGAGCCCTGAATCAGCAGAGAGTCTTCTTCTCCCTTTCCCTCTGCCCCTCTCACACCCTCTCACACTCATGCTCTCTCTTTCTCTCTCAAATTAAAAAAAACAATATATATGTATGCATATACATACATACATACATACATACATACATACATACATAGGTAGATAGATGTTTTATATTGCAGTTTTATTTCAAATCAGATATATACCACATTAGGGTGGGTTGGGAAATAAGAAAATATAAAGGAAAGATCTAGACCCTGAAAATGTAGGGAATTTGGATAATGGAGTTTATCTTGAAGTTCCAAGAACCCCAATGCAGGAAAGAGGAGATTAAATGAAATGCTTGGCAAATAAGCTTGGCAAATTAACTTTCCTTACCTAGCATTTTTCTTAAAGCTGATCATGCCCACATTTTTTATGTCAGCCAGGTTGAACTGTTTGGCTCAGTTTATATTTCTGATCTAAAACTCAATGCAATAAATGCTGTGCTGTTTTAGGTACCTATTATGAAGTGCTCACATGGATTATAGAAAATTCATATGGATTCTTTGATCTCAAGGGATTTGTATTTGTATTATATAGTTCTTTTTATTTTCACAGGTTGGTTTAATGGAAATTACTTAGGCATTTTAAATGATGGCCTTGAAACGTGGGAGTGGGACGAATGTGAACACTTGACCTCTCTCCATAAAATTGAATTGCTCTTTACATTTAAAGTTTTGACAGGGAGAGAGAGAATGTCCTTATTTGGTAATGAACACCTATTAAAAGGACAGTATATTACATTTCATCTTTGTCCTCTACATTGTCATGTTAAGGATTTGCCAGCAGAGTGCTGAGACCTCTAGAGTTAAGAGCGCGGAGACAGGTAGTTTGGATATTTTAAGGGGCACTGGAAAATGTGTGTAGTCTGCATGGTGAAGCTTAATTAGATTCAATTAAATCCAAATATACTGAACAGCTACTGTGTGTCTGGCACTGTGCTGTGTGCCAAAGTGGTGTGAAGGAGAAAGAAGATCCATGGAAGCTTAGAGATGAAAAGAAACGTGGAGCGTTTGGTCTCCTGTCCAACACAGAATTAGCAGGTCACCAGTGCCTTCTCTGAGCTTGCTGTCAGCCCCTCATTGCAGAGAGGCAGTGTGACATGAAAAGGGTGCTATATTTAGACTCTGATTCCTGGCTCTTTGAGTCCTGGCTCAACTGACTTTCCTGTGAACCTGATAAATGGACTTGGTGACTATCCCGCCTGCCATTCTGGGTTGTTTGAATGGCAAATGAGATGGGGAATAATATACCAGTTTCTTTCAAACCAGAAAAGACTTTCTATGATGAGATTTCTGTTATAGGCTGAATCATATCCCCTCTAAATTCATGTTGAAGTTTTAATCTCCATATTTCCTTAGCATGTGGCTGTTTTAGAGATACAGTCTTTCCTTTTATGTTAATTGAAATATAATTGTTTTTTTTTTAAGATTTTACTTATTTATTCATGAGTGACACAGAGAGAGAGACAGACAGAGAGAGAGAGAGAGGCAGAGACACAGGCAGAGGGAGAAGCAGGCTCCATGCGGGGAGCCCGACGTGGGACTCGATCCCGGGTCTCCAGGATCATGCCCTGGGCTGCAGGCGGCGCCAAACTGCTGCGCCACCGGGGCTGCCCTGAAGTATAATTGTTATATGACATTGTATTAATGTCAGGTGTACAGCATAATGACTTGATACTTATAAAGATTGCAAAATGATCATCACAATAAGTCCAGTTAACACCCATCACCACACATAAATACAAAAGTTTTTTTGTGTGTGATGAGAACTTTTAAGATCTATTCTTTTTAGGAACTTCAAATATGCAATACAGTATTATTGATTATGATCACCATGCTGTGCATTCCATACCCATGACTTTATTTTGTAAACTGGAAGTTTCTACCTTTAAAGAGATAATTAAATCTAAATGAGGTCATGAGAGTGGGCCCTAATCCAATATGACAGGTGTCATTATATGAAGGGAAATTTGGACGTAGATGTACATAGAAGACCATGTATAAGCTGAGGGAGAGGGCTGTTGGAAGAAACCAGCACTGATGAGACCTTGATCTTGGACTTCCAGCTCCCAGAACCGTGAGAATACACATTTCTGTCATTTATGCTGCCCAGTCTGTGTGATTTTTTTTGCTATTACAGCTCCCGCAGCACCATTTAGGGTTATGATTCTGCATGTGCTGTGTTTGAGATCCAGTGGGCTCAGATGATTTGCCTTATTTGACCTTGGAGAGTTTCTTATCCTGTAGGGCATGCTGTAAACAGCATACAGCTAAGTGTCCAAGCTATTAATAATTACCCTTCTACCCCGTGTTTCTGCTTTCCAACTTAGCACCATTTGCCAACCTCAGCTGTAGCCAACATTAAACTTCTGGTTTTATCATTTGGTATTATGCTTCGTGCTCTTAAGAAGAGGAAAATACATCCTAGGCTTTATGGACTAAGTTCGGTGTCTTAAATATGCCTTTTAAATGTTTAATCTTCACAATAACATTGAACTTAGCATTCTGTTTTCAAGGTGAGAAGACCAGGTCAAAGAAGTGAAACTCAGTAGCAGAATTGGTGTTCAAACCCTATTCTGTCTTAAAGGAAACCTTGTGTTCTTTCTACCAGAGAGCTGGATTTGTCTTAATTGTAATCTTGCAACCTGGATGTATGGTTCATGAACAAACAAAAATAAATAAAATAGGGTCACCTGGGTGGTTCAGTAGTTGAGCATCTGCCTTCGGCTCAGGTCATGATCCCAAGATCCTGGGATTGAGTCCTGCATCAGGCTCCCCACAGGGAGCCTGCTTCTCCCTCTGCCTGTGTCTCTGCCTCTTTCTCTGTGTCTCTCATGAATAAATAAATAAAATCCTTTTTTTAAAAAGAATATATAAAATAAAAGAGGCATAGAGGCCATTTATTATTTTTTATGAAGATTTAATTTATTTATTTGAGAGTGAGCACGAGCAAGCATGAGAGCAAGGGGAGAAACAGAAAGAAAGGGAGAGAGGGAGAGAGAGAGAATATTAAGCAGACCCTCTGCTGAGAGCAGAGACCAATGTGGGGCTTGATCCCAGGGCCCTGAGATCACAACCTGAATGGCAATCAAGAGTCGGCCACTTAACTAAGATACCCTGATGCCCCGAAAAGGCCATTTAAAGGCCCAGTGAATCTGAAACAGGTTCAAGCAAATTGCTCAGAAGCCCTGCCTGTTCTAGAATGGGAGAATGAAGGCTGACAGGGAGCCTGGCTGCCCATTGCTTGGGCTCCTTGTGGGAAACGTGCAGTGTGGGGGGACTATCAGGACACTAGTACAGTCATCTCTTGGAACTCTTCCCGAAGGAACTGAGAAGCCTGTCATTTGTAGTCATTGTGCTTTGTGTATTGACTCCAGCTCTTCAGGGCCAGTCCTTGGGCTCCCAATCATATTATCTTCCAAACCAAGTCTCTAGACTGCATCGTCATTTCTAAAAATGCCATCACTTCTCTTGTTCGTGGAGTCTGGAAACCCTGGTATCATTCTTATTGTCTCTCTTCTTTGCCATTTGCTCTATCAAATTGCTTCCTATCTGCAAAGTTACCAGGTCTGGGCCTTTCTTATTCTTGGTATTGTTTCATAGAATTGCCATAAACTCGACCCAGGTCCTTGATCACGACTCCTGCCCTTTGGGTTAAGCAGCTTTGCCTTTGGGAGTTACCTGATTTAAGCTTACTGTTTTATATGCCATCTGCTCCCTAAACACACCTGGGTTTCCCAGATCTGTGCTCCGTGCCTACCTATCCCAGATATCTCAGATACCACTTCCTCCATGAAGCCCTCCTGAGCTATCCAAGCAATCTCTCTGAGCTTTTCACAGCATTACTGCTTGTATCTCTCTTCAAGCATGAATTTTATGCTACCCTTTATTCAAGTGATGAATCTTTAAACTCGTGTATTTGATTAATGTAAAAATTACATTCTTAAGTATTTCTTTGAATTTCAAAATGTACTAAATATTATGATTTAAAACCAATCAATTAGAGTGTTGAGAGGTCCTGCCCCCCCCCTCCCTGCGGAACATGCACACTCCTCAAAAGACTCTGCTATACTTTCTGCTGACTTCATCTCCTTTCTAAGTGCCCCTTACTGAGGTTTGTTGATTTAAATGTCTTACCTTAGACCCTGGATGATGGCGGCTGTGCTTGCCATGTTTCACTCTTCTCCTAATATCTAATGTGTAGTTAGTGTTTAATGAGGATTAATTTTTTTTTAATTTTTATTTATTTATGATAGAGAGAGAGAGAGAGGCAGAGACACAGGCAGAGGGAGAAGCAGGCTCCATGCACGGGAGCCTGACGTGGGACTCGATCCCGGGTCTCCAGGATCGCGCCCTGGGCCAAAGGCAGGCGCCAAACCGCTGCGCCACCCAGGGATCCCTAATGAGGATTAATTTTATATAATATTAGGGAAAACTGGATTTGGCTTAGAAAAAGCTAATGCACATAAAAACTACACAGTTAACCAAGCACTGAACTGTGGTCAAATAAGCTGATCTGTCAAGAACTTGATTGCAGATGCACGTGGATTTATGGTGGTGATCCTAGGAGATAGGGCTGTATTTTATTCCACAGAGGGAAGGACAAAGAAGGTTATCCAATGCCATGGAGCAGAACTCCAAGGCCTGTTTCCCTCTTTTTCTTCCTGTGTGCTGATTTTTTATTTTGGCAAATAGAAACATAGGGCTAGCAAACTGGCATCCCATTTGCCCTTATAAACAGAATTATGGGGATGCCTGGGTGGCTCAGTGATTGAGCATCTGCCTTTGATTCAGGTCATGATCCCAGGGTCCAGGGATCAAGTCCCACATCAGGTTCCTGTAAAGAGTCTGCTTCTCCCTCTGCCTCTCTCTCTCTCTCTCTCTCTGTCTCTCATGAATAAATGAATAAGATCTTTTAAAAAACCCACAATTACAGGATTGGCCTTGCCATCAGAGCCTCCATGGGGTGCCACCCCCTTAGTTTGATGGAGCTGTATTATGCTGAAGTACAGCAGAAATAGAAACTCTAAACAACAGGTTAACCCATTGGTTTCTTTCTCTGTCCCCATCCACATGTGAGATCCTTCCTGGTAAAAGCAGATTCCCGTGTTCAGAGCCACAGTATTGGAATTGGATCTATCATTTATTTCCTTGGGTGATTTAAGACTAAATAAATAGAAAAATAATTTAAATGGAAGAAAACTATGCACTTTCAGTGTCATCTAAAATGAATATCTTAGAAAAGAAAAGAGAAAATGAATATCTATAGAGACAAAATAGGTGGCTGGCTAGGGCTTGACCAGAGGAATGAGGACTGATAAAATGGTATACATTTCTTTTCAGGATGATTGAAATGTTCAGAAATTAAATTGTTGTTTTTGTAGATCTGTGTATGTTCTTAAGTTCATTGACTTAAATACTTAACATAGGTGCGTCTTATTATACTTAAAATATGCCCCAATAAAAGTTTTTGAAAATGAATATCTGCTAGGGTAGAATGATAGGAATAAGAGAAGCAGTGTGGCATTCTGAGGGTGCTCTGCATATTGGATCTGTAGTTGGGCAGGTGTATGGCCAGGGCCAGTTTTCTGATACCCACCTTCTTGGGATGATGCCCAAGACAGCTGCTCAGAGATCGCCCCTGACAAGCAAGTTTTCCTCCTCCACTAGCTGGCCTCAGAAAATGACACAATTCCCTGCTGTTCATGTGATTATATTGACTTAAGTTTTTAATTTTGTTTCTTGCTGTTTTTTGTTTTTTCTGCCTTAGCTACTAAAGCATGAACACTTGTGTTTTGCAGTTGCTTTTTCAGAAGGCAGTAAAGAGGTTCTGGTTCATTTCTCTCTTGTGGATGCTTCAGATTATCAACACCCCTCACTAGCTTAACTGAACACAAACCTGAAATCACATGAGAGACCATGAAAACATATTATGTGTCTGCTATGGACTGAATTGTGTCTTCCCAAAAATCCATATGATAAAGCCCTGACCCCTCCACAACCCTCCCCATGTGACAGTATCTGGAGCTAGGGTCGTTATGAGGTAAATAAGGTTAAATTAGTTCATAAAGTTTGACCCTGATTTGATGGGAATGTGGCCTTAAAGAAAAGGAAAGCTCTATCAATTGCCCCACTCCTGTGTTGAGGACAAATTTAAAAGGAAAGTCTGAAGGACCCAGGCAAAGGGCTCTCATTTGGAGTCATCAGCTGGGACCTTCATCTTGGGCTTCCCAGCCTAGAAATATATATATATCTTATAATTTGTCAAGCCACCCAGTTTGTGGTATTTTGTTATGGTGGCCCGAGCTGACTAATACAATGTCCTTCCAGAAAGAGAACAATGCCCATGTGTTGAGGGTGTTAATTTATCCATAATAACAGATGTTCTGAAATATTCAAACCATTGTGCCATTGTTTTAGCGGTAAGGACTGGATCATTTTTCTGTGTTGTGACCCTCTTCTCCCCCAACCTCCCTGGGGCTTTTCTTATCTGTATAACAACAGTAGGACAGATTGCTCACAACAGAAGGCATGCATTTCGTGTAATTTTTAGTAAGTTTTCTTAGAAATATTTGTTGTCACAGCTCCCTGGCCAGACTGAGTCTCCACCTCCACACACTCAGTAACTAAATGTGATTTGATTTTGCTTTCTAGAGGTTTCTTGAATCTGTTCCTTATTCCCCATGCCTTTATTTATGTCAAGAACATCTCTCACGTGAGTTATTGTTATTACCTGCAAAATCTCCTTTGGCCAGTGGCTTTTCAGTTGCCCACAGAAATATAACCTTCACTGACTCTCATGTTCCAGCCCTTGTTGTATATTCAGACCCATTTCCACTCATTGCTTTTATGTGTATCCCCAATATTGCTGTGCAAGTTGGTGTACCTGAACACAGCATACTGTTTCATTGCTGGGTCTTTGATTTGCTGTTTTTTGTTCCTGGAATGTCCTCACTCCTGTCCACTATCATCCATTTTTCTTGCTGGTTTAAATAATAATATGGCCAGAGTGAGCTTACATAATTTATAATTTACTATAGACTTTTTAAGCTGAGACATGTTTGAGAATAAAAGTAGGCACTTGTTAATTCTTCAGAACCTCAGGCATAAGCTGAAATTATCATGGGTAAATAGGATAAATGACCATCTTATTTCTAGTTAAAACTCTACAGTATACCTCCTTTAAGAATCCATCAGTAATATGCCATAATTTGCTTTGTGTTTCCACATGATGCTATTCATGCCTTTAGTATAATTTACTAATACTGTCTTGTTACATTCTGACCCTTCATCCTGATTTGAAAGTGGAAGGAATCAGATTTTTCTCATTTTGGGGAGTGGGGACTAGCACTTAGTCCAAGATCCTAGGGATCAGAGAATCATAAAGAGGTAAACCTCATATATGATGCTGATTTTCTGTAAAAAAAAAAAAAGAAAGAAAGAAAGAAAGAAAGAAAGAAAGAAAGAAAGAAAGAAAGAAAGAAAGAAAAGCCAAAAAACAAAAACTCATGGTAATTTCAAACAGCAGCTGAGCATTGGATGTTCCACAGAACTGCTGTGCTTCCTAGTCTGGGGAGCCTGAAAGTAATGTTCAGTTTCCCCAACACTGAAGCCCTAGGAGAAACTCCAGGTTGTGGATCAGCACCTTAGAAGAGTTGCACACTAGGAAAAGAAAGTGAATAAAACATAGAAAGTCTTAACTTGGGGCAAGTAGATCGACTTACATTCAGATTCAAGTTAGGAAAATACCTGATCAAATGAAAGTGATTTACCTCTGGCTTGACTGATTGCCAGGAGCAAAATTCGATCCACACATAAGAAAATATCCTATAGAGCCTCAAGTTATCTCTTTAATTTTTTATAAACAATGCCCTGAATATAATAAAGAATAATGGGGCACACCAGAGGACTAGATAAATTGAACAAAAATGAGATGAAGTAGCAATAAATAGAAACCTAAGTCATCTGGATACAGCAGTTTTCAGACAATGGGCTTGAAAATATCTCTGAAAATATTTAAGAAATGATGTGCTAAAATAAAGGATAATTGTGGCCAATAGAAAAAAGTTTACAAAATAAAATAACTGGGGTCAAGGTATGGATATGTGGGTTTGACAACAGTTTGACATAGCTCAAGAGAATATTGTGTCTGTGGATCTATTTCTGGTTTTTTAAAAGTTTCTTAAAGCAAGTGAGAATAAATTATTAATACTAAGGCATGAAGATAGAAAAAGGATGAAAATATGGAAAACGATAGATACATGTGTAACAGTGAATTAATGTAACATATGTAATCAAAATCTGAGGAGAAAGGGAATAGTAAAAAAAAAAAAAAGTTTGAGAATTAGACAAAATGAAAAAACACCAAGCCAAAGACTCAGAGAGCCTCACAAAAGCAATGTAGGAAAAAAGGTAAACCAAACCTAGGCATACCATAATGAAATGCTAAAAATTGAAGAAGGAATCTTAGAATTGTTCACAGAGGACTCCTGATTCTAGCCATAAATGAATGCCTTGAATCACTCCAACACTTTTCCCAAGCACAGCTACAAAAGCTAAACAAAATACATTCTGGAAAAGCTCAAAGGCACTGGAGGGCACCTAATGCAGGACTTAAGGTACTGCAATTTCTGATTGAAGGAATATGCATCAAGATTTGCTTCAAAATCTCACTGACTTTTTCCTCAAGGGCATTTACCAAGTCATAGCAAAGGGAAACACCGGTTTCTGAGTGGGGAACGGTAGTCTCACTGGCCTGAGAAGACAGAAGCTATAACATGGGGCTTCCATATTGCTAGGATGTGAAGGTCAGAATCTTGGAGACAGAAAAACTGTAGAGAAATGAGTTCAAAATTTTGCATAGGAGGCCTTAACTGATATGTGAGTTGCATGTATACAGAAAATTGCAAACACCATGCTGAAAGCAGCAGCAGAGATTTGAAAAATTGTGACTGAGAGGGAAATAAAAATTGGAGTTCAGAAGGTGCCAAGGTGGATGCACTCTGGTAAATATCCAAACTTTTAGTTGACACTTAAGAAAAGATCACTTCTAGGAGTAAGGGTCATACCAAAGGACCAGGAAAATCTGTAATACAGATCAGCCCTAAGAAAACAGTATATAAACATCTCACAGGGTCAAGATGATATGCCTATATTCTCTCTGCCTGCCAAAGAAACTTTTGTCTCTTTTTGGATGAAGAGTTCATCATTCAGAGCCTCTAAGAATAATTTAAAAGTTGGGGCATAGTAAATAACATGAGCAAATGACTGAAAACCAAAGGGAAAAAAATGACAATAGAAACTGACCCCAATGTGTTTCAGATGATAATACAGTTAACAGGTAGCATTGTTAAAGTAATTATAAATGATATATTTGGGAAAATTGCAGGAAATTAGAGAGTTTATGTGAAGATTTGAAATCATCAAAAGAATCAAATTGAATATTGGACTTAAAAAAACACAATGTCTGAAATTCAGAATTTGGTAGATTGTTCCATGGATTAGACAAAGCAAAATAGACCCAAGAATATAAAATGACCACACTGATGCAAAGAGAATAAAAATGAAAAATATAGTACAATTGTGAAGAGCCATATGAAACTGAATAAATTCTGAATAAGAATTTTCAAAACTAAGAAAAGTCTTTACAAGCATAGTTTTAAGATCCTTCATGAATTCATACAGGAGGACTTATACCTAGGAAAAACTATACCAAAGCATGTTATAATCAAATTGATAAAAGATTACCAAAAAATTAAAAGAAAAAAAAAACAAAAAGAAAAGCAGTGAAGTAAAAAATTATTTTAAAAGGAGAAGCAATAATACTGATGGATCACTTTTCAACAGAAGTAATGGGAGGCAGATAATAGCAGATGATCCCTTAAATTATGTGAAGAAACTACATGCCAACCATGAATTCAGTACTCAGTTAAATTATTCTTCAAATGGGAGAGCAAAATGAGAAAACTCTTCCACAGAAATGAAAGTTGAAAATTTTCCACCATCACAAATGCATCATAAAAATTCTCAGTTTCTTTTAGAAAGAAGGATGTTGATCCCAGGAGGAAGAATAGAGATACAGAAAGAAAAGTAAATTATCAAATAATGGAATCATAAATGATATAAATAATAAAACTCCTTGATTAATTCACAAGAAACCAAGAAGGCAAATAATAGACAATTTTTTTTTTTTTAATTTTAAGGGCTGGGGGAGGGGCAGGGGGAGAAAGAGAATCTTAAGCAGGCTCCATGCTCAGCAAAGAGCCTGACATGGGGCTTGATCTCATGACCCTGAGATGATGACCTGAACCAAAATCAAGAGTTGGACACTTAACCTACTGAGCCACCCCAGTGCCCCAATAGTAGACAAATACAAACAAATAACAAAGATAGTAGATTTAAGCCAAATGTATTAGTAATTAAAGGTAACTGTATTAAATTCTGCATGGATAAGATAAAATTATCACAGTAGGATAAAACAATAAAACTTGTTTATATGCCATGTACATGAAAAAATATAATCTTGTTTTAATGTGTTTTTTTTAGTCTTGAGGCTGTCTTAAATCATGCGGTTTATTTTCTAAAAGGAAATCACTCAAAAATCACTTTCAGTTTAAATCTCTGATAACATTAAAGATACAGTTCTTTTGTTATGCTTTTAACTCTTGTTGAGGTTTCTGTGACTGAAGGTTCATGAAATCAGTTCAGAACAGTGCTTTTTTGTTATTCGTTAAAGCTAAATATTAAATATAATTATTCCATTTTATAGCAGCATTCTGATTTTCCCATAAATAGACCAAATTATCAGTCAACATTGGTGCTGTAACAAAAAGGAAATTCCTTGATTCCTAGTTCTGATAGCTCTCAGCTCATTATTTTCTATACCCTTGGCCTTATCTTCCGGCATGTTCTTCCTTTTCTCCTACCTTCTTTGGCCATATCTGCAGGAGATATTAGAGAATATGTCCTCTTGGGTACTGAACAGATTTATAAGTAGAAGATCTCACGGGAAAAAATCTAGGACCACAAAAATTGCTGTAGGCTTTGAGTTGCCATAGTCTTTCATTCTTAATCCTGTTTAGTGCTACCTTTGCCTGTAAAGTCTGTCAAACTTTTACTGGCTTCCAAACACCTCCTAGAATTTTTTTTTTTTTTTTTGAGGTATATCTCTCTATCTATTTATTTGAGTATAGTGGTTTCCTGGATGAGCCACACACATATTCTCTATTCTGAGCGGAAATTTTCACCTTAACTAAAAGATTTTTCTTTGGGCAATCTTAAACCACTACCATGTTTAACCAAGTAGGTGATGACCATACTCAAGATTGGGTCTTTACCTTGATATATACAATGTACTATTGATCAAGTATTTGTTAGTATTTTCTTTTACTAGTTAATGATGAAAAAAATAATTCATTTTCAACTCTGCTAGAATTGGAGTTTCTGGATTCTCTCTATATATTTTCATCCTAGTTCTAGTGGGCTCCATTTTCATGTTATACCTTGTCAAAGGCAGCTAATCATAACAATCCAGGCACCCTAGCAAAATCTTTGCTTTGCAATCTCTTTGCCTGAAGCCACAAGTTCAATAGGTTGTTTAGCTAACTTCTATGCTATCACAGAAGACATTTCTATGCACACCACTGCATAACATATGCCATCCTTTTTCTCAGACTCAAATAATATTTTCCTCACCACCTACCCACCTGGCTTCAAGGCCAGTACCTCATATTTCATGTATTGTTAAGTCATCACTGTACTTCTGGTACCAATTTCTTCTTGCCCAAATTTTTACATTTTTTGTTTTTCCTTATGATAGCAATGACCATATAATCCCATTAATTTATAATAACAAACATTTGCCTCTTGCTCTCATTACATTTTGTCACCTGTCAAGTCAGTAGCTGCTGGTCTTCTCCACATGTCTTGACATTCCAACATGTATACAGAGGGAACCATCCTGTATATTCTCTGTCCACACTTCAACTCTATTATATACATTCTTTCCCCACTTCTTATGATGGAGGGAAGGAACAACAGGGCTTTCAGAAGCAACCAATGTGTCTTCAAGCTTCTGCTTATATGTGGCTCACATTTTGTCATCTCTTGTACCTTTAGCCAAAGCCAGTCATGTGCAGAAGTCTTACAATGCACAGGGAAGTGTAACCCACTTACAAGGCACTGCAATTTGTGTAGTAATGGATGGGGATGTAATATACATTTATAAAGAAGAATAGAACAAATAATAAAGGGCAGTAACATACCAAAGATACAAAGGCCAATTGTGTCTAAGAACCTTGACCAATTTGGTGGTATAATTTACTAATCCCCTGAGATGTCCGTATGCCTATATTTCCTGCTAAACAGGCTAACTAGAAGACTAGAATCCTAGTTAAAATAAAAAGAGGTATGTCACAAAGCCCTCTTCATTGTAAAGCAATTAAATTATTATGACATGCTTATTAGATTCATTACCATGGTGTTAGTTATATTTACATTTTATATTTATTAGCGCCTATCATGTGCCAGACACAGTGGTGACCCTTTTCCTGGTGCTATTTATTTAAACCTAAGAGCCCTGAGATGTAACTATTTCGCTTCCAATTTATAAATGGGAACACTAAAGGACATAATAGTTCATTTTTCTGAGGTCACAGATTCCTGCTCTTACCCAATATATTTTCTGTTTCATAGAATGCAGAAATTCTGACAACATTATCATCTATCTTCTATTTAGACACTGCAGGAATGGCAACTTACCACTTCCTAAAGTACCCTCATTCTAATTTAGGATAGCTCAAACTACTAGAAAAAAAAATTAATAGATCTCTAATCAGTTTCTCCTAACATTTTTTCCCCCCAGTGGTCCTAGTTTCAATTTATGGGCTTCAACATTTAGGAAATTGCCCAGTGACTCTTTCAGTAGTAGAAACATCTTTTAAATTTTATCCTTTCCATTCTAAAAGTAGTTTCTTGAACAATTCCTTATATGACATGATTCACAGATTTTTACCATCTTGGTTAACTTTCTCTTGGACTGTCAAACTCTTTAAAGTGTGGCGAAATAAGAACTGGTGACAATGTAACACATATGAACGTTTATGTTAAATTTGCAAGCATTGGTGCCTTCTATTCAACTGAAATATCTCAGAACATAAAAGAGTTCTTGATATTTCAGAAAATTTGGCTCCTGCCTCTTTCTCTGGCCTGAATTGTTATAATAATGAATGATGATATTCTGCTGAAGGACCAGTTCTGCTGTTTTTTATGGCAGAACCAGTGTCCATCCCTTACACTTCTACAGAATCCTGGCTTGAGATCTCCTCTGTTATCGCAAAGACTTAAAAAAGGATTAAAGGTGAGTGATGGGTTCCTCTGGGTTGCTTCGGCAAATTTATGTGCTCACATAGAATGTTAATTGTTTCAGTTTAACTTCATGGCTCAAGACAAGTAACTGCATATTTGTATCTGACACTTGTATTTGTCAAATCCTAAAGTCAACGTGAACCCTAAACAAACCAACTTCTTGGCATATCCTCCAAATAACACACACAGCAAATATATTCACTCTGATTGTACTCTAAAAATGTCAGCTCATCTGTTCTTTTACTCATGGAGTTAGTGGAAGATACTTAACCCTGAGCTTGAAATGAATGTTAAATTCCTGTCTTACCATTTGGTAGGTCTCTTCCTAGTGATCCTGTGAGTCAAAGAATTTGCCATCTGAAAAGCCTATTTGTTTGTCTGTTCTATGTAACACGGGTAGGTCAGTATGCAGACCCACCATGACTATACTGATTAAGAGTAACATGCTGTAAATGGGCTTATCATGTTAGGAATACGGAAGTTATCTTCTCTATTTCCTGAAACTTCTAAAGATTCTAGTGCAAGATTCATCTCAGTCTTGCAGGAGTTTGAATAAGGGAAATAAAGACCAGAGAATCCAGTACTGCATTCTGCCATTTTGTCTTACTTAATTGTGTATTTTGTTATTTGGGGAGCCCATCTTGAACTTCTTCAGAGAATCGAAGAGCCCTTAGGTAATAAAACTTACCTAAAAATCTTGTTAAAGCATAGCTTACTGGGCCCCACTCTCAGAGTTTCTGATTCAGAAGATTTGAGTTGGGGTCCACGGACTTGTGTTTCTAATTAGTTCTCTGGTGATGCCCATGCTCCTAGTCAGAGGACACCACCTTGGAGCCATTAGTGTAGAAAATTTTTTTGATTTATTTATTTTAGAGAGAGAGAGCAAGAGAGTGTGCAATGTGGGAGAAACAGAGGGAGAGGGAGAGAGAAATTCAACCAGACTGTGCTGAGCTGGAGCCTATTTGGGGCTCTATCTCACCACTCCAAGATCATGACCTGAGTGGAAATCAAGAGTCAGATGCTTAACTGACTGTGCTGTCCAGGTACCCAGAGACCATTTTATTTTATTTTTTTAAAGATTCTACTTTAAAGTTATCTCTACGACCCATCGTGGGGCTCACTCTCAACCCTGAGATCAAGAATTGGATATTCTACAGACTGAACCAGCCCAGTACCCTGAAAACATTTTAAATGGATCCATCTCCTTAAGGAATTAAGGTCTCCTCCAGGTGCTTGACGGTGGGAACCATAACCTATGACACAGAGAACCTGTGCTTCTTGGAATGTTGGCCCTCTAAGCCGGAACACTGATTCAGTATAAAACAAACAAAATAAATCCTGGCAACAATTAGGTTCGTAACATGAGAGTGGCACTAGGGTTAGAATGATTAAATTTGTCATATGTGGACCAAAGTAGAACAAGGGACTGTGTAGGTAAATGAAGTCCCTCATTAGCCTTTTAAAAATGTGTTTTGAAATTTCTGTGTGTCTATGTATGAATCTTTTATGAGATGTATGTGGAAGCTCCATTTGGGCACAGGTTTATTCAGAATCTTCCCAGAAGAGTGATTCAGATTTTAAAATGTCCACAATGATTATTTTTCTGAATAAAGGAGGCATTTTATGGCATTTCCTAGTAACCAGGAAACAGATGCAAGAGCCTGAGTTAAAGTTAATACCTCATTAGCTGCGTTAATAATTTGACACCTGTATTTGTGATTAACAATCTTAAAGCAATACATAGTGTACCTAGTGCTGTGTACCCTAATTCAGGGAACATTAATTCATTTGAGTGCTGGATATTTTTTGATGTATTTATTAAATATTAAATGTCTGACATTAAATTATTCAAGTTTTATTTGGTTAGGACTCCTACTATTGTTTTTTTTTTTTTTTCAATGTGTACATATCATTGTGTAGCTTTTGAAATGGAATAGGTTTTTAAAATCTGGTGTGAAAATCCATCTTTCAATAAGCAAGTTTTATACTTTATTGTGAGTACTGCTACATCTCTTTTTGGTAATTCAATCTATTATCTACTCTTCTTTGTATTTAAATATCTCTTATAAATTAGCCCCTATTAGTAATATTCTTCTTTTTTTTAAGATGTTATTTTTTTAAGTAGCGTCTATACCCAGTGCAGGGCTTGAACTCACCACCCTGAGATCAAGAGTCATGTGTTTCACGGACAGAGCCAGTGGGCACCCCAGTATTATCCTTGTTCATACTTAATGCTTATTTAGATTTATCCTTAATTTTACTGTTGTCTTTATTTTTTAAACTGCCAGATCCTGAGAGGTCTGAGATTCTGCTCTTCCTACCAGCTAACAACATAACGTATACTTTTGCCTGTGTCTCCTGGATCCAAGACACATAACTTTATGACTCACGGCAGTAGCATAGTAGCTCTAGTCTTTCAGTATTTTTCTGATGGTTCCTACAGAGGCAACTCTCCGATTCCTTGTTATGCTTTAGGTGTGGGCTATAGATTTTTTTTTTTATGGATGGTTTTATTTGTCCTCCTTACTGAACTATGTGGTTATTCCATAGTATGTGAAAATGTTGACATTTGAGCAGTTTCTATTATGTTAAGGGAACTGAAAGTATTTTTTTCATTTTTTAAGGAAAATTTTTTCAGAGCTTTTGTACTTTAGAACTTTCAGCATTTTTTCTGTACTTTTCAGAGCCATCACCTTTAGATTTTACCCTCCTTATTATTAAATAAGGAGGTGGAGGGATCCCTGGGTGGCGCAGCGGTTTAGCGCCTGCCTTGGGCCCAGGGCGCGATCCTGGAGACCCGGGATCGAATCCCACGTCAGGCTCCCAGTGCATGGAGCCTGCTTCTCCCTCTGCCTGTGTCTCTGCCTCTCTCTCTGTGTGTGACTATCATAAATAAATTTAAATAAATAAATAAATAAATAAATAAATAAATAAATAAATAAAATAAAGAGGTAGAAAGTATGGTGGATATTATTTACAAAAAACTCTAAGCAAAATTTTGGGAAATGATCTAAAAAATTGCTGAGCATGTCATTTTACGTACACTACAAATGCCTAATGGAAACTTCTGCTTTGTACTTTAATATGTCATAATGGAGTTGAACAAACAGTAGATTAACATCTGAACATCAATTTTAAATTGTAGTTGTATCTCATACTGAGTGATTATGGATCCTTTGGTCTTATTATCCTCATCTGTGAAATGATTTTCTTCTTACTTTTGCCATCACTAATGGTTAAACATTTAAAATGTTCCTAGGCAGAATTATGATCCCCCAAAGATGCCTCATCCTAATCCCAGAACCTGTGAGTATGTGAACTCACATGGCAAAAAGGCCTTTGCTGATGAAACAAAGTTATGAATTAGAAGTAAGAGAGAATCTCCTGGATTAGTTAGAGGCTTGGCATTGTAATCACATGGACCCTATGAGTTCAAGAGGGAGTCAGGAGATGTGATAACAGTAGTTCAGAATTATATAGCATGAGGAAGACTTGTCTGTATGTTGCTTGCTGGATTTGTAAATGGAAGAGACCATGAGCCAAGGTGCATAGGAAACCTCCAGAAACCTGAAAATTTGGAACAAAATAGTTTCTCCTCCAGATCCTCCACAAGGAATGAAATCCTGCTAACAACTCTTTTGTGTGTGTAGTTGTATTTTTAGTTGAAGTATACCTGACATATCATATAGCCAAGTAAGACCTGTTTTGTGCCATTGACCTCCAAAAGTATAATAAATTTATGTTCTAAACTATTACATTTATTGCAATTTGTTACAGCAGCAATAGGAAACTAATACGCTACTTTAATAGATTACTGGGATGATTTGAAAACTTAATTGATAATGAGAAAGTGCTTTGTAAACTGAAGTATTATAAATGTTAATTATTATTAATAAAATTAAAGTGGATTCTAACAACTCTAATTAGAAGGATGAGGTCTGTTGCAAACAAAATCTAGATTAGAAATGGGCTAGTGGGTCTTTGCCATTTTCATCAACTTTAATAGCGTTTCTCTCAAAGTGAATTAACAGAACCATTAAAAGCAATCCCTCTGGGACCAATCTGAAATTAATTTTTGAGCTTGATCTCCACAACATTCTTTAAACCATAAATTAAAAGGAAGCAATCATTCTTCTCTGAGTCATGCATCTGCTTCAGTAAGAGACCCATGGGTGCAGGGCGCCACTGGCCTGGGAATAAAACAACCTTGTCGGGTTGAAAATGCTTAAGTCAAAGAAAAGTCTCTTATATATGCCATAGCCCATGGTAGTGTAATCCACATGATAAACTTCTTATTTGAGAAATGTGTAGTCTACAAATACATTGAGGAATCTTTTCTAGCAGTTCTAAGCTCAACTGACTTTCTTCTGGCTCTCATACCTGCCTCGTCCCTTCCCCCAACCTCACCTTCTGGTTGTGACCACTAATCAGTCCTCATGAGAAAAGATAATGACACCTTTATTGGCAACAAACTATAAAATAATCCAATTGGTACAAATTGTTCAAAATTATTCTTTTTAGCCAGCAGTTTCCTCCTTTGTGCCCCTGGAAATTGTTTTACATTCAGGAACAATGATATTTGAAATTAAAGTCAACCTATGTGTTGGCTTTAAACTATCGACATACATAGCATTATGTAGAAAAATGATTATGCAATTGACTAAAATCTGCCCTATTATTCTGGATTTCTTTTTGTCAAATTAAAAATAATTCACTTCTTTATCCTCAAAATCACTAGTTTTTCCTCACAATGATTTTCAAAAGCATGTCAATTACTGAAATTAAAACAGATTTGTCGATTATAGACATGACTTTGGTTTCAAACAGACGCTGATAAATCTGTCCAATACAGCACAAAAACAGACATTAGGAAAGATGGCAGACATTGTAGAGACATCTACCCCATATTTCACTTTGGACCTTGAAAGAGAAAGTGTTCATTTTGAGTTGATTCCTGCTCAGAATTATTTTAATCTAGCAATCAAACAACAGAAACCTCCCAGGGAACTTGAGTCACAAAACTTTTGGGAATTGTTGTCTCCTACAAAAATAGAGAAGCTGATGCGGCACTAGGATGCACACGAAGTTCTGCCCCTAGGAGTTACAGAATACCAGGGAAATGTGGGTTTTATTTGGAAGGAATTCTCTTTGGGCTCAAACTTAAAATGGTTGTCTGTGGTGCTCCTTTCAGGAGCACGATTTGAACAGAACAGAAAACCACCAGAATTTTGGTTTGCTTTGGTGTGTCAGTATTTAGGTTCTTGGACTGTGTCCAATAGAACTAAATATGAATTGTGTTTTTGCATTTGAAATTCTTGTCCTAAACTGTACCAGCTGCTGCAAAATGGAGACTGGCACCTGCTAGTTCTAGGCACTTGACTTCTCCATCCAAGTCCTTGAACACCTTCTCTTAGAACCTGGATAGATTTTGTTTGTTAAAATCATAAATTTACTCAACCAGGCATATGAAGAAGGGTATTTTAATTTATAAGTGCAGCTTAAAATTTTTAAGGGGATTTAATTAAGTTTTTAAATGAGATTGGTTATTTTAAGAGGAACTAAGTTTATATAACTTGAGTGTATCCAACACTAATCAAAGTTTCTTCCAAAAGTTGGTTGACTTTTTATAAATGTATTATATTTATAAATAGATGAGATTTGCACGTTGAATTTCAATCAAAGTCTGTTTCAAGTTTTTTTTTTTTACTTTAACTTTAATAAACAAAGTTAAAACACAAATAACTCTAAATAGTTATTTTTGTGTAAATAGGAGCCCTTGGGTAAAATTACTTGGACACCATTGGCAATTCTCCCAACTCTGGCATATGTTTTTGAAAATGCCTAATTCCTTCTGCATTGCCAAGGCTTCTCTGTGGATCATTGTTCTGCCTCCAGTGGACATCTTAAGAGTACTTTCTACAGTACTCAGGCATCCAGCTCTCTCCTGCTTGGGTGGTCCTTTGTAATAGATTTCTGAGGCTTTTTACACAGTCGTCCCCTACTGGTCTGTCTGGAAGCCTTCTCAGGTGAACTAAGTCCCTCTTTCCCTCCCTTCCCACCCCCACCACTGTCTTCTTAGTTTCCAAAGACCTCGCTGTCTTTGAAACTCTATTCTTCCTCCTTATTCCCATCGCACCCCAGGCATCAACCTACTTTCTTCAGTCCTCTGTCCTTTGGTCCAGTTTCAATTCCATCTGTTTTTTTGTTTTAGAGATAGCCCGGGATTTAGATCCCTGGGGAGTAGAGAATGAGATTAAAGGAAAGCAAAACATCTACAGGACAATAAGAATTTAAATCCTATATTAAGCTACAAATATTCTCTAACTCTTTTCTGTGAATTGAATTGTATTACAAAGAAATTACTTTCTTAACTGGATTTTGACCTAACTTCCAAATAAGGGAGCATAAGTATAGACCCTGCAAAATAAAAGGGGTGGGGAATACTAGCTTGAAGCATCCAGGTAGAGCACCCCTGTCTGGCATTGAGATGGAGTAAATAATTTTTCTTCACATTTTATTTCTGCATGTCATTTCCTGTGTTGTCCAACACTTCTTGACTCTCAAGAAGATGGTCTATTGATTAAGCCTGTTTTGTATTGTTTGTTTGCTTGAATCTTATTGTGGTAAGAACACTTCATATGAGATCTATCCTCTTAATTTTTTAAGTGTGCAATATATTGTTGACTGTAGAGTAGCCTTTATTTATTTATTTATTTGTTTGTTTGTTTATTTATTTACACATACCTAATTTTCTTAGAGCAGTTTTAGGTCTATGGCAAATTTGAGAAGATGGTACAGAAATTTTCTCTATGGGGGCACCGGATTGGCTTGGTTAAGCATCTGACTCTTGATTTCAGGTCAAGTCTTGGTCTCAGGTTTGTGAGATCAAGTCCTGCATTGGACTCCATGCTGGGCATGAAGCCTACTTAAGATTTTTCTCTTCCTCAGCCCTCACCCCAACCTGCTCTCTCTCAAAGAAAATAAAATTTCTTAGAAATTTTCCTTATATCCCACAGTTGTCGATTTGTTACAACTGGTGAACCTTTACTGATGTAGCCTAATCATCCGAAGTCCATAGTTTGCATTATGTTTCATTGGTGGTGGTATATGTTCTATGGGTTTGGACACATGTATAATGACATGTATATACCTTTTTTTTGTATCATACAGAATAATTTCATGCATCCAAAAGTTCCCTGTGCTTACCTAGTCATCCTTCCCTCGTTCAGTCCCTGCCAAGCACTGATATTTTTGTCTCCATATATTGCTTTTTCCAAGATGTCATATAGGTGGAACCATACAGTATGTATGCAGCCTTTTCAGATTTGCTTCTGTCACTTAGTATTATACACTAAGGTTTCCTCCCTGTCCTTTTTAAAAAAGATTTTATATACTTATTTGAGAGATAGCAAGAGAGATAGCAAGAAAGGGAGCATGCACAGAGGGGAGAATGGGGAGAGGAAGAAGCAGGGTCCCCACTCAGCCAGGAGGGTCCCCACTGAGCTGACGTGAAGCTCGATCCCAGGACCCTGAGATCATGACGCAAGCTGGAGGCAGATGTTTAGGTGACTGAACCACCCGGGCACCCCTCTTTTTATGCTTTTTAAAGAAGCTAAATAGGATTCCCTCTCCTTACCAGGTGATTATGTTCTGAAATCACATGCCCTCTTGTACCTGATATAGCCCTACACCCAAAATCTTTAGCCTCTACTTAACTTGTCAGTTTCCTGGTTTACATTTCGATTTCTTCCTGGAACTAGAGCCCTGTTCTGGACCTTAAAATAAGTAGCAGCTTATCTTGGAAAACCCCAAACTCAGGTTGATGGACCGTGTACTGGAAAACCCAATAGTTGTATACTCCACATAAATTAAGCTACTAGACTGGAGATCCATTATCTGCCTGCATGGTGAGTGCATATATTTGTGGTCTTATCCCACCCCCTGGGTAGTACCTCCTGGATATAAGTATCAGCTCTGACTGAAACCCAGGGTCCCTTATCTACTTGAACTTTAGGATTTCAACTGTTGACAAGTCTTGACACCTGGTTAGTTTTCCCAACTCTAGACTCTTCTGTTCCCCATGGTCATTACTCTTCTTGCTGTGCTGCATGTGCTCCCAGCATGCAGAGAGCCCATGTGAGTTATAGCCTTGCACATCCGTAGTTGAATTATAATTAATGTTCATAGTTCTGTCCCTAAGTCACTCTAGGAGCTAAAGGTGCCTGCTAAATCATCAAGGAAAGAATAAATTAGGTTCAGTAAAATTTTATGGTTCCCATATTTTTATTCCTTGAAATCTGGTAATCCACATGGAAAACGCAGTTAGCTCTGTATTAATCAGCTTCATCCGCTGTCCGTTTTTTAATAGCTTCAAATTTACTGCCTTAGGAAGGATCTAGATGATTGAATTTCATTCCATATCTGGATATTTGACATCATATACATAGATTTCCGACAGAGGTTAGGATAGCAGGGAGATAATTTCTAGCACTGGAGCCCTCAGAAACTTGGCCATTATGCCAAAAATCTCAACTACCTGCTAGTTCCTTTGTTTCATACATTGACATTCATACCTTCTGGGTCAACTTCTTCTATTCTCTGAAGAGTGAAGCACCTGGTTTACCACCTCTCTCTTAAATGTTAGTTTCTTGATAATTCCTAATAATGACATGTCCGCAGTGTGGCAGCCAGAAGTGCTCCCTCAATATCCCACGTTACCATGCACGTGGTGCAGATAAAATGATGAGTATCATTTCTGAGCTGGTGCACTGAAGAGCCAACAAGTCATCTCCATTTTATCAACTTTCCATTGTCAGGAAAGAGAAGATCCTCTCTGTGATGAAAGATGCCACATGTTGAGACACAGAGTCAAAATTGGAAAGTTGTCTGATTCTTTAAGTCACTCAGTAGAGACAGCAGAGGCTTTAATCCAACTGTGTGATTAGAAATTGGGTAATATGTTTGATACCACTGAAATATTGGGATTATTTGTTACTGTAGTGTAGCATTACTGGTGCATGTAGGTAATCTTTTCAATAACCAGGACTCAAGTCTTTGATCTCTTTTCATCCTACCATCTTCATATTCATCTTACCTCAGCCATCCATTTCCTTGCATATGTTCCTTTTGCTACCAGTGGTTAACCTCACTTTGTGTAGATTAAATCTTGAGTATCCTGCTCTTCAAACACTATCTCCTGTATTTCCAGCTTACTTCTGCAGATGTCCCCCACTCCTCATTCTATACAACCTTAGTATCTGTTACTCCCCAACTCTCTTTATATCCCCCTTTCCTTCCTTACTAAGCTTTCATTGCTTAGTCTACTATCATGACAATTCCTGTGCACATAATTATAACTGCTCTGTCTTCTTTCCCTTCACCGTATAACCTCAACCTAAGTTAAATGTGACTTTAGGAAAAATTAACTTCAGTATAGTTAACACAGTTTTATATTAAATTCAGGTGTACAGTATAACAATTCAGCAACTCTATATACTAGTTTGTGCTTGTCATGATATGTATACCCTTAATCTCCTTCATCTATTTCACCCATACCACACTTACTTCCTCTCTGACTGCCCATTAGTTTATTCTCTATAGTTTAGTCTGGTTTTTAGTTTGTCTCTTTTTTTCTTTGATTGCTTTGGATTTATTCCACATACAAGTGAAATCATATGGTATTTATCTTTCTCTGACTTATTTAACTTAATATTATACTCTGGATCCATCCATGTTGTTGCAAATGGTAAGATTGCATTTTTTTATGGCTGAGTAAGAGTCTTTTGTGTATTTTTACCTATTCTTCTTTTTTACAAATACTTTATTCATTTATTCATTTATAAGAGACACAGAGAGAGAGGCAGAGACAGAAGCAGAGGGAGAAGCAGGGTCCCTGTGGTGAACCTGACACAGGACTCTATCCCCGGATCCCAGGATCATGACCTGAATCAAAGGCAGATGCTTAACCACTGGGCTACCCAGGTGTCCCAGTTTACCAATTTTTCTTTATCCATTCATCTATCAGTGAGCACTTGGGCTACTTCCATAGGTTGACTACCTTAAATAATGCTGCAATAAAAATAGGGCTACACATATCCCCTTGAATTAGTGTTTTCATATTTTGGGGGTAAATAACTAGTAATGTGATTACTGGATTATAGGGTGGTTCTATTTTTAACTTTTGAGAACTTCCATACTATTTTTCAGAGTGGCTGCACCAGTCTGAATTCCCACCAACAGTGTAAGAGGGCTCCTTTTTCTCCACATTCTCACCAACACTTGTTTCCTGCATTTTTACTTTTAGCCATTCTGATGGGTGTGAGGAGAGATCTCATTGTAGTTTTGATTTGCGTTTCCCTGATGATGAGTAGTGTTGAGCATCTTTTCATGTGTCTGTTGGCTATCTGAAGGTCTTCTTTGGAGAAATACCTATTCATGTCTTCTGCCCCCTTTTAAGTTGGGTTATTTGTTTTTTGGATGTGGAATTGTATCAGTTTTTTATATATTTTGGATACTAACCCTTTATCAGACATGCCATTTGCAAATATCTTCTCCCATTCTGTAGGTTGCCTTTCAGTTTTGTTGATGCCTTCCTTTGCTGTACACAAGTTTTTATTTTGATGTAGTTCCAATAGTTTATTTTTGTTTTTATTTCCTTGCCTCAGGAGACATATCTAGAAAGAAGTTGCTATGGGTGATGACAAAGGGGTAACTGCCTGTGTTCCCTTCTAAGATTTTTATAGTTTTAGATGTCACATTTAGCTCCTTAATCCATTTTGAGTTTACTGCATGTCAACTGAATTATAAGGAATTGGTCCAGTTTCATAATTTTACATGTAGCTGTCCCATTTTCCCAACGGAAGAGACTTTTTTCCATTGCGTATTCTTTACTTCTTTGTTGAAGGCCAATTGGCCGTATAATCATGGGCTTATTTCTGGGTTCTCTGTTCTGTCCCATTGATCTATATGTTTGTTTTTGAGCCAGTACCATACTGTTTTGATTATTTCAGCTTTGTAGCATATCTTGAAATCTGGGATTGTGATACCTCTAGCTTTGTTATTTTCTAGATCACTTTTGCTATTTGGGGTCATCTGTGTTTCCATACAAATTTTAGGATTATTTGTTCTCGTTCTATGAAAAATGGTTTAATAGGGATTCATTAAACCTGTAGATTCTTTTGGCTGGTATGGACATTTTAAAAATGTTTATTCTCCCTACCCATGAGCATGGAATTTCTTTCCATTTGTTTGTGCTATCTCCAATTTCTTTCATCAATATTTTATATTTTTCAGAGTACAGGTTTCTCACTTCCTTGATTATGTTTCTTCCTAGGTATTTTATTCCTTTTGGTACATTTGTAATTGGGATTGTTTTCTTAATTTCTCTTTCTAAAAAAAAAAAAAAAAAAAAAATTTCTCTTTCTACTACTTCTTTATTAGTGTATAGAAATGCATTGGATTTTTGTATATTGGTTTTGTATTCTGCAACCTTACTGAATTCATTTATCAGTTCTAGTAGTTTCTTGTTAGAGTCCTTTGAGTGTTCTATATATAGTATCATGTCATCTGCAAATAAAGTTTTACCCCTTTCTTACCAATTTGGATGCCTTTTATTTCTTTTTCTTCTCTGATTGTTGTGGGTAGGACTTTTGGTACTATGTTAAACAGAAGTGGTAAGAGTGGACATCCTTGTCTTGCTCCTGACCTTAGAGGAAAAATCTCTTAGTTTTTCACCATTAAGGATGATATTAGCTGTGGCTTTTTCATATATGGCCTTTATTATGTATGTTTCTGGGACTATACTTACTTTGTTGAGTGTTTTATCATGAATGGATGTTATACTTGGTCTGATGCTTTTTCTGCATCTATTGATATGATCATATGATATAATGTATGACATCATTTTCTCTTGTTGATGTAATGTATCACATTGATTAATTTGCCAATATCGAACCACTCCTGCATCTCAGGAATAAATACCATTTGATAGTGGTGAAGGATATTTTTAATGTATTGTTGGATTAAGTTTGCTAATATTTTGTTGAAGTTTTAAATCTGAGTTCATCAGAGATACTGGCCAGTAGTTCTCTCTCTCTCTCTCTCTCTCTCTTTTTTTTTTTTTTTAGTGCCTTTATCTAGTTTTGGTATCAGGATAATCCTGGCCTCATAATAGAATAAATTTAGAGGCTTTCCTTTCTCTTCTATTTCTTGGAGTGGTTTGAGAAGAATAGGTATAAACTCTTCTTTAAATTCTTATTAAAAAAATAAAAATAAATTCTTGTTAGAATTCACCTATGAAGTCGTCTGGCCTGGGACATTTGTTTTTTGGGAGATTTTTGTTTACTGATTCTGTTTCATTGATGGTAAACAACCTATTCGCATGTTCTAGTTCTTCCTGATTCAGTTTGGGGAAGTTATTTGTTTCTAAGAATTTATACCTTTCTTCTAGGTTGTCCTATTTATTGGTATATAATTTTTCATAATATTCTCTTATCCTTTGTGTTTCTGTAATGTTGGTTATTATTTATCTTTGATTTTTTATTTTCTTTCAGTTCTATCTCTTTCCTTTTTTAATGAGTATGACTATAGGTTTATCTATTTTGTTGGTTTTTTTTCAAAGAAGCAGCTCTTGGTTTCATTGATCTGTTCTATTGTTTTTTTAATGTCTATTTCATTTATTTCTGCTCTCATCATTATTGTTTCCTTCCCTGTATTGGTTTTGGGGTTTGCTTGTTCTTTTTCTAGCTTCTTTAGGTGTAAGGTTATGTAGGCATGTATTCCTACAAACTTCCTTCTTAGAACCATTTTTGTTGCATCCAAAAGATTTTGATCCATTGTGTTTTTATTTTCATTTGTCTCCATGGCTTTTTTTTTTTAATTTCCTTTTGGATATCTAGGTTGACCCATTCATTGTTTAGTAGCATGTTATTTAAAAATCTTTCCAGATTTTTCCTGTTTCATAGTGCTGTAGTCAAAAAGATGCATGATATGAGTTTCAACTTTTTATATTTATTGAGATTTGTTTTGTGGCCTAACATATGATCTATTCTAGAACTAATACATTGCAATAATATCTATAAAAGATTAATTGAAGGGAGTTCAGGATGAAATGGGAGGAGAAGACATGTGAGCACCCATCAAAAGTTGAGCTATCAAGAGCAGCAGAGAAGTGGTGAGGGAGCTGCAGGAACATATATGATTACATGAAGTTTTCCTGCCTTTCTATTGAGCAAAGTGCTAGCAGAGCATGTTTTTATGCTGATGGGATGATTTAGTAAAGAAGAAATTTATAAAGCAGGAGGAAAGAGAGAGAATTACAGATGAATAACCTTGACTAGGCATAAAGAAAGAGAGTGTCCTTAGAAGCAAAGATGGTTCATCATCTAAAGTAGCAGGTGGAATAGAAGAACAGATGGAAAGAGCAAGTAGGTTGGTAGATGTGGTAGTGAAAGTATGTGGAATTGCTTTTCAGATTGCTCATATTTTCTCAGTAAGAGGAAAACTTATCAGCTGAGAATGAAAAGTTGGAAAAAAGTGATGAGCAACTAAAGAGAGAATAAGATATGAAATATCCATCTTAGTGTGAGAGTGAACAGACACGGAAAATATAATAGGAATAATTAAATAGTAATTAGAATATGGCCAGTGAATTACATGTTTTTCCCCCCACCGTCATTCACTTGCCTGTTCACAAAATATATGAGTATGTTTCAAGAAAGGCACATTTAGATTTTGAGGGAAGGTGATGGAGTAGGAAGATGCTAAGTGCACCTTGTCTCATGGATACAACCGGGTCATCAGTAGTAACCCAGAAACTGGCCCAAAGACTGCCAAAACAGACTCTCCACAGCTGAATGTAGAGAAGAGACTACACTGAAGATGGTAGGAAAGACAGAGACCTAGTGTAGAGCTAACTGGAACCACACAGCTGTCTTTAGGAAAGAGGGATGTTCTGGACATAGAAGAAACAGGCCTCCTACCAATAACCCCAGGCACTGGGAACCTGCAATGCAAAGCCCCATAACATTTGGCTTTGAAAATTAGAGGGGACTAATTCCTTGAGTTCCCACAATTAGTGTGGTTTAACATCTTAACAAGAGACAAAGAACACTGCATGATCAGAAAGGGAATGAGCAACATGAAGGTGTAACAACTGTAGATATTTATGCACTCAAGAAAGGAGCACTCAAATATATAAAGCAACTAATAATAAACATAAATGAAGTAATCAGTAGTAATACAATAATAGTAGGGGACTTGAACAGCCTACTTACATTATAGCTATATCATTCAAACAATCAACAAGGAAACAGTAGCTCTGAATAAGACATTAGACCAGAGGAATCTAACATATATTCAGAACATTCTATCCTACAACTGCAGAATACACATTCTTTTCAAGTGTACATGGAACACTTCAGATGAGCTGTCTTTGCTTCTAAGGACACTCCCTTTCTTTTTTTTTTTTTTAATTTTTATTTATTTATGATAGTCACAGAGAGAGAAAGAGAGGCAGAGACACAGGCAGAGGGAGAAGCAGGCTCCATGCACCGGGAGCCTGACGTGGGAATCGATCCTGGGTCTCTAGGATCGCGCCCTAGGCCAAAGGCAGGCACCAAACCACTGCGCCACCCAGGGATCCCAGGACACTCCCTTTCTTTATGCCTAGTCAAGGTTATTCATCTGTAATTCTCTCTCTTTCCTCCTGCTTTATAAATTTCTTCTTCTTTACTAAATCATCCCATCAGCATAAAAACATACTCTGCTAGCACTTAACTTAGCTTAATAGAAAGGCAGAAAAACTTCATGTAACCATATATGTTCCTGCAGCTCCCTCACCACTTCTCTGCTTCTCAATTTTTGATGGGTGGTCACATGTCTTCTCCCATTTCATCCTGAACTCCCTCCAATTAATCTTTTATAGATAGCATTGCAATGTTTTGGTTCTTATCAAATCCTCCTTCAGCCTCCACATTACCAAGTACAAGATCCATTTTCTTCTTACTTCATCATTTGACATAGTTGATCACTTCGTCCACACTGAAATGATCTCTTCACTTGGATTCCAAGACCTCATTCTCTCACTTCCTTCTACCTTTCTGTCATTTCCTTCTTTTCTCTTCTCATCGTCTTGATCCTGTGTCATGTTGACATGACACGAGGCTCAGTTTTCATGCCTTTTATCTTCTTTTACTTGACTCCCTTGTCTCTTTTGATTCAATAGTTTTAATGAATATTTATCTCTCCTCCAGACTTATTCAAACTCCAGAGAAGGTGCAAAATTATGGAAAAACTCAATGTAAAGGACACCAAGGTCTGTTGGATTTTATTTTTCATTTCAATTTTATAAACTGACATGTAGAAAGACAACTTTCACCATCTAAGCTCTGAAGTGAATTCCTAAAATATTTTAGTAATTCTGTTTGAGTTTTTAAGTCATTTTAATATTCTGACAGATGAGGGAGAGGCCAATTATACTCATAATTAATTCCAAAAGCATGAAGATTGAACTTAGGTGAATTTGTTTTATTGCCTCCATAAGAGAGTAAGATCAAGTTAACTTTTTCTGGTGGTACTTTATATGCTAACTGATTTTTCATTTTTCCTGTCTGAATGTAGATATGGTCCTCACTCTTCTTTTTCTTTTTTGCCAAACTTCCTTACAGCTCTAGAAGGATGTACACAAAGAGTGTAAAATACATGAGTCAATAGTTTTGAGACAGATTACAGTTAAGTAATTAAATTGCCATTTAGTCATAAGTCAATGTCATTGGTCATAAGTCAATGTATAGTACATTGTGTTTAAAACTTGATTTCCTGAATATAAATTTTGAACTTTATGTTCACTCCTAGTCTCCAATATTTTAAACTTTATTTATTGGCTCCTGATGGAAAAACTTGTGTGAACAAAGAAAAATCTTTCAAAATTGTAGCAGCCCTTTAAATAAAGAAGTGTGGTCAATAGTTGTCCAGAATCTTGGTGATATTTGTACTAACCACGTTTGAATGGAGCTCTTGTAAGAGGCATAATGGAAAGAGTATTGGACTAGAAACCATGGTACCTACCACCAAAGAGTGGCTTTCCATGAATCACTTCTCTGTGGGCTTTAACTGCCTCACCTGAAAAATGATGAAGTTGAACTTAGTGGTTTATGAAAGTCCATGGAGGGACTTATATCTGATGACCTGTTTGGCTTGTTGTTGTTTCCTGTATCTTTACAGAAAGATTGAAGAGATTGAAGGGGAATTTATGCCTTTCTTTTTTGTGGGTATGATAAATTTTGCAGGCTTCTACCTGTGATTTCCCCTACTTCTGGTAAAAAGCTAATCCCACCTTCATGTTCCCTAAAATAAAGACCATGTTTTCTCTGTCTACTATCCTCATTTTACATGAAGTACAACTCCTTCTTATGGAAATTGCTCATTCTCCCTTCCTAGCCATATGATTCTTTTGATTATTCTATGTTCTTGAATAATTCATTTCCTCTTTCATAACAGTTATGAAATCAAATGGCTCCAACCCTAGATGACTTTTCTCCTGATCATGCGTGATTGGTCAGAGTCAGGCATGTGACTAAATCGGGGCATCAGAAATTTTCCTATAATTGTTCAAGCTAGAGATGAAGGACAAAAAGGCATTTCCTCATATGTGATGAAGTTGGGGAATAGGAAGCAGGTGGCTTCACATTCTATTGTTCCCTGCTCTGTAAAGAAAGTTGGTCTCTGAGCACAGTGTGATCCAGTGAAGCCAAGAGAAGGGATGAGAGGGGTGGCCTTAGGTAGTATTTGAGTCTATGGCCAGCTGAATTACTCTACTTCCTGCAGTTATGTGAGCCTTCCAAAAATTCTATTTTTGCTTAAATTAGAGTTTGGGTTCTGTCTGTTGCAACCAACATTTATTACTGACTTTTAATTTCATAGCCAGTCTGATGTGGAAATTTGTGGTAGAAGAAATAGTCATTGTTTTCTTCTTTCTTTTCTCTACCCTCCCACACACCTTTTTCAGCTGCCAAAATAATTGAGGACATATGGAAAGATTCTGCTATAAATTAGTATCAATCACGTTAAAAAATGGCTTACTATTGTCCATTCTATGTCTTTTCTCTCTTCTTCTGGTAATAGACCCTGGCCCCAGGAATGAGGATTTGACTCAAGATGCCATAATTGTTTTTTTTTTTAATTTATTTATTTATTTATTTATTTTTTATGGCACAGTGATTAGTCCAAGATGTGAGCACATAACCCATGCCAGACCAATGAGTTCCTTTCCCTGGATTTTTTTCAAATTAGACCAGAAGACATGCCTCTTAGTTTTTTAGGCCACAGAAGTACTGTCCTATTGGTCTGATAAGTTCATGAATGTGTTGTCCACACACAGGATTGAGAAACTGCACCTTCAGCAGGTGAGAATTAAGCTGATTGGCAAAACAGAGGACAAAAGTTTTAGAAAGAATGAGTCTGAATGCTGTGGAGATTCAGGTTCTAGTTTTCACCAGCTAGAGGCCCACTGTCACACTTATGTTCTTCAGAAGCAGATGCTGAGATAGAGTGTGGCGTGCTGCATAATTTAGTGATCAGCGCCCATTGATTGTACACTGAGAAGTGGGTACATGTTATCTTGCAGGAGAGAGGTCTCAGCATGGTCTTCAGTGGAGGGAAGAATGCTAGCTCTTTACAGGGATGTGTGGGCTATTTCCACAGATTCCAAAGGTGCAGAGCACCCTGAGGTTCAAAATTTTGAAGGACCTTTGACCACATGATCTCATCCCCAAGGGAAAGTGTCCCAACCAGGTCTTGATCTTCATCTAACAACTTGCCTTGGTTACCTTGAAGTTTGGTCATTCTCACTATTAAGCCAGAGTCAAATCCAGTTGTTTTTTGTTTTTCCTTGTGTCATAGGAAATGAAGTCTCTTTGTGAGGGACCATAGAGGTTCTCTGGCTTTTACACTTTCATTTTCATTTAGCACCTGTACCTTTTCATTAACTTTTCCCAGAAGAACCATTTCAAAGGTCCCAGACCAGAACCATCAGCATCACCTTGGAGCTTATTAAAAATATAAATTCTTTGGCAACACCTCAGACCTTCTAACTTTGGGAAATTGTATTGGGGCTCAGGAATCTGTATTTTACCAAATCTCCCAAGTTATTTTGATTCATGGTAAAGCTTCAGAAACCATGGTGTTGTCAATATCTCTCAGCATTAGCCATTGGTATAACATTGTTCTTTTAGTCACAAAGTCCCAGCCTCTGTCAAATATCTGATACATCATACAATCTGGGGCATTCCCTTCTACTGGTATGCTGTTCCCATTCAACGCTACTGCTAGTGCTAACAATTGGATCTCCACCCTGTGTCCCGAACTGTCTAGGTTCTATCTACCAAATGGTTGAGTCCTTTTTGGCTGAGGTTAAAGTTAGGATTCTACTACTTACTACTAAGTGAATCCTGATTAATATACCTGAAACATATAAGTGTATCTATGGGAAATGTTTATCTTTCTACTTGCATCATTAATAATAATAATTTAGGACCACATAATCATATTGTGCACTCCTGCTTATAATATGCTTTCATATATTACTTCATGTGGTATAACTGTGAGATGGGCAGAGCCAATCTGTCATAGATGTACATGAGTCTCTATATCTGTGGATCACACTGAGTTTTTCTTTTACTATGATATGAAACATAATGTGAAATAAGGTAAAAACTTCTGGTTGTTCACAGCAGTGCAGGATGCTCTCATTCTTTTATTGCCTCTAATTGAAACTTGTTCCTGAAATCTCAGGAGGACTGAAAAGATAAAGACCTGTCCTCTGCCTTCCTCAGAGGCCGTTTCTGTAGGATTTTCTGTCACTAGGATGACACAAGTTATCCACAAAGCATATGACAGTATTCAATGACAATATTCCTCACATGCTTTCTGGGTGTATATGCAGTTTCCAAATGACACAGTTGATCCTATCATTTTGGCAGTGTTCACATTCAATACAAATCACTGCTCCCAACTAATTGTGATTTACATTTGTTGTTCAGACAGATGAGCTGGTTTTCTAATTGCATGGTTTCTGTATTTTGCATCTACATTCTTGGTTTCTTGGTCTTGAAAACAAATTAGTAAGCTTTCCTCCTGTAGATATTTGGTTGCCAGTATTTCAACTGATCAACCAGAAAATATTAAACACCTAACAGGAGAGTGGGATGAAGTTTGATATCATGGCAGAGAAGAGAAAATATATATGGCATAGTTTAAGTGTAAAATACACTATCTGCTTAGGCGAGTCCTTTAGGTTGGTTTCATAGATTCCACGTCCAAAGAGTTCTCCTGCAAGTGAATAATTGGAGTGATGTTTTCAGAAATCCCTTCAAGGGAATAAGAGATACCAGATAGATGAATGTGTTGTTTGAGAAAACATTTAGCCTCAGATTGTTATCATTGCAGAACCTGGAGAACGAATCATATAGCAGAGTTTGTCCTACACGGAGAATTGGGGACTGGGCTATTTTACCTATTATTGCACTGGTCAGTCGCTGGCTATGAGTTGCCTCCAGGGAAAGGTGGCACAACACCCCAGACATCCTCAGGAGAGGCAGCCAATGACAGTCTTCTGGAGAAGGTGGTGGGCATGAAACTTTCGTAGCTATCACCTCCAGTAGCTGAGCGAAGGGGAATCAGGGAAGCAACAGCTTCTCATATAGGAAAAATGATCAATTATCTATAATTCTGATAATGATGATAGTGATGTTAACAATAGCAAACAATTACAGTGATTAATACATATGAGACATCGTTTTGAGTGTGCCATAGCTATTGACTCACTTAATCCTCACAACACCCATATGAGGGTAGATAGTATTATTATCCCCATTTTATAGATAAGGAAACTATGAATGGCTATGACCTTGGAGATTACATAGGAAGCAAGGGAAAGCAAGACCCAGGCATCATGGGAAATGTTAATTGAGGCAGTATGTCTATGAGGAAAATAGGCTAGACCTGGTGTTTGTCTGAAAGATAACTAGAAAGATAGATGTGGTTCTAGATAAGAACAGGTAAGAATTGAGAGGTACATGGATAATAATGAAGATATTGGCAAGAACACTCTACTATTCATAAAATATGCTTACCAACAACATAATTAGATTTCTACAATAACTTGGTGAGATAAGGATTTGGTTTTAGAGGAGAGGAATAGTCAGAGTGTTTGTGATCAACTTCATGGCACTCAGGAGAGGTATCTGAGCTAGGTTTCTAGACCAGTTCTTTACTGCCCAAATGGGAATATCTTCAACTGTTACAACTACAAGTGGAATAGACTAAGTGTTTAAAGAGTGGTATGGATTGAATTGTGTCCCTGCAAAATTCAGGTTTTGAAGTCCTAACCCTCCATATGACTGTTTTTAGAGATAAACCCTTTAGGGAGATAATTAAGGTTAAATGATGTCATATGGTTGGCCTTAATCCAATGTGTCTGGTGTCCTTATAAGAAGAGGAAGATAACTTTCTCTGTGATGTGCACACAGAGGAAAAGGCCTAGCTAACTAATACAAAGACCAATGTTAATGATGACTAGCAACTGAAACAGTCATCACTAAGTATATGGAACACACCATTGGACTTCAGAATCTTCAGAAGCAGATCTGTACATGTAGTTCAACCTACTATATTAGCTATTATTACTTTGCTAGAGCTACTATAACAAAGCACCACAGTCTGGGTGGCTCTAATAGCAGATGTTAATTTTCTCACAATTCAGAAATTAGCAGTTGAATATCAAGGGTTTGGCAGGATTGGTTTCTCCTGAGGCCTCCCTCTGAGCTTATGGGTGGTGTCTTCTCCCTATGTCTTCACATGGTAATCTCTGTGTGTGTCCTCATCTCTTCTTAGAAGAACCCCACTCATATTGGATTAGGGCCTACCCTAATGACCCCATTTTAATTGAATTACCTCTTTAAATACCCTATTCTCAAATACAGTCACATTCTTAGGTCCTGGGGGTTAAGAACTTCAACATATAAATTTTGGGAGGACACCATTTAGCCCATAACACTGACCATTTCTGGGAAAAAAAAAAAAAAAAAAAAAAAAAAAAACCCTCAGCGTGCTTTGTACATGTGATATATCACTCTCCTGAGAAAATTAGCTGCAGATGTCTCCTTTTGTATTAGTTGTTTTGCTTTGTACAAGTGACTTTACTAAGAAATCTACAGCTGATTGGATCAGTGGCTGAATCAGAGGTAGTGGTGAAGAGGGCTGGCCTGCTATGAGAACTCTCCTTAGTAACGCTACTTTCATTTGAGCAGGGAACATCAATCCAAACATACCCTTTGTTTTGGTGGCTTTCAATTCACAGCATACAAAGAGAAGTTAGAAATAGAAGGTAAAGCAAAGACAGAGACACAATGAATCAGGAATGGTGGTGTGATGGGCATGGGATGTACAGATGCCCTTTGTACTGAAATTTACCCCTTTACTCTTAGATCCACTCCCTGTGCTGCTTCTGCATTGATCTGTAGCACTAGCTACTGGTTGTGTTAAGCCAATGGGAGGCACTGGTGAGAAATTCGATTTCAGGAAGAAGGGAAAAGCCACCATATTTGTCCCTCTCTTCCCATCTTCGTTGGTGTCTCAGGCAGAGACTATTTTACCTTCATGATTCCAGCTCTGTCTGAAAGCTCCTTCATCAATGGTCTCAGCTTCCATTAGTCAGGCTTTCCATCCATGGTTGCATTTTCCTCCACATAGCTGTCCTTTGTGGAGTCTAGTAACCCTGGACATCCCTTTGCCTCTTCAACCCTCAGGATGACAGCAGATTTTAGCTGTTTTAATGAGCTCTATTACCCCTGATGGGCTTCTCACCTCTTTCATCATTTGGGAAACCAGTTCCTCTACTAAATTCCTCATATTGAAATACCTAGAGTAATTTCTGCTTTCCTGACTAGACCACAATTCCAACCCTTTTCTAAGGAGATGAATTCAAGAACCATCACGGCAACACCTATTCCACCCTTAAAAAATATGAATAGCATGGATAGCATTCTGTTCTAATCTTTAGTGTGAATTGCATAGATCTTTTTTGGAGTTTCTTATCTGTCTCATTGAGCCATACGTTATATATCCATCTTTGAGCTAGCTTAGGCCTATCTCTGATTTTTACAACCAGGAAGATTCCAGCATAACTAAAGCAATGACCTATAAGGGAACAGCACTTTTATCAGAAAGGCAAATTACTTCATCACAGGGTCATAGAAACGTAGGAGCTTTGCAGATCCTAATAGCAATCTTATTTACGTGGATGTTCATCCCATTTACCCAATTACCTTCTGGAATTCTTAAACTGGGCTCCAGTAGGTAGGCATACATGGTTAGAATGTGAACCAATCTCACAGACACTGTAACATTTCTTTAAGGTTATACTCCTTTAAATTACTCAAACAGTGGAGATGGTTAAGGTTTTTACTATGCACATTCCTATAAAAGCCTCAGAATAAACCTTATAATACTGTTGCAGCAGAATCATGGGAAAATCATGAATAGCAGTCTGATCTTTTGGGAAGGGGCACAGACATACTGGGTCCAGCATGGCTATATTTTTTTAAAAAGCTCCATAGATGATTCTGATACATACCCAATGCCAAAAAAAACAAAAAAAAAAAAAACAAACAAACAAAAAAAAAAACTCCACCATAGACTGGCAGAATGGTACAATGTCTTTCAACATTTTTTTCCCCAATAATCATCTTTTAGCCGTATGGCAGATTTTCATGCTCTAAGTTGACACATGCTATTGAAAGCACATTGGGGAAAATGATATTATTTGGCACTATTTCACCTTAAAAGTGTGCAAAGGACTCAAGGATATTCTATGAGGTATCTGTGGATAGAACATGAAGCCAAAATCCCAGACCTAAGAGGAGGATGTCTGTGTAACAACAATCCCAGAGACATTAGTCCAGAGTTTTCCAGCCAGTTGCAACAGGAGGCTTGAAAAACTCCTCACTAAATCAAATAATAGGAGTTTCCATGTAAGAGTCTGGAGTACTGCTCAGCAACAGACATAAATGAACGCTTCTTATAACCAGCTCTGCTGGCAGAAGCTGGGACAGCCCAAGCTGCACGTCATGGTGAATGGAGTGACCAAAATCTGGTTGAACAGAAGAACTACATTCATGTGAGCCAAAGCTTCCTGGCAATAGAAGACGGATGAGTAAGAGGAATTAACCAATTGTCTGAGGCATGAGAGGACAAGAAGGAAAGCATGGCCACTGAGAAGGAGCTGGGGGTTTGAGTGTCTGTGCTAGGGCAGGGGGGCATCTCAGCTAATCAGCTCTCCGTGTCAGGGCCAGAGAAGGGTGGGAAGACCCTCGCAGGGAAAAGATGGCAGTCCTCAATAGGATTTTATGTGTCCTGCTTCCTGGCAAGAGCACATTCAAAAGGAGTGAGAAAATCAAGAATGAGGAGGCATGTAACCTTTCTCCGTTGACCATCACCCTGTGCCAGTGGCTTTGGGTTCAGTTTTCACACTAAGCCAGACTGTGGCATATTTGGGGGGAAGGAAACAGCCATGGGATGGGAAAGCTGGAGCTTCCAAATGGGCAGGAGAAGGAATGGAAGCAGGAGGGTGAGCCTGTGAGTTTTCACAGACTCTGGGACCCACTTGTTTTCTTAGTGTGTGTGGTCTGTCTTGTGTTTATCATTCTAGTTTTTGAACGGGTGCTTCTCTCTTACAAAAGGGAAAATGCAAACTCATGAAGGATGTCAATGTGTTTAACTTAAATGATAACTGATTCAAATGATCTATGTGATGTTATTCAATATTAATGACATCATGGTGGTTAAATAGATAATCTGTCACTAACTTATTTGCAATAGTTATTTGCACAGTTATTTTGCAAACGTTTTCTATTTATGATATAAGGTTAGGAAGATAAATCATTTTGTGTTGATGAGGAAAATAAGGGAGAGACTCTAGTTTTTTTCTTGAACTTTAATGCTTTCAATGAAAGAACCTCAAGGCATATGCTTCTTTGAGATAAAATGCATTTTGCATCACTGTCTTCCCCCTCACATCATAGGCCTCTGCCTCACCCCATCGGATATTGGCTCTGAGCATGTCTTATCTCTTCCTAACATGCATCCTGCCATGTTATATTTCTTAAATGAATGGAAACTTTGTTTAAACGGGAGAAATATAATGATCACCTCACCTGTTTAAATGACTGCTTGAGTGTGCTTTGGTCATCATCATTAAAAATGTGTTTACTTGGCAAGTTCTGCTGTATGAATTACCCTATAAGAATTCCCCACAATAGTTATCCGGAGATGGAAATATAGTTAAGTGACTACTTCCATATGTATTTTAAAATTAAAGGTGGCAGTTTAATAAAATGAAAAAGGAATGAGTTTTGGAGTTAGAGCTTAATTCTGATTGTATGTTTTCCATTTACTCCCTATGTAACCTTGGGCAAGATATATGACCTCGTTAAGGCCTCTGTTGCCATCTATAAAATGAGAAAAAAAATCCATTTTATTAAGTTGTATTAGGAAAGAGATCTCTCCATGAAAACACCTGACACATTTGGCACAGAGTACAAACAAAAACATTTTTTGCTTCTTTTAGCATTTTCATTTTTTCCCTTTGATAATTCATCGGTAATAATGTATTTTATTACATGGAGGTTTGCAACTGACTTTGTTCATATCTTCCAAGAGAGTCAAATATGCATCTTCTTAAGATAACAGAGAAACAGAAACTTCATTGAGTATACAGCTGTGGAGTTGGTGGGTCACAGGGAGTCATCTTAGCCCTGGTGATTTTTTTCTTGCCTTTTTGATCATTTAGCATCATCTTTCTGTTTTAATTTTAAATTTTCTGAATGTTATCAAAATGAGCATGTTCTAGTTCCATAGAAGTAGTTCCGAATTTATATTCTAGAAAGGATTAAATGGGTGGCAATGTACTGAATACTTGCAAAAATGGCTTGACAAGTTCAGTTTAAAAAGAAAAGGGCATAAGTAATGAGCATAAAAACAAAAAAAAACAACCCTTATGGGCATAAATTCAGGCTGCTTGACTTTTTCAGAATGACTAGTCTACAGTTTTAAAGGACTCACATAAAGAGCTCTTTCTATAGGGGATACTAACATTATGATATCACTGCAGCTGGCAAGGTCAGCTGGGACATTGGCTCAGTAACAGAAAACATGTTGCTGGGCTTCATTTCCTTCTAAACAAGGGCATATTCCATATTTTGAACAGAATACCTATCAATTCATAGATCTAAAAAGAAACCAGGTGATGTAGTAAAAGGATATGAGTTTTGGAGTCAGATATACTCCACTGAGGTCATATACCAGCTGGACACATTTGAGAAAGTCATTTATCCATCTGTGGTTCAGTATCTGAGTAATGGGGACTGTGCCATCCAATTTGCTGGTTGGTAATGAGAATTTAAATGAGGTACTGCACGTAGAAGTGCCTGGCGTATACTAGATTCTCAACAAGGATCATTGTTTGTTGTTGTTGTTTGTCGTTGTTGTTTTACCAATGATATTCTTACTTATAACTGTAATGGTTAAACCCCTGAGGCCAAGGAAATTTGGAAATCTCACAGAGCTCCTATGGAGAAACCTTCTAAGGACTTCTGTGAAATCACATCATGAACATATGGTGTAGATTTCTAACTTGAACACACCATGTCCTCAGGATTAAGATTAAAATTATTGACTTTTACCCACCCTGGAAAGTTTGACAGGAGTTCAACACATTTGACCCCTCACAAACCTGACTGTGTTTGCCAACACCAAGGAGCCAGGAAATGTTAGATGAAGAAATTTGTCTGCCTCCAAGCCTTCAGAATTCATCTGATTGAAAGCTCAGGGTTCTACATACAGGTGACCTATTGTGAGATTGACTCTGGTGACTTTTTAATACTGTGACCATTTTTTCTTCTCTTCACCATTTACATTTTTGTGGTGATTCTTAGAGATTAAATCACTAGCTCAACCAGAGCATTTTCCTCAGCATTACTTGTTAGCTCATTCCCAAAGTTATCCTACAGTTGGATGAGGTTCAGTTGCTTCTGAGAGGCTGTTGTTTGACGTTTGGATTCCATTCACATGACTTTATCCTTCATAACTCACAGATGATCATTAATAATAAATGCTGTCATGAGTATGTTATGTAAAAAGTAATATTTAAGAGGCTGAATTTCTAAGGCAAGACCTAGGAGGCTATAGTGGGACATTGAGGTTATATGGAAACTTCTTGCCTCTCTGAATTAGATTCTTAATTATGTCCAGTCTCTTAATCTTTCTGATGAGCCTTCTCATCGTAATGCAGTTGTAGAATAGAATTAGAGATTTAGGAAATGTTTAAACTAAGAGTTCATTCGTCCAGCTTGCTAATTCCACTGGTGAGATAACTGATAAAAATATTTTCTTTGAAAGGTGATTTTCAAAAGACACATGTTGCCTTAATGATGATAACGAGGCTGTGTTAATATATGAAAGGTTACTTGAGGCCAAAGCCAAATTTAAGAATAGGAATCCATTGTGTCCATTGAATGCTAGGTAATAGAGAAAAGTTTGAGTTAGTGGAAAACATTCTGTGTTTAAAAAAAATACGTAGTTCAACTCTACATATTTGCCCTACTACAATGCCCTACTACTCGTCCAAGGTTATGGAGGGACTATAGCAAATTTGAATGGCTAATGGTCTTAGTTTGCTCAGTGTAACAAGATGACATTTGATAACACTGAATAGTCCTGGTCACAAAGTGTTAAAATATAATGGTGGGCATTGTGAGTTTTAGTGCTAGAGGACCTGGGTTTGCATCGTGATGCATCTGCTTCCAGTTTGCATAACCCTGAATAAATCATTTAATCACTTAAATCTTCCACTTACGCATCTATGAAATGGTGATAATAGTATTGTCTCTTAGGGCTGTTGTGAGAATTATGTGAAGCAACTCAAGGAAAATGCTTAACCCAGAGCTAAGCCCAGAACTCTATCTGTATTTTCCCTCCCCACCCCGTGTGTGTGTGTGTGTGTGTGTGTGTGTGTGTGTGAATTGTGGCAAATTGCACACAACATAAAATTTACCATCTTACCTACTTTTTTTTTCTGTCTTAACTATTTTCAAGTACACAGTTCAGTGTTATTAAATACATTGACAGGTTTTGCAACCACTGCCACCATCCATCTCCAGAATGTCCTCAAGGCCTACTCATGTGTATGTACATAGCACACTTAGTCTTCCATCCAACTGTCCATGGAAACATGGTTGCTTCCATATTTTCACTATTGTGAGTAAATTGCTATGAACAAGAGCTCACAAGCAAAGCATATATTCAGAAGTAGAAATCCTGGATACCGTACTAATTCTATCTTTAAAGATTTGAGTCACTACCATACTTTCTTTTCCATAGCAGCTGAGCCATTTTACATTGGCATCAGCAGCACACAAGGGTTCCAATTGCTCCACATTCTCATCAGTACCTACTATTTTCGGTTTTGTTTTATAGTAGCCAGCATAATGGGAGTGATGTGGGTAAATATATATATATATATATTTTTAAACACGAGTTTATATTATTATGGGTGTGCTTGTCTCTTTGGGCTATGGCATATAATTCCCATTGTCCACAGTCCTTGGGATAGTAGCTAAGTTAGGCACAGACTAGGCAGAGGAACTTCTTCACTCTTTTTTTTTTTAAAGTAACATTTATTTTTTAATTTTTATTTATTTTATTTTATTTTTTAATTTATTTATGATAGTCACAGAGAGAGAGAGAGAGAGGCAGAGACATAGGCAGAGGGAGAAGCAGGCTCCATGCACCAGGAGCCCGATGTGGGATTCGATCCCGGGTCTCCAGGATCGCGCCCTGGGCCAAAGGCAGGCGCTAAACCGCTGCGCCACCCAGTGATCCCGAACTTCTTCGATAATAGATGTATGTCTGGAGTGGAGGAGGCTAGGAATTCTAAAGTATGGGATAGGTGAAATATGTCAGAGAAAGATAAAAATGAATGATTCCATTTGCATGTAGAATTAAAAAAATGTCTAAATTGGATTCTTAAATACAGAGAGCAAACTGATGGCTATTGGTGGGGGTGGGGATGGGTGAAATAGGTTAAGGGGATTAAGAAGTACAAACTTCCAGTTATAAAATAAATAGGTCACAGAGATGAAAAGTACATCATAGGGAATATAGTGAATAACATTGTGTCATGACTACACTTCTTGTGCTAAACTGTGAGTGTCCCATTACTATGTTGTATACCAGAAACTTCTATGACCTTGCGTGTCAAACTATACTCAATAATGAGTTTAAAAAAAAAAAATCTAAGGCTCTAGGACATGGGGAAGATGAAGAAGGAGGGACTAAATCTCTTCAGAAGGAGATAAATTACTTTCTCCTGGCCATACTAACCCAAACTGGATAAAACTCCACATCTTAAATTAATTAAGAAGATATTTTTTGGTTGTAGGTTATGGAACTGTGAATTTTAGAGATGAGCATCCGAGTGGCCCCATTAGTAGGAGGTAAGAGGGTGGCCATGACAAAGGGCTTGCTTCATACACTGCAGTGAGACGTGGCTGGAGACAGCCAAGGCAGCGAGCCTGCTTTCCTGAAGTCCATGGTTTCTGAGGTTGGTTGAGAGGTACCTCTGTGCTTCTCCCTCCCTGGGCAGGGCAATAAGCAAGCCTCCAAGAGGATCAGTTTCTGTGACCCCAGGAATTCTGAAATTGTAGCAGGGAATGTACTAGACAAAGGATAAGCCTTTAGTGGTACGTTAGGCAAGTACAGACTTAGAGCCCTCACAACTCTTAGCACTTAAAACGTGATCTTATGGTAAAAATGAAGGTAGGGGAATATGTGAAAATAGTGATGTCTATTAATGCACAGCATCCATGTGGATTCATCCAGAAGCTGATGTCCTAGCAGTGCTATAGCACTAAATGTGGCAGATCGGCCTTGCCTTTGATTTTGTGATCACACTGTATGTCCTTACAAATAGCAGGGAGCCTCTGGGTACCAGGCTCATTAAACCTGTGCTCCTCAATATTAATGATCATCTGATTCTATTAGGGGTAGGGTATGAACATAGGTGTCATATTCCAAAGGTTGAAAAGTGGATCAAGCTATTTAGAGAACAATGTGATTTAGACAGAATGCTCCAAAAGTCTTGAGCCCCAGTCCAGATTCTGTGACTTCACTTATTGGAGAGGGGGAGAGGGGATCTCTGTCAAATTACCTCACCTTTCTGAGCCTCAATACTCAGCTGTAAAATGATGGTACCTCATAGTACTGACTCAAAATACACATAGGCAAACAATTACAGCAGAGTGTGTTTAGTACTTTGATAAGAATACTGAGTGTTGTAGAACAAATGTAGTGTGGCAGATTGCATTTTTTAAAGAAACAGCAACAATGTCCTCCATTGTGCTTGTTCATCTACAGTGTGACCTTGATACCAGTGTGACCTTGCATTAAAGGGCTGACATCTGTGCTTCTCCTCCTTGAGTCTGGGCTGGTTTATGACGGTGGTATCGTGAGTCCTGAGGTGAGGCCCTGAAGGGCATCATGGCTTCCACCTTGCCTGCCGGAACTTCTCCCCTTGAAGTCTTCAGCTGCTGTATAAAGGGTCCATCTGTCCCAAGGCATGCCTGCTGTGAGGAAGCTCAAACTAACTCAAGTAGAGAGACCACACTGAGAGCTCTCGAGACTATGGACAGCATGAGAGATGTCTGGCCAGTCCCTACATGGCTGTGTCCCTGCTGCTTTTCCAGCAATAGCCACCTTCTAACTGAAACCATGGGAAGGTTCCTGAGCCAACACTACTCTGCTGAGCCCTTCTTGAATACTTGGGCCAAATAAATTGGAGGTATAAGCCATTACATTTGAGGTGTTTTATTGTTCAGCAAAAGATATCATAATGGTAGGACCCCTATCTTAGACTTATGGGGTTGGGCAGGCTTCCTCAGAGAAATAATATCAGAAATGAGACCTTGAGGTGTTAAGCAAAGTTAAGGGATTATGTGTGGTGATAGTACTCCAGTCAAAGACCCAAGGTGAAGGCGTTTGCTCACGGCATACAGCCCATGGAACATCAATGGGTGGTTAGGTGTAGTTTGAGTTTAGTGTGCCCTAGAGGAGAGAGACAGAGGGCAGCAGGGACTCCCTGATCCTGTAAAGCACTTGGACTTTATCCTAAGGGTAATTAGAAACCACTGAGGGCTTGTAGGGAAGCTAGAGTCAAGCTGATTTGTTTTTTGTTTTTTTTTGTTTTTTTTTCTTTGTTTGGTTTGTTGTAAAGATAATTTTGACCCCAGTGGGAAATGTAGTTTGGAAGAGGACAAGACAGAAGGGTGGCTCTCAGGGAGACTGTATAGTGATTTGGGTGAGAGGGGAGGGTAGGATGAATTAGGGATGAGGAGGAATGCATAGACAAAAGGAAAAAAAATAACTGGAATTGTGAGTGGTTGTGTGCAAGAATGAAGTCCTGGATTTTACCATGGGTAAAGTGACACCACTCAATGCTGGAGGTTTCAAAGGAAGAGGGACATATCTGAGCAGTGGCATGTGGGAGATAAACTTAATTTGAGCCATACTGAATAAGAGATTCAAATGTCCCATGGTGTGTGTCTATGTGTGTGTAGCTTACTGGAGTGTGTATATGGTTTGTAGCTCAGTGGAGAAGTCTCTGTGTGGCAATATTAGGGGTACATAGATGGTCATTGAAGGACATGGGAGGGGGTGAGGTCATCCAGGGAAAAACTGGAAAGGCAAGAGAGTAGAGCCCTTGAGACAGGTCCAAGGAAAAAAGGCATTTATGCAGTGGGCAGAGCAAGCAAAGTTCTTGAAGGAGACTAGGAAGGGGCAGTCAAAGAAGTGAGGGAAAAGCCAGAGTGTGGGGTCCAATAAAAAAATGAATGAGACTCTTTTAGATAATTGTCCTTGGTATCCGATAGCTACAAATTAGTCAAGACAGTGAAGATCCTGGTCATGTCTCTGCTTTTGAGTTGCATGAAGGGTTGATGACATTGGCAGGAGCAGCTTCAGTGCAGGAGTGGGGACAAGTCAGATTGCTGTGAGTTGAAGAGTAAAGAGGGGGTAAGAGTATAATGTCAGCACAGAGGAAGTCCCCAGTGTAGTTTGGCTAAAGAGGGAGGAAGAATGGAAAGAAGGCAAAATCTAGTAATAGAGCTTATGCGATGTTGGAGAGGTCTAAGTTTATACTCTTCTCCATGGTCACCATGAGCCACTTGAGTTGTGGCTAGAGCCACTGAGAAGTGGATTTTAAAATTTTATTTCCTTTTAATTGACTTTGTTGAAATAAGTACACATGACAAGGGGTGACCACAGAAGACAGAGCAGAGAGTACAGGATCTATAGAAAGAGAAAGAGATTTTTGAGGGAGTTTTTGTTTTTGTTGTTGTTAAGATAGTAGACACTTGTATAGTTTTAAATGCCAATGAGTAGTAGGCAGCAAGGAGGAGCATTGGAAGTTGCAGGAGAGGGTCAAGGAAGTATTCAATAAAGGCTCTGAGGAGAGAGGTGGTAAGTTGATGGGACATAAAGCAGAGATGGATGCACTGGCCTTTCAGAATACACAGGACCAGGAGCCTGTGGGAGGGAAGAGGGAATGTGATGGGTTTGGATGCCATTGGGTGTGTAGGCTGCTGGCAGGAAGCTGAGTGGGTTTCCAGCTGATGGATTCCATTTTCTCTGCAGGATGGGAATTGAGGTCATTTACTGCAAGGGAGGGGAATCGTGGTGAGTTAGAGGTTTCAGAGAGTTGAGGAGATTTAAAACAGCTTGGCTTAGAAAACAGAAAGTTGCTCAATCTCTGTCAAATGCAGAGAACAGTTGCACCTTGAGCAGCATGGTTATTAACACTGCCCCAAAATCTGCCCTCCTATGCCTACCTCCTAACAGCTTGACTTTTGACATTTCACCTCCTTCTTCTATGGTGTTTATTCATGTGAAGGCTTTGTTTCTCTTGACAAATTCCAGGTGGGCAGGACCCATCATCTAATTCATCCTTGTATCCTAGTTGCGCCTAGCACAATTCTTGGCCCACCAAGGAGGTTCAGTAAATATTTGTTGAGTGAGGGAGTGGGTGACTGCCTAAGCACAAGGTGCATGTGGCTCAGGAAAATCCCTTCTCGGACTTGGGTTCGCTTTCCTCATTCATATGCATGATTGGCTCCATTTCTGCTTCACATTTCTGGCTGAGACCCAGCGGGAGCCTCTCCCTTTGAGAACCATCCTTTAGACAGGCATAATTTAAAATCAAGTGAAGTGACACTGTATGGAAAAGAAGGGCTGTTATTTTTGAGAATTTTTTTCTTTTTTAAAATTTTAATTTTTATGGAGTCCAGATGGGGCCTAAAAGCTGACACTTGGAAGGTTCCCCTTTCCCCAATTTACCAGAGTTCCTGCTCTTATCTTTCATTCTCGGGGATATAAACAAACATTGGGATCGGCCAGAGCCCTGACTTTCTGGATGATGAAGGCCCACTGGGGTTAAATTCTAACTAAGATCTTCCCCCTGGGTCTCAAATTCTATCATTTTGTGCTATATTTGCCAATAATGTTACACTTTATCTTTATCATAGCAAATATTTAACTTGTTGAGAGAAAATATGTCATGAATGCATTACTCATAAGTTTCCATATTTCCCAAAGATTTTGGCAAGTGGTAGAGATGAAACTTCTGGGGTCCTATTAATACAATTGAAACAAAGCCAAGTGCCAAATTTTAGTGAATTCAGAGGGGTAGAAAGTGGGTGTTGTATAGAGGCTAACAGAGTTACGCTAAGTGATTTCATATGGCTGGTTGATCAGTTATCAGCCTTTTCCTTGTAATGGTCTTCTTAGCTTGGAAATCAGATGGTTTAATAAACGGGCATCTAAGAAGGAAGAAAATGTGTCTTACGTGCTGAAAATGTGGGGAGCTCACCTCTTTTTTTCAATTCCATTCTCTTCTCTTAGGTATATAGCTGCCAATTGATAGATCCAAGGATTGACTGAAATTTTTCATTATCTAGGTTTTGTGCTAATGTGTAAGCTTCTGAACCGGAACATCTTTGGGAGAATAAAATACCTCTTGATATTGATGGTTTTGAGACTACTGAAAGCCGTAGCGTTTTAGAAAACCAAAATAGGCTGTTTATTTTCTTTTTCTAGATCCATAGAATTATTTGATTTTCTGTTTTGTCTTTTTAAAATTTTTAAATTTTTTTATTTAAATTCATTTTATCAACATAAAGTTTAACACTCGGTGCTGTTTAAAGAATTTTTATTGATGAGCACTCTTAAAAACTCCTTATTTGTACTGCAAGCTGAAATTAGACCGTAGAAGCTCTTCTCTTAATTTCCCAAGCGACCTCATAAAAGGTTTGGGCTAACGTTCTCTAATTCCAAAATCCAAAGAAAATAAATTTTATCCAGATGTTGGGCTCGGAGATGTGTGTTGCATTACCAAGAAAATCGAATATTTGTTTTTTGGGGAAATCTTACTACTGTATATGATTTCAAGAAAAGATCATGTCTGTTTCTTCTTTCTTGCCCAGTTTCTTGTTTCCAGCCTCTGAATGCCACTTCTGAGTCTCTGGCCTTTCTATGTTTGTCGACAACACGCATGATTAAAATGATATTTTCATATTTCAGTGTCGTCGGAGCTCCTTAAAGCAGAGGGTTGTAAGTGCAAGGAAGAAAAAAAAAAGATAGGCAGTTCCCTAATGGCTTATTATCATCACATTTGCAATTCAGATCAGCTCTAAATTGACTGAAATTTTTAAACACATAGCAGGCAGTTTAAACTAATGATTGTCTGGAGGTTCACATCTGACATGAACTAAGCTTCTGTTCAAAACAAATTGCAAATAATTCCTCCCTTAGAGTCAAAATGTCACTTTTAAAACTCCATGTTATTCCTAGATTTTTGTCAGTTACATACAAAAAAAGAAATCTGCTTTTATCGTCAGTATTCTACCTTTGAACGAACTGAGTGACACCATTTTCCTATTTTAAAAAAAATAACACAACAACACGTATCTATATATATGACTCTACATCAGTTTCACTAGGAATCACCCCCCTTCCCCCTCTTCCCCTTCAAAAATCCTAATTGTAAAGTAAAACGCCCTTGGGGCAGTGGTATGCCCATGTTGCCTAGCAACCCTCAGCAGGTAGCTGGGATTCAGCTGCAGCTGTCCTGATTCTTTCCTAAAGAACCTTCTTATTACTGTTTGTGTTAATCTTTAACCAGGCTTTTAAACCACAGTCCTGCTCTGGCCGTCTCTTGTTGTTAGATTGCAGGGGCCCTACTCAAATGTTATCCCAGAGGTAATGGTATTAAGGGTGGCTATTGAATGTTTGAAGAGTGATAAGCCCTGAAAGGAATTAGAATTGCATGTTCCAACTCACCTTATTTTACATTCTTAAAAAATATCATGAAAATTGTACCCTAATAGGAACAATGGTCGGTGTTGACACACAGCTCTAAGCCTGCTTTTGCTCCCGGCTGGTAAATAAGGTGCGGCTGCCTCACTGCGAGCGTTCCTTTTAAAAAGCCCCACATTTTCCTACAAAGACTACTTAAGGAATTCATTTAGGATTTGGGGGTAGCTGTTAAGACTGATTCCTAAGTCTCTTGATTTAATTATAGGAGAGTTAGGTATAGACGGGTGGATGTAAACACAGATTGACTAGGGCATGGAAAAATCTCCCCGTTAGGGAGGTGTTTTTGTTGGGACTTCCATGGACTTGAAGTTGACCATTTCAAGGAAAAAGCAAGTGTTATGTGACAAGGGAGGCACATTTCACTTTAATTAGCCTTCCTTTCCTCAGGAAGTTTGGATAAATTTCAGAGACCGCCTACAACTGTTATTAACCAATGGGGGTAAGCTCATAAAACATTTTAAAATGAGGCTATTTCTACATTCCCATTACACAACATAAGACAAAGTGAAGAAGGCACAGCTTCTCTGAGGTCTTTTCACTCCCTTTCTCTCAGTAGATTAGAATTTTTTAAAAAAATCATCAGGGATGATTCACTCCCAAGACCTTCATTCCGTGTCATTTAAAAGGAATTTAGGCCTTTTTCCATGATAGCATTTGGTTACAGACCTAGTCCTATTATGCAACATAATATGTGCTTAATAATACTGATTAACTGGCTTGGAAATTGGAGAAAGGTCAGAGTATATAAAGTCGATAACATTTTCATATTTTCCGGACCTTACAGAAGTTAATCTATGTAGATACAATCTTCAAACTTTGGATTACACACACATGCACACACACAGTTATTAGTCTCCAGATTTCTGAATTGCATTGGTATTCTCCTTTTCTGTCTGAGGCTGTTCTAAAAATATTTTGATCTTATGTGAAAAACTAAAATGTACAGCTTCCCCCTAAATTCAGTAATTGATCGTGTCCATAATCTACTAGGTTATATGTGTTCATTGTTATTCCTCTCATAACACTAAACATCAAAGCACAGGAAATGTACCTCATATTTCTTTTGGAGAAACTAAGACAAGGAGCTTGTTATCCAGATTTCGGACTGCTGTGTTTGGATGTCTCACAAGTGTCATGATATCAGAAAAGATAGGGCACACACATTCAGGGTGGTATGGCCATAGACTGGAAGTCCCAGGGCATCGGATTAATGTCTCCTAGTGTAAGATGGCATTCAGGTTTCCACTGAGATCAGTTTTGCATTCAGAATACTAGCTCATTTTTTCTTTCCAAGAAATGTTACTGATACCATTTAGAAGTGATAAACCCTCTCTGTAATTTTGATTTGTCTCCTGTTTAAACTCCAACCTCTGTCTTTTATCTCTCTCTTGCCCTAAGATAAATTATTTTGTTACATGAATGATTGCCCAAGTGGGTCAATTAAATTCTTAATACAGCTGGTGTTGATTACGATTTTGCTAATGAAAATATCTTTGTGAAATCTTCAAGGCAACTTATAAAAATAAACTCCTTGATGAATCTAAAAGAAAATTTAGGGAAAAAATTATTAGTAAACATGTTGGTAGATATCATTCTATCAATCAAAACTTAGTTTGTGAAATGATAATTTGTCAAATCCCAGTAGAAGAGAGTATCAGTTTAGAAAAGGCAGTTTGAGATAATGTTCCTCTGCCTAGATTACAGAGTCATTTTCATGGCATTTATCCTTTGTCTCTGCAGGTGGGGTGTACCTAGTCCCCTCACCTGTGATCATCAGGCACTACATTCCTATTATATCCAGGCAGCTGTGGACTCAGTCTACTCAGGGCAGACAGCTTCGTGGACCTCATACCTGCCTGCTCCTCATTTATGCCCAGGACCTGTGCTTCCAAACAATCCACATGATAGAACTACTGCCCCGACCCTGAGGGGTGTGTCAGGTTGGGATGACCCATTATGGGCGCTGTGGCTCTCATTGTGGTTCATCATTTAGGTTTGAACACACACTTATAATGTTTCCAGCCTCACACCCCACTCCCACCTTCAGTTTCTTTCTTTCTTCCTCCCTTCCTTTTCTTTCCTTCCTTCCGTCTTTCCTTCCTTTGGACCTAGGTATGAATAAAACACAATATATTTTATTCCTCATGATAATATGTTGATGTTAAGTGGAGCAGATCCATAGATTTGTTTAGTCCAGAGTTTTTCAACCTTGGCACGACTGATGTTTTGGACATTGTTGACATTTTAGGCAATAAGAATTCTTTGTGGTTGGGACTGTCCTGTGCATTATAGAATGTCCAGCAGCACCTCACCCCCACCCCAGTTGTGACAACCAAAACTGTCTCCAGGCATTGACAAATGTCCCCTGGGGGCCCCAGATCACTCCCAGTTGAGAGCCACTGGTCCCGACCCTACCTCAGAGTGTGGTGTGTAGGCCAGCCCATCAGCATCACCTATAAACTTGTTAGAGACACAAGATCTCAAGACCCACCCTGTACCTACTGAATTCAAATCTGTGTTTTAGTAAGATCCCCAGGTGACTTCCTATGAACATTTATGTGCAGGAAGTGCTGATTTCGTTCATCATCTTAAACAGAAATTTGGGCATACTTCCTTCTTAGGCTGAGAGAGCACATTTCCAAGGGTTGGAAAGTAATTGTAGCAGAATCCTCAGTCTGCAAGTTGTTGTATGTATTGGCAGAAGTATTTAAAGCAAGCACAATTGAAATATTCAAGAAAAATAAAACAGTATTGACTTAAAATGTTTTCTCCCTAGTAACTATCATACTGTCTTAGATTTTTATCCACTTTGTACCATATGATTATCAGTTTTGGAATATTTTGGAAATATTTTCATATCTCCCAGGATAATCCATACATAACACTAATAATAATGCCCACTATAATTTATCAGGTGTTCATTACACACTAAGTCCTCTATTAGGTGCTTTAATCCTGACAACAATTCTGTGAAGCATTAGCCTCATTTGATAGATGAAGAAGCTGACTTTGAGAAATCGTAAGTACCTTTGTCCTGATCACAGATTTCTATAAAGTGAAAGACACAGCACTCAGGCTCGTGTTCTCGCCACCTTTCTATTCTTCCTCTTCTTCGAAGGGGAGAAAAAAATCATAATGAACATTTTCTCCAGCTAATTATGCCTAAACAACATCCCCACAGATTCTCAGCCCCAGGAATGAGCAGGGGGAAAGAATCATTATTTTTCTTTAAAGCCCTCTTTTGTTCTATCTTCTTAGGCAGTGGTCTCATTATATCTTGAGAATGTCTGAGTGTAGCCAAGAGCTTGAGGTGAAGAAGCAGGGCTCCCCCATTTCCATCCCTATGCCCCAATAGAATTAGCGTTCAGAAACAACAAAGCCACACGGTACATTGTAAGAAGCATCCTTGGAAGAAATCGTTTTGTCTCTTGTTTTTGAGATTTGCCCACTGATGGCTAGGAAGATGAACTATGGACTACATAGCTAGCCTGAGGTTTAATAAGTCGACAGAAACTGCAAAAGAAAACCAAATGTGGCATTTACATGATTTAATTGGAAACTAATACCTCTGTGATTCTTGATGTTTTTTTCCCCTTCATTAGAGAAACCCTCTGCTTTTACTTCTGATCCTTTCTTCGGCTGAACCTCTTCTACTGTATCACCAACCTATTTTTTATTCAACCTATATTCCATCAGACGGTATTCCCAGCTTCCTTTTATCACCATGGTGACACCATGTGCTTATGCCTTTATTAAAAATTTATCTTAAATAGATCTTCTAGGAACTAGTCTTTTAGCCAATGACAGTTTTTCAGTTTCAAATCCACCATAATGTCCAGATACTGGGAATTTGTGTGCAAATATTATGCCACTATTACTATAAAGGGAAATAAAGCAAAATGTTTAAAATTAGCTGCTATTCCTGTTAGCTACTTATGCATGGAAAAGACATTTTATATGCATTCCATTCTTACTTTCCAAGTACATTTGGCACACATTCTTTTTAAAGAAGAACTTTATGTAGACTTGAATTAGCTTATATGATCATGTATTACTGGGAAATTTTGAACCTTTAAAAAATGTTGTCCAGAAATGTATCCTATGAAAAAAAAATTGGAAATGCTAATAAAGATTGACATGCACATAATTGGCCTCACTTAAAAGATTAAAAAGTACATATATGTTCAGCAACAAGAGAAAGATTAAATAATAATATAGCAGTATGGTTGAACAATGTGCATTTCTGAATGATATTACAAATAATTTTAGTGATGGGGAAAGGATTATATGTTAATTGAAAAAAGATACAAAATTATATGTGATAGGACTTCCAGCTTTATAGATCTATCTATAGCTTTTTAGTTAAATATCTTTGGTTACAGGTATCTCTCTCTACTTATATAATTGAGTAAATGTCAACTATTAAAAATGCTATAGCTAATTGATTAGTTTATGGGTAATTTTTATCTTTCTAGAGCTTTTTTTCTGTTTTCAACAGTTTCTTTAATGAACATAAAATGCTTTTGAAATCAGAAAGAAAACAGGGGAATATTTAAATAAAAAATTAATTCTACCTGGATTGTACCAATATAATTAAGAGGTCCCTGGGATTTTGCATATTTTTCTTATATTTAAAGAGTCTATTGTTACAGAAACTACTCTTAACCTGGTGCTTTTGTTTTAAAAGAGGTTTCAAAACAGTTATTCCAGATGAAGGACAGAGACTATTGTCTTCACCATGGATAATGAAAAATGAGTGTCAAGGAAATAGGAACCAAATCAGGGGACATTGTCCCAAGTGTGTATAAATTAAATAGCTAATTTTCCAAAAGGTCAAATCCGGAGTCTGCAGATGGGTTTGACAATAGTAAAGATTGCAGGAATATTTTTCATTATAATTAAACAAAAATGTACTTAAATAAAACAAAGTGTAAGAAGATGCTTTTCTATATGGATATGATTAATGGGTGTTTTAGGGGGGAAAGTTCTCAAAGGACAATGCTGCAGTGGTAAGAAGGCATAGGATTCGGTCACAAGAATTCTGGGATTTTAGATTTGACTCTGCCATTACCAAGCCTTGGACAGGTCATTTAATCTCTCAGTTTCTTCACTTAGATTATAAAGGGTTTGATTAGATGCTATCTAGAATTCCTTATGGTTGAGAGTCTGAGTTATTCTACTGTTTCATTTGTTCTTATAGTACAGATCAATTTATGGGAGTTTACATTTCTGAAACTGGGGTCAAGATCCTAGCTGATCCTCAGAACAACTGTGTAAGCATCTGTGGTGATGATAGGATTTCTTTGGTGGCCAGACAGGCTCTGTTATTTTCTCCAACTAAATGAAGCCAAGCAATATGGAAAATAGGCTTCCAGCATACAAGATCTCTTCTTGATTTCCACCAAACAATGCTCTTTCACTTGGAACACTATTTACATGTGTAGAAGTATTTCATCTTTTATAAAATGCTTAGTAAACTTGTGATGGGAAACAAAAAATGATGACAATAGCAGTTCTATTTTATGAATATAAGTATCTGTTAAATATGTCCGATATGCACTCAATATATGTGAATGCATGTATCAAAAAGACCTTTAATTTCTAAGCAGACATAAATAACTAGCTTTTGAAGTGGTTTTATCGAAGTATAACTGATATTTAATAAACTACATGTATTTTAAGTACCCAATTTGCTATATTTTGATATACGGATATAACTCACCAAAACCAAACTAATAACTATAACAGCACCCCAAAATATTGTCTTATTTCCCATTGTAATTCCTCTACAAACTTGAATGTGGTATTACATATGGCTCAAAGTTATTTTTTATTCTTTGCAATGTGGATATCTGATTATTCTAGCACTGTTTATTAAACTCTCATTCTTTCTCCCCCATAAAACTTTGTTAAAAAGCATTTGACTACATGCATATGGGTTTCTTTCTGAAATAAACTGCTTGGTTTCATGTTATGATTCTCTGTCTCTGCTAATTCCACATTACCTTGATTCCTATAGGTTTATAGGTCTTGAAGTTAGACGATATAAATCGTCTGAATTTGTTTTTATTTATCCCAAAGTAGCTTTGGATATTTTAGACCTTTGAATTTTCATATACATTTTAGAATCCATTTGTCAATTTCTATAAGAAAGCCTCCTGAGATTTTTATTGGAAGTACATTTAATGTCCAAATCAATTTGGGGATATTTGGTAACCTGATGATATTGAATTGTTATTGAATTGTATGATTTGTGAACTAATTGCATCTCTCCATTTACTTAGGTGTTCTTTACATTCTCTCTGCAAAGTTCTAAGTTCTTTTATTTATCAGCATATATATCTTGCATATCATGTTTATATTTAATTATTTTCTGTTTTTGACACTTGCCTAAGTGGTATTGCTTGTTTCAATGTCAACTTCTGAATACTATCAGTCTATAAATTTACAATTGATTTTTTTTTTTTTTTTTTTTTTTGGTATTCATCATGGATCTCATGACCTTGTTAAACACAATTTTTAGTTCTAGTTTTTTGAGGGCAGATTTCACAGGATTTTCTACAGAGATGATCTTGTCATTTGGGATTAATGGTAGTTTAACTTTTTCCTTTCCAATATAGATAACTTTTATTTTTTTTCTTATCTTATTACACTGGCTTAAACCTCCAGTAAAATGATGAGTTGATGTAGTGAAAGCAAATGCCATTTCTCAATATTTAACATTAAATATTAGTTAACTACATTATTTTGATAGCTATTATTTTGAAGAAGTTTCCTTTTGGTGCTACTTTCCTAAAAGTTTTTGTTTTGTTTTTTTTAAACTAGGAATGGATTTGGGTTTTGCCAAATGATTTTTTTTTCTGCATCTATTGAAATTATATGTGCGTGTCTTCATCAGTTAATATGGTAAATGACATTGAGTTTTAATGTTAAACTAGAGTGGTATTCTGGGATAAGTTCCACTTACTTATGATGTATTATCTTAAAAAAAAATGTACACACACACACACACACACGGTTGGATTTGATTTACTAAAATGTTAAAGAACTTGTTGCATCTACGTTCATGAAGGATACTTGTCTGTAGTTATCTTTTCCTGTGATGTGTTTGATTTTGGATTCAGAATAATGCTATTATCACAGAACGAGTTGGGAAGTGTTTATTTCTTCCTTCAGTGTTTGAAAGAACTGACCAATAAAGCCATGTAGATATAGAATTTTCTTTGTGGGAAGATTTTAAATTGCCAATTAAATTTCCTAATAGATATACGGCTCTACAGACTGTCTCTTCATATATGACTTTTAACAGTTTGTGTCTTTTAGGGAATTTATCAGTTTCATCTAGTTCTCAAACTTATAGACATAAAATTTATAATATTTTTATTAGGTGCTCCGGGTATGAATTTATTACATCTCAGCTCAAAGTCGACTCTTTACCTGCTCTGTGAGAATGGAGCTTTAAACATTTTTTCTTTGCAGCAAGTGTGATAATAAGCTTTGTCAAAAAAAGGCACTGGAGGACATTATAGAGGAGTGAATTTTCTTTGTGACTCCTGTAGGGAGTCAATGCTCTATGTATATTTTCACATTTTTGCAGTGAGGGCTTTTGAACAAAGAACTCTGGCACCTGAGTTAAAGGATGACTGAATAGAACTATAAAGATAGAGATATCCGGTGAGAGATACTGATTTATCTCCCCAGAGCCATTTTGTTTACATTTGTTTATATTCCAAGTGGTTATATAGAGGGCAGAGTTGGGGATCTCCAGAGAGGATTTGTTTATATTCTGGAGCAAAGGTCTCTAAAAGGGAGGATGGCTGGTGTGCCAGCAGCCCTGTATACACTTTGAGTTTCCTAATTTTAGAGTTCCTCTCCTGTGGTGCAAAGCTCATTTTTACGCACAGGGTGCATGTGCTGCACTGCATCACCCTGTATTTTCATTTGAAACAACTTCCACATGTGGAAATAGAGCATGTGATGCTCCACCGCATCGCCGTATGGAAGAATTGAATCATGAGGAAGGGACACACAGTGCTCTGTGTGTGAAAGGTCTATTCCCTGAACAAGAGATTTCACATGCTCACAAACACCCCTCCCCTCTGCATATTTATGCCTCTGTACACATACACATAGAAAGACATCTGTGGCAGGCTAACTTGCCAGTTTATAGATCTGGTAACATTTCAGCTCTTTTATGGTTGCAGACTCACCAGTTCCAGTCTGCTGCTGTGTTGCCTTTCTGCCCCTGCTACATGGCTGTCAGCATCTCACTGCCCCAGCAAACACACACAGAGGACTCAGTTCCTCAAAACACTCACTGCCCTGGCCACTGCAGTCACTGTGGCCCTGCTGATATGGACACCATGTGCTCCAAGTGTCGCTTAGGCCTTTGGTCAACAGGGTTCCAACACTCCAAACTCCTCTGCACAACACCCCACCAGCCTCTTCCCATTTGTATCCCAAAGGGTCATTCTCCGCAGTCCTCCTGACATAAGACACTGCATACCTCTTGCTACACACACACAACTCCCCCCACCCCCCCACCAGCAATGAGTGTACCCACAACACCTTGACTCCTTTTGTGCACCAGCATTGTTTCACCTGCAACTGGGAAAGGGTGGTTGGCCATTTACTCATTCATTCATTCATTCATTCATTCATTCATTCATTCCTATTGCTTAATACCCATGGACCATCTCTGGTTTAGGCAGTCCAGCTAACTTCTCTGCTATGGCGTGGGTAGTAAGACTACCTTTTCCAATAAGGTCTTCATTCAGCCTTGAGGAGGGCATCACTTCCAAGTTTGTTCCTATTTGAATACTCTCCCTAAAACTTGTGTTTTATGTACCCTAATTAGATTTGAACTGATATATTACTTATAAAAACAAGTTTGTAACTGACATAAGATAAAGCACACATATTTCAAGCGTATAATTTAATACATTTTGATATATAAATGTGTTCCTAATATGCCATCAGATAATAAATATGTTTATTAGCCCCAAACACTTCTTAATGTCAAATGATATTTTGGGGGATTGCATAAAAAGAAACTGAGCCAGGGATATGTTTAGTTTGGGCTTATTTGCATCTATTTATGTGATTCATAGTCACTTTTATGTATGATTAAATCAGTGATGGTCATCTTGCTTTAAGGAATGACTTCTGGGATTACTTCTGGTGCCTACTCTTGTCACGTGCTTCTTGATGGGAAGTATTAAAGCCATATGAATGTGTGCTATGGTACTGAGCATGGACCTGTGTGGCTGTTGGAGGAAAAATGCAATTTACAATATATAAATATATAGACCTAGGACCTTGTCTGTGCAAATTGTTCTAAATTCTATGCTCATGTGTACAAGACCCAATATAAATTTTCCCAAGTTATCAATAAAACTTTATTTACAGATAATGCAAAAATAAAAAAAATTAAAAAGAAAATCACTGATAATGCATCCAAAACCAAAAAGAGTCATTTCTAAACTATTAATAAAAAGAAAATAAAATTTTTGTTAACCATATTTAAGGAGAGACTAAAGTAGTTGTCTAGCATCTTTACAAGACAGGGAATGAAAGAGATTGAGGCCAAAAAAATGGGGGTCAAACTTATTGTGGTGGTGATCTGATAGATTGTTAATAAAAATGTTTGTTTTCCTTGAGTCTATAATGTTGATGATATTTGTCAGCTTTTATATTTTAAAATCTGTTATAATTTTTTTCATTCCAAATATTTATGCCTAATTTTGTATCTACAATTTTGTATTTTTCTCTTAAAGTGGGACCCCCCCCCCAGAATGTATAAGCTTCAAGTCCCACTCAAACTAGATCCGTCCCTGCCTCCAAACATTGCTTTACTTGAACATGTCTTAGCAAGTGAATTATCCAGTGTGTGATAATTGTTTATAATATTAGGGACTGTGTAGGGATTTTGAATATAGATACTGATGATGGTGAGGGAGCCAGTGTTGGCCATGTTGAATATGATAGCAGCGACAGTAATGAATGGCTGTTTCTTTCATTCGCAGATCAAGCTGAATCCATTACCACCCTTTGTAGATTTTTCTGACATGTCAAAGATTGCTTCTTGTTTGCTCAAAATCGCACCTACTGCAATTTAAACTTACTTCACCTTGATCTCTCCTCACTGCACAATGAAAACCTCTGGTCAGCATTTACTATATATTTCTTGATGTGATTGAGGTCTGTGATAGCTATATTTTATCAACCCAACATCAGAGCACGCAGCTTTCCCCTCATTTATACATTTATGGGATTATACATTATGGTATTTCCAGCTTTATAAAAGTATCTGGTTAATTTATATTTGCTTATATACTTCAAAAATTGCCCTTATTATAGAAAGTGCATGAGAATTGAGTACATATTTTGAGTACATACTTCACAAACATATAACAGTTTGTGAAAATTGCAGTGGAAAATTGGGGACTATGTTCTTTAGAGTAGTATTTGTTTAGTCTTCAATAATTATGTTTTCAGATGTATTTTTTCATTTAAGGGTTGGCGTTGAAATGGGTGGCTTCAGACAGATTTTTAAGCTCAAGACAAAGGTTAGAAGTCTCCTGTATATTATACTTTGAGAATTATTCAACACAGCATAAGTCATCTGATAGGTGTGCTTTCATCATATTTTACTTATGGGTATGTATTGTTTTTAGATGTCTGTACTTTGCTGTTCTTCATGTGTATCTTCCTAGTTTGAATAGATTCCTTCTTTTCTCTCTTCCTTTGTCGACTTTTCAGTCAGATTGCTCAATCCCAAGACAAAGAACTCGTGGATCATGGGCTAGAAAAAAGGGTTAAAGGATTAGAATGAATTCAAGAAAGAACGATCTGGTTGCCACTTGGAGAAGGACACAGGAGCTGAACCCAATGGTGCTGTGGAGCCTGGGGAGGAAATTGTGAGTACTTGCTCTTGATTGAGTATCATTATCCTCCTGTTGTCTAGGAAGATGATTGTTATAATTAGCGACAAATGTCATGGGCAACTATAATTTGCCTTTCCTTGTAACAGCTGATAGTTTACCTTTCTCAATGCCTTCTTCTACCTAGCCACCATGTCCGTCTCTCTCCACCCCTCCATAACTATAAAATATTGAATAAAATACATTTGTCTTATGGTATTATATATTGATGTACACTTATAACAATAATGTGTTAATTTTTTAGAAGTCACTGAGAGGCCACTCACCCAAATTTTAGGCTCTTGTATAGTTAAAATACCTACAAGGAGAAATAAGAAACCATGAGTTTACATAATAGGCACCACCAGATGGGTTGGTAGAGATATTTTGGAAGTATCTTTCATTAATTTTATTTCTAAGTGTAGTACAAAGGGATGTAATTTGTGGTGTTGCACGGTGCCTTTTAAACAGACTTTTTTTTTTTTTTTTTAGTTTTCTTTTTTTTTTTTTAAACTTACTTATGATAGTCACAGAGAGAGAGAGAGAGAGAGAGAGAGAGAGAGAGGCAGAGACATAGGCAGAGGGAGAAGCAGGCTCCATGCACCAGGAGCCTGACGTGGGATTCAATCCCAGGTCTCCAGGATCGCGCCCTGGGCCAAAGGCAGGCGCCAAACCGCTGCGCCACCCAGGGATCCCTTAAACAGACTTTTAATATCCTTTGGATTTTATTTGTAGTGTATTCTTTCCATTTCATTTTGAACTTATTATGGTAATCCAATAGAATGATACACAACTCTTGAGTTAAATTTTAAAAATAGAATGCAAAGCACAATAATTTACAAAGCATGATATAACTGTGAAGAATACTGAACTAGCATGTACTTGTGCTACGCATTTACTCTAGGAGAGTCACAGTCGTTGAATTGCCTTTAAATAAAAGTAGCTCAAGGGCTCTTTTAAAATGTGTCACTACTTGGTACTTCGTACTATATCTAGGTGAATAAGTCCCAGTGTATATTTTTAAATAACACAGAATGTTATATTTAGAATAGTAATGAAATGAAAAGTCAGTGAATAAATAAATAGCTGATAAATCTAGGGCAAAGATAAATGCTTCCAAAACTGAGGAGGGATGTGATTTCATGTCTCATGATGATATGTTTTTATCTGTGCATAGCTTCTGCCCCAGCATTTTACAGTAGTCTCCCTTTACCTGTGGTTTGCTTTCTGCAATTTCAAATACTGGTAGTAAACTATGATCTGGAAGCAGATGAGCCTCCTCCTGACTTCTTGTCAGAAGGTCAATAGCAGCCTAATGCTAGGTCACATGCTTAACGTCATTCTCCTCACCTCATCTCCTCACTTACGCGTTTATCATCTCACTTCATCATAATAAGGGTGGGTACAGTACAATAGGATATTTTGAGAGATAGATAGATCACAGTCACTTTTATTAGAACATACTGTTACCATTGTTCTACTTGTTGTCATTGTTACTTGGCCTAAGTGATTAATGAAACTTTGTCATAGGTATACATGTATAGGAAAAACAGTCTATGTAGGATTCTGAACTATCTGCAGTTTCTGGCATCTGGCACCCCCCCCCCAGGGGTCTTGGAACCAATGGGGGGACTGCTGTACTTGTTTTACTCCCTCAATTCTAGGGTGAAGAGTCAATATCTTACATCTACATGTCTACTTTATATCCTTATGATCCAAATTCATTCTGTATGTTTTCACTGAGACTCTCTTTTAGAATATTATTAATGTATTGTTTTAGCCATATATAGTGGCCTTTGCTCATTGTCCATCTTTATAGCATTACTGTAGATTTCAACATTTTTGAGCATTCCCTGCTTCTCAAAGCAATTGGCCTTTGTGGCATTGATTCTGGGTTGTCTTCTCTCCTGGGGACAGCTCCTTATCTCGCTACTGTTTTTTTCCACTATTTTAAATGCACATGTTCTGTTATTCCTATTTCCAGAACATCTGCTTTTTTCCTCCTTCTCTGGGGAGTATCTCTCTTCTAGGTCTCAACTATCATTTCTCTGTGGACAAGGCTAAGGCAATGAACATCTTTTCATCTCTAGAGCTTTTTCTTGAATCTCGTGGAGTCCAGGAAAATGAGAAGAGAGCTAAAAAGATCAAGGATATTTCTGTGAGTTCAGAAAACTATCTAGTTGAAGATTTGGAATGACGGAGAATAATGGAGATTCAGTAGGTAGAAACCAAACCAAAGCTGGAGCTTTTCAATTTTGCTCTCATTTGAAAGAAGATTCTTTTCTTTTCAATATACTTTTTAATCTTTCGTTCTTCATTTCAGAGTTGGTTCTGAGATTGTTGCATAGCTTTTTACTAAAGGTCAATAAAATAAACTGTTTTGAAATGACTAGGTCAGGTACTAGACAGAAATACATAGTTTTCAGGTGATGGAAAAATTCATTTACTATTTATACTGAAAGTTACATTAAGGGGCACTGGAGCAAGTCCATTATTTCCTAATCTTACTGATTTTGCTGATATTGATTACACTAAATATAATAATACTTTTCATTTATAAAGTGCTTTTAAACTATATACAAAGAGTGCCTGAATCAGGTCACATTCAATATGTCTCTTCATATGTCACGTGGTAAGTTCACTTTCTGAGGCCTGATGAATACATTTGCATCAGTTCATTTTCCTGATTACTGGAGCCAAAAAGACCAAATATACTCTATATATTCCAATTATATAGGATTGCCCAATAAAGCCTTGTACCAGGATAGGATTTATTTATTTATTTTTAAATGTTTTATTTTTTAAGTATTTCTACCCCCAACATGGGGTTCGAACTCACAACCCTGAGATCAGGAGTCACATGTTCTATCACCTGAGCCATTCAGGCACCCCAAGAATTAAGAACAAAAGAACAAACAACTAGAAAAACAAAACTTCTGTGAGTCAGAAACTAGACTGGTTTTTATGTGTGATTGTGGGATTAGTTTCATTATCTTAAACTCCCATCTGCACCATTCTTGTCACCACAAAAATTGCAAAGAATACTCTCATTAGCTGCCTAAAATTTGGTCTTACTAATGAAGAAAATATTTCTGTGCCACCTCTTCACCATTGGAAGGGATCGTGTATGAAAGCTCTGCAGGTGCTTCTTAGAAGTTAAAGCATATTTGTTGTAACAGTTTAATCTTCTCCCTCAATTTCATTTTGTTCTCATTTGCTTCCTTTTGCTCCTTTATCAGTTTCCATCTCCTCCACGTTGCTTGGGTAATGATTGTCCAGCAATATGACCAGACTCTGGATAATTCAATAGGTTTAAACAACAAAGCGTTCATTAAAGAAAACTACTGAAACTGCATGTGCCCTCTGTCTCTTAGCCTTGTGGGTCTTTGGCTGTTTATTCCCCCCGCCCTTTTAAGACTATATTTATTTATTTGAGAGAGAGATGGAGAGAAGAGTGGGGGTGAGGGGCAGAGAGAGAGAGAGAATCTCAGACTCTGCATTGAGCATGGAGCCCCGTGTGGGACTAGATAACATGACTAGAGCCAAAATCAAGAGTCAGATGCTTAACTAACCAAGCCACCCAGGTTCCCCTATTTTGCTTTCTGAATTTAAAGGACATTTACACACACACACACACACACACACACACACACACACACACAAAGATTGCCTTTTTTTCTTAAGTCATTTTCTGAACTGAAAATATCTCCATATAGACATATGGCCTTCAATATGTATGGAAACTGTATTTGATAGTAAAGAAGAACTTTGGAAGGAAGTTAGAAATATCGTAAAGTGATATTGAGGGTACTGTCAAACTAGACAAAATCATTAATGTCATCAAATATTTGCTATAAAAGAATTAAAATAGAAGATTTATGTCATAGTAAATACTTTGAAAAAAGTTGCAGGAAGCCCTGGGTGGATCAGCAGTTTACCGCCTGCTTTCGGCCCCGCGGCGTGATCCTGGGGTCCGGGATGGAGACCCGGGGTCCGAGATGGAGACCCGGGATCCGGTCCGCATCAGGCTCCCTGATGGAGCCTGCTTCTCCCTCTGCCTGTGTCTCTGCCTCTCTCTCTCTCTCTCTCTCTGTGTCTCTCAGGAATAAATAAATAAAATCTTTAAAAAAAAAAGTTGCTACACTAGAAATTTGAGATGGAAGTTTTCAAGGAAGTTACTTAAATATTTTTATTTGTTCTGTTCCTATTAAACTTATTTAAATACTTGATATTCCAAGTGTGAGTGAACTGGAGCACTGTGAGTTACCAAATATTGGGAGACTTAAAAAATATCACTATATTCATATTCTTGTTAAATTCATTCTGTGACCTACTGGCTTCCAAAACATATAGTAATATAACATTACATCCATTGAGGTGAATTTTGGAATATAGTAGTTGGAGAAATTTATTTCTGCATGACATAAGGCAAAAAAACTCAGATACTGATAGTAAATACTTTTCACAAAGGATGCAAATTCTCTAACACATGATTAGAATGCTGTGTTATGTTCTACATGTGCTCAAATTTCGAATCCAGTTTTACTTCACAATTAGACTTTCTCTGATAGTTTTAGGTAAAACAACATTAAACAATTCATCCCCCAACATATAACAAAAAAGGTAAGACTTTAAGGGAAATCAGTTTACTTTTGTTTTTTAAATTTTAAGGATATTTGGAAGTTAGGCTGTCTTCATTTCTGTTTCAAAGTAATCAAAATATAAGTCCACAATGTATTTATTTTCTTGTCCTCCAGATCTTCCACTAATTAGATTATTAATGATATGCTTTTAAAACTACACCAGATTTTGTTTTTTGTTTTTAAGTTTTATCTTTTTAGGTATTCTCTATACCCAATATGGGGCTCAAACTCATGACCTCGAGATCAAGAGTTGCATGTTCCTCTGGCTGAGCCAGCCAGGAGCCCCTTGTTTTTGTTTTTGTTTCTGTTTTTTATTTTGTTTTGTTTTTAAATAAAGCAGACTACTTAATCCCATATTATATATTCCACTATGGTAGATTTAACAGACTTAAAACACACCAAAAAAACATAGCAAAACATCACTCAAAGTAAATTAAATTAAAAACAATAGAAGTTTTCAAAGAGAAACAGTGACAAAAATATTAAAAGCATGTTATAACACCTACAGACTTGCTATAAATACACCAAAATGTCAGCACTAAACTTTTTAACAATTAACTGAAAAATTGTAACCTGGACAATTCCAGGTTACAGAGCTTATGTGCTTAAAGATAGACCAGTTGTTCAAGAGGTAGAATTATTTTGTGTACTAATCCCAGAAAGGAATTTTGTGCAAGACTCCTCATTAAGAGAATAATATAAAGGACTGTGTCCTCCATGAGATTTCTACAGAAGAGCTTAGGGGGTCTGTTTTGAAAAAAGTATGTATATATATTAAGTATTTTAGAATTACTATATTTACATTAGTGTATTATGTGTGAACTGATATGAGTGCAGAAATAGAACATCAATGTTAAATATTAAATGACATGCTTTCCTACAGTATTACAACAAAGCAGAGAATAGAGAGGTACATGTATTGTCTTTGTAAGTACCATGAGCCAGCAATGCCTTGAATACACATTTGGCCATATCATTTCTTGACAAGCAGAAGGGCTCACTCTAGAACAAAAGTCATCATTTAAAAAAAAAAAAAAAAACTAACCATACCATACAACTGACTTACAATGTTTTTTAAAAGATTTTGTTTTTAAGTAATCTCTAAACCCAACGTGGGGCTCAAGCCCACAACCCCGAGATCATGAGTTGCATGCTCTACTGAGTCAGCCAGGTGCCCCTTATAATTTTTGATTAAATGCAGCATATGAACTTATTTAGTTCTCTAGGTATATCTTTTGCAATCAGTTCTCCTATACTGTACAGAGAATGACCTGCTATTCAAGATGAACCATTTCAAAAGTGCTTTCCTGAGACTTAAAAAAAAAAAAATGCCAAAAGGCATGCATACTTGGTTTGCCTGCATATATAATTTTCAGATTAGTTTGTTTCAACCATAGACCTTCTACTGGTGAACTTTGGGGATCTTTTGGTCTCTTCATCTGTATTTTCAAAATTATACCTTGAACAGCTTCTTGCCTTTTCCCTTAGGGACTGAGGGCATCTCTCTTCATTGTATGGCCTGTAGGGCAGACACCTTGACTTTCCTACAAGAATATTAGTCCATCCCAATTTGGACGTATTGTTCCAAGCTAAGGGACTATGCAGGATGGCTGCATTCCAGGTAAGTGTTAGGGAATACTACCTTAAGGTCCCACTGCTCCAATTCTGTGGAAAACTCACTTAAACAAAAGATACTTATAAACACATGTGTGCACGCGCACACATTACTCACACACAGACACACCTCCCATTGGAGATATATGTGGTCAGACTGGGAATGGCATTGACTGCTGGCTACTCAAATAATTGTTTTCATTGAATTGCTTTTTTAGTACAAGGCCCCCAGCCTACAGTGAGTAATTTTATATGAAATAATCTCGTGAAACATGTTGCTGCCTTTAGTTAAGGGTGCTGTTGGATTTCTTTCGTCACTCAGTGTCCTCTTTTTTTTTTTTTTTTTTAAGATTTTATTTACTTATTTGACAGAGAGCACAAGCAGGTAGAGCAGCAGACAGAGGGAGAGGGTGAAACATGTTCCCTGTGGAGCAAGAAGCCTGATGTGGGGCTCTATCCCAAGACCCTAAGATCATTACCTGAGCCAAAGGCAGATGTTTAACCAACTGAGCCATCCAGGAACCCACCTGTGAGGACCCATGGGAGGACATTGTCTTAGATTTTTAAACCAGTGCCTGTCCTGGGCCCCATTGCCCATCCATGCTATGAATCATGCACCTGATTGGGCTACATCTGAATCCTGGACTTCCTGGCTCTGTCCACTAAGGCCTCCTGCACTAGATGCCAGAGAAGGTAGAGTCGATATGTGATCTAGCAAAGGTCCAGGGGCACAGATCTGTAGGCAGCTGTGTATTCATTTTAGTCCTGCCCTCCATGAATTTGTCCTATTATCATTTTGCCTTGATGCCATTTTTTTGTATCCACTTTGTTTTTATCTTTTCTTAGTATTCTGTATGGATTTTTAAAGCTACCTTAAATAATTGGGGGAAGTGAGCGTGAGAATTTGAGGACAATGAAAGCTTCGACCTTTCCTTATTTCATGCCCTTCCAGTCTAGGGCTCCTTGTGTTCTTTAAGCCATTCCCCCAAAAGCAGACCACACTCAACACTTGTTCCCTGTTCCCCTTTCCTGTACTGATAAAATGATATATTACCACCTTCCCCAGAGAGGGCATGAGACATGGTTGCTGTTGCTTCTATCTCTGCACACCACTTGTGCTGTGCTCTACAAGCATATAAATTTTAATATAAAACTTAAGGTTTCTTGGAAGTGTTAGATTCTGTGGGCTTAACATTTTTGATGACTCACTGATGCTCAGTTTCTTGGGTGATCAGTTTCTTGGGTGATTTAGTAAAAGATCTGAACTCCTCTCTAAAATGAACACATTCGCTTAAAAAAAAAAGTTTACATAATTATTTTGATAGGAGTTGACAGTAAAGCAGAAATTCTGTGAAATGTGGGTACTAAATATTGTCAGTAAACTCAATTCTCCTTTGTCTGAAAATCTTATTTAAATGGCATAACAGAGATTCCATGTATCCTGGGAGTAGCTTTAGAATTCATACTTTTGAGTACCTAGGATGAATATGGGAAAGCCGTTTTTATTAGTTTTTCATTCATTCCCATGTCTGTTTTTCCTGTAGTTAATTAGTGTAACTACTTTGTCCTCACTATTGTTCTAGGTGCTGGAGATACAGTGATGACAAATCAAAATCCTTGCCCTTGTGGAACTTATTTTCCACTTTCAGGAGGAGATACTCAATGAATGAATTAATAAGCAATGAAGATAATTTCAGATGCAGATACAGCCAAGAAAAAGAAGTGGTTATGTATCCTGATGACTTTGGTTAGAGGGATCAGGAGGGTCCAATGAGCTTTGCTATAAGGCCCAAATAAGAAAGGGAACCAGCCATAGAATGAACCCTCCAACAAAGAGCAAAACTAGGACAAAGGATCTGAGACAGGAACAAGTTTGTGTACTCAGAGTCCAGAGAGAAGTCCAGGGAGCTTAAGCATAGAAATGTCAGAAGAGGTAGACAGGAGGATGATGGCAGACAGAGTGCAGATCACTTGGTGCCTTTAGCTGTGCATATCTACCTATTTGACCCTTGAGAAAATGATCTAATGCCTTGGCCTCAGTTTCTCTTTCTTTAAAACAAAGAGGATGAAAGCTAGCTCCTAGGCTTATTTGGATATTTTGTGTGTCAATTGATGTTAAGTACTTGGAAGAATGTCTGGCCCTCAGTAAAAACTATATATGTTTTCTGTTATTAGTGTGTATATATGCAAAGTACAGTTTTCCTCTAGCTAATCACTTCAATTTATTGCCCTTATAGGTTTTTAAAGCAAGCAAGGGTCTTGGCAATCACATCCAATCTTGATATTTTACAGATGAGGCTTTAGCTCAGAGAGGTCAAATGGCCTACACAAGTTCCCACAAGTAGTAAGTAAATGTTTAGACTAGAATCTTAGTTTCTTGATTCTCAAGCCAAGAGTTTGATACTGTTGAATGGTGTTGGCCTGTAGTTAACCTAATGGCTTGGAATTACTTTCCTTAATATTTACCTTCTAGGATTATATTTAGATTAGCATTATTGAACCTGAATGCTTTTGTAAAGACAGAGATGGTTACCATATTGGTAGTGAAGTTACAAGCTAATGATTTACTGACAACTGAAAGATAGCTGAAAGTAATTAGAATTGATATTATCCTAACATTAACCACAGATTCAAATATCCCCTTAGTAGCTTCAGAATTCATACTTTTTTCACAAGATGGATATAGGAAAATCATTTTATTATATAATTTATTCATTCCATCAACAACTCCTCCATGGTTTGGACTATTCTAGATATTGGAAGTATAGTGATAAACAATTTGAAGTCCCTGCCCTCATAGAATTTACACTTTTGTCAGGGGAAACAAATAATAAACCCTTGAATAAACAGACAACTAAGTAAAACATATTTATGTCAGGGCAGTCCCAAACATACTTGAAAATTGGGAACTCAGGTGGTCAGTGATTTGATTGCCATTATGATATATAAAGAGATTATTGCTAAAATTAGAAAATCTAATCCCACTTTATTTTATTTTTTTTAAACATTTTTAAAAAAGATTTTAGTTATTTATTCATGAGAGACACAGAGAAAGAGAGAGAGAAGCAGAGACACAGGCAGGGGGAGAAGCAGGCTCCATGCAGGGAGCCTGATGTGGGACTCGATCCCAGGTCTCCAGGATCACACCCTGGGCCACCGCTGAGCCATCAGGGCTGCCCCCTAATCCCACTTTAAATGATTAACTCAAACAATTCCTTTATCAAACCTCAGTTCTCTGGCCTCACTTTTGAGATAAAGAAAGGGTCAGGTTACATACATTAAAATACAGTTATGCACATGGATAGTACTAGTTGAATGATGGGGGTAAAGTTAATATACGGTATAAAGACTTTGCTAATGAATCACAATCTTGGATTAAAGTTATTTTACCCAAAATATATGATTTGGTGGCTTAGAGAAATTTAAAACTTTTCTGTTTTCTTAGACATATCAAAATTGGTTCCTGAGATAATCTTTTTTTTTTTTTTTTTTTTTTTTTCCTTTGCCTCCTATTAGGAAATCTCTTACCTGGGAAAAATTCATTGTAAGCCATTTTGAACTCTTTTGCCATAGAAGCAATGTTTATTTAATATGATAGTCAAGTTCAAATGGTAGTTTACAGAAGTTCTTTTCTTTGTTTTGAAAGCTGAAAGATTGCATTTACTACGCTCCCCTAAATTTTGTCCAGGTGGGTTTAGAAGCAGTAGGCAGAGTATGTGCATTTTTCTTTTTCTCTAGGCTCAGAACCAGGTCCAGCCATCTTGGGAAACTGGTGAAATACCCCTCTTGCACCCTGCTGCCTTCCTTTCTCTACCCTTACTGGGACATGGCACTCTTCTTTTTGAGGCCTTTATAGTCCCCCTACCCGTGCCCCCTAGCAAAAGTTATGTGTCCCTATTCTCTATTCTTATTGAAATAATACCAAAGTTGGTTATTGAGTACACAGTATGGATGCTTGATTTTTCAGGATGACAAACAGTATCCCACAATGTCAGAAAGATTTCTTGTAACTTTCAGTCACATACCTGTTTTTAGGGGCCAATCACTTATTTTCTCAGACTTGCCTCCCTTTGCCCCCTAACAAACAGCTCCTATTCAGTCAGAGTTATAGCTGACTGGTGTCCATGTATTCATGGAATGTTCTTGTTTCTCACTTTGGGATGGTCTACAGGATTTAAAATCTATAGATTTCACTCCGAGCAAGCTTAGTCCTCTAAGAAAAAGAAAAAAAAAGGCTGAAAAATTATAGCAATATTTTCAGATTAGTTTGGGTTCACCCTGCTGTTGGCATCTGCTTTATTCTTTATATTGTCTTTGTGCACTTTGCTGTCACGTTAGAGAAATCTTCTATGTGAAATCCTAGCCTAAGCAAAAGGCAAACAGAAGCAGTGAATTTGTCCCCAACCACTGTGAAGACTGACATAGGTCTCTGCCTGCCAGAAATAGACGTAGTTTATAGTTTGTTCAACTCCATCACTCAAATTTTTTTCATTTCCTGTTTTCAGTTGAATAAATGGTGGGGGGGGGGGGCAGAAAAAAATGACTACCATAAAAAGTACATTTCCCACTCTATGTTCAATTATGAAGGGACATCTATAAACACAGGAATAAAGCCCAAAGGAAAGGAGAGATTTCCTAAATGTTGTCGGATAGTCACGTTAGCTTCCAAATAAAAATTGTTTAAAAATACATTTAGGACATATAAGCAGAAATATTGACATATGGTATGTGATAGTTGGCTGAGTTTATGGATAACATATAAGCCTGGCTGGAGGAGCTTTGATGACAATTGTATGAGCCAGGAAGAGTCTGGTCATCAGAAATACAGATATTTAGGGAGTCGTGGAAACTTAATGGTCATGTAGAAGAATTTATTTGATAATTAACATGAAGGAATATAACTCAAGATGTGACTCATATTAATGACACTTTTTAGAAACAACTAAATTATTCAGTTTTTATTTTTGTGATCTCCAAAAAATGCTATTGGGTGAGCCCCTGATAGCCATGACCTTTGTCAATATCTACAAGGGAATTCTTGTTTCCAGGCTACTTAGGGTATGACATTTGTTTATTAAACGTTACCTCTGAAGCATATCACACATGCATTTATAGCATATATAAAGTTATAAGATACGTAAATTTATGAGAAAAAGCTAGATTTGCAGCAGTACATGCTCCAGACTGTGCTTATGTGAAAAGTAGAGTTTTTAAGAGATAGCATAGTTATAAGATATTCTACTGGATTGAAATTAGAAAATTTAGTTTCTATTTCTACTCTTGTCATCTAACTTTATGAGTTTAGATACATGAGGTAATCATTCTTGGATTTATTTATACAATTCTAAAACAGCAGGACTGTCTACTTGATTTTCAAGATTCCTTCCTTTTCTAGATATCTGGTGAATCCTACTGGGTATTTTTAGGATATGATATCCCTTTTTTATGTTAAGACTATTGGTTGAAATACCTATAAAATTATGTAAAAAGTTAAGAAAAAGGGACGCCTGGGTGGCTCAGTGGTTGACCATCTCTCTTTGACTCAGGGAGTGATCCTGGGGTCCAGGATCGAGTCCCATATCAGGCTCCTGGTGGGGAACCTGCTTCTCCTTCTGCCTATGTCTGTGCCTCTCTCTCTCTGTCTCTCTCAAGCATAAATAAATAAAATCTTAAAAAAAAAAGTAAAGAAAAAGCATCTGAATAGCTTTTTTTTTAAATCTTGGTTTTTATTTAAAAATTTGTCTTAGCCATTTGCTGACCTCTCAGCTTCTGATATTTGTTTTATTGGAAGCAAATTGAACTTACTGTTGGGGATCTGACACTTTTCAGTATTTAATCTCCCCATTCATGCACAATGCTGGATACACCCAATTAGGAAAGACTTCTTTATGGCTTTTATTTTATATTTATATATATATATTTTATATACATATAATTGAAGTATAATTAACATGCAGGTTATATTAGTCTTAGTTGTACAATATAATGATTCAACAATCGTATACATTGCTCAGGGCCCGTCATGATAAGTGCACTCTTAATCCTCTTTATCTTTTCATGCATCATCCCCAACCACTTCCCTTCTGGCAACCACCAGTTTGTTCTCTATATTTAAGACTTTGTGTTTTGTTTGTATCTCTTTTTTTTATTTTGTTTTTTTTTTCTTAAATTCTATATATGAGTGAAGTCATATGGTATTTGTCTTTCTCTGATTTACTTCATTAAGCATAGTATCCACTGTATCCATCCATGTTATTGCAAATGGTGAGATCTCATGATTTTATATGGTTAAGTAATATTCCATTGTGTGTGTGTGTGTGTGTCTGTACCACACCTTAATCCTTTCATCTACTGATGGGCATGTGGGTTGCTTCCATATCTTGGCTATTAATAATGCTGCGTAATGAACATAGGGGTGCATGTATCTTTTCTAATTCCTATTTTTATTTCCTTTGGGTAGATGTCCAATGGCAGAATTAGTGGATTATATGGTAATTCTATTTTTAATTTTTTGAAATTTCCATACTGTTTTCCACAGTGGCTGCTCCTATTTGCATCCCCATTAACAGTGCACAGGGTTGTCTTTTTCTCCACATCCTTGACAACACTTGTTATTTCTTGATCTTTTGATTCTAACCATTCTGACATCTGTACGGTGATGGCATTGTGGTTTTGATTGGCATTTCCCTGCTGATTAGTTGATGTTGAGCGGTGTTCAGGTGTCTCTTGGCCATCTCTATGTCTTCTGTGGAAATATGTCTATTCAGGTCCTCTGCCCATTTTTTAATCGGATTGTTTGGGACCTTTTGTTATTGAGTTGTATAAGTTCTTCATATATTTTGGATATTAACCCCTTATTGGTTATATCCTTTACAAATCTCTTATCCCATTCAATACGTTGCCATTTTGTTTAATTGTTCCCCTTGCCTTAGGAAAAATATCTGGAAAAATGTTTCTGTAGCCAGTGTCAAAAAATTAATGCCTATGTTTCTTCTAGGATTTTTATGGTTTCAATTTTCACATTTATGTTTTTAATACATTTTGAGTTTATTTTGTGTGTGGTGTAGGAAAGCAGTCAGTTTCATTCTTTAGCCTGTACCTGTCCAGTGTTCCCAGAATCCTTTGTTGAAGAGACTGTCTCATCAACCCCATTGTATATTCTAGCCTACTTTATCATAGATTAATTGCCCATAGAAGTGTGGGATCCTTTCTGGGCTCTCTATTCTATTGATCTATGTGTCTGTTTTTGTGCCAATACCATCCTGTTTTGATGAGTACAGCTTTGGAATATGGCTTGCAGTCTAGAACTGTAATACTTCCAGCTTCATTGTCCTTTCTCAAGATTGTTTTGCTTACCTGAAGTTTTTGTGGTTCCACACAAATTTTAGGATTATTTGTTCTAGTTCTGTGAAAAATGCTGTTGGTATTTTGATAGGGATTGCATTAACTCTCTAGATTTCTTTGGGTCATATGGACATTTTAACAATATTATTCCTCTGGGTAGTGTGGGCATTATAGAAATATTAATTTTTATAATCCATGAGCATGGAATATCTTCCCATTTGTGTCATCTTCTATTTCTTTCTTTTACCTTATTGTAAGTTTCTTGCTAGGTATTTTATTCTTTTTGGTGTAATTATAAATGGGAGATTTTTAAATTTCTACTACTTCATTATTAGCATATAGCAGTGCAACAGATTTTTGTGTTGAATAGTTGATTTTTTATCTTCACCTAGCAGCTCTGTAGCTATGTGTATCATTTTCAGGAAATAAGATAGTTCAATGAGGACCGTAAGGGAAACCTAATGAGCTGGTTAGAGTTTAAGCAGCTAGTAGGAAGTTGTAGTCAGAGTTAAGGTTAACCAAGGAATGACAAAAAGCTTTGGGACAGGCAGAAGCAAGGAAGCATTAATACTTTTACGGCTGCAGAAACAAAGAGTGTGGACTTTGGAATCTGTAGAGTTTTGTGGGTAGCTAATAACTGTAGCAGAGGGCCTCTGATTAGAGCTCTGGGCTTCAGTGAGGAAGTCTGGCTGCTTTCCAGAGAGGTACTTCTCTCTTTCTCCACTGACTGATGTCTTACTGGTGTCTGTCATTGGCCAAAGGGAGCCAAAGAAATGCTGACTGGCCAGGTCTAGAGGGGCAAAGAAAGAATATCAAATATATCCATTATTTGATTCTGTAGAAATAGTTTCTTCATCCTATAATACATAGCTAGCTGTATATGTTTTTAATAGACATTGAGTATGACTTTCGGCAAGATTAACTTTAATGGAAAAGTTAGTTTACAATTTGACACAGACTTGAATATTTGTCACCATATTGCTGTAATGATGATAATCTTATTAGGGCCCAGACTGACTGTGTCACTGACTAATGCACACTCTTTCAAGAGATAGGTAGTGCAACCAGACCTTGGAAGGGAGCAGAAACAGTTCGATACCTATTTTTATACATTGTTAGATTCATTTTGCTGGCTTAGGTGAGAGTGAGGAATTTTAAATCTAAATTTATGAATGATATTGATTTGTTGTTTCCTTTTTTTGGTACTGCCTTTGTTTTTGGTATAGGGCAATTAGTTGGGAAGGTTTTTTTCTCTTCTATTTTCTAAAAGAAGTGCTATAAAATTGATTGTAATTCTTCTTTGTTTGGTAGAATTCTCCTTTAAAACCTTCTGAGCTTGGGGCACCTGGGTGGTTCAGTGTTTGAGCATCTGCCTTTGGCTCAGGTCATGATCCCAGGGATCGAGTCCAACATCAGGCTCCCCTGCAGGGAACCTGCTTCTCCTTCTATCTATGTCTCTGTCTCTCTATCTCTCATTAATAAATAAATAAAATCTTTTAAAAAATTAAAATAAAATAAAACTTAGCTAAAGATTTTTTTTCAGGAGTTTTATATAACAGTTTCATTATCATTAAACATTATATGACTATTCAGATGATCTAATTCTCCTTGGTTGAGTTGCAGCAATTTGTGAGTTTTAAGAAACTGATCATTTCTTCTATGTTGTCAATTTCATGATTATAAAATTATTTGTAGTGTTCTTTTTAAAAATTAACTATAGGATCTGCAGTGATATCTCTTCTATTTCATTCCAATATTGGTGATTTGTGACTTTTTTTTCCCAGTCTTGCTAGAAATGTATCTATCTTACTGATTTTTTTTTTCAAGGAACCACTTTTTGCCTCATTGGGTTTTTTTTCATATTGTTTTTACTGTTTTTTATTTCATTGCTTTCTATTGTTATTTTTATTATTTCCTTCCTTTTGCTTGTGTTAGATTTTCTGTACACTTTTTTTTTTGTCTAGTTTAAGGTAGATATTTCCTTCTTTCTTTTTTTAAAGATTTTTGTTTTTGTTTTTGTTTTTAAGTAATCTCTACACTCAATACAGGACTTGAACTCACAATTTTGAGATTAAGAGTTGCCTGCTCTACCGACTGAGCCAGCCAGATGTCCCTAATGTAAACATTAATTTTATAAATTTCCCTCTCAGCACTGCTTTAGCTACATTTCACATATTTTGATATGTGTACTTTCATTTTTATTAAGTTCTTTATATTTTTAAAATTGTGTTAAAATTTCCTTTTTGACTCATGGATCATTTAGAAATGTTTTTCATTTATACATGTTTAGAGATTTTCTTTTTATTTTTATGTTATTTCTGGGCACTTTTGGTTTTGTTTTTTTCGGCTTTTTTTGCAGTTTAGTTAGGGAACAGATTCTATGATTTTAATATTTTAAAATTGGTTGAGGATTGTTTTATGGTTCAAGATATGCTCTATCTTAATGTTCTATGGGCACTTTGAAAAAATATGTATTTTGTTATTGTTGAGTGTTGTAATTCTGTCCTTTAGGTGCTGTTTGATTGTATTGTTCATATCTTCTATAACCTTGCTGATTTTCCATCTTGTAGTTCTTCTATCAGTTTCTGAGAAGGAGGTGTTGGAGTCTAAAACTATGATTGTGAACTTATTCATTTCTCCTTTCTGCTTTATAAGTTTCTGCTTTATATATATTTTAGACATTGTTATTTGATGTGTATATATTTCAGATTATTATGTCTTCATGATGGATTGATCCTCTTTCCTTATGTAATGTCCTTATGTTTTTCTTTGCTCCTAGGAATTTTTTTAAATTTTATTTATTTATTCATGAGAGAGGCAGAGACAAAGGCAGAGGGAGGAGAAGCAGGCTCTATGCAGGAGCCTGATGTAGGACTCGATCCTGGAACCCCAGAATCATGACCTGAGTCAAAGGCAGACATTCAACTGCTTGAGTCACCCAGGCGCCCCAGTCTCTAGGAATTTTCTTTACCTTGAAGTCTTTTTTTTATCAGATATTTATATAAATATTCCTGCTTCTTTTAAAAATTGTTTGCATGGTACATTTTTTTTAATCCTTTAACTTTCAACATATTTCTGGCATTACATTTGAAGTGAGTTTCTTTGAATCAACTGTTACAGTCTCTCTCTCTCTCTCTCTTTTAACTCTGCCAATCTGTCTTTAAATCTATCTACTTAAATCAATCTACTCAGGTGATTATTGGTATGCCTTGTTTAAGTCTGCCATTTTATTATTTACTTTCTTTAGTTTTTCTGGTTATCATTAATCTTTCTCTTTTCTTGACTTTTTATGTTACTTGGGCATTTTTTAAGATTACATGTTAATTTATTTCTAGTGCTTTTGAGTGTTTTCTTTTTTTGGGGTCAGTCTATCTATCTATCTATCTATCTATCTATCTATCTATCTATCTATCTATTCATTTTTGGATGAATGACTTATTGCAGCCTATTAGTATTACCATAGTGAAATGTAGAAACTTTATTTCCATTTATGGTTTTCCCACTTTTAAATACCATTCTCATGAATATCATGTGGTATTATATTTTTTTGTTTCAATCAATAAATATGATACATAGGTCTCATGAGGACAAGGTCCGTCTGTTGTACATACTCAGTTCTTTCCACCTTCTTTTTTCTTTTATCCCGAGCCTCTAAGATTCTTTCATTACTTCCTTTTTGTTTATAGAAATTCTTTAGTCAGTCCCTAAGAATAGGTCTGCTAGTGATATATTCTTTTAGTTTTCTTCTTCATCTGTGAATGCTTTTATTTTCCCTTCATTCCTGAAGGGTAATTTAGCCAAATATAGAATTTGTGATAGATAGTTCTTTCCACATGTATAGCTTATTTCCCCATATCCTTCATAGTTTTACTAGAAAAATCCATTGATATATGACTTGGTGTTTCCCTATAGATAATGCATCATTTCTCCTTGGTTACTCTCTATATTTTTTCTTTGTCCTTCATTTCCTGAAATTTGATTATGATGTGATTTGGTGTGGATTTCTCTGGATTTATCCTTTTTTGAGCTGCTGAGCATTATGAATCTGCAGGTTTGTGTTGTTTTCCATATTTAGGAAGCTTTCAGCCATTATTTCTTTGATTAGTCTTTCAGCTCTATTCTGTTTCTACCTCTTTTCTGAATATGTTGAGATGAATGTTAGATTTCTTATTGATGTCCCACAGGTCTCTGGGGCTCCATTCATTTCTTTTTCAGTTTCAAGTTTCTCTCTGTTGTCCAAATTCCATGAATTCCATTGACTTGTCCTTAAGTTACTGATTCTTACTTATCTTCTGTTGTTTCTACTCTTTTTTCTTTTATTGTATCTTTCATTTGTACAATTTCCATTTAGTTCTTTTTTTATAACTTCTATTTCTTCTTCTATAAGTTTTTTTATATGTTCCTAGAGAATTTATAATTTCTCGAAGTCTTTTTAAAATGGCTGATTTAAAACCTCTGTCAGATAATTATATCTGATTAATTCCAGTGTTGGCATTGGTTGGTTGTCTTTACTCATGCAAAGTTTTATTGTTATGGTTCTTGGCATGACAAGTCATTTTCTTTTGTTGCTTGGACATTTTTATCTTATGTTAGAAAACGTTTGGATCTTATTTAAATCTTGTTCTGGCAGAAAGTCAACCTGTTTATAGTTAGCATGCAGTTTCAGGTCTACTTTATGGGCTGTGCTTCCATTGCATTTAAATTTCAAAACTTTTGCCGTGTTGTTTTAGTCTTTTTGCCTTACCTGATGTTTCTTAGGCTCTCATTGGCTCCTAATGATGCTATCTGAGGAAGCAAAATGGTTTCTCCAATCTGGACCATTGCTTGTCTTAAAGTAAGACAAACAAACAAACAAACAAACCCACAGGGCCTATGGGAATAAAAAGGCTTCCTGAGCCCAAAGTTACTATGGCATGATCCCCCTAAAGTTCCTCCCAGATGCACCAATGTCTCCAGGTAGAGGATGGGAGTTTTAGACTTTTAGAGACAAAGAGACTTTCTAGATCCTGCTGCTTGTGTGGTTAGGTCTCTTTTGGGGGTCCTCCCCACATAGTCTGCCTAGTGCCCCCAATGTGTAGAGGAGTTTCAGGCTTACAGAGGCATCTATGGCCAGGTGCTGGCCTGATGGGATCTTTTTCTCGAGGGGTACAGAGAGTGTTTCTCAGGCTGTGCTGCTTCTTGTGGTGGAATTCTTTATAGGTACCCTCTGGAGGGAAGTTACAGGATCATGGGGATAAAAAGCCTTCCATAGTTAGACTGCTTGTGTGGTGTCTCTTGCTTGTGCTGTGTGGTAGCCTCAGACTCTTCCAATCCATTCCCCTTGTTGCTGTGGCCTGACTGACCTGGTATGCATTTGAGTTCCATCTGGGGAAGGAATAGCCCTCCCTCAGCTGTTTTCTGATGCTGTTTGGGGGTCAGGAAATGCTGACTATGCGTCACCTTCATTGGATGCTGTTGTGTTGCTTCTCCAGTATTCAGGTCCCAAACGAATTCCGTGTCTTCTTAACAACTCTTACAAACCTCCTTTGGTGGCCTCTTGTTATTGCCTGGACAAAGAGTGGGCACAAATAGACCTATGCTATCTTGTCTCATTCAGAAATCTAGGTTCTGTTTTATATTTTTATAATGTCTTAGAGGAGACTTTTTTTTTTAAAGATTTTATTTATTTATTCATGAGCGAGAGAGAGAGAGAGAGAGAGAGAAGCAGAGACACAGGCTGAGGGAGAAGCAGGCTCCATGAAGGGAGCCTAATGTGGGACTCAATCCTGGGTCTCCAGGATCACTGCCTGGGCTGAAGGCAGCGCTAAACTGCTGAGCCACTGAGGCTGCCCTAGAGGAGATATTTATTTATTTATTTATTTATTTATTTATTTATTTTTAAATAAGTTTATTTTTTATTGGTGCTCAATTTGCCAACTTATAGAATAATACCCAGTGCTCATCCCATCACGTGCCCCCCTTATTTATTTATTTATTTTAGAGGAGACTTTTAAATGAAGGCAGTTGTAGAGGAAAATGGAAAACTTTGTAGCAGGCAGAAAGAAATGGAAGTGGAGCCCTCTTCCTTTGGAAGCAGTGGGAATTTGAATAAATGTTCTAGAAGAATTGCACTTCCATCTCTGAGTGAGTATGCTTTCTGTTTCATCCAATTTTAAGTTTTGTATTTCTTCATTAATTCTCTATACAGATTGGTATGTGTAATGATAAACATACTAGATTTTGTTTTTTCTTCTAGGCCATTGCTCTACTTTTGTCATGCCTCGAGATTTAAATCCATATAGAAAAGAATTGTATTGTAAAATTTGGATTATTACTTAGCACTGAACTAATTAATGTAATAATAAAAGAGGCTAATGGTGATTACTTAATTGAGCTTACAAAATTTTATATATGCATATGAAGAGAGTTATTCACATGTAATATTATTCCCAGCCCCTTGTGGCACTCTGAGTACTTTGATTTGAATTGCATATAAAAGAATTATTTTTTATGATAGTTAAACTGTAGTATAATTATATGTGTGCATACAGAATCTATTAGTCCTGTGATCTTAAAAGTGAATATCCTCATTTCTTTGGGAAGAAACTATCAGCATTTCTATTTATTTTGATCTCATTGTCCTTTAATTTGTATTGTATGCATAGTTTTAAATACCATAATATATTAGAATAACAACAGATGCAGAAAATTTTAAAATTATATAATTTGGGGTCCTGATAGGGTACTTGACTATAAAATGAGAAAAGTTTTGAGATTAGTGATTTCGGGAACAGAAATTTTTAAAAATTTGCTGCATACAAAGGTATTCAATCTGGAGGAGTTTACCCTCAACTCTTTCAGTTCGAATAAAGAAAGGCAGATGTGTAAAATAGTCATGTTTTCATGAGTTTGGAGAATACATATAAGGATTAGAGACTCAGAAACATTTTTGAAGTCATGTGGGAGAGAAGGAAATCTGACCAAACAGGACAGAGCTTGAAGCTGGGGTCTGAGAGAACACTTAGTCTGCATGGTTTCATAGGAAAGTCAGCCATTGCTCTTCCTAATGGTTCACACCTGTCTATAAAAATTACTTCTCTTTTTCCACCTGTACTTCCTAAATTCCTTACTTTGCTTTGCTATTTCTTTGTCCATAGCATAGATCACCTCTAACTTACTATAATGCACTTGCATTAATGTCTATTGTGTCTTCCTTCAGACAGAATGTCAGTTCCATGAGGGAAAGTGTCTGCCTGCCTTGTTCAATGATATAAACCAGATGCCTACAACAGTGCCTGTGTAATGTGGGAATTCATCAAATATTTGTTAATTGACCAACAGCAGGGTACAGGGCTTGCCCACAACTTTTAGGATTTAGTGGTTTTTATTAAACTATATTTGGAGATTAAATTTTGAGACCCAGTATGCTGGCTAGAATACAACATATAAAAAAGAAAATAGTATTGGTTGATTTGCTTTCTTTATTCAAAATGTAAACCCATTCCTTTAAATAATACTTATTTTTATTATTTATTTTTTATGGAGGTATAATTGACACCTAACCATTATATTAGCTTCAGGTGTATAGCATAATGATTCAATATCTGTATGTATTATGAAGTGACCACCATAATAAGTCTAGTTAACAACCATCATAATACATAGTTACAGAAATTTTTATGTGTGTGATGAGAACTCTTAGGATTTACTCTCTTAGCAACTTTCAAATCTGTAATAAGCATATTCCCTTTTTGTAAGTACAGTTAAGTGGAATGAGTGGCTCTGAGTGCTAGAATCAAAGAATCATGATTAAACAGTTGAGTTGGGTAAGACTTCTTGTAGCCAATTCATATAGAGCTGTCACTGAGGCTTTCCTGGCTCCTGTTGTGCTGCTATGGCATGCAAGTGTGGACCTGTTTTGTTTTGTTTTGTTTTTAAGATTTTATTTATTTATTCATGAGAGACACAGAGTGAGAGAGGCAGAGGCATAGGCAGAGGGAGAAGCAGGCTCCATGTGGGGAGCCTGATGTGGGACTCAATTCCAGGACTCTGGGATCACACCCTGAGCCAAAGGCAGATTCAACCACTGAGCTACCTTGGTGTTCCCTGTGGACCTTTTTTAAAACCTATGTTATCTTTTCCATTTCTTCATGCATTGCTTTCTGAATGTTGTTCATTGCTCCATTTGTCTTTTCTATCTTTGCTGTCCAATAGGTTATAGTTATTGCAAAAGCTTTCTGACTGGCAGAGTCATATCTAGATGCCTACAGGGCATTTTGGAAAGATGCTGGAGGGCAGTCATCTCACTATTAGAGCTATATTTTCAGGGGATTAAAGGCTTCCCAGTTTCAAGAATCTTTAAATATGAATATTATCTTAGGAGTAGATACTTTTAAATTATGTATTTAATTCTTGATTCTTGACCATCTGCCGGGATTAAAACAATAATGGGATAGGAAACAGGAGAGGATTCATGAGAGGAGAATGAGAAACTCCTGGAGAGGGTAAGACAAATTTTGGGGAGATGGGCATTACTTTTATTTAGGTTTTTTGCAGAGCTGGCTCTGTAAAGAAATGGATTGTTTTCATTTTATTCTTACTCATCCACTGTGCTTTACAATGTATGCCTTATGTTAGTGTTGAAAGAGACCAGTGACTTAGTACTCATTATTACTGGATAGTATAAATTCTTTGGTTCTGGTATTTGATATAGTCTAGCCATGGCTCTTGAGTGTACTCATTTCTGTCATTTGCTAAAGTAACCTACAATTTTTGATGGTTTCGGGTACAAAGTTGATGAAATACAGGAAAATTAAGTTCAGATGCATTGGACAAAAACTTATTTGATCTCCCCTCTTCTCTCTGGCTTTCCCATCCTTTATTTATTCATCCAGTCTCATGTACTTGGATGCCCTTTTGATTCTTAACGTCTCCCTCATTTCTTCAATTTGATCAAGCCCTATTCTGTACCTGCACATCTCATATACTTTGCTTCTTTCAGCTTGGCATAGTCCTCTTTGATTTTCTTTTAGTGTCATAACAGTATTCCAACTTGTTCCTGGACCTGCTTCTTTTTCCTGCCAGTCCAATACTCCCACAACCCTCCAAACCAGATTATTGCTTCTCTTTTCCAATTCTGAACATATTGCTCTCTTGAACTAAAATTTCCTAATTTCCTATTGCCTTGTAGATTAAGTGCAAACTTTCCAAATTGATGTATGTGATCCTCCATAATACATAAGCAATCCCTGAATGCTTTCCCCTATTGCTACCCTGCAGTAATGTGTATAGTATATCATCTGAGCATAATAATGAGTGCTATTACATGTTTGTTAAAAAAGTGAACTTTTTTTTGTGTTTTGATCAACTTAATTATTTGCTGATACCTATAAATATTAACAGCCCGGTTCCTTTTAGATTAACAGTTCAGAATGCAGGAGATACTGACATCCCAAAATGATTTTAAATGAATTGACAGATATACTATCCTATTTGTGCCTATCAATATCCCATCAACCCCTCAGAACTCCTTGAAGAAACCCTAAGTCCATAAAACTTGCTTGTTCTCACAACCAGATGTCTTCTCATTGTCTTGAATTCACTCTAGTACTTTGGTTAGCATCACTTGGTGTACTGACTATTCTCTACCACATAGGATAGTAATTTGCATGTTTATGTCACTCTCTCCACAACCTGAGAGCAAACCTCTGGAAGATAGAGATTTTTAAAATCTCTTTAAGTCCTTATCATGCTCAGGATATGTGATTGACAAATCTATGAGATCAGTGCATTTCAAGGATTTTTGTTAGTTTGTTTCTCTTTTGTAATCACTGCTGCTGTTCTTTCTATAACAGGGCCTGTTTCTTCAAATGTAATCTTACACGGAAATCCATAAAAGAAGCAAAAAAATAGACTCACTCTGGTTGGCAGGGGAGTGATTGTTATATTCTTCCCAAATATCCCCTTTCCACCTGCCCCTTGCTGACTCTACAGAGCACCCATGGCTCTGCTCAATCTTGTCTGAAAACTACAGTATTCAGTTTATATGTCATGGTCAAGCTGAGAGAAACCTTTTAATATCACCACCTCAGTTATTTATCTGAAGTCTTGAATTTGTGCTGGGAATAAACTTTATAAGAGAAGAATACATGAAGATGTCTGTGAGCTAATGATGAACTTATGTTTCATACAATTGCATTGTTGCCAAATTTCACCCCTTATAAATACCATCCTCTCTGTTGGAAATATCTAGAAATTGAAGGAAAGGGAGTGAAGTTGTAACACAATAGAATTAGATATTTCCAGCAATAAATGACTGAGAAAGGAAGTGCATACAGGTTTTTTCTCATACTTTTAAAAGAAATCTGAAATATGAGAAAGCTGACATTTTGTATGCATCCAGGAGAAAAGGGAAGTTCATGGTTGGTTTAGGGCAGAGATTTCTGTTGTGTTCTAAAAGGTTTGGGTCAGCACAGCTAGAGACAGAAGCAGGACTCAAATAAAAATAATCCTGACCATGAGGGAAATTAGTTTTGTTGGACAGTGTTCCTGTCTTTGTGAGAAAGGCTTCACCACATGGTTGAGGGAAATTGCCTTGAGTTCTGATCAGAAGATGTGTCAATTTCTGCTTGTCTCTAGAGCTATTGCAAGCTAATCAGTAAGGGCAAAGAATATTCTAATACAAAGGAAATTTCAGAAAAGGAAGAGAGAAGAATAAAGTGGAATATGAGGAGAATATGAGATAATATTTGCTCTTAGGGTGTAAAAATAAAGCAATAGATTCAAGTTGTCACCAAATACAGTGCTGATATCATCTCATCCTTCACAACTCAAGTCTTTTACTCACATTTCCCCTTCTTCTCCCCACCCCTTCCCTCTTCATCCTCCTCCTGCTTTAACTTTTTATATCCTCTCTCGCAGGATGTTGGATGGAGTATTTCCTCTTGTCTGTTGTCTAGGAATTCATGCCAAATCCCTAAAGCTGCTGCAGAAACAGCCTCGCAATCCCACTGCCTTCTAAGGAGAGCTAGCAGAGATCAGCCCTAATCCTGGGTTGTTTAGCAGCAGTTGGACAAGCTGAGCTACCCTAATCCAGTTACCTTTCTCCAGCAGGAGACTAAGTATATGAGAAGGTTGTTGTGATTCAGTGGCCCAGCAGGAAGTATTTGCAAGACCAACTCTCTAAGACAATTATTGACAGAGATAATTATTCACTGTTTTTAAAAGAAGGGGAAAACCACGTATCATCCATCAGATTGATGTGTGTTTATGAATCCAACTTTCTGATCCACTTGTGTCTATGTGAACAGGAAGAGAAAAGGATTGTCAGGAGACTCCAGGATGGGATAAAAGGAAAACAGTATAATAGCTACCCAAATTTTGGAATGGTTATGATGCATGAGTTTGCTGTGGGTTCCCTAGTAGACAGATGACCCTGAGCCAGTTTTCTCTGGTAGGCTGCTGGCAAGGCAAGGGGAGCAGCAGCAGAGGCTGGGGAGAATACTGCAAGTGGCACAAATGTGGGGTAGATAAAGAATCAAGCCAGAGAGTATCCCCTGGTAAAGAAACTAGACAGTGGGGGTGTCCCACTTATAAATATCCTTGAAAATCACAAGGGTGTCTCACAAGAGAGACACTTGCCACTTGAGGGAATTCAAGGTTAGTTTCTACTGGCAATGAGAAGACTACGGCAGCACCACAGAAGTCAGTGATGCCAGAACTTGCCCATCTCTCCTCATACTCTCTCCCATTCTAGCATAGCAACGAGAGATGGAGATCCAGAAGTAGGAGGGAAAGAAACCTTGCAGAAATTGACAACACCTGCTTCCCCTGGTAGGTCCTATGAGCCACAAAAGGGCAGAGGAAAAATCTTAAATAGGTTGAATATGAAATAGAGTTGAGAAATGAATGGACTTATGAGATCCAGAGTGACTCGAATCCATGGGATGCATCCATGATAAGGCCAACAAGATGAGTTCAGTGGTACATGGTTGAATACAGCCACTGGAGAAGAATAATGCCATTTCTTGTTTGAATCTGCCCTGGTCTGAATATTTCTAACCCTCCAAATTTCATATGTTGAAATCCTAAATGCTAGAAGGCAATAGTAGTAGTAGGTGGGGGTTTGGGGGTGATTAAGTTATGAGGGTGGAGCCCTCATGATGGAATTAGTACTCTTATAAAAGAGACCCCACAGAGCTGCCCTGGGTCCTTTCACTACTCTGGAACACAGCAGAAGTCTGGGACCTGGGAGAGAACCCTCACCTGGCCATGCTGTGGAAGTAAATTTCTATTGTTTTTAAGTCCATGATGTTTTGTTATAACAGCCAGAATGGACTGAGTTGCAGATGGCTCAGTAAACTTTATGCTATGAGGGTGCATCACAGCCTCAGAGTGCTTACGTTGTCTGTTGGAACACTGTGAGAATTAGCTGATAGTGTGTAGCTGACTTTCATAATGATGCTGGGAGTTCACTCTTCTTGGTAGAATGACAAGCATGATGAATAATTACCTAATTCTTTGATTCTAATAATGTGACCTGTAACAATTTACTATGATTTTAAAAGAAGCTGTTTATGGTCTTATTTGTAATGCTAGCTTCTGCTATTTGTGACACATTTTAATGGGAACTTCTCAATGGTAGTGATGGATTTTCTTTTTATTTTCTATTAAATGAAGACAAGAAACTTTGACAAATTCCCTTTTTTTTTTTTTGACATCTCTAAGGAGTCAGTTTTTATTTTTTAAGATGAGACCCATTACACCCAAGCATGCATTAAAAAGCTATAAAGCTAAGAGAAGCTTGCGATGGGACGGATCATTAAGAACCTTCCCAGAAATAGATAGAATGGATGTGGGCTTAGCAGTTGCTGTCGTAGACGATTCGGCACTTCAGGAGCTTGAGATAATTGTCAATCTTATGTGAATCCCTGCGTAGGCAGTGGAGCAGGTTATAAAAAGCAAAAAGGCGAGTGTCTTCATCCGCCATCTGCAGGGATGGAAGTCCTGACCAGACAGAGTAGACCTCATTTTCTCTGATTCCAGGATGAACCTAATCACCAAAAGACAGTGACTTAGTATTATTAGTATTTGCTTATCTTTGTTCCTGAAGATTTGGGGAAGAAGCATGAATGTAAGGCTCTCTAGATAAAGGCACATATTATTGAGCCAGTGTATCATAAATCTATTAATAGTATAAAAAGTGGGAGCTGAATTCAAGTGTAAGTGTTCTAACATGTATGTGATCACAGATGAAGTATGTGCGCATAGAAATAAACAGAGAACCAACCACAAAGGTGCTACATATTGAGAGAGATTCAGTTGCAATATAGTTGTGCCATATATATGGTTGTTCTCTAACTTGAAGATCTATTTCATGTCCTAAACCTTGTTTCTGATATGTTCTTTGTACCGTATTTCTTCTGATAGGTCAGTGCAATTACATTTATCTATTCCCTGCTTCAAACTGATTATATATTCCATGTTGTGTATGTATGAAAGACCTCAGAAATGATAAGGATTGCAGCTGATGGTTTAAGATGAAGATAATCTAGTGACATCTATCACAAAGAATATCTGCTGAATTAGGAGACTTTCACAATCTACCCAGGACTGAGAACCCCCAAATGTCTTTGAGCAAAAGGTGCTTTGTTTTGAGATCTCTGGAGTGGGAGTTGTTGAGGAAAGTGCCTATGAAAAAGAGTGAGGATGCTAGCAGTGACCCCTCAATGGTGAGAGGTGGGTGGTAGGCTGGGAAGCATGACAATGATAACAAAAGGACACTAAGGAACATGAGGGAGAGGCACCCTGATCTCTGCTTCCCGAGCCCTTACAAGCTGGAAAATCCCCAGAGGATTGAGAAATGGAGTAGCCAGCGTGGCAACTAGGCATGTCAGTTGCTTTGAGAGCTCCCAAGTCCAAGTGTGACGCTGAGCTACTGAACCATCTCTTACAGAGTAAGAGTAATTTTTTTTTTTTTAAGAGTAAGAGTAATTTTTAAACCTGGGATTCCCCATTGAAATTTAAAGTGTGTTTGTTTGTAGTGTGTGTATTTGTTGCCTTGCTTTTCTGTTTATTTTTTGGTGCTTGGGCCCTAAGATGAAATTTACTGTACAAGGGACAATGATATGAATAAGAATAAAGAAATGGTTAAAAAAAAAAAGAAAACCAAAATACCAAATGAAGTATTCTAGAACAAATCAGTGCCCTCAGAAAGTAAACTGACAGTAATGATAAAAATAACTTGAAAATCTAGTTGTTTATTTCATATGTCTCAAGTTGCAAATGTGGTTTGTATTTGTGTTGGATATACTCCTCTCCATGAAAGTGACAAAAAGGACACATGATAACATATAGTTTGTAGATAGTAAGGGAAGAATAAAATCACTCTGGTTATTCTTACAGTCCCATCTTCTTCTTTAGAATGATACATCATTTCTGACAACTTCATAAAGCTATTTGAATGTTACCTCACTTTTGCCAAAATTTTTCCATCTGATCGGAGATCTATATTGTAAATATTAACTTAGTCTAAATATGACATTATTTGGGGAGATTAAATGTAATGACATGACTGTTGATTTTGGAGCCCCCCCCCCACAAAAGAAAACACAGAATTTAGAGGAAACCACTATTCTGCAAGTGACAAAATAAAGAACATTTCAAAAAGTTATGCTCCCTTCTTTTGTGACCCCCTGAAATCTGGTGCTTGTGAGGCAGCACTGATGGCCTGACCTCATCTTTTCAATCCCTGACAGTCTCTTCTCTCTCTGACAAATGTGTCCAATAGAAGTGGGGCTGGGGTAGTAGCACAAAATGCCGTCTCCTCTGATTTTACTTTTCTCTTTTCTCCATTCCCACTGTCATCCTCTGGTGTGGGGAGAAAAGAGAAAGAACATGAGCAGAATTTCAGTAGCAGGTATCCTGGGATACTTTAAGAGAAATGTTTATCTTGCCAGTTCCACCCTCCAGTTGTCTTTTCCTAGAAGATATTGTAAACCCCGGTCCCCAGGAAGGGGCAAGCCTTTGGTGGATTTGTGTGTCAAATGGGGATGGCTGCACCTGTCGTGTATCATATCCTAAGATTCACTTACCATAGATTCTATCCGTGTGAATTACTAGAATCTTCATTATTTAATAGCAGCCTAGGATATAAAATGCCTAAATTTTGTACTTTCAAAGCAAGGTATTTTGGAACTTGCTTCTCACCATGGAGGTCACCTCTTTCATCAATGAAGAAAACAAAAAAGCATCAGGAGGCTGCTCACCTGGCCAACTATCTTCTCCATACCCTCTAGAAGTCTTCTGTTTTGTTCTTCAATCTCTATGGCTCTGGATAGAATTGCATCTGGGGCTTCTTGCATCCCCCGCACTTCTGTGACTAGATGATACAGGGGGTCATTCCAGGAGCGCAGCACCCTCAGTATCAGATTCAGAAGGTCTTCATGCTAAGTGACCATATAAAACAATTGTATTTAAAAAAGCATAACACAAGGGGTGCCTGGGTGGCTCAGTCAGTTAAGCGTCTGCCTTCGGGGTCCTGGTATCGAGCTCCATGTCAGGCTCCCTGCTCAGTGGGGAGCCTACTTCTCCTTCTCTCTCTGCTGTTCCCTCTACTTGTTGTCTCTCGAATAGAATAGAATAGAATAGAATAGAATAGAATAGAATAGAATAATGCATAAGACAGTGGGTTTAGTCACTTGTGATTTTTGCTCTGAGAGGCTGACCTAAATTATCTCTTTGTTATTCCTATGTGTATGTGACATTTTTTGTAGGTGGTTAAAGTTGTAAAAATAAAAAGGTTTAAGCTATTGGCTTAAACTTCGCTAAAATTAAAAAAAAAATCTGGATTGTTTGAATAACTACTTCCTCAGATGAGAATTCTAGTTTATAGCAGGAAGAATTTAGTTTTCCCTTGGAAATTTGACTATCCGCCCACTCAGTGAGTTCTTATATATCTGATAGTTTTGCTTGTCCAAAAAAGAGCTTTGTTGGAACTCACTGTGTGTCTACCCCATGAAAGGCAGATTCCACTAGTGCCAATGACAAAAGGCCCAAATCATCTTCCTTCATCCAAGGACACATTCATATTAATGAATCACATCATCCTTTAATGTATTCATTTGTGATTTGATTCCCCCTAATTTGGGGGAATCTTACAAATAAGAAGTGAGAAGTGACAGAGAAGTCAGAGAGGATTGAAGACAGAACTAGGTGTCAAAGAAGTAGAAGTAGAATCAGAAGGAGGGCCTTCAAAGTCTGGAAGAGATGGCTCACCCGGTGCTGTGCTCAGTAGTGTGAAATGCTGCCAGTGGAGCAGCCAAGGGTATCATGTAATAAATAGAGCTGCATTTGCATTTCTTACCTATCCATGAATTTCTCAAACCTTCTATTTTATACATCATGGAAGTACAATTCAGTTTGGGCTTTCATATGGTATAATATATGTGATCCTGGGTTCAAGCCATTGATTAAAATAATGTTGTTTGTATGAACAACTTATAGATTTTTATTTATTTATTTACTTACTCATAGACTTTTTTATTTTGTTGCTACAATCTGTAGTCAGCATCTGGTTTTACTGATGCTTCCTCAATTATATTCTGTCATTTCTCTCAGATTACTTGCTCTTCCTCCCTATTTCTCTGCCTGTATGATTAGCATTACTTAATGCAGGAGCTCTGATACTCTGTAGCATGTTAACACCAGTGTACTGCCTCAGTGGTATTGGTGAGAAAGCTGGATAGAAGACTTACGTGGATCTGTTGGGCTTGCTCCTTGTCTTCAGGGGTAGAGAGGGAGGAGGTGTGACAGCTGTTGATGGCCTTGGTAATGAACCCCCGGCCCTGGGCATACCTTTTATCCTGAAAGCGAGTAAGCAAATTTAATTAGTTATAGTTGTTTGAGCATTGGTTAAATGAGCCCATTACCAGAATATTAACACACTTCATAGATGTATAATCTTTTTATTAATTGAGAACTACATAAAAAACTAAAACTAAAGAATTGAGAAAAAGTTACCCTTTCCCTGCCTTTCATTTAGACTTTTCTCTATCAATGCATTAAAAAAAAAAAAAAAAAAAAAAGAAATCTCACTTTCTAAATCCCGACCTTGGGCACCTGGGTGGCTCAGTGGTTGAGTGTCTGCCTTTGGCTGGGGTCATGATCCCAGAGTCCTGGGATCAAGTCCCACATTGGGCTCCCCACAGGGAGCCTTCTTCTCCCTCTGCCTATGTCTCTGCCTCTCTCTGTGTGTCTCTCATGAATAAATAAATAAACTCTTTAAAAAAAATTCCAACCTATTCCCTTCTTTGTGATTTTTTGTTTGTTTGTTTAATTTTACCCTTTCCATGAGATACTATTTGGAAAGCAAATACTAAAATATGAGACATTAGGTATTTTTGTTAAGTATACTCTTTCTTTAGTATTTGAACCAATGTCCTAGTGCATATGTACCTATATTTTGCCATTTAATATTTTGTTTACTGGGGGTCCAAGCCAAATAGGCATTACAAAATTATGACTTTTCTTTGACCAACATGTAAATCCACACAACTGTACTTTACCATGCTCATCATAGGTACATAATAAAATTTTGTCAATTCTTCAAAATGGTAAGTAAAAAAACAAGGGTATAATACTTTAGGAAATATTAATCAGTGGACTCAATGAAAATACACACACAGAGACCCCTTGCTCAACAACTAGCTAAAGCATTGACATAAAGCTAATCTCTCCCCAAAGCTGTGAAAATCTAAGGAGATTACCAGGAAGATGTGAAAGACAAAGGAATGGCTATCAAAAAGTTGAGGATGAAAGAAAATTCCGTGAATACAGAGAACTATGGAATATATATTTATTATAAGCATTGAGCTACATTCTTTATAGTGACTGATTTATTGAACCTTTTGTACACTGTTTGCTCCTTGGTCGACCTAAGAGATCTGATACAACTTTCAAAGTACCATGATCCCATGATCAGAAGTAGAATATTGTTTTCAATTCTAAACCAACACTTCAACTCTAGTTCTGAATCTAGAACTAGATTATCTTAGAACAATAATTTATAGCATTCTTGGTTTTCAGAAGAGCTATTATTGTTTGTTTATTGTTTGTGTTAACTTTCTTGTGATGAATTCTGTTCAGAGCGGTGTGATTCTCATTTTTTAAAATATCTAGTATGCTAGATGACAAATGCCTAGGGAGACATGTGCTCTACACACAAAGACAAGAAATCAGCATGCATCCATTTTCTTAAATATCACCCGCAAGTATTTTATGCCAGATGTTGTTAAGGAGTGATAGGTTGTGTTCTCCCGAAATTCCTATGTTGAAGTCCTGACCCCCAATGTTCTGTATTTGAAGATAGGGCCATTATGGAGGTAAGTAAGGTCAAATGATGTCATAAGGGTGGAGCCCTGATCCAATAGGATTCATGTCCTTACAAGAAGAGACACCAGAGAACCTCCCACTCCCACCCCCACTCACTCTCTGCCACCACGAAGGCAGCGCAAAGGCATGATTGGAAGATGTGTGCCCTTCTCAGGACCTGACCATGTTGGCATCCTGATCTCAGACTTCCAGCTTCTAGAACTGTCAGAAAGTACATTTACGTTTAAGCCACCCAACCTGGGGATATCTATTATGGCAGCCCCAGCTGGCTAATACAGGTACTTAAAAAATTTGTTGGAAAAAAATTTAAAGACAATGAATTCAAGGAAAATTTTAAAGAGTTCTTATAACTCTTTACGAAACCTTGAGGTTTCACAAAACTGTCCCTTTCTTGTTCCACGTTTTATGAACTGATGGCTTTTTAAAGAATCTACAAAGTGTGTTATTTGAGATTTGGTTCCTGCAGCTTTCATGTTTAAGGTATGGGGGGAGCCCCATCATTCACGTAAGGTTCCTTCCGGGAAGAAGCAAGGAGTAGGATACTTACAAATTCGTTGAACATTTCCGAGGAGAGGTTGTGGATGTAGTGAGACAGGATGACTGCACGGTCAAACAGGTCTCGGAGGGACACCTGGCAGTTGACAGCCCCGCTGGGACAGATGGGCAGGGAGGCCACGCTCTGGCACAGGAGTAGGTCTGACACCAGCAGCAGCAGGAGCAGGAGTGACCCTGCTCAAATAAAAACACGAACCACTCCGAGGTGATCTGTGCAGCTGAGGTTATCTAGAGTAATTCTGTCCGGGAAGCCTTATCTCCCCCCTGCCCTTAGCCGGATTTGGTACTGTTATAGCCAGGGTGGGGAAGAACCCGCGCCTCCTGCTGTGTAAATTTAGATATAGAATTATATTTGCACAGATACATAGTTTGAGAAGTTGGTTACTCCCTGCATTTTTGTACTGCTCCCAGGAGTCCTTCTGTACTTTGCAAACATTTGGAGCTTAAATTAACTCTGAGCCAGGGTGTTTAAGTCATTCTTATAAGGTAGTTTAACATCTTGGGAGTTACTGCAGATTTCCAGCAGCCGGGCTTTCTATGAATTTATAACTTTTTAGCTCTGTGTTGACTACTCCTTTTAAACCCTGAAATGGCAACCATAGCACAGTAGACCTGTTTGTCTTACTTTCATGCCTGATGAGAATAAATATGATCGGCAATGGCTAATAGGGAGTATGAAGAGAATCTAACATAAGATGATACTATGGCCTAGCTCTGCTAACTCACCTTAAAAACCCTATGTGATTGCTTGACCCCTTACCAAAGGCTTTGAATTTTTTTTTTTTTAATTTGTGTTTCCCGGTAACCTCGTGAGTGCTTTGACCTTCATTATTATCATCAAATTACATTGATGAAGCAGAAGGCTTAGAGAGGTTAAGTGATTTCCCTCAAGTCCTATGATTAGCAGGTGGAGCTGGTCACCTGTATTATCACTTTGACTTTGTCATGGGGTTGTCACGCACACCTGTGGGCTCTCAGGCAGCATCCCTGTAACCAGGAGCATGACAATGGCTCAGTGCTTGCAGAGTCACTGCCATTACTTGGAAAGAACAGTACTTTGTCTTTAATCCATGCTAACAATGGCCTAGAAAGTTGATTTTATCCCTTTCTTCTGTTCCATCTTAAACAAGAACAAAAAAAACCCCACCTACTTTTCAAATCTTGGACATTTATCAGAGATTTATGTGTGAAAAACATCCTAAGCCTAAATGCCTAAAATATCTAAAATTTTTTGTTAATAGAGAATGCAACTCACAATCTGTTAACTGCAAAATGAAAGATCTAAATGTTGTGAAGTGAATCATATAACAGACTTTTAATTTTTCAAACACATGATACTTCCAAAAAGTTTATTTTAGGTACTTTATAGTCATGTAATTTAGCTGAGCAGATATTTAATCTACAGGTATAAATAAAAAGTACGCTGCAGGTCAAGAAATTGGAATATCAGTTCTAGGAAATTCATAACTTCATAGATATTATTTAACTCTGACTACATTTATCTGTACATTTATCATCTGAAGGATTCTCACAGTCTAAAGAGGAGATAAAATAGATAAATGTTTTTGTTCTTCATTTCATAAAATAAATTTTATGGTTGTTGCTAATTTATTTTTCTTGCAAATGTCAACCAAGAAAGTAAAGATGGTTAATTATTACCAGGCTGTTTTTCTTTTTTGAAATGTCACTTGGCTTAAACCCAGTTGACAAAGTATTATAAGAGACAATTCTACTATCATTGTCCATATATTACGATTTCAAAGTTGAGAGTTTTACCAGGCTGACTCATTGTGGCCAAACCATGTCAGAGTCTGAAAACCTGAAAATGTTAATATCTACCTCTGGAGTTGTGATAAATTGGATCATAGAGATTTATGGTCTTATCCCAGGCCGGAATTTCTCAAATTTGCCATTATTGGCACTTTGAGCTGGATAATTCCTTGTTCTGGGAGCTGTCCTGTATATTGTGGTACATTTAGCAGCATCTCTGAGTTTTACCCACTAGGTATCAGTGGCACCCCCATTCCGAATTAAGGCAACCAAAAACATCTCAGACATTAGCCAATGTCTCTGGAAGGAGGATCTTCATTTGAGAATGAGTGTTCTACTGTGCCCTTATACAATTGCTTTCCAGAGCAATGACTAGATAGCTCTTCTAAACTCTGTAAACTTGAAACCTCTTGCTCAGAAAATATTAGCTAAAATTTCAAATGAGTGCCACCCCCCTGAAGAGTATTGATAATTCAGCAATTCCATGAGTTGTTGCACATACCTTTCAGCGACCACCCTTTGTTATCCATGGTGGCGATGCTTTCGAGAAACACACGTCGCCAGAGATCTGGTAGTCCAACAGCTTTCTCTCTCCCAGGTATTGGCTTTATAAGCCTTTAACATCTTCATGAATATATTTAACTAGGCATTCCCTTCCCTTTTGCCAGTCATCTGTTTCCGTCACTGAGATTACCCCCATAATTTCAAACATCAAATGGTATTTTATTTCTTATTCATATTCAGGAAGACATACTGACCAGAAATGAACATTCCAGGAAGGATTTTGATTAATTAGACGAAAAGGAAATGAGAGAAATGATGAAGGTGAGATCTGGAGACTATTTTGAGTGAAAGGGCCTGTGCCACTACAGAAGTCATTTGCTTTAAAATTTACCTTTCTTTCTCTGCAGGTTCTTGAAGATAGCATTATATTTCACTTAGATGTCTCCTGTATTAGCAAAGGGGATTCTTTTTTTCCTAGTTCAAAATTGTGAGGTGAAATCATGATTCCACAACTGACCCAGGAAATATCAGGAAATATAGAATAAGGAGAATGTGGTACATTCAATCCCCCATCATGCTCTCCTTATGTTTGCCCGCATCTTTTTCTTGCTTTTACACATTCTGTTTTGTTCTTTTCAAAATGACATGTATGTATGGTACTTTGTTTTAAAATGGGTATTTTCATCTCTTCATTTCTTTTAACATTTATGTAAATTGAGATGAGCAACCCCAGTTGACAGAGTAAAGAACCAAGGCCTGGAGAGATTCAGCATCAAGAATATTGAAGTGATTGGGACACCTGGGTGGCTCAGTGGTTGAGAGTCCACCTTCCGCTCAGGTTGTGATCTGGGGTCCTGGGATCAAGTCCCGCATCTGGCTCCCCACAGGGAGCCTGCCTCTTCCTCTGCCTATGTCTCTGTCTCTCTCTGTGTGTCTCTCATGAATAAATAAATAAAGTCTAAAAAAAAATAATATTGAAGTGATTGGCCAAGTGAGATGCTGGAAGGATTATTACTTCACGAGGGATCAGGAGGGATGTAAAGAAGACTTGGAAATGAATCATTTAACAAACACAATTGGGCATGAACAAGAAATCACCTCTGCCCTTCAGGAGTTTATTCTGGGGAAGCACTATAGTGGTTTTCAAGGACGAACACACACACACACACACACACACACACACCAGAGTATGATGTAGGAAAACAAAATTCTAGGCAATAATTTGCATTCTCCTCAAGGATAGGGTGGACGAACTGTCACTAATTTATGACCACTTTATTTCCATGACCCAGCACCCCTCCAGGGCCAAGCTGACAAAAGTCATCTTTCTTCATAGGCTCAAAATTTCCATCTGCCTCTTAGAGATTTCCTAAATGAAATGATTATAATGAATAAGAACTGGGTTGTTGACGACTTTCTCTCATTTTTAAGTCCTTGCATCTAAAGCAGCCCATGACCATTAGCTTCAATGTCACCATATGCCTCTCCTGGTAAATCAACAGGTGAAGTAATGTTTTAAATAATTTCTTTCAATGGCATTGACTTTTTCCATAATTTTGACTGCCATAATTGTACCTTAGCAATTTTCCAAATGCTCTTATGGAGAGCTAAAAATCTTAATGAATTACTACTTAATGACTAGCATCCCTTAAAAACTATCTTTCTAATTGCCTTAGTGTAAGCAGTACTAGATTTTACATCCTAGGCAACAAGTGTGGTGATATATAGGCTCTATCAGTCTGAAGCTGGGACAGGATTTCATTGACTCTACGAGGTATCCATTTTTTTTCTCCTGGACAGTGAAAGTCTGAATTATTAAGAGACCAGTGCTCTGTGGTAGAGAAATTAATGCTGCCCTCCATTCCCCTCTTCTTCTAGAAACTTACGAATAGGAAAATCTGCTGTAAGAACTGACAATATAATGTTAAAATTTAAAGGTGTTGTGACTCTTGTAGATGGCCAGGAAAAAAGCTATCTAGGAACACCTGAGTAGTGTTTATTCTGGGAGGCCAATTGATTTATTTGACTCCAAAGAAGGGCATATTTCTCTGTAAACTTTCTTTGCTTCCTTTCTGCCTCACTGTCCTCCCCCGCCCCACCCCCATTTCCTGTTAATGGGATGTTGCAATATCTAATAATGCAAAGGGCATATTTTATGCAAAGAGTTATAGTTGTCCTATTTTTTCTGCTATCTACACCTACCTTTCACCTTAATTTTTGTACGTGACTCTTTTAAAGATCTCTCTCTTTACCAAACCCTGTCCATAATTTAGAGCAACAAAGACATTCACTGAGAATAGACTTGTCTGTTTTTATTTACAAAACTTCATTTGTTTGCCATTTGGGGACTTAGGATATACCTGAAGCTGATGATTGATTTCTGTCAAAAGCTGGAATATATAGCTGAAATGATGTTAGAGTTGCCATGAAATTTTTAGTACCTGAAACTAATGAACAATTTTGTCATCTCTTCTAAATGATTCTAATTTTTAACATTAAGTAACATCAGGTTTCTTTTTTTACTAATTAGGAATAGAGCTTGTAGTTTCTTTGAATTTTCTTTTGTTTATTTTTAAATTTGGAATAGCACTGTTTTTTTCTTGTCTCATTTGTGATGCAAAAGTGTTAAAAATATATCACAAAGCTTGAAAGGTGTCTGCTGCAAGATATTATGTGGGATATAAAGTAAAAGAAATGAAGTTTAAAAACCATCAGATAAGAGGACCACAATGGTATTTCAAATTATATTAGTCATGAATTGCCTTTAACAAAGTGAAAGTTGAAAATGATGAAAAGTGTATTGTTAATGGATTTAAGAATTCCCAACAGCCATCTTCCAAAACTTGGACTGAAAGATCAGATAGGTTGTATGTTGTTTTCTATAAAACATAACAGCAAATATGAAGGGTATGTTGGAAAAAGAATCAATCACAATGGTGCTTTCTTGAACTGCACTTTTTTCAGGATAACCAAAAATAATGATTTTGTTACATCCTCTATGTACGTCAATTTCATGCATATTAAGATGTACATTTTCCCCTAAGTGCTTGTATTTAATGCTTATCTCTGCCAGGGCTTTGCAGGTCATCAGCTTCCTTAAGTAACTCCAGAACCCAAATTCTTCATCTAAGAAGCTGTTAGCAGGGTCTTGAGGGCATTTGCTCCTTAGATAATAAAGCCATAATGGAAGCGTTTGGAAATTTCTCTTGTAATTTCTTTTCACTGATACAATATTCATGTCCTCTGATTTAATTCTCTGAGTTCTCTGTGTTGCTTCTCCTAAGAGTATCTTGTCACATGTTTGTTCTGAACAGTGTGTACCTTTGGACAAATTTTAACAGGTGATATATGACAAATCCAGACCTAAGGCTGATGTGTCTGGAAACTTCGCAGATTCACTCTTTAAGATTACAGTTTTTAAAGTAAAAGTGTCAAATACTGGCTGTAGGCTAATGCAAAGTGGGGCAGATAATAACTTTTCTTCTAAAAGATTCTTCATACTCCAACATTGTGTGTGTGGATCTCTTGTCAAATGGGAAGTAGTTCTAAAGCATGACCGCTTTCAGGGAGATATATATCTATATATAGATATGGACACACACACATGGAGTCATCATCTAATGGGAAGTGGGACTCTGAGCCATTGCTACTTCCAGGGATAATTTTAAATTTTATAATTAGCATGGGCACCACCAAACAGAACAGAACACTCCAGCAACAGACCAGGGTCCCTGAGGGTGCCGTACTCCCTGATAGGCATTAATTCTTTAATTGTTCAATTGTGGTGAGACTGTCAGTGTCCTCGGGGAAGGACTAGGGCAGTTGGGAGGAGTCAGGGCAGCAAATCTGTACTGATCCGAAGAGAAGTATTTCAATAGTGTAATAACTCATAGAGCCGTACATGTACTGACAGCTGTCATCTCTGCCTTCCTCCATGGGTCATCATTTTTAGTGTATTGAAAGAATTCAGATTGAGAAGTAGGGCAAGTTCTTCACAGGAAATAATATACTTCAGTTCTAGTGTATATACCCATCATCCTGAAATACATTTTTCTGTTGAAATTTGCCTAAAATATCTTATCTGGGACATGTCCCTTTTTTCCTTTAATTTATTCATTAAATGAAAAATGTATTACCAACATAATATATACTTTGATACTCAGGGAGTAACTCCAGTGACATTTGTTTAGAAAATTCTCTATCGTTTGGGATTGAAATATAAATAATAATTGATGGAATGTTCTGTTGACCAATTGCTCTATGTACAGACACACATATACACATATTTTATACTCTCTATATAGATATTACTGCGTGTGTGTGTGTATATATATATATATATATATATATATATATATATATATTAGTGCGTGTATGTAAATTACAGAGGGAAAGTTAAGGTACACAGTGATTATAAGGATTTCTGAGATAAGGAGATCACAGAATTCTGGCTCTCCCTAATTCTAATAAAATGAGCAAAAAAGTAAGCTTAAAAAAACTAGCAACATTACACCTGTTGTCCAAGATAGGAAGACATATGAGCCTGTTATTTTTTCATGGCTCAGAGTGGGAAATCATTAGATAAAATCAAGCTAATTTTCTAAAAAAAGGAAGGGAATCGACAGATGATGCAATTATTATAACCGCTAAAAATATGGAAACAGATTAGCAGCCTTCTAACTCAGAAAAAGGAAATATCACACACAAGCAGGCACACATGCACATGCAAACAAAATAAAAGACATTCAACAAAAGATAGGAAGCATAGGGAACATAAGCAGATACACACACCCACATGCACAATTAAAGGTCAGAATAAGACCAAACATCAAAGATAGGATGGGACAAGTTATTTATTAAAAGAATAATACCCCACCCTGTTTCTTTAAAGGTGGCAAATGCCAATTAGATGCTGGATACAAGTGATACATCTAAAAGTTATTTTCAAAGGATGACAGTTGCAGACTGATTGTGCCTCTACTCTTGGGGACATTTTCCAATGTCTGGAGACAGTTTTGAGTGTCATAACTGAAGGTGGCGTGATCTTGGCATCTCCTGGGCAGAGTCCAAAAATGCTGCTAAATATTCTACAACATTCAGCACAACCACCCAGACCAAATATGACACCATCAAAAATGTCTGTATCTCTAATGTTGAGAAGCTCTGACCTAAAACGAAGTGGTTAAGAAACGTTAAGGCGCAAGTACAAAAAAAAAAAAAAAAAAAAAAGCACATCAGGAAAAATTACTTAAAATTGCTGGAGTGACAACATCACTATAAGGAAAGTTTAAAGTTAAGGTGAAAATGTGAAAAGGCCATACTTTGTGATACAATGGAGATGAGGCTATCAACAATCTTTATGCATTTAGTAGTGGGATTCAAAACATAAAGCGTATAGTAAGAAAATGTGAGGGGAAATTAACTAATACACAAGAGTAGGAGATCAAATGTGTGCGTGCATTTGACACACCTAGGAAACCTCTGCAATAAATGACATACTTGGCCATAATGAAAATGTAACAATTTTCCAAAAAACTATGATGGTGTCGTATTTCCATACATGGAAAGAAGATTAATAGTTCAATTTATTTTGTTCTGTTTTCTTTTCATAATCACCAGTGAATATTTCATTACCAGTTCAGAATAACTCCCTGAGTTTGTAACTATATCATTTCTGGGACATTTTACCTGTAATAGCCATGAAGGTGATGCCAACTCTATCTTCCTTCTCTGCCTTCTCTGAAGTGCCATTTACCTGCTACACATTTCAACCTGTCTTCAACCAACATACACTGAATATTTTTTTTAAATCCATAACTATTCAGCTCTTCTCTTGAACTACTACCTTCTCCATGACCCACACTTAACCTCCCAGAGTTGTGTTTATTTGCTTTTCTTTCGTCTCCTTTGACTCCCACTTCATCGGTTCCTAAGTTGCAATGATTCTGCCTCCTTAACTTTGATAAAATTTTCTTTTGTCCTCATCCCAGGTTATCTTGACCTGGATACTTTTACTAGCTTCTCCATTTTGTTCTGCCTGAGTCCACTTCAATTTCAACCTGTTTATCCATCAAGAAGATTAGTCATCCTGAAGGGTAACTTCTTGTACAAGGCTTTATCTGTCTAAACCATAGTATTTGAGATCAGAGGCACTAGAGAGTACATCTAACCACATGGCTCATTGCACAGGTGAAGAAAATGCAGTAAGCACATTTAATTACTGACAGAACTGTCCTGGAACTTCAGTACTCCTGCTTGCCATGCTGATAATATTATTTTTTGCCTTCCACATTCATGCTTGTGCCCCCTGAGCTTCATGTACAGCTGATGGTAGTAAGTCTTGCTGAGGAGATGCAGATGTGACCTTGAAGACACATTGAGAAACACATTACTTCAAGGAAAAATGCCAAGGTAATTGAGTTCCCAAAGAGAGAGGAGAGAGAAATGGAATGTTTTAAACACTTTGAATCCTTTAAGGAACACTGACACTGTCAGATAGAATTTGAGTGTGATTCTTAATCACGTTAAAAAAAAAAAACAGCACGTTTGTTAAACTATTTCTTAATGAGTTATGTAGATAAGGAATGAAGAGCCATTAATTTTATTTCTACTTCAAATTGGTCTTTGGTTTATCTGCCATTTTGGTCTCGAAGAATTCTTTTACTAATAGGAGTCTTGCATGTGTCATAAAATCTTCATTTAACTTTTTCACTTGTCACTTCTACATCATTAGTAGAATGAAAGTCAAAGAATTCTTGTAGATTAAAAAAAATAAAAGGTTATCTGTCGACCACTTGAGAGAAGCAATATTATTATTACCATTATGGGTGATGTGGCATTTGAATGTCCTCTCTTCTACAGGCCATTTGTACTCCTACCTTATACGATGAACTTAATAGATGAGAAATAGGGTGTTTCTTCCAGAAAGGGACATTAATTTCATAGAGAGAGTGAATATAAGCTGTAAGTTTCTGTTAATAACTGCAGGATAAGAGATAGACTTTACTTTCAGCTATGCCTGAAAATAATGACCATTTATATAAATGAAAGTCGTGGATGTGTATAAAGGAAACAGTTATGAAATTGTGAGAATGTTTTTGTGTTTGGTTTATAGAAAACTTTCCCATTAAGGTCTCAAGTATATAGAAACATCTATTTTATCATTTGAGAATATGTTTTGAAGATAAGTATGTGAAATAACCATATCTTCCAAATTCTTGTACATATAAATGAAGTATTAAAAATAAAGCAATATTGATAGGATTCAGCTAAAGAGAACTTTAATCTCAGATGTCAATACACAAAATTTTATCCCCATTAGTGTCTCAAGCAATTTCAAGTATTCTTTGCATTTGTGTGTGTAGATGTGTATCTTACTTTTGGTGAGAACTTTAAAAATTTTTGTTTACATGGGAGCAAATTAGTTGAAAAGAGTCAATGAAATTGTTTGCTAAGTTTTGTAGATTGAAGTGAAATCAGTAATAATTTTTACTTTTCAAGCAATGATGATTAGAAGAATGTAACCATTTTTTAGTGTTGTGATCAGAATCCTATAACATATACAGTGATGGGTAGATTTTATTAATGTTACTAGAATATTTTAACCTTAAAAATTTTATGTCACTTTTAATCAATTTTTGCTGGGGGGTGGGGTAGTGGACGTCTATGAGTATGTTTTCTAAATTATTCAGGTTGTCGTTGCAGTGTCACTGTATATTGCAAGATATGTGCAAAATATGTTTTAATTTCTCATCCCTGTCTTACTGTTTTTAGAAAATATTTCTTAAAACAAATGTATTATTTCTATTATCTGGGTTATTTCTAGCAATACGATGCAAATTAAGAAGCCCATAAAAATGATGCCATTAGGGCTTTCAGTGACTGCAAGAAGGTCAAAGATATGAAAGTGGAAATAGGTCTACTTTTGATGCATTTAAATTTTTTTATAATGTGTATAAAATAAAAGGTGAAAACTTAGGTCTGATAGCATTTTATCACCCAGGTCCATTTACACTGATAACCAATGCTTCCTTCAAAGGTTAATTAAATTATGAACGCACACCTGCAGAATATTTGTGTGTTTAAAAAATTCATTAAAAGTGGAATATACCTTCCTGTTTGGCCAATTCCTTAATGAATATATTTGCATTTAATAACAGCAGCCCACCTTTAGAGCTTTCCTGCTCATTTTCTTTGCCTTTATCCTAAGCAGACAGATTTCCAAGGTTAAGACCAAAGGCTTTGTGAAAATGTCATGGGTTTGTCCTTGTCGGAAAAAAAATCTCAAAAGTCTTTTCTTGTAGTTTACTTCAATGTCATTCCAAGCAAAGGAAACTTTATCATTCCAAACATAAAACCAAAAATGTTGTTTTGTAGTGTTATGAAAGACTTTATTATATGTATTCTCCCTCCCAGCTGATATATTTTAGCACACATTTCATAAAAGATGATATTAAAGCTGTCTGCTTTCATTGTAGCCCCAAATTTCAAATTCATATCTTTTCAGAAAGAGGTTATGTAGGAGTAAACTCCAAGATTTTGAATGAAGACATACGCTTATTTCTTGAAACAAATTGTATCTTATTGTTTATCAAGGAGTTATATAGTGTCATGCATAAGTCATTGAGTAAGGAAAATAAGTTTCATATTATTATTGACTCCATTTCTGGCTGCTGGGGCTATACTTACATGATGGTGACAAATCATTGGTTTACAACCAAATTTGATGAGTATGATATGTCATGGTTCAGGAATGTTCCCAATTAGAAGTCAGCAATGGCCACACTTCAGTTAAGGTATCAAGCTAAGGTATCACGAAATCACACATGTCAAATATGTCCTGTGGGACAGTGGCCTATGTGTACAATACTTATTTAGTATGTTGAATAATATTATGAATACCCTTTGAATCTTCAGTAAAACAGACTATAATTAGTTGTTCTGGTTATTTATTGCTGCAAAAAAGTCCTCCCAAATTTTAGTGGCTTAAAACAATAATGATCAATTTGTTAATATCTGTCAAGATTCTTCCTCTGGGTCTTTCATTCATGTCGGTTGCAGCCAAGGGGTAACTAGGGCCAAATGTATCTGAAAGGTTTCTTCAGCTAGATGTCTGGTAGTTAGTTGATGTAGTTTGTCGGCTGTAGTTTCCAGCTGAATCCCTGCCCATTGCCTCTCCGTGTGGTCTGGGCTTCCCCACAGCATGGAGGCTAGGTTCCAAGCTCAGCCAGCGCAAACCTTGGAAGTTACATAGCATTTCCTTCAGAGTCACTGGCATGCTCAAATTCAAGGCGACAGAGTAGGAGTGGCTGTCAATGGAAGGGCTCCAGCCTTATAAGAAAAGCATGTAGAATGGAAGATTCTATCATGTCCGTCTTGCAGGACGTAGGTGGCAATAATCGTTCTATTCTAAGTGCAGATATTATGTTCTGTCCTTAAATTATTCTGCAAATGAACTTTGATGTGTAGCATTTAATCTTTTTTTTTTTTTTTTAATTCAACCAGCAGCACATTTCCCCATATTCTAGTTTGGGGCTTGCCAGTCAGTGACAGATTCCTCCTTTGGCCCAAAAAAGCATTTCTAAAATTATTTCTTGTGATCTGACACACAAGTCTTACAAAGGAAAGGATATCAGAAATAATTATTTTTTTTCTAGAATCTACATTAGGAGTCAGGAAACTTTTTCTTAAGAGCTAGAGAGTAAATGTTTTAGGTTTTGAAAGCCCAGAGGCAAAATTAAGGATATAACGTAGGTACTTAACATAACCATTTTGAAGTATAAATAACATTCTTAGCTCATGAGCTGTACAAAAACAGCTTGTTTGGCTACATTTGGTCTGCAAGGTATAGTTTGTTAACTTCTGGCCTAGATCATTAAGATAACATTACAAATAAAATTTTTTAAAACCGGTGAATCACATTTAATTTGGTTTTAGGAATGGGGAGGTGTTGAAGCCTGATTCTCTGCTCTGGTCACTGCAACTATTCTGCTTAATGCTCTCAATTCTGATTGCAAAGAGTTACCAAGCATTGCCTGATGGACCTTTCATAAAATGTGTAATCAATTTAAGTTATAAAACTAGTGTGGAAGTGAATCCTAAATATCCAGAGCTGGAAAGCAAAGAAGGGAAAAAAAAAAGCAATGTCATGAAATTCTATTCCTTTTTTTTCCTGCCTTTTTTTTTTTTTAAATGAACCTTAGGTAAAGGAGTAATTTATTTCAGAGTACGTTATCACTATTGTTCAATGCATAGCTGCTCCCTTTATTATTTTTATTATCATCTATCTATATCATCTATCTCTTCTTATCCCCTTCTACACTCCCTTTATTTCCTTTTCCCCACAATTGATCATTCCAATATGTTTATAGGAATTACTTTATGTGTGTTCCTGTAAGATGTATATTGTTCCTGAGTGAGAATATATTTGTACCTTATCTCAAACATATGGTCCTAGAGATTTCATTCTTTGTCTTATTCATTGTTTTCATTGTTATGTTTATAAGATGCATTCAGGTTGTTATATGTATTTGTACTGTGTCATTTCTAACTCCTTTTGATGCTCCATTGAATATATTAACATTTTACTCATCCACTCTTCCAAATTACATCTATTCCTCCCTCACTATAAGCAGTTGGGTGATAAATATTTGCATACATGCCTTAATGGGAAATATTGACAGGAAATTCTCTTAATAATCAAAATGAAATTAGGAATTTGTTACTGTTGTGACTAAATCAGTCTTTTACAGATTCTCTTGAACTATTATAATTTCTGCATATAATGCAATTATGAAAAATGTTAAATATATTGAAATGAAACAACATAAAATGTATTTTATCAAGAATGTAAAGTCCATGATTATTCTGTGAGGTCTAAATGTATTTACTTCCTTAGATTTGATTGAAGTGACAGTTACTGTCTTGAAAATGACTTATGATTGCATTCAGATTCCAATAAATATTCTTTTAGTTGCTTAGCAAATACAGTGTGCCTTCATAATTTTTCCCAGGCTAGTTAGCAACAGGGTTTCATTCCATATAGAATATAGAAAACTTACAATTATATATAGGTCCATTTACTCCCCTCCCCATTCTTTATGCTATTTTTGTCCTATGTGTTACATGTCTATACATGATACAACTCACAAAACAATGTTATAGTTTTTGCCTTAAACATATTATGTAGAAATTAAGAGGAAATAGTATTATCTATTTATCCAGAAATATGGCATTTCTAGTGTTTGCTTCCTGGAAATCCAAATTTACCTCTGGTATCATTTCTTGTTAGACTGAAACATTTTTAACCCTTCTTATAGTACAAATTTGCCTATGAAAATTCTCTCGTTTTAAAAATCTAAACTCTCCTTTTTTGCCTTTTGAGTGATAGCTTTGCCCAATGAAATTTTAGTCATATTTGTTTAACAATTTAAATATGATATTCCAATGTCTTCTAGCATCTATAATTTTTTATGAGAAGTCAGATGTTTATTAATCACTATACTGTTCCTTCTTGTTGGTTTCATGGATTTTCTATTTTTGGTTTCAAATAATTGGACTATAATATGCTTAGATGTGATAATCTTTGGATTTGCACTGCTTGGGTATCATTGAAATTCTTATATCTGTACATTTATTATTTTCATCAACTTGAAAACTTTTTGGGTGGTATTCAAATACTTTTGCCCCATGTTCTCTTCTCACTCTGAGACACCAATTAAATGTAAATTGGACTTTTAAGAATTGTCCCATAGGTCCTTTAGGCTCTGTTTTTCTTTTTTCCTCTTTTGTTCCTCACATTAATCTCTGTTGTTCTACGTTCACTTTACTGACTCTGTCATTTGTATTCTGTAATTAAACAAACAAACAAAAAATACTGCACTTTTCTGGAATTCTCATTTGTTTCTTTTTAATTCTGTTTCTCTGCTGTAATTCTCTTCTTTTATTCATTTTGATCATACTTATCTTCATATTATTGATTATAGATATAACAATTGTTCTAAAATTCTTGTTTGCTCAAACACCTCAGTCATCTCAAGATCAAACTCTGCAAATTGACTTTTCCTTTGAAAATAAGTGACATTTTCCTATTTCTTCATTTCTTCCCATCAATTTCATTGTAAATTGTAAATTGTAATTGTAGTCATTGTAAATTATATATTGTGTTTGGATTTCAAAATAGTTAATTGAAGAGTATTGCATTTTTCTTGCTTGCTTGTTTTAGCTGGCAATTAATTTAACAAGAATAAAGCTTCAATCTACATTTCTTGGATGACAATTTAAACCTTAGTTCAGTGCTTTAATTCTTATCTGTGCTGATTGAAGTCGGCTAGAGGTCAGCCAGAAATTTGCACAGACTTTATACAGAATTTGGGTCTCCTCTTCACTGAGTCTTTCCTTTCTGAAATTGTCTGCTCATTTTCAAGTGGCTTCAATTGCCCAGAGTAGTTGTAGGATTTCCAAGAAAGTTTTAGCCACCTAGAAGAACTTTATTGCAGTCTTCCCTCAAGTTGAAAGTCTTATAATACAGAGAAATCACCCTTGTCTTTCCCTTCTTCTGAATATTGCCTGTCTTCTAGAAATGCTTGCATTTGGTGTTCTTCAGTATGTTTCAGTATGTTTCTGCCTCTTTCCCTTTCTCCGCCTCCCTCCCCCCTTCTTCCTTCCTGGCTCTTCCTCCTTTCTCTCTCTCCTGCTCACTTGCTTGTGTTCTGTCTGTCTCCCTCCTTCCCTTCCTCTCTCCCTCCCTCTCTGTTTTTTCCTCCTTTCATCCTTCCCTTCTTTCCTCCCTCTAATCTCTCCCTTTCTCTTTCTCTTTTTTCTTTCTATTTTCTTGACCCAGAGTTTCTAAGACCAGCAGAAAGAGAAAGTATATTAGGAGATTCAGGTATGTGCACATTGGAGGATATTAAATCTTCCTTTGAAATCCAACAAAACACAAATCTTTTGATATCCCACACTGAAAATTATAAACATCCCTATGGTTATAAGATAAACCATGATCTATTTTATATAAAGTTATGTTGCTGCACTTGGATAAAAAAATTTCAATTGAATTTTTTAAAATGTTTATTTTCCTTTTTGTAAAAAGGATATCAGATGATAGGCAAGTGTCCTTTTTATCTAAAGTATTTTAATGTCCCTATTTGTTTTAAAAAATCTTCATTTTTAATATTTCATGATAAAAATGTTTCTGAGAAGAGAATTTAAAAAATATGCCTGCAAAAACTGCTCTAGTCGGGTCTGATCTAACTTTCATGTTGTCATCAAGTTTTAATAAACTTTGATATCCTTTTTGCCCCTGGAACTGGAAAAAGTATATTGAGAACCTGATTCAAACTTGGAGGAATAATGAGCTAGTGACCTTTGTAAATAAGTGGAATTCAAGACTGAAGTGAGAAAGAATTTAGCCTGGGAAAAGATTGATGAATGAGAGAGATTTTATCATCCTGAATGAGATCTGAACATGATTGTTTTTCCAATTGATCAGAAGAGTGGTAATTAAATTAAGGATAAGATATCAGCACTTATTAGATTTTCTATGCTCTTAGTCAATTGGAAATGGCCATCATCTGTAAGAGCAAAATTGTTATTTATAATTAGGTGGTTAAAACAAAAGAAATGGCCCTCAAAAAAAAAAAAAAAAAGAATGAGTTAGAGAAATATATGACTGTATCTCTCAACATACTTAGAGCTTATTGTGGCAAATTAAGGGGAATAATAGCTCATATATATATGTTTGTCTACATGTATTTCTGTGTATATTTACATGTGTTATACACAAATATAAATATACGTTTAATTGCTATAGAGCAATTGGGGGATTATCTTGAGTACATTTTATGTGTAGCAATAAGTATGGCATAAAATCTTTGTCTGATTGATCATTCACTGGTAGATGAGCAAATGTATGATTTTGTTCGGTTAAAATTGTTCTTTTATGACCAGATAACCTATTGAAGTATGTAAAAATCACTAAAGAAATTCTCAATAGGTCATCCAGACTTTGAACCAAAGACCTCAATAATCACTGGATAAATATGCATTACCTTTAGAGTTCAACAAGAAAAATTGACAAATACTATTTTATTCAACTCGGTGTCATAGCAACATTCAAACTCTGCCTTTATTCACTTTTAGGTGTTATAGTGTTCAAGCATTAGAATTGGGCTAGTTCCCAGAAGTGCACAGATTTGACTCCTGCCTCAGAGTCTTTGTTCTTGGTGCTGGAGTCTCTTCCATTTTCTGATCCACCAAACCCCATGCCTAAGGATCCTCTGGTCCCAGACATTTGCATAAGCTTTTGTATTTTGGCTCCATAATGATTTCCCTTGTTTTTTTGGCAGACACCTGAGTGCATTGGTGATTTATTTTTCATGGTCATTTGTGTTTTGGTTTTCCTGATGCTGATGAGTGTATTTGCTCTCAGACCTACCTCCATTCCTAAATTTTCATACCTACATGTATACTATTCTCAGATTCTCTTAAAGTTTGGCTTTTTGCTTCATCGTCTGTTTATGAACTTACTTTTTCTTCTGTTATATAACTTAAGCTGGCCTCCTCACTTCTGGCTTGTTCTCAGCTTCTTAAGCAACTTTGAGAACTTTGCTTTGTCTCTAGGCAAACCATCCTTCATTTGGATCCCACTGCTGACTTTCTAAAATTCCACTTCCTGCCTCATATATTCTGTCTTTGTCTTTCTCTATTCACTCTGATTTCATTACCATGTGCCTCTGTGTCGGTATTAATCTTCATAGTATATCATTAACCTGATGTACCAGAGAATTAAAAGAGATAAAAATACAACAGTAATAATAAATCTCCCCCAAACCATATAATTCATTAAGGCTGTCATTTTTTCATTATTTTTTATCCATATATTATTGAGGTCCCCTAACTCATTTTTCCTGACTATGCCGTTCAGTTTTGAAATAAAATTTAGAGAGCAATGGGCTGTTGAACCATAGATGTTACCTTGCTTTTCATATACCTATTAGTAACTATGTGAATATTAGTTATTGCACACTGGGGCTCTTCTGGGGCCCATGTTACAGCTCACTCTAGGGTGATAGCTTCTGAGTGCAGGGACTGCAATCACAAAACGGGTGAAAAAAAAAAAGATGGGTGGAAATGAATAAAAAAGTAGTGCCCAGGAGACATGGAAGGCCTTTGTTACTCTGGTAGGATAAGCTTGCCATGCCTATCATCTGGAGTCTGATCTGGAAATTTATCAAAACTCTTACTCTTCTTTGCCCATTTGAAAAAAAAAATATTTTGCTGTTGAATTATATGAGTTTCTAATATATTTTATGTATTAACCCCTTACTATGTATGTAGCTTACAAATATTTTCTCCCATTTCTTAGGCTGCCTCTTCATTTTGTTGATGATTTCCTTTGGTTTCCTTTGTTGTGCTTGTTTAGTTATGTGGTCCCACTTATTTATTTTGGTTTTTGTTGCCTTTGTTTTTGGTGTCAAATCTAAAAAGATCTGCCATGACCAATGTCAAAGGGACTACTGTCTAGGAGATAACCTCTTATGTTTTCTTCTAGAAGTTTTATGATTCCAGGTCTTATATTGATGGGGGTACAGTTTCATTCTTTTCCATGTGGCTATCCAGCTTTTCCAGCACCATTTACTGTAGAGATTGTCCTTTCCCATTGGAGATTCTGGCTCTTTCATAATAAGTTAATTGCTTGTATATATTGTGTGTTTATTTCTGGGCTTTCTATTCTATCCCATTGATCTCTGTGTCATTTTTAATACTATACTATTTTGATTAGTATATTTTTGAAGTGTAGTTTGAAATCAGAAACTACTATGCCTCCAGCTTAGGTTTTCTTTTTCAAGAAAAAGAAAACTTTGGCCATTTGGTGTCTTTGTGGTTCTATATGGACTTCAAGATGTTTTTTTACATGTGCAAAATGCTGTTGGGACTTTGATAGGGATTACATTGAATCTGTAGGTCACTTTGGGTAGTAAGGAGATTTTAACACTATTCTTCCAATTCATGAGCATGGAATATCTTTCCTTCTATTTGTGTTTTTTTCAATTTCTTACACAATGTCTTATAGTTTACAGTGCAGAGATCTTTCACCTTCTGTGTTAAACTTATTCCTATTTTATTCATTCGAAGCTATTATAAATGGAATAGTTTTCTTCTCTTTCTGATAGCTTATTGTTGGTGTATAGATACACAACTGATTTTTGTTTATCTCTTTTATATACAGCAATTTTCCTGAATAGACATTTTTCCCACAAAGAAGACATCGTAATGGCTAACAGAGAGTAAAAAGATGTTCAACATTATTAATCATGAGAGAAATACAAATCAAACCACAATGAGGTATCATTTCATACCTTTTAAAATAGCTACTATCAAAAAGACAAAAAATAGAAAGTGTTGAGGAGGATGTGCATGAAAGGGAGCTCCTGCCTACTGTCAGTAGGCATGTAAATTGGTGTGACTATTACAGAAAACCACTATGGAGGTTTCTCTAGAAATTTCAAATAGGACTATTATATGATCTAGTAATCCCACTTTTGTGTATAAATCTAAAGAAATGGAACTATTCTCTCAAGAAATAGCTATACTCCCATGTTTATTGCAGCATGATTCACAATAGCCTAGATACAGAAACAAGCTAAGTGTTGATGACCGGATGAATAGGTAAAGAAAATGTGATGTGTGTGTGTGTGTGTGTGTGTGTACGCGCACACACACAGTAGAATGTTATACAGCCATAAAAGGAGGAAACTGTGCCATTTGTAGCAATGTGAATGAAATTGGGGGTTATTACGCTAAATGAAATAAACAGGACAGAGAAAAACAAATACTGCATGATAGCAGTTATATGTGGAATCTTAAAAAATTAAAAAGTTGAACTCATAGAAACAGGGTACAAAAGTGATTACCATGAGCTGGGGAGGGTAAGATGGGGGATAGGAAAAAATTGATAAAAGGTTACAAACTTTCCATTCTAGGATGAATAAGGTCTGATGATCTAATGTATAACATGGTGACAATACTTGCTCAGATTGTATTGTGTAATTGAAACCTAGGAGAATTGGACTTAAATGTCAACCACAAAAGGGCAAATGTAGGAGGTGTTGAATGTGTTAATTAACCCAGTGGGAAGGGGGATCAAATCATGAGCTTTATACACTTTAAACATTTTACAATTTTATTTTCTTTTTACGTCTTCCAATTTTATTTGTTGATTATGCCTCAATTAAAAAAGAAAAACCTCTTATTCTTCTTAACTATTCACTGTTTGTGACATTTGATCTATTCGAATTGGTGTTTGTGTAGGAAAAAAAACTTGTTCTTGACAGCATTTTCTGGGAAGTGGTATTGAGAGCTTACTGGGTAGTTTGAGTATTATTTAAGCCAAAGGGTTAACATATAAGTAGTAAATGGTAGTTGGAAAGCAACCTCTTTCAGTTTTAACAGGGCCTGTTCTTTGACTTTTTAAAATTTTTGTAGGTGCCATCTCTTTTAGGTCCAGTCAACAGGGCAATCTTCCCCAAAATGGTCATTGGTATAAGTGGGTATGCAGGCCCCAGACATGCCAAAGTTCCCTATCTTTTGAAACAACTGGTGTGGAATAATAACCACCCTCTCTCTCACTTGTGTTCTTGATGAGATTAAAAAGAGTTGAGGTAATGCTAAAGGAGGGATTTTGTTTTCCTACCTGGACTCTTCCTGTCAGGACTAGATAGGCAGCATATGAAATTTTTCAGGTTGCTTGAGCAGCAGTGGAACTTGTATGTATGTGTATATATGCCCCCCCCACGCCCACACACACCGTACAATAAAGCTATAGTCCTGGAACTGAAATCAGGGTCTCACAATCCACTACACAAAAGATCTAAAAAGTAGACTTCTTTTTATTACTGTAATTCTTTTCTCTTTCTTTCAGTGCAAAATCTGAATGAGAGAGGTGAAAATACCATACTCTAAAACCTTGAAGTCAAAAGAGAATTTATAACTTCTCCTCTTCATTTTCTTAAAAAAAATTAAAAATGAAATAAAATATGTACGTATATGTAAAGTGTAGCTGAGGGATCTATTAACAAGGATGCTGTTAACATTTGTCTGGATGTACTATGACCATGTTCATGATGACTGGCCCCTGAAAAATTGGAAGTTCTTGATTTGGCTAAAATATTTTTTGGGGGAGGATCTGGCTGGTTCAGTCAGAGCATACCACTCTTGATTTCAGGGTTATAAGTTTGAGCCCCACATTGGGCATAGAGTTTACTTAAAAAAATAAAATCCTTAAAAAATATTTTTTTTTGACAACTCAGGTTCTAAAGGCTTTATGGTGATACAAATAAAAAGAGAAACTTGCCCTTGTGTTGCTATTACCACACCTGTGATACAATTTTAAACCCCTTGGAGTGTCTTGTAAGCAGAAGTGTCGACTGAAATGGCCTTTGTAAAGTTTGCATTTATTGTGTGCTCATATTTTATCTTAAAAATATTTTTTATTACTTGTCAGCATAACTGAATTTTAAGCTGATTTTCAAGTTAATAGATTTTATTTTTTTAATGTGTGTGTGTGTGTGTGTGTGTGTGTTATACTGGAGTTATAGGGACTTTGCATAAGGTTTTTAAATATATAATACTTTGACATTTTGGAATTGGAAAATATGATTGGGGTGACCTAATCACTCTCATTCCTTTTGCTTGGTTACAAAGTATGAGCCACATCAGACAGTGACCATTTTGCTTCTTATACAACTCCTGGGAAGTCAGACCACAGTCTCCTTTAATGATTCATCCACTTCAGGATTCAACAATCCAGACTGTTGGAATTTTTTACTACATATACCTTGACACTTGAAGTCACTCTTTTTTTCCTTTTTCTGGTTTTACACAGAGTTTGAAGACCTCCTCCTTAGCCTAATAATAATTCTTAATATACTTGAATGTTGTTATTAAATGATCTTGGGCATAATTCTTTTTTGAAAGAGAGAGAAATAGAAAGAACATGATTAGGGGCAGGGTCAGAGGGAGAGAGAGAATCTTAGGTTCCATGCCCAGCTTGGATCCTGACGTGGGGCTCTATCTCACAGCCCTGAGATGATGATCTGAACTGAAATCAAGAGTTGGAAGCTTAATTAACCAGGCTACCTAGATGCCCTAGACTTAATTTTCTGTAAGGTAAATAATCCTAAGCATTTGACATTCTTCATAAGTCTCACTTTTCATTCTATCTTTTATGCATGTTAGGGTATGAATTACTAATCATAATTGAGATTATTAGAAAGGTTCATAGTTTATTATGCATTTCATATTCATGCTCTCTTTTATTTGGTCCTTCCACAGACATTGTGCTAAACAGGGAGATGAGATGTTCATGTACTGAGATAAGGAAGGAGGGATTTGGGGAGGAGGATAAGGGTATATGTGTATGAAAGGAAGGCTCAGATGGAATAGGAGATGGACACTAGAGCAGAGTATATGGTAGTGTTAGTGGATTTCAGCTGCCTAGTGATACAAGACCAATGTATCTGCCTGGAACAGATTCCCTTTCCTGATTCACTAATTTCCATATCAAAACCAAAGCCCCTAATTTTTGCAGACTTATTGCCTGCTTAAGATGGATACTGAATCCCACTGAGATCAACTTGCCACGCACCAGGCGCACACCCAGGCCCTTATAAATGAAATAAGCTGGTTATCCATATCATGCTACTTGTGTTCTTTGGCTTTCCCCTCTTTCCCTCCAGTTCTCTGTACTTCTCTTGCTTGTCTGCTCTGTCTCCCCCTGGGTAGGGAGGAGAAAGAGGGGAGCTCAAACACATCTGTGTATTAAAAGCATGGAGATAAAGTTGGCTCACAAAAAAAGTTGAAGTTACTTCCATCCAGGAAGACCTTTAAGAAGTCATTTCTCCATTTTTTTTTCATGAGCTCCGCCAAATATGATTTAAAAGCTGGAATTGTGTTTTGTTTTTTTTTAAATCAGAATTACTTGTAAAGTTCCTGACTGAGTAATGAGTAGATAAACTCAGACCCTAAATGTTTAAACTTACAGAACGTCCTTAAGCTGTGATGAGACGGTCAGGGTTGAGAAATCTAAGCTCAGGTCGATCTTCTCTTCACAGGGAGTTGGCTAGCAGATGACATCCTGCTCTGAGCTTCTTGTTTGTCTCTGGTTGTCTCCAGTTTGTAGAGCGAGAAGGCTTAAAAGACTATTAGGGTTTTGTGGGTCAGATTCCTAATGGCAAAAATTTCCCCCACTACTCGATCCCACAAAGAAAACAGCCTCTTTTTGAAATTGGAAACTTTAAAGAAAGATTTATGAACCTTCAGGGTTATGAAACCATCTGGTGCTTTGGGGCTTGCAGACTGGTTGCTCTGACAGTTCAAAGTTTGCGCTAGCCCTCCACTCCTCTTTCTAGAATAGTTCAAATCAGTCTCTGCATCGATAACTGAGAGTCTCATCTTCTAAACATATTGAATGACTTGTGGAAATCAGTAGGATTTGTAAGAATATACCTGTTACTTTTCAAGGGCATTTCTACTGTTTGTTACATGCTGCATTAAGGAGCCAAGTTGGTGAACTCCGAGTTTCCACTCTGCTTAGCTTCCTTGCAGGAGCACTGTGTAATTTTGGTTTTGTTTTGACAGTTGGTGACCTTTGACCCCTCTGAGTAAAATGTTTAGGCTGAGGAGAACTAAAAGAGCTTTCAGATGGGATATTTCCAACCTCTTTCAAGCTAGAGCAGTCTCCCCCTGCCTCAGCGCAGCAAACCCTTATATAGAAATGGTTTTCGGCCTCTAGACGGTGTTCTGGTGTAACACATCAGATCAAAGCCTTGCTTAATATGTTTGAAAAATGCACATCCGCATTGCAGAGCAAAAACATGCTATGGGAATCAATAATATCATATTCAGGCAGCCCTAACTTCAAAGCAACTCCTAATGTGTGTTCTCAATTTCAAAAGAAAGTGGAGAAGATGAGAACAGGGTGCATAAGCTTTCTCGGCTTCATTCTATTTGTAACTGAGCTGAGATCTCAAATGTCTCTTTACTGCTTTTTGACGGGTCCCTAAGGACTCTGGGCGTAGGGCAATCTGCTTGCTAATTGCCTGCACCTGTGATAATCTTGTACACTTAGGTTACAAGAGTGGCAGACCTTCTCCCACCCCCGTGCTTTTGGAATGCAAATTATTTACACTTTATTGGAGAAATAACATTTTAGGGGAGAATATAAAATGAGAAACACAGAGATAGTGTGGTTTAACCCTTTAGATTCTTTCACTCTCAGCAAATTGGTTTGCACTGGCTGTTCGTTTCTCCACGGTTGTTACAATACTGGTTGACCCCTTGTATGGCTGTCGGTCGCTCTCCTAAGTACAGTTTAATTATATATTTATTTATATGATTATCTTTAACAATCTTTATGTCTATATATACTCTTTGGGGGGATCGGACTGATATTTTTACATATTGAACTTGCTTTAGGATAACATTAGAAGGTGTCCTCTGAAATGAGCATTTATAGTTTAGCATGTAAACTGTTTAGTGTATTCTTTCATTACTTATTTGGCACTTGTGTCACGTACACATTATCTGATTTGCTAGAAAGTATTAACCGTAGTGTGATGGAAGGATTGTATAAAATTAAGTCTCCCACCAACTCTTCTTCTTCCCTCTATATTCTGGGTTTTTTTTTTTTTTTTTAGATTTTATTTATTTATTTGAGAGAGAGAGAAAGAGAGAGAGAGAGAGCACAGGAGGAAGAGGAACAGAGGGAGCAGAGGCTCGCCGCTAAGCAGGGAGCCCAGCGCAGAACTCAATCCCAGGACCCCGAAATCATGACCTGAGCTGAAGGCAGACTGAGCCACCCAGACGCCCCTTCCCTCTGTATTCTTTCTGGAAATGTTGATGATGAACTGTAACTGAACCATGTCAAGGATGCACAGCTCACAGAAGGAGAACCAGGGATTGAATCATGAAACTGATCTGTTTTGTAACTTTGCCCCAACACGTTGGACATCATCATATCAAGGGTTAGGTGAGCCAGTAGTGTTCCTTCCGTAGCAATAGCTCTTACTTTGCTTCTCAGGCTGTGGTAAGTCTGCTTGGTAGTGACCTTTTCCAGCACAGTGTTAACATGTCAAAGTTCATATGACAGATTGAGATGGAAAGTATTTGAATTGTGGGCTTTAAGTGATGCTCCACAGTCATTTGTTTAGAAAATGGGAGGATTCCAAATTGTCCAGATGCTGGTACACTCAGAGATTTGTCTACATTGATTCTGGACCTGACTCATTTGTGACTGAATCTTGGTTCCTACTACTGCATTTCAATTCAACGTAAACTCCAAAAAAGGCATCAAAGATTTTGATCAGTTTCCTTCAAATTTATTTTTAGATAATTCCTCAGATGCAGCTTATAGACTAAAGTATGACTTTCAGCTCCTTACAGAATAAAATTGCATGCTCTGAAATTGTTCCTTCTTATACTGCTCAATAACTGGGGTAAAAAGCAGAATCGGGCTGCTTTCTTTCCATCCTGCAAATGGTAGGAAAGAAAAGGGCTCCCTAGGCATTGTTGAGTGAATACATGATAGAAGCTCAGAATTTCAGAGTCAGCTTTCACTTGCTCCTCTTTTTTTATTCTCCTATCCCGTATGTCCACGGTTCTCTGACTTTTCCTCCGGAGAGCAGGTATTTTTACTTGACTCTCATGTCAAGTGCTAGGAAAATATTTTTGAGTTTTGACAGATGTTATCAACTTTGGTTTTTCTAACTAGCAGCACTGAATTACACTCTGTCCTGGGGATTACTGACTTCCAGTCGGCCCATTGACGCTGATCAATGGTTGTGGTCACTTTTCAGGAAGATACTATTTAAAACATCCCACAATGGGACTCTGAATTGTACTTGGACCCCTCGGTATCCATCTGCTGTCCTTACTCAGAGATTTAGAAAAATCTCTGAAAAATATCTGTCTACAGTTTTAAGTGTATTACAATTATACATATATACTTATATATATATGCATATATATGTGCATATATAATAACCTTTGCAATATCTTAATGTTTGTGTTACTTTTTTCTTCCTTTCTTCTTCTCACTCCTTCCTGTTATGTCTCTTCCTTTCCTTTCCTTTCCTTTCCTTTCCTTTCCTTTCCTTTCCTTTCCTTTCCTTTCCTTCCCTTCCCTTCCCTTCCCTTCCCTTCCCTTCCCTTCCCTTTCCTTCCTTCTTTCCTTTCCTTTCCTTTCCTTTCCTTTCTTTCCTTTCCTTTCCTTTCCTTTCCTTTCCTTTCCTTCCCTTCCCGTCCCTTCCCTTCCCTTCCCTTCCCTTCCTTTCCTTTCTCTTCCTTTCCTTTCCTTTCCTTTCCTTTCCTTTCTTTCCTTTCCTTTCCTTTCCTTTCCTTTCCTTCCTTCCCTTCCTTCCTTCCCTTCCCTTCCCTTCCCTTTCCTTCTTTCCTTTCCTTTCCTTTCCTTTCCTTTCCTTTCTTTCCTTTCCTTTCCTTTCCTTTCCTTTCCTTTCCTTCCCTTCCCTTCCTTCCCTTCCCTTCCCTTCCTTTCCTTTCCTTCTTCTTTCCTTTCTTTCCTTTCCTTCTTCCTTTCCTTTCCTTTCCTTCCTTCCCTTCCCTTCCCTTCCCTTCCCTTCCTTTCCCTTCCCTTTCCTTTCCTTCTTTCCTTTCCTTTTTCTCTTTCTTTCTCTTTCTCTCTCTTTCTTCCTTTCTTCCTTTCTCTCTTTCTCTTTTTCTTTTTTTCTTTTCTTTTCTTTCTTTTCTTTTCTTTTTTCTTTTCTTTTCTTTTCTTTTCTTTTCTTTTCTTTTCTTTTCTTTCTTTTCTTCTCTCTTTTCTTTTCTTTTTTCTTTTCTTTTCTTTTCTTTTCTTTCCCAAGCATAGCTAATGTGCAGTGTAATATTAGTTTCAGGTGTGATTCAACCCTTCCATCCATCACCTAGTGCTCATTATAACATGTGCCCACCTTCATTCCCATCACCTACCCGCAACCCCCCCCCCCCCAACTCCCCTTTGGTGACCATCAGTTTGTTCTCTGTAGTTAAGAGTCTCTTTCTTGGTTTGCCTATCTCTCTTTTTCCTTTTCCTTTTTTCCCTTTGCCTGCTTGTTTTTTTTTTCTTAAATGTCACATATGAATGAAGTCATATGGTATTTGTCTTTCTTTGTGTTTCCCTTAGCATTATACTCTCCAGCTCCAATAATGTTGTTGCAAATGGCAAGATTTCATTCTTTTTTTTATAGCTGATAAATACTTTTTAATTTTTACCAAGAAAGGCCAAAACAAATTATGTTCCATCTCTCATGTTAGCGTACTTTGTTTCTCCTCTCCACTTTATGAATCAAGTTCTAATTATCACTAAATTTAGTGAGATCCAGACAAAGTTTGTTATTATTTGCTGCTTTATTAAAAGCTTCATCATGAGGTCTTCATGTGTTTTCTGACCAGTAAATTTCACCAGAGCAAACCCACAATTTACTTCAAAACCATCACAAGAGTTTACTGGCCTTGACCTCTTGATCATTTGTTTGAGATTTTTATACTAACCACACATTTCTGGGTAAGTGAGCACACATATCCATGCATTTCTGCAATATTATGGTAAAAGTCTTGGTCAAGTTGTTTTCAAAGGGGGTGGGGAAGCTGTATTTTTAGTATTCAAGTGACCCCTGGGTCCTGGGTAAAATGCAGATTGCAGAAAAGAAGACATGACCAATCCTGGAACTTTGGCCTTTGGCCCAGAAATATATCTTGATGGGTCTCTGGCTGAATTTCCACAGCAATTCTTAGCGTAATAAAACTGACAACCATGAGCTTTTCTTAAATGTTTACACTGTAGTTTCTTAACAACATGTGAACACAATTGAAGCATTTAGAAATAATCTTCAGATTCTCAAAATTCACAAACATTCGTCTGACCTTGAAGAAAGCTATAGGCAAGGAATTTGGAATTCCTAGCCTGGAATAGCTGAATTAAGTGAGAATAGTGTATGTGAAAGTGCTGTGTAACTTGTCACTGTCATGCTGATGCCAGTCATTTGTTTTTATTCCTTGATAGTTTTCTTTCATTTCCCTGAAATAAGGTTCGAGTTATAAGTGTTATTCGGTTGAAGTGTGTGTGTGATAGTGAAACAGACACCGAATGGGTTTCAGAGTAACTGATTCTGTTCTCGTTCCTATATACCAGATACCTATCTGTTGGCTCTGCTTGTGCAGCATTTCTTTTACCCTTACTTCTGGGAAAAGTTGTTTTTTTCTTTCTTTCAAGAATCTACTCCTCACTTGAGTCCATGCTTTTTGAGGGACCCTGACCCTCATATCCTACTCTGGGGATGGCTAGCTGTGTTAATTTGACCAACCATAATTCACTATGATTAGTCTGTGGGCGGGCATGTGAATAATGCTAGCCTAACTGCAATCATCTAGGGGAATTTTGCTAGAACCACTGGGAGGAGTAACCTTATAGCTTCTAGTAGCTGTGCTTTCTATCCTGTGAGGACAGCCTGCCTGAGAATGAAATCACAATGAGAAAAAAAGACAGGGGTATGGAGAACAGGGCCCCGCATTCCTGGTAACAGAGGTCAGGCTCCCTCATCTACTCGTGCTCAAAGTCTGTTCCTATGAACAGCTCTGGAGGCTGTGAACATCACCACTTTAGTTAGTTTCAGAGAAGTTTCTATTTCTGGAAACAGAGTTGTCTGGTTTATTCCAACTCCTCATTCATTGACTGTCTAATTGTATTACTTCCGGGTTTGCCACCTAACTTCTCAGATTTAGATTTTTCATCTGTAATACAAAATGGTATTATTTAGAATTCAAACAGAAAGCAGGTGGCATGATGAAATGAGAATATTTCAAGGGGTGCTGGTTTATAAAGGTATGGAAGTGAGGTGGTATTAGATGAGTAGTATAGGGATCTCTGGTGGCTCAGCAGTTTAGCGCCTGCCTTCAGCCCAAGGCGTGATCCTGGAGACCCGAGATCGAGTCCCGCGTCGGGCTCCCTGCGTGGAGCCTGCTTCTCCCTCTGCCTGTGTCTCTGCCTCTTTCTCTCTGTGTCTTTCATGAATAAATAAATAAAATCTTTAAAAAAAGAAAAGATGAGTAGTATACATCCAAAGAGATGAGGGCAGGGAGCATATCTTGAAACTGAACAGAGAGACTCTTGCAGAAAGAAGCAGTGACTTGTGTCTGGAACAAACTTAACAGGGGAGAGCCAGGGAGGATAAGCTCACTTGCCCCATTCTCCTTCCTTTCATCAGTCTTCCTGCCAAGGCTTCCCATTTGCTGACTTCAGCAGGAATGGACAGGGGCCTTGCCGATGTGGTCCGTGGAGGTGGAGAGCAGGGTGAGAAGCATGGAGAGCAGATCTGCACAAGCAATTAGAAGGATCTTCAATTTGTCTTCTGGTTCTAAAATTAAATAAGTATCAATGAAAGAATGAGGCAACTTTGGGATCAATTTGGATTTATGTACATATATGTGTAAGAAAAGAGGAAAACAAATCTCATTTGTTTTTTTAAGATTTTATTTATTTACTCATGAGAGAGGCAGAGACACACACAGAGGGAGAAGCAGGCTCCCCATGGGGTGCCCAACGCAGGACCTGATCCTAGAACCCTGAGATCATGCCCTGAACCAAAGGCCGACTACTCAACCACTGAGCCACCCAGGTGCCCCACAGATCTCGTTTTTATTCTTCTGCACACGTAACACTCCAGTTCATTAGGAACACAAATAATTTGGTCAGTGCCATCACATTTTCTCTAATGAGATGGAGAACAAAGGGTTAATGTACTAGTTAAATCAGATAATGCACTAGTGCAAATTGTTCTTAAACATTCCCTTCAGTCAGTAATTAGAGTGGGACTTTATTTGAGTGTCTGTTTTGAAAATGGATAAAAAAGTTTTCTTTTGTATGTAGTGGAGTTATAGGACATTATCTTACTTAATTACATGTGCTTGATAAACACAAAAACAAACAAAAATAACTTTTTACAATATAGCCACTACAGGCAGGCCTGGTTTCATCCGGTTTCTTTTTTTTTTTTTTTTAATTTTTATTTATTTATGATAGTCACAGAGAGAGAAAGAGAGAGAGGCAGAGACATAGGCAGAGGGAGAAGCAGGCTCCATGCACCGGGAGCCTGATGTGGGATTCGATCCCGGGTCTCCAGGATCGCGCCCTGGGCCAAAGGCAGGCGCCAAACTGCTGCGCCACCCAGGGATCCCTTCATCCGGTTTCTTAACTGAAGAAACAGCAGGTTGTTTTGAAGATGGAACCAAAGCTGACTGTACGAGGTTTATTCCAAGACAGTAACATACATACTAAACCACATATATCGTTCTTCGTGGGCAATCTAAAGAACGTTCAGGAGTAACTTTCTCTGAGATTTTCTTCCCCAGTGATTTAATTGCTGCGTATGATACAGCACCACTGTATGGCACAGTAGATTACTCAGGGAGGAAAATAATAATTTTGCATAATGGTGTGCAGATTCTATACATTTAGAAAATTCCTGTTCAGTTCTTTATCTTTTATTAGGACTGCATCCTTATGAAATCTGAAGTGTAAATGTATGCATGTCAACATGCAGTGTAGAAAGGCCACACTCCTCCTTGGTGGTAATGATAGTCTATCTCTGGTCACAGAAGTAGGACAAGTTCCTCATGTCTCGGGATTGTTCTCCTGTGCCCTGCCCTCCACGATGGTAACATGTGGCCGGTGGCACAAGCGCCCACTCAACCTGCATGTACCTTGTACCTTGTGCACGGTTTTAACTACAGCTGTACTGCTCTCCAGAACTTTGCTTTGGTGACCGTGGCATACACACCGTGCCGTGCCTCCAGAAATTTTTCAATCCAAAGGGTTTCACCTTGAGGTTTTAACCCATAGCAGTAAAATAGATGTCCAGAAAAGAATGCAAACTCACGGCCTTGATTTCCCTGAGAATTTAAATTTGAAATCTTTTTAAATTAATTGAGGTCTATTTTCATAGGGTAGGTTTTTTTTTTTTTTTTAATTGTCCAAGGAGTACCTGCCAACAGGTAAAGGTGGGCAATTCATCATCTGGATGCCTTTCCATGGGCTATTTCTATATGGTGGCAGAGCAGTGTAACAAACACCTGCCACACTTACTTCCCTTTGCTTTGCTAGGCTGCAGTCTTTGCATGCACTGGGAAGGATTCAGAGATAACAGGATCTTATCCAGACCAAAAAAAAAAAAAAAAAGAACCACCACCACCAACAAAAAAACCCACTTGCATTTGATTGTGAGAAAAACTGAGCAAAATTTGGTTTCATCCTAAAAATCGCTTGCTTGCTTGTTATCTCTTTCTCTCTTTCCTTCTTTCTTTTTCTTCTTTTTTTAAGTTTCTGTTGTGGATGAGGTACTGTAGGAGATACATGGTATAGGGTGTCGCATTTCCATTTTTATCCACACAATACATGGCAGGGCTTAAGATCCTTATTTTGCCGATGGAGAATGTCTTTCTCTCTTGCTTTCCTTATCCCTTCTACATATACAGTGTTACAAATTGTAACCATTCTTTATTCCTAAAACTCTTTTGGATTTGTCCATTTCTTTCCTGACCTCCTATCACAAAGTGTTGCATCCCTCTCCTGGATTATCAGTAGTCCCTGAATTAACATCCCTGCATCTACTTCTGTCACCTACAATACAGCTTCTGCTCTCCAGTTCGACTTCACTTTAAAATATAAAGTAATTACATCTCCACTCTTGTGACCCTTGGAAGGCCTCCCTTTGTCCAGAGAATGAAGTCTACAATCCTGTGTCACTGCCAATGGATCTCCCAGGTCTGGACTTTTCCCTGGACCCACCTGTGCCGCATCGTCTCCCTTCTCTTCCAGGACAGCCACACCAGACTTCCTCAGGTCCTTGAACTGATAGCTATAATTTTAGATATTGAAAAGTTCTAAGTTCTTTGTGACAACGAATATGTTCGTTCGTTCTTCTTTCTTCTTTTTTCTTTTATCCTTTCTTTTCTTTTCCTTTTCATGAGAGAGAAAGAGAGAGGCAGAAACACAGGCAGAGGAAGAAGCAAGCTCCCTGCAGGGAGCCCAATGCGGAACTCGATCCCAGGACCCCGGGATCATGCCCTGACCTGAAAGCAGATGCTCAACCATCAAGTCACCAGGCATCCCTGGGATATGTACTTTAAAATGTGTTTTGAAAAGATTGTTACAGATTATGGTATTTTGGCAACTGGCGATATACCCACATGTTTTGAAAAAGTTTCATAATTATAACCCTCCTGTGATCATACAATGCTTATAAATATTTATTTATTTATTTATTTATTTATTTATTTATTTATTTATGATAGTCACACACAGAGAGAGAGAGAGAGAGGCAGAGACATAGGCAGAGGGAGAAGCAGGCTCCATGCACCGGGAGCCCGACGTGGGATTCGATCCCGGGACTCCAGGATCACGCCCTGGGCCCAAGGCAGGCGCCAAACCGCTGTGCCACCCAGGAATCCCTGCTTATAAATTTCTTATCATCTCATAGTCTTTCTGAAGTAAAGCTTTCCCAGAGAGATTACTTTTAAATCGCAATATTGCTCGGGTGTTTACTTTTGCATACACAGTACCACGAAGAGATCAGTTGCTGCTGTGTAGCCGTGTTTGTTTATGTTGTAAAAGAAAGAGGACAAATTATTCTGTTGACAAGCAATTGGCATGTGGAAGGTGAAGCTGGTTTATGTTTGTCAGTAGTTAGTTGATCTGTGAAGTTTGATTCCCAGTCCAACCGGTGTTGAGTAATAGAAGTGCAAATGTTGGCCCTGGCTTTTGGTTAGCTTCTCTCTACCAATATTTATAAATACCTCTTGGTTGTTAGCAGTTTACAAAAATTACAGATTGCCTGAGACTAATGATTAAGGAGGATGTAGAAACTTCCCCTGGTTCCTCTTTCAGACCTCATTTTTTTTACGCATCTTGAAAAGGAGAATAATTGAAGATATAGAAACACTTCTACTGCTGGTTAATAGTGAGCGGTAGGCATTTAAGTCTGTTTTAAATTTTAATGAGTAATTGATATTTGGTAGCTGCTGCCTGGCAGTCACCTACTTCTGACTGGTGCCAGTTCTACTCTGGAAGGAGATTCAGGGACAGAGAGGCTTTCTGGAATCCAATGAACCTGCCTTTCTTATTGGTGAAAGTTTGAAAAAAAAATAGCTATGGAGACCTTCAACTTGAATATTATTGGAGTTTATTCTTTTCCTGTTACCTGCATTCATTTGTGACTTTCCATGGATGTTTTCATGATGCTCAAATTAATTTCCCAAGGTAATTTACAGCTGTGATGTAGCATTTGTAGTGTCTACTGTGTAATAGTCACAGTAAAAATCTTTGAAGGTTGGTTTGTTGTTTAAGAGTTAGGAATTTTCAACCTAACCATGACACCCTGCTTATAAAATGGACTAATATGGTTGCATGAGTTTATAGCTGGTGTCAGCCTCTCCTTGACTCCAATGACATCATTTCTTAGGTAGTGACTTCAGAGGTAGGCATTTAGAAATACAGAAATGTTTCAAATGACTCATGAATATGAAAGAAAAATGTCTATTGTAGGTCAGCTGAAAAGTGAAGATGGTTTTGAGTATTAACAATGAAATATTGACCTTTTGATACACTCTGTGAGATTCTCTAAGACAAAACAGCTTTGTAATATTTGTTTCTTTTACTAATTTATATCTTTTGCAATTTTAGAACTAAAAGGAATATTCTTTAGAGGAAAAAAAACACTGGAAGTGACATTTTCACTAAACTCTCAAGAGTTTCTGTTTGTTTTCAAATAAATAAAAATGCGGTATGTGATGCTCTTTACAGAGACTCTTGGTATGTTTCACAAGTCAGTTCTCAAAAAATGAAACTATTTTTTGGTAAAAGCAAATTGAAAATTCTAAGTGGTGAATCCCAGTTGCCTGAAACAAACTCCCAACTGTGTATCTATTGCCTGCAGATTCTTGACAGTATTAATTTGTTTGGTAGAAAAAATTATTTTATTCATAGCAAAAATCAAATAAGTGCTATCCACAATTGACAACTGTTGTTTTGTTTATTTCCACCAGGTCTGGCACTGGTGGAAATCTGACAAGAAAAGGCAGAAAAATAAGTTGGGTGTGTGAGCTGATAGGGAAAAGGATCATTGGAGCAATAAAATACTTCATTTCTCATCTTCTTTTATGGCTGCCACTGTAGGCGACTGCTCTCAATATACTCTCCCATGGATTTACAAATGAGGAGCTTGCATGCTACTCTATCAGGGGCAACTCCTTATTGCTTACTACCACCATTGGAAACAGAAGGCCTGAAATGCTTGGGCTGGAGTGGTAAGAAAAGCCACCACTGGATTCCTGAGCATTCTTTAGATCTTAATTAGATAGCGTACTTTCTGCCATGGCTCTGTAAGTGCCGTGTGGGTTGCAAATTTATTTTGAACCCAAGGTGGATGCGTTATCTGTAAGTCATCCATTCCTGACTAAAGGCTTTGGGGCTACAGATCAGAGTGGGCACTTTATGAAATCAGAGCCAGCGTTTTAACTAAATCCTAATGGTCAGCTTAGATTTAATTGCAAATGGGACAGTGCCTTGAACTTTCCCAAACCATTCCAGGACATCTTAAAAGCAAAATGAATTTGGGGTACCTGAGGTCAGCCTTTGGATGACAGTAAGCAAATAGATCATGGCCAGGACCATGTCCTAGTGTAGACATTTTGGGCATCACTCATGCTGTAATACATTAATTAATTTATTATGTTTAAATATATATTGTAAATACCTTTTCATGATACAACAGCACCATATTCACTCCACGTGAAGTAAATAAGTGGAAAGTATGTTTTCTACCAGTTTCTACCAGCTCTATAATCTTGAGGAAACAGGACATATGACAAGAAAAAAGCTTTAAAGAATATCTTCTTAGTGATGACAGATGATTTTAGATTTGGAGGGGGCTGCTTTAGGATCCTTTGAAACCCAATGTCCTCTGCAGTGTCTTTCCTGCCCAGTGACACACATGAATATCCACATAAGTGACCCCATCTAGTTAACTCTCCAGTTGTTGGCATGCTGTCTGTTCTCCTCTATAATGTAGTTACTGGTGCCCCTTTTGCTGACTAGTCACGCTGGAGGGCCCTCTGCAGGCCATCACAGCTCCCTGGAGGTGAGTTAATGCATGGAGGTTGGACAATGTGGCATGGGTGAAGAGCCTGATACATCTGACTTTGTATCTGACATTCTTTTCAGTTTAAGGTTTTATTTATTTTAGTGAGAGGGAGAGAGGAAGAGAGAGCATGCATGGGCGCTGGGAGGATGAGGAGAAGGAGAGAGAGAGAGAGAGAATCCCAAGCAGCCTCTGCATTGAGTGTGCAGCCCAACATGGGGCTTGACTCCATGACCCTGAGATCATGACCTGAGCAGAAACCAAGAACTGGATGTTCAATGCACTGAGCCACCCAGCTGCCCCTCTTTTTTGTTTAATAGCATCATTTGAAATATATCCATTAAGTCCGACAAATATATGGTAAGCTTCCATAGTTTCAGCTAAATTATTTTTAACTCTATATTGAATTATAAAAACAATTTTATCACCAACTCAGTTTCCCGAATTTGTTTTCTAGAAGACCAAATAATAACATATACAAAGTGATATATGTAGCCCCCTCCTTTTTCTTTAGTCTGATTCATTTTAAGTACTTAATTATTTTTAGCATTATTCTTCGATAGGCCTGTCAAACTCATCCCCTTCCACCTCAGCCATATTGGGATAGAAGTTTTGTTTTGTTTTTCCCTCAGGAGGTAGATAGGTTGTTGGAGTCTCACTAAAATATATAGAAAGCCACGCATAATTAAGAAGCAAAAGCCCCATCTTCCATGTTATAATATCAGGAAGTAGCACAAGAGGGTTTTTATTGAAAAAAACATATTTCTGGAAAACATTTTAACAGTTTGTTTCAATGTACTCAATTAAAAGACCAAAGAAGAGAGTACAGACTTTTTAAAAACTCCTTATCTATATATGTTTAAAGAATATACTTTATTGAAATGGTATCCTTAGACAATAAAAATAATGATTATTTGTTGAAGTGGTTAACCTTGGACAATAAACTTATATCATGTTTATAAATTATAAATGTTGTCTTTACCACAATAAAATTGCCTTATATAGACAAAAGAAGAATGATTTAAGAAAACTAGAAAAAAAAATCTTATCATTTGTAGCAAATACTAAGGCCATTATTTCTTTGTAAAACTCAATACAGTTGTTTAAGAGACAAACAGATAATAATGTACATTTCAAATCAATGCTTTCAGTTTATAAAACTGGAGAATACAAAGTCCCCTTAAAGTTTTTAAATGACACACTTGAATGTTTCATCATTTCATAACTTTCCCTCTTGACTTTTTTTTCCTATCATCTGACAATGCTTCTTTATTTTGCAGATCTGTTTGGTTTTAAAATTTAATCCCAAGGCCTTAAGCACGTCTCCTTATTTCCTAGAAGTAGGATCTGACAAATGCCTGAATAACTCCAGTTTTAGAATTCACAGAATGGCAGGTCAAAAACATGGATGAGAGTGCATCAGCTTGTCCAGACAGCAGCAGAACGCTGAACACTCATAACAGTCCATTTTGCCTGCAGCATGGGGTCTGTGGTTGAGGTGTGTCAGATAGTGTCAGATCAGATTGCAAAGGACTTGCATGACAGGTGAACAAATTTAGATTATATCCTTAAGGAGTGGTCCTGGTGAGCTTTGAAGGAGATGTAGAATGAGAAAATTTTTAGTGAGAATATGAAAGCAACAGATATTTTCCCTAATATATCTGTTGGGGAAACAACAATCTAACATAGTAGCTATAAACTATGAAGTTTTTGTCTGTAAACCCAAAATCTTAAGCTACCATTGCCTCAGGTATAACTATCATGTCTGCCAAGAGTAAGAAAAAAGAGAATAAAACTGTGTATAGGGTTGTTGTTGTTGTTGTTTGTTCACTTTAAGGTGAAGCAGCTGCTCTAAGTGGTGTGTTTGTAAGATTATTTCCCTGAAACAGACTTCAATGCCCTTAGACAGTCTTCCTCCTCACAAAGATTTCCTTTGCTTTCTCTGCATGAGAACCTACAAAAGTATTGAGATTGAGAAAAGAAAAGATTCAAATAAGCTCTTAAGTGGTTTTAAAACATACATAGTGCAGTGCACAAAAGGGAAGCCCAGGGAGAAACCAGGAAGCCACTTGCCAAGCAAGTGCAGAAGGTCATGGAGGCTGGACTGAGGGAGTCATGAAAGGGAGATCGTGGGGAGAAGTTCAAAGATGTTTTGGTAGAATTGGAAGATTTGGATGACTCTAAGGAAGAGGCAGAAAAAAAAATGAGTACAGTTTGTGATTTGGTACACAGATGGGATGCTGAGAGATCACTGGTGGGCAGAGCAAAGAGAAGGGAGGTCCATGGCTTGGAAGCAGATGGCTTGGATGTCTGGTGCTACACTAAGGAGTCTGAAGCACTTCTGTCATTCAGAGGGAGCCTGAAAATTTCAGAGGGGGAAATGATCTCCATACTTATCAATGTTCTGGGTCTAGCATGGGCTCTAGTTCCTGCTAAAGCCACCTTAATGTGAGTTTCAGTATACATGCCAACAAATGAGTGTTCTCTTCTACCTTGCTTGCCAGGGGAGGGTACTTATGATTTTTGTAATGTATTTGTGTATTTATAGGTATTTACTACATTGGTAGCCTAGCATCACTATGTTAAGCTTTTACTATATATAGTATTCTAAAAGAGATGTGGTTATCTAATAGGCATATTCAAATCTATGTAATAATTAGTTGATATAATGGGTCTTTACCAGAGAAAGTAGTTATGAATCTGATTCTGTCTTACAAGGTGAATACCTACTCCTCAGTATAAGAAATGCTTGTCTGAAGGACATTGAAGACATACATATGTATAGATGGTTGGTTGTAAGTTATATGAAAAAAATGAAGTTAGTAAAAAAAATATATATCTTCTACCAGAAATTTGACATTCACTGTGAATTGGACAATGTTATTATACATTATTATTGAAATGATATGAAACATGTAAAATGAATGAGTTATATTTTGTAAGGTATGGCTACTTCATGGGCAATGTATTTGTAACAGTGTTTTGTTATGTATTTCCTGATGTGAAGGAAATATAAATGGTCATGTAGTGTTCTTGAGGTGATTTAGAATTTGGAAGGATAAATGAAATGGAATTCTTGATTGGGATGAATACATTAAATTATTTGGTTTTACATTTGATTTTGCTTTATGTATAGACTTCATAATGGGGCTTCAGATACATAAAAGGGAATTCATTCCATAAACTAGAGTTAGAAATTCATTTTAAATATTTAATGATTTAATTAAATTTTATTAGTGTGATGCTCTTTGCTTTGCCAATTAAAAATTGACAAGAGCCTCATCTGTTTTTTGTTTTGTTTTGTTTTCTGTTTTCCCTCTTTGGATAGTATCTCAGTTAGATTAGTTTGTTCTGTATCTTTACAAACAGTGATAAATACTAATTTTTCAAAATAAATGTTCTTTTTAAACATGTAAAATTGCCAAGAGAAAAATATTAAGCAATTGCAAAGCATTTAAATCAACAGAATTTACTCATTGCTTTGCCCTTTGATTAAAAAACTACTTTATACTTTGTCTTTAGGAAAATTTGATTTGCTTTACTCCAGTTTTCTCTCTATACTAATCATCTTTGCCAGAGTGCAGAAAGTGTTTCATGCCGTAGGACTCAGACGAGGTGCAAATGGTGCTTGCCATTGCACTGGACTTTGGGGCATGGGTGAGAGTGACATATCTAGTGGTCAAGCAAACAGTGGAGAAGAGTGAATTACATAAATTACACTGCTATCAACAATGAGTTCACTGCGAAGGGTGTGTAGCGGGTGGAGTTTTCCCAAGTTTATACCTCAGGATCATGCAGGTACTCCAGGTGGTTATGGAAATACTGTAAAAAGTAAAGAGAGGCTATGACCATATGCATTTCTATGAACCCTCATATTCATATTTCACTTATATTTATTGACATAGAATCTATGTCCATGTAGCTCTGGATAACTTGGTGGCCTGAGAAATTTTATTGACATGAGGGAAAAGGAAGAGGATATGTATAGTTTGCAGTATTTATCCAACAGGCAACAATTGACCCTGTGTAGCTAAGAATATGATTCTCTGGACTTTTCTGACAAACCTCCTGCCCTCTGCCCCAGTGGTGATCAACAGTAAACATTACCCTTAAATGTGCTTCTGAAGGAAAAATAAAATATGTTTTGGAGACAAGAGATCTAGATAGTTGTTAATTATCCTTTTTCTTTTTAGAAAAAAAATATAATTAACCAAAATTCACCTTTACTTTTGTCGACGTTTCAAGGTTCAGGAACACAGAGTATGTGGAAAACTGTCTTGTATCCTGTTGAAAGTTGAAATGATCTTACTAAAGATGGGAACTGAGTTTCCCGGTATGGTAGTCATTAACCACACATGGTCGTTACATTTAAATTTAATTAAAGTTAAATAAATAAGTTTATTTCTTCAAAGTCCACAGGTATTTTGTGGCTGCCATATTGGATGGTACAGAAATATTTCTGTTGTTATAGAACATTATATGGTATAGCACTGCATTAGAAAGTATGTGGTTATGATACCCGAAAAACAGTATTCTTATATAGATACTATTAGACATAATAAGAAACAAACCCGACCATTTTAGTTATGATGAGAATTTTTTTTCAGCTTCTTAAGTTTTTATTTTAATTCTAGTTAGTTAACATGCAGTGTTATGTAACTTTTAGAAGTACAATGTCATGATTCAACAATTCTATCCATTACTCAGTGCTCTGCACTATAAGTATTTTCTTAATCCCCTTCCCCTATTTCACCCACCCCCCTCCTCCTCTCCTCTGAAATCCACCAGTTAGTTGTTCTCTGTAGTTAGAAGTTGGTTTCTTGATTTGTCTCCCTCTCTCTCTTCTGCTTTGCGCATTTGTTTTGTTTCTTAAATGCCACATATAGTGAAATCCTGTGATATTTGTCTTTCTTGGACTGACTCTGCTTAGCATTATACTCTCTAGCTCCATCCACATCATGGCAAAAGGCAAGATTTCATTCTATTTTTAGCTGAATAGTATTCCAGTGTATATGTATACCATTTCTTCTTCATCCATTCATCAATTGATGGACACTTGGGCTGCTTCCATATCTTGGCTCTTGTAGATAATGCTGCTATAAGTAAAGGGGTGCATCTATGCCTTTAAATTAGTGTTTTTGTATTCTTTGGGTAAATACCCAGTAGCGCAATTGCTGAGTCATGGGGTAGCTCTATTAACTTTTTTGAGGAACCTCCATACTGTTTTCCACAGTGGTTGCACCGGTATGCATTCCCACCAGCAGTGAATGAAGGTTTCTTTTCCTCCACATCCTTGCCAACACCTGTTGTTTCTTGGGTTGTGGATTTTAGCCAATGTGACAGTATGAGGTGATATGTTATTGTAGTTTTGATCTGCATTTCTCTGATGATGAGTGATGTTGAGCGTCTTTTCTGTGTCTTTTGGACATATGTATGTCTTTTGAGAAATGTCTGTTTATGTCTTCTGCCCGTTTTTAAATTGAATTATTTAGTTTTGGGGTATAGAGTTTTATAAGTTTATATTATTTTGGATACTCTTTATCGGAGATGTCATTTATAAATATCTTCTCCCATTTTGCAGATTGCCTTTGAGTTTTCTTTATTGTTTTCGTCACTGTGCAGAAGTTTTTTGTTTTGATGTAGTCCCAGTAGTTTATTTTTGCTTTTGTTTCCCTTGCCTTAGGAGACCTATCTAGAAAAATTTTATGGTTGGCCAATCTCAAAGAGTTACCACTTTTGTTCTCTTCTAGGATTTTTATGGTATTTAGGTCTTCAATCCATTTTGGATTTTTTTGTGTGTATGGTGTAAGAAAGTGATGAATATTTCTTGGTCATTTATATGCTAATATGGGTGTTCCCAGTTGTCAGGCAGCTTTTCTCTTTGTGATGAAGATCCTAGGCTCTTCCCTTTTGTGATTTTGTTATGCTGCAAATCCTTGAAGTCCTGCTTCCAGCTGCTGGAAGGGTTCAGTTGCCCTGGCCTCTTCACCACCTTGACCTGAAAGTGATGAAATAAATTTTCCCTCATATTCAGTTGGTGAGAACTACCCATATGGCCCACCTAGATGCAAGGCTTTTTGATAGAAACTCTGCAAAATAAATATGGGGATCCCTGGGTGGCGCAGCAGTTTAGCGCCTGCCTTTGGCCCAGGGCGCGATCCTGGAGACCCGGGATCGAATCTCCTGGTGCATGGAGCCTGCTTCTCCCTCTGCCTATGTCTCTGCCTCTCTCTCTCTCTCTGTGACTATCATAAATAAATAAAAATTAAACAAAATATGAATTTTATATGGAAAAGTAACTAATGAGTTACTGGTTGGCTCAATTGGTTAAGCATCTGTGTTTGGCTCAGGTCATGATTCTAGGGTCCTGAGACTGACCCCCTCGCCAGGCTTCCTGCTTAGTGGGAAGTCTGCTTGCCCCTCCCTCTACTCGTGCTCTTTCTCTCTCTCCCTCTCAAATAAACAAATAAAATCTTTTAAAAAATAGAAAAGTAACTAATGGTTAAGAATAATTTTGTTCATTGTTAAATTGCATTTCTTCATCTTTAGAGTACATATACTATTGTTTTGACAATCTCTGAAAACAAAGTAATATCTTTATTTTCATGTTCTTATACATTTTAACACTTTGGTCCTTGCAGATTAAGAACAGTTAATAAGACCAACATCATTTTTACTTACTTTATATAAGATATTATAGGTCTATGGGAAATTTATATAAAAAGATTATGTATTTTTAAGTGGGCTTTCAACTTTATAGGTAAAACAGTTGTACTCTGTTCCTGCAGGTTTTCTCTTGTGAGCCTGAGTATGATTTAATTTAGAAGACTAGAATGCATATAAAATTTGGATATGCTTATTACATGTAGTGAAGTACACTTGCAAAGGAGGTCTCCCTTGTCATAAACAAAGAGTTACTGGCAGGAATTGTCCCTTATAAATCACTTTCCAAGTTAAAAGATAAATCCATACTCAAAATTTGCAGTTTTATTTTTATTTATTTTTATTTTTTATTGGTGTTCAATTTGCCAACACATAGCATAACACCCAGTGCTCATCCCATCAACTGCCCCCCTCAGTGCCCATCACCCAGTCACCTCCACCCCCTGCCCACCTCCCTTTCTACATTTCCCAGAGTTAGGAGTCTCTCATGTTCTGTCTCCCTTTCTGATATTTCCCACTCATTTTTTCTCCTTTCCCCTTTATTCCCTTTCACTATTTTTTATATTCCCCAAATGAATGAGACCATATAATGTTTGTACTTTTCAGATTGACTTATTTCACTCAGCATAATACCCTCCAGTTCCATCCACGTCGAAGCAAATGGTGGGTATTTGTCGTTTCTAATGGCTGAGGAATATTCCATTGTATACATAGACCACATCTTCTTTATCCATTCATCTTTCAATGGACACCGAGGCTCCTTCCACAGTTTGGCTATTGTGGACATTGCTGCTAGAAACATCGGGGTGCAGGTGTACTGGCGTTTCACTGCATCTGTATCTTTGGGGTAAATCCCCAACAGTGCAATTGCTGGGTCGTAGGGCAGGTCTATTTTTAACTGTTTGAGGAACCTCCACACACTTTTCCAGAGTGGCTGCACCAGTTCACATTCCCACCAACAGTGCAAGAAGGTTCCCCTTTCTCCACATCCTCTCCAACATTTGTGGTTTCCTGCCTTGTTAATGTTCCCCATTCTCACTGGTGTGAGGTGGTATCTCATTGTGGTTTTGATTTGTATTTCCCTGATGGCAAGTGATGCAGAGCATTTTCTCATGTGCTTGTTGGCCATGTCTATGTCTTCCTCTGTGAGATTTCTGTTCATGTCTTTTGCCCATTTCATGATTGGATTGTTTGTTTCTTTGCTGTTGAGTTTAATAAATTCTTTATAGATCTTGGAAACTAGCCCTTTATCTAATAGGTCATTTGCAAATATCTTCTCCCATTCTGTAGGTTGTCTTTAGTTTTGTTGACTGTTTCTTTTGCTGTGCAAAAGCTTCTTATCTTGATGAAGTCCCAATAGTTCATTTTTGCTTTTGTTTCCCTTGCCTTCATGGATGTATCTTGCAAGAAGTTACTGTGGCCAAGTTCAAAAAGGGTGTTGCCTGTGTTCTCTTCTAGGATTTTGATGGAATCTTGTCTCACATTTAGATCTTTCATCCATTTTGAGTTTATCTTTGTGTATGGTGTAAGAGAGTGGTCTAGTTTCATTCTTTTGCATGTGGATGTCCAATTTTCCCAGCACCATTTATTGAAGAGACTGTCTTTCTTCCAGTGGATAGTCTTTCCTCCTTTGTTGAATATTAGTTGACCATAAAGTTGAGGGTTCACTTCTAGATTCTCTACTCTGTTCCATTGATCTATGTGTCTGTTTTTGTGCCAGGACCACACTGTCTTGATGACCACAGCTTTGTAGTACAACCTGAAATCTGGCATTGTGATGCCCCCAGCTATGGTTTTCTTTTTTAATATTCCCCTGGCTATTCGGGGTCTTTTCTGATTCCACACAAATCTTAAAATAATTTGTTCCAACTCTCTGAAGAAAGTCCATGGTATTTTATAGGGATTGCATTAAACGTGTAAATTGCCCTGGGTAACATTGACATTTTCACAATATTAATTCTTCCAATCCATAAGCATGGAATATTTTTCCATCTCTTTGTGTCTTCCTCAATTTCTTTCAGAAGTGTTCTGTAGTTTTTAGGGTATAGATCCTTTACCTCTTTGGTGAGGTTTATTCCTAGGTATCTTATGCTTTTGGGTGCAATTGTAAATGGGATTGAGTCCTTAATTTTTCTTTCTTCAGTCTCATTGTTAGTGTATAGAAATGCCACTGACTTCTGGGCACTGATTTTGTATCCTGCCACACTGCCAAATTGCTGTATGAGTTCTAGCAATCTTGGGGTGGAGTCTTTTGGGTTTTCTATGTATAGTATCATGTCATCTGCAAAGAGGGAGAGTTTGACTTCTTCTTTGCCAATTTGAATGCCTTTAATGTCTTTTTGTTGTCTGATTGCTGAGGCTAGAACTTCTAGTACTATGTTGAATAGCAGTGGTGAGAGTGGACATCCCTGTCTTGTTCCTGATCTTAGGGGAAAGGCTCCCAGTGCTTCCCCATTGAGAATGATATTTGCTGTGGGCTTTTTGTAGATGGCTTTTAAGATGCTGAGGAATTTTCCCTCTATCCCTACACTCTGAAGAGTTTTGATCAGGAATGGATGCTGTATTTTGTCAAATGCTTTCTCCGCATCTATTGAGAGGATCATATAGTTCTTGTTTTTTCTCTTGCTGATATGATGAATCACATTGATTGTTTTACAAGTGTTGAACCAGCCTTGCATCCCAGGGATAAAGCCCACTTGGTCATGGTGAATAATCTTCTTAATGTATTGTTGGATCCTATTGGCTAGTATCTTGTTGAGAATTTTTGCATCCATGTTCATCAGGGATATTGGTCTATAATTCTCCTTTTTGGTGGGGTCTTTGGTTTCAGAATTAAGGTGATACTGGCCTCATAGAACGAGTTTGGAAGTATTCCATCTCTTTCTATCTTTCTGAACAGCTTTAGTAGAATAGGTATGGTTTCTTTTTTAAACGTTTGATAGAATTCCCCTGGGAAGCCATCTGGCCCTGGACTTTTATGTCTTGGGAGGTTTTTGATGACTGCTTCAATTTCCTCCCTGGTTATTGTCCTGTTCGGGTTTTCTATTTCTTCCTGTTCCAGTTTTGGTAGTTTGTGGTTTTCCAGAAATGTGCACATTTCTTCTAGATTGCCTAACTTATTGGCGTATAGCTGCTCATAATATGTTTTTAAAATAGTTTGTATTTCCTTGGTGTTGGTAGTGATCTCTCCTTTCTCATTCATGATTTTATTAATTTGAGTCTTCTCTCTCTTCTTTTTAATAAGGCTGGCTAATGGTTTATCTATCTTATTAATTCTTTCAAAGAACCAACTCCTGGTTTTGTTGATCTGTTCCACAGTTCTTCTGGTCTCTATTTCATAAGTTCTGCTTAAATCTTTATTAACTCTCTTATTCTGCTGGGTGTAGGATCTATTTGCTGTTTTTTCTCCAGCTCCTTTAGGTGCAACGTTAGCTTTTGTATTTGAGTCCTTTCCAGTTTTTGGATGGATGCTTGTATTGCGATGTATTTCCCCCTCAGGACTGCTTTTGCTGTATCCCAAAGATTTTGAATGGTTGTATCTTCATTCTCATTAGTTTCCATGAATCTTTTTAATTCTTCTCTAATTCCCTGGTTGACCCTTTCATCTTTTAGCAGGTTGGTCCTTACACTCCACGTGCTTGAAATCCTTCCAAACTTCTTCTTGTGATTTAGTTCTAATTTCAAAGCATTATGGTCTGAAAATACGCCGGGTACAATCCCAATCTTTTGGTATCAGTTAAGACCTGATTTGTGACCCAGTATGTGGTCTATTCTGGAGAAAGTTCCATGTGCACTTGAGAAGAATGTGTATTCAGTTGCGTTTGGATGTAATGTTCTGTAAATATCTGTGAAATCCATCTGGTCCAGTGTATCATTTAAAGATCTTGTTTCTTTGGAGATGTTGTGCTTAGAAGACCTGTAGATTGCAGAAAGCGCTACATTCAAGTCACCAAGTATAAGTCTATTGTTATCTAAATATTTCTTAACTTTGGTTATCAATTGATATGCTTGGTAGCTCCCACATTCGGGGCATATATATTGAGGATTGTTAAGTCCTCTTGTTGGATAGATCCTTTAAGTATGATATAGTGTCCTTCTTCATCTCTCACTACAGTCTTCGGGATAAACTTTAGTTTATTTGATATAAGGATGGCTACCCCTGTTTTCTTTTGAGGACCATTTGAATGGTACATGGTTCTCCAACCTTTTATTTTCAGGCTGTAGGTGTCCTTATGTCTAAAAAGAGTCTTTTGTAGACAGCAAATAGATGGGTCTTGCTTTTTTATCCAGTCTGAAACCCAAAATTTGCAGTTTTTTAAATTTGTTTTTTGGTGGTTTTGTTTTGTTTTGTTTTGTTTTGTTTTTCTAGATTTTATTTTTAAGAAATCTCTACATCCACCATGGGGCTTGAACACACAACCCCAAGATAAAGTCACATGTTCCATTGGCTGAGCCAGCTGGACGCCCCCCGCCCAAATCTACAAGTTTTATACATGTTAATATCATAATTGGGTATCTTGCATATATGCAAGCATACTTCTCTTTAATGACCTTGGTTGGCACTTACCCCAAAAAAAGATAGTTGAAGGAGTTACACTATGTCCGAATTCATTTTGGCCATTTTCTTTTCTCTAGATATCTCTATCTATAATCTCTACTTCTACCTCTACATCTACCTATCTATCTATCTATCTATCTATCTATCTATCTATCATCTCTACAGACAATCCTCTACACAGTAGTGTGCGATTGTAAAGATGGCTTCACAAACTGAAAAAGCAATTTTAATCATCAAGAGGAAAAATTATGTTTCATCAGTGACCTTTACAAGTTTTTGCTAAAACATTAAAAACTCTCTTACTTTCACTCATAAATGTATAGGGAAATGAAAAAAGCAGTAAAACTCTATTTAGTGTTTTATCATTTGAAACATATTTTGAGAATTAAAGAGCTTTGTTCCTTTATAAAAACTTGTCAAGAGGAGTTTGAACCACATCTGCCTTCTGCTCATCATGTAACTTATGGAATGAATGCCTTCGTGGTCATGGCAAATTGCCTTACTTCTTCTAAATTCAGATCACCTTCTGACATTTCATGCTTTGTGCTTTCAGTGTCATGAAGTATCACCGATTATTCTTTTAATGTGAAATTTATATTTTACAGATATCACTTCCTCTAAGACAACTCGATCCTTTCATCACAACTAGTTTCCTCATGTTTGTTGGTAAGTCCTCTTTCACTATGTTTTTATTGGTCAGATGTCCAGAATCTCTGAAGTGGTAACAGGGTCAATGCTCCTGTGGTCAGCCATGCATGAAAGATTCCAATTTAACTTCCAGTGTCGGTGCTTTTCATTTCTTTGCTCAACTTTCATCTTTTTTGGCCATTTCCCTCTTGATTATCTTTTTTTTGTAGAATGTTTTGTGGGATTTTCACTGGGAGACAAGGGAGCAATGGAACGGCCTGCTTTTTTGTCTGTACATGCACAGAATAACAGATGTACAGTGATCAATCACCAACAGGCTTTGACAGAAGTGCCATGGTTGGTCACTGAAAAGGATGCACATCTATTTTTTTTACATAGAGATTTGTGGATTGAAGAGCTAACAGTAAAGTTTATATTTCAAGTGATTACTCACATTTGATATATTGCAGTAACTGAAATTTGAACCCTGTTGTTAGACACTGGTGGTATTTCACTAAACCATGATAGCTGAAATTTGTATATATTGGAATCATGCAGACAAGGATTGTTTCTGTGTGTGATTTCCTTTTATGGAATCCTCTCTCTGGTCCTCGGATCATTTCCCCTTCCTTGCTATTATTACTACTGCTACATCCCATATAAAATGAACCCCATGAAGCCCTTTATTTATTCTGCTGCAATGTGTCTATGACATAAGCTGGAACAGGTTTGAGGAAAATAAGCATCATTATTCAGAGAAATCCATAAAATATTCGCCTTTGGAAAGTGGATAATGGCTTGAATTAGAGAAAGCTAAAAAAACCCCAAAACAAACACTGCACACTGCAGGGAGGTCCACACCCAAGTGAATCTATACAATCTGTACGCATGGATGTGATTGCATTCCAATTTAAGAGTAAAATATTCATTATTTGAGATAGACAGTATAACTTGAAACTAGTTAATTATTGGATTTGAAAAAGAGCAATGCTGATATTTACAAATAAATTAGATGTGACTCTGGTATGTATACAGAGTAAATCAAAACAGTTTTAAACTATACTTTAGTGGATAAGATTTCTCTTGGTTTATCGATAGTAGAATCTGGATTCATGGTTTTTAAACTTTAAAATGCATTTAAATCGCTGGCAGTTTTTGTTAAAAGATTCTGGGGTAGGGTCTGAGATTTTTTAGTTTTAACTCCTTCTCAGGAAATGCTAATGGAGCTGACCAAACATTGAGTATGAAGAGTTTGGAACTACCTAGATTTTGCTGTATAAATTTAGGAAGCTGATAGCTTTAGCAAATAAAACTACACCATGTTTGAAATTGCTGAATTTGACTATTTTCCACTTCCATGACAGTGGAAAGTACTCACCATTAAGAACAACTTTGGACCTCCCTTATCTTTCAAACTTCTGTCTTGTGTTTGCCTTTCCTTTCTGTGCCTTCTGAAAGATTCCTCTTTCTTTGCTCCTACATCATCACCTTCCATTTATTCACCAGCTCACCAGATCTGGCTTTAGCCTGGTTGTGAATGACTGACGGAGACTTTCTAAATGCACATCAGGACCTCCTTGTAGTCAATGGTGAGATGTGTGTATAAGGTCCGGTAATATTGAGCTGCCTTCATGCAATTCTTCCCTCTTGGTCTCTGGAACATTATTACTAGTTTGTTTGTTTGTTTCTTTTTTCTTAAGATTTTTATTTATTTATTTGAGAGAGAGAGAGAGAGAGAGAGAAAGAGAATGAGAGCAGGAGCAGGAGGAGGGTCAGATAGAGAAACAGACTCCTCACTGAGCTGAGGGCTCAACACAGGGCTCAATCCCAAGACCTTGGGATCATGACCTGAGCTGAAGGCAGACTCTTAAACTACTGAACCACTCAGTCACCCCGACGGATCTTGTTTCTTCTCCAACTTTTCTCATGCCATCTTCTCCATCTCCTGCACCAGCTCTTGTTTGTCCAGCTCTTTCAATGTTCTTCTGCCTTTCCAACTGACCAGCTGCTCACCCACCAGCATTTCCTCTATGACTTCAGTTGCCTATTTACCATGCATATTTCAGTGGCACCCAAATTTTAATCTTTCTGCCTCCAAGACTGTCATAGTTCCACTCCCATAATGACTTTGGGCAAGTTTCTTGACTATCCTGACCTTCATGAGATTCCTCTGATAATATTTCCCATTTCTATGCATGGCAGAGGGGCAAGTTACAGTAACTAGAGCAATCTGAATTTATTTCTCTAGGATGGGACATTCTAGTTTGACCTGAATGCACTTAGAAACAGCTGATTTAATGGATATATCCAATATATGAATATGATATATTTCCTTGGTTATATTTTTAATTATGGGCATCTCTCTCCATTTAAAACCATGCCAAGTATATCAACAATTTTTTTGCTTTTGTTTTTTGAGGGAGTGTGGGGAGGGAAGGGCAGAGGGAGAGGAGAGAGGGGGGGAGAGAGAGAGAGAGAGAGGCTCTTAAGCAGGCTCCATGCCTAGGACAGAGCTGACATGGGGCTCCAACTCATGACCCTGAGATCATGACCTGAGCTGAAATCAGCAGGTTCCCCTAATCAACAACTTATATTAAAGACTACATCATACATCAAACATTTGTTTTTATAGATAGAATTTTTGGAATTATCTACATTTGGAAAATAACTAATTTTGAATTTATCATTCTATTGCTTTACATTAATAAAAATATAATATTATACTAAGACATAGCCTAAAGAATTTTAGAATGAGAAATGAGCTTGATAACCAGTGTATAAGTAAACTATGTGTTTAGTGCATTTAATTCTACACATTTCTTAAATATTTATGAAGCATCATCTTTTGAATAAGTTTTGCAGGCCTTATTTTTCATGAGAAGAAGGCAAATATGTGAATAAGTGATTATAGTCAGATGTGTTAATTTCTGTAGTAAGTATTAGTAAAACACACTTTAGTAACCCAAAGGAGAATACAATCTGTCTAGAGAAGTTATGAGACTTTTCATAAAAGAAGTGTAATTGGATCTTTTGCAGACTTGTCTAGGAGTGAAAAGGGGAGAGAAAAATCCAGATTTGGAGGAGAACATAGGTAAAGACGTTAAACCCAAAAGGTCACTGCAGGTTTGGGCAAAATGATAAACTCTGTAGGTTCACTCCACGTTCTGTGCGGGAGCCAGGTGAAAGCAATAGGGGAAGCCTAACCTGTGGCCCACACTCTAGATTTTCCTCTCTTGAGGTTTAATCCCAGAACCCCGGGATCATGACCTGAGCCAAAAGTAGACACTCAACCACTGAACCATCCAGGTGCCTCTATAGTTCCTAAATATTCACTCATACCCATGAGTGAGGCCCAGCAAATACCTAGCTAAAACTCTCTATCAAGGTAGAAAGTTGTAGGTGAAGAGCTATATAGCTATAGGATAATCATATTTCAAGAGTGTTTTCTTTTAAATAGGTCGATCAGAAAAAGACAAATACCATATTATTTCATTCATATTTGGAATTTAAGAAACAAACCAGGAAAGGAAAAAGAAAGAGAGAAACAAACCAAGAAACAGAGTCTTATTTCTAGAGAACGCACTCATGGTCACCAGAGGGGAGTTGGGTGGAGGGATGGGAGAAATAGGTGATGGGGAATAAGGAGGAATCTTGTGGTGATGAGCACCAGGTGATGTAGGGGTGTGTTGAGTGACCACGTTATATACCTGAAACCAATATAACGCTGTGTGTTATCTCAAAGTACATCATCATAGAACATGACTCAAATTTATAACAAACCAATATGTTTGCTAAGAAATCCTGTGGCAGCCAATGACACCATCGGGAAATAAAAGAGAAAAAAAAAAAAAAGGTGAAGAGAAATGGGTCAAGCAGGGACTGAAGGGAAAAAGGAAGAACAAACATGGATATGAAGTTGGCTGCACTGGACAGCACTGGGCGCTAAGGTGAGAACTGCTCCAGTTTTCCGTTAATGAACAGTCACCATATGTGTTACCTTTAATGCAGTTTACACAGTAGAATATTAAGGACCAGGATACACAAAAATTTTATTTATTTGAGAGAGAGAGAAGGAGCCCAAGCAGGAGGAGCAGAAGGAGCAGGAAGCAGAAGGAGAGGGAGAAGCAGACTCCCCACTGAGCAGGGAACCTGATGCATGGCTTAATCCCAGGACCCCGAGATCATGACCTGAGGCCAAGGCAAACGCTTCACCAACTGAACCACCCATGCACTCCACACAAAGCTTATTCTATACAGCTTCAACTTCCTAGAGATAGTGGGCATGAATAAATTAAAATTAGTGACATCTGGGTAAGTAAAAGTTAAAAAAAATTAAAACCCCAAATATAAAAATCATGTCAAACCTCTTATTTCTCTCTTGAACTTGGGGACCAAATTATGAAATGAGAGTTCTAAACTCTAGTTGGGACTAATCAGCATTGCTATTATGGCTCATTTCTTATTCATTTAAGGTGATTATGCTAATGGAATATTACTATGATGCTTCAAGCAAGCTCTCATTTCATAGGATTTAAATATAGGAGAGGAAGAGGAAGAGAAAAACCCCACCTTTCTAGGACAGCTCTAACTCAGAATACTGTTTGTTTTATTTAGTCTCTTGTTTGTTCTAAGTATAATTCATTCATTTTGCTAGAGGAAATTTAATCTAGAAGAGATTCATTGGGTGTGGCAGATAAAAATCCCTTTTCTCAGTAAAAGACATTTTAATCTCAGAGCATATTCTAGAATAATGAAAGCTATTAAGCAGGCAGCTGTAGCACCCTATAAAAAAACAAAACGAAATAAAACAGTCCAATTGATCAGTAGAGGTTCATAATCATTAGTGTTAGGTAGATGAAATATCCAGATGTTTTATAACAACCAACTTTGTCAAATTGACCAGATATTTTGGCATGGTGTGGACAAAGTCTTAGTTCTGTAAACATTAAATTACATGACATCAGATTTTCTGCTGAGGATAACTCTGGTGACTGAATTCAACGTTAAACATTCTGTTAAAAAAAAAAGTAGTGATTTGGGGGCACTCAGCTGGCTCAGTCGATACAGTGTGCAACTCTTGATCTTGGGGTTGTGAGCTTGAGCCCCACATTGGGTATAGAAATCATTTAAGAATAAAATCTTTTTTTTTTTAAAGTAGTGATTTTGTTTTACTGTACCAAAAAAAAAAAAAAAGGTTTAAATTATCTTGTATTGAAGTGAATTTATTTAGAAGTGATTGGAGCATATGTAAAAACTTAAAAACATGCTTAGTGGGGGAGGGGAGGTGACTCCCTAGAACAATACAGATTTCTCTATCAAAAATATTTTGCAATTATAGAGTTCTCTTCATTTTTCAGAAGTTTCCATTTATATTTTCTCATTTAATGCTCCAAACAGTTTTTTTTCAAGTAGTGCAAATTATTACATTTTTTTTCCAAGTCAGAGGTGAAGAAAATGAATCTCAGACAGGTGACCTGCCTAGCCTAGAGTGACAGATTGTTACACTAATCCTCCTCAGACGGTTCATATGTCCCTGTATCTACTCCCTTATGTTGTCTACACCTGCTCTAACTCATATTGTTTTTGGCTAATGGAACAATAGCAAATGGGGTACAAACAGAAGCTTGACGGGTGCTTGTGCAATCGTCTTTCTATTTCCTCCTGCTGGGAATCTGTGCTACTGGGTGTCTTCTGGATGGGCCTCTTCTGGGCTGGGCTGAGGCCTCAGATATGTGGATGAGGTCAGCCTCCATCTACAGCTCCAGCAAGACAGCCAAGGGGGTAGAACCAGCCAGACAACCCTCAGAATCAGAAATTAATAGTCGATTGTTGTTTTAAGCCACTACCTTTGGGGATGATTTTGAAAGCATCAAACACTAACTCATAAACCTCAAGTCAAAAGAAGGGAGAGGGGCAAGACCACAGCCCAGAACTTTGGGATCCAATTTCAGCGTTCTGCTGGGGAATGGAAAAGTGGGTATTTTACCCAGAAGTCGAAAGAAATTGATCTAAAGGATTTCGAAGATTGGAAAGGGAGAAATTAGATCCTTTTACAGTGACTCTCAGAGACTCTAGTTTTCTCTGCTTTTTACAAAATTCTTTTATCTTCATAATTAAATAACTGTTATCTACAGGCTCATTTCCCCCCTCCTTTGTTTAATTGTTCTATCATCTCTCACATCATAATGTGTGGGTTTTATGAAAGGTTGAGTTTTCTAAAATGTAAGATAAAACTGTTCAGGTTTGTTCATTTATTGTCTTGACATGTTTATAATTCATGGTTTATGTATTTTACCTTCTATAGGCCTGTGGAGCTGAATAAAATAACCAAGGTAGCATAGGGCGACAGGTTTTTTTTTGTTTGTTTGTTTTTTGCTTTTTGTTTTTTTTTTAAATTTTCAATCTTCCCTCTGTAGGGGTTGTGCATACTCAAGGCAGTCATTCACAACTGCTTAAAAATAAAACACGTTATTTTTGTTGTTTCACATGACACAAAAATATCATGCAGAGTATCCCAACGAAAGCAAACATTTTGTGTTTTCAATATTTATTATCTTAGTAGGTTGCTTTGGTGAATTTCCTTCAACTCTTCATCAGTTTCTTCTGGTTCTGTACCAAGATTGATCTTTTGCAAGCCCCAGATGATTTTTTTTTTTGAAAGTAAGATTGAATTTGAATGGAGATGGGGAAGCAGGTCCAACAATAGTTTTTGCGGGAGGCTGGCTGCAACTTTGAAGTCCAGCGCTGTAGCCATGGCTTCATAATGCCCCACTGGAAAAAAAAATCCCACAGAAAAGTAAACATTTTGACAAGGATCTAGACATCAATTGGAGCTTATCCAGTATTAAACAGAAACACATGCTTTGTTCAAGGCATTTGCAGAAACAAAACCATCCTGCCTTCTTTATTTATTTCTTTAAAGCTCCGTCTTCTATTTATGCTATGTCATGACTAAAGGCGGCCATGAATTGGAAACAAAGGGAAATTCTCCCAAGTAGAGTCCGAAGCACATCTAGCCTCCCTCCCTTGTGCCTTCACCCGTGACCACAAGGCCTGAGCTCTCACCCTCCTCCACCATGCCCTTCTGCGTGTTACTATAAATGTGCCATGGCCAGGTATTAATTATATGCCAATAACAAGAAAGCCGAACATGCACCTCTTCCTCTGAGGAGAGTGCTGAGAGTCAATCCTCTTTTTGGCTTTCTTTTCAGCTTTATTTGAACAGTACCTGCTGATGCTGGGGTTCCCTGTGACAGGGAAGCTTCCCATTCTGTAAGTGGGGAGTGCGCCTCCCTCTCTAAACAAAAAGTTGGAGATGTTTGAAAAGTTATATCATACACCAGTGCCAGGAGAGGGCCCAATGTGCATCTCCTGGAACATACAAGCCCCAGATTTAAAGGACTATGATCTATGATGTGGTACAGACAATAGGGACACAAAACCCAACAGTCAAAGAGCTTTGCCAAAAAAAAAAAAAAAAAAAAAAAAGCTTTGCCAGTCCTGTGGGATAAAACGAAAGCAAATGCCCCCCTATCCACAAACCTATAATATTTTTCTTTGTTTTTATAGGAATTGTACAACAGAGTAATTAGCTAAACTTTTCACTTCAACTCATTATATTAGTGTGGACTTGTTGCCTTTTTGATTCTATTAAAAACAGACAACTGGAGTATTTGTAGACTATAGATACAATGGAGTGCTGACAGTGTTTTGGCAAAATTTCTTTAAAGATCATTTAGTTTCTAATCATTATAAAATAATCCTCTGAGTAAGGCAGTTTTACATATTAAATTCTACAATTACCTGTTTGTAAAATTTACAGGCAGTAAAATGGGAGAACATCTGTATTTAATATTTCTTTAAAATCAAGTTGTAACTGATGTTTCCAAGACCACCCACCTGACAGATGAGGAGGTATAAAATGGTCATAAAATATGACTCTAGACCCAAATAGTCATTCCATCACTCATGCTCACCATTTTGCTTTTTCGATGGAACTCGAGCTCCTTTCCTCCTTTTCCAAGAATTTTCTACTCAGAAATAGGTCTAAGAGGGGGCCTGCACACATTTATCCACTAAGAGCAGCTTTCGCTGCTTAGAATGGCCCTGTGTTGGTCCTCCACAGCTGTGCCATTGGTATCGCTGTCCTGGGCACCATCTTTTGGAAACTACTGGCCACATTGGAGATCTCACTCTGTCATGGAAGAATGGCCATGGATAGAAGCACTCCTTCATCCTGCTGCCTAATGGTAGACTACACCATTAGCCCCATCCTGGGTTGGGGCATGGCTGTCTCTCATAGCGCCATTGGGACCACATCTCTTCCATCACCATTCCTCAGAAATATTAAGACTCTCCTCTCCCTTTGTATGGTCAGACTCTCCAGCTGGATTTCATATGAAATTCCTCACACATTCAGTCCATTTCCAGGGCTCCCATCCTAATTTATTTATTAAATATCAACACCATTGGTCATACAGCAAGTTAATGGAAGCTTTACCCTCAAATTTTAAGATTAATGAAATGAGATCATTCAGACTTGTCAATACAAACCAAAGCCCCTGGGGTATGTGGAGGTTTATAAGGACACGCTCATATGGAGTATTTTAAGGAAAACCATTTTCAGACTGCCCACTTCCCCGTGTTCTCTTTTTAAAATGTTTCTCTCCTACAAGGCATTTATATCTGAAGACTCAAACACCAGTCTTCCCACCTCCCCTTTCAGAATTGCCCTTACCCTGTTTTATAAAGAAAGGCATGCCTTCCCCTCACCCAGAAGCTTATCACTGTGCAATGTCCCCCACAGCGTCTCTGGGATGCCAGACAAAAAGACCATTCGAAATACTGTTGTCAACAACAAAGCCTTCTTTGATCAAGACACCATGGGCTCATGGTAAGTCTTCATGTCCTCCTGTCTTATATTCATTTCTGTTAAATGTATAGCTAAAAGAGTTGTGTTTTGTGGCAGTCTGAATTCACATATATGGTGGAACAGAATGGAACAGTCCTGGACAGTTTTCATCCAGTGGCCTTTTGCCTTCTTTGCCTGGTCATGTACCCATGGACCTCTACTTCCTATGGAAAGAAAGCCTGTACATTTGCAGTATGGTGAGGCCTAGCATGAATTCTTACAGTCTCTTCATTGTACCTCTGGACTCACGTATCTCCTGTTTATTACATCACCACAGCTCACTGACTCTGCAATTTGAGGCAGTCCTCAGTTCCATTTCTAAAATGCCCTTCAAATCTTGCCCATCGTGTAGGGCTGGAGTGAGGATGAGTGGAGACGATGTTGGGAAAATATTTCAGAGAAGACCAGAACAAAATAAATGCTTAAGAAATGTTTGTTTCATAGCTAAGCACACTTACGATTTTTTTTTTTTGTGAAGTTACAACAGGGGAGCATCCTCAGGCAAAACCAGCTCTCCAGCTGTGGAGTGAACGCAGCCCTCTCCAGAGAGGAGCCTGGCCTCTGACCTTGTTTCCTGGGAGGTAATCTCTAAGCCCTTAGAATGTTTTGTCTGAGAATAGTTGTCAAAAGTTGACGTTGAGAAAAGTGCTTCTGTTTACCTGGAGGCCTTTGGCTAGCCAGATGGTGACAATGCAGTTTGGAGTGAAAGCTTTGGGCCACACCAGCAGTATGATTTACAGTGGGGTTTGCATCATACATGAGCTGGAGGCGCTGGAGACTGAGTCAGCCGTCTGGACAGTCAGTGATGCCTAGGTGGTAGGGCCCCAGTTAAATCTCTACACACGGAGGCTTGTGTGAGCTCTGCTGCTTGGAAACACTCTATGCACATTGTCACACATCAGCACTGGAAAGGTAAAGTGGATCATGACTCCCTGGGGGTAGGAGAGCCAGAAGCACCACATTTCATACTTTCTTCAACTCTGCTCCATATCCCCTTTCCCTTGGCTGATTTTAATCTGTATCTCTCAGCTGTGATAATCATAACAATCAGTAAAATAGCTTTCAGCATTACCCTAGGCCAGAGTGTAACCAAAGACCTTCTAGCTGATTATGGAACCCAACAGCAGTCTTACAGATCCCCAGACTTGCAATTGACTCTTGTCAGAAGTGGGCGTGGTCTTGTTCATTTCATAATGTATCTAGATATCAAATCCCTATATCATACACTTGAATCTACTTCAGTATTGTATGTCTACTCTTCAATAAAATAAAAAATGGGTGTGGTCTGGTGGACTTCTCTCTATTTTGCACCTGCAAAAGGACTTTTTTCTTTGTACCCATAAGGCTTGATGTTTGTGTGTTGGTTAACTTGGATGCTGTGATAATTTGTTTTGGAACTTAGTAATTAATTCTTATCTTCCAAATAGGGACACATGTGGAGAAGAATTACTTAATCTGACTGATAACCAAGAAGGAACCTACAGACACTCCTGCGTTGTTGTGAAGTCCGTTGATCTCAACCTCAGACTGTGGCTGTTGCTCTTTATGCAGCTCTCTTGCAACTTGGCTTGCAGTCAGCACCACAGGGTGCTCAATATGGAGGAGGAACTGGGTTATTTTAGACAAATCAGGCTCTTATTACTTCTGTTTCTCTGGAGAATCCTGACTATTACAGGGGTGGAGACTCCTACGCATCATCTCAAGTTTATAGTTGTAGGTGAACTGGATCTAGCCTACTGAACTAGAGGAAAGGAAAAAGAAAAACAGAATGTCTGAGGGTGGAAAGTTGTTTATAGAAAGAATGTTTTTCTACTTCTCCTAACATCCCTTGTCCATTCCAGTCATCCTGCCTGTATGAAGATGATTTATTAGGAATATATTGTTCCTAATATGTTCCCAGTAGATTGTTTCTTCATGTTCTAGAAAGGATATATTTGCACTCTCTCTCTCTCTCTCTCTCTCTCTCCCTCCCTCCATCCCTCCCTCTCCCTCTCCCATTCTCTCTTCCTCTCTCTCTTTTTCTTCAAAGATTTTATTACTTAGGGGCATCTGGATGGCTCAGTCAGTTAAGCATTTGCCTTTGGCTCAGGTCATGATCCAGGAGTCCTGGGATCAAGCCCTGCATCAGACTTCCTGCTCTGCTCCCTCTGCTCCTCCCCCTGCTTATGCTCTCTCTCTCTCTCTCGTTCTCTCTCTCTCTCTCAAATAAATAAATAAAATATTTAAAAAGGAAAAGATTTTATTTATTTTAGAGAGAATACATGCATGCGAGCTGAAAGTAGGAGCAAAGGGAGAGGGACAACCAGACTCCTTGCTGAATATGAAGCCCAATGTGGGGCTCAATCCCATGACCCTGAGAGCATAACCTGAGCTAGAATCAGAGTCAGACGCCCAACCAACTGAGCCACTCATGTGCCCCTGGGTATAGCCAATGAAATAGCAAGAATAGCCAATGAAAACAACTCAGAAAACCTAGTGGGAACTTGTAACCAAAATTTAAGGATGGCAGTAGCAAACTACAATGAATTACTCACCATCTTCCATATGATGAATACAATTCATATGTTATCTCACTTGGTCCCCATCACAACAATGTACTATAGCTATTATGTCTCCCATTTAAAGGTGAGGAAGCCAAAGTTCAGAAAGGGTGGCACTTAGATAAATAGTATGGATGGACATAGGACTGGCAGCTATGCTCTCAGATTCTAAAGTCCCTGCGAAACCCTGTCTACTGTGTCATGGTGTGTGCTATGTTACAGATTCTTTCTAGTCAAGACTCAATGGAGGGTAGAGTTTATTGGCCCAGCACTTTGAGATGCACAAATGGTAAATAGTGCCCGCTGCATGGATGGAACTTTGTCTTGACAAGTGAATGGAGACTCCCAGGCAAGAGAGAAAACACCGCACAGGACAGTGAGGACATAAGCTGCCCCCATAAGCCTGGGTGGTCATGTCCGGAATCCTACATGGAAGTTATGTATCATGGATACTTGTTTGCAAGAGCAGGATAGGGTGGCAGAGATGCAGCAACTTGACTCCAAGTCTAATCTGAGTTCTAATGTAACTGCCCTTTGATTTGAGAAATTTATCTTCTCTAGGCCTAAATTTTCTTACCTATGAAAAGAAATTAGATTAGAAAATCCTATACTTTTGGGATGCCTGGGTGGCTCAGTTGGTTAAGTGTCCGACTCTTGCTTTTGGCTCAGGTAGTGATTTCAGGGTCATGAGATCCATCCCCATGTCTGGCTCTGCACTGGGTATGGACCTGCTTAACATTTCTCTTTCTGCCTCTCCCTATGTCCCTCTCCCTGTGCCCCTCTCCCTACGTCCCTCTCCCTCTTTAAAAAAAAAAATAAAAACAAAAATAAAAGTAAATAAGAAAGTCATTCAGCTGAGTTTTATAGGTACAAATGAGGAGAAAACATTCATTAAGACTAAACATGTGGGGTACCTGGATGGCACAGTTGGTTAAGCATCAAACTCTTGGTTTTGGCTCAGGTCATGATCTCAGGATTATGAGATCAAGCCTTGCATCAGGCTCTACACTCAGCACAGAGTCTGCTTAAGAATCTCTCTCCCTCTGCCCCTCCCCACACTCATGATCTCTCTCTCTCTCTCTAAAATAAATCTTTAAAAAACAAAGAAAAGAAAAAGAAAATACTTTACTTTTGCAAAGATTGTGCAAACCTCCATATAAAACATGACCCCAAGCTGAATTTTGTGGTTTTCTCAAAAAGAAAAATATAGATTTGTTGTGCAAGTTCCCTGTTGGAATCACTTACACTCCTCATTATCTGCTCTATCTCACTGTGTGTTTTTCTAGATTTGTTTGAGAAAAAAAATCCTCAGTAGAAACAATCACTCTACACTTATGGAATACTGTTTTCATCTCCTCAGTCTTCCGTTAAAAAGCCTGAATTATAGTCAGTGTAGTCTAATGAGAGAAATTATTTCAAAATGTCAGTATGTCACCTTGAAGAAGTTTGCCAGTTTAAAAATGGGTCTTGAAGTATACAGAAGAGGCATAATTTGCATACTTTTGTTTCCTGCACCAGTGTTTTTCCAAATAACACATCTGTCCTGTCTCTATTTGCCTGAAGCAACTTAGAATGCATACTCTCTTTGAAAGAGAGAATTAATAATGCATCAGGGAACTTTCATCTGGAATAGCAGTTCAGATTTAGTCCAGTCAGCATCTAATCCAAGATAATAATATCATAGTCTCTGGGAGAGTGGAATCCCCATGTAAATTGCCATCAACATCAATTTTATACTTTAGTTTGACAATCACTCATTTAATGTATGCTAGGAGCAAGGACCCATGCTAGATGAGGAGTATAAAGTAAACCCACTTCTCTGAGATTCAGTTTCCTCATCTCTGAAGTGCTTATTGTTGTAATATTTACCTCAAAAAGAAAGAAGTTGATGTATTTAAAAATACCACTTTCTGGCATGGTAGAGATATTCAATAATTAGTAATTTCAGTGCAGCAGATGTAAGCCCTTGTTGCCTGGAAGGAACTGAACATGAGTAGTGAGAATTAGTGTTGTCCAAACAACTAACAATAATATAAGCCAGAATGTGGTCAGTGAGATTAAAATGGCAAGAATGAAATTGGGATACGTGGAGGGAGAAGAAAGTACTTTTGTTTAGAGAAATTAGGTAAAAACATTTATCATGGCAGTGCCATTTCTTTTGGTCCTTAAAAGATTAGGTTTTTATGTGCAGTGTAAGGGTGTTTGATATAGACTCACCTTCAAATATTAGCCATGATCAGGATAATATAGCTAGCAAGCTGAACTTCTATGGAAAAGCATCATAATTGTATACTAAGAAGTAGTTTCAAGAGGGAGGTCTTTAGAGCAAATGTATTTACAGTTCTGCCTTCAGATCCACCTAATACTCAGGCACTAGAGTTTGGGTGGGGGAAAAAATAACTCATTGATTTTAGTCAATTGCAATTCATCTGTGAGATAGCACCTAAAAACTCATTGAGATTTCACTCTGCGATAATAAAATTATGTCACTCAACAAACATCTAATGAAGGGCTACTGCATGTGAAGAACATACATCAGTAAAGAGTACACCCCTGGCCATTGTGATCTCAGGGCTTAAATTTTAATAGAATAAACAGAAATGAAATTATTTTCACAGTTGAGTGTCACACTGCAATTGTGACAAGTGTCAAGAGGAAAAAGCAGACACATAACAAGGGGGCCTGAACTCATGTCAAGGTCAGGGGAGGCTTCGTTGAAGAAGTGACTTTTGCTGAGAAAGATATTTGGGAATTAACCAGGGGAAAGAGAAAGTCTTCCAGGTAGAAGAGACAACATTTATAAAAGCCTTTGGCCAAAAATGAAAATATAGAAGGCCAAGATAAGATACACCAGGACTGAACCTCAAAGGAATTCAGTTCAGCTGGTAAAACTTGATATCTCAAGTCAACTAGATGATTAATATAAAGTGGAATGTGGACAGTGCTGTGAAAGAGCTCAGAATAAAGTTTTGCAGAACATAGGCAAAATTTCCATTTGCCTGGGGAAGTACGTACAAATTCACCAAGAAGATGATATTTCTTTTGGATCTTTAAAGAAAGATCTGGTTCTGGCAGGCAGGGTTAGGGTATTCTCAGTATGCAAAGACCAGTTAGTGGAGGATAAGAGAACAGTAATTTAAATTGTTAAATTAAACAGAGAGCTAGGAAGAAAATCAGGACAGTGTAGGAACATGGTAATTAAAGGGAGATAGTATTACAAAGAGAGAAGGGTTACAATATGGAATGGTTTGACAATGTTCAAATAAGATGAGGCCTGGGGACATCTGGGTGGCTCAGTGGTTAAGCATCTGTCTTTGGCTCAAGTCATGATCTTGAGGTCCTGGGATCAAGTCCTGTATCAGGCTCCTCAGAGGAAGCCTGTTTCTCCCTCTGCCTATGTTTCTACCTCTCTTTGTGTCTTTCATGAATAAATAAATAAAATCTTAAAATAAAAGATGAGGCCTGAACTACATTTACTATATGAACTGTATGTTATTGGTAAACTTAGTGTGAGTAGACATAGCTGTGAGTGTAAAGTGAGTAAATGGAGACAGCTGATAACAGCTAAAAAACCCAGAAATGTAGGATTTTAGTGGCAGGATCCCTGTGATGTTCATTTTTTGTATTTTTAGAAAGACTCATTGTGCAGTAGTCATGTAGTAGTTATACAGAAATTAATTTCAGTTGTTGGATGGATGAATATTTGGGAAAAGAAAGGTTAATTATTTTAGAAATGGGACAAGACTTTGGGGAAAGAGTTGATATTGTATTAGACTCTGTCTCTAGCAAATTACTAACTTTGTGACCTTGGGCAAGTCATTTAACCACTTTGAGCCCTACTTTCCTCACTTACAAAAGGAGGATAATGATAATTGATCTAATTTCCCAAGAGAGTAGATGAGTGTGTGAAAGTATGAAACTACATGATTGTGCTGTGTAGACTGTGGCGTGCTTACATAATAAGAGATATTTTAGTATTCAAATGATTAGAAGCTATGTTGGGGACTGATGAGGTGGTCAGCTCATTGCTTCCCCTTCCTGGACTGCATTTCCCAGGAACTCTGGCCCTGAAACAGTCATGTGTTTGAGTTTGAGCCAATGACGTGTGACCAGAGGTTGTCTATGGCCCTTCCAGGACTCTGTTATTGAAATCTCCCGCAGGAGCTCTATAGGAGGTTTTTTCTGCGTCTACTGGAGTGAACTTGGAAGATATATACTGATGGATGTACAAGCTCTTACTACCAATTTGGAAAACAATTTGGCATGAGCTTCAAAATTTGAACATTCTCATATCCCATAATCTGCTATTGTACTCCTAGGTATATTTGCTCTAGAGAAACTTGTAAATGTGCCTTTAGGAGACATACATGAGTGAGTTATTGTTTGGAATGGATAATAATCCAAACTGATAACAATACAAATGTCTTTCAATAGGAACTCCAATGTCCATCCACAGAAGGATGGAGGAACTCCAATGTCCATCCACAGAAGGATGGAGAAAACAATTTATATTCACAAAAATTAAATAACGGTGTAAGAGCACCTCACTATACATAGACTACATTAATGAAAGTAAGAATTAGAATGATAGGTGAAAAACACATCACAAAGGAAAATATATACTGTGGTAAAATTGTGGAAAAAAAATGAAAAAAGAGATAAAATGACAGGGCCGAGCAATATACTTATCAATGCTGTATGCATCTGTAACTTTTTCAAAAAGAGGAAGGGAATTGTATAAAGCATCTGTTGCCAAAAAAACACTACAAACAACCAGCACAAAACTCAGTGACTTAAAGAGGCATGTAATATTTATATAGCTCACAGTCTGTTCTGTTCATCTGATCTTGCCCATGCTTGACTGACTTTAGCTGGGCTTCCTCATGCTTCCATGGGAGCCACAGGTTGGCTGCGTGGTTCTGGTAATCTTGGCTGGCACATGCTCTTGGCTTGGCTGTTGACTGATCTAGGATGTCCGTGACCTAGTGCGGCATAGCTCTGCTTTACATGCCTATCACCATCCAGCTGGCTAATATGGCCATATTCTCATGACAAGGCCCAGAAAGAAAGAATAAGCAAGCACAATAATTGCTTGTGCAAGGGCAGACAGCAATATGCACATGCTTCCAAAGCTCTGCTTGCATCTCCTTTGCTTACCTCCTATTGGCAAACACATGTCATATTACCAAGCCTAGCACTGAAATGGGAGGGGATGATGATACTATCAGACAAAGGCCCTAGAAGGACATTAATGGGGCATATTAATACAGTCAGCCTGCCTCAGAGACTCATCACGGAATTCAGGACCCTGATGGCCACTCTCAGGAAGGCAAGAGGTAGAAAGAAGAAACACACGGCCGCCATTGGTGATACTCTAGTCTCTAAGTGAGGTAGCAGTTCTATTACTTTTCACTTTATAATTATGCCTTGTAGCATATATGTATATATATGCACATAATATATATACTTGTATATATATGACACATATATATATAATGTTTACCTTTTATAAGTACCAAAATGCCAAAAAAATATATGTTTTCAAATGCTGTATTTATAAAATACTGGGGGGCGGGGGTGAAGCTTTTTGGGAAGTCCAGTGGAAGATGAGACTTCTGGATTCTCCCTGTGTTTTTGCAAAATGGGATATTAATTGTTGCTTTTTAGCAGAAGATTATGACTCTGACAAAGAAATCACTTATTAAATGAAATTGAAGGATAAGCTTTGTCACGGTGGTGAGAATAATTCTTTCTTCTAGAGACCTCAGATCACATTTCAACATCGTAGAAAACACACATTTATTCTGCTCTGTTTTTCTCCCTTTTATTCTGTTTATTTTACTCCCGGAACAAAGATAACCACAGCTTGTCTTCGAAAGACTTCCATGTGAGTGTGAAAGAGGGTCGAATTTGGAACAAGCTAGAGCTCAGATAAAACTCTGATTTTTTTTTTTTTTTTTTCAAAGTGTTTCTCAATTGGACCCAGATCCCGGACCTCCAGGGTTTGATTCATTCATCTTAAGCTGGAACAGTGTTTTTTCACCCCTCTCCAGAAGACTGGGAGATTCACTTTAAAAAGACACTGCTGCTTTTTTTTTTTTTTTCACATCACAAAAGAATTAATGTTTGCACGGCCCTTTGAAGATGTGGTGTCACGCATGTGCTATTATTAATAATAAACTACAGATCTGCTTCACACCATCTGAAAAACAGGGCTGTGCCACCATGAAAGAAGGCTTATTTCAACCAGCTCGCCATTGTGCTTAGCCCAGATCCAGATCCGCTTCAGACTGGGGCTTGTTCCAGAACACGGGGAAAGAAAGGAAGCAGCTGGAGGGAAACAAAACAACATATACCAGCCAGCCCCTTAAAGAAATAAAGAGGAGGCTTTTAGAACCATTAGAGGTCAGTGCCAGCCACTACAGGCATCTTGGCCACCCATGGGTGTGGGACTCAGCACCTGCTGGCAGGGGGCTGATGGATGTTGTGTTTGGTTGTGCAGGCGATCCGAGGAAGGCACACACTCCCGGGGTCGTGAGCCTGCACAGACCAAAAAGAGAGGTGCTGGTCACAACCTGTTAGGTTCTATCAGCTAAGTACACTGAGTAGTTCTGTTTCCCTTTCGTTTCTGAAACCACTAATATTCCCCCAGTAGCTTTGTGCACTTACAGGCTCCCTTTGCATGGCTGGGTTTGAGGAAGCGGATGTGAAATCGGGCCTACTGTAAATACCAGTCCAGTGGAGACGTCGGGACAGGTTTTGCTTGGAGAGGCAAGTACAAACACACCGAGCTGAAATGCAAAGCATGGACTTTGTGGACTCTGCTAGCAGCGGGGACACCCGCTGACACAGGAGCCAAAGGAGGAGCAGATCTGAAGCTGGGTCTGTTACTTCTGGTTTTGAACAAAGCATCTCTGCACCTGTCTTCGGTGGTGGCGATTCTTCACTCATTCCCCTTGTTTCAACCTCCCCTTGGTTCTGCTTGTTGGTGAGCTGGTGACTCAAAATGGACTGCAGCCTTCTTTCTGAGTTACAGGGGTTTGCAGGAGGGGAAAGTATTTCTTGCACCGTTTTGGGCCCTAACACAGAAGGTGTTGTATTATGAAAAACGGAGCTGGAGAGAGAAAGAGAGAAGGAGCAAGCAGAAAAAGGCAAAAATACAAAACCCAAGGAAATCAAGATCATGCTGTGCAAAATTGTTACAGCTGTTTCTGTTTTTATTGGCTGTTTCTTTTGGCTTCACTTTTCAAGCAACTGTGGTTCATATGGGCAGGAAGGCATAGAGCATGGCCCAGCTCTGGGGCGGTGGGAGGACACAGGACCGAGCAGGGAAGGAGTGAGAGGAGGGGCAGGAGCTGGGTGAGGACGTTCTGAATTTCGTAGAGCACTTGGAAGGGATCCACATCAATGCATTTCTTTTTTCTTTCTTTCTTTCTTTCTTTCTTTCTTCTTTCTTTCTTTCTTTCTTTCTTTCTTTCTTTCTTCTTTCTTTCTTTCTTTCTTTCTTTCTTTCTTTCTTTCTTTCTTCTTTCTTTCTTTCTCTTTCTTTCTTTCTTTTTCTTTCTTTTCTTTTCTTTTCTCTCTTTTCTTTCTTTTCTTTTCTTTTTTCTCTTTCTTTCTTTCTCTTTCTTTTTTTTTATAATTTTGTAGAAGCCTTTTGCAATAGAATTCAGATGCACTTAATGGCAAGCTCTTAAAAGCATCCCATCTCCCTGGCTGAATCAGATTAGTGGTCCGTTTTAAGGCTTTGTACTACCTCCTGGAAATGACGTTCCCGTATCTCTGAGGAAATAAAGTGTCAAGACGCATCCCTTTCCTTCTCCCCGACTGTGATTCACCTAGACCACTGTACAGGGCTGAACATAAGGAGAGTGCGTATTTCCCCTGGGGGACTCTATTTCTCATGCTTACAAATGGAATGAGCTCTATGGCTGCTCACTGACCCTAGGAGGATATTGGGATACAGCGCCCCAGGGCTGGGGGTGAGCTGCTCGCCCACCTTATTTCCCCTGCCTAGCAGCCTGCTGGAAGGTGAGCCAGAAAAAAAACCTGTGGAAAAGCCCACAATTTCTCACTGTCTTTCTTAAAACTTCCTATTGAACTGGTAATTAAAATGACATTTTTAAGGTGTATAAAATTGCTTAGAGTTCCTGAATTTGATACTATTCTTAACCACACTTGTCCCCCCTCCACACACACACACACACGCACACACACACACACTGAACCACATTCATTCTACAGACTCTAAGGAAAGATTATTCTTAAGGCAAATAGTGAGTCCCCAAATGATGGCACATTGGTGGGAGAAGGGGAAGATATGGAATATCACAAGGGAGAAACTGTTTACTTAGGTTTGGCTTTGTAGTGAGAGCAAAACAAAATAGGACAAAAAGGCGATTCATGATAAATACCTTTATCCAGTGATACATTGTTGTGTGCCCTCACATTAAAAAAACGATCCAATCCAATGAGCCCAGCTATAGAATGAAGGGCCAATCCAAAGCCCAGGGCCCAACCATTGGTTCTGCTTTGGAGCTTCCTTGGCTTTTCTGGACTGGAATTCTGGCTCGGCTGCAGGAGGGCAAATCATAACCTACACACCTCAGCGTGCTCATCTGAAAATGGAGCTGCAATGTGAAGATGGATTGATGAAAGGCGGCAAAGCACTGGGAGACTATAAAACCTCAAGTAATTGCGAACATTAAATCTAATAGCATCTAATTAGGTGTTGAACGTTGTGTCTTGGCCATTTTTTTTTTTTTTTTGTCTCGGTCATTTTGTTACCTCAATGCAAGAAAGGGTTCCTTCGAAGCTCCTTCTGTTTATTTTCCCAAGGAGGCCATTGAATTACCTGAAAAATGGCAATTTGAACTAACATTGTGAGTTTTTGGGATGTACCAATGCTGCTTCTGCATTATCTGATTTCATCTATTCCTCATTTAACCTTTCTTCTTACGTATTAATAATGGTTAGCAGCCCATTGTTCTCACCAAATATTACATTTGTTTAGAACTTTCCAGTTCCAGCAGAGTGTATGCAGTATAGGTAGAATGAGGCCGGCTGTTCCTCAAAGGGGGTTCACTAACCTCTTTGAACAGGAAAAAGAGTGATTTCCTGGATTAGTGCTGCCTAAAGAAAGCTATTCTCTGGTTATCAAATAACAAAATTGTTCCTTATGAAAGACAGTAAAAACAAACAAACAAACAGACAAATCTTGTATCTGGCACTAATGCTCTGACTTAATGTAAGGGTAGGTGAAATTCCTATGCCTCGAGTCTTGGCCACAAAATGGGTTGGTAGGGCTTGATTAGAAAGAAATTCTTTCCTGAGAATCCTGTGAAATTTAGACATGGAACATCAAATCTCAAGCACCGGATGTTCTTGTTTGCACTCGACAGTGATATTCACAAAAATTAGACAAAATAATAAATGAATTTCTCTGTGTTTTCAGTAAATGCAACAATGAGCTTCATCATCTTCTTTTTTCTTAGAATGGCTCTTTGTGAAGACTTATGGCTTTATACTCTTAAAGTTTTATCCGCACCCTTGTGAAACTCTGCAAAGGTCACTCTTGTGAATGTGGATGTTGGCTATACTATTAGTGGTCACTATTAACAGTCTCCCTTGAAAAAAATCTGGTTTTTAAAAAAATTTTATTTATTTATTCATGAGACACACACAGAGAGGCAGAGACATAGACTGAGGGAGAAGCAGGCTCCCCGTAGGAAGCCTGATGTGGGACTCGATCCCAGGACCCCAGGATCATGACTTGAGCCAAAGGCAGAAGCTCAACCACAGAGCCACCCAGGTGCCCCAAGATCTCTTTTCTTAATTCACTTTTCTGTGCTTTAGAATAAAGCTATTAAACTTCATAATGTTAAAAAAAAAAAAAAAGGCAGCATCTGTTAGGTGTTACTACAAATTTGAAATAGCATTAATCAGTAGCATCTTCTACAAATGAAGAGTAGATCTTTGCATACTGAGGTTCAGGCAGGCACCCCCATTTGTTGGTGTATACTGAACCTCACTTGCAAAAACATGTTTCTGCTATTATCCTCACAGAAGGCCCTATGTTCACACACATGCACAATTATGAGACCGAACACTCCCTTCTTCTGTGGATCGCTCTTTGATCTTTTGTTGTTCTGCTGCTTTGTGTCCATATGGAAATGTTGCCAACCAGCGGGCAATTCCTCTCCATTAGGATTCCTCATCCAGAGTCTCCCCACCCCGCCCCCTGCCCCTGTTGTTTCTTATTTGTATTGGGCTCCAGATTGATGCCAACATTTCAAAGGAATACACCTCATTGGGTTCAAAAGCTCAATTTGCATTAAGTAGCCATCAAAGCTTACACTTAGATTTAAGTACCTGTTTATAGTTAGGTTTTTCTGACATGCAGTGACAAGGCATACCAGTGACAAGGCACACGGGCATCTCCTGAAAAACAGTTTTCTTGTGGGACTGGGGAGACCTATGGAATCAGGTAGGGAGGTTGGTCATCAGTGCTGTGGGCAAGAAACCTGTTCCCAGTGCAGTGTGCTCTGCTGATTTCCATCGTGGTCTTTACCAACTGGAAATATATATATGATACACACAGGCACGGTGCCATCCAACAAAAATGTCTTGAAAATGCCCCAACTCTACAAAAGCTCAATTTGTGGATGGCAGTTTATGTTCATTAGTAACTTTTCTTCCTGTCCATAGGACTTAGTTACACTGGTCCTGGAAATCCCCCACTTTTATTATACTGGAAAATACCAAAGATGTGAGAGCATAGAAGTATGTGCTTACTAAGGGAGCTTGCTTTCTTTAATAGCCTTCTGAAGCTCCTCCTTAGGAGGGATTAAATAAAGCCGGTGCCTTGCCACTTCCCAAGTCTATCTCACACATCAAACAAATGAAAATCCGTCCCAAACTCATCTCTCTTCATGCCCACACTCAAATATGCTGTTTTATGTGGGTTGACCAAAGTCTTTTTCTGATTTTCCTCCCCATCTGTGCTTTGAATAAACATGCATCCTAAAGAGAAGGAGGACTAAAAAGGATCAAATTTGATTCCTGTATTTGGAAATGTTTTCAAAAGACCACACCACACTTGGCTATTCGGTCAAATTAGATTCTGTTTGCCTCTAATAGCATTTAATTACCTCCCACATGCTTCTTGGACTCTCTCACTTCTTGGTCCACATGACTTAGTTCTTCTGATGTCCAAAACAGTTTACTGGCTATACTGGGTGTCTGGGACTGTAGAAACCAAATAACCAGAGACACGACCAGTTGGTTTTTAACTTCTTGAGCTGTTTGTTGTTCTTTTGCCAAAGACACAGTGCCTCAATTTCTTTCTTTTACAAGTGCATTGATAGGCTCACAGGGTTTAAAAACTCACTTGAATGGAAAGCAAAGTGTGCACTGATGAGTCTCTGAAGGAAGTTTAACCCAAAGTATGAGAAATTGAGAACAAGTTCTCTTACAGTATCTTCAAGGGATTTGGTCATCCTGACAAATTAGCTTTTTTTTTTTTTTTCCTTTCTCCAGATTAAAAGGGAAAGGAAGATCAAGTAAAGAACTGTGGACTCTAATGCATGTGTTCAGTTGCATTTCTAGTATTTCTAGTTTAAAACTTCTGAACAAACTGAGATTAGGTTTGTTTGTTTAAGATTTTATTTATTCATGAGAGACACAAAGAAAGAGGCAGAGACATAGGCAGAGGGAGAGGCAGGATCCTTGCGGGGATCCCAATGTAGGACTCATCCTAGGACCCCGGGATCACAACCTGAGTCAAAGGCATATAGATGCTCAACCACTGAGCCATCCAGGTGCCCGAGATTGGGTTTATTAATCGGATTTGAATTCCAGCAGCAGCACGTGCAAAAGCTAATTATTTTCAATATCACAATACTGTTTAAAACATGGGTTGGCAAACTTATTTTTTTAAGGGCCAAATAGTGAATGATTTAGGTTTTGTGAGGGCCAAGATACTTATATGACAAAAGGGGAAACACTTGCCCCTCTGTGGTCCTGTCTGCCCTTTGCATTTGGGGGCTCCTGCTTTCCGCTGTAGGCTTTCTCTGGTTCCACTGGGTGGGATCTGGTGGGCCAGTAGGAGCATCTGGTACACAGGGGATGGGGACAGAGAAGCGTAGAGGAGGATGGGTTGCCGTTGGTCAAAGGCAGGCCCTGTACGCAGGAGGAACTGGGTTTGAGGGGGATACCCTTAGCCTCTGTGGCTCCCAGTGTTCGCACAAGATAGTGTAGTACCTGAGGGCCATACAGAAATAGGCTTGAGTCTGGATTTGGTCCTGCAGCTGTCGTTTGCCAACTCCTGGTTCATCAAATAACCAGATACTGATGACTCCCAAATTGATAATTCCAGTTTGAGTCTCCAGCTATCTGTTGTATATTTACCCTGAGCTACTTGGCAAGAAAGGATGTTCCAAACTCCACTCATTTTTATCTTCTTCCCTCTATGCTCTGTTTCTGTAAGTAGCACCACAACTCGCTCATTTGTCTGAACCGGAAACTTTGTGTTCATTTCTGACTCCTTTCCTTTATCCCTTTGCCTCTAGTGACCAGACTGGAAGTGATGGAAAGGCATGAACCAATCTAGCTCATGTTTATATATGTAACTCTCTCTTGAGTCCTGACACATAGTAGGCTTCTAAACATTGGTTCCTGAATCAGTCTATCCAACCCCAGACTCAGTTGATTTCTTCTTGATTATTTCATTCCTCTGTCAAAATTCTCCTGTGGCTTTCTACTGGATAAAGCATAAGTATAAAATATTTGCAGACCATGCCAAACTTTCCCTCTTTTGACTTTGCCTACCGTAAAAACTGATGGTATAGAATTATGCTACACCCTTCACGTATTCCCATTCATAAGGTGTTTGTTCTCATAGTAACAGTTCCCCCTCTGTCACAACAGTTCATCAGTGCTGAGATCATCTAGTAAATGCATTTCACCCATATTGGGTTATATGTAGCATCAAGGTAAGACTTTGTCTATGTTTTGCCTGGTACTTGGAACATGGCAGTTGAACCAAACAGGATACCTAAGTATAGCTGAGAAACTTCAGACCCTTTTTGCAGCCATGCAAACCTACTGGGCCTTCTAGGCTCTAATGGGCCTTTCTCAAACCTTCTCTTAGTCTGTGTTTGGAGAGAGTAGAGTACAATTAGTCTGTGTTAGGGATTGATTAGTGCAGTGAAAGGCATTGGCTCCAATGGGAAAGGACCTGGTGGGGTGAGGTAGGAAGAGATTGCTTTGAAGCCCCAAGACTTGGTCTTTGCTCTTGAAATCCTCCCCCCACTGCCCACCCCTGTTGGCTTTGTTGCACCCAAGGCAAGGCAATTGCACCTACAAGTTACCTAGACACAAGGATGCTGAATCTGATTGGGGCAGCCAATTGGGGCCAACACTGAGTTGTAAATTTTGTCCTAGAGTCACAAAAAATATGATGTTCAAACAACTCCAGGGATGGTGACAAGAATCTTCAGTGAGTTATTTGTTTTTATTTTTTTAGAGAGTATGAGTAGAAGGGAGGAGAGAGTGAGCAAAAGAGAATCTCAAGCAGGCTTTATGCTCAGTGCAGAGCTGAAGGGAAACTCAATCTCATGACCCAAGATCATGACCTGCACCAAAATCAAGTGTCCGATGCTTAACCCACTGAGCCACCTAGGTGCTCTGAGTTTTTTCTTTATATGTTTAAAAGAAAGAAAGTCCAGAATGATCACTGTAATCGATGATTGTGATACCTTCTATGTGCATGCCAAATTAAACAATAAAATCAAGCAATATATTAGTTTTTCTTTTTCCTTTCTGAAGTATAGGTAGGTGGAGAATTACAAACAGATGAAAGTGCCAGGATCATTGTATCGCTGTATTAATTTAGAAAATCTGAAACAAGTCCCGATGACAGTGATGTCAGGGCGACTGTAACACTAACTGAGTTATTTGGAGGTAAGCATGAGGTTGTTTAATGTAGCCATCACATAATTAGGCGCAATTAAAAATCTCTCTAGCATACGTGATAATTGAGATAATAAGGAAGATAGAGTAAAGATTACAGACTTTTGGAAGAAGTTACTTTGAATTTGATAAGGAATACAATAAAGTACCTGAAAGCATTGTAGAATCCAAGAGGGAACTGAGCTGCAGGGATATGTGGATTTTTTTTTCCAAATACAGTACAGTATATTGTAAATGTATTTTCTGTTTCTTATGATTTGCTTAATAATTTCTTTTCTCTAGCTTACTTAATTGTAAGAAGGCAGAACATAATACATATGCAACATGTGCATTAATCAACTTTGTTATTAGTAAGGCTTCCAGTCAACAGTACACAATTCAGTTTTTGTGGAGTCAAAGTTATATGCGGTTTTTTGCGTGAGTTTTACTTCCAACCCCTGTGCTGTTCAAGGGTCAATGGTACTCAGATTTTCCAGTTGTATTATTTCTTTAACCATAAAGGCCAGAAAGTTAGATGAATTTTTATTGTTATCAGGAGGAAAAAGTAGAAAATCAGGTGCATAGAAAATGCCTATTTGACTCCCTTCTTCCCTATATTTCTTTCACTCCAGTAAAACAAGGGATGAAAAATATTCCAAAAGTACTACTTCCAAATTACTTAGAAATGGGACCATTTAGAAACCAAGAATTCCCCCAAAGTGATAAAATTAATTTACCAAGCCCATGACTCAACAACTTCTTTAGGGAGAAAACTTTGTACAATTTTGTATCTTCCTGTTTCATGAAAAAGAAAATATTGCATCATGGTTTGAGCCATAATTAATCACATGAGAACAGAATTTTGTTTTTGTCCTGAAAATGTTGATTTGGGGAAAGAGTGGGAAGTAGGGTTTTTTTCCTTTTTCTTTTTACCTTTTAGCTTTAAAAAAAAAAAAAAAAAAAACATTAAGGAAGAAACTAGCAGAAATAAATGAATCACAAAATTGTCTGTAGACGAATCAGACCCCTGGAATTAATGAGATTTCTTCAAGTAGAACTTTCTCTGAGGCCAGGTTTAGGATCTGGGAGAAAAAAAAAAAAAAAAAAACAGGTGTGTGCTTGCAGGGCTTCAAAGATGAAAACTGCTTCCTCTGCATGGCAATGCAGAAAAGGATTTACCCCACAAAATTTCCCCAGAGTCCTCACTAATAAGATAAAGTCAGCTGAAAATCACTTTGCTCAGTGCAGACTGTGACTTCTGAAAGGCTTATTGAAATTAATCAGTACATTTCTGTCTTACACTGTCTTTGTGTTTCACATATAAGAATGTTTGTTAGGACCAAGTGAGGAATAGACAGTTTCCCAGACGGGGTGCTGGCAGTCTTGGCAGGTGTCACTTACTTGCAAGGTGGGCTGACACAGGCTGAAAGCAGCTCATCTTAAAGGTTCTGTGTGTTGCTAGAGCTGACACACGTGATGAATGGGGCTGACAAGCCTCTGTTATCTTTTTTCTTCATTCTGCATGATTCTACTCTGGAGCATTTCACGTAAGTCTTCCAAGCCTGCATGAGAAAATGAGTGACCATGCCACCAGGCAGAAATGAAAAGGAGAAACCAAAGAAACGTATCTTGTGTTGGAAAGTTACACAAACCACTAGGATGGTGGTATATTTCTTTGGAGAGACCTCAGTGATGCTTTCTGGCACACTTTGGAAGTCCATCAATGACCTGGTCCTCTTATTACAGCTATGCCTGCTTTCTCTTCCATCACTATATTCTCTTTTAGTGAGTTGAAAATATCTCTGGATTTCTTCAGCCTTGCTACAGAAACTTATTCAGTGCTACAAAAAAGGATACACTAAATAGAATTTGGGAAATAGGATTGTACAGTAAATGAAATGATGCATAAACTTTCGCCCTTGAGCAAGACAATCCTAAGCCTTTCTTTCACTCTTGTTATTTAAATAAAATACACTTCGTGTTTTTATGTGTGTTTTCCTTTATTTAATCACCATATATAAACAGGTTTTTTTTCCTGAAATCTCTAATTTCTAACTCTTGCCTCTTCTTAATTGAGTTAATAAAATATAGCAAGGCTTTATGTCTCTCTGTCCAGAAAAATTTATTTCAATTCTAAATCTATGGCCTCACTTGCTACTTCCTAAACTGTACTATTTGTGTGTGTGTGTGTGTGTGTGTGTGTGTGTGTGTGTGTGTTCTGGATCCACGTCTTCAGGATAATGTGGCAGAGAGGAGGCAATGTATTCACCAAGTTTCATTTTATTTTCCTCTTCCTTTCCCAATCACACTTCCCAGACTTTCCCACATTAGGTGGTGGCAGATGATGGATTCTGGTCAATGAAATGTGGAAAGAAGGAATACACGTCAATCCCAGGTTGAAACAGTGAAAGCTTTTGGGAATCTTTGGTCAGTTTCTTCCTCTGCCGTGGGGAATGTGAAAGCTTCACATTGAGACAGAAGAGCCTCAAGCTTAAAGCCACTTGGATCACCGTGTCACTGTGTGGCGACACCTGCCATGGAGGATGGCTTGAACCCACTGCCAGACTTTGTGTGTGTTCTGTTAAACTACCAAGACTACGTGTTGTTGTTTACATGGCACAAGCCTAGCCTAGTCTAACTGATACTGAAAGGATGCAGTAGGAGTCCTTTCTAGTCTTTGGGAGCATCTTTTGTTTTATCACTTGTGATAATGTGGGCAGTAAATGCTGGGGATCCTAGATTTTTTAAATGGTAAGCTCTTATATTATTATTAGTGTGTAAGTCACATCCAAGCAAAGGATAAAATAGTGAGAATAAGCTATCAAGGACAAGAGGCCACAGTGGTAAAAATAAGCCCTGGATAAGATACCCAATCTGCTGCTTTTCTCCCTAATCATTTTAGTTTTACAATCTACTTTCTGAGTCTCAGTTACTTCAGAGTTAAAATAAGGATAATAATTTCCACTGTATAGAATTGATGGGGGAAGTATTGGCATATGCTTGATTCCTACTAAGCTTCACTGGGTTTTGGTTGCACCATTAATAAGCTATGTGACCTCAAGAGAGACACTTGACCTTTGCAAGCAAGAAATTCTTTGTGTTTAAAAGTAGAAGCAATGCCTGCCTTGCAGGCAGGGTGGCCGTGGTGAGGATTAAGGAGAGTGAATATATTCTGCAGTGTCTGGTGCATGCCATGTGCTCAATAAAGGTTGATCGCTACCGTGAGTTGACAAACAGACTGGGATTTACTCTCCATACTGGTATCTCCAAGCACTTGGGTTTACACCTTGATTAAGAGCATGAAGAGTTTGCCTTACTGAAGGCCCCATATAGAGCCAAACAATTTCTTTTTGCTGTTTTTTTTTTTTTAATTAGCATGGAATACAGATTAATAAATGACATTCCTTTGTTATGCTTAAGCCCTGTTGTTTAGTGTTTTTATAGACCACTCTTTGAGTCCATTTTGGACTCTGCATGGAGAGAAATGAGTTTCAAGTATGTTCTCATCCAGGGGTTATTATGTCATAGAGATAAAACCTAAGCTGGATTTCCTTTAAATGATCAAGCAAGCATACCCACCATCTACACCTGTACTTTTGTCTGGTTAGTTTTTAAAGTATCCTAATCTGATTTTACTAAAAAACACACCACGGAAATGCAAGATGGTGAGAGACTTTGCTCTCCCACATCTGTTTGTAGCTTTCGCCATCCTAATTTGCTCTCTATTTTTGACAGTCAAGTTCATTTGAGAAGTGGAAGCACAGATATCAAACTAGCATCTTGCATACATTATCTTGCAATAATTCACAGTACAATAAACAGCTGTTAATGAAGAGTCTCATGGCAGAGATATCTGGTTTTATGATTTACTCTACACAATTAATTAAAAAAATAAATCTTTATTGCCTCTTATAACTATGCAGTCCCGTCACATATCTTTCTTTTAGCATTTTTTCCCTTCAAGTTTGCGAGAGATACTGGCCCACATTGGTTCGTGCTCCAGATGGATTATGATGTAACTGGATTCTCTTAAATCTCTGCAACTACCTGCTTTGCCAGCTCCCTGTGCTTTAGCCTTTCCAAGTCTCAGGAGCTCCAACACCCTATAGCTGTCCTGGTCCTGCTGCCAGCAATCTGTTAAAGGGAGGAATTTTAAGTTTATAATGGCTTTATTATACACTAAATAACTGTAGGAATTTGAGCAAGTCACTTACTTCTTGGTGAATTTCCTCATCTGTGAAATAATGATGTCTGACTGGATCACACTGGAAATCTTTCAAGAGTGAGGATTTTGTGGCAAGCTAGAAATTAAGTCAAGAGCTTTAGGGCTTCCAAATAGAAGACTGAAAGGAGGTGATGCTGAATTTAACCAAAATAATTAATTTCTAATGGTAGATTATATTATAATCACGCACAAGTATTGGTTGAACACATCCCATATGCATGACAGTGTGCATTTTGGTGGAATACAAGAAATGCAGCTGACGTTGTTTTGTCCTGAAAGAGTTTTCAGTTCAGTAGTGAACACATGTATATGAGTAAATCTATGTCATAAAGTTTCATTAAATTAATTAATGTCATAATGGAGTCTCACTCAGCACCATGGCTGATTTATGTCCATTTTAGCTAGTTTGGTAGATAATTATAACTGTTTGCTGCATCAAAAATAGGATCATTTGCAAAATTGAAAACAATGCTTTAAGTTATTGCCAGAATTCTATTTAGAGATTTGAGGTCTACTTATTGCAAAAAAAAAAAAAATGGTTTGCATGTTCCCTAGAAATACATTGAAACAAAATGCATCCTCCAGTTTGAATTTCCAGGAAGCAAATGAGATGGACTCAAGATCAAAGGAAACATTTTAGTGGATTCCAACAACGATTTCATTTTGTGCACAATCACGTGTGGGTCAGAAATTTCAGCAGAACTCAGCTAGTAGGTCATGTGTCATGCACAGGAGGTCACCTGAAGTTGGGAGAATCTACTTCCATGATGCCTTCATGCACACATCTGGCATCTCCATGTTCCTCAGTCTGTTTCTCCACATGGCATCTCATTTTCTAAGGCTTCTCCATGTAGTTTGGTCTCTTCATGGCAAGATAATTTCATGGTAGTCTTCTCATCTGGTGGCTGGGTTCTAAGAATGCAGGGCAGAAGTATCCATTTTCTTAAAGGTTAGGTCCAGAAACTGGCCTTACATCATTTCTGTCCTATTCCATTGGCCAGGGCTGTCAGGAGGGACACTCCTCTCAATAGGAATTGTGTCAAGAAACTGAGGCTGTCATTCATCTGCCATGCACTCTGGGGCATATGATATAGCATGAAATCATAATTCCCTGAGTTTTTCATTCACCCCATTTTTTTAATAAGTAGTAAGTAAATAAATGGTTAATACAACCAACTTCTTAAGAGTGGACTCCTGGCATTTTGAGTAAGACAGTTGTGTTCTCTAAATCCCAGAATTTTTACCGTCCCTAACCAGCACCCACAAAATGCTATGTGTGCCCTACCTCCGCTGTTGGACAATACAAATATGGTCTGAAACATTTTACAACTCTCTCTGATGAAGCAGACATTTCTCCCAGATCAAAACCACAAACCTGATGTTAAGATGGTGGATTTCCTGATCAGGTTACTATTTGTCCTATATCAATGTAGACAACAATAACATGATTTGTTTCTGTTCTGTTCCAATACATACCATTCAAAGTTCCTTCTACTTGTATCCTCTTTGTTCATACCTGTGCATTTGCAGAGCTATCGGGATATATAATAGGCACCCTCCTCACAGACAGGAGATTACATTATTGAAGACATATTATTCAATAGTAAATAAAAACTACATCCTGAGGGTGCCTAGATGGCTCAGTTGGTTTAGCATCTGACTCTTGATCCCAGAAGCTCTTGGGAGGTCTAAGGTCTTGATCTTAGAGTTGTGAGTTCAAGTCCTGCGTTTGACTCTATGCTGGATGGGAAGCCTACTTAAAAATAATATATCCTGCTCCTTTCTTTTTTTAAGATTTTTATTTATTCATGAGAGACAGAGAGAGAGAGAGAGAGAGAGAGAGAGGCAGAGGTAGAAGCAGGCTCCATGCAGGGAGCCCAACGCGAGACTCAATCTCAGGTCTCCAGGATCACGCCCTGGACTGAAGGAGGCACTAAACCGCCTGCTCCCTATCCTGCTCCTTTCAATTAAAGAAGACATTTACTCTAGAACATTGGAAATATAGAAAACACACACATACTTTGAATCACACAATTCAGATACACCACTGTTGACATTTTGATGGATATCATTCCAATTATTAATGTGCAAATCCATGGGGAACATTTTACATTTGTGTACATATATATATAACAGATAATACATATGATATTTTATAATCTGTATGTGTTACTATATATAGTACTTTTGTAATATGCTTTTGATAATTCTTGACACTCAGAAAACAATATCAAACGTTAATTAAATGAAGCACTAAAGAGAATCAAAGAATAAAAGTGTGTATGGAGATGTTGAGTTAGTGGGGAAACCTTCATGAAGTTATCAAATGAATGAATGAATGGTCAGTTTGTATTCTATCATACTGAAGATGAGTCAATAAGAAAAAGGCTAGTTAAAGTGGTTTCTACTAAATAACCATGTTAAAATAGCAATTTTGGTTCATACTTATAAACTTCTGTTTAAAAAGTAACCGTTGTAGGGGTTGTGAGTTTGAACCCCACACTACATGTGGGTATTACTTAAAAATAAAATCTTTAAAAAAGAGTAACCATTGCAAAACAGCTAGGAGAGGCTCATAGTATAAATAGACCAACAATTCCAGGACAAATGAAGATAATGTTTCTTGGTTAATTAGTAATTTTAATGCCACACTTGATAAAGTCAATATTGCAAATAACGTTATTCTATGTGGTAGGAAGCATTAGAACCACTATTTAGGCACTACAGTGGTTAAATCTAGTGGTCAGAAGAATCAGTTGAAAGTTGTTAAAAGTGGGATTACTGGGCCTCATCACTAAATGATCCCCAAGTCTGGGATTAGCTTCTGGAATCTCCATCTATAATTTGCATGTCAGGGATTCCTGTGCAGATGATCTGCAATCTACATTTTGGAAAACAGTTCTTGAAATTCCTGCTGCTGTGTCCTTGCTTAGAAGATTCAGTATATTAGTGATTAATGAACCTGAGTTGCTCTTATTTTAGGAGGACATTTTCATCGTAGTTTCTAGGCATTCTTTCGATGTTTGCCTTCCAACTAGATCACATTCTCTTAAAATCTGCTCTGCCTCTCTGAAATTAGTACCATCATTCACTTAGGATTTGTGTTCACAAGTATGACTGTCTGAAAAGTCATTTCTTGGGTGATCTTTTTTGGGTTTCAATAACCATGTTATATATACCTTATTATTCCCTCTTTTTGTGTTTGGAACAAAATAAGCAGCACCAATTGCTTTTAAGAGTTTGTAAAATTCCCCTATGATACCATGTGGACCTAGTATCTTTCGTAAGAAGGGAATCTAGATCTTTGATTAATTTCTCTTTTATTTTCATTTGAACTGTTGGCTGTTTTATTACTTCTAGAATAAATTTTCTATTTTGGAAAATTTATATTTCATCCATGTTTTCAATTTTTTTGTTGGTGTAGAATTCAGAAAACTAGTTTTTTATGCTTCTTTGAATTTCATCAGTATTTATGAATAGTCCTCTTTTTATTTTATGTATTATTTTGATATCTCTTTTTCCTTCAATTAACTTTTAGGTGAACCATGGAGAAAATGGCAGCAAGTAATTTAAGGAGAATTTTTTTTAAATGAGAAAAACAATTTAAAGTAAGCATCCTCAGGGGCACCTGGGTGGCTTAGTTGGTAAAGCATGAATCTTGATCTCAGAGTCATGAGTTTGAGCCCCACATTGAATTTAGAGCTTACTTAAAGAAAAATAAATAAAATGAGCATCTTCAGAAGATGGGAAAGGTATATGTCAACACATGTATGAATACATATGAATCTGTGGTCTTCTATTCCAATGAATCTTATCACATCCCTGACAAATGAGGCTTGTAGTGTTCTAATGCATTTATATAATACTTATATGGAAATACAGATAAAAGAATGCCATTCCATTTTATTAATAGTATAAGCTGATTACAGGCTACTTAGTTAAAATTTTTGACATTGACATGTCAGTGTAGATTACATTTTGAAGATATATTAGTTTTTTTAATCTATCCATAAATTTAATTGGATTAAACTTCTTTCAAAGGGTAAGAATGTGGCATCCCGGGAGGCTCAACGGTTTAGCACTGCCTTCATTCAGCCCAGGGCCTGATCCTGGAGACTCTGGATCAAGTCCCGAGTTAGGCTCCCAGCATGGAGCCAGCTTCTACCTCTTCCTGTGTCTCTGCCTTTCTTTCTCTCTCTGTGTGTCTCATGAATAAATAAATAAAGTCTTGGAGAAAAAAAAGGGTAAGAATGCTTATAGACTTGTAAAATTCTTCTAAGCATCTAATCAAGGGCTGGAGTCAGGAAATATGGCAAAATCAGATATTAAGAAAGCAATGGGTTGTATTCAATGTAAGGTAATGTCAGAATGGCCATTTGTCCTCACCAAATCCTCCCTAAATTCTAAATTTGACTGTTGTTAGTAATCCTTTGTAGACTGATCTGAAAAGTAGGAGAAATAGCATAATATTAAATATCTTATGTATATTGGATAATATTAACCACATTTTACTGATTTCATTCTAGTAAGTACAGTTCTCTTAACCTTATAAGAGGTACAAATTTGGAGAAAGAAGATTCTTAGTCTTTTTTATGTATAAAAGTGAAGTTTTTGGGGTGCTTGGGTGGCTCAGTGTGTTAAGTGGCCAGCTCTTGATTTCAGCTCAGATCATAATCTCAGGATCCTGGGATAGAGCCCTGGTCAGGCTCCCTGCTTAACAGGGAGTCTGCTTGTCCCTCTGACCCTCCCCCTGCTTGTGCTTTCTCTCTCTCTCTCTCTCTCAAAGATAAATAAAGAAATCTTTTTTTTTTTAAGTGACATTTTCTTTTCTGCAAAACTCATTTGTAGCACTAGAGAGGTTGTTTCCTATCTGTAACTAAGTGATGGGTTGGAGGCAGAATTCTAATAACTTTTTCAACACATGTTGACACCTGTAGTCTTTTCTTTCCCTTGGGGGGTGTGTGGCTCTAGTTATGTCCAGAATTTCTATAAAAATGCCCTCTGTCATAATAGGTGCCAGGTGCCCTGCTAGTGCTCAATACCTAATGGATAATGATAGGATATATTCACACCTTGAAAATGAGGTGGTGAATTTTTTGAATTTTCTTATAGAGTTTAGCACAGTGAGAATCCTCATGGGGGTACCCAGGGTGCAGATCTGTCCCAGGGAGAGCAGGTGATGACAGAGGGCTCCGTTTCAATATGTTTTGTACAGGAAATCACAGCTTTGGTCTGTTGAAGCTAGTGAGTTGTCATCAGTTGTACACCGGTGATGTTAGAGACTTGTGGAATCTGTCACTCTAAAGGATTCAGGAAACCAGAGAGTGACTCTTATTCCAGATGACATTGGCATCTTTGGCATTGATAATTACATGTATGAAGTTCACATACTTCATAAAAGTTCTATGTACTTTTCTAAAAGCAAATAAACACAGCTTTGAGGGCAATAAGCAAGTGATGGTACTTTTCAGGTTGACAATGGAAAGAAAGTTTTCAATTTCATTTATAGCAACTCCAATTACTAGACCAAGTATGGACAGGCCGATAAAATCGGTGTTTGGAATGCATTTCATCCACTAAATTATTTAACAATTTTGGATTTTTTTTTTAAGTTAGCTACTAGACAAATGGAGAGGAGTGCCAACTGGGTTTCAAAGGCTATCACTGTCTTTTAAGGATAGGCAGGATTTTAAGTATGTTAGCATTCGAGTAGGGATGTGTAGTAGAGAACGTTATTAAAAGTGATCCTGATCTAGCCATCCTGGATGGCTCAGTCAGTTCAGTGTCTGATTCTTGTTTTCAGCTCAGGTCATGATCTCAGAGTCCTGGGATCAAGCACCTGTCAGGCTCTGTGCTCCATGGGGAGTCTGCTTGAGATTTTCTCCCTCTCCCTCTGCCCCTCCCTGCTGCACTCTTTCTCGCTTAAATAAATAAATCTTTTTTTTTTTTTTTTTAAAGGTGACTCTGATACAGTAGTTCTGAATTTCACTGTGTAGACTGCAGTCTATTAAGATTTGGGGGACCTCATGAGGTAGTATGTGTAAAACGTGAAGGTGACTCCGTTGGTTTCAGGGTTTATGTTCTCCCACTTATCCACCCAAAGGGCAGCACATTTCCATGGAGGAAGGTGAGGACAGATATGAGCAGTCCACCTGTGCAATTCCTTGCAGAGTCATCTTGCTTAGATCAGAAAGTCATGGCAATCTCACCCTTCCTACGCGCACTGAGTCACTGCTTGGCCCTGCAGTCCCAACCAGCTCCCGAGGTCCTGCCTGACCTAAGGTCTAATTTCCAGCACTGAGGAAAGGACAGGATCAGCGAAATAGAATCACTCCAGGTCACGCTGACCTGTGTGATTCTAAAATACAGACGTTAGACTTTTTAAAAATAATTACTTCCCTTCTAATCTTTTCCTCCTATGTATTTTCATCATCTCTCATTTGCTCCTGTGTGTTTCATTGTTCTGGAACCAGTTGCTTTCCTGAAGCTCTTATTGGGGTAAGCATAGCTTTCATGGGTTCTATCTCTCTGTGTTAGGGATTGCATAGCACTTTTAAAAAATGTTTTCAGGAAGAAAAAAAAGAAAATGTTTGCAGGTATTTTGGGGTGGTGTATTTTGCCAGCAAAATTTCAGCCCCTAAATATATATATATATACTTTTTTTAATGGATAAGTTGTTTAATTAGGTTCTTTGTAAGAAATTTAGAACACCAATTTGTGAGGTTAAACTCCACTTGTGAGAGAAAACACAGTGCGGAGGTAGCCCTGAAGCTGAGGAATAGCTTTGATTTTTGGCAGAATTTGTGAGTCCACAGTTTTCTGATCAACCTCATGCTGCTCTGAAATCTCGTATTTCTCCTTCTCTGTGTCAAAAATCTCCCCTTCCTGGTGTCTGGTTTTACGCAGCTTCTTCTTGAAATAAGTGTCAGTGAGATGTTTGGGGATTTTCACACTGCTGATGTCAATTTTGGTGGAAGTGGTAATGACAGATTTCTGGTATGTTCTTTGCAGAGGAACTCGGTTGAGGGCCAGAGGTCCAGTTACAAGTAGCAAGCCACTGCTCAGTTGCTTCAGGAAAACTACCCTCTTGCCTCTGTGGCGCCCAGTGAGGATGATCAAAATGGTCCCAGGAGTGATGCTAGCTCACAACTTTCTCACATGCTGACTGAAAGGTTTTTGTTTGCCATGGCTCAACAACTTTCGAGGCACATCTTCAGTAGGATAATACCTAGGCATTTTGCAAAGTTTAACCACTCAGGTACCACCATTCTTGTCACTGGTTTTGTAACAGCAGCAAGAACCTTCTCCTTCTTTTTCTTTTCAACCCTGGATTTAGCTACCAAATACTTCCTCTTGTACATGGCTTTTCTGGAATACATAGCCGATCGGGAATATTTGCCAATTCCTCTGACTAGGACAGGGGTTTGGCTGCCGTGGGGCATCCCCTTCTTTGGCATTTTAGCCTTGAGGTTACCCTTCTTTGCCTTCCAACCAGCATCAGTCTTCTTGGCTTCAGGTTTCTTCTTAGTATCCGGCTTCTAGGCTTTTTCGCCTGCCATCTTGCAAGATGGAAGAAAGAACTAAGGTCCCTAAATATGATATTTTGTGTGATCCCTAAATATGAAAATGCTGTTTTACTGCCCTGTTGAAAAGCAGTGGACTTCGAATAGTCCTAAATATTTAGACAGACTGTGAAAATGTAGTCAGTTAAAACAAGTGTGGTGTGCCTTAAAGACAACGCTGATTCAATTATTTAACTTCAATTTGTTTTCTCTAAGACATGATTATTTTTTTTAACTTGGTTGATTTCTGGTCCTCAGAAGACAATGTCTGTGATAAACTGTCCTCTCTCCCCCAAACCCTTCTGTCTACCTCTAATTTGTTCCTGGTGAATGACAGCAACTTCACAGCCCCAGGTAGCTTTTTACTTCTTTCATTTCTCAAAGCTGCCTCATCTTTCCTTTCTGTCTATCTTAAGATTTTGTTTGGGCATGCAGTTGAGGGCTTTAAGGATTTTGTCTTAAGATCCCTGGATTGGAGTCTTTGATTTAAGTTCCTGCCGAGGATCACCTAGGAGTCAGCAGCCCTGCCTTTTGGTGATGCTCTGTCCGTAGGATCTTTGAGTGCAAGGCCAGACCCATCCCCGCCCCTAGAAGGACCACTGAGACAGCTCCTCCAGGTGTGTGCTCAAAGATGCCCCTTGGGGGTCCCTGGTGTCCAACACTTCCAGAATTTACTTTTAGGGTTTAAAAAAGTACTCTGAGAGTCCATGTTATAATACCCAATTTGCAAGATACTGACCAGCTGGAAAACACAGAAATCAATCAAGTTTGTAAATGAATGGGGAATGAGGTTACATTATTATGTCATCTTCCTCTTTATGCTTGTTCAGATCTTCACGGATGGGGGTTTGGAATTGGCCAGCGTGCATGCAGGAGCATTAGGCTTTTAGTTGTCTATACTAATTAGTTAAGGAGCTTTTCTGAGCAAAAGTGTGGATGTTAAACAATTCCTTTCCTTTCAACTTAATGATAACTGTGAAAGAGAAAGCAATTCCATTTGCTTTCTCCTTTATACAAGTTTTACCTATGGATCCATGGGTTCAGAATCTATGTATGTGATGGGCTTAGCACCTCAGTGGGAGGTAAATCTGAGCTTCCAGAGCCCTGAGATACAGAGGCACTGAGCTTGCAGATGCAGTCACCCTGATGCACCAAGCACTTGTCATTGTGTGTCTTGCATTCAGTGACATGGCCTCTGTAAAACCTCTTTTGGAACTGTTGGAACCTTCCTTTTACTTGACATGGGCCTCAGGTGGTCATACCATGTGCTAGTCAGAGAACAGGTGTTTTTAGACCAGCTAACCCAAATGTCACCCACCTGTTGTTGCTTTGGACATGACATGATGTGGATTTCGTGTGGTAAGCTTCTCCAGGAACCCAGTTTTAGCCTATGATTGGAAATGAAAGTACAGGACAGTGAGGACAAAGGAGAAGAACTCGCCAAAACAAGAGCTCCAATGACTACTGTGACAAGGGGCCTCATTTCCAGAGAAGCAAGGGAAGTCGTAACAAAATGTTGGAAGGATTCAGGATCATCTAAACCTTTGCAAAACAAGACAAGCTCAAGCAAATTGCAACAAAGAAATAAATGGAAAAATAACTCACAATTTCCCTAATAACTTGGTTCTCTTGTTTTCTCTGAGAAGGCTGTTTTGTAAGTAGGCTCCAGGCCCAGTGTTGGAGTCCAATGCAGGGCTTGAACTCATGACCCTGAGATCAAGACCTGAGCTGAGATCAAGAGTAGGCCACTTAACCAACTGAGCCACCCAGGCACTCCTGAGAAGGCTATTTTAATGTGAGTTGGCTTGAGCTTTTTATAAAGAAATACACTTAGTGTGAGGAATGCTTGGCTGGCTCAGTGGTTGAGCGTCTGCCTTAGGCTCAGGGCGTGATCCTGGATCCTGGTATCCAGTCCTGAATTGGATTCCCTGTGGAGAGCCTGATTCTCCCTCTGCCAGTGTCTCTGCTTCTCATGAATAAATAGGCTAAATCTTTAAAAAAAGAAGAAAAGAAAAGAAAGAAAAGAAAAGAAAAGAAAAGAAAAAAGAAAAGAAGAAAGAAAGAGAAAGAAAGAAAGAAAAAGAAAGAAAGAAAAAGAAAGAAAGAAAGAAAGAAAGAAAGAAAGAAAGAAAGAAAGAAAGAAAGAAAGAAAAAGAAATACACTTAGTGTAAATGCTGAGGCAATAAACATGACAGGCAGGCAAGTTATTTTTCAGTCATTAAACTATACACTTAATCTGAACGATTTTATTTATCTCTTTTCAATATTAACTGAATTAGTTTTAGTCTAGAGAACAATAATCCATTTTATCATGGTTTCTCTTTTCGATTTCTGGCCTACCATGGATCACTTGAATATTTTGAGGTATATAAACCATTTCCCATTGCCTAATTAAGGAATTAAAATTTTAGAATGTAGGCAAACCAGAAAACTATTGCTCAGAAAAGTCATCTATCTCCTTGGAAGGAACAGTGCCCCCTTTTCTCTGTTTATTTGTAGTTAGTCTTTGAGATTTTAACAGTTATTGTCCACATGATTATAATCCCTTCTGGAGCACTGAAATCATGAGACCTGTCTGCTTTCAGACTCACACAGCCAGGTTATTTCTTAAGATGCATTTTTCAAAACATATATCATTGGCAGTAAGTTGTGAGTGCTTCAACAGGGAGTATTGTAGCTGTGGTTGCTGTCAGTTGGATGGCATTCATTGTTAGGTTGGCTCAATATTGCTTAGTTCTTCCTTCCATACTTCCAAGGACACTGGTTTCCTTGGCAGGGTGTATTTTGAGTTAGTGTTAAACTTTCTATGTTAAATCTATTGTAGATTCCTCCTTTGTTTTGCTGAAGAGGATTTTCAACTCACCCAGCATCCTTATATATATAAAATTACTTTTTGTGTTCCCCAATGCCTTGTACCATTAGCATTGTTTATTTTGGTTCAAGAGTCCTAGGGACCTCTAGATCTTACTGCTTCTCCCAGAATCTGTGCAGTAGGTTTCCAGAATGCCTATTGTATTGAGTGATGATTTATGTTCATCACAGAGTTTATAATTTAAGGAGTTTCTGTGAGTTTCTCCTTGTAGATATGCTATTATAGTCATAAAAAATCTCCCGTATGAGTGTTCGTAACTCTCTTCTTGCCATTGCCTTATGACTGAACAGTCCATTGGCCCACTGAATTAAAAACAATTAAGATTAAAGAAAAAGTCATATGGCCAAGTCTAAGAGACACTGAAAATAGTATGCCATTTTTAAGTTAAAATGTCCTACTTTTTCTAATGTTTTCATTTTAAAATGTGGGAAAAGATGACATTTGGCTGTCAGAGATAACATTTGTGACAATTTTGCATTTCTACGTTTGTGATTTTTTAGTTTTGGTTAGGAAGTAGACAAAGTATTTTAGAGCTTTAGTGCAGGATTTATATAATCTTTTTTTCAGTGTATTTAAGATTTTTGTTGGTAGGTATACTAAACTCATAAAAGAGTTTCTGTAAACTAAATCACCCAACTTATCTCAGTTTTATTATTCTTTGGAATACCCTGCATTGAATATAGTGAGATTGTGCTAAACTTTTTCTTTAAAGATTTATTTATTTGAGAGAGAGAGAGAGAGAGAAAGAAAGAGGGAGAGAGAGAAGGAGAGGGAAGGGCAAGGGGAGAGGGAGAGAGAGAATCTCAATCAGACTCTCCACTGAGTGTGGAGTCCAAGGTGGGGCTCTATCTCATGACCCTGAGATCATGACCTGAGCTGAAATTAAGAGTCAGACACTTAACTGACTGAGCCACTCAGGTGCACCTGTGCTAAAATTTTATGAAGTACTTCAGGTGAATCACCACATCCTCATCACCTTCCATCTCTTCCCTCCCACCCCTACCCCCATGAGTCATAGACCCTTCAAATGGTAAGAGTTATATCAACATAGGATTTCCCCCAATGTGTTGCAGGGCTCTTAAGCTGCTCAACCTCCTTGTCCCTCTCTTGAGAATTTCTCCATACTCTGTACCACAAGTATGGCTCCCTGAAAGGGTAACCAGTTACCCTGGTCTACCTTGTTTACCAGTTTTAGAACTCAAGGTCTCAAGCAACCAGAACAACTGATCCCCCAGCATGAAAGCCATGATTTGGTTCATGAGCCTGCCCCAGGGGGCCATGACAGATGCAGCTATGATGTACATCTTTGTCAAACTTCTCTGTTCATGGGGTTCTGACTGCTAGACTAAGAGAAACCCTGAGATTAGGAGTTGTTTGCAGTATAATTATGTTAAGTGCAGCCCCTTGGAGCAGTTCAGCAATTATTACACTTCAAAGTCACCTGGAACTCTCTAAAACATACTGCTGAATAGGCTGTGGCCCCTCAACACTGATTTAATCGATTTGGAATGGCTCTATGGGGAAGCCAAACCTGGTTCTGGGTTCCTTGGGAGAACTGGTCCTTTCTCCTTTTCCCACCCTAAGAGGTCTGAGAGCTGGACTCTAGGCAGGACAGCTGGTGCCTAGGCCTTTGTGCTGCTGCCATCACCTGGGAGGAGTGGGCTTTCATATGGAGGGTGTCTCCCTGTGCTAAGATGGTCACTATGAGAACCACTGGGTTTGAGGTGGCCATGGGTGGAGGGAGGAGAAGGAGGGAGGACATGAGCATGTGTGTGTGCATGTGCTGGGTGTGTGTGTATGTGCTGGGTGTGTGTGTGAGAGAGAGTGTGAGTGTGAGAGAGAAAGAAGAGGGTAGGCCCTGATTTTATTTAAATAAAATTGTAACAAAAGGAAAAAAAAGTATGGTACTTTAAAAAGTTCTTGTCTGGTGTTTCTAACATGTAGACAGGGTCCAATATACTGATCAGAAGGAAGATACACACATGTACACAGTCCTCCTGTTGAGGCTCTGGAATTGCCTTGATTTCTGTCATTTCTGGCACTTGTTCAACACTCTCAGATTCTGTAAGAGACTCTAGTATCTTTCCAGTACATCAGTTTTTTAAAAATCTAATTCACATTGTTTCTTAGTTTTTGCAACCAAAAAAAACACAAATATTATGCCTCATCAATTTTGTTCTAAGTATTCTACGTGGGAAGAGGCAGGTGGGGAAACAGATTGGATCACAATTCAGTAATGGAGGAAACATTTGTGCTCAGAGCCCCAAAACTAATAATCTCATAGTTAAGACCAGAGCTTTAGCAGGGCACATACTAGATACTCAAGCATTATGAACTGAATGAATGAAAGAATGAGTCCTGTAGTCCATTGCATGAAAATCTCTATGATCATTTAGAATTACGTCGTAGGAAAAATTGCCAACCTAGATGAACTAATATGCTTTACATTTAAAAAAATAACTTAAAATGGTTGCAGCACTGTATTTTATTTTGCCTCAGTCAACAGGAAGCATAGAACCAAGATTATGGTCAATTAATAAGAATATTTCTTGATTTTTAAAGTATTTTTTCCCTCCAAAGTTTATAATTTTTCTTTTTATTCAAATTGTCTTAGTCTATGAATCTCATATATTAAGATATTTTAAAGTTTCTTTTGAAATAAGATGTTCCAGAATATGAAGAACAAAAAATACAAGGATGAAATGTTCATAGGATGAAAGCCAATATACTAGGTACTAATACTAAGCCTGTGATATGGATTTCAGAGATAAATGACCTTAAAATACAAATGCTGATAAATAAGTGCTATGATAATAAATGTGGGGGGGGGGGAAATGTCAGTAGTTGGAAATATTTTCAAAACATGGTTAATGCAAAGAGTTAATATATTTAATATATAAACAGGCATTGTAAATAAAGATATAAAAATATGATAAAACTCCAATAAAAATTGGCTAAGATCATGATATAACAATTCACAAAATGAAAAAGGCTAATAATCTTATCAAAACATGTTCAGCATTACTAGTATTGTAAGTTAAGACATGAGTGAAGTGGGATATTTTGTTTGTTTTTCAGATAGACAAAGATTTTAACAACATCTGAGATTGTTGAGAATTTTGTATAAAGAATAACTTTTGGTTAGGATCAATAAATGTTAATGGGAACATTTCTAAAGGACAAATTCTATAAAATATTCATATACTTCCATCACTCTAAAAAAATTGGTACATATACATCACATATGTTATATATAAATTAAAAATACATATGGTATATTTTCACTGAGTGTGCACACATATGCATAGAAAAAATTAACCAAAATTTTACTAGGTCATTGATCTATACTAACATTATGAATGGCTTTTATTTGCCTTTCTGTATTTCCTATGTTTCTTTAAAGAATGTATTATTAACAAAATAAAATTCTATCTTAAAAAAAGGCAATCAATATGTGTACAAAGCCATTCATTCTCTTGATTTCACATTATTCTGGAGTTCAATATAGTTTTTATAGTTGTATTAGGTGTTTCCCATAAGTATAACGTTGTTGAGAAATGGGTTATGTGTAAGCAGCCACCATTTTATGACAGAGACTGGGTGGTCCTTGCCAGAGGGAATTTATTATTAGCTGTTGAAAAAGATCCATGAATTGAGAAGGAGAGGGTACACGAAGGAAGAAACCTAACAAAGTCATAAATTGTGTACTTTTAGATTCTTTGCATAACTGTAGGTATATGCTTTGGTATATGCTTTGGTTATAAACATCACAGACAGTCATAATTTTGTTGTTCATATCATACCAGGAGACTAGGATACAGACTCTAACTATGATTACCTACACAAAGTCTCCTTCGTGGGTAACAGTTATGGTAGAACCCATTATGTGAGTAGTTACATTTTGGAATAAAAGGCATTATTTAAAAGTTGGGAATATATTGGTCATTTTTAAAAAAAAAATTTATTTATTTATTTGAGAGAGAGAAAGCACAAGTTTGGGGAGAGACAGAGGAAGAACCAGGCTTCCCACTGAGCAGCAAGCCAGATGTGGGGTTCCATCTCATCATTGGGATTATGACCTGAGCGGAAGGCAAACACTTATCTGACTGAGCCACCCTGGTCCTCCTATATGGGTCATTCTTATGTCAATTGAGCATTACCTGTTCCTTAGATTAAATATATTCCTATGCATATACTTAGCAGTATACATACAACCAAATTTTGCAATGATTTGGTTAATAGGGAATTTTTGTAAAATTTATTAATTTGGGGGACATTTTTAAATGCTACGTGTGGAGCTAGATGCTTTATATACCATGTAACAATATTTTTATCCCATTACAGAGATGATGAAAATAAATAATTGCTTATAAGGGAAGCATCTTGTGCCATATCTATATTTTAAAAATTTGTAATTGGGATCTGTAATCTTCTAATTCCTGCAATTGTTTATGTACTTACATATTTGGGTTCAATAGATTCTTTCTTGCAGGATATGCATTTTGGACGATCATAAACTGAGTATGGGTTAATATATTTTAGTGTAAGTATTGCGGTTATTGCTTTTGAGTTCTTTGCTCATAGTTTTGGAATGTCTACTACCACAAATTTATTGCAACCATTAATGAAAAAATTGGGGAGACGTCTAAAGAACTCCATTAAATATGGAACATGACAGTCCAGATTCACAATTTTAAAACATCGATATAATGCTAAAATACAAAGCAGGGGAAAGTAAACTATAAAACAGTAGATGACACAGGCATTTAAAAATATTAATGGTGATATATTATCTTATTTTTCTATCTTGTTTTACTAGAACTTGCATTTCCAAACAACTCCCCTGAGAATTTTGATGCAGCTAGTCTGTGCTATGGCTTTTGTTTTTGTTTTTGCTTTTTTTTTTTAAATCCCTAAAGTGCTCTATGATTAAACAAGCTTGGGAAGTGCCAGAGTAAGTGGAATCAAATTGTTTGGTGTAGGACTTCACAGAATTTGTAAATGGCTGACATACTTTGTAAATCCTCAAAACAAAAAACAAACAAACCCAAAACAACAGTATGCACCATTTTGAAAATGCATTTGACTACAGAACCCTACCTAAAGGAAAGATACCCTGGACTCAAGGCCTATGAAACTCTAAGTTTATGACATCTAGATCTGTATTGTTAGAGTGGAGATAATGAAATGGCTTTATTTCTGGAAACCAGAATGTTCCCTCAAGTGACACTATGAAACTCAAATGGGGAAATATTTCTTAGCAGTAACTATCCTTCATAGAAACAGGATCTTATGTCCCTGTTGGTTTTCCATCTCTATATATGATTTGAATTTAAACGCTATTTGAATGTGGAATTTATTATCATGTGTATAATAAGATTTGATAAAACAAGACATCATTTCACAGAATCCTTACACCTATTTTGGATTGATATGTCTCACTAAAAATGATTATTGTATATAATATCTTTAATAGCAACAGATATGTTTTTAATCAAAATCGGCATCAAAAATGACAAACACAGAGGATTTTTTTTAAAAAACGATTTTATTTACTTTAGAGAGAGAGCATGAGCAGGGGGAAAGTGCAGAGGAAGAGGGAGAATCAGACTCCCCACTGATCACGGAGCCAAGCGTAGGCTCAGTCGCATGGCCCAAAGATTATGACCTGAGCCAAAATCAAGAGTGGACATTCATGTGATTGAGGTGCCCAGGCAACCCAAGGATTTTTAGGGCACTGAAAGTTATCTGTATGATAGTATAATGGTGGATATATGTCATATCTGATACTTATGTCATATTCTAGGATTTTTGTCAAAACTCCTAGAATGTACAGCACCAAGAATGAATCCTAATGTACATTACTGATTTTGAGTGATAATGAGAATCCATCACAGCTTCATCGATTGCAACAAATGTACCACTGTGCTGCAAGATGTTGATAGTGGGGGAGGTGGTGTATGTGTGGGCACAGGGAGCACATGGGAAACGTACATTCCACTCAATTTTGCTGTGAACCTAAAACTGATCTAAAAATATACTCTATTAGAAAAAAAGTGACAAGCATATAGAGTCTCAAAACATGAAGAGCCTCTTATTTCTCTCTTAATGGAGGCATACGGTGAATAAAGATGAAAGAACATTGTAATGGGTTTATAGGAACTGAATGCCCGAAGCACATTCAGTATAAAAACAGCCCAGTAAAAATTTTGCACATGGATGGACATTCACAGCACAAATGATACCAGATATCTCAATGGCCAAAACCTCTTCAGGTGCAATCCCTGTTTCATATAGTTATTACCTACTGGAAGGGAGATGCGTTTTTGTTTTAGGAAGGAGCAAATGTGAAAAAAAAATGTTCCTAGAATGTTACTGATATCCAAATTTAACATTTCTTGGATTTGAATTCATTTTAACAGATTCACAGGTTTTAATCAAAAGTACAAGTTTTCCATATAACTCTTGAGTTAGTAATAGAAACAGGAGGAGGAACTCAGAGAGTTAATGAGTTAAAAGGATAGATCACTTAAGGAAGACTGTGGACAAAGCACATGAAATTTAGAAAAGATTTTTGCATTCCACTCGATTGAGCCATTCCAGATTCTCAGGCTTAAGTATAAATGTTGGCATGCTGGGGAGGGGTGGCCGTCTGATTTTGTTAATTTCAGTGTATAAAGCGTTATGGATTATTTCCATTCTTTAGATCCTAGCATCTGGTTATAAACTCAGAGAAATTACTAAATGACCAGGCGTGGGCACCTGGGTGGCTCAGTGGTTGATCATCTGCCTTAGGCTCAGGTCGTGATCCTTGGGGTCCTGGGATAGAGTCCCACAGTGGGCTCCCCATGGGGAGCCTGCTTCTCCCTCTGCCTGTGTCTCTGCCTCTCTCTGTGTCTTGAATAAATAAATAAAACCTTAAATAAATAAACAAATAACCAGCAAAAAACCCCCAAATCATCCCAAACCCTCCCAACAGACACACATGTCCATCAGCTTAAACCTTTCTAACACTCACATCCTTCATGGAGAGGGCAGCGTATTGGGGGTGGGGAGCAACAGGCAGTGCTATCAGTTATCCTGCCCCTTCCTTTTATCCCAAAGATGGTGTCTTTATGATTTAAGGATCTTTTTCTAGGGTACCTCTGGCCAATGATGGATGTGATAATGAACTATCTGTGGTTTTGGCTTACTGTCACTGGACTCACCTCAGAAGCTTGCTTGAGACCTTACTTACTTTCACCAAAGTGTCATGCAAAACCACTGGGCACATATGGTGACACTCTCCCTGACCATTAGAATTCTATGTATTTGTGCATTTTCAGTTGCAGGCTAACCTGGCTTATTTCTTCTGAGATTCTTACTGTTTCCTGACTCCAATCGTGACATCAGTATCTGATACTTATGTCATATTCACTCAAGTGTTTCTGTTATCCTTGGTAAAGCAAAGTTCCAAAGTAGCATTTTTTTCTTTTACTTTTTTTTTGTTTTTTACATTGTTAATAATAGTTGATAAAAGCAAGATTAATTTCGTTGCTTTTTTAAACAAAGCTTTCAATAATTAGCCATCTTTAATTTTTCTCTTGTTACCTTATCCCTTAAGATAATAAAAACACCATAAAAGTTTTAAAGACCTCCTGTTTGCAATATGGACAGTTATTTAGTAATAAGCTTAGGACTATCCTTTGATAACCATAGATTTTTGAGAAAGTAGTGAATTTTGTCAGTATGAACTGACTGCTTACTTCAGTAACTTGAAATTGATGACATCTTTGATTGCCGGTAGAAGAGAATCAGATGTGCCTTCTTTCTGATTCCCCAGTTCTCAGGGAAGGTCCTATTGGCACAAAAGTGGGTACAAAGAGACTTCTTTGACAGACTGTCTAGTTACTGCTAATGTTTAATACATGACATGTGATTAATTTTTTCCAGGCATTCTGACAACTAGAAACCCATTCCTTTCCACATTTTTCCTGATGATCCCAGGAGACACACAGCCACTCTCAATGAAAAAATCTGCTCTGTAGGGTCATACTGACCTAATTTATAAGAGAGTTAAAACTCCAAGAGACGGGGTAGTATAAATTGGTGAAAATTCGATGATTCAGAACACATCATGTCCAGTCCTTTTGACTGAGAATTTACTACACTTTGTTTCTGAGTGCCAGGATTTATGATATCTTGTGCTGATAAAGACCAAACCAATTTCCCTCTCCACATGGTCTCTTTGTCATCCTCCTGAAAGTCCTGCTGACGTAAAGATGGTTGCTAGGAATGCTTTACATATCTTTAATGTCAAAACCTCTAGAAAATCTGCTAGCAAAATCTATTTCATTTTTTAAAATATTATATGTGAGAATTGGCTTATTTTTTAATTAATGTAATAATCTTAGTATAAAAATCACAAATATTAGGGGCACCTGGGTGGTTCAGTTGGTTAAGTGTCCAACTCTTGATTTTGGCTCAGGTCATGATCTCAGGGATGTAGGATCGAGTCCCACATTGGGCCCTGTGCTCAGTGGTAAGTCTGCTTTAGATTCTCTCCATCTGTCCTTCCCCCCATTCACACTCTTTCTCTCTTTCAAATAAATAAATAAAACATAAAAATCACAAATAAGAGTTAAAATTTATGATAAAAAATGTAACAGGGAGATTAAATATAAGTAAAAGAATAGGATGGCATATTATCTATAAAAAGAAGCATTATAGGAGACAGAAGTTGTAAGCCAAGGGCCTGAATGACCTGGATTTTATCACCACCTCAGCAATCTTCAATTTTCTTATCTATAAAATGAAAGATTTACATGTTATCTCTAAAATCCAATCTTTCTGCAATGTCCAGTTCATCTGTACAAAAACAAATAAATAACAGTGATGCCTGACTAGAAATAAGTATCTCCAGAATTATATGTCACAAGTGTCAAAGAGTGAATTTTGGTTCAGGAAAAACTGACAACTGAATTTTGTTTTTACAATTATATAGCTGTATTAAGGAAAAACCAATTTATGTAATTTTAACTTCTAGTGAAATTCTGAGAAGGTAGCAATGACATCATTTTTATTTAGGGATCAAATTTCTTGAGGAAGTTACAATAGGATCCTATGGATTACTGTGGATTTATTTAGCTCTTTTTTAGGCGTTGAATTGTGATACACGGTACAGAAAATTGCATAGAGTCTAGACGTTATTCACTACAAAAGGCTGCCAAATCATGGTAGAGGCCCCCTTTGATGTTTTTTAGTTGTTTTTGGAGGGTAACAATTCAAAATGGGAGAAAAGTGAAGGCTTACATAAGCTATTCTCTTTTGTTTGTTTGTATGTTTCCCTAGTAGAAAAGATTAATAGTTCTTATCCCAGAAGAGGCTAAAGAAATTTAGCTAGCACCTGACAACAGGGTGGTTATGCTCATTTTCTTAGTTTGAACACTTCCTGACATAGTCAATGAATTTCAGGGATAAAGACCTTTATCACGGATTGACCTAAAGTATGTATATTTCCAAGGAAGCAAGGCTTAAATCAAATCGGTTATCTCATCCATTCATCTCCTACCCATTTTGAGATCCAATTTATGCCAGACACTATATTAGGAGATTAAAACAATGTCAACTGAACCATCCTCAAGAGAGACAGTGGACAGGGAGAAACATATATTCAAACAAACAACTGCTATTCGGTATAATTGTTTGGATGGAGGAAGATGCATCAGAAGAATGGAAAATGGAATATGAGAACTGGCCTGGATGATCAGGAAATATTTCATGGAGAAGATGACTAAGACCTCAGGGAAGAGCAAAGGATACGCTGGAATCTGATCTAAGCATCTTGGAGCAGGTGGATGGAGAAGGTGGTCCAGGCAGAGGCACTGCAAGGAGGAAGGCATAGGGGATGGGCAGATTGTTCTATGTGAGACACACATGTGTTTGTGGGCCTCTAGCTTCATTCCAATAGGGAAGTTGAGGCAGAGCAGACCACAGAAGTCAGACCATGAATATTTTTGCCTTTCATGCTGATGTGGTAAGACTCAACTATGTTCCCCTTGCTTTCCAATATGGGTTAATTTAACCTTGGGATTAAATGTGAACATGACATTGGATATTTGAAATTGCTGGATACCAAAGCATCATCTTCCTTAAATGGCAATTAAGCTAATATTTAGTAATTTGAAGTTTTAATTTTTTTTCCTCAAAAGACAAAGTAAGAACTAGAAAACTAACCTAGCATGAGTTTTAGAGATTAAATATGGTATTTTGAAGAAATTTCTCTAATAGAGATGAAGTTCAGAGCCACGTGCCTGGAGCCCCGGTGGGTTTTCCTTTGCTATCCTTGATCACAAGGGCTTAGGAAGGTTTCCTGGACAGTGATGTATTACTGGCTTTCAAAAAACAAATAATGAAAAAAAAATGGATAAAGCTATTACTCCCAACAAAAGGGAGTTTAACTTTTTTCTTGTAATGATAGGAAATATTTCTGGCAAAATCATTAAACTATGTTATTGACAGTGAAAGCCTCATCCATTATTATACTTACTGTGCTTTATCAAGCCTAAGGAGTAGAGAAAAGGGATTCTTTGTCATATGAGACAACTCAGTAAATTTTCATAGTCCTCTTTACAACTTGAGAATTAAGGCCAACCTGAGGGTGGACAGCTGCCCCCATGTAGTCCTCCCAGTCAGCATGAGGAACAGTAGCCAAACAGCGACATTTTATATTCTGTTTCAGTACTGTTATGAAAGGCACATAGTCAAATAAGATACTCTCTTAACATGAAACCAAGAGAGAGATGCAACAGTAACGATCACTTTTATTTGAATTTCCCTTCTTCGTGGCCACGTGGGCTTTATTTAATTTTGTAGGGGTGATTGATAATCTTTTTATTTAAAAAATGATTACTTCGAAGGAATTCAGTAACACATGTCACATGTTAAACTGAGTTCATGGTGACTTAGTTTAATTGAAAATAGTGAGAACACAAAGGGGAATGTAGAGTCATTTTACTCAGCATCCTTTCAACCCACTGGTAATGAAAAACATCTTGTCATTTTTTTTTTTAAACTCAAGTGTTGAAAGTTCTCGTCACTTAAGAGAAGCCAAAATGCCTTTGTTTATTTTTAAAGGTGGACACAATCAAGACAGTAACGAAGATTCTGCTTTCTGCTCCTGCCTCATATATGTGAAATCTCTTTGACTCTGGCGGCCTCCTTTATCCATGTGTGAAAAGGATATAAAAGTTTATCTTCTTTGCTGAATATTGCTCATCATCAGGGAAATATGAATGAAAACTACAATGAGATACCAACTCACACCTGCCAGAAAGTCTGAAATTAACAACACAAGAAATAACAGGTGTTGTCGAGATATGGAGAAAGGGGAACACTCTTACACTGTTGGTGGGAATGCAAGCTGGTGCAGCCACTCTGGAGAACAGCATGGAGGTTCCTCAAAATGTTAAAAAAAGAGCTACCCTACGACACAGCAATTGCACTAGTGGGTATTTACCCCAAATATACAAAAATATAGATTTGAAAGGGCACATGCAACCAAATATTTATGGCAGCATTATCTACAATAGCCACACTATAGAGAGGGCCCACATGTCCATCGACTGATGAGTGGATTAAGAAGATGTGGCATGTATATGTAATGGAATATTACTCAGTCATCACAAAGATGAAATTTTGCTATTTGCAATGTCATGGTGGAGCTAGAGTGTATTATGCTAAGTGAAATAAGTCAGAGAAAGACAAATACCATATGATCTCACTCATGTGGAATTTAAGAAAGAACACAGATGAACATATGGGAAGGGGGAAAAGAAAAAAAAAGGAGAGAAACAAGTCATAAGAGACTCAACAAGAAAACAAACTGAAGGCTGATGGAGGGAGGTGGATGGAGGATGGGCTAGTTGGGTGATGGGCATTAAGGAGGCACCAGCTGTGATGAGCACTGAGTGTAGTAGTAAGTGACCAATAACTGAATTCTATTCCAGAAACCATATGCACTGCATGTTAAATAAGTAAAATGAAAGAAAAAAGTTTATCTTCTTAGTCTATGATTAAATGAAATAAGTCTGTAAACTAGAACATTTTATGCAAAAGTAAGGGAGCATCAATATTTTGTTCATTGGTGACTATAAACAGACTCTTACAGAATATGGTAATGTCCCATTCTTTTGGGGGATTTAAATGACCAGGTTCGGCAGGCAAGCTTGTCATACTTTAGATACTTCCATATCTTGAAATTTAATATTCCTTCACATTTTTTGGTGTTTCATATTGCCTTCTCGTGATTTTGTGGTTACCATATTCTTACAATCCAGAAAATTCATGTCATATAAAAATACAAATGACCACATTTCCCACTGGGTTAAAAAATATAGGAGGAAATGGGGCACCTGAGTGGCTCAGTTGGTTGGACATCTGCTCTCAGCTTGGGCCCTGGGTCCTGGAATCAAGCCCTGAGTGGGGGTTCCCTGCTCAGCAGGAAGTCAGCGTCTCCTCTCCCTCTGCCCCTCCCCACCCTCCACTCTCTCTCTCAAATAAATAAATAAGATCTTAATAAGAGGAAAGGGGGAGCAGCCATATTAGTACTATCCAAATACTCATAGCTACTTGTTGTAGTTCCCAATTGTCTTTTCTCCTACTTACTATAATAGTGTGTTCACAGAATTTTCATGTAATATTTTGGCATAAGAATTTTTCCAGGTGATCCTACCCTCAATTCATCTAAATTAGGGTTCAGCAAAACTTCTTTGTGAAGGGCCGGATAGCAAATACATTAGGCTGTGGGCCATAGAATCTCTGTCACATCTATAACCCTCCCATTGCTGTCACCTTAGACAGTGTGTGAATGAGAAAATATTGCTGTGTTCCTTTCAAAGATTAGTAACAAACACAGGCTGAGGGTCATATTTGGGCCATGGATGCAGTTTGCTGACTCCTGATCTAAATGGTAAAGTTATTTTATCATTTAACCATGAGATTATTATACTTAAGTTTTATATTTCTTTCTTCCTCAATTGGAATTTGTTTTAAATCTCATTTTTAATGCTGGGCTTAATTTTTTTTTTTTTTTTACAATTATGCTCTGAGAGCATTGTTGAAGTAAAAATTGTATTAGTAACTACATTTCTTTTATCTGCCTTTTTAAAAAAAATATTTATTTTATTTTAGAGAAGGAGTGAGAGAGTGTAGAGGGGAGGGGCAGGGCGAAAGTGAGAGAGAAACTTAAGCAGACTCCATGCTGAGAGGGGAACCTGATGTGGGATTTGATCTCATGACCCTGAGATCATGACCTGAGCTGAAACCAAGTCAGACGCCTAACTTACTGCACCACCCAGGCACCCCTTCTTTTATCTACTTCTAAAAACAGTGCATTTTTCTCTTTTTTTTTTTTTTTTAATAGAATGAATTAGTCTGTAACACTGTATAAATCTAAGGTGCATAGCAGGTTACTTTGATACATTTAAGTATTATTATATAATTGTCATTGTAGTGATATCACATTACATAATTGTAGAACAATATTATTGTCTATATTCATTATACTGTGCATTACATGTCTGTGGCTTATTTATTACTTGTTACAATTTGTACCCTTAAATACCATCAGTCTGATGTCCTCACCACCCTGTCCTCTAGTAAGCACCATTTTATTCTGTTTTTTCACAGGTTTGACTTTTTTAGATTCCACATGTAAGTGACTTCATACACTATTTGTCTTTGACTTATCTTCCTTAGCATGATGTGTTCAAGTCTATTCACATTGTCGCAGATGGCGGGATAGCCTCCTTTTCTCTGGCTGAATAATATTCCATTGTGTATATGTACTATATCTTTTTTTATCCATTCCTCTTTGGATGGGCATTTGTATTATTTCCATATTTTGGCTATTGTGAATAATGCTGCAATAAACCTGGGAGCATGTGTATCTCATCAAATTGTGTTTTCATTTCCTTTGGGTAAGTACTCACAAGTGGGAATCCTGAATCGCACTCTAGATTTTTAATTTTTTGAGAAACCTCCATACTGTTTTCCAAAACAGTTGGACCAATTACATTCCCACTACCAATAGAGAAGAGTGAATCTAGTAGAACTCATATTGGTAATTTACTTTTTTTTCCAAATGTCTCTAATTTCCAATATAAATTGAATGAATACAGTTTCACATTTCAGAAGTTTTAACTGGTTTACTCACTATGATATACTCTTGCAGAAATCAGCCAAAATTATTTTTAATAGTCATACATGTACATAGGGCAATATCTTGAAACATACAAAAGGACACATAATAACAATAAATCTCCTCAAACATCAGATCCCTTTCCCATAATGCACCACTTTTATTCATTTCTTACACATTCTTTTACCTATAGTTTATGCATATCTAAATTCAGTAGAGAAATCCTGATGAACATTACTATTTCTTTAATGGTTATTGGTCTTAGGTGTTTTTAAAAATTTCTTCTTAGTGCAATATTTGGTATTTAAATTTGTCAGAAATATATATATTTATACATATATTTATGTATATATGTATTTGTATTTATATATATAAATGTATTATATACATAAATATATTTAGTTAGATCTTCAAACTTATTTACATTTGTAGTTGCTTGTAGTATTAACATTTAAAATCTTGGGCAGCCTGGGTGGCTCAGTGATTTAGCGCTGCCACCAGCCCAGGGCCTGATCCTGGAGACCCAGGATCGAGTCCAGCATTGGGCTCCCTGCATGGAGCCTGCTTCTCCCTCTTTCTCTCTCTCTCTGTCCTTATGAATAAATAAATAAAATCCTTAAAAAAAATAAAATCTTGCTCGTAACTCCCCTTTTTCTTCTACATCGTGTTTGTTTGCAACTGGCATTTATAAGGCTAATAAGGTAGAAAACCTCTGTTTTATGTTTGTGTATGTTGATGTTTCTTGCTTTCATTGATATTTTTTGCTTTTTACTATCTTGTTTTTAATTAGATCTATAATTCTCTGTTTTGTGAGGGTATAACAAATTGTTATTTACTGAGTTACTCATTTGAAGTTTTACGCCTCCCATCGTGGCATTTTTTATTGAGCATACTTTTTAATGATTTCTTTTTGCCTCATTCCCTTTGTTCCATCAAATACATTAAATATTCCTTTACTGGCTTGAAAGTTATGAATTCTACTCTTTGTCTTCTAGTGCTCACACATAATTTATTAAAGCCCAGCCTCAGTTTCTTAAAAATTTAATCTATGTATCTTCCCCCAAGTAAAACACATACCTTAGCATACTCTTACCTCATTCTGCTTTTTCCCATTATTGCCCATATTCATATTTCTAGACTTATTTCTGGATTATTAGCAATAGACTCTTGTTATTGCTTTTCTCTGCTTATTTTGACAACTTCACGAAGTTATTTACTTAACCCTACTTTTTATATGAGTCTTAGTACTCTCTTTGTTTTCAGAAATATGCTGAATCCTCTGAAGCCTTGGAAACTTGTTTTACCCCATTATTTAAATGATATTTAGCTGTTTGTATAATTCTGGGCTTGAAGCTTATATCTCTCATTTCTTTGATAAATTAATCTAATGTCTCCTGATGACCTGGGTTACTTCAAAAACCCGATTTTCATCTAATTTTGTCCTTTGCAGTGATCTGGTCTTAGTCCTGGAAGGTTCTAGAACTTTTTTATTCATTCTTGTTTTCTTAAAATTATCTGAAATATTCTGAGTTGTGGGATTTTACACCCCTATTTAGTTATTTATTTATTGGCATCCTATGAACCTTTAATCAGAAGGTAATATTCATCATAAATCTGATAAGATGTCATTCCCTAGTTCTTTATGTCCTTCCTTTTCATTATTTTGTTTTTATTTGGGAGAATTTCTATTATGTGAATACACTTCTCCTTCTATGTTCTTCTATATTAATTTTTATTTTATTTTATTAAGATTGTATTTATTTGAGAATGAGAGAGAGAGAGAGAGCACAAGCAGGGGGAGGGGCAGAGGCAGAGGGAGAAGCAGATTCCCCGCTGAGCAGGGAGCCCTATGTGGGAAACAATATCAGAACCCTGAGATCATGACCTGAGCCAAAGGCAGATACTTAACCTACTGAGCCACCCAGGTTCCCATCTTAATTTTTATTTTAGAAATCTTTTCCTTTCATTGTTTCTGGGTGAAGAGTTCCGTTCCTTGACCTAGCTTTCTCAACAGTTTGTTTGCAATGTTCATTGTATTTTTGAAATCACTTGCTGAGTTCTTTAACTATTTCATATTTCATACACAGTGTTTTCATCTAGTTTTTCCAAATGATACCCCATTTTTGTGTCTTATCTTCAGTATCTTCCCTTACCTCTTTGAAGACATTAATTACACTTATTTTAAATTCTTCTGTCAAGTATATTAATTCTACCTTGTCTATTATAGTTTATTTATTTATTAATTCATGAAGATACACAAAGAGAGGCAGACACATAGACAGAGGGAGAAGCAGGCTCCCTGCAGGGAACCTGATGTGGGACTCGATCCAAGGACCCTGGGATCATGACCTGAGCCAAAGCTCAACCACTGAGTCACCCAGGTGTCCTTTGCTACAGTTTTATAAATTCATTGAATTTTTAAAACAGCACTCAGGTTTAAATGTCTGATTTCCTTTCCTTGTGAGATGATTCCCATTAAGGTATGGGACTATATGCTTGGGGGAAAAAAATTCTGACAAAATCCTGGATTGTATCTTTCCTGGAATATTTCATAAGGGGAGTATGTTTCAGGATTAGAAGATTCTTTGGGATTGTGTTCCATCAGGATGGGCCACTCTCATTTCCCTCCCCGTGCAATAACATGTTACCCTAGGAAATCTCCTTATATCTCTTCCCCACATGCTGGCTCTATGAGTTGTAATCATCAATCCTTCAAGGTATTTTGACAAGGAGAGGAAATACTCAGAGTATGCAGTGAGCCTCACATATTCTGGTCCACTCCCTAGCTGGGCCAGAGCACCGTTTTCAAGTCATCCTGTGGTTCCTCCAAGCTATGCTAGGCTGATACAATCATGGATTTTACTTTATATTATTTCTTTTCCTTCTTCCTTTCCTTCTTTCATTCTCTTTTCTTTCCTATATTTTTCTTTTCTTCACATTTCTCTTTTCCTTTTTCCTTTCCTTTCCTTTCCTTTCCCTTCCTCTCTTTTCTTTCCTTTTTTTCCCCACAGAGGCAATGGAGTGCTCAACAATGTGTGAAGTGATGGAAAAGTGAAAAAAACAGAGTGACTACAAAACTCTTATTACTATCTATTCCCAGATATGGCTCCTGGCCTCTCCTTTGGGTTTCCATCCCTGCTCTCAGTTCTGTGCTAGAACTCAGGCTTCTTGTGTAGCCCTAAGAGAGTCAGCAAGATGTCTACGATACACTCTTTCATCCCTCCATCACCCTCAACTTCTGTGACATCGCCATTGCTGCACTGTGGTTGCAGGAGGCCACCTAATTCTGCCTCATTTCACCGTATCTTCAGGGGGAGAAATCTAGTGGTTTATTTAAGAAAAGCTCAAGGGGCACCTAGGTGGTTCAGACATTGAAGCATCCAACTCTTGGTTTTGGCTGAAGTCATGATCTTAGGGTGGTGAGATCAAGCCCCCTGTAGGGCTCTGCATGCAGCACAGACTCAGCTTCAGATTCTCTCCCTCCTTTTCCCTCTGCCCCTCCCCTCTGCTTGATCTCACTCATAAATAAATAAATACATAAATACATAAATAATTCTTTAAGAAGAAAAGAAAAGCTTAAGCTCCTGGGGTGGCTGAGAGGCCCAGTCAGTTAAGCTTCCAATTCTTGGACTCTTGGTTTTTGCCTCAAGTCGTAGGATGGAGTCCTGGGTTGGGCTCTATGCAGAGTCTGCTTGAGATTCTCTCCCTATCTCTCCCTTTGCCTCTTCCCTCCCCCATTCACATGTATAAGTGCTTTCTTTCTCAAAAAAAGAGAAAAAGAAAAAGAAAGGAAAGCTTATGAAAACTAGGACTCTGAATTAGTGTAAGCTGAAAAACATCTGTTTTATACTTGGATGGATATTTTGGCCAGGTGCCTTTGCTTGGGATCATAATGTCTTTCCTTGGGACTTAACTATGTAAGATCTTCTGAGGAATGGTGATTTTCCCCTTAAAGTGCCTTGGTTTCCCTGCTTTGATTTTCAAGATCATGTCTCTATATGTGAAGTCTAGTAGTCTAATGTTTTCATACTGGGTCTATTATTTGGGTAGTAACCTTTTGTTTTTCCTGAAACACCAAGTGCTTCTTAAGATTTCAGATTCAATTCTCTTTATATTCTGAAGTTTTTTTTTTTAATTAAATATGCACACCTTTTTCCCATTTCATTCATTTCTTCTTACCCTTTTTAGACTGCATTTACAGCAGAGGTGATCAGCTTTGTATTGCACACATGCCGTTTTCTTTAGGATTTTTTTGGTCCTTCATTCACTTCTATCAAGCTTCCACTACTTCCAACATGGACTTCATTTTGCAATAATTTGATTATTTGCATCTTCTCTATTAAGTTCTGCCAAATCATTTCTTCATTTCTTTTTTTAAGATTTTATTTATTTATTCATGGGAGACACAGAGAGAAAGGCAGAGACACAGGCAGAGGGAGAAGCCGGCTCCATGCAGTAGCCCCATGGGGACCCGATCCCAGGACCGTGGGATCACGCCTGGGTCCGAAGGCAGACACTCAACAGCTGAGCCACCCAGGCATCCCCATTTCTTCGTTTCTAAACTAATCTCATTTCTTTCTTCAATCTTATATTTCTGCTGTGATCTCTTGTGTTACAGATCTCATATTTTCTTCATTTCACTTGAGTTCTTGGAAATGACTTACATCATGATTTTAAGCTGTCCCATATAAACACGTTGTAGGGGAGTTCTTTGCCATTTGTCTTCCTTATTCCTTTTCTTTCTTTCTTTTTGAAGATATTTGTAAATATACACATGTTTCACTTGTTCTCTTTGATTACTACTCATCTTTTTTAGTGTCCAACATATAAAATTTAATAGCTGAAGTGAGCGTAAACTATATGGGAAATTTAAAAGGTCTCATGAAAAGAATTCCAAGTTTGACTGGTCAGCATGTAGAGATGAAATATAATGACATTTTAAAAAGATATTCATTTGAGAGATACAGAGTGAGAGAGAGGAAAGAGAGCATAAGTTGGGAGGAGCAGAGGAAGAGGGAGAAGCAGACTCTCTACTGAGCAGGGAGCCCATTCAGGGGCTTGATCCCAGGACCCTGAGATCATGACCTGAGCAGAAGGCAGACATTTAACTGACGAGCCAGCCAGGTGCCTTCATAATGGTATTTTTAAACAGCAATGATTGTTACTACATCTCATTTATACTGTTTGAATTGTTGATAATGTCTAGATATACAGCATTTTTTGTGTGTTACCTGCTTATTATCTCTGGAAATAATCACTTGTTTACCTATTCCTTCTCTGATACTCTTCCTTTTTAAAGGTCCATCTGGGTTTTTGAATTATGTCATTTTCATTCTTTTAAAATAATTTCTGTTATCATTTTGTGCAGGCCAGGTCCACTGACCACAAATTCCTCAACTTCTGTTTATCCGAGAAAGTTTTTATTTCTCCCTCTCTTTTGAGAGATAATTTCACAGGGTATAGAATGCTAGGTTGGTGATATTCTTCCCTCAACTCTTAAATATTTCACTCCCCTCTCTTGTTTGCATGGCTCCCGAGAAGTCAGTTGTAATTCTGATCTTTGCTCCTTTATTGGTAAGGTCTTTCTCCCACCCCACCTATTTCTTTCCAAATTTTCTTTACCTTTTATATTCTATAGTTTAAAAATGATATGCTTGTGTGGAAGTTTTATTTTTGTTTCTGTTTTTGTGTTTTGCATTTATCCTGATTGGGTTCTCTGAGACTCCTGGATCTATTGTTTGGTGTTTGAAATTAATGTTGGAAACATCTGCAATTATTATTTCAAATATTTCTTCTGTTCCTTTGTTTCTTCTCCTGTTGTTTCATTTTGTTTTAGTTGTCCAGGAGTTATTGGATATTCTGCTGTGTTTTTGTCCAGTCTCTATTCTCTTTGTTTTTCAGTTTTGGGGGTTTCTATTGAGATTTTTCAAGCTCAGAGATTCTTTCCTTATCTGTGTCCACTCTACCAATAAGCTGTAAAGGCATTCTCCGATTCTGTTAGTGTTTTTTATCTCAAATATTTCTTTCTGGTTATTTCTTAGAATTTCCATCTTTCCACTCACATTGCCCATCTCTTCTTGCATACCATCTACTTTATTAACTAGATTGTTAATCATACGTGCTTTGAATTTCAATCTGATAATTCCAACATCTCTGGCATATCTGAGTCTATATATGATGTTTGCTCTGTCTCTTCCAGCTCTTTTTGCTGTTTAGTATGTCTTGAAATTTTTTATTAATAATGAGACATGTGCTAACCAGGCACAATGTACTGGGGGAGATGAAGAGGCCTTTAGTAACATGGTGGTGAGGTGTGGGCAGAGGAAAAACATCTTATAGTCAATCCTATGAATAAATTTTCTTTTTTAAAAAAATATTTGAGAGAGAGAGAGAGAGAGAGAGCAAGTGGGGGGTGGACAGAGAGGGAGAATCTTTAAGCAGACTCCCTGCTGAGTGTGGAGGCCAACACAGGGCACAATCTCATGACCCATGAGGTCATGAGGTGAGTTGAAACCAAATTAGATGCTTAACCAACTGAGCCATCCAGACGCCCCTAAATTTTAGCCTTTTAGTGAGCCTATGCCTCTGGACTGTGAACTTCATATGTGCTTCTCAGCCCCACACATATCCCTTCCTAACTTAGTGGGGACAGGATGGCTAGGTGGGGGCTGCCGTTGGGTTTTTCATTTTCCTTTCCCCAGGTTGGTTAGGCTCTGACAAAAATCCCAGTAGGTTAAACTGTTGTTAAATACTTTCTTATGAGGAAGGACTCTGTTAAGAGGAAGAGAGTACTATGGCCTATTTCTAAATGATTTCTTCTTTCCTCCACTCACTGGAAGGACAAGGGGATTTTTCTCCATATTCACTGCAAGAACCTGGTAGAGATGGAGGAGGTGAAACTCACAACAGTGTGGGAACCCCTCAGTGATTGGATCTCCTTGGAGGTTTTACCTCTCAGAGTTGCTCACATGGAGCTTCTAGCAGTTTCAACCATATCAGTTCAGGTTTCCCAGCCCCACGCTGCTTCCTTACATGTTGCTGTTCTAGTAAGTTGTGAGTCCATGTATTTTCCTGTTGATCTTTCCAATTTGGGGGCAGCAGTTTGCTCTGTGACCTCACTTCTCTTTCACATCTAGGAAGAATTGTTGATTTTTCAGTCTTTTCAGTTTTTGTTATTATTTTAGGATGAGGGGATGATGTGCAAGCCTCTTATATGCTAATGTGGGGACAGGAAGTCCTATTGCTCATTATGGTTTGTACCTGGATTCTTGCCGTGTATGTGGGGTTCCAAATATAATGTGTTCTGAGGTGCTTCTGTAGAGAACCCTTTTAACTTATTCCTTGCTCTGAGTATTGAATTTTGTTTCGTTCTTTCATAGCATGCCATCTAACTAAAGAAATCTGTGGCCCATACACTTTCTTGAGGTCACAACTCTGGACACCTTTTTAAAAATGTTATTTTCACCCTGGTTCAGTTTAACAGATGTTTGGAATCTTGTTATATGTATTAACTTTCAAGATTCTAATGTTAATCAAAAATGGGAGAGAAAGAAGCAGAGATATCAATAAACTGCCATCTTAAAATTGTAAGCTCCCTATTTCATTTGGGAAGAGTTTAACCCTTCTCCTTTTATTTCTGTCTCATGGCAACACCATGCTCTAGATGTTTTCCTAAAGAAAATAGCCATGTACCTAGATCTCTACCCTTAACTAGAATGGAATTCTCAGGAGTTTTACAAACATGACTTTGCTTAACATTCTCCAAGTTAAATGTTTAGAGGAATTTCCATCTGCCACATTAATAATCTGTTGCCCCACACTTGGGGAAAAGAGAAAAGTTTATGATCTTGATGTTTAGGACAAATCCCAGGGGTATTTTTCTCTTTTCTCTTTTCTCATTATATGGATGGAGCAAGTAAGATTTATTAATCAGTTGATTACGAAACCCAACTTTCTCTTACTTTTCTTCTAAAAGTGCTCTTCTTGACCAGTAATCTAATCATCTCAAGGTCTGAGAAATAAAAATATTTTTTTCCTCCATGAGACTATTTGTTGTTCCTGGGTACAGTGGGTAAACTAATTCATAGGAAGAAGGATAACTTCACCTTAATCTAGGGAAGCCACTGGGTGAATATGTGATGTTTGCTTTTCTGTCCTTTGAGAAATTATGAGATTTTCAGACATATTCTTGCTGTTTTATTATGTAAATTGGGAAGAACATGTGCTGTTGTGCTTTCCTCCCCCAAATTACTATCAACTGGAACACAAAAAAGTTCAAAATGTGATTTAAAATTTTGGTGCCAACATGCCAAGTCACTAGTATTTTTATTTTCCTTATATTTAATAAAACTTTAAAAAATTTCACTAGCCTGTAAAATTAAAGGCAAAATTGTTTTCATACTCATTCCTTTTAAATGAGGGGAACACTTTCTGTATCATCAGGCGCATAGAGGAAACAGGGAAATAATGAAAATTAGTATGTCATTAATATATTACTTATTCAGACAAATGGCATTTGTCAGTATCACAACACCATCCAAAGTCTTTCTGTTTACTGTCCATCTCCAACAAAGTTGAGTCACATGGAAGAAACACCCCATACCTTAAGGCTTTAATGTATGACAGACAAGTCTGACAAACATACAACAAAATATAAGCAGAAAACTAATTGCAAAAGCATCGAAATATCTGAAAGACAACCAAAAGATTAAGACCTCTAGGGTCAGATTCATGAGAATTACATATTTAGGTGGTGTTGTCACCAGGGGGATTCATTGCTTTTCTTTTGCTTAGATATATTTATGTCTAATGAATCATCAGGGAAATATTTATTGGGCACCTACTGTCTGAGAAGTAGCAATGCTAGAGACATAGTGACAGACATAAGATAAATCAGGCATGGATTCTTCCTTTTAATAATTTACAGTGTAAGGGAACAAAGATTCTACATAACATAAAATAGAAAGCAGAAGATAGAGTTATTGAAAGAATATCTGGGTAATCCATGTATTGTACTTTGTTGTTCCACATCATAAACTCAATATGAGGTTTAGCTCGGTCTGTGATTTCCACATCAAATATAAAAGAAGAAAAAGAACAAAATGCACAGAATTTGTGGATAGTTTGAGGGTTTGGTGGAGATGGAGTATGACTCATATCATATAAATAACTTAAATTTCATTTTAGAATTCCTTTCATTAAAATTTATTTGGCCATCCTGCTATCTTGATACCCAATGGTACTTGTATACAAGTACCATTTTCATCAAAAACTGGTGTGTTTTTAAGATTATGTTCTTTATTCTGTGTCGATAACCTGCAAATGAGTATATCCTGTATATCTCCACTAAGAAAAAGAATATTGTTTCAGGGCAAATAAGGAATTTCAGTTTTTCATTACTTTGCATAGGACCCGCAAGTGCTCATAGTAGACTATTTATGAGGCGTGGGATGTACATAGGGCATCGCTTTTCCTTGGGGATCCAATTACTTCTATGTAGTCCCTTTATGTAGAACTGGTAACCTAACAACATTTATTCTTGGAATGAAAATTGGTCAGATGAAGAATGGCCCCTGTGAAAAGTCTTAGAATCTCAGGGTATTAGGCCTTGAAAGGATCATAGAAATTCTGAGCTTAACCTTCTTACATTATAGTTGAGAAACTGAAACATAGAAAGGTCTACCCAAGGACACCTGGCTATCTTATGGGATCAAGCAATTTATAACCTTCTCTTATAGTTCCTAAGATTTACATGCCATAAAGTGGTTGTGTGAAGTCATAATACAGGGGTTGTAGGACAAGATTTCACCCTTGAGAATTGTTTTTAAGACCCTTAAAATTTATGTGATTTTCCATTTCCTCAGATTGATCATTTCTGGCACTTTATAGTTGTGAGTTAATGCATAACCCAGGTCCAAATCATTTCCATAGGAGAGCAAATATCAATTCACAATACAATATAGAATTTAATGTTAATTTAAAAATCATAAAGAAACTCTGTTCAGAATTGAAATAGTCTCTTCTTTAAATTTCCTTGGCACTTACCCATTATTTAATATTGTTTGCTATACCTTTACTACTCATATAGTTATTTACATACTGTATTTCTACCAATAGGCCAAAAGCACTCTGAAAACAAAGACTGCCATATTGCCACCTCCCTCACGGGTACCTGTGCTTTCACATAAAGGTTTGCTCCATAAATGTTTGATGCTTTAATTAATAAGTGAAAGGAACTTTTACCTACTAAACTTAAACTTACTACCTGATATTCCCTTTCAAAAATAGGCATATGGTAATAATGTAAAATGGAAGAAAGACCTACACTGTAGGTGAATGACTAGCTTTTCTGGCTGATTGAAGTCAACCTTTTGTCACAGTGAAATATCTAATCACAAATGGGACTGATTTTTCTATTCATAGCTACCGAGATTTTATTCTTTCCCCTGGTCAACATGCTTTACCTTTATGATGCTTCTTTATTTCAAGGCACTTAACACATAATGACTTACCATGCAGTTTTCCGGTATTTTTCTTACCATATGATACTATTTCTTTTTTTTTTTTTTTGATACTATTTCTTTTTAGACCTGACTTGCAATGTAGATTCATCTTAGCAGAGTCACACAGTGATTTCATGATGAAGATGATTGTAGGATTTGACATTTTTCATTTTACATCATTATTCCTAATTGCTGACTCTCAGAATTATTTGGAAGGATCTTTCATATACTCTCTGAAAATTCATCCTTTGGACTATTTTCGACTGTAAATGAGGCTGGTAACATCAACTTCATTTTATTAAGATCATCTGGGTACAGTCAAGGATGAATAGATTTTGAAAGTGTTAGTCCACATGAGCCTTTTGTTACTTTCATTTTTAATGAAAAAAGCTTAAGGCCTTTCAGGTCGAAGCCATTTACAATCAATAGTACAAAAAAATCATTAAAAAATAAAATAATCCATTATTGATGAAGCTGGATGATAGCATCATCCTGTGTTAACATTTCTAAGTTCCAACAGTTACTAATAAATCTATAGAGTGGGGAACATAAAATATTTAAAAAATGAATAATTAATTTGCTAGAGGATCATTCATTAAGATCAGAAGTAATTCACTAATATGGAAATAAGCAAGTGAAAGCAATATTGTAATTCATTCCTAAGAAATTACTATTTGATTGAGGAATACAAAAGATCTGAGGAGAATGAGAGAAAAATTATTAATCTCAACTAATTTGTTTGTAAGAGAAATATAGTTACAAACAGGTGGTTGAAACTATTTCTGCTGTTAGCCATTCTTTTAGTCTTTTAGGCTGACCTTGTGCTCTGTGGATCAGAATCCACATAATGGAAGGGCTGCAGCAGGAGAGAGTTAGAGTTTGTGTTTGTAGGACTGAAAAGCATAGTTCAGTGATAGTCATGCTCGGACATTATTGAGAGTGGTGTGGGTGACATTTTTACTCTCTAAATTAGTTTCCTATTTGGGGAGATATCTGAAGATTATTTCAAGACAAGAAGTTTGTATTCCCTGCTGAGGAAGCCCAAAGTGGATCCCAGTGGATTGAGTAGATGTATCCTTTTCCTGGCTCATGCCAACTGATGTAGAGACTCTTGATCTAAGCATGGCTCCTCCCCGGGACTCTGACATTTGAGGAGATGACACAAGGTGCGGGTTCAAGGATTTTTTTTTTTTTTTTTCCTGATTCTGTCCTGGAGTTAGGAGTCAAGTGTAGAGCATTCAGAGGTTAGAGTCACCAACTTCTCTGCAGTAGGACCTACCTTGTGCTCTGCCCTCCTCCATTCTTCCTCCAGTCTGATTTTTCTGCCCTTACCGCAAATGCTTTCAGCCACCAGTTTCTGATTAAGTTAGCCAGAGTCCCAGTTGATTTATCTGGACTGTATTTTCATCAATACAATGGATATTAAAAATTGTACTAATAAGATTGTTTTGAGGGTTAAATGAGATAACATGGAAAGTGCTTGGGCCTTGGCTCATAGTAGGCACTCATTTCCATCAATATATCAACATAGTTGATATCAATTAGTTTTTGCCAAAATATTTAGTCTTGAATGGACTAGTGAATTACATGCTCGGTGCAGTGGACTAAACTAAATGACCTTTTATGGCTTCCTTCATTGATTTCCTAGAGGCTGTTCATTCCTCTGGGGCAGCAGTAGCTTTTGGATTCTTTAGCAGGATGAGGATGTGGTTCTCAAATTAGCATTGTACGTTCAATACCTAAGAAGATGTCACTAGAAATGTAGTAAATACAGATCACAGCATAATTTTAGAAATACAAATCAATGTTTTAGGTCAAACTTGAAGAAATGTTATGATTGAATTTATAATTATATTTCAGTGGATTTGAAACAAGCAACCTTTTTGTGGCTTCTTCCTGTAGAGCTTGGCTAAGGTTCCTTTTTTTTTTTTTTTCTTTAGGTGGTAGGAGTCTAAGGGGAGATCTTACTCTACCTTCCTTAGGTCATGGAGCCACAGGTTCATATAAGACCATATTCCCAGGCTGTGGAGGAGGAAGTTAGCTTCTGTTTCTTTACAAGAGTCTCTCTCTGTTTTCTTCTCTCCTGGGTCTACCTAACATTAATATCTGCATCATGTCTCAGTGGAAAATGAATATGCCAGTTGGGCTCATGTAGAAATTAATGTATTTTACCTAGAGTGCTTCACTGTTTTGAATTAATCCTGTATACCCATGATTATGAAAGATTATTATTGTTTCCAAGTGGGAAAATACTAGGCATGCGAATGTTACATAATTCCTCCACGTTAGAGAATTTCAGAGTGCAGTTGGGAATGAAATATTTAACCAAAATCACTTAACTTCATCATCCATATTCTTCCTTTTCCACCATGCGTCCTTCCTTCATTTTTCTTTCATTTTCTTGCATTATTCCAAATAATGTTTGCATGCTCATATTAGGACTTATGCACTCTGCTAGTTCTGGGAATGTCAAGATAAATAAGGTATTGTTTTCACCTAAAAATGTCTCACTTCAATGTGGAAGATGGACAAATGAATGAAGCATTATAATTTAGCAATAGATTATTTCATGCCCATCAACTAGTTGACCATATGCTCCAAGAGAGCAGAGACCATCTGGTTTCCAGCACAGTGCTTAGCATATAGTAAGCATTTAATACATATTTGTTGAACTGATGAAATAGATAAACAAGAGGAGGGGGAGCTTCTCAGAATGGTAAGCTAATTATATCTATCTTCCACAAAAATTACCAGAGGATCCCATTGTGTGTTATATTCAACACATTCAGTGCTTTGCTTCCTTGTTGGAAATTTGATTTTTATCTGCCAGTAAGAAATGTGAGTAGGAAGCAAAGAACAGACACGAACCCACAGACACATAGACATAAAGAATATGTGTTTTGTTTTTTAGGTTTATGGTAATTTTGCTATTTATGTCAATCCTGGGTCTTCGTTATCATGTGAGTGATATAATCGGAAATATTTATTCTTGCTTTGGCTAGCCCACCTAATACTCAAGCAGTATATAACCTGTTATTCATTATGTTGATCTGTCTATATCCCTGTAGATAGAGGATGATTTTCACTGATGGATGTTTTAATTCTTTGTCCAGCCTAATATAACTCTGCAGTTAACGTGCTTTCTCAGTCTGACATCTCCCACCACCTCCAAATTCTTCCCGATATTCAGATGAATGATTTCTCCTCCTACTTTATTCCAACTCTTTGTGACAGCATACATAATTCTTCTAAACTTTTTTTTTACTTTACTCTTACAAAAATATGTACTAAATATTAAAGATGATTCAATATAATAAGAATGTAAATATCTAGACTCACTAACCTTCATTTCTCTAACCCTTTCCCCTTATAGTCAATTACTGAGTCAATTTAAATTCAATCTTTTCTTGTCACAATTAGATGGGTCAAAAACTCATTTTAGTTGTTAGATAATTAGCATAAATTGCAAAATTACCTTAATATCCTAATCACGCACTAAGTGCGTCTTTTACACATTTTTCTTCCTAAACTTGAACTAGAAAACAGATATTCTAGATCTTTGCTCCCTGCATAAGTGAAATACATACATAAATCCTTGAATAGGCTTTCAGGTAATAATTGTAGTCATTTCCCTGTACTCTTCATTCTTTTATACATGCATTTACTCATTTATTCATACAAGTTATTTGCTGATCACTGTAAGACACAATACCAAGAATAAAATAGAGAAAGACCAACTGCAGGGAAAAATGAATTGCATCAGCTGCCAAAGAAAGTATTCATTTTATTGATCAATATTAGCTTTTAAATTATTTGGGCATATTTGTATCTTACATTCATGGAGAGTATTTCACATTTTTTTATTTACAAACATTTTACCTGAGTGATTAGTAATTAACTTTTCCCTCAAATTCATTCTTTACAAAGATACCTTATCAATGTTGGTAAGAAGCTTCAGAGGTGAATCAAGTCTTTGGGCTTTTCTTGTTTTTTAGAGAAAGGAAGAGAGAGAGAGAGCACAGGTGGGATGGGCAGAGAGAGAGGGAAAGAATCCCAAACGGACTCCACACTCAGCACAGAGCCTGATGTACTGTTCTATCTCATGACTCCAAAATCCTGCCCTGAGCGGAAATTAAGAATCTGATGCCTAACTGAGTGGAACCCATGGGCACCCCAAATGTGAATCAGGTTTTGAGCTTCTTATTATTGTGAAAGCACAAGTTACTTTAAATCTATTTCTTTACATCTGTCTATATCATTCTTTAAAGACTCAAGTTCTACCAGTGACCGTCTTGGTGAGATCACTTCTCCATCTTCTCCCTCTGTTCCCTTTGCTGTGGTCTGGTCTGACCTGGCCTGGTCTGGTCTTCTCCCCTGTTCCTTGATGTATGAGCTACCAAAGATAACTATTTAGGGCCTCTAATCAAATTCTACATAAAACTATCAGAGCAATCACTGTTAAGATTTTACAGACATTTGCAAAAATATGATCTCTTTATTAATACTGATATCTCTGCCCCTTTTCTAGGCTTCTCCTAAATTGTCCAATGCCCTGATTAGTACAACTTACATCCTCTAATTTTATCAAGTATTGATTTTCTGTTTTACACACTTGTCTCTTCTTAGTTTGGGCTTCCTTTTCTCACTTTCAGTTGTTCAAAGCCAAATCCATCCCTCTATGGCACAGCCCAACAATGGTCTTGGTCTTCCCTGCCCTCTGTTCAGTCCATGGCTGCTCTTCCTCTCTGAACTTCACAAGCCCTTGATTAGCACAGTGTTAGCATAAAATTGCATGTCATTTGAATTAACTCATTCATTCAATTAATATTAATTGACTGGCTATATGTAAGAAAACATGCACATTGCTGCAAATTCAAGGTAAACCAAACAAAACATGTTTTGGCTCTCACAGAGATTACTATGTAATTGGGCAACCAGACATTAAACAAATAGTTATCCATAATAAATATATAATTATAAATGATGATTAGGACTATCAGGAAAACTTACAGGGTACCCTCGTAGAGAATTTCTAGAAGAGTATTTTAGAAATTCAGAAATGCAACAGAATGTAGTGCTAAGTGTACAGACACTGGACAGAGGATATTTGAAGTCAATGCTGGCCTTACCATTTGAAGCTGTGAGATCTTGTGCAAGCTGATTAACCACTTTCCTTAGCTATGTCATAGGGATGATAATTGTCTGTACCTTGCAGACTTGTGAGTTAGCTTGCACAATGTCCATCTCCAATTCTGTCTCTCTTATTTCCAGTATGGTTATGAGAAAAGCTAAATATTCTCCAAGCCTTCCTTGTAGCACTGGTTAGTGATCACGTGACACAGTTCTGGCCCTGGATGAAAGTACTAGGGGCTGTCTGAAAAATCTTTTGCTTTTCTGATATGAATGAGATGGTGTTAAAAATGTACTGGCTCTCTACGGGGCTCTGTGTGGTGGCTAAGCCCATGTCCTGTGGTTTGTCACTTTCCTGTAGAGTCTTGCAAGAAAAATCTGTGATCCAAGGTGACTTGATGACACCTCTATCCATGGCAGTGTAAAAGTGCTCAACATAGCCACCATGGAGGACTGGATTGAACCTGTGCTCTGCATGTCTGAAAGTTCTCGCTGTGTGCTGTAGATTTACCCCTGCTCAGTGTCAGGAGGGGATGATGTAGCACTTTCTCCTCAGCCAGAGCTACTGAGCCCACACAGAGCTCAGATAGAGGTGCCAGTGGTTGAGTATCTGCTCCCTGACATTTCCTTTATGTGCCATTGTGGAAAACCAGGAAACGTATTCAGCTAGTTCAAATATATCCTCATCATCATCATCATCATCATCATCACCAATGTCTTTAGTTGGAAACAAATCTTTTGTGGCAGTTCCATTGCTAGCCAAATGGTAGCTGAATACTTCTAACTCAATCGTGGCATTGGGCCATGGTATAAATTGCAGACATTAAAGAAGCTTCTGTCCTAGGAAAACAGGTTCAGGCCTTTCCATACACTTCTGTTAACCCCTCTTCTCTCTTGTCATCCACCCTTTTGCTCACAGTGATCTCTGACCAAATAGCTCTATGATCACCATCCTGGGCCTACCCTGGTCAGCAGTGCCCAGTGCCTTCTGATTGACTTTGTACCCAAAGTCCACCCAGATAGACTTGTCTCTGTTTTTGGTTCCTTACAACACTTTGTTCGTGGCTACAGTTAATCAGACTAACTTATGCTCAGGTATTCATAGGGTTGTTGCTAAAAGCATCACAGATCCTAGTAATTGATTTGTAGGCTGATAGGGGTCCTAATGAAAATCTGCTGTAATGAAATTTAGATAACAAATAATATTATGAGTTAGCCACTGAGCCAGAAGATTTTGTGCCAATTTATGTAATTTTCCCAACCCAATAATATGGGTGCTATTATTCCTAAAGTATAAATGAGGAAGTAGGAATGTCACAAATTTTTCACATAGCTAATTAGTGATGAAGTTGAGATTTAAACATGACACCCAGTCTAGTGATAGTTCTGTGTTGAGGGGGGACATATTGCCTAATGGTTAAGAGCCTCATTGTGGAGCCACACCACTGGCTTGGGTGCTGGCTTGCTTCTAATTGGCTGTGTGACCTTGGACAACTTATCAATATTTTTGTGCTATTGTTTCCTCAGATGTAAAATGAAAATGATAATACTAATAGCTGCCGCCTAGAACGATTATGTGAGGCTGAAATGAGTTGGTGTCTAGAAGGGCTTAAAGTAGTATCGAGGCCCTAGTAAATGAGCATCAAAATGTTGACAATTATACTCTGGACAGTAGAGCTGTTAGCAACTGGGCAATTTCGTGCCTCTAAAACAACATCACATACAAGACTGCCTACATGGTAGTGCTTGTGTATGGATCTTTATGAGATACAAGAAAGTGTTAAGGGAAATTGTAGAATATTTTTCCATGTAGGACCCAGTAAAGTACAATAGACAATTCAGGATATGTCGGACATTTTGGGTATACTGTTCAATAGAGGCTGAGAGATAAAAGTATCACTTTTAAATAACCCTTTTTAAGGTGACTTAAATGGCTCCATTTGCCTCTATATGACTCCAGTTGGGCAAATATCAGCTTATTTTCCACAAGTTTTCCCGAACCTTCCAAAGCAATTTAAGTGTCATTTTCTGAGGTAACCATCTTAGCCTATTAAATTCACATTTACATTCATGAAAAGTTTTCCAAATTTATATTGCTAAATTACAGTTACATTGATCTTACATACATCACTTTTATGGCATAGCCATCTAACTTAGAGTATCTCATCCTTCTAATGTGCTTTGCGTGCAATGACATAGGAGTTAAATGGAGCTGGGAAGGCCTCTGGCATGATTCCGAGCATACAGTGGTGCCCACTATATTTGATGCTGATGTAGGCTGACACCAAAGCTAACATTCTACAGTAGATCAAACCCTTTTATCGGCCTAAAATCTTATCCAGTGAAAAGTAAATCCACACATACATTTGGTTATGAGGGTAAACAGCATTACAGAGTAGGCCCATGGTCTGCACCCCACAAATTCTTTAACAATCTGCAAATTTGCATCTGAGTTAGTGTCACTGCAGTCACTGAAAAGCTTTGCCCTGGGAATTTTAGTTGTATTAACAGAGGTGTATAAATAATAACACCATAGGCCATTAATCATTCTAATTAGAAGCATCAAGAGCAACAGAAATAGGGGAACAGGGCACATGGGGAGCTACCATACCCAATCATAAGATGCTAATTAGCCCCAAAATAGGCTAATTAACTAGGCAATGCAACAACTTACTATTTAAGGAAAAATCAGAACACTTTACATACATTGTCTCATTTAATATTTGCCTAACATGGTGAAATTGGCATTATTTTCATGTTTCTCCAACAAGTAAAGGGATGCCCAAGGTTAATTAACTAGGAAAAGATCCTAGAGATAAGAAAACCCTGAACCAGGATTCAGATTCATCCAGGCTGACTCCAAGGCAAAGTTGTAAGCTTTCTGTGCTGTTGTATTTTTATAAGACCTCATCTTGGGCTTTGTACTTTGGTGGAGACTAAATCATTCCATTGCCTCATTTTGTCACCTCTTCGGTCCTATGTCTACCAGGGGAATAGGCATTGCTTGGAGAGCAAGTTCAGTAGTTTGCCTAAGTTAGAAAGTTAGCAAAGACAGAGTTTTAATCCAGTTCTATTCCTAAAGATGGTGCTTGTTTTAGAACCTAATCCAGTATTTGTTTTATTCTATGGTGCTATAATTAATGAATATCAAGCATGTGTTTTACAAACGGAATGTATAGTTCCTGGTAAGATTTCAGCCACTCCAAGTTATTTCGGACTGGAGGTTGTTTGTTCTACCTCACAAAAAAATATGAAAACACCACTCAATTCTCAGAGTTGACTACGGTAATCTCCCCATAACTAGATACTCTGTTTGTAGACTCAGTCCCCCACCTTCCCCACCCTGCTAACTGCTGGTACCTCCACACTGTTTGCTTGTAGGCTCTCACTTGGTGCTTAGTTCTTATCACAGGATGTCTATAGCATCCCCCAGGTACAGACATCCCCAAACACACACATACACCTTTGCCTAAGTTAATGTGTTGGTGTCCTGTCAGTTATTTGGTTCCTCTTCTCTAGACCCGGTAACCTTCTTTTTCCAGAATGTTCTACACTCCTACCAGTGAATGAGGTCCTGGCAAGTAGTTGAACCTTGCTACCTGGTGCACTAGTTCTCTGTGCTGTGTCACAGATTACCATCTTAAAACAGTCTTATCAGGCTGTAACTTCGAATTGGCCAGGATTGTATTCTTATCAGAGACTCAACTGGGGAAAGATGCACCTTTCAGCTCATCAGATTGTTGGCAGAATGCATCTCCTTGCATCTATGGGGCTGAGATCATAGTTTTAGTGGAGGCCGAGAAAATTAAGGCCATTCCACTTTGAGTTCAGCGTTATCACAAGTGCAGCCATCCCAGGCCCCTGTGAATAAGAGCTGAACTTTACCTTACTTCAGTTACAGGAAGAAAACAGCTTGCAGCTTAACGTCCTAGAAAGCCCCTATTAGAATGAGAACAGAGCCCAAGCCAAGGGCAGGAAGCCCCTATTAGAATGAGAACAGAGCTCAACGCCCTTGAAAGCCCCATATCAAAATGTAAACAGAACTTGAGAAATTCCTCCACCCCTTCTGAAGATCCCCTAGACCAGCCTATTAAAAACTAAGCTGAAACCCACCTCGGGGTCCAAGTCCCTGCTCCGCTGTGTCGCTGTGTCGGGTGTACTTGGACCCAAGCTGGAGCTTGTAAATAAACCCTTGTGCGTTTGCATCAGTGTCGGCTCCTTGGTGGTTTCTCGGATTCGCAATCTTGGGCACAACAGTTTTCTTACTACCTATCCAGGCTGGGGGCAATTCCCAGCTCCTAGAGGCCATTGGTTCTTTGTCATGTGACCTTCCCCATAGGCCCTCTGACATCATGAGAACTGACTTTAAAACCAACAAGGAGTTTCTTGCTCCAGTCCATTTGGACCATCTTATATAATGTAACATAATCATGAGAATGGTGCCCTGCCACATTTGCCATATTCTGTTAGTTTGGAAGCAAGGCATAGTTTCTGCCAAGGTTCAGGGGAAGAGGATTGTACAAGGGCATGACTCACTGGAGACAATAATTAGGATGTGTTGGCCACATCTGGTAACAGTTTTCTTCAATACCAAAGGCCACTCATGAGCATTTCTGTGACCTGTTACTCTGAGATCTTGATTTCCTATCTTTGCCCACTTTGATGGCCGACTTGGATTGAAATACATCCTGGACAGGCTACTGGATGAGGTAATAGGTAATGATCTCTAAGGGGAACTAATAAGCATCACTGTGTTAATTGGAAATTTGCTGCCAGTAAACTGAAATTTTCACATGTGACTTTTGTATAGCAATTGAAATGTAATTAGAAGTAAAAAGCATCTAATAAAAACATTTTGAAAACTTTTCATCTGTCCAGACCTGACAATGTCAAATAATTTCTCAAGGTGTGAGTAAGAGTCACAGGTAATAGTTCTACCTGTCCTGAGACCAGCCTGTAACTGGCACCAGGTATCGAGTGAAATTCCAAAGCCAAACAATGCTTGACTTGCTACAATTTGTCATGAATAAGTGGTTTCTTTAGTATTTGTGCTCAGTCATTTATGGACCTTTTAAATATTTGTCTATTGCACAAAATCATAGTTCTAGGGTAATTCCTAATAAAATGTTATTTAACATTAGGGGCCTGTAATTATTTTCTTATTTTGAAGATTAAGTATTTGTGTTAATGTAAAATTAGTTTCTTCCAGTCCTCTAAATAGATTTTTATTTTATTTTTTATTTTTTTTATTTTAATTTTTTTATTTATCTATGATAGTCATACAGAGAGAGAGAGAGAGAGAGGCAGAGACACAGGCAGAGGGAGAAGCAGGCTCCATGCACTGGGAGCCCGACGTGGGATTCGATCCCGGGTCTCCAGGATCGCTCCCTGGGCCAAAGGCAGGCGCCAAACCGCTGCGCCACCCAGGGATCCCTAAATAGATTTTTAATGAAGATTTAAAGATATTCCTTTCCAAGGGCACCAGATTCTTATTCTGACTTGTATGTCAAGGAGTCTCCATAGGCCATGCCTGTTGGAAACTGCTCTCCCTACTTCCTTCATTCCCCATCCTGACCGCTTGCCTAAATTTCCACCTGTTGGTGATCATTACCAACAGGTATGGCATCATTACCCTTTGGCCCTCTGAGTGTTTGCTTCTCTGTTTGTCCCCTTAACTGGCCTCAATCTACTTGTCCTGTCTCCTTTGATCCCAGGCTCTTGTTCCGCACTGAGCTGCATTTGCAGGTATGATGCAGTTGAGCAAGTTAGTGCTGGATGACATTTTATAATGTATTACAATTCATAAGCACATGAGCATGCTTCGTTTCCCTTGATCCCCACAATAACTCTGGTGGGGGTATATTCCCAAACTTTGCATATGATGGACTTCATTGATAATGGAGGGCCAGGGAGAGAGCTGAGGTGTTTGTAATCAGTTCTTGTGGTGTTTTTTGGAGCAGCAGAGAGGCCTGGAACTGACCACCCTGTGATTTCACTTTTCTATGATATTAACCTGGCTTTAGTCCCTCATGAGATCTATAAGTCTTAACTTGCCACAGATTGAGGGATACAGACTTGAACAAATAACATCTTGATTTCATTTAATAATCCTGAAACTCCTCTCTGCCTAACTTAGCAAGATTGGTGACCAATGCAATTGGTTTTTTAGTTTCACATGACATAAATGGTAAGAGAAATTACCTTTTTTATTATTTTGAGAGGATAAAAAATGCATAAGTGCCAAGTTTAGAATCTCTTTCACTCTGCCAAAGTAGCAAATTGGAGACTGGAAATTCAGCTAAAACTGATAAAGGAAAGAGGTTGACTTGAAATGGCAAAAATATAGATCAGCTGAAGCAAGTTATCAGGCAAGAGGAAGCTAAGCAAATTCAACTTGCCCAAGCCTGTCAGAAGTACTTTCTTGTGCTAGATATGATAGAATGTGATTCACACGGGATGAACGAATTAATGTCTTCAAACATGGAAACCTCTCTCTCTCATGCACACATACTAGAATTTTCTACAATTCAAAAACACATTCATTGTCAGAATGAAGATATGAGTTTGCCAAAACCTGATAATCTATTCATTACTTCAGCAATATTTATATTCAAACATTATGTGGTGTTTTTCTATGCTGCACAATAGGTGCTTCTAAGTATTTAGAAACATGTGTAAAAAAACATCCTGGCCCTCAGAATTTTTATTCAATTTGACCAAAAGAAAAATGGCTGGTATAATGAACAACTCAGCTTGTAAAGCAGTCTTTAAATGCAGTTTGTAAATAATAATTCAAAACAAACAATGTAACAGTAGTCGTAATACATCAAGCTAGTCTTCTAAATTCTATGACATCAATAGCGACTACTATCTTTTCCACGAAAACCTTTCCTGCGCTAACTTCTCAGACACCATTCTCTCCTGATTCCCTTTTGCACTTCAATTGGTTTTTCTCACTTCTAGAATCTCCTTTTGTTTCCATTAGATGTTAGTATTTCCTTGGATCTACACTCAGACGCTCTCTCTCTTCAATCCCCTGCATTCCCGTGGCAACCTGTTCAACACCCACTGCATCCAGGGCTTCCTGGATAGTGATGACAACAAGTCAATATGTCCATTCCAGCCTTTTTTCCTTAGCTCTCTACATAAAGGGGTTCCCTGCTCTTAACTACTAATAGGAAATCCCACAGAGAATCCAATGCATTTAAAAGCAAAATTATTGGGGTACCTGTGTGGTGCAGTTGGTTAAGCATCCAACTCTTGATTTTGACTCAGGTCATGATCTCAGGTCATGTGGAGATCCAGCTCCACGCTCCACGCTGAGTGTGGAGTCTGCTTGACATTCCCTTTTCTTCTCCCTCTGCCCCCAGCCCTGCTTTCTCTCTCTAAAATAGAGAAGTAAAAAAAGAACACCAAAATTATCTTTCTCCCTACACTTGCTCCTATATATATATAGCAGTATGTAAATATATATATATACACACACACATATCTATATCTATATATGTGTATCTGGCTGTAATTACAAACTTTTCCCTTTCTGCCCCATACCTAATCTCTCATACCTGTCTGGTCACTAGATGTTATAGTGTCTTAACTATCTTAACATCTTAACTGTCTTAACATCTCTCAATCATCAACCCTTCTCAAGTCCCAGCACTGCTACCCTATGTCACACCTTCATCATCATCTCTCATGGACCAATGTCAGGATTTTCTCATTCATCTTTCTCCCTGTACTTTCTCTAAGTCCATCTTCTCCATTGTTGGTAGTAAAGTCTTTTTAAAAAATAAAAACCATATTATTTTATTTCCATGCTTCAAATTTCCTGGCAACACATAAATCAATACCATCTATGCACGTCATCCAAGGTCTTCTATCATTTGGTCTTTGTCTTCTAGCTTGACCCATCTTCCCTTTCCTCTTGCATCCCACCTCTGCTTCCATCTTCAGTCCCTGGGTGCACCTTGGTACTACTTCAGGTTGTTGTCCTTTTGCATTTATTCCCTCCACCACCAAGGCTTTCATCTAAGGCTCCTTGTGTGCCATCTGTCTGGTTCAACTGATGGCAGTATCTGATTATCTACTGATTCTAAAGGACCTCAACTAAGCATCATCTCTTTTGTGAACAATTCACATCTGTTTTCTCCCCAGTCTCCCTCCCAAGGGACTTGATAATTTCTTCTCTTGTGCCACAATATCTCATTTGTTCCATCACGTTAGTCTTTTAATACATTTTTAAATTTACATCAGTATCTTCTGGAATCTCCATTTCTTGAGCTCACAAACTAAATACCAGTAATTTCTGACTTTCAGACCTACTGCAAGTCTATGTGATTTACAGTAGTTAGATGAATTAAAGTAGGAGAAGGCAGTGGACATATTTTATCAAACGGTGTAATATTTTAATGCGAATTGAAGTGAAATATATAATTTTAGAGAAAGAAGATATTCCAGCAGAGATTTCCAATAGAAGATAATGTCACAACAAAAAATCTTCCCGACAATAGTGTTCAGCATGGGAAATGTGTAAGCATCACATATACAACTTTTTTCTTCTTCCTTCCCTTCTGCTCCTTCCTTCTCTCCCTTCCTTTCCCACTTATCTTTCTCTTTTTCTCTTCCATTTTCAAACTCACTTTGAATTATTTCACTATTTACCAGATATTCAGCACTAGGCCTTCTTCATAATTACATATTTATTGGATAATTTTAAGCACACATGAAAGAAAAATCCACTTTAACATTTTTTTTCTCGTTGAATTATACATAGGCTTCTGTGAACTTATCCTAATGAAAAAGCAATGATTCAATAAGTTAGTTATTTAGGGTAGTAACATTGCAGCCAAGATGAATCAAAGTGAATAACCACTACTCTTATGTCTCAACTCAGTTTTGCTTCCATGTTGACTGATCCTGAAGTCTGGTCTTAAAAAGTTATCAGGACATTTTCTGGGTCTACCATAAAAAGGTCTTTTCTTTCCCATTTGAATGTTTTGTCTTGAGGATTGTAGCATTTAATCTAGTGTCATCAACTCTGATAGCCTGAGAGTTTTAAAGGGGGTGATGAGTGAAGTAGCTCACTGGGCTGAAGTTAGCCAGTGTCTGAAGTGTGCATGTCCTTGTACATCAGGTATTTAGCTGGGGCTCTGATGCTAAGGAACACAAGTCATTCTAGATATAGCTATGAAGTTTCTTTCTTGAGGCAATTTCAAAATCTGTTGTGAATTTAAGTAGAAAATCCCAACATTGGAGTGCCTGGGTGGCTCAGTCAGTTAAGGGTTGCCTTTTGCCCAGGTCATGACCTTGGGGTTCTGGGATTGAGCCCCATGTCTGGCACCCTGCTCAGCAGGGAGTCTGCTTTTCCCTATGCCCCTTCCCTGTTTGTGCACTCTTGCTCTCTCAAATAATTAAATAAAATCTTTTAAAATGGGAGAGAGTGGGCAGCCCTGGTGGCTCAGTGGATTAGTGCCACATTCAGCTCAGGGTGTGGTCCTGGAGACCCAGGATCTAGTCCCACATCGGGCTCCCTGCATGGAGCCTGCTTCTCCCTCTGCCTGTGTCTCTGCCTCTGTGTGTGTGTGTGTGTGTGTGTGTGTGTGTGTGTCTTTCATGAATAAATAAATAAAATCTTAAAAGAGAAAGAGAGACAGACAGACAGATATGCCAAATCATGCCTCAATCTTAGGGGCATGGTTTTCAGGATAACTAAGAGAAGCCCCTTTGTGATGTTGGGTTAGAAACGAACAAACCAAAACATATTCCCTGGTAAGCAAGGCATCAGTAGGCCAATCCTGTTCTATATAGAAAGTACTATAATACCAGCAAGTAAGTGGTAAGCAGAAAATGCACGTGATTCTAAATTGTTTCCAGAATATCAGTCACTTGCAGAGTGCCTCAGAGAAGCCTTCGATTTTGTACCCACAGACTATGAATCACATACAAAATATGTATTTTTCCTTTCGTCCTCCTCTTTTTCTGAAAATGTTGGAAAGAGGATTAGCCTATGACAGGAGTTGCATTTATTTGATAAATCTCTGACATTGACTTTCTCTGCTTCCTAATAATAGAAACATAAAACACAGTTGTGTCTGTGTGCTGAAACATTACTGTATTGAACATTCAACATAGAACCTTAAAACATGTAGTTTGGATTTAGTTCATTTAGAAATGTAGCACCTAAAACTTTACTGTGAAGGACTTTTTCTGTCTCAACAGCCATTGATATGCTTTGTTACCTGCATGACTATCGCATCTTTCCAATAAACGTGCTCTCTCCATTTATTATTGATTATTGATAACTTTATTCACTAGATATTTATTGAGAGCTATTATAGGCTAATAACTATGTCATGTCCAAAGACAGAACTGAACAAAACCAGAGAAGGCTTTTGCCCCATGGATTGGCTGGTCTAGTGAGGGGAGTATAAAATCTAGTGTTTCATAAAACCATGACTGCTATTGGAAGCAGTACATGGCTCAATGAGAAATGCGTGAGAAGGGTTCTATCTGGATTGAACTATCAGGATAGGGTCCCCCAAGTAAGTGAACTTTGACTTGAAGATATTCAAGGAAGGGGAGAGTTACATAGGTGGTGAGGGAAGGAAAAGTATTTTAGGCAGAAGGAACAGTATTGACTCAATTTCAAATACATGTTTCTGATGTAACATTTAAGTCACATTTGCATTTGTTCTACCATTTTTTCTTTCTTTTTAAAATTGAGATATAATTGACATATAACATTGTATTCATTTTAGGTGTACGACATGATTTGATATTTGTACATGCCACACATGCTCACCACAGTAAGTTTAGTCATCTCTTCTCACACAGAGTTATAATTTTTTTTTCTTGTGCTGAGAACTCTTAAGATCCATTCTCTTAGTGGCTTTCAAATATACAACATTGTATCCTTAACTATAGTCACCATGCTGTGCATTATATCCCCAGGGAGTTAGACCTCATTTGAATCTATTTGACCCAACTGTCCTTGAAAAAGTTTTCATGTTTTTTACCCAGAGATAAAACATCCCTGGATGGCTTCATTTAAGGATTATAATTATGTTCAAATGATTATTTCTGTTATAATTTGTTTTCTTTACTACTTTATTCAGATAGATATTTTTCTAAATATAAGAGTCTTCCACTACCCATTAGGAAAAAGGGACTAAGAGGGTACCTGGGTGGCTCAATAGTTGAACACCTGACTTGATTTCGGCTCAGGTCATGGTCTCATGGTTGTGAGACTGATCCCCACATCAGATTCTTCTCTGTCTCCCTCTTCACCCACCCCCACTTGCTTTCTCTTAAGAAAAAAAAAAGGGGGGAAAGGGGGCTAAGAAATGAAAAAGTATGCCCTCTTACTGTAGGATATTGCAGAAAGGTTTTGAAGAAAGCCTCTTGATTTTCCAGTATCTGTTTTATTTTATTCATTTAGGGTCTTTTTTTTTTTTTTTTTTCTGTAGTTCTTTAGAGTATTCTAACCTGATTACCTCTCAAAAATCTGAATTATCTTGTTTTAGTTTATTGTTGCTATTGTTTTAACAACATAAGCTTGTGGCAGATTGGTGCTGTTAATGATCCTAGTTCTTTGCCCTTTTCTGTCACTATGCCTTTGGTCCTGTGACTTTTGCATCTTTTCCCATTAGAGGGGTAGAATCTATTGCCCTGTCCCTTGGACCTGAGCTGGATTAACAACTTGCTTTGGGTAATGAGTTGTCAGTAGGCAAAGGTGACACAAGCAGAGGCTGGAAAAAAACCCTTTGTATTTCTGCTTGCTTCCTGCTCCTCTGAAATTGCTATGAGAACATGCCTAGGCTAGCCTGTTGGGAGGTGAGACTTGTGGAAGAAAGCCAAATCATCCCAGTTGTCCTGGCTGATGCCATCCTCATCAGCAACAGCTGGGTGAACCTGAGGCCAGAGCTGTCCCGCCAAGCCCAGCTGAGCCCACCAGAGTCACTGACCTGGAGACTTATGAGCAAAACAGACGCTTATTGTTTAAAGCCTTTGAGTTTTGGGGTGATTTATTATGTAGCATTATTATGGCAGTATGAAACTGATAAGAAGGAGAAAGTCTTATTTGCAACTTTGTTACCCCTTCATAACTTCTTTCAGTGATCCACACTTTATTTTCCAATGGGAAGCCGATAAGAAAATTGTAAAATAGATATTTGGCTCTGAGTAATCTTTTAGGAGGCTTTATATTCTATGAAGTGTGGGATACCTATAGTTAGACACTTGAAATTTAGAAAAAATGAAAACCCCAAGCCCCCCCGCCTTTTGTCTATAAAGATACTAAAGTATGTAGTCAGTTTGTCTCAATAAAATTTGTTTTCTTTATGAAGAAATTCAGATTGCCATATGACGATGGTCTAGCAATGAAAATCTCATATGAGGAGAGCATGACCATTGACTTTATTATGAGAAATGCACAAAAGTATGCCGGTTTGAAATGTTACTGAATATAAACTTGTGTTGGTTTTATTAGCTGTAAAGAAAGTTTCTCATATTCTTACTCTTTAGAAATGTGCCTGCCTTCTTAGGCATGGAAATGTGAGTATTGGGCCAAGTTTGACAGTTGATTCTGTATAACCACTTAATTCCAAGTCCCTGAAAGGAAGGGGCTCGAAAAGCAAACAATGGGAAAGTCATGAGTTACAGCAGGTGGGTGTTATGCTCAACTAGCAGAGTCACGTGCAGTGTATTAATCACATTTTAAATTAGTGTATATTAAAGAAAATCATGAGGTTATTAAGAGAACATTAGGTTTATATTGTTTTTCCCTGCTTCTCACATGTATCTGGCCTCCTCTCTGCCAGAAGTCCAGAAGATGGGAAAACTGCCTGGTCAGTTAAGCTCCCCAGCCTTGGGGGAAGGGGCTGCAGAATGAGAAGGTAGCAGAAGGAGGTTATGGGGCATGGGAGAGGGCCCTGACTCTGAGGGCTTCCCATACTGTATAGGTCATGGCAACTGACTATATAAAGATGGCCTATGTTTCAGAAAGTTCATTCCTTTTGTCCTGAACACCATCTCTATGGGTGGACAGCTATTGACAATGTCTTGGGTTAGTGAAAGATTTACTTTCATCTTTAGATAATGCTGCAATGATTATATCACAGACCACCCACATAGTGGAATATTATGCAACATTAAAAATGAGACCTTTAAGGGAAATTTTAATGGCTTGGAAAAAATGCATTATGATAGTGATAAAAAGGGGCCAATGTTAAAATTGCACATGTGCTGTCATGATTATATGGATGTGCATTTATTTGTCCGATGAAAAGACCAGAGGAAGTATACAGAGTGGTTGTCTCTATGTGACGGGTTTATGGTAGTTTTATTAGTCTCCTGTACTGATTTGTTTTGTTTTGTTTTTGTTTTTGTTTTTTTTTCTGATTTTTAAGAGTGATTATGTAAGAGCTTATGATGAGAGAAATTATCATATCAATGAAAATATACTGGTTTAGGAGCTCTTTGGAGACAAGGAATTTGTCTTATTTATTTCCAAACTTGAACATTCTGAAAACCAGTATTTGGAGGGTTGTAAGGGGAAAAGCATACCTGATGAATGGAAAAGGAGCCCTCAGGCAGGGAATCTGTAGGTTGAATAGAGTCTCTGTTAATAAAGCAGAAAACCATGGCTAGTTAGGTGCACTTATTTTTTTCTTAAGGTTTATTTATTTGAGAGAGAGAGAGGAAGAAGGATGAGGGAGCAGGATAGATAGAGAGAATCCCACACAGAATCCATGCTGAGCAAGAGACCCCCGGGGGTCAATCCCACGACCCTGAGATCATATAACCTGAGCCAAAACCAAGAATTGGAGACTTAACAGACTGAGCCACCCAGGCATGCCAAGGTGTAGTTATAAGAAAGCAGAGATACTATTTCTTTAATAGTTACTGTCATCTGTATCCTAAAATACCAGTATCTATCTGAGATTTGGGACCATTTTATCATCAGTTGGCAACCTTTGGGTCATCTCTTAATTGCTTTATGGTTTTGTTTTTTTATTAATTATTATTTTTAATGATTATTAAATAATTATCAATTACAATTACTTCTGAATGAGGCCTTTCCCTGACCATCTCCAAAGGGCATATAATTTAACAGAGACTATGAATGACAAAGAAAATAAAGGGAACATTGTTGCTTAATTTGATGAAAACTTCATTTCCTCCAGGGAGTCCTCCTTGATTACTGCAGCTACTCTTCTGCTTAACTGTCTTCATTACATATTGTCATTCAGCCAAATGCTATGCCAAATGCATGCTTTGTTTTTCATGGATGCATTTGTGTAGTGTTCCCCAACTGGCAAGTATCATCACATAGAACTTCTCTTTTCTATCCTAAACTGAAAGCTCAGTGTTGGATTGACACGCAGGCAAGGTGCTTCCTATGTGCCGGGCTGTGTTCTAAGCCCTCTGCATATGCTGGCTCCTCCGTCCTCTCTGCAGCTGTAGGAAGCAAGTGACTTCTCATTCTTATTCTATAGATGAGAAAGCTGCATAGAGAAGTTAAGGACCCTGCCAGCATCCCAGAGCTCAATAAGAGTGAAGCTTTGCTCCAAAGTCCCTGTTTCTACTCACAACGTCATACAGCCTCTTTTATAATATTAGTGAGTGTTTAGTCACTGCTTGTCAATTGCTTGAAAATGTGGTCCAGGTATCTTTGCAATTCCGAAATCATCTTAGACCATAAATAGAGAAGAATGATAGTATCTGATACATCTGATAGAAAAGTCTGAAAGCTTGATCCTACTTTAAAACGGCAAGTCCCAAGCAAAGGACATTTTAGTTAGTGTTTGAATGACTCAAGGAAACATGAGAGGTTGTACCTTTGGGATGAGGGTGTCTCTGTGGACACATAAAAGCACCTTGTTATGCTATTGGGAGAAGTAAACATTTCTGTCCACTTTCTTAATTCTGCATTTTGGTTTAGTTCTTATTTGGCATATGCAGCAAGTTTCTAATGAAATGGAAACAGTAAAGACAGCCTCTAACCATTTTTTTTGAAAATTTTATATTTATCTATTCGTGAGAGGCACAGAGAGAGAGAGGCAGAGACACAGGCAGAGGGAGAAGCAGGCTCCTTGCAGGGAGCCCGATGTGGGACTCGATCCGGGGATCCCAGGATGACACCCTGTGCCGAAGGCAGATGCTCAACCACTGAGCCACCCAGGTGCCTCAAGCCTCTAATCATTTTTGAACAGGAGGTACATGAATGGGATAGGAAGGCTTTACAACTATATGATGAGTGAAGAGTTCGCCCTGTCACTGGGCTCCTGAGAATAGAGCAGTCGGATGTTTGCAAAGTGGGCCCCTCTGGAGTCAAATAATACCCCTGAGGACCAGAACCTAATCTAGGAGGGCACTCTTCAATTCTTTCCTTCAGCTGAGCTCGACCTCACATGTGTGCTCTGGGTCTAATCACTTTCCTTCTCCCTGCTTGAGTTTTCTTATCTGTCATTTGGGGGAATTAATAACTGGCCTTTTCCTTGGAAAGCAGTTCGAAACCATTCCCCTGAAAGCTGTTGGTTTGTCCCTGTTATTATTAATATGACTGGATCACCGTTACAGGCCAGCCCTGGCTTAGGGATGGAAAAAGTGAGCCGACCTTGCCTGACGTTATTGTAACCCTACGAGCCAGTCAGCTTTCTTTTATATCTGACCCCGATGGCCTCATGCTGCCCTATGAAGCTCAGCCTTTTGACAGCTGGCCCCGGGTCATCTAGTTCAGAGCAAAAGTGGGCCCTGTGGACATAACACTTTGAGGGCTCTTGGAATGATCCAGCTGGGGTGGGTCCAGGCTCTTCCTGTGCCAAATGGAAAATGAAGTGTGGGTCAGTCCCAGAGAAGCACGGCATGGGGGAGCCATGCGCTCCATTCTTACCTTCCTCCCTAAATTCATATTAGTCTGAGCTGCTGGTTCATGTTCTTTATTGCTCACCACTAACCATGAACATTTCCAAAGCCCGCGTCCTTTGCCTCTTGGCTTTGAACTCTTCAGCCATGACTGAAACTTTATATTTTTATGTCTGCTTGGCCAAAATCTACTCCTCGAGGAGGGGAGAGAGTAATTGCCTGTTGGGTGATTCCACCTCTACTGATTTTTTTTTTTTTTTCACATTCATAGAGGGTTTTTGAAGATACAGACTTGCCTCCTGGGTCCATCAACAGGAGAAGAGCAGACTTCAGTGGCAGCAGCCTGTTTATAATCTCCCGGGCCTGTTTCTGTTTTAATTTTCCTGAAGATTGAAGTGGATGTAGCGCAGAAAACAATAGTAGGATAATACTGTAATCCTCTTGACTCCCACGCGAGTTATTCACTAGCATGCATTCGGAGATGTATGTAAGAACCTACAGTCCTTGGACCCGTGGGCAAACAAAGGATCCCACAGTCTGTTGCCTATCCCTGGGGAATTAAAAACAAATGTATATACTATAATATTCCCAGAGATTAAGTTATTTGAAAGGCATTTTATTTTATAATCATGCAAATACATCTGTTCTTGTTTTTCAGGCTGGTAACCAGATCTCAAATGGCCAGGAAATAATCTCTCTTTTCCTTTCTTTTTTGTCCTTTACCCTGATCTCCCTTACCCTCTGCTCTTTGTTGCATAGATGGGTGGGTAATGGGGGTACTGATGATCCACGGGAACTGAGGGTCATTTTTCATTTATTATTTCTTCCGAGGCTATTACTTTTCTTGACTTTAGCTAGTTAAAGAAAGGGGCAAGAAAGAAGTTGATGAGAAGGTCCATTGTATTACCTCTAGGTTCTGGTTCTGTATATTTGCCCTCCCTGGGTCTGTTTACCCTGTGAATCACTTGACATGCTGCACATTCTTCTATGAAATCTAGCTTTGAGCAGCTACCTCTTGGGCACAGGGGAGGCACACTGAGTAGTTCTAGGATATGAATAGCTAAAAGAAATGAGGGATTTTCTTTAAATGACCCGAAACCTAGAAGATAACTTCCTTAATTAGCTGTGACCAGTTCTGCAGGTTTTCTTCTAAAGAAACTAAGATCGTTATGCAATATATGGAAGCATTGTGCATTTGCACTCTTAATTTCACATGTCACAGTGGGTCCATTTCTGCCACTGTGAATGTTAAGTACTGTCTTTATTTGCACAAATATCATAAATGGATATTTAGTAGAATCAAATGTTACAGCGGGCAAGTAGTTATCTGGTGTTGGAGTTCCAGTGAAATTATATTTAAGGGTTTGTATTAAAAGGGACATGTATTTAAGAACACCTTAGTATATGTGTCATGAGTATATATTGCAACTTTTAGTAATTCATAAAATATATCTATGTATTCGCACATTGAAAAATTAGAGATTAGTGTATGGTTTATTTTTAAAGGGCAACCGAGCGCTATTCTGAGATTTTGAGTTGATGAAGGCATCAGTTTTTGGAAACATTGATTAAATCTGCCTAAGAATAAGTGATGGATGAAATTCATTCACAATAAAAATTTAAATATGTTTGTAACAGATGGATATTAAGAAAACTTTTATAATGTCTAAAATGTATTGCTGAATTTTAAGTTATTAATAATTATGACCAGTCAGAGATTTCTAGGCAAATCACCACTCACCAAAAAGAGTCTTTGTGTTTCCAAAACAAAACTTCTTTTAATCATTTAGTAAGCCATATAATCTATGTTACTTCATTGTAAAATAATCCATAATTTGACTGTTTAAAAAAATCATTAACCCAATCTAATCTCTCCAGAGTCATTAGGGTCTGACTCAGCCTGACGTTTTACTAAACCTGATTCTTCCCGTTTATGCTGGATTCTGGCTCTCCACGGCATTTTGCTGGGTAATCTCACCAAAGGGCTACACTATAAATCTAAGTGTCTTTCCCTCCTGAGCTGGAACCACATGAAACCAAAGGACAGCTGTGTCAGAACATGGGTTTTGTTCTGTTTTTGAGCGTTGAAACCTAAGTTTGGATTGAATCCTTCATTTTCAGTTCGACATTGTACTGGAGTCATTACGTACTTTATATTCTTCATAATAGTAGAATAAATGGGATTATAATAAATGAATGGAAATTTTGAATTGCTTTCTCCTGCTATAAACAGTGTTTTGGTGCAGCCCTGAGCCTTGGCATTCAGTTAAAGCAGTGGTTTTTGATGTTGGGGATGGAGAATGAAGTAGAAGAAATGATGTATCAGAATCTCTGGGAAGGAGGTTTGATTTGGGTGTTGGGTTTCAAAAAATATGCTTGCCTGCTTGAGAATTGATTCCATAGTGAAACTCTGTCACTAATGGGATTATACTGGGTGATAGTGATAGGTTTGAAGCCATTGATTTAAAGTACTTGTCACAAAGTGGTCAATTTCAGTGAACGTAAAGACCTCTCCCTCCCAGGGGGGCTGTTTCCATGAGTTGATATGGAGTGTGTGGATGTGTGTGTGCTCCTGTTGGAAGCTTGGAGGGAGGATGGTGCTATTCTTTTCCTCCAAATGATAGGAAAGACAGGAAACTGAAGAATTGGATCCTGTCTGTTTCCTGTCTTGTATTTATTTTTTATTTTATTAATATTTTTAAAAATTTATTTATTCAGAGAGAGAGAGAGAGAGAGAAAGAGAGAGAGGCAGAGACACAGGCAGGCTCCATGCAGGGAGCCCAAGGTGGGACTCGATCCAGGGTCTCCAGGATCACACCCCGGGCTGCAGGTGGCGCTGCACCGCTGCACCTCCAGGGCTGCCCTCCTGTCCTGTATTTAGAGGCCATCCTGACCCTGATACTCACAGGGGAGGTGCCTTTAGGGATTCTCAGAATATCTGGAGACATCTCAGTGGTGGGCTGAGATCCTGTAATATTCAGGTCTCAGAGGAAAATCTGTGAAATTCAGATATTATAGTTAACATTTCTTCTCACAGGCCTGTGAAACTTGAGAAGATTTGGGCAATTTTTTTTTTAAGTTTACAATAACAATCAGAATAACGGGTGTACTAGTAATTTAAAACTCTATGTAAGTGTCATATTCAGAAGGCTGAGCTTTAGACAAGAGAACTATGAAGATGTAAAACTCCTGATTTTTTTGAATGAAAAAGAAGTTTTCCAACAAAATGACACATTCTGAGAAACTTTTTATGGTGTGGATTATAGCCAGTATTTCAAACCCTTAGATAGAAACTAATGACTGAGATTGTTCCTGACTCCAACAATTTGTTGTGTGACTTTTGACAGCTTCCTTAACTCTCTGTGCCAGTTTCTCCATCAGTGGAAGAAGGTGAATACTCATGTTCTACATACTTCAGGAAGAGTGCCTTATTAATGTTTTATTTTTATTTCTTAATCCAGTGCCTAAAGCAAGGTAAAGCTTATCTGTGAATCTAATTTATCAGAAAACCTAAGAAACCATGTTTTAGAAAATCATCAGAACATTTCCAGTATTATGGCAAAATTCTTATAGGAATCACCACCCCCTTATTCCCTTAAAACCCCACCCCCCCACCCCCCCCAAAAAAACTTTCTAAATCTTAGGAAAATGATAAAGCCACATATTTCAGAAATTCAGTAAACCCAAAGCAAATTAAATAGTTTAAACATACAGACAAATGCACATTATAATAAAATTGCAGAAAATTAGTGATAAATATAAAATAGTAAAACCAGTAAAGAATGTCACATTATGTAGAGAGACAGAAAAAAAAATCACAGTAGATGTCTATTAGAAGCTGTAAACCAAAGAAAATGAAGTGACAATTTTAGGGTGCTGAAAGAAAAAAAAGTATAATAAAAATATCAAATTAGTATTCTACACCCAATGTAAATATCTATAAATGGTGATTTTCTTCAGACCAGTATTATAGGAAATGAAAAAGGAATTTCTTTTCACTGAAGAACTTGACACTAAATGAAAATTTAGATCTATACAAATAAGAAAATCAAGAATGGTAAATACATAGGTAAGTATGAAATATTTTCCTCATTTGTAAATTTTGTTTAAAAATACTTTCCAGAGGGGCACCTGGGCAGCTAAGTTAAACAACTGGCTCTTGATTTTAACTCAGGTCATTATCTCAGGGTTCTGGGATTGAGTCTTGCATCAGGCTCTGCACTCAGTGGGGAGTCTGTTTCAGGATTCCCTCTTTCTCTGCTGCTTCCTCTGCTTACTTGCTCTCTCTCTCTCTCTAAAATAAACGAATAAATCTTTAAAAAATAAAACTGAATAAATAAATAAAAATACTGTCTAGAGCAAAAGTGATCACAGTCTATTATGGGATCTGTAAATTAAAGTATGACAAGGGGCTGAAATAGACTATATTGTTATAAGGTTTTTAAATTGTGTGTGAAGTAGTGTTTTAAGATACATCATGATAGGGGTGCCTGCATGGCACCATTGGTTAAACATCTGACTGTTGGTTTTGGTTCAGGTTGTGTCTCAGGGTCATGAAATTAAGCCCCTCCTGAGAGTCTGGTTAAGACTGTCTCTGCCCCTTTCCCCGGCATTCTTTCTTTCTCTCTCTCTCTCTGTAAAATAAATTTTAAAATCTTTAAAAAAAATTAATGGACACCTGTGTGGCTCAGCAGTTGAATGTCTGCCTTTGACTTAGGGCGTGATCCTGGGATCCAGGATTGATTCCTGCTTTGGACTCCCTGCGAAGAGTCTGCTTTTCCCTCTGCCGATGTCTCAGCCTCTCTCTCTCTCTCTATCTGTCTCTCATGAATAAGTAAACAAAATCTTTAAAAAACTAAGATAGATTATGATGAAGATGTATATTGTAAATGCTAAAACAATCACTCAAAATGAAACAAAGCAATAGATTTAATAAGTCAATAGAGGAGGTAAAATGGAATAATAAGAATAAGCTCAATTAATCCAAAAAACACAGAAAAAATAAACAATGAACATATGGCACAGGTTGAAAACAAATAGTAATGTGGTAGATTTACATTTAACTATATTGATAATCTTATTACATATAAATGGTTTAAAATGTCCAGTTTGGGGATAGAAAGGCAAGTCCCTACATTATACAGTCTACAAGAAACTCACTTTAAATATAAATATAGATGGGTTAAAAGTAAAAGGATGGGCAAGGAAAACCATCCAAACATTGATCAAAAATAATCTAGAGTGGCTTTATAATTTCAGACAAAATAGATTTCAGAACAAGAAAAATTATCAGTAATAGAGTAATTTCCTAAGGATGAAGGAATCTCATTTAGCAGTTATGATGATCCAAAATATCAAATACAAGAAAAATATCTGACAAAACTGAAAGAATAGGCAACTAAAATTTAAAGTTACAGATGTCAATATTCTTGTTTCAGTAATTGATGGAATAAGTAGACAAAATTTAGTAAAAATACACAGCAGTTGAACCCACACTATTAACTAGATTGCCCTATTTGACATTTATAGATTAGGCCACTGAATGGTAACAAAATACCCTTACTTTTTTTCTTTTTTCAAGAGTTACTATTTATTTTAGAGAGAGAGAATGGGTGCACACAAGAAGAGGGAGGGGCAGAGAGAGAGAATCTTTCAAGCCAACCTCTGCTGAGGGTATAAGGTCAATATATGAGAGTGATTGCATTTCTTTATATTAGCAGCAAATAGTTGGAATTTAAAATGTAAAAGACAATATCACTTATAGTGTACACAATAGACAGGAAATATAGCTGAACATATGCAAAATCTGTTACACTGACAACAATAAAACTTTGATGAGAAAATTAAAGATTATCTAAGTGAGTAGAGAGATATATCACATTTATAGATCAGAAGACTCAATGTTTTTAAGATGCCAATTCTTTTTTCTTTTTTTTTAAGATTTATTTTATTTATTTGAGAGAGAGAGAGAGCACTTGCATTCAAGAGTGGGAGGAGGGGCAGAGGGAGAGAATCTTCAAGCAAACTCTGCACTGAACAAAGAGATCTCACAACCCTTAGATCATGACCTGAACCAAAACCATGAGGCAGATGCTTAACTGACTGAGCCATCCAGGTGGCTTTAAGATGCCAATTCTTCACAAAATTTTCTATCAATTCAGTAAAATTCTAACAAAAAAATGTCTTAGCAAGAGTTTTTATAGAAATTGATAAGCTGATTCTACAATTTACAACAAAATGCAAAGGGCCCAGCATAGCCACATCAAGTATTATGCTGAGTGACATAAATCAATAGGTGAAAGACAATTATCATAGGTTTCACTCATATGTAGAATATAAGAAATAGTGAAAGAGATCATAAGGGAAGAGGGGAAACTGAGTGGAGAAAAATTAGAGAGGGAGATAAACCATGAAAGACTCTCAACTCTGGGAAACAAACGGAGGGTTGCAGAAGAGGAAGTGGGTGGGGGGATGGGAAACAGGGTGATGGGCACTAAGAAGGGCACATGTGATGAGCACTGGATGTTATACTATATGCTGGCAAATTGAATTTAAATAATAATTAAAAAAACTTCAAGGGCTAGAACTACTTGATTTCAAGAATTTCTACAAACCTACAAAAATTAAGATCATATAATGATTGATATATAAATTAATGGAATAAAACAGAATCCAGAGATAGATCACCTCATGCACTCTTGAATATCAAAGTAATTTGATAGAAAAGAGTCTTTTCATCAAATTGGTGCTAGAACAAAATATGCATCCATAGAGGGAAAATGAACCTCAAACCCTACCTCACACTATATTACAAACACTTGATATGGATCATAGAGCTAAACATATGTGCCCAAATTATACGTTACCGGAAGAAATCATGGGTAAAAAAAAAAAAACAGATGACCTTGGGTGCCTGGGTGGCTGAGTCAATTAAATGTCTGCCTTCAGGTTGGGCTATGATCTCAGAGTCCTGGGATCCAGCCCCAGATTAGGTTCCCAGCTCAAAGGAAGTCTGCTTCTCCCTTTACTACTCCTTCCCCCTGCTCATGATCTGTCTTTCTCATGGTCTCTCTCTCTCAAATAAGTAAAATCTTTAAAAAATAATACATTACCTGCTTAAAAAATTTTTTTAGATCATAGGAAAAAATCATAGAATTAAATATAAGAATTAGAACCTTGAAACTTCTAGAAGGAGATCTTTGTGATCTGGAGTATAGATAAGATTTCTTAAATCCTACACAAAGAGCACTCACCATAAAAGAAAAACAGGATAAATTGAACTTCATCCAATTAAGTTTTGCTTGGCAAATCACACTCCAATAAAAAAAATATACAAAACAAATTAAGTTTTGCTCTCTGACGTACACCATTAAGAAAATGAAAATGCCAGCCACACAATGGGAGAAAATATTTGCAAAACGTATATCTGATAAACGGTTTGATTCCAGAGTATATAAAGAACACTTAGAATTCAATAATTAAAAGTCTAACAACCAACTAGAAAAAAACAACCAAAAGAATTAAATACTTCACCAAGGAAGATATATGAATGGTTAGTAAACACAAGGTAGTTTGCATTATTAGTCAGGAATGAAATGCAAATTGAAACTACAATGAGGGGTGCCTGGGGGGCTCAGCCAGTTAAGCATCTGCCTTCTGCTCAGGTCTTGATCCAGGGGTCCTGAGCCCAATCCCCAAGTTGAGCTTTCTCTTTCTGTCTCAAATAAATAACAATAAAGGAAAGGAAGAAACTGCAATCAGATACCTCTACACACACTGGGACTTCTGAGATTAAAAACACTGCAAATACCATGTACTTCTGCTGATAGGGAGTGACTAGAAGCATCATACATACTAATAATGTCAAATGATACAATTGCTTGGAAAGATGTTTAGAAGTTCGCTGTCAGATTAAATAACATCAATAGGCCTAATTTAAAAAAATTTTCTAGGGATGCCTGGGTGGCTCAGCGGTTGAGTGTCTGCCTTTGGCTCAAGGCATGATCTCTCCAAGGATTGAGTCCTACAGCGGGCTACCTGCGAGGAGCCTGCTTCTCAACTCTATGTCTCTGCTTCTCTCTGTGTCTCTCAGGAATAAATAAATAAAATCTTTTAAAAAAATAAAATGAAGTTTTCTGAACTAGAGTTCAGTATACTATGCATTTATATACTCACACACTTACTCATCTAATTAATGTGAGCAAAGGTCTGGTGATTGGGGCCACTGTAACTACAGTGTTGGAAGCACAACTAGGTGCTGAAATTGCTTACAGTGTAGTTGAGGGATGACAATGGGGCTGATACGATATGGCTCCCACCATGGGACCATGTAGGAAGACTTGATAGCAGATTTGTGGGATGAGGGAGAGCTTTCCAGAGGTAATGATAGCTCTGGCCCCTGTCTTTTTATGTGTCAGCCGAGATTGCTTTTAAAATTTGTGCCAGGTGGCCCCCCAAAGCCAAGGGACTAGAACTGTACCACAAAATGATGTCTTCCCTAGTGAGATGAAAATAGGGAAATGGACAATATGAACCATAAGCTTTATCACTGGACATATTTGTGCTGTGGACACCACATCTTCATCATAAGTGTGTGTTTAACAATCCATAGAATAATTGAATTAAGCAGAGAAGCACTCCATGAATTCTCTGTTGCATAAATAACGAGAGGATTGCTAGGGAAGGCGTGAATCAGGAGCTGAACTCAGTGGCGATGGTGCATGGTGAGTTATCTGGGTTCCTGGATGTGTGAGTGAATGGTAACTGTGTCTTGATAATAAGGACTCCCTGGTCTGGGAAAGATGGCTGCTGAGTGCTGAATTCTTAGGTAAAATTTGGGATGACTCACCTCTGCTCTTATTCTGTGTATTGTTCTCAAACACTAAAGCCTGTAGGAAAGCTTTCTAACACTTTTAAAGTTAAATCATGGTAGAGAAAGTCCAGAACTCTATACTACTCTTAATCCACCTTACCAGACTGAAGATTCCTTGATACATTTGAATGCAGGGCATGTACATTATTTTAAACAATTTGTTTCATAGATAGAATCAACAGAAGTGCTCTTATTCACAGCAATTGATTTAAAAACAAATCTCTGGCCGTAGTAATTTGGGATCTTAATGTTATTCAGATTGTGCCGAGGAAAAAAATGCATTATTTGTTTCCTAAGGAGAAAAAAAAATAACTGGATCTTATGTCTTCAACACTGGTTAAGTAACCTAAGGTACTGAGGTCATAGAAGAGAAGACAGGGATTTGGTGTTCTTCTCTTTTTTCATAAAATATAAATCTCTTTCTGTTCTCTACCTTTCATAGTATGCTTTATTATTTTGGTTTTTTTTTTCTTCCCATCATTCTTAACTCATGTCTTTCTATTCTGTTTTGCTTTTTTCATTTATCTTGTGGAGTTTCCATAGTCCCTGTTTAAATCAGTGGTTCTCAAGCTTGAGTGTACATCAGAATCGCCTAGAGGTTTGGTTAACACAACCTGCAACAGACAGCTAGGCTAGGACTATAGAGTCTTGGATTCAGTGGGGAGAGAGGAGTGGTGTGTGTGATACTTTGCATTTGTAATAAGTTCCCATGCTAATGTTGCTCTTCCTGGGTCCACACTTTGAGAATCACCGACTTGTAAATCACCCACAGACAAAGGAGGTTGTGAGTGTTCTAGAATGGGCTAAAATGGAACTTAAGTGGTCTGGAAGTCTAATTGCTTGAAAACCGTGACTTAAATCCACACTCTCAAGGTTAATTGATGATATTGTTTTTGATCTTAAGACTGGAGATATTTTAAAATCTTTTCGTAGCTGTTCCAGTAGATTATAAATTCGGAAAGTGTGTACTTTTCAAATTGTTATCATTCATTGTTGCCTCTTCCCTCTGATAAGTTTTTTTATTGATTTGCATAATCTCCTTGTAAATTTGAAGCCTTTGATGAGTATTTTCTACTAAAAACATCACAAAATAGATCGTATCTTGTTACATGGTTCTGACAGCTGAAGAAAATGAAAAAGAATATGTCCATTTAATAGATCAAGCATAGAAGAGTAATCGGTTACCAGAAATGCAATGAGATCTATACTGTCTGTACACTTTGCATTCCACAGTCTTGGCAGTTATCCCTTTTCCATATGTTTTACCAGAACTAAATAACAAAATTAATCAATAAAAACCATATGAAAAGCCAGAAATTTCTTTTAGAATTTTCATTAGGCTTCAGAAAATTACTTTTCTTTTATTATTTTAGTCATACCAGTTTTTGCCTTTCTTCATTTGACTTCCCAAAATTTAATTATGTTTGTGAATTTGCCTTCGAATCTTGCATTTCTCCCCCCTCTGTCTTTCAGAGTAAAGTTGGTTTTTTCTCTTTATTGAAACTCACTTTAAGCTTCCAGGTTACTTTTTACTCCTGTGGACTTTTAGTCTTGTACCTGAAGGGAGTATTGTGTATTTTGTATAGTGCATTGATAGCTGGAAACAATAGAGTCCCTATTAGCCAATTAAACCTGGCAAGATATGGACTGGTGCCCAGGCTCTAGGACCGTTTGATCTACACACGTGGTACATACCCTTTGAACTTAAGAGAATTCTCTGCTTCTTAACCCAACTGCCTCATTGTTTGTGTTGAATGGGGCAGGGAATAGACATGGTGGGGAACATGGCTGAATAAGAGAAATCTTCTGAAGAAATATAAGATGCTCATCCAGAATCGTAGGATACTTTGCTTACCATGAAAGGACAAACATACTCATAATTATGGTTTGCTCTTTCTTCTCAGAATGCTTTCATATTCCCTGTTCACCTAAAATTCGGGTCACCTACTGGAGAACACCACGTCACAAACACTCGAATGTGTTTGACTGTGTGCTTAGGAAAGGGTGGTCAGTGCATACCGACCATACCAGCAAACACATTTCACCTCGGGGGCTCTCTTCCAAACCCTTCAGGAAGTCAATGGGAGCTTTGTGTAAACAGGTAGGGAAAGAACTGGGCTCATTGTGTTTGCTTCTTTGCCTGCAGGCACCTGCCTTTGGAGCTTAAGCTTCTGAACTAAACCTAAAGGTCCTTATGGTTTGATTATACCCTCATTCTATTCATTCCTATTCCTTGGGATACTTTAGTAATTCTTTGAGAAAATTGCAATTGGTAAGTGCCTGCTCCCAAATAATGTATGAGGGATTACTAAATTGTGTCTGAGACTGGCACTGTTGAGGGTCTAGGAGATGTTCGGAGATTATGAATTTGAAGTAGAGAGAAAAGATGGAGCAAAGTTAGTGACTATAATGTGGAGGGGCTCTTATTATCGGTTTGGTAGAAGGGAATGCAGCCAAAGAGCTTTAGAAATCCATTTTCAATTTAATCAGTCCAATATATTTTATATTCATGTTGCATTAAAGACATTGTTTTATTAGAGACTTCTTAATGTTCAGAAATCCTTGTGTGGACTTTCTTCCTTCACTCAGAGCATTTTATTTTCTTTTTCATTTTTCCTTTCTGTCTTCATTTTCTTTCTTTCCCGTTTTTTCCCCCTGTGATGAGGAAGTTTTGTTTGGCCTGGAGTAAATGAAACTCAGAGCCCAAAAGGCCCAGTTAAATTGAGCTTGAAACTAAAAACCCATGATGCTCCAGTGAGTGCTGAGCAAAAAGGAGAATATTTGCTGTGCTTCACCCCAGTGGAATCATCTGACTTTTCTGTTTCTATTTCCTCTTTGCCTTCAGAACTAGAAGAAAACAATTATGAATGTAGAAAACTAACTCTTCTGAGATTAAATTCTTATAAACTGGAACTCTTTCATAACTGATGCAGTGATTTATATTAACTAATATTGGTTGTAAGCAAATTCAATTGACCTAGTTGCAATGAAATGCCCTGGCACACATGTCCACTTCCAACTGGCTGTCACACAACCACCAGGCTTGCTAGGGACAGCCATCAGACCCATGCCAGTTGGCAGCTTTGACAGCAAGGCCATAGATCAAATGGAGTAGGAAAAAGCATCGCTCTCCCTCTTACCCACTAGACCAGTCCTATCCTCAGTTCAGAATTGGGGTAGCCAAGCACAGGCTCTAGATAAATTCAGTGAAACTCCTGCTAGAGGCACCTGTTTAAGAATTTCAGTGCAATTGAATCATTATACCTGTCATCCCTCTGCAATAAATTAGTTTCCATGTCAACATGAAGCCTAATAGAAGATTCTAGCTGAATGTAGGACTTTGAAATGGAACATTTTCTTCATTGTAAACCAAGATGGGTCTGTTTTAGGGAAAGAGTTTGAAGATTGGATGGCATTTAAAAATTTGCCTCTGCCTAATGGTTTGATTCACTCCTTAAACCTTGGTAATGACATTTCATACACCCTCTGACACTCCAAGACTGACAGGACTGTGTTTAAGGAGAAAGAATGAAAAACTCCCAATAATACTTGAATTCGGCTCCCTTGGCTGCCTGTGTTATGGCTGCCTGTGTTATGACAACATCTTTCATCATGGTAGTAATCTCATAGAGTAATGCTGGACAGCATAACAATAAACTGCTTTTATCTGGCTTTTTTTTTTTTTTTTTAAGCTAAGCGATTTCCCTCATAGCAAACATTTTTCTGTAGACACCATCTACATTTTCCTTCTTGTTTCTTTCCTTGGGGAAAAGAATTGGCTAAATGGATACTGTTTTGCATCTATTTGGCATTTTGGATTTCAGTGAAGAAGACAAACACTCATATTTCCAAGGCATTTCTAAACATTTACTTTTGCCACATGCACATAATACATCCATGACAAATACAGGAAGTGAGCACAGGCCCTTGGGAAAATAAGAGAAGACAGGGTTGAGATGACATCGCTTATGCTACCTAAAATATTGTAGGCAAAGCTTGTGTACATATACTCTTGGTGGCTTATCGATGCTGCTGTTTTTTATGATAGTTATGAAGGTGGTCTTGCTCATTTAGGAAGGATGCTGCTTTATTTCCCTATTGCTTGAACCAGAAAAGAAATCCTTGTTCTTTGTGAATGTCCTGTGTTCTTTGGAAGAGCAAAGCACCATTCAACACCAAAGCTGGCCATTGGGATTCTCATATTCTTAGACCAAGGTGAGGAATTCATTCCCTGCAAGGTAAATAAACTACACAATGATAATAGCAATAACATATGTCAAAGTTTGCTATGAAAATGAAGTGAATGTATTTGATTTTTTTTTCCCATTCGGACCTTTGATGCTTTGACCCATTTGGCATCTATTGAAATACCTTAAAATTTCTTATGTCTTATGTCTTAGATGCTCTAAACATGTCATCTTGCAGGTTCTAATAACAACTCCTGAGGAAAATACGGTGATTCTTCCAATTTGCGGGTAAGGAAACCAAATCATCAAAAGTTAATGAATTTCTTCTAAGTTGACCAGTTAATTAATGGTTGAGCACAAGATCCAATCCAAGGTAATCTGGCTCAGAAATGCTCGCTTTTAAATGATAAACTTCAGTGCTAGAGATGGGAATGTGTCTCTGGGTAGAGATGTGAATCATTGCTGCTTTGTAGAAAAACCAGTTCAATGGTTATTTTTCTTCCTGTAGTGACTGTCTACTGATTTTGGTATTACAATAATCCAGGTTATTTCAATGATTAGTACATTTTCTTTTGGATCCTTCTCTGGGTAAGAGTATTCACATTAGAGATACATGAAAGAAGACTGTCTACTATTAGGTTTCTGCCCTAGTTCTTTTTTTAAAGATTTTATTTATTTATTCATGAGAGACATAGAGAGAGGCAGAGACCAAGGCAGAGGGAGATGCAGGCTCCTTGTGGGGAGCCTGATGCAGGACTTCATCCCAAGACCCCGGGATCACAACCTGTGCTGAAGGCAGACACTTAACCACTGAGCCATCCAGGCACCCCTCTGGCCTGGTTCTTATCTTAGGATCTAGTTTTGATATCAAGATGACCTGCAAGAGACCAACGTTCCTGGAGAGTTAAGAGTGTTTCCTTTGTGTAGATCCTTGTACTAAAGTTTCTTAAATAATTAGTGGACATTTTTTACCTACTGGGTACTCAGCTTTTTGCTGAATTTGTAGTTTCTTTAAAGCTTTGGTATCCAGGGATGCCTGGGTGGCTCAGTGGTTGAGTGTCTGCCTTTGACTCAGGTTGTGATCCCGGGGTCCTGGGATCGAGTCTCTCATTGGACTCCCCTCAGGGAGCCAGCTTCTCTCTCTGCCTATATCTCTGCCTCTCTGTATGTCTCTCATGAATAAATTTTAAAAAATCTTAAAAAAAAAAGTTTTGGTATCCAAACATCCAAAGACCACACAGCCTAAACCTGAAAGAATGTTAAAAATGAAAATTCTTGTTTCCAATTTCCTGAGTCTGCATTTTAAAAAGACCCTTCAGTGACCGGCACCTGGGTGGCTCAGTCAATTGCACATCTGACTCTTGATTTTGCTTGGGTCATGATCTTGGGGTCATGGGATCGAGCCCTGCGTCAAGCTCCATGCTTGGCAGGAAGTATGCTTGGGATTCTCTCTCTCTCCCTCTGCTCCTGCCCCCAAATCTCTCTCAAATAAATAAATCTTAAAAAAAAAAAAGACCCTGTCATTCATGCATAGTAAGTAAAATCTAAGAAGCTCTGCTTTAAAGAACAGGAGTGTAAAAAAAAAAAAAAAAAAAAAAAGAACAGGAGTGTCTACACACCAGAATGTGATCCAAAAACCAAGATCCTGGCTCTGTCAGATACTGGCTATGTAAACACAGTCAAGTCCTATAGAGTCTGTGAGCTTCAGTCATCTGTAAAAGAAAGGAAATAATCAACAGCATAGTGCTGTTAAAGGATAAAGGTGGGATACACACGGAAAGCCCTTGAAATAGAGCTTTTTAAAGTTCTTCAATAACTCCACTCAGCTTGTAAGTCAGGCTGACCCTGTGTGGATGGGATACTTTATGTCAGGGTGGCCCCAAGGGCAAGGACAACCCAAGACCTGCTCATGCACTTAACCTGGTGAGTGTGGTGTGGGCAGCAGTGGAGGAGGTAGGAAGGGTGATAGAAGGTCACATGTGCATAGTGGCCACAGCCCTGGAAGCTCTGATGTCAGGGAATGTCCCAAAAGTAGGAGGAAAGTAGGCTGGGTTCAGGGGAAACTTGTTTCCTTTAGCTTTGTGTATTCAGTTATCACCATATTAACACATGGGTCATCACACATCTAGCCCAAATCCAGGGACCGGTCCAATGTCAGAACTGAAAACGGGACATAGAAGTCAGCAATAAAAAAAAAAAACAAAAAAACAAAAATACCAAAAACCTGAAAACATGAGAGGGAGAAAACTAAGAAGGTGACAAGAAGGGAATGCTGACCACACCCAAACTCTGGAAAAGCTTTGAGGATGTCAGTGTACCCACCAGAAGTATTCCACAGGCAGATCTGGCCCGCCTTCCGCCCTGTCTGGGATTTGCAGGTGAATGCACGGATGGAATGGGGATTTTCCAATTGTCACTGATGGGCTCAGGACACATTTTCAGAATGCATTATAAAAACAGCACTTCCTCGGCGTCCCTCGCTGTGGTCACACTTCCTGATCAACATGGGTTTTGTTATAATAGTTTCTTTCTGTTGACAGAAATGTAGTTGGCGACCTCAGGCAGCCTGCAGCTGGAATGTGAGCCAAAGCAAACACACCCTTTGGCTCCTCCTAGCTTCAGATGGTTGTAGTTTTTGAGTATGTGCCCTGGCAGCTCTCACTGCCATCACTGTTATTATTTCAATTTATTGTTAAGCTTTTCATAATTCTAGTAAAGATATATATTTCAAGATAGGACAAGGGTTAACTAAGTTCGCTGAAAGAGAAAAAATGCATAGAGAGGTGTGAAGCTGCCAGGGGAAGAGCCCTTTACAAATCAGGGACTCTGTGACCTCCTAGATCACCTTCCCAGTGTCATGCTGCCCAAGTCGTTTTTCTTGAATTATACGGGCCCAGGAGCCACTGAGCATCAAGTATGCCAACGTCACCCAGAAGGTAATTATTGGTTATTTCCTTCAACTGGTGTTAATTCAAGTCCTCAACAAATAAAGTCAAATGAATAAAAATAAATAAGTGTTTTGGTTTTGTTTTGCTTTTTTCTTCTTTCCATGTTTATATTTGTTTTGAGATATCCATGTATTAGATATTAACCGGAACTGCTGAAGTTTGGGCGAGTGAAGTGGGTCACAGGCCATTTTACTCCCTCTGCCTGGTTACAATCTGCTTACTCCTTTGTTTTTCTCTCTCTTTCCCTGTCTTTGAGATACTGTCACTACCTCGTTGACTGCCCCAGGCCAGAGGCATCGCAGGTGTGTAGGTGCTGGAAACTTCCATTAGGGCTTGTCCACCACGTCCTGTATCCCATTTGCACAGCCCTGCTTCTTCGTGCTTTGCCCACTTCTTGCATGCATTTTATGACTTTCCTTTCACACTTGTCATCTGCCGTGCGTTGTTAAGACTGCTGGCTTCTCTGACCAAAAGGTACTGTCACTTTTTAATCTTTCTTATTTGCTTCTTTGTTTCAATCGGCAGCATTATTTTGAGTCAAGGTGCTGTGAAGACAAGTTTGTAGAATTCTGAGTCACTGAAGAGATGATGAGAGAGTGTGCTAATACCTCTTTGCAATTTCCCAAATGTAAGCAAATTTAACGGCACCTCATAGAAAACCCGAATTAAAGTGAATGGAGACATTACCAAGCCGTGAAATCATTAGTTCCCTACCAGCTGAGTCCTCAAAGCAGCATGTCTCTCTTTTATTCCATGTCTTAACTCAAATGGCCTAATTTAGATAAGAAACAACAATTGTACGACACCCTCCTCCCTGTGACCTATGACATCTGTCAACATTGTCAGGTATATGTGAGTTTTTTCCTTCCAAGTATTGAGTGAAGAGCAGAGCAGCCTATAGATAGACTTTCTTCACCAGAGTAGGGTCTCACCCAATAACCATCAAACTGCCCCCTACGTATAACTCACCAGTGAAGTTGCCAGAAGTGCATTTTATGAGGGAAACTTGTCCAAGAACTGGGGATTGTTTCTTCCTCACTATTCCTTGGCTGGTTCTGTCACACTGTCACCACAACCTTTCATGTTCATTCTTTGAGTGCCCATGAAAACTTATTTTACTCTGCCAATGGTTTTGTTTTTTTTTAAGTCTATTAGAAAAAGTCTTGATGGTAACTAGGGGCCCCAGGTATAAGGACAAAAATCTGTGATGGAAATCACAATCGGGTTTCAGAGTTCTTTAGGGGAAGATGGGAAAGTTTGAGCAATGACAACATAGTAGAATAACGGCTGGAGTAGGAGTGTGTATGAGATGCTATGCTTGTAAATTTTGTTGAAGCTCTTTTGAGCTTTCTTGCAGCTCTAGGGCAGCGCTGTCCAATACAACTTCCTGTGGTGATGAAAATGTTCTGTATCTGTGCTGCCATATGGTAGCCACCACCCACATCTGCCTACTGAGCACATCAAATATGGGTAGTGTAAATGAAAAACTGAAACTTTGTTTTTATTTAATTTTAATTAATTTATACTTAAATTTCAGTAGCCACATATGCTATTGACTTGTGTATTGGATGGTGCAGTTATGTGGAGACATTCTTGGTCACTTATATTTGCATTTCTTTTCCTGAAAGATATGAAGGGCATGGGCACACATGGCACTGTCTTCTCCCCAGCATCACCAAAGGCACCAGTAAAAATTCCTAGATGTTTACTTATACTTCCTTTAGGAAATCAACCCACAACTGAGAACACTCTCAGAGCGGTCCATACTTACCCCTCTTGGCATTAAAATTGCCTATTTATTTATATCTTCCCCATTGAACTGTATACTCTGTGGAAGGGACTATTTTTGTCTCATTCACCACTGTATATTGAGGGCAGACTCCAGTGACTACCAGAGAGGTATTTAAAAAACACCAGTTGAACAAATAGTTTTCCACATGGATTATTTAGAGGATCATAAAATGTCAAAGCCAAAGGGACTCTTGTTATTGTGACACATCCCACTGCTGCCTCCTCTAAACCACTTTTTATTTCTTCCTTCTGACCGGCAAACACCAGTGATGTTAGGGTGTCCAAGTCTTCCCCTTATGACTCAGTGAAACGTGGCCTATTGTCCTCAACTCTAGGGGTAAATCTTGATTGGTGTAAACAAATGATGGCTGTCTGGCCCAATTCCTCTGGCAATAATTGATTTGAAGGTGGGTATATAATCCAGATCTGGTTACTAAGATGTGAGGGGTTTCTTTTTGGAGTAGTTTTGGCAAAGGTTTGCTCTTAAAAGGGATGTAAGGAAGAAGTGGTCCATCTTTTGCTTCTAGGTATTCCTACATCTGGATGCGAAGCCTGGAATTTCTGCTGCCATTTTGTAAACACTATGGGAGGTGACTGAAGTAGACAGTTAAGGCAGATAGAGAGTCTTTGATAATGTTGAGCTGGTTAATCAACCAACCGTGAAATCTGCCCCAAATCTCCACAGCTTGTTATGGGATATAATATAGGGAAGACTCCAATTGCAAGCTTACATGGTCATTGACAGCATTTAGTCCTTCCAGGTTACCAGGAGTCTTCCCATTTTGCTAGCTGATGGCCAGAGACTGTCCTCAGGCCCTTATTTTATGGCCTTCTCTATGAGACCACTCACATCTCAGCTTGCTTCTTTAAAGCAGAGTCTCCTCACAAGATGGATTGTTATAGTATAATGTAATAGAGTCATATACATCTCGTCAGCTTTGCTTGTCAGCTTCTGATTAGAAGTCTACAGTCCTGCCGGCACTCCAGGGGAGAAAGTCATGCAAGGGCTTGGTCATAGGGGCCACACTTGAGTCTGTTGCCAAGCCTCCTCATTATAAAGTGAGGAAATAGGCCCAGATGGATGGTTTGGCTTCTCAGAGATATGATTCCTTGGAAGAACTAGGAATAGATGTTCCATTTTTTTTTTTTTTTTTTTTGCCTCAACCCAGTAATTCAGCCACAAACTAGCTTAATGACATTATAAAGATACTTAATCTCATTGAGCCTCGGTTTTCTGATTTCTAAGACAAGGTCAATGCTATCTTTAAGAGATTGTTTTAGAGAGTTTCATGTAGTAATATTTGTATGTGCCTGTCATGGTTTCTGCAGATATTAGGTGTTATAAAATTTTACTCTATGCTTTCTTCCTTTTTCTGTCATGTTGTTTAGTCTCTCTCTTATCTCTGTAGTGAGAAGCAGGGGAGGGCTAGAATGTTTGGGGTGCTGTGTTTTACTTTCAGGGTTTAGAATGTAATCTGTTGGGTTGAAAATGATGGTAAGCAAAGTGTTTTTTTTTTTTTTTTTTAACTATCTCAGGAGTAAAAACCTAGGTCCAGAGTCAAATAGGAATCCCTTCTTTAAAAAGTGCTATCATAACTGTGTCTTTGCTTTGGCCACAATCTCTGAACTTAAAGTCAAAGCAATTGTATTGCTGAACTGAGCTCTGGGGACTTTCTCCGCAGCATTTTGGTTTTTGCTTTTTAAATCAAGGTCAACTAGCTCCAGTGGAGGGCGTTTCTGATGTCAGCTGATCGTCACAAATAGTACACCAATAACTGCTTTCAAAGGATACAGGCTAGATGGTTAATGAAAATTCTTAAAGTGCTGCTGTTATACTGTGATTCTGAAAATGAAATTCAGAAATTTCCATGGGTTCAAGATAAGTTCACTTCATAAAGCCTACATGAAAATTCTATTCCTTCTTTCTGACCCACACTGAATTGTTTTATAGCAGAAGGTCAACAGGGTATGCGTTCTTTCTTACTACACTATCAGACTGCTGTCCTTTGGGGACAAGAGTCTTTATACACTGGTGAACTGTCATGTGTGATATGAAAGTAATGTCTTATGATAGACTCTGACAGAGTTAAGAGCTGGACTATTGTACCCTTATTTATTAAGTTAGGCTCCTGAGGGAGACATGTGTATTAAAAATTCCAACAATGCTCATGGACATTTTGTCAAGGTTCTTAGTTCCATGGTGCCATTCTGGCTTTTGCTGTAAATATGAATCATTTTAGATGAAAGGATTGTGTAGTCTCTGCCTTGTTATTATAATAAAAAAGGTTACTTTTATTGAAATCTCATTATATATGAAGCCAAGCTTTGTTCTAAGTGCTTTGCATACGTTAAGTCACTTAGCCCTCTCAAAAACTCTTGACATAGGAACTAAAATCCCATGAGGGATATTTTCTGAACAGATATAGATATGTTACCAACTTAAGTTTGCTTCCTATTTTGTCAGCAAAATGTAAAATATTATTCATGATATTGGAGGCTGGAGGCAAATCTATTTTTCTTTTTATCTGTGCTTATCCAACACAGCGTCTAACTGTTTGATTTACCCTGGCTTCTACCAAAGTAAGAGAGTCAGGACATTCAGAGTCTTATAGTTTATTATGGAGACAACCTCAGGTCTGTGGTATAAGGATCATCTTACACTACTTCTTATTTTTTTGCTTATAAATATTGTTCATTAACTTTTATGAAATTGGAATTGGAGTTAATATAAATATGCCTTATGATTTATAAGTGATTATCTGATAAATTATGTGACAGATTTTTCATTATATGCAGTTGTCTTATATATAAGTAAAAAGGGGAAAATAAACATTTCTCAAGTAGATTTACTTGAATAGAGAACAATGTAAAGTAAATATATAATACTAGGTCCTAATGGTCAATGACTATTTATCGGTGATTAACATATTTTAACATTCTTACTTACTTACATGAGTTTTTTAAATGGTGAATAGTTTATCCTGGGACCAAAATCACTTGCCTCATTTTCTCCTATGATTTTTGTCACACGAGAGGCATTCACTCAGTGTTTCTGTATCATACCCAACTGTACCACCACTATTTTTATTGGATTCCTGATAACTAGAACAGAGTTTTAATTCTTCTCCTTGAAGAGTAAACCAGAATCATATACACCTCTAATTCTAATACTAGAACAACTACTAAACTCCATCTTCTGAGTAATTGTGTTTTATTGGAGAGTGTCCACTAAATAATCACCATCAGGTTGGAAAAAATAACGGTAATACTCTACTTCACTGGGATGGGGGTGTTTGGTGTGTCTTTTGGTTTTTGGAGGGATATTGTTGTTTGTTTTTGTTTTAAGCTAATAGCTATAATGACTTAAAGTCAATGATGAATTTAAGCTGAGTCCAAGGACTTTCCGATGTAATAGACTGGCAAATTCCACCTGGTTTAAAGTATCTTATCATCTAGAGGCCATTAGAGACTAAAATCTAGTGTCAGAAAATCTTTGAAGGAAATGATGCTCATATTATTTTGAGAATTATTAAAAGAACCTTGATCCAGCAGAGCTTCAGAGTTGTGTATTAGTAACTTGATAAGTTCCTTATGCTCCTCACTGCCAGAATAACTGGGTAACATATAATGGTTATTATATGTTATATGTTATATAAGCCCAAGTGGGCTTACTTGGAAAGTTTTATTTCTCCTGTGCACATAGGAGACTGTTAGGAACAGAGAAATGGACGTGATTCTTTGCATTGTATCTTCATAGCCAATAGACAGCTGACATTTTAACTGAACAGATAGGTTCATAAGTAGCTTGGGTGCTAACATATGGTGATATTTCCAATTATAGTCTCCTACTGTATAGTAGAACTTCTGATTTTTTTTTTTAATTTGCTCATGCAAAACAAAACTCTCTTAATGATCATTTCTTTTGGTGTCCAAAAGAAGGTGCAAAATAATTGAAGGTGTGTTATGTAATAAAGGAAACTAATTCATTGCCTTAGGCTATGAACAAAAATATGTCATATTTAGAAAAATAAATGTATATGCATTGTGGGAGAAATTTGCTATCTTTCAAAGCCTTATGCCTAGTTTTGCTTAGACCTCAGATGCCTGGGTCAAATTAATATATCCCCAGAGAAATCAGCAGGGGAGATTACATTTTGGATTGAAAACTCCTACAAGAGGCTTTTTGTCTTAGAAACTAGTTTGTGCAGAGTAGGACAGCTGGGTACCCATCACTAAGCAGATGCTTATCCAGGAAGTCAGACACGGGCAGAAGAACGTGCAAAGAATTTAATTCTGAATTTCTAATGTGTTGTTTTAATTTTGAATGCGTAACTCCATGTTTGTGTGTGTGCATGGGTGTCAACTTTTCAAAGACTTAAGTTGAGGAGGAACTTTGAGAACTTCGATGGTGAGCTACATTTATTTTTCTTTCGGTGGTACATCATGGCCACTTTCCTTAACCCAAGTCCTGCCACCAGATTCTTCTGCTAGTCAGAGAAGTCTTCAGAGTCAATGACTTGTCAATATATACCTACTCCCTTTTGAAGTCAGAGTTTCTAGTCTCAGAGTTCAAAGTTAAGTTTTAGGCATTTACTTCATTTGTAGTTTCTAGATGATGTTCCTGACTGATTGCTGAAATTTCATGGATTTGATTTCCCAAGTTCCATGTCCAAAGAGCTTTGATGAGACTTACAAGTCTCTGTGAAAACACTGATTGCAAAATAAAGGACAAAAGAGATGACAGGCACATAGACCAAGGAATAAGTGGGTAAGAAATAGTGACAAAAAGGGGATATGAGGTGGTTTTTAAAAATATACCTGTATTAGAATATTTAGAGACCCAGGCTAGTTTATCAAAGTACTGATAAGAAGCTACACAAACTAGTCAAGTAAAAGAGCTGGTAATTATCATTTAAAAAATCCTAGAGTGTGCAAGTCAGATTAAGAAAATAAAAACAGAATTTTTTCATGGGTCCTTCTGCTAATAATTAAATAAGGAGCATCCATGTCCATTAGCTACACTGTTACCTATCATATATAAATCAAATGTCTATTACTGTTTCTTTTCCTTTTAAGTATATTTTAACTTGCATTTGTCTGTTATATTTTGCTTTGAACTAATACCTATAGATGCAAACTTGGCATGCTTATTTGGATTCTAATAGTTAATAAGGCAAAAAATTAATTGATGCTGATAAACTTTATTAGAATTTTGGTCTCAAAATGATCATTTCTAGGGCATCTGGTGGGTTCAGTCAGTAAAGCATCTGACTCTTGATCTCAGAGTTATGAGTTTGAGCTCTAGGTTGGGTGCAGAGATTACTTGAAAAAAAGCTTAAAGCTCAATCTAAAAAAATGATAATTTCTTTGATTTTACTAATATTTGTTATTTGTTCTTGAGTTTCTCTCATGGAAAATGCCCTAATTAACTAATTAACCTGTTGAAATTTTAAATTAATTTTCCACCTAAAGCACACCATTATAATTAGAGCAATAAGATTGGTTAGGGTTAAGGACTAACCTCTACACAGTATAATAATAAAACTGTTTAGAAGATGACATCCATTTTTAGCTAACTAATTTCTCCCCATACCCTGGAAGAGCGTATTTATGGTGCATGTTAACCAAGTTAGGCAGACACAGAAATATGCCCACAATCAAGTAATAAACATTTGTGTGTGGAAGCCTCGTGCTGGTTTATATACAGTGGAATCCATTTCTTTCGGCAGTTGCTAAATTGTCAGCATGAACTCACCAAGGGTATAGCCTAGCTTTAGAAATTGTTGTTCCCACTCCCCCCCTTTTTTAAACCACACTTTATGATTTCTGAAATTCAGCTTTAAAAAAAACCAGAATTACAAAGTTTCATATTAAACACCATGCCACTATGGTTTGACGTTTAGCAGCATTAGAATTGTGGGGAAAAGAGCTTTTCATTATGAAATTAAATTTACTATCTTCTATATGGAAATGAGACTTGCTTCTGGTTTGTGGGCTAGCATTTAAGTAGTAAAAATGATCTAACAGGTAATCTTTAATTTGACAAATATGTAGATCTTTTGAATAAAGCCCTACTAGATATCACTGTCAGTAGGATTAACTTCAGGTTTCTCCGTGGACATGAGACAAGGAATTCATTAAAATAGATATTTCAAGCGCCTTGCTTGACAAATGAGAGTAAAATCAGAGTGGCAGCCCAGACCCTAAGCTCTCGTGGATACATGAATGGATGTGTCTATAAAGTGCAGGGATTTACAGGAAGGCACAGTAGGAGAAAGCCCATTTCCAGCTCTGATGTTACAGGGCAAGGAAAGGGGAGAAATAGGGTGGGAAAGAAAAAGCAATGCATCTCTCTCCTGTGTGGCTCTATTCATAATTAAACATTTAATTCAGTTACTATGGCTTCCTGATTTGAGGTTCATACTTTTGAAATTCTTTTATTGCCTTCCCACCATAGGCACAGGAGAACGGGGCAATGGGACAAATGAGAGAAAATGAAATTTCAGAAGATTGGGTGATCGATAGGCCTACAAATATACTTACAACTTCTATTGTTCCCATATTTCAAGGTTACATGTCTTGCAATGGCATAGAAGTGGCGAAAAACTGATTTGAAAGAAAGTAGGGATAGGGTGAGCAAAAGCAAATACTGCATGAGAATGGATCCATAATGTTCCAAAGAGAGCCAGTGACAGACCGTAGCTTCTTTTGTTGGTGTCATCCCAACGGAAGCTGGAAGTGTTTTCACCAAGTCTGCCCCAGGAGGGAATTTCAGTAGAATGAGATGAACCACAGGCTTGTAAAGTTACTAAATCTTTGAGAGCTCTAGGAAGTTGTAACACTGATGGGAAGGAGGACTTCTGTTATAATTAGAGAATTTCTGTTATAATTCAAAAGAATGATGACAAATTTGTTTATGGCAAATTAATTATTTCTGATCATCTTTTGTATTTTGTGATCTAAGCCCACTGAAACTTGACTTTTTTTCCTAAGCTTAGTATATACTCTTCTCTGAAATCTGGTATTTTATGAAATTACCTTTAATTTCTCCGTATGATTTTTTTCACTGCCTGGTGTTTTGGAAAGACACCTGTCTGTTCATTCCTTTGAAAGCCGGTCTATGTCTCTAGTAGATGTTTGCATACATGTGTGTATATCATCTTTTTGGAATAAATAAACAGGCATTACCATCATATGTTTACAAAATGGTTAGTAATTTATATGCTAGAAATATAAAAAATCTTTGGTATACCTGAAAACCTGAGAATTTCTTCTGATGACAAAATGAGAGATTTTGCATATTTAACTATTCTAAGTGAATCTCAGGCACTTAACTATTGAAAAAAAAAAAGAGCTTCATAGAGTTATATGAATCCAGATGTCCTTTCAGATTGTGAAACAGCTCAGGCTATTATGTAAATGTTTGGGTTGTGGTAGAAACCATAATATATTTTTCCAAAAGGCATTGCTTCTTCCATTTTAAACTTATGTACTCTTTGAGGGAAACTTAGACCATGTGTTTATGATTCATTTACACTTAACTCATCAAAATAATGTTTGCTAAGAGCTATTGGGTATCCAACCAGTTTCTTAATCTATGCGGATTTTTTTTTGAAATGTTTTCTTTTTTCTCCTTGGAATCAAGAAGTTAAATTTGATCAAACCACTTGAGTTTTTTGTTTTCTGCTTTTATTATTATTTTTTTTTAATTTCCCCATGCCTGAGAATCTAAAAGATACATTGGATTCAAACTAGTAAGATACCTGCTGTCTCTTACTGAACAATTACTCTCCTAAGACTGAGATTAAAAAAGAAATCATTAGCTACTAAGAAGTGAGCTATCTAGTGTTGCTGAAACAATTTGGTTACTACAGAATGACTAAAAGTTGATGTGATGAGTGGTAATGATTAAAAATGTAGTGGTGAGTCTTGGCCATTTAGAAGTAATATTTCCATTGCTTTATACAAATACATTTAAAAAATAATTTAGTGGAATGTGTAAGAAAAATAGGCTAACATGGTGACTGTAGTTGATAATACTGTATTGTAGACTTGAAATTTGATAAGAGAGTAAATCTGAATTATTCTCACCAAAAAAGGAACTATTTGATATGACGAGGTATTAATTAACCTTATTGTGGTAACCATGTCACTGTATATATGTGTATCAAATCATTCTGTTGTATATATCTTTAGCTTACACAATGTTGTATGTGAATTATAACTCAGTAAACCTAGGAAAAAACAGTAGCAAAAAAGTCAAGAAGAAATAGGCCTTTTTATTTGTTTATTTATTTATTTTTTTAGAGAAAATGGGAGAGAGAGTGCATGTGTACATATGTGAGTAGGGATGGGGTGGTGGAAGGGCAGAGGGGAGAGAGAGAGAGAGAATTTGAAGCAGGTTCTATGCCCAGTGCAGAGCCATCTAGGGGGCGATCTCATGACGCTAAGGTCATGACTTGAGCTGAAACTAAGAGTTCAATGCTCAATTGACTGAACCACCCAGACTCCCCAAGAAATAGGCAGGGAGGTTTGATAAGGCATCATAAAATTACTGCTGTACTTAGAGAGGTCAGAACTCAAAGGACACATGCCACAGTGTTGTCCAGAAGCTTTTTCTAGGAAAAAACAAGGGGTTTTAAAATACTTGAATCAGAGAAAAATATATATACTTATGTAACTTTTTAGTTCATAACTGATTTTTCCTCTAATATTTTTATAAGGTTGGAAACTTATGGATAGGCAGATGAATTTTGTTTCTTCTGCAGGAATGAGAACTTTTGTCATATCAAAATTCACACTTCACTGGTGTTATCCAAAAAGAGTGAGGGGAAAGCGTTATCTAGAAAGATTAAAGACAAATATCTGCCACGAGATCAAAGAAGTAGACAGGAATTGGTTTGTGCGGTCCCCTTCAGGCTGTGATAAGGAGTTCAGGTTTGGTTACAACTGTCATGGGAAACTACCTGTGGAATTTAGGGAAGAGAGTGGCATAATTTGATTTATGCTTCTTAGACCACTGGACTGCTCGATGGAGGATGAGTCACAGAGAGGCAGAAAGAGAAAAAGCAAGAGTAGGTAGGCAATACCCGGAGTAGTTAGGGGAAGAGATGATGGTGATTTAGCCCATAGTGCCAGTGGCTCAGTTAGAGAAAAATGAATGGTCTCATATTATATTTTGAAGACAGAATCCACAGGACTTGCTGACAGATCACATAGTGGGGAAACAACCAGTGGTGACTCCTTGTCTGGTTTCAGTAACCTGGAATATGGTGGTATTACACACTGGGAGGATTCGGTGTGGTTATAGGGGTCATTTGTTTTGGTTTTAGTTTTTCTAACTTGCTATGTGGCTTACTACAATGCCTGTTAGATAACCATGTATAAATGTCAGTCAAAACATAGATAGTGATAATGTGTATTAGATATTCTCAGTAGGCATGATGCTATTAAAAAGGTTCTTAAATAAAAGTATTCCTACCTGTACTCTCTATATGGGCTCTCAGGCCATTTTAATGAAAACCAGGACAAAGCGGTAGACATGGATAATCCTATTAGAACACTTCTTTATGACATGTCTACTTAAGGATTTTCCTAAACCTAGGAGAAAAATAATTAGAATCATCCACCTGCTGTTTATTGTTTGTAGAGTGTTGTAATTATTTTATGCTTAAATTAACCGTTTACTCTTTGTATGTAACTCATTCCAAAATACCATACTCAATTTTTTGGTGAGAGTCATAGACTTCTCTAGCTATTACTGGAGAAGTCCAAGCTTTAACTTCCACAGATCAGATGAATTTATTAAAATTGTGTTTGTTTCTAAGAAAAAGTATATAAATATGTAAAGCATATATATTATATATAGCATATATATATACATATAAATATACCAATATTTATACAGATATATATCCATTACATCCTAGGTATTTCAACCCCTCTATGCCAACAGTCTCAGAGTCCTCTTGTATATTCTCAGTCATTCAGTGCTTTCCAAGATTTTCTGAGTGAAGTATATTTTATAGTGAGTTTTGTTTATTCTGCTGTAGCCTCTCCTGCCAATTATTTGTGTTCTGGCCAATAGTTTTGATCTATAAAACTTAATAAAAGTGACAGTCCTGGACTTACCCCAAGCCGATTAGCCTCATAGTTGTTAAAAATACAGGTTTCCTGGTAACTTGAAATGCCTTCAAAAAATGGCCAATTATGCAGTGTAAAAGATCACCTGGTAATAAGGGAATGGGAGAAATGCTCTGACATTACAAAGGCTTCATTCATACCACTGCAGCCTGGAGGAGTTTCTCTGCCATTAAATGACCCATAGCTGGGAGAATCTATGGTTGGACAAAAGGCATCGTTTTAGGAATTACACTTCATGACACCACATAGGGCTGGGTCTGTTGGTGATATCATTTCCAAGAGCATATGCCTTATGCAAAATGGAGTGTTTATTTGTATGCGTATCTTCTGAACTGAGCAAACACCAAATGAACCCCATATAAGTAGACCTGGAAAGCATCCCTCTCATAGAATGGGACTGAAAAAAATCTTGTGAGCTGTATCGCCTACCTCATGTGAAACAAATTCATACAGGGTAATGTGTTGAAACAGAGGCACTCAACCTATTTTTTTCCATCACAATACACACGGTGAATGACACTTACTTATGTAACACTTTCTGATGCAGAAGTCCCAATATCCCACATTTTTTTTCACTCAAGAAAAGTAATGCATTTAAGAATACAAGTACATGATAATAAAAATATACAGGTAATCTTACCATTGTTATAATTTGTATTAAAACACGTATGTCATTCACAAATGCTGATTCTTTGTTGTTAATAATTTCTTGCACGGGATACAGCTCAGAGCTAATGGTTGTATTGATGAATGGTTCTGAGATTCTAAGTACAACACATTGAAACACTTTAACAATCTATGTGTGATATTCCTACCCAAAACCAAGCCTACTCTCTGACAAAACATTCCACAATCACTCTGAGGATGAGCTTTTTATATTATAACACTTGGCGGTTTTTCCTTCAAGTCTTTTGGGTTGTATCCCATACTCAGAAAGACTTTTCATTTTCCGAGATTATATTTTTAGAAATAACTTGTGTTTTCTTCTAGTACTTTTATGATTTAATTTTTTTTCCTTCAGTACTTGGAACCTCTGCTATGGAGAAATCCTATCACAACTTGTTCCTTTCCTTAAAATAGCTAGCTCAAAGGCTTTTGCTACATATTAAATCTGGAAGCAAAGATTCTAAGACTTTAGGGATAATTATTAGGTTTTAGAGCAGAAATATGCTATAAAGATCAACCAGCATAATGTCCTCATTTTCAAGGTGGGGAAATGGGAATAAATGTAAAGAATGCCAGAATATAAAATGTCTTATTGAGGACCTCACAGTGTCAGGTGCCAGAAGGCACACGTCTCCATGCTCATGAGTTTACTCCCTTCATTGGATTCATCCCTCTGTTTTACCATCATTTAACAAGCAAATCTTGATCTGGGCAGCACCTGACTTGAGTTGGCTGGATTTTATTGATCATCTTGTTTCACTTAAGAGGATAAAATGGACTTCAGGTCTTTAGATCCCTTTCGGGGAAGTGGGAACCTAGTACAACCCAACTGTTAGATTCTGAATATTTTCCTTCTTGTCCAGATTCAGAATATTGTCACTGGTTATTATAAAGTCTAAGGGTTAGTCATAAAAATATCCCTGAATGTGAAAACAATCTGTTTTCTTCCTAGGCTTTATTGAGCACTTGTAAGAAGGTTGGGAAGAAGCAGATAAAGAGAGGAGAACTCTGTCCATGGCCTTCGGTGACATCACAGCATCCTAAATGAGCAGTAGATTTCCAGCATTATTCCATAGTCCCACTGGATTTCACAGAGTCAGCAAAAGAATGCTTTCAGAGGGAATTGAGATTTAATAAAATATAAAATGTAGAATTCAGTTTTCTATGAGGCAGACATTCTCCAGGTTCATTCTGTTCTCAAGCATATAGATAGTTGTAACAATTGACTGCAAGGTCTAGCTTAGAGAAGCCCGTGAGAAGACTGGATCTGTTCTTTGGAGGACACACTTCCTTCACAGAGACTAAATATTTATGTGGCCATTACTCTGAAATATTTTCCTTGGGACTCAGTATTTAAACTCACAAAGCTGCCTGCAGTTAATTCTTAACAGCAATTCTTGTTTTAAAGAAACCATATTGTGCGCCCCACACACCTTTCTTACTCCATAGTAGCATCTCAGGCTGTTTAAAAAAAATTACAATGGGTATAAATAGTAATCTAATTATAGTTAGAAGAGATTTACAGCTCTAATTACAACTGCTGTTAAATTTCAAAGGGACTGACATAAGCAATCAACACATCCCATACAAGAATCCATCTTGCTATTATAAAAGCTACCTGCCAATTGTTTGTCAGTTGAATGAAATGCAACACTGCACACATTATCTCCAGAATTAGTGATACCGACAGTTTTGCCATGTTTAATGTATGTCGGCAGTATATTGCACAGGCATGGAGCCTAGAAATTACTCAATTAGGGATTGCCGAATTGCCAATATATGCATATTTCATCTAGTATGTGATCATCTCTTCCTCTCCATGGCATTTTAAAAATTATTATTTAGCTCAATCAATTACACATTCAGAACTTCTCGATGGTAAAAGTGACCATTCTGAGAAACATACACATACACACACAACCCCTTTCTTATAAAAAATAATGTGTATTTTACTTGACAATCACAAGGTATTTGCTATGTGTCAGTGTAGAAATTTTATAATGGTCTCATTTGAGACTTGGAACAATCCCTTAGCTTATTTACTACTGTACCTATTCTTTTGGATAATTTCTGTTATGGAATGAATATTATATATTTTGGGAGATGGGGCAGATGCCTGTGCTTTTTTTTTTTTTTTTTTTTTTTTTTAATTGCTAGTAATTCCTGCAGGCTGAGGAAAAATGGTGAAACCATATCCCAGCCCCTACCTCCATCAACCAGCCATAGCTAGGCACACTGACCACCACATCTGAGGCCTCAGCCTTCCTCTGGATTCCTGAACCATCTGGACAAGGCATATTTAATTCATTCCAGACCAGTTATCTAATGGGATTTCACATTAATCACGCTCTGCGATCTGGAATCTGGGTGTCCCAATGCAAACCATCTGGCATCCAGTAAGTTTCTCTAAACCAAGGTTCCCCACTTCCCAGGCCTGACTGCTTGGTGGGACTCCTCCTGCCCTAAAGATCCTTGCCAGGGATGGGACCTGTGCTGACAAAATGTGGCCCTAGGGTGAGGCCTTGCTGTCTTGTGTTCAGACCCAATTATGATTAACTTCTTTCTAACGTGTTAACTTACATTCCACAGTATGTTACCAATACATTCTTCCAACTTCTTACAACCTGCTATCTTTTGACCTGGAAATCTTGTTCTGATGTTTAATGAAATCACATTTTGATTCAGGATTGACATGAGAGAGTATGAACCAGTGTGGGCATATTAGCTGCTAAAATAGTTAAGTTACTTCCTACTAGTTGGTCAAGAGCTGTTGGTCCCAAGACCTCCTCTCACCCCCAAATACTCCTCCCTTCCCTCAGCTGGCATGGTCCCTCCCTCAGGACTCACAAACATGCATATCATTCAGCAACAGGATAGTCCCTGGCACATCAGGAGACCTATGGGATTCTCTCGCTATCACTGGTTTCCATTCTGCTTGGTTGGCTGTTCTACCTGTTGTGTGCCTGTTAATGTTTTGAATATCACTCTCAACTTTTATCTTGATATTTTGTTTTTGGTTTAGACAAATTAGTAGCCCTATATCTCAGGCAATAGCACAGATTTTCACTCCTTTTTACTTCTTGTAAATGGGGGTATTTTATATTTTTTTTCTAAGATTTTATTTATTTATTTGACAGAGAGACTGCACAAGCTGGCAGAAAGGATGGCAGAGGGAAGGGGAGAGGGAGAAGCAGGCTCCCCACTGAGCAGGAGCCTGATGCTGGGCTCCATTCGAAGACCCTGAGATCATGACCTGAGACTAAAACAGATGCTTGACCGACTGAGCCACCCAGGTGCCCCGATATTTTCATTTTCAAAGTACTTTCGTGTGTGTGTTTGATTATGCAGCTATGGACAGCACCACTTTTTAGTTCATGTAGAAAGAATAAAGATGCGCTCAACAAGCAAACTGAAGGAATTTTAAAGCAGGGTTTTGGCAATGATAATGCAGTTTAACTAGATTGTAGGTCAAGGCAGTTGGTCATGTCTCTGATTCAGTGACATTTGAAAGACATAATTACAGTAAGACAGCGAATTCGTGTCGACGTGAATAGTTTTTTCTTGAGATAACTGATCCCAAAGGATGGCAGGAATTATTTTCTTATGTATTCTGCTGGCATTTGTTTTGTCAGAATGTAACAAATTATACATAAATCCTGTTTTATAAATGGTGTGCTGTGCTTTAAATACAGTCCAATATGTCATTCTGTCACAGATTAGCAATAGCAAGCTGTTTTGTTGATTGATTCATGATTCTCAGGGCCCAATTGAAAAAAATTATTACCAAATTTATGAAATTTTCCTTTAAAATGAATTATTGAAATAGTTTATGCTAAAATAATAATAAAGGCATTTTTATTTTTTTGCATGTTAAAACTGCTCCTGAGCCACTGACATGTCTTCCTTAACACCCTGAGAATTCCTGATAGTGTCAATGATGTATTAGGTGGCTACATAAATGATGCTTGGTTACAGTTAATAATTAATATAGAATTTGTGTGAAGCACAAGTTACTTTTTTAACAGCACCTGGTATCTCTTGGGAAACTGTGCAACTTAACTTTACATCACTTCAAATTTCTTTTTTTTTTTTTTAATTTCATTCCTTTCTTTTATTTTTAAATCTCTAAATGCCCTCACTGAATTAAGAACACATAGCTTTGGCAAATCCAGCTCTTGTATGTACCACATAGAAAACTAAAGTCAAAGATTACATCTCAATGGCACCATTGATTCAGAGACAGAATTAAACCTACATCATCAATAAATATTTAACCTTTGTCTTTTTGGCAATAGATACCTTGAGTATCTGGTTTCTAATAGTAAGTCCTTGCTCAAGTTTTGTCTAGCCAATTCTTTTAGGAGTTCACAGTTTTAACCCTCTGGGGTGAAAATTTTGCACATTCACTGTATGTATAGTTTCCTGGTCAAGATGTTTATCTTTACCCCTTCTGAAGTCTAGGCTAATTACCATGAATTCAAAAAATCTGAGTTTTCCTGTTTGTAAAATTTTCACCTCATCATTCTCTCTTTGATCAAAAAAAATCTGTCCATTTGCCTTGGTCTAAGAAGCCCTAACTCTGGAACTCTTGCATTACTTTCTGTTCTAAGAGGCCAGATAAGGATGAAAATTTGATCTGTCTGTGTAACAAGGCGTGGAGTTCCCTTTTATCTTCTTAGGGATTAGGCAGTGATCCGCTGATGGTTGGTAAATCCCAGTATGGATCGAGTGAGTCCCCATTTTACTGATTGGGTTTCAGGCTGAAACCAAAGAAGAAAATCTCCAAAACAGATGACCCCGAAGGGCCTTTTTTTTTTTTTTTAAACCTTACTTGCTCTGTTACTTTTCTAGAGGAGCTCACTTCCCTATCTCTTTCCCTCCAAAGAAGGAGTCTGAAGACAAATCCATTATGATCCTCATCAGCCCTTTAGCTAATGCTACTTTTAGCCTTAATAAACTTATTTGCAAAATTTAAGATTTAGAAAGAAAGTGAGGTCGCTTAGACTGTTGAACTTACGTTGACAATGACAACCAATCCTTGTGAAATCTTGAAAACTGTGAGTGGGAAAGAATGAATGTCTCACAAATGCTCTGAAGAAAGTACTAAATCTAAATCAATAGAATTCACTGGAGCCTACTTGGCACTAAATAAAAAGGTGGAGGCATGGGACAATAACCTGAGAGAGGTAACTTGAGAATTCCAAGTCCAGCTGAACACCCTGCTGTGATAGAGAGCCCTAGTTGAGTTGAAAATAAAATTGAATCTGTATTAAAGCTAAATTGTATACCCTTTTTTAGACATTTCTAAAAATTTCAAGGCTTTATGTTACAAGTCTAGATATGGATTGTCTTGCACTTTAATAGTGTTTTAAAAGTATCTTTCTGAAAAGATAAAGTCCTTAATAAAAGTCCAATGAATGAAAAATTTCAACTGGAAGCAGTTGATAAATTCTTGGACTAAATCTACATGACTAATTTTAAGAGAAAAAGATCTGGACAGTTGAAAAATGCCATGTTTTCAAAGAAGTAGTTGATTTTTGTCCTAGTTAGGGCAAAAGTTAAGTTAATTCTGTATGTATGTCTACAACGTAAAATTGTCAAAAGCTTTAAAATTGTTAATAGCTTTGGTGTTTCTAAAAATCTTATTTTTTTTCATGGTTACTATGGATTGATAAAAAACCCATTTCATAAAAAAAAGTTTATCCTCATGTCATTGCTGCCACTTGAACTTGATTTTCTAAAAATTATTTACCTTTTCCTCCTTATCAGTTCTGAATCATTTTACATATGTATTTGTGTATACACACCCACACATATACACATATATCTTAGGTCAAGTTTCTTGGCAAAAGAAAAAAGAAAAAAAAAAGGTAAGATTTGTAGGAAGTTGATAGGGAAGGGTTTTTAAAAGCATCAAATGTGGGGTAATTAAGGAAGCAGCATCAGGCAGGGAAAGACATGGGGCTATGATACAATCATAACAGAATCTCAGCTGATCCTTTAGGAAGCTCTGCGGCTGGAATGTCACTTCAGATCTGTCCTGAATTGAGACAAGAAGACTTACCTTTGTACCCTACACCATCCAGTCATTGGCCACAAGCTGTCCCTGGTCAACCTTGGAAAAGGAAGTTGTCTTTGAGAGCAATTTCTAGGGAGATGTCAACTGTGAACCACCAGGACCCAACACTCTAGTAGCGTCTGTCTTCAAAGGGTAACTGGGCATCATTTCCATGTACTTGCTTCGTATAATAAATTTATCCCATCTGCAAAGAGTTCCTCCATTCTTCTGGTTGGTTTCTTTTACCTAAGAAATTTCTAAGAGGAAGATCCATGGGGGAAAAAGCAGTTCCCACTGCTGCATATGGCATGATCTTGCACTGCCACCCTTAGGGTCATATGTTGTGATCTTCCTACTGTGACTTTCCATAAACTCCACAGAGGGGCTCCCCTTATAGATACTTTTGAATATGTAGGGTCATGAGGATCTATGACCCAAATGGCAGGGCTGCCTACATTTTAGGCTGGTTCTCCTGAAGAGTCCATTTCTCACACTCACAGTTGGCAGCCTTACATTACTCAGTGAGTTGGAGCAATGCTCCCAGTTGTGGAATAGATGCTTCCAGAATCTGAAGAGGTCAACTAGGTGAGATGCTTTCTTCTTCATAATGGGAACTTCATGGTATAAGAACATATCCTTTATTTTGGCTTAATCCAGATGACTATGTCTCTAAAACTGCACTGAAGCAAGAGGGCCTGAAATCTTTTTTTCATGTGGAAGCACTCTTTATTTTCACTTGGAAGAAAAAAAGCAATTTTCTAAATCATACTCCACAAAACAGCCTTGAACGTAATTGGAATCTTCTTATTTTCTTAGAAGGGAGAATGGATGGTAATGTAAGATAATATGCATGGCAAGGCATAAGAAGAAATTTTGAGGGGAAGGATTGTTATGAACCAGGTGGTTTCATAAACAACCAGATTATTTTCTGAGCTTTATTATGACTTTGTTCTTTTGAGAGTTTGATCAGTCTATCAGGTAATTATTTTGATACTCTTGGTTTCTATGAACCTTTGTTGAATTATCTTCTCCCTCTCCTATATAACCCTTTAAACAACATTCAGTTATCTAACAAATATGTATTAAAGCCTACTTTGTGCCAGGCTCTGTTCTAGGTTCTGGGAATGTAGCAGTGAACCAAACTTTCATGGAGTTCATATCATGAGATAAATTTAAAAAACAAACAATTTTCTATTCACTTATATCCATTCATCCATCTATCCATCATTTCCAAAAGCAGTTCATACCTGAAAATAGTGAGAAAATAAACCATGCATATTTACAGAAGAAGAATGTTCCAGGCAGAAGGAATAGGAAGCACCAAGGTCTTGATATATAAATATGTTTGTCATGTTTTAGGAATAGCCAGGGTGCCACATGACCAAACTGGATAGAGCAAGGAAGAGTGTCAGGAGATGAGGTCAGATTCACAACAAGGTATCAAGTCTTATAAGACTTTGATGACTACTGCGATAATTTGGCTGTATTTGGACTAAAACAGGACGCTATCGGAGGGTTTTGGGCAAAGGAGTAACATGCTCTGATTTACATTTTAAAGTAATCCCTGTGGGGATCCCTGGGTGGCGCAGTGGTTTGGTGCCTGCCTTTGGCCCAGGGCGCGATCCTGGAGACCCGGGATCGAATCCCACGTCAGGCTCCCGGTGCATGGAGCCTGCTTCTCCCTCTGCCTGTGTCTCTGCCTCTCTCTCTCTCTCTCTCTCTGTGACTATCATAAATAATAAATAAAAAAAAATGATTTAAAAAAAAATAAAGTAATCCCTGTGGCTTCTGTTGTTGACAATAAGCAGCAATTACTGAAGCAGAGATGTGGGTTGGAAGCTATCACAATAATCTGTTGAGGATATAAGGGTGCCTAAGGATAGTATGTTGGAGCTATGAGTAGTAGAGTTCTGGGTTTACTTTGACTCTGGGTATGTAGAATTTTCTAATTGTATATGAGGTATGAGAGAAAGAAAGGTCAAAGATAATGTTATTGATCCTGGACTGAACTATTGGAGGTATAGATACAATAAATGGGAGAGGACATGATGAGTTTGTGGGATTAATGTACTGAAAATCTTGGTGAATCATAGCATGTTATAGTTGGGATATCATCCAAAGATGTGAAATGGTGGTCAGAAAGTAGAAGGCATGAAATCCAGGTTATGAATTATTGACTATGGGGATGAGTTAGCTATTGTAGCATGGAAATTTTTGGAGGAAAGAAAGTCAAGAAATTGGAATGTCAGCCACAAATATTCACAGGGACTGGGGGTTGGCATGATTATAAAAAGTAGGAATGTCATTAACTCACAGATGGGGTTTTAGGAAGGAAGGAGAACGTTGTATGTGGCAACACATAGCATATCAGGCCCGTGAAATAAAAGCCATAATAGAAAAAATAGTCATCTCTTGAGGGGGCTGCAGAGCAGGCCATATTTTAGGTTTTAGGAGAACATGCATTAGGGGTTAGATTTGGGGTACAGTAAAAGGATGACCTTTAGGGGAGTGGCAAAGACAATAGGGGATTTTGCTGACAAAGTGTCTCCTGTCCCAGAGGGCACAATGGAAAAGTTTCAAGATTCAGGAAGGAGCAGGAGACAGAGTCAGAAAATGTAGGCAAAAAGCCATATAACAGTGAGCCTTGGGAGGATGAGGAATGACCTGGAAGTTCTGGGCTAGCGTATGACTCACATAGAGATTAAGGTCCTGATGGTCCCAAGACAGATGACAGTGTGAAACTTGTGGGCATTGGAGGGAAGGAAGAAGATTTTGGTTGGATCACACAGAGACCCAGAGACTTTTTAATGAGGGATAGTGGCCAGTGGCAGATGGGTATACTTTGATCTGTTCTAACATTTTTCTATACATCTGTCTTTTCTTTACATATATTGAAATGAAATAGAATCAATAATAATGATAGTGTCTGCATAAACTAATGAAGCTCTAGACCATTTTTCTCTGTCCCTGTAAAATCTGCACACCATTATCACCTTCACATTTTCTAAAACTCTGATATTAACATCTTATTCTCAGTGCACCTGGCTGGCTCAGTCTTTGGAGTGCACAATTCTTGATCTAGGGATCATGAGCTCAAGCCCCAAGTTGAGTATAAAGATTACTTAAAAACTTAAAAAGTGAGTCATTTTCTTACTTACAATCTTCATTAATATCTTACTTTTACCTTTATAATATTCCTACTTCCTTCCCTTGGTATATAAGACCTTCCTGAAATATTTTGTAACTACTTTTTATTTCTCATTCTTTTGGTTTATTCACTTACTATTTACCTATATTTTTGGAGCACTTACTTGGTGTAGACATTGGGGAATGGTGAATATTCATTGCCCCAGCCCTCTGAATTGTCCTCCTGTTGCCTTATTTTTGTACATGACACTGCACTTGAGAGCTGTAATACTGACCTGCTTCTCCTCACCCCAATCACCCATAGAAGAAATGTCACACATGTTCGAGATTGATCACTTGCTGGAGGTATTTTCCTACATGAAGGCCTCTCCCATTCCTCTGTATTTACTACAATTTCCCTATGCTTCAGTGGCCAGCTCAATTTCAGCCTCCCTTTCCAGAGACTATTCCAAGCACAGGAATATCTTCCTTTCTGCACATACATTGTTTCCATCACCAGAGGAAAGCCTAACACCAAGCGTTTGTTCACCAAATATGTGCTGTTGAATGAATAGTGTCTGTTGGTGCATTATATAATATAGTCCCGAAAAACGGAGTTAAAGTAGCTAGCAGTAGTGCATCTGTCTATTCCTTCATTTATTCTTCCATTCAAAATTCACCTGGTGAAAATCCATTAGGTACCAGATATTGTCTTTGACATACAGGTTCTTTTAAGCCATGATGTCTTTGGGTTCTTCTACCTGACAAACATCTTTTTGAAAGTCTGTTAAAATTCATTTTTAATGAAAAGTAAAATTGACATATTCCTCCAAGTAACATTATTAAGGCAGGTTTAACATTTACACAGCAGTGGGTTTCCATTTGGAAATGGATTTATTTTAAAATGCCCTGAATACATTACCCATTGCTGCTATAACAAATGAGCACAAATGCAGTGCCTTAAAACAACACACAAGTATTATATTTCTGCAGGGCAAAATCTGAAAGGGGTCTCCCTGTGTTCAAATCAAGGTGCTGGCAGTCCTTTCTGGAGGCTCTACAAGACAATACCCTTTCTTGCTCATCTGGCTTCTAGAAGCTGCCCACTATTCTTGGCTTGGAAACCCCTCTCCATGATCTGCCCCCTTTGTCCATATTTAAGGAGCTTGTGATGACATGGGGCCCAGCTGACAATCCAGGATAATTTTCCTATCTTCAGATGACCTGATTAGCAACTTTCATTTCCCTACAAGCTCAGTTCTCCTTTGCTGTGTGACCTAATACACTCATAGGCTTCAGAGATTAGACTATGGACATGTCTGAGAGCCATTTCTCTGCCTTATGGAAGTAAGTCATCAGATATCATCACCTTTGAGGTGTCCAGGCTTCTGAGGGTCTGGCATCATGCTGCTCATCAGTCAACCTTGATGCTTCTGCACTTTGAGGTGTGGCTACAGGTTAAAGAGTCTCCTACCCAAAACCATGCACCATGATCACTGAGGATGGAGTATCATTTGGACATGAAATATTCCATATCTAATCTTGCGGGTCTTGTTTAGGGAAACACACAATACTCTCCTAAAGCTTATGGCATTTGCCCAGACAGCAGAAGAGAATTAAACAGAAAGAATCCTTGAGGGAATTATACTAAAAGCATAAAATGACAAATTTGACAGCAAGGTGGGTTGTGTTTTGGTTTACTTACTGGGAATCATTCTCTTGTAAGTGATGGCAGATCGGTGAAGATGTAGAGAGCTGGGTGTGTATTTGAAATTAGGAGTGCTTCTATCTCACTACAGATGACAGGACCATGGGTTGTAATTTGCCTCCTCTGCCCAAACTATAATGCATCCTGCACAAGTTTCAGAATGGCCTTAAGCCATATGTCTCCAAGGGGAAAAGTTTTAAGTGAAAGGCAAAAGACATTCCCCGAATGGGAAGGGAAGTGAAGGGAACACCCAGGTCAGGAAACCAGCTCCATAGGAGAGACAGTACAAGGTAGGCAACTGTTGGTATTGTTTTTAATTAAATGAAATTACTCTCCAGAGAAAAGGTTGTTATAGGGCTCTTCTAGTAAAACAGAAATTGAATATCTTGTGTGAACATCAAGATGAAAATCTACTATGTGCACTCTGTACAGAATTAGCTAGAATCTATTAAAAATTAATATATTAGTTATTAAAATGAAAACTGTGCTTAAAATAATTCAGAAGTTCTGTGGGCATTTTATCTAAGGATAATTCCAAACCTATATGGTTCTTTCCTAAGATGTGCTTTGGGGAATGGGGAAACTTTTCTTTTATCTGTTATTTTTGTTTTCATGCCAGAAAATAGAAAGTTATACGCACACATATAAAATTTTCACTACGACTTTATTTCCTTTGGCTGTTTTCCTTACAGACATTTGCCCTCCTTGTTTCTTTCCAAATCCCATTTATGAGACCATTTTTCCAATCCACTTTTAAAAGTTAATTGTACAGAATATCTTCTACTTTTCTTGCTGAAGATTTTATTCGTTCTATGTTCGTTGAATATTGGGGAAATGTGTGTTGACTAGAGAATTCTTTTCAAATTTGTTCTTGTGTTTAAATTGAAGGTATGCCTTTGGAAAACATATCTAACTATTTCCAAGATTACTGACCATCATTTCATTTTTGACAGCATAGGATAATTAGAGATTCATGGCACCATGTGGTTGAAATGCAGACTGAACGTTTGTAAGGAAACCATCTAGGTCTCAATTCATTGATATGATGTATTCATTTATATCTACTTGGACAGAGTTTCACCCATTCCCCTTGCTCTGGCAGCACTAGATTTCATAAAGTCAGTTGTGTTCTTAACACATTGTTCTTATTTCTGACAGTGTTTTGAGTTTTAACATCTTCAAGAACACATTCTTTTCCCTTGCTATCAGACCTAGTCCTATGAGGCATGGAGACATCGTGCTCACCACCTGAATTTTGTTCTTTAATGACAGGCTCATAAAATTATAAAGCTGGTGGAAGCCTTAGTGTTCATAGTGTTCTGGAAGGCCTCTGAGACTTACCTGCAGTCCTTACTTCTCTCTACTCTGGAAGAGAAGGTCCTGTTTTAGACATGAATTCCAACCTAACTCTGCCCAGCTAAGCAGGGGCTTTTCATCCAAGAAGCCACAGAAAGGTACACAGAAGAAGCCTGTATAGATTTCTGCTGGTCCTATCTGTGCTCTGGACTTAAAGGTACATATTTTTCTCCTTCTGTAAGAATTCATCTTCTTCTTCAGTCCCCCATAAATGGAGGCACTGTCAATTGTTGACATTCTCATGCAGATACTTTAATTAATATACATCATAATTAATATATATTGGAAATAGGATAATAATATGATGTTTCAACTTTTGGTGGGAGGCTATGCCTCAACACATAGCTCTTTTGCTCCCAGTTGTTATCCAGAGTAGATAAAATATGAGAGGAAAAAATTAAATAGAGTCAAGTCTTAGAAAATGTGATAGTATCTCCATGGACCAGGTGTTAAATAGAAATAAGAGAGTGTGAGGAGTTGATGTGAAGAGTCTGCTGGCGTCTGGGACCAGAAGTAGGCATTGGCCCTGGGGAAGCTGAGCTCATGTGGAGCTTGAAAGTGCTTAGGATAAATGGTTCCAGAGTTTAGCTCGCAGATTGGAAACCAAGACCTGTTAGGGGAGCTGGATCTCAAGGAGCACCTTCTCCTCACCCTGAATTTAAGTAAAAGGCTGAAGTAAATTTCTGCCAAATGACTGTCTTTGGCTAAACAATGGAACTGGCATAATGTCCAGCAACTGAAACAGATCAACATGTCATTCAGTAATGGGTCCTGTAATATCTCCAAGGCAGAAGCTTTAACTATTCTGAAATCTCTTTCTGGAATGGGGAGGGACCAAGAGATGAGGACAGCAGAGATAAATTAAAAAAACAAAAACAAAAACAAAAACAAAAAAAAACATAGCAACATCCACACCCCAGGAATTTGGTAAGAAAAGAAGTGAAACCAGAGAAAGGATATAAAATAGGACAACTGAAGTAGAAGGTTTGAATTTAGAGCTTAATCCAATAGATATGTGAAACTCACAACACCCACCCTCCATAAAGAATGTATAATACTATTCAAGTTCACATGGGTTATTTGCAAATATTAGCTACATACCAAATCACAAAGAACATCTCTACAAATTTCAATGGATGGTTATTATGCAATCTCATGCTGTAAATTTCACAACAGAAAACGTTTTTTCATCTTTCTAATCTTACTTCTCTGAATAAGCTATTTTGTGAGGCTTCTGTTTCTTGTGTCTGAGGGATCATCAAAAGTTGTTATGGGAGATGTATCAAAGGATTGAGTGTGATAGTGGGTGAATCAATGATGAGATCTGAGGCAGGGAGATCCATCCATTAGGGAGCTGTTTAATCAATCTAGTTCCAATCAAAGAGGGACTTATACCCGGTGTGATAGGAGAGAGGTAGCCTCATGTAGCAGTGGAGACTATGGGGTCTTGAATCATACAACTCTGGGTTGACTTGGAGCTTCATCAGTAACTTATTAAACCTTTATGAACCTCCTTTACTTCATGTTTAGACTGCGGAAAACATACCAATTTGCATCATGGTTGGTAGGACTAGAGATAGTATATGTAGACACCTTTGCAGTTCTTGGCACATAGCTACCACTCACCAAATGTTAGACTGGGAGTGGTGGGGAGTGAAAGTTAGGGGCAATGTGTGGTGTGTCTATGTGAAAAATGGAATGGAGATGACTTGGTAATTGACTCTATTTTTTGAAGTGCAGAAGATTAAAAGACAATTCCAGGAGCTGCAGGAACTCAATATTTGAATAAAATATTTGAATAAAAATTGAAGGCAAATATGTTTTTTACATGGCTCCATACATCGAAGCATTTGTAAATGTCTAGATAATAATTGATTTTTTTTCAGCTTTTGTTCACAAGTTTTGAGTCATGTCAGCAACCCACAGCCTACAAATCAACCTGGCAGTTATAGGAGTCCTATTTTGACCAGAGCTAATGAATTTTTACGAGATATAAAAATAAATATGATGCAGCTAAAATTTAAAATCTCTCAAGTGTTTATTTAGTGTTTCACTATTTTCCAAATTGTACTCAGTGCACAGATCAGCCTCAGGCCCCTTTATAATTGGCACACACATTTCTCCTTGAATCCAATGTAAATTTAGCTAAATTGTAACTCACTTCACTATTAATAAAATGGTGCTTTATATGAAGTCCGATCTTTTGTTATTCTTCATGTTTTCAGCAATTCACAACATAAAATTACAAATACTTTAAAACAACCACTTTTTTAATATAAAATGAAAGAATTAGAGACCTTGATACTAAAATCCTTTTCTTATTGAAATGACTTTATGATGTATCTGATTTGTTCATGGCGTAGAACAGAGATGATTTAAAAATCATTTCTAATTGAAAGCCATGGGGGAAAAGTTAGGAACCATGAACAGAAACTTACATGAGAAGCTACAAACATATATATATATATATATGTAGTTTATATATAAAGTTTTTATTGAAATTTATTCTTCAATGTGGCCTCTTCTCTCCCTTCAGTTGTAGGTTTGTTCCGTTAGGCTTCAACCTGAAGATTGAATCAACCTGAAGGTTGATTTCTGGGATATTGAGGATGATTTCCAGGGTATTTGGGATGAGTTGTGTTCATAGGGTGAGGCGAGTCTGGGCTCTTCCTTCTCCATCACCATCTTCTCTCCCTCTATTTCCATATATTTTAATGTTACATTTCATTAGTTAAGCAGGGACATTAAAAGAAGATGGAGAACAATCAACAGATCAGATAAGCATGATAGAAAGGTAAGTATGGAAGAAAAGATATAAAGAAAGACAAATATGAAATAAACAGAGATCTCTGTAAGTCTTATAAAAGGAAAGCAGAGACCGAGACCAAGAATAGATATCCTTCTTAGGGGATAAGGTGATGCTAAGTCCCTTATATGCTATACTTTCTTTTTCACTTAAACATCTCCTTATCTATACCATCCTTTTGAGATACAGATGTCCTTTCTCCATTGCAGGAAATTCCAACTGGTTTATTCTTTCAATCATGCCACCTTCCTTCTGTTTATGAATTACTTTGAAAATGTTTCATTCTTCTGATATCACCAGTGTCTTCTAGAAATGTAAGTTTTGAGATGCACTATGAGCCAGAAGCTGCCATCTATACTATGCCTCACTTTCTTTACACTATAAAATGTCTTCGATGACCTTACTACATTTGTTTCTTTCATTTCCTTTATATCTGGTCACCTCTAAATTCTTGCTGAGCAATAATAATCCAACCTACAAATCCAATGGTCTTTTAAAAGTCTTCTCTTTACCTTTTCATAATATAGGTATTATCGTTTAAGATAAAGATATTCTTGTTTAAGATCTCTTCCTCTAGATGGTGTAAAACCGCAAAAATCCTAGTTCTTCACCTAAGCACTCATACCTCTCCTTTACCTTTCAAAGTTTTCTTTCCTTCCTCCACCCTGACATCCAAACACAGAGGTTCTAGAACTCTCTTTTCTTGTTTAATACCCACTTAAACACAAAGATTTCACACACTTTCTCAAATTTTCATAATCACTTTCATAGTCACTTTAATAATGACCTCCAAAGATCTAAATTTAGCTTCAACTTTAATCTCTCTGCAGGATCCCTATCTCCTTTTGTATTTTCCCAGCTGGATATGTGTTTGACACTCCAAAGTTAACATCCTACAACTGGAAGCAAACTCCTCATCTTCCTCTGTCAGTATGATGGTGTTCTCAACTTGGGGGGATTTAGAAGCTCTGCTTCAGTCTCATTCTGCCACTCTTTGGATCAACTTCCATAATTAAGCAACAAGAATCTTCTGGACCTTTCTCTTTATTGTGCATCCAGATTATTTTAAAAGATAGATTGCATTTTTTTTAATTTTATTTATTTATTTATGAGACACAGAGAGAGAGAGAGATTGGCAGAGACACAGGCAGAGGGAGAAGCAGGCTCCATGCAGGGAGCCCGACGTGGGACTTGATCCCAGGTCTCCAGGATCAGCCCCTGGGCTGAAGGCAGCGCTAAACTACTGAGCCACCCGGGCTGCCAGATATATTACATTTTTAATATCATCATCTTATTTCAGTTCTTTCCTTACTTTAGCACCAACACAACTGCTTAACTGGCTGACTCCAATCTTTTATCCATGAACACTGTTGTCAGTCTGAATTTGTAATACTTATCTTTTCCTGGCTACTCACAGGATCATATACCTACTCTTATTGTGGTATTCAGTACCTTCTCCTGACCATTTTTAGCTTTATCTCCTCAATCCCAGTGCCCTCTGTCCTGGCTTGGGTGTTGTACTTAGTGTGAACGGGACATGATTTATACCTCATGGTGTAATGCTTTGTTCCTGCTCTTTCTTTCCCTGGAGCCTCTCCCACATCCTCTGAACTTCACTTAAGGACCAACTTAACTATTTTACCCTGACTTCCTTCCTAAACTCTTTTCTGACCATCTCAGCCCGAATTACCATCTTCCTTTGGTAAGAGTCTCCAGGACATACTGTTGTGTATTATCTCCAAATGAGACTATAATACAAAAAGTGATACCTGATATACCCTTCAGTGCCTGGAAGTGAGCTTTATGCCATACTAGGAGCATAATAAGAATCTTTTAAATGGTTTAACTCATCATGACCTGCTTACCTAATTATGCCTCCTCTTTCTGTCGATTCCCTCTTCTAAGACTCAATTTCTCACTCTCATCACTTCTACATTTTCCTAATTCTTAGCTACTGCAAAACAAAAACCACGCTTCTTAAATTGCTATGTCAAAAAGAGTAAATGAAACACCATTGAGAAAAGCTGACTGATTTTCTACCAGTCAACTCCCTGAGGTTTTTTTTTTCTTCTTTTTTTACTAACAAGAGCCATTTTGCAGGCCAACTGACCTAGTTTAGGATGACATACATCCAGGTTCACCTGGGACAGTCCTGTTTTATGCCTGTTGTCTTGGGCTAATTATTAATAGTACCTCCTTTTGCTCTCAAAAGTGCCCTAGTTTTGATGATAAATTATATGGTTACTTCACCTATAGTGCCTTTTGTAAAAAAAGCATTTTTTGTAATAGAAACTAAGAAGCTGCACTCTATAGTATCTTAACCATGTGTCGTTTACTACCTCTTAACTATAAAAGTTCACATGCATTTTTATTAATGAGTTGAATTTTCTGATTTATACGGGAAATATGTTTGCACGTCCCAGCTTAGATGATGTGCGTTCAAGTGTGAGGATGGGCTGAGGCCTATGAATTTATAATGGGTCCCACACTGGGAAAGGCTAAAGGCAGAAAGTTGTCTGTGACCAAGGAAAATCACAGAAATAGCTTTCAAAGACCATGGTACCAACTGGCCTGTGTTTGACCGGAGCTACTGCTAACCGGAAAAACAGAAGCAGCTTCTAAATCAAAAGAGTTCAAACCAGGGCATGGGAGCTGCAAACTAGTTAGTAGAGGGTGAAGATAGGGACCTGTTGGGAAAAGGAAAGAGCCCTATCTCATAGGCCTACCTGAGTCTCAGGGAAAGCATTTGGCCACATTGGTTAAAAGAATCAAGACACTATTTATATATTTCTTTGGAGACATCGCGGCTCTTAAAAAATTTTTTTGGCAGCATTCCAGGTATACTACAGAAATCTGTTCAGTGTGAACACTCAGATTTCAGCAGGGGATTTGCTGTCGGAGGTTTTGGTTCTGATTCATGGCAAATTTTCACATCATTTATAGGGAACTCAGAGAACATACATACACAGGGAGTTGAAAAAGCATGTTTGCAAATCTTAAAAGGAAAAGGAATCATTTAAAAATCTCCTCTGTTATTTATGTATAAAAAGCCATGTAAGACTGCGTTCCTAGAAAGGTCTTAAGTTCCTCTTAGAATGCAATTTATATGTAATGGTTTATTTCACTTGCAAAAATATACACAGCCCCACTACAGAAAGTCCTGCAGCAACTTTATGATTTTCAGAAACCTGGCTCCTTAATACTGCATTTGCCTTGTCTGTAAACATGATCCAAATTGACTATTGCTGCATCTCAACCTTCATTTGGGAATCTTCTTGGATTCCAACAGACAGACTGTACTTGCCATCAAACTTAGGCCTTGGAAAATCATTAGTTCTGGTCTGGGATGGCATGACTGAAGGTTTGTGTGTCTTGTGAGAGTTCAAAAGAGCACCTGAATTTTCATGCCTTGCCTCTTCTCTTTTCTTGCTTTCCAAAATAAGTTTGTAGTGCACCTTGGACTTTGGCCTCATCTCCTGGGTGTGCCTATGCTGACTGGGTAAGGCTCCTGCTCACCTTCCCGCAGGAAAGGGCTTATGTGGGAAGGAATGGCAGAATGAAATTTGAAGGTATTAATTTTTAAACTCTCAAACCAGTTGATGTACCTGTCACTTTGGGCTTCTGAATTTCATTAGTGCTGACAGAGATGAACGACGTGTCCTAATTGGGGGTTTGCACCTGCAGCCCAACAGCACTGGTTTCTTTATTAGCAGTAGCACCAGGCCTCCTTCCCCACGTCTGTTCTCAGATGTAGTAAGCACCCCCACAGAATGTGTCATTCATTGCAAGAGGGTGATGGAACTACATGTTGGCATCTCAAGAAAGTCTCTTCTTTCTCACTTCCTATCTCCTTTCAGCTGCTCTTGCAACCCCCTTACCTCTAATACATTGAAATAATTCAATCTTTGCAAGGCCCATAATATAAACAGGAAAGAAGAGACTGAATGAGGATAGGAAGAAGAAACAGAGACAAGGGCAGAGTATGATAGGAGAGGGAAAAAAAGAGAACAAATATTTGAGCTCATTTAAGCAAAATCTCGTACTTCTTCTATTAGGTCTTCAGATCATTTTATCTGCTCACATATTTCAGTTTAATCAGTTGTTAAAAAGCAATAGCTTTGTGTCAACATCATGTCCATATAGTTATATGAGTACAAAATTCACTCACACTCATGGATCTGTGTTATCTGTTAGGACCTTAACTAAAACTATTCTCAGATAAGATCAAAAAGAGTTCAAGTGACTATACTTCTACTTACCATTACTTAGAAATACAAACCTACCTACATATACTTAGCACTGCCGTATATGATGTACACATATACAGCTAGTCATATTAATGTGCAGTGGACAGTCATTCAAGAATTACTCATTTGTTGTCTTTAATAAGTGGAATTATTTACACAACCCAATGAAAGTTTATATATATATATACATATATATGTATATATATATAATATATATATAAAACATATAATATTTTAAAACACAGAATCATTTAATATATTCATTAATGAGTGTAATTATTTCACTTTTTTCCATAAGCTGTTCTGTAGCTATTTTGAGGGGCAATAGCAATCAAGAATATTTGACTCAAATTAGTTTCAGTCTTAATTTCACCACTTGTTATGTGTGTAATCTTTATAAGATCGTTTAAATTACAGATTAGCATGGAAAAAATAGGTAATTCCATAGAAAATGGGGCAGATATTTTGAATAGGTATTTCCCCAAAGATGCCATCTAGATGGCTTATAACCATCAAGGAAAGTCAAGGCAGAACCATAACAAAGTACTGTTACACGGTCAAGAGAATGGCTAATACAAGAAAGCCTGCCAATTCTTTCTCCATAACTCTCATACATTTGTGAGACATCTAGGAGTTCAAGATGAGGGAAGATCTAAGTCTTAAGGTGGAAAACACAGTTAATAGCTCTCATTCCATTCATCCCAGCAAGCAGCTCCTCTCTTAATTTCATTATCAAACCCTCAGGAAGGAACATACTCGGGAAGTGGACTACATTCCCCCAACACTAGGGGTTTAGATGGGGACTGACAAGGGAATGTCAGATGCTAGTCAATCTTTACCTGCATTTTTTTTTCCCATTTGTTTACCCAGTAGGGCCAGGGCCTGGATCTATCTATTATTGACGAGGACACCTTGCCATGGATCTTCAGTGAAGTCCTTGAGCAATGGTCCAAGGTGAGGGGAGAGCAGAACTGAAGTTATCTTTTTGAATTATCCCTCTCAGATTGGCCACCGATTGTCTCCCTTCTCTGGTTGCAGAACAGCCTTCAGTTTCCACAATTTTCTTACTTGTGTTGCTGGCACCCTTTTTGTTTGCTGCAGTATATGTCTTACTCTGTATTTTTTCAAGGATTGTTTGTTTGTTTTGCTGGTGGCAGACAGAGAAACCCAGGTTGGCGAGATGGAGAGCCTACATCCATACCTACTTGAGCTTGACAAGCAGATGCTAACATGGGCCTCAATCCTGGAAAATTATAAAATTTATTACATGTTAAGTCCATAGTAGATCATGTAGGTCAAGCCAGAGTCTTAAACAAGGCTACCAGGGAGAATCAAAGCCAAGAAATGAGGTCTAAACAATAAAGAAGAGAAAGTGCAAAATTGTGTGGACAAAACAACCCACATGACTTGGGGGCTGGATATATTTAGCATTTTATCCAAACTTAAACAAACTGAGTGTGTGTACTGATGCTTAGTGTTATGCAACTACTGAATGAATTCAGTCACACAACTTTTAAGACTAGTTATTTCCTACTTTCAACATTATTAAGTTGAAATTTTGTATCACTCTTCTAGGCTAGTGGGAACATGGTAGACCAGGTCACTGATCATAGGAAGCCAGTGATGGAAAATGACACATAGAGAAGTATGTATAATAACATACAGACTCATGTGCTCCAATTTCAAATTGATTGGACTCAGAGCACAAATGAAGGATTTGGTCTGGTACAAGGATAGGAAATCTTCTTCCACCATAACATATGACAGAGAATGAAGGGTTTATGGTAAGAAGCAGGGGGAGTTGATTTTTCTTAGGTTAGAAACTCACCAGATTGCCTATGTTGAGTGAGGAGGTGGCAAAAAATTCGAAGTCTAAAAAGAGTATTAAAGGGTAAAACATCAAAGAACTGAGTAAGAGAGATAAATGTGAAAACAGAGAAGTATTGTCAGACAACCAAGACCAGTTGGGGATGAAAATCATGAATTTATGGTGAACCAACCTGGGTAATTTTGTGATTTTTTTTTGCCAATTGCAATTACCCAGAGTAGAGTCATCCATGATTGAGGTTGTTGAGTGGGGCCAAAGGAAAGAAAATTGAGGATGATTTGGGGATACTGGGCAAAAGAGTTAATTGAATTTCTGCAAAATTAAGCATTGACATCATATCATATTGAAACCTTTCGTGAAATACATCTTAACAGCCAACGACATGATCTCCAAAATTGAAAAACAACAACCCTATGCAACATTAACAGAAGCAATCCATTAGTTGCATGCTATTCATTTGGTTTGTAAAAACAGCTCCAATTAGAAATTAAAATAAAAATTTGTGCAAGATAAGCAGCTCAAAGACTTTGTGACACTCTCTTTTGCTGTCATTCTTCACAAAAATATTTTTAAAAGCTACAAAATTAATTTAATTAATTTAAGAAGCACTAACCAAAGTTTGACTTCTTAAGTGATGAACCAGCTTAAAAATGAGAAAGGTTTAGATGGGTTGATGACTTCAGCACCACCTCATTAACGCACAGAGAAATACTTGCCAATATATTTAAAGAAGAGCTAAAAAGAAAAAAAAAAGGTGCTAACATGATCTGTGACTAATTATCTCATCTCAGAAAACATATTTTATGACCAAAGCAAACACAAAGAGTAAAAAAAATGTCTTGTTTCTAAGTTTTTAGCTTTTATTTATTACTTCTAGGTAGAAAACATACTATAATTTCTGTCCCTTCAGGTTAAGAATGAGCACAATGGAACTAAAGAACTACTTAATGTGATTGCAGTCTGAACCCAGCAAAACATTTTCAGTCCTGGAGATGGTGGAAAATAAAGATGGGCTGTTGTTAGTGGATATCTGGAAGATCCTCTTAGCTGTATAATTAAAACCCTGGAATTCTAGTTCAGGGATATTACTTGGTGCTTTGAGTCTCAGAAAAGCTATCAAGTCTGCTTCTGAAAGTTTCCAAATGTGCAAATCAGTGGACCTATTTTATTTTATTTTATTTTATTTTGAGCTTTCATCAGGGAGAGATGCCAACAGATCAAAGTCAGAACTTGTGCTTAAAAAATGGATACAATGTGTAACCACCCACTAGCTAGGCAGTCTCGAAAAAGGCTTCATTTTCTTAACCTCCATTTCTTCCAACTATTAAATCAAAGAAATGCTAGTCAATAATTTCTAAAAGTCCTTTCACACCAAATATTATGTTCCCTTTAAAGACAGTATTTTGTGGATTGCATATATTATTCCTCAACTGTGACTACCCAGCTCTTGAATAAAAAGAAAATGGATTATTCTGATGATCTCTTAAGAGGGTGATCTAATAGGTCTGTGAAGTGGGAAAAGTGATTGGAAAACATAAAACTTAGTTTTGTGTCTGTTAATTGCATCCAGTGTTGTTGACGGTTTCCACAGTTGTGGCATAGGAATTATCATATACCCTTCCCGTTGCTGGATCAAGATGCAATAATACATATGAAAGAACTTTGATTAAATAACATAATATGATCATAAGAGACTATAGCAATATAAAAGATTTGTAGTCTGTGCAACTTTAATCATGTGTCATCATTAACTTATTGAAGCTTGGGAGGTAGACAGCTTCATTGGAGTTTAAGAGTACAGTATTTATAGGTCCACCAGGGAAATTGTATTATATGAAGTAGATGTTAGAGTGATTTTTCCCCAAAATTAATTTTTCAATAAAAGAAGTTCCAGCTAATATCTCTGGAACTTTGTTTTTAAAAAGAATGATAGTAAAGACATAACAGGAATGGTGGGTGAAAAGTTTTGTTCTGCATGGTAACAAAACATTTTGAAGATGGTCATTAAAATTCAGTCATTTTGGCATAAGAATGGTCAAAAAGACCATTAGTAGTGACTAGAGGATCTATTTAATTTGCCAATTTGGAAAATTAAGATGGGAGAAATCTGAAATATTCTGCTTGAATGTTGATCATTTATTGTCCTTTTTTTTAAAAAAAAGGTAGAGTCCTGTCATTCACAAAATTCTAAGTGTAAAGGAACAAAAAATGTAAAAAAAATACAATAAAATGTAAGGGAATGTGCTCACTAACTTGATCCTGATTGAAGTATTCTTTTTATCAAGTTACAAAATGCAAAAGCTGGGGTGCCTGGGTGTCTCAGTATGTTAAGTGCTCAACTCTTGGTTTTGGCTCAGGTCATAATCTGGAGGTAGTGGGATGGAGCCCCCTGTGGGGAACCCTGCTCAATATAGAGTCTGCTTCAGATTATTTTTCTCTCTCCCTCTCCTTCTGCCTCTCCCTACTCACACACACACACACACACACACTCTCTCTCTCTCTCTCTCTCTCTCTCTCTCTCTCTCTCGCTATGGTATACAAATGAAATCTTCAGGGAAACTTGAGTTGCTTAGTCGGTTAAACATCTGCCTTTGGCTCAAGTCATGATCTTGAGGTCCTGGGGTGGAGCCCTGCTTCGAGGAATCTGCTTATCCCTCTCCTTCTCATCTGTGGTCTCTTTTACTATCTCTGTCTCTGTCTCTCTCTCAAATAAATAAATAAAATCTTAAAAAAAATAAAATGAGATCTTAAAAAAAATTACAAAAGCCATAAGAAAAATATATTGAAAAAATAGTGACATGCTAAATAATGACTCTCATAAACAAAGTGAGATGGTGATTTGCAAACAAAAAATATTCATATCCAAATGATTAATATCTAGAATAAAGAAAGAGCTATTAAGAGACATTAGGAATTCAGAAAAGATGGAAGGTGGAAGGAAGGGAGGGAAGGAATGGGGGAAGAAGGAAGGAGGGAAGGGAGGGACAAAGGAATGGACCAGATGTACGTCACATACGGGGAATCATGAACATGTCTGCATACATGTTGTGTATATTGTGTACATTTATATACTTATTTACTTTTACATATTATATTTATACTTGGCATATATTTTATGTATTACATATATATTGATATCTGAATATGGACAGTTATCGAGGAGGGCTTATCTTAATCTGTCAAAGTGCGTGGACCATTGAGAATAAGAATAAAACCAGAAGTCAGGAATTAAAAACTAATAGCAGGTCTCAGATTGGAAAAAGCCTAACTGAGATTGGAGAGTAGGGTTGAAACAGTTTTTTTGTGAGAAGCAGAGTCTTTAGAGTCTGAGGCCTGCTGACCTTAAGACACAATGTTACTTTATACACCTAAGTTTTTGTGTGTTTTTAAAGATTTTATTTATTTATTCATGAGAGACACAGAGAGAGGCAGAGACATAGGCAGAGGGAGAAGCAGGCTCCTCAGGAAGATCCCAATGTGGGACTTGAACCCAGATCCCGGGATCACTCCCTGAGCAGAAGGCAGACGCTCAACCACTGAGCCACCCAGGAGTCCCTATGCCTAGGTTTAGAATAGGTACTTATGAAGGAGACAGCTTGAACAGAAGTCTCCAAACTGACTGAGGAAATAAATTATGATACTAAATCTGTTTACTGATATTGATTGATAGCAATCTTGGAGTTCTAGTGCACAATGAAACGCTCTCTACACTTCTTTTTTTAAGATTTTATTTATTTATTCATGAGAGATGCAGAGAGAGGCAGAGTCATAGAGAGAGGGAGAAGCAGGCTCCATGCAGGAAGCCTGACGTGGGACTTGATCCAAGGACCCCGGGATGACGCCCTGAGCCAAAGGGAGATACTCAACCACTGAGCCACGCAGGTGCCCCCTGCTATCTATACTTCTGAAGGACTTTTGGATGTCTGGTGAACAGGAATGAGGGTACGGTTGAGGCAATTTTACTTGTGTCTCTAAGTTTAGCTGGAACTAAAAGATTTTATGAGAGAGACAGAAAAGTGGCCATATGTGATTTTAAATTCTCTTCACAATTGACTTTGTGATATTTTATTCCTGGGAATGCAAAGGCAAATAAAATAACACCAAATCAAAATAAAGTTTTCCGATGATGTGGCTTGGCTTAATCAAGCATTTAAATACATTCCAGCATTCTATTTAAGTTATGTGGATTTCAAAAATACAATCTTATGTCAAAGTACACCCATTTTCCATCTACTTTTCTTCTATTCTTATACATTCGAAGATACATTTATAGCTACTTATGTGAAAATAGCACCTTTAATCATACTTTAGACTTGCCCAAAAATAGTTAATAGATTTTATAGAATGTGGTCAGGTCTAAATTTATACAAAGAGCTCATGGTGGTCTTATGTACACAGTTTGTTGTGCTTTAAACATAATTAAATTTCATTATGTGCCCAATAAACATTTTATTGAGGGTTTCACAATGTCCACAGACATATAGCTCTTTTAACAGCCAAAACATTTGTTGAACTTCAATTCTTTTAGTCATATTAGTTATGGGAAATTGAGTATTTGGGAACTAAAGGAACAGTCTGCTTAGGGCCAGAGAAAGTAGTCTGGGGGTTGCCTCTCTTCTCTGTGCCGGAGGGTCTGTGCTCTGAACAGAGAGTTAGGACCTGCCTTAGACAGGAAATGGTAGCCTAATGCTGAGAATAAATCAGACTGGAGCCCAGAATTAAAAGGCATCTGTGATCTAATCCTGAACTATTTAACCTGTCTTTCCCAATTCCTTTCATATACCTCATGCTTCAGGAGTTACTTATTACGTTCCTGCCACCCCATGCTTTCATACTACCCTAGTGTTCCTCCTGCCACCTTGAAGACCCTCCCTCTCTCCCTCCTCTTTCTTTGTATTCCAAATTCTGCTATTCTTCAGAGCCTAACTCAACTTGCACATATTTCTAAGCACTTTCCTCATCCCCTGACCCTTTTTCATTGTTAAGATCTTAGGAATATCCTCGATAACTTCCTCTGACATTCATCACTTATCCTGTGAAATGTCTCATTTCCAAAGTAGATTCTGATAAATGTAAGCAGATGTCCAAGGGGAAGAGGGTGAAAGCATCTCTAGGATTATTACCCTGGAATGTAAACAAATCTCTGAAAGGGAATGAAAGGGAAGGCTTTACCTTTATTACCCTGGGACATCTCCAGAGAGGGAGATGTCTCCAGCTTTGCTTTCCTGGAGTGTCCTCTTATACACACATTGGCCATAAATACCTTTTCTCAGTGGGCTTAAGCCATGCAGAAACATGAGATAATTATGAAGAATTGGCTTCAACAGCTATCATGTGTCAGGCACATTATATGCATTATCTTCAATTCTAACTACAACTCTATAATTTAGATATCATTATACCAGTTTTGCAGATGAGCAGCCTGGGGCCCTGCAGAAAGTCAAAAAATATCCCCAGAGCTACGCAGGTACTAAGTACTAGAGTCAGGAGTCAAACTGTGGTCAGAGAAAGACAATTATCATATGGTCTCATTCATATGTGGAATTTGAGAAACAAAACAGATGATCATAGGGGAAGGGAGGGAAAAATAAAATAAGATGAAATCAGAGAGGGAGACAAACCATAAGAGACTCTTAGTCATAGGAAACAAACTGAGGGTCGCTGTAGGGAAGGGGGTAGGGGGATAGGGTAATTGGGGGATGGACATTAAGGAGGGCATGTGATGTGATGAGCACTGACTGTTGTATGCAACTGATAAATCACTGAACTCTACCTCTGAAACTAATAATACACTATATGTTAATTAATTGAATTTAAAAAGAGTCAAACTATGGTCATTTGGCCTGAAAGACCATGCTTTTTCCATCCCCAATCTGATGCAGCACATCTTCCACTGAAAGGAGCCTCATGATGAATTTCTTTAATGGCATATATTTCCTATTAGTCTCATGTAAGCTTCTTGAGGACAGTCAGGTCTTATATCCTCTCTTATGCCTAATGAAGTGAATAGCTTGTGATTATTGCATGCCTTATTAAGATTGACTGGGTGAAGAATATCTGTCAAAATACATATGATGAAAATTTGGCATTATACCACCTAAATAATACATGATTGTGGAAAAGAGGTCACATCATAAAATTCAAATATAGGAACCTCTTACCTGAAATATTAATAATGATCTCAACTATTTTTTACTCCGGTGACAATTTAGCCTGAATGTTTATTAAAATTTGATGTCTAAAGTTTAGAGAAGGCAAGAGTTGCTAATAAACAATGAGGAGAAATATACAGATAAATTGTATGAGGCAACTCACACGAGAACTCATGTTTTAACATAGGATATCTTGAAAAATGAAACATTTATTTTGTTGGAGAATGAAAACTTATGCTATTCGAACCAGAAATATGCTCAATGCTGAAGAGTCAAAAGTAATGATTGACTTACAGACTTTTCCCTTCAATCTGGTTCTGGGGCAAAAGCTTTTTTTTTTTTTTTTTTTTCCTAATGACAGTTTATTCTAAAATTCCCATCTTCTGTTTACATGGTCAGTCTTCTATTTTCAGAATTCATATCACTGAAATATGTGTTCAGAGTTCTTCTTTATCTCAAATCAGGCTGCACACTGTTCAGAACTTAATGAGCTTCTGAAGTAAAAACATGAGAGACTATTAAATACCCATTGCAAAACTCAGTCCCAGCCTTGTCATGTAGGTACTCTACCCAAGTTATTCAGTAGAATAAATACAATTGCTTGTATTTCCCCCTTTGGGCCAGCATTCAGTGCTTTCTTTTCCTCTTTATGTTCAATCATGAGTTTTTAAGGCTGATCTTGCATTCCTACAAATAACTTGCTTTGGACACGTGCCCCTTCTTGAGCTACAAAACCACTATTCCCCACACATATTGAAAGAGCAAAATATATTTACATAATATTTGAATAAGTGTTAAAAGGGATATTTTAAAAGAAGTATTTTAACCTTTCTTCACAAAGATGTAACAAGAAAACAGAAATGCAAGTACTTATGAGTGGGAGGAAGGTTATGTTTCATTAAACTTTAAACTACTTTGACAGTTGTTTTCCTTATGTATATGCAGGATATTAAAGTGTTAGCTGTGTATGTATGTGTGTGCATGTGCGTGATTTATCGTGGAATCTCTTTACCCAAAAAAAACCCTGCTATTTTAGTAAAGTTCAATATATTTCCTTTGGGGAAGATTAAATAAAATATGTTAACTCAGTTAAATTTGGAGTCTGATGACAAATGAATAAATGTGTCCCAATTAGCCAGGCACAGGAAATCTGTCCAGCAAAGGACAAAACTGGGAAATAAAGTTTGAATGTACACGGCAAAATATTGCTGTTTGTTGCATTAGCATTCAGTACTATAATATGTCATTAATTTTAAGTAGTAAGTTAAAGTAAAAATAACTTTTCTGTTTTCTGGCACACAAGCCAGACATACAGCTATACACTAAAATTCAAATATACGTAAAAAGATAAACTGCAACTAGGATGAAGTAGTGGAATGTAGTTTACATTTGATTTTGGTGTACAGCATTTAGAAAGAGAAAGGATATCTTTATTTAACCCCAAATAACATGCCAAACTACACTCAGGCACTACTGAGTTATTACCTTGTGATAATGGAAATAAATTATTCTGGAGGTAGGGAATATATACTTACTGTGTATTTTTAAATCTATTATTTTATGTAGGGGCAATTATAAAAAAAGAGTGTTAGGAATTAACTCGGGATCAACCAAGTTCAGGTAGTTGACTTTGGTAGGTAAAGCTAGGAAAATAAATAGTGAGGTATATTTTCATGTGTTTTACTCAAGATCAAAACAGAAGTTGATGGCAGACAGTTGGGCGTCCCAACTATATACACGTTTCTTACAGTAGAGGTTTGGAATTATGAAGATAAAAGATACTGCTCTCCCACTTCATAATCCCAGAGTGACCTAGTGGAGAGGTATACAAGATAATATTGCTATTAATGTCAAACTCACAGATGTAGGAATATTTTTCTTCCTAGGTCATGAATTTCAAATTTTGAAAAACACATACAGATGTAAACAGAACACTGGAGAACACTCATGTGCCCTAACATCTTCCAACATCTTCCTTTTCTTTAACCCTTAAAGCATGAACAAGGCTATGCACTGTAGGAAGTAGCCAGAGCACCTCATTTACCATGGGAACAGAAACTGAGTTCCCTGCTATGTCTGTTCAGAGAATAACTATTTCTCCTAGAGGGCAATCCAGGCGTCCAGCCCCTCATCCTTATTAAAGAGAGAATCAAACTCAATGAAAACAAAAACCTGGTAACAGTGCAATAATAAAATGATTTATCTCTTAATTATTCTTACATTTCCTATGAAGGCTAATTTCCATTCCTAAGCTTGTAAACCTCAACAAGTGATCATCTTATAAAGTCAATTTGTACTACACTTTCCATTTCTTCTATGACATCCAAAAGTGTGTCTTTGGTATGGTGCTTTTGGTTGTAGCTAAATCAAAACATGACATATTCTTTTCCCCCAAACCACAGCAGTGTGCCATTTTTTTTTTTTTTGAAGTAAATTTCTAGGTAAACTCCATTTCTGATGTCTGAAAGAATTACAGCCCAGCACTGAGGATTCAATCTGCTGAATTAAGAATGGACAAGGGTTTCTCAGATTTCAATCAATTAGATGATTGGAGTTTAATTTTAAGTAATAAGCCAAAAGAATTTAAAAAGTTGAGGTTTTCAGTGGTGTTGAGTAGCAGTATTGCCAGATAAACTTATATCACCTTGAAGAAATTATCTCTATTTTTTTTTTGGAAAACATTATCATACTCTGGAAAATGTAAAAATGAATCATACATATAAGACACTGCATGAGCTCAGACAGGAGCTGAAAAATGGGGGAAAATGAAACATAAGACTTTATAACAAAAAAAAAAAGGAAAATAGGGGTTGGAGAAAATCTAGCAGAGAGAGAGAAATTAAAGAACAACTATTTTCAAGAGTGCTATGCAAAATGGAATATATAATTGCAGTTTCATTTGAAGGACTTCCTAGGTCCTCAAAAACATTCTGATCCCACTTTTCTGTCTCCAGACCAATGTACTAGTACTCACATGAAGCATTAGTAGCTGGAGATAACCATCACCCATGGGGTGGTGGTATACCTCTGTCGATTTTGATCAATTTTAAGTGCAAATGATTGAATAGTTTAAAAATGAATGGCTTTTAGAGAACTATTATAGGTGAGTAGAAGTGCACTAAAAGATCACAAGATGAGGACTGGTTAATGTGTGTGGCAATCTAATTGTTATCGGAAGAGAATAATCTCCTTGAGCCTAACAACTGTGGAGAATTAGGCAACAGGACTTCAACAGATAGGCATCGAGTTTCTGTTTGAACTAAGTGTTTTTGCTTTTATCTCTGTCTATTCATGGTAACTTCTGAGGAAGCTGACAACTTTGACCGAATTTAGTAGTAACTTCAAGAGGTACCTTAATTTCGATTAATGAGTCAGCCTGCCATCTTGATTTAATACAAGTTTGGGTGACTTAGGCCCATTTTATTTTATTTTTACATTTTTATTTAAATTCAATTTGCCAACACATAGTATAATACCCAGTGCTCATCTGATCATGTGCCCTCCTTAATTGGGATCATTGTAAATATTAATTTTCCTAACTTCGGTATCAAAGAAAATAGCCAGGTCCTTTAATATCACCTTCCTTGATATAAATGTGGATTTAGAGCAACTCTTTTTTTTTTTTTTAAAAGCCTTTATTTTTTTTTATTTATTTATGATAGTCACAGAGAGAGAGAGAATGAGAGAGAGAGAGAGACTCGAGAGAGAGAGAGAGGCAGAGGGAGAAGCAGGCTCCATGCACCAGGAGCCCGACGTGGGATTCGATCCCGGGTCTCCAGGATCGCGCCCTGGGCCAAAGGCAGGCGCCAAACCGCTGCGCCACCCAGGGATCCCTAGAGCAACTCTTGATTTAATCTCTGTGGAGACAATTTGTTTCAGATAATGCACATATTTTGTTATAACCTTCAACATAAATGATAATGCTAGAATTTCCTCTCATTTTTTAGTCAAACACATAAAATTAAGGTTTAGAAAGGAATTATCTTTCTGCAGTAGATAAAATGTGAAGGTGTCAATCTCTGAAGACTGTCGACAAGTTATATTTTGTGAGACCCCTCGTAGAACTCTGATCCTGTATGACCTATAGTTGGCAAATGTTGTGTTCTACGCCGCTTCTACCAGTACACACATGCAACTACAGTGTGTACTGTAGTTTCAGGAACTACAGTATCCTATGTATTACCCAGGAGATGTCCTAGATATACCATGAAGCAGGTCCAGCCAATTCCAGTGTGACACTGCCCTCCAGTATCCTCCTCTAATCTCCTATGCTATTAGAAGCCCCGCTGCTTCTAAGACCCACCAATGCTGTTTATTGTCAAAGCCCTGCAGAAGTCTCTGGAGTTGGCCAAGTGTAAGGGCTGATTGTATTCTAAGCAGTGATTTAAGGAATCCCTTTAGACAGCACAGTAATTTTTTAAATAGCTTTTAAAAAATAAATAAATAAAGCTCCTTCCCTTGAAACAATTTTTGAGTTTCAGACAACTCCATTAAGTAGAATCTTGGCTTAGTAACAAATGTCCACAGAAACAGTACTCTCCTCACTGCTGATTAGGCTTTCTTGCCTGACTGCTGGATTTTCTATTCCCATAGAGTTATCTTCCAGAAAATTCTTCTGTCTCTTTAGCTGTCAGCTTTAGGTAGGGCTTCCCCATTAAGGTGTATAAATGGGACTGTTTCAAGGCAATGATGGTGTTAAACTTTAAGCCATTTGCCTATCATCTCCATTACTTCTGTAGATAAAAATTTTCTGGGGGGAAGATAACTATTCTGATGTGAAAGATTACTAAATGTTCCAGGTTATCACCTAGAGCCCTGTAACTGTTGGAGGTAGAATGAGATTCTGGAGGTAGCTCAAGATGGGTGCCATTACAGATTTCCCAATGAGCTAGCAGGGGCATTATTATGTCATCGTGAATGTTGTGATGGATTCTCTTGAGGCAGCCACCCTCTGGAAATCTGTTAGTGAAACACAGGAACCTCATATGAGAAGCCACACATCAAAATGCATGTGCATTTTAAGGTTCATGGAGCTTTTCTCTGAGGGAAATGCTATGTCACTGCTCTTTTCTCAGTATTCCATGGTGCCAGTTACCTCTGAGTCTTATCAAAGTCTATTCCCCAGATCTCATGAGGTTTTCAGTCCTCTGCAGCCTCATTGATGCTGACAGGCAGAAAGGGCTGTCTTGTGGTTTAGTATACCTTCCATCAACACTTGGCGTGTGCAGGCAACAGCCTCCTGCTAACAAATCCTCATCCAATGAAGAACCCCATTTCTGAATCCAATCTTGTCTCCTGAATGGGCCCGGCATGCACCTTCCTTTTCTGGCTCTGTTTGATGTGGCCCCACAGACACTAATTATTTCGGGATCAAACCAATATCAGCACTCCAGTGACAGCTTCCTGAGTTGGCATATTCTGTGATTATTTAATGCCTTCCTGCAGTTTAGACACAAAACTGAGTAAGGCCAACGTAATATGTGTGTTATATTGAAGACATGCTTCATTTTGCTTTTGTACGTACAACAAGAAGACGAGAAGAGTATGTTGTTTCTATAGACCCAATAAATCAAGAAGTTAAAACAGTTCATCTGGAAGGTAAATCCATCTCCTAAGAACGCATGCTGCAGAAGGGAAAGAAGAAATCTCCATATATGGTATTTCCCCCTGCATTTTAGCACTAGCTCTTAAAAAGTGTCTCTTAGATATATTATATCATTTCAGGCAAACAAAATACTGTATTTCATTTCAAAGAAAAGAGAACTACTCCAAAAGGGAGCTTCTCACATTTTGAAATATTCTTTTCTAAGTGTGGAATAATAGATGTTTATTGTGGAAATAATAAAGAAGTTAAGCAAAGGAGGAAAATAATTCCCTATAATCTCATCACGAGTGTTAACAATTGTTAATGGTTTATTCAGTTTATGTAGAGTCTTTTTATCTATCTGCATACATACCTGTCTATAAACTGTCGTTCTGTGGAATAACCATAACAACGGTTATAAGAGCAAAAATAAAAGCTAACGTTTACTGAGCATTTTCTATTTGGCAGTGTTATCTGTGCTTTTCAAAGATTAGCTCATTTTTTTTAAAGATTTTATTTATTCACTCATGAAGGACACAGAGAGAGGCAGAGACATAGGCAGAGAGAGAGAAGCAGGCTCCTTGCAGGGAGCCTGTTGGAGGATTTCATCCTGGGACTCCAGGACCATGCCTTGGGCTGAAGGCAAACACTCAACTGCTGAGCCATCCAGGCATCCCAAAAATTAGCTCATTTAATTTTCATACATCTTCCTGAAAGAAAGAAAATTATTATACCCACTTATTTGGAAGAGAAAACAGGCACAGAGAGGTTCAATAACTCTTTTCAAGGTCACATAAGTAGCATATAGTAAATTTTAAAAAAAGCACACCCTCCCACATACAGAAACACAGAAACCTACAGATTCAATGCACACATACCCAACACACTCATACATTTTCTCCAGCTTTTTAATAGTGAACATTTTTATGCTGAAGGGTTTAAAAGTAATAGGCCTATAATGAAAAACATGGGAAAATGCACAAAAATTTTAAATAGGAGAAAGAAAAATCATCTAATCCCACTATTTAAAGTGTCCCACTGTCTACATCTATAAACTATTTTTCTTCTATCCAATTTTTTTTTTTTTTTTTTTACTATTTTAAGTGTACCTGGGTGGCTCAGTTAGTTAAGCACCCGACTCTTGATTTCAGCTCAGGTCATGATCTCAGGGTCATGAGATGAAGTGCCCCCCACCAAATCAGGCCCTCTGCTGAGCGTGGAGCCTATGGAAGATTCTCTCTCCCTTTCACTCTGCCCCTCCCCCACATGCATGTACAAGCTTTCTCTCCCTCAAGTAAAGAAATCTTTAAAAAACTTTAAAAAATATTTTAAATAGGGAGGTGGATGGGGCAGCTGGGTGTTGGGCACTGAGGAGAGCACTTGATGGGATGAGCACTGGGTGTTATACTATATGTTGGCAAATTGAATTTAAATAAAAAAATGTAAAATAATTCTACATATATATCTTTAGATACCACTTTTTTTTTTTTACTTAGCACTAAAGCGAATGCATTATTTCATACTATTGAAAGCTGTGGTACCATAACTTTTCCTAATCCAATGATAATTTTGTTGAGGATCACAGCTTAAATGGACATAAGACAGGTGCTAGCAGACAGTACTCACACTAGTACACAGGCTAAAGAAAATGTGCCTCCTGTTTAGTATTTTGGATAATCCATTAAAGGATAATTGATGGAAATCTATTATGCCTGATCTTAAAAGGGATGTTTTCATGATAAAGATGGCATTGGAACTAGCCTTTTAACTGTAGGAGAAACAAGGTTTAATAACAAACACATGGTCAGATTATTTAGCATAGTGTAGGCAAATGCACCGAGGTAAACTTAAGTCTTGTGTGTGTGTGTAGAGGCCAGATAGGCCTCATATAAACTGGGATGCTGCAGCCTTATGGAGAATAAACTTACAGGTTCATACTGGAAAGAAGCAGAACATAAATTGGGATAGAATACAAGAGGATTTGGATAACCCTGAAATTCAATAAGAGTTGCTTCTATCTATAGAACAGAAGCGTAGTTGAATAATGTACATGGTTAAATACAGAACTTGGTAGTTTTTGATATAACTTAAATTTATCTATACTTGCTGAGGTGAGAAGAAACCTCACTGAAAAATCCTTGTTCCTTGAGGGGAGGGAGCAGATTATTTTGTGAGTATATCCAAGAATCTCTGCCCCTGGAAAATAGAAGCTTATGCTTTTAGCCAATCAGCCAATCTCTCTTAATTGCAATGTTTAGCCCATTGACCAGTAGGGTTTGAATGAAGTCTATCCTTTATTAATATAGATACAAAAATCCTAAATAAGACATTAGCAAATCAAATCTAGAGGTATATAAAAAGGCTAATGCATCTAACTTAGTGGAGTTTATTCTACAATATGCAGGGACAAATTAGGATGGAAAAAAATCAGTATCATTTACCATATTAACAGAATAAAGGAAAAAATACTATCTCAACATATGTGGAATAAACATTTGATAAAATTCATCATTCATTCCTCATCAAAGCCTCTGCAAACCAGGAATAGAAAATAACTTTATCAATTCGGTAAAGGATCTACAAAATGCCTTCAGTTAATATTCCATTAAATGGTATGTATTAAAGCTTTTTCTCTAGGGTGGGACAATTATCCCAATCCTATTCAATATGATACGACAAGCTTAGGCAGTCTAATAAGAAAAAGCCAAATTGCAAACAAACCATTAGAATAGCATATGACTTTAGAAAGATTTCATGATATGAAGTGACTATAGAAAAGATCAATTATATCTATACACTGGCAGCAGATGATCAGGAAATACAATTTTAAGATAGTACTATTCATAATAGCTTCAAATACCTGGAAATAAATATGCCAAAAGATGTACAAAATCTCTACACTTGAAATTACTAAACAATGCAGAGCCAAGTTCTGGAAGACTTAAATAAATGGAGATATCCATCATATTTGTGAATTGGACTACTCAGTATTTTTGAGACATTGTTTTTCCCTAAATCAATCTATAGTTCCAAAGCAATTTTTTTTCAGACTTTTGCTCTAGAAACTGACAAACCCACTCTAAAATTTATATGGAAATGCAAAAAACCTAAAAGAGGATAATGTTAAACAATAAGAACAAGTAGAGGGTTTACCCTACCAGATTTAAGTTTTGCTATAAAGCTAGTCATTAAGGTAGTATAATATTCATATAAGAACAGTTAAATAAATCAATGCAACAGAACAGAGTCCAGAATCATTAGATATAATATCATACATCTGTGCTATTTTATAATATATATGTATATATATTATTAACAGTATATGTTTATAGAATGCTAATGAAATTAGCATGATATATTAATTAAATTAGCCTTCTATAATACCATATGGAAAGCTAATGAAAGTCAAGAAGGGAAAACAGGTGTTTCAATAAATAAATTAATGATGATGTAGTGAGATATGTATATGGATAAAACAATGAACCTTGACCTCTACCTCACAAAATTTATTGTAGAGGGTTCATATACCTAAATGTGAGCACTAAAGAAATCAGCTCTCTACAACAGGGACTAGCAAACCTTTTCTATAAAAGTCCAGATATATGGGCTTTTTGGACCACATAGTATCCGTGGCAAGTACTCAACTTTGATGCTGCAGCATGGAAAACAGCCAAAGACATTTTTTTTACATTTTTAAAAATTAATTAATTAATTAGATTTTATTACATTAAAAAGATTTTATTTATTTATTCATGAGAGAGACAGAGAGAGAGAGAGAGAGAGGCAGAGACACAGGCAGAGGGAGAAGTAGGCTCCATGCAGGGAGACCAACATGGGACTCAGTCTTGTGTCTCCAGGATCACGCCCTGGGCTGAAGGCAGTGCTAAACCACTGAGCCAACCGGGCCGCCTGCATTTTTTAATTTAAATTCAATTTGCCAACATATAGTATAACACCTAGTGCTCATCCTATCAAGCTTCCTCCTCAGTGTCCATCACCCAGTTACCCCATCCCCCCACTCACCTCCCCTTCTGCAACCCTTTGTGTGTTTCCCAGAGATAGAAGTCTCTCAAGGTTTGTCTCTCTTTCTAATTTTACCCACTCAATTCCCTCCTTTCCCTTATAATCCCTTTCACTATTTCTTATATTCCATAAATGAGTAAAACCATATGATGACTGTCCTTCTCTGATTGATCTATTTCACTCAGCATAATACCCTCCAGTTCCATCCACGTGGAAGCAAATGGGTATTCATCTCTTCTGATCAGCCAAAGACAATTTGTAAGCAGATAAACATTGCTATGTTGCAATAAATATCTATGGACACTGAAATTTGAAATTTACATAACTTCCACGTGTCATTAAAATATTTTTCTTTTGATTTTTTTGGAACTGTTAAAAAATGTAGAAACCAATCTTAGGTTATGTTCATAAAAAGCAGGTGGTGGGTTGTATTTGGCTCTTAGGCTATATAGTTGGCCAACCTCAGTTCTACAACAAAACAGTAGAATGAATATATTGATGATTTTGGAGTAGCAAAGATTTTTTTAAAGATTTCTAAATCATTAACAAAAATAACAAAAATTCTACAAACTGTCGTTTCAACAAAATTAAAAAAAAAAAGTCTTACATTAACTCTAGTAAGCATATGTAAACAAACCATCAATCAAGAGAAGCTATTGTGAGCGCATATACTGAGAAAGGACTTGTATATGAAATATATAAAGTACTCCTTCGGATCAATGAAAAACAAGAGAAAGAGATACCAATCTTTTAATAAAAGGGCAAAAGTCTTGAATAGGCTTTTTAAAAAGGAAATATCCAAATGGCTAGTAAGAGCATGAGCAGATTCTCAACATCATTAGTTTCAGGGAAATGCACAAACATGGTGAAGTATCACTATACACCACTAAGATAGCTAAATTTTAATAGCAAAGATGAAAATAAATGGCAACTTGGTGAGGACATGGAGAAACTTCAACCTTCATTCACTGCTAATGCAGGTGTAAAATTATACAACCACTTTGGAAAAGTTTTTGGTAGAATCTACAGATCTAAAAATATGTACCCCGTGATCCAGTTATTTCACAACTAGTACATGTAATTGAATCTACTTTCTATCACTCACTATTCAACTAGTATTTTAAGATCCATCTGCCAGATTCCTGAGCTTATCTCCTAACTGCTTTTGAATTCAGCTTTTGGTGCACATTTTTTAGACCTTCTAAGTGTCAACACAGAGATCAAAAAAAGCAAAACAAACTTAAACATTCATGTTCAGCCCAAATCCTATATGGTCAGCCTGCCATTTCAGATACGTTCATTTAGCTCAGTGGTTCTCAACTGGGACAAAATTGTCCCCTCAGGGGACATTTGGCAAATTCTGGAGACATTTTTGGGTGTCAGAACTGGTGGTGTGTGTTACAGGTATCCAATGGGTAGAGACCAGAGACACTACTAAATATCAGTGTATAGGGAGGCCCTCCCAAGCAAAAATTAGCCAACTCAAAATATCAGTAGTTCTGAGCTTGAGAAACGCTGCTCTAGCTTCTCTCCATGTCATACTCAGCTTTCTGAGTTTCATACTTTTCTGTTCTGGATCTCCCTCTGGAACTACCCATTATTTTCCTTCTATTATGCAGGACAGTTTAGCCCATGTTCTGATATCAGGGCATGAGACAACCCCTCGGCTGTAGTGATGAAGGAGGGAAGTAATTCTATACTACATCAGCTGTATATTAAAGCATTTCCCCAAAGGCAGGACTCTCCTTAAGAGCAATTGTGGTACACATAAATCTTCCTATTTCATTTTTCTTAAAATGAAAAATACGTGCAACTTAACTGAGATTTATAGTAATAATTTTAATTAATTTTAACTAAAGATTCAACATATAATAAGCGGCCAGAAATACATTATGAAGCACAGCCCTATGTAAATTTCAGTTAAAATACACATGGACAACATACATAGGACAACACACAAATTGTACTTGCTTTGAGTAGTGTACCGTATTAATTATTAAATATTATAAATTTAACATGTACCAAAATTAATATGAAGAGAAATGCACAAAAATAATAAAAAATTTTCAGAAATGATGTTGGGGATGGAAATCCTCTCCTTCCTTTGCAAAATGTCAGAATATTACTTGTGTGATGCAAAAACTTCATGCTTTGGAGTAAGAAAGTGTTTGCGGTGAGAGGCTATGCTGGTAGGGATGTATCAATGTTATGTGAAATGATTACGAGAAGTTTCCTGAAGATGGTATGAGAATGTCTACATCAGAATAATTGAATTTTGATCATAAGCTAAAATATCACAACACTTTTGTTGAGCTGGATATGAATCTGGCTAAATCACCGTGGTGGTCACAATGGGGATACGTGTCCTGAGAAAACCTTCTTAGGTTAAGAAAAATCTCTTAAACCACTTAGAGTCTCCTCCTCAGACCCTAGGAAGCAGCTGAAAGTCAGCATTGATAGACCAAATCCCTTAGCTGCTGTCTGGAAATCCAAATGGCCTCAAAGACACCCTCTGACCTTGGTGACAGGTATCTGAGTCACAAGCACCAGGTGGATTTAAATAGCAAATTAATTTCATATGTTTGGTTTCTTGTTTGTTTTTTTACTTCCCTTGTTGCAGCAGGTCTGTACTGTCAAGGCCGTGTGATAAATATGTTTTTCGCCCAGCACAATAATCTTTATCACCAACAAAGATGATAATTTATTTCACACTTCATTACAGCTATCACTTAGTGAATTATTTTCAATGCTCAACTTAAAGTATCGGTAGATATTTACAAACACATGCAGGGTGTAGGAATACCATTTTTTTTTCTCAGCACACTGACATTTCTTAGCTAAGGAGAGATTAAATGAGAAATCCAATCATTCCATGGATCATCTCTGTAAAGTATTGTTGATATTCTGAATTCCAACATCCTTTCAAAACAACACTAAAGCCCCAGGGGGCATCTAACATCAATTTAGAAACTGTCCATAGCACATTTTCAGTCTTACATGTATAGGCTTAGTGACATGGAAGTTTTCCAAAACTCTTTTAAGATTACGTTGCTCTTTCCCTTGAAATTTTGCAATGATTCCCATTGTTTGAATTGGGATGGAGACCATTACTTTTTTGAGGTGGAATAAAACTTACGTTCTGCATCAATCACTAGGCATGCAGTACATATTGAAATTAACATGTTAAATATTTTAAAAAGATTTTTATGTATTTATTCATGAGAGAAATAGAGAGAGAGAGGGAGAGACTCATAGGCAGAGAGACGCAGGCTCCTTACGGAAGCCTGATGAGGGTCTCAAATCCCAGGACCCTTGGATCATGACATGAGCCCAAGGCAGATGCTCAACCCCTGAGTCACCCAGGTGCCCTACTATTTTAAATTGTAATTGCCTTAATATATATACCTTATTTCTCTAATTAGATTATAAACTCACTGAAACCAGGCACTCCACTCTTTACAGGCATTTAGAAAGAGGTATAGCTAGAAAGATTCAAACTCTTAATGATTATTGGTTAATATATTAAATATATTTAGCAAGATGGTACAAGAAAAAGAAAAGATCACAAGAAAAATGGCCATTTTGTAAGCAGAAATAAACAAGAATAGAGAAAGCCTAGGACTTTGAGACCTTAAAGAATTTAACACCTTACTGTTCCCAGATGCAGGAAAAAAAGAGCAAAAATACCCTTGAGAGATAAGAGTTTTCTGAATCCCAGTCTTGTGCCCAATCTCAAATTGAGGTCATGGTTTTGTGAGTATGTAGGTTTCAAAGTGGCTACCATTAAGTAGAGAGAGAAGTGTTATGGGGTTGAAAGATGTAATAAAGTAGGCAGATTTGAGAATAATATCTAGGAAAACACTACATATAGATATTAATACATGGAACTAACTAGAAGAAAAGATGAGAAGCCTATTAAGTTTTTGGAGGAAATGTATTTCCTAAAACACCAAAGGCTGGAACTAAAAATGTCTTTGTTCAAAATTAAAATGCACTTGAGTTACCACCATTCCAAAAGCAGGAACATGTTCCAAAAAGTGTACCACCTTCAAAAGGGCATACTTCCTGATACCCACTTTAGATGTAGCCATGGAGGATGGTGAATAAAAACCCCTTCCCTTCTGAGGTCAGAACCCAGAGCTATAGAGATAAAAATGGAAAATGGAGTCTAATTAGGGCACCTCCCTATTGCCAGTTCAGGAAACTTTATAATGTCTGCACCATAGTAACAGAACAAACCAGAAACTGCTGAATGTCTTCCATTGTTCCCTCTTCAAATACGAGCTTTATGTGGCTACTGTCTCTACTTCATCATTGAATATTGGGTGTATATGAGGTGAGGAATGGCAGACAAACTTTTACTCTCTGCTATGTTTTACTGTACAACACACGTGTGTTATATTGCACATGCCCTTAAAAATGTTGCTGTACTTTATGATTCTAATATGATTTAATTTAATAATATTCAGTAATATTGATGATATTTCACCAACAGTTCTTAGTTTTTAAGATTTGTCAAGGAACTCCTCTTTAACAGGTCTTTCAAAAGCCACAGGTACTTATATGCATATCCAGGGAACCCCAGGACCAGCAACCCAATAACAAACTGTAGAACCCATCAGATGCACTCAGGACAAACCAATTACTCACATGAAGAGCAAGTTGTGGGATCCCTGGGTGGTGCAGCGGTTTAGCGCCTGCCTTTGGCCCAGGGCGCGATCCTGGAGACCCGGGATCGAATCCCACTCAGGCTCCCGGTGCATGGAGCCTGCTTCTCCCTCTGCCTGTGTCTCTGCCTCTCTCTCTCTCTCTGTGACTATCATAAATAAATAAAAATTAAAAAAAAAAAAAGAAGAGCAAGTTGTAGAAAGCCCTCATTTTAGACACCTCCATACTGTATTCTCAGAGTCTTACAATTTTACATTTACTTATTTATCATTTAAATGTTATTTATCAAGCACTTACTATGTGCAGACATTGTGCTAAGCATTAAAACCTATTGATGAATAAAACAGATGCCATCCTTTCTAGAAGACTCTCTAAATGCTGTTGGAAACACACTGCTGGATAATAAACACACCCATTTGATTAGTAACTAGTCTGCTGGCAGTTTAGTGGTTTTACTGGAAAACATGTTAGAATATTTTGTATACTTTTCAAAAATGAAATATATATTAATCGTAAGTTTTAGGCATATCCTCCAATGTTACATTTTTAAAGGTTTGACAGAAGCTGTTAAGGATTGATGTGGTCAGTTTATCCTGACTAACATACCGTTAGGGTAGAGGTTGTCTCAACTAATTGTTAAAAATCCAGTGCTATATTTTTATTGGCTGAATTCATTTTATTTTTACTATTGTATTGGATTGTACCACCATGTCATAAAGATAAACCATCCCAAAAGTTATCCACTAAATATAAAAAGAATCAATAACAAATATTGAAAATAAGGCTTTATTGAAGATTCAATCTATTTCCCCTAACTCCTCAGACACAGTACTGTTTATTGTGGATCTTTGTCAATGAGAAGCATATATTTTGCAAAGATTTCTTATTTTCAAAGTACACTGAACTTTCTTATACTCCAGATAGAATTTCCAGAACAGGATAAAATAATGCTTTTGGTGTGAAAAGGCTTCATTGAAAGGCACTGAACTAGATACACATCGTAGTATTGCTAAGAAGTTGTAAAACCTGCATGCCTCCTGAAAACTGTTTCAGAGAGAGAGAGAGTAGGATGATTGGTTGGTGGTATTCTTTAATCTGAAGGCACATCTGGATATTGTTATCAGTGGCATACAATTTGGAGATTCAATTACTCTCTTATGTGCTAACAGGTATTTTTATATTGCAGTTGGATAAAACAATTGTCTTTTCCTTTTTAAGTAATGATTATTTTAAGAAACACAATATAAACTAGAAATGGCATTTGGTTCATGATTGACATCTTTTTAGCTACCCGATCAACAAGGAAAGGCATTGTCACATGAACAAAAGAAGTTGCACAAAGATGGCAATCCACTTACCACATTAATTAGAAATAACAGTTGGAAGTCAATAATATGTCTCCTAATCTTGATTCAGTGATGGAGAAAATAATTAAAATTGAAAATATAATCAAATTTTGCCTCTGAAGGTATGTTTTTCAGCGTGATGTACATATCCATCTTACTATATGCTGAGTGTGTAGGGTAAGTACTCACTTCAGTATCTGATAGGAGAACACAGAAGGATCTTTTTTTTTTTTTTTTTTTGTAATAATGTCTTCAGGTGACTGATAATGCCAAAGTGATATTCAAGATTTTGAATAACAGAACCTAATGCTTTAGAATCAAACAATCATGGATTTAAGCACAAGACGGTCAGAATTTCTAAAAAGAATTGTCTTCTAAATGACTTCATTGCCAAGAGATTTACTTTTTACTACACATGGTGGATTGGAAGAGTCAATCATGTGTTACTGACATGTTTAGGAATATCATTAAATTTCCTCAACAGAACATAAATGTTTCCCATCCCTGAGTACACCAAGAGATTGATTAAAAAGCAGTTACTATTGCCAACCAAGTTCAAACTCTGCAACCACTAGATTCTGAATGTAATGTAGTCAACCTTTAGTAGCTGACAGGATGCGGTGTCTTCAGAGGAAAAGAACAGGGACTTGTGGGTTCAATCCAAGTAGCCAGAACTATCTGAAAGACCCATCAAACAGTTACTGCCTTTCTTGAGGTTTTCAATTGTTGAGTTCACCTGCATTTTCTCATTTAGGGAAAATGGAGAAGCAAGAGACACTAACCTGGCTCAAACCATCCATTACCAAATTGAATATCTAACACACACTAACAATTACTGATTTAAGAATAAGATGCTTTGTTCTAGTATTTAAAATTGTGGTGGACTTATTAAAATATCCACAATTTAGGTTTATTTTTGTCAAGCTCTAGTTAAGTCTTTAGATAGATTGCTCCTGACTGCTTTTATCCCAGACCCTAGAGATCTCTGTAGGAAAAAGTCTTCAGGCCCAGCCCCAGCAGCTAACAGACTTTTCAGTCTCTATAGAGGCTCTTTTTACTTCCTGTTCTTTCCTGGTTCCCAGAAGCCCAGGTAAGTTAAACAAACAAACCACCCAACAAAAAAATTCCAGAGTGGGAAAAATCTACTTAACAGATGGCTAATCCCATTTTTTTTCATCCCATCATCTGTCCTCTTTAGGTGCAGACTGGGTTCTGGACTGGGTTCCTCCCTCATTTTCCTTTGGCTGAGGCCCTTGCCCTCTCCCGGCAGAAATGCCCAAAGGCTGATGCCAATGCTCCAAGGGCAAGAGCCTATCCCCTTTCTAGTTAACTTGTCATTTATCAAATTCTTTGTGACAACTTAGTGGCCTGTGGTTCTCATGACAGGTAAAACTGCACACCGTGAGAATACACGTGAATTCCAATGATTAAGAATGCTTGTTGAGGGTGCCTGGGTGGGTCAGTGGTTGAGCATTTACCTTTTGGCTCAGGTCGATGTCCTGGGATCGAGTTCTGCATTGGGCTTCCCTGCGGAGAGACTGCTTCTCTCTCTGCCCATGTCTCTGCTTCTCTCTGTGTCTCTCATGAATAAATAAGTGAAATATATATTTTTAAAAGAATGTCAGTTCTTATTCTGATCTGGAATCAATTCTGACCAAAGTGGATCTATATCTGTCAAGGGTCAGTACAGGAATGAGGTGGCATATTCAGAAGGATTTCACTGAAAATTGATTTACTCAATGATCCACTAGAGAGACATGATCAGAGTGACAGGAGGTTTCACCGGTCATGTAGGAACCAGCACCAATGCTGTTATCATCTCTATGCCTGAAGGAGAAGGAACTGAATTCTCAGAGCCTCCCTAAAGCGGGACCTCCTGACAAGAATCCTGGCCATACGGAAATGCATCTACTGCCAGAGAATATCAGCAAGTCATGGAAAGAGTGTACAGATTAAGTACTCCACCTCTCTTTCTCTTCCTGCCCTCTATTGTCTTTTTTTAAAATTTTTATTTATTTTTTTAAAGATTTATTTATTTATGATAGACACAGAGAGAGAGAGAGAGAGAGAGAGAGAGAGAGAGAGGCAGAGACACAGGAGGAGGGAGAAGCAGGCTCCATGCTGGGAGCCTGACGTGGGGCTCCATCCCTGGACTCCAGTATTGCACCCTGGGCCAAAGGCAGGTGCTAAACCGCTGAGCCACCCAGGGATCCCCTGCCCTCCACTGTCTTAATAAATTCTTCTGCTTGGCCAAACCCAGCTGGCAGGCAGCAGGCAAGAGTACCTGGGGGTTGATTGGCCTTTTAGGACACAGGAGGACACAGAGAAGGGAAGAGTTTGACCGCAGAAAGTAGGCTCAAAGGGCACAAGACTGGATGCAGTTCTTACAGCGACTATAAAAACAAGCCACATTGTGCTGGAGCCATGTTACCTTTTTAGTACCTGGATACCTCTCCATTCAGATTTCTGGTTCATCTGTGGAAAGGATTGGGGGTCTCCTTGCTTGACTGGCTCTTTCTGCCTGACTACCCTGCATTTTCTGGGCTCTCAGACATGGCCTGATATTCCACGGTAAGCCCATCACTAATCCAAGAGCTCTATTTCTAGTTGGTTTCTGAATGCCAACTTAGGGTATATATCTCTTTTTTAAAATAAATTGTTAACTGACAACATTGGCTTTCAAGAGGGAGGATGAGAAGTTACCAGTTTGGAGAAGGGGACTGCCAGCCTTCTGATGGTATCTCAGTTATATTCTTGATCTTCCCCCAAGCTTATAATAGAATGGGTAGTTTACCAATCATTGGATGCAGATCTCATCAAAAGTACGGGATCCTCACTGGCAAATCTTACCCTTTGCATATGAGAGATAATTATGGAGCAATGTCACTATGTATTTAGTGCCCTCCACATTCTTGGCAAAAATACTCCAGATTCTCCCAATGTATTATTAAACCTGTTGCAAAGACAAGACAATTGAGAACAGACACCTTCCATAACTAGCCCAAAGCCACACAGTTAGTGAAGGACTGACCATTGGTAAATAACCATTCTGGATTTGCATGTTAGATTCCATCATATAGATTTGAGGCTGAATGGATGCAGGCTCTTTGAAGAGGTCCTCCCCCTGTAACAGGTCGAAACCAAGGCTGCCTTGTGCCTTGTGGATAATGGAAATGCCCTTCTGCATGAAGGAAGCTTTATCTTCAGCTTCATGTGTTTGATATAATTTTTAATGAGGTCTTCCGGGCTACCCTATTGCAAATTGTACACCTCTCCAGAAGTTCTTCCCATTCCCTCTCTTATTACTTAATTATTGTCTCCTCACTCTATTGGAAGCTCCATGAAGGCAGAGCTTCTTGTCTGAATTATTCACTGCCAAATCCCTGGTGCTTAGACTAGTGTCTGACGTATAGTAAGTACTTAATAAATACATGTTAAATAATTAAATTATTATTTAATTTAATTATTAAATTAGATGATCTGCCCACATCTGTATCTTTAAGAATCTCAGGAAGTGGTTTTCTCTGGTGGCTTATACTTTAAGGCTAATAATGATTTTTTTCTCCTATTTATATTCAATGAAAGTAGCCTAAACTATCAGATCAACTTTGTGAGCCACAATAAAAGTATCAGAGATACTCATTTTGAATAACCCTCCACTCATGGATTCATGATACAATTTTTGAAATGGTTATTGTTTGTGGTATTGAAAGGTTATTTTCCATTAGTTCCTTAGAGAATAAATGAAAACATTTATAAAGTCATTGCATTGAGTTATGCTATTTTGTTGGAGATGAGGGGAGAAATACATACATGTGTGCATCTATCTCTATGTATTTATATCAGTGTATGAGTATGGACATAGATGTAGATTCAATGTAGACTGTAGATGTAGGTTATCTACAAATATGGATTAGGTATACATATTATATACATACATATCCCATTAGTATATATAAATATAGATCCATTAGATATAAATATATATAGATCCGTTAGATCTAATGGACATATACGTCTATATAGATATAGACAAATATTGTTAGATAGCTATGGATACAGATATAAATACAGACGTATATATCTGGTCAACAGCACATTCCAGTCTTGAAATCAGACATACCCAAGGACCTAATCTCTCCACTCTGTGATCATGTCTATGAATCCAAATGTCTTCAGGACATCTTCTCCTGTGCCTTTGATAGGTATCACCAGGCTAACCATTCCCATGCAGCCTGGCCCTGACATCTGTCCTGTTCCACAACTGTCGTGAATATTGGACACCAGGGATTTCTTCTAGAATTCCCGTTGACTAGTCGTTCTTTTATTATGATATTGGAAATCACACTTTATTATCTTTTCTTTCCCCAAGATCTGTATTTTCTGGCAATTCTTCAGGGAACTCACACTCTATAATAGTTTTCTGAGTCCATTTACCATGGCGAAATGCACTGAATTCATTCTCCAAAAATGGGAACTTAAGTAGTAGAGGTCTCTGCTGATACTCTGTTGGTGGCATAATTTAGTAGAATGGTGGGTTTCTGTTTATGTGTAGGGCACAGATACGGGAAGGTTGGGCTGTGTGCAGAAATATGGAAATAACTAACTGTTTAATTTCATTTTGCAGGTCCAAAAGCTTATATGAAGTTAACCACAAATGAGAGGATTTCTTCATAATCTGCAAAAGCCTTTTAAAAATCCTATTTACCAGTGCTTTTTAAGAAATGCCAAATGGTGATTATTTGGGGAGCCCTAGGAAGGAACCAAACCTCAAAAAAAAAAAGAATACATCCTTCCCTAAGTTATAACTTCTGCATTTGCACATGTTTGCTTTTAATTGCAAAAACATCTTTTCTTCTTATTCATAAAATATGAAGCATTCTGATGCCCCCCCCCCCCTTTTGACACTGGGAATAAAAAAAAATCTTTGACTTAAGGAAGTCACAGATATACACCAACCTTCATTCTGCTGCTAATTAATGCTATCAAAAGACCGAGCAGGATTATTCTGCAGGCTTTTTATCTCTGCATGATGAGTAGCTTCAAATAGCCTCCCATCTCCCTTTACCAGTTGGATGTCACCTAAAAACTGAGTAATCACAGCAACTGTTCCCAGTAAAAATAATACAACCTCTTCCTCCAGAGTATGCAGTAAAAGAAGATAAGCAGCCACATAATTATCTAATGACCAGGGTTTTTTCCATTTTAATTTTAGAAAGAAACATTCTCTGCATTCCTGAGCCATGTATATTAGCATTGTCTGAAATGTTTCAGGATTAATTGATTTTCAGATTGTTTTGTACTGGACTGCAAGAAAAATTGTAGGGTTTTTGGTAAAATATCTTCAGAATCTTTATAGGCTTTGCATTAAAATTCCTTCAAGAGGATAAGCCACAGCATACATGTCACTGTCATAGCCTATGACAGTTCATGCTGAATATCATCAAAGGACATATTTAACTTTGGGCAGATATATAAATGACTCTTATCTTTCTAAATGTACACAGTAAACTTTTCTTCTGAATGCAATTCCCATGATTTCCATAGTGCTTTATTTTTCTCTATTGCTATGAAAAATCAATTTATCCCATAAATGACACAATTTCTAATTTAAGTAAAATGAAGTTAACCTTTAATTTTAAGAATTAAAGAATATACTGGATGGCTTTGTTTCCATTATTATAAAAGTTAAAGGAAATATTACAAATAAGTATCCACAGGAATATTTATTTCTAACTGACTTGTGAGCCAAAAGATTTTCTATGAATGAAAATGGAAAAATACAAAATAATTCCGCATCTTCCATAATATTCCACAGTAAGAATTTAAGCAAAAATTTTTGGATCAACTCTAATAATCAAAGAATACTTATTTCAGTATAATTGGTAGTAGGGTTAGGGAAAAAAATCATTGGTGCATGATTTCATTCTTACTGAAAATCAAGAAACATAGCACCCATGGTTTGAAGTAACAGTTTTTTTTTTTTTAAGCTGTATTTTAATGGCTTAAAATGGCTATTAAATAATCAGTCTTTGGGAAAATATTTTAACCAACATTTTTCCCTCTTCTTTCACAATATAAATTGTTTGCTATTTCTGAAAGTAATACCATTGTACTTGTTAGATAATTTACAGTAAACACATATCCTCTTAATCACATCATTGAAACTTAAATAGATTTGTAAAACCATTAAAAAATCAATACTTAGCTTTTAGGTGATGAATTAATTAATGGAGTGTGAATGCTTGAAGTCTGCATTACACAGCATGCACCATGGCTTTTCATACCATCACTGTCAATGGCAGCCATATACAAAGCAACATGATGTAACTAGTTGGGGAAGTGTTGATAAAAATATATCAATCCCTGTTTCCCAATATTCCAGTAATAATTACTTTTTTGTAAGAAACACAACTCCGTATTTTTCTGTTGCATGTAGTGGTGGAGGAAAGGAGTGTGACTGATAAATGATATCCAGAGAAAAAATAATCAGGAATTTTCCAACTCATTTTAATTAATCAGACAAAAGGGGGTGCCTGGCTGGCTCAATCAGGAAAGCATGCAACTCTTGATCTCTCAGGGTCATTAGTTTAAGACCCACATTGGGCATAGAGCCTACTTTTTTAAAAAGTAAAAGCGCTGGTACACACAATATATAAGTTCAAAGGGCTGTAAGGGTTCGGGTGTGAGATTTTATTGTTTCCTTCATAGAATTTTTTAAAAAGTCTTTTTCTGAAAAACAGATCATATTTTCCTATTTTCATTTGGGTTTATTTTATAAATAAATGAGCTCTTCCAGTGCTTCTTTCCACTTCTTTTAAAATGTCTCCCTTAAATAACAACTAAGATTTCCATAGGAAAATATAATTACATACTGGTCCCTGCCTTCAAGAACTTACCCACTTATTGGATAATGGTATACAGTAGACCACTATTAGGAACAAAGGAGTAATTGAAACTGAGGGAGTTCTATATCTTCAGGTGGCAAAACACAAATAATTTTGGTGATGATCTTTAAGATTTACAAATTTATAAATATACACGTTTGCAATTTACAAATACAAGATTAAATAAGAAGGCGTTCACTTTGGGCTATGATTTCATCCAGACCTAGGATCTGATAACACCCCTAAAGCTAAGAAAGTTTTCTAAAATCTGGTAATTTAAAGAACTGGGGAACTGTTGGGGCAACCAAGATTTTTAGAAAAGCAATCACTGAGAATGAGTAACTATGCAGAGCAAGATAATTCACTTTTACCTTGAGGGCATTTGCTGATTCTGAATATAGGGTAAAAGACTTAACCTGATGTCTGATGTCTTGGATAGACGGCCCCTATGAAGACGCAGAAGAACCACTGGAGATTTTGGCAATCCTGCAATAACAGAGACCAAAATTATTGTCTTGATACCTAAGACCCTAATTAAGCTAAAAATCAGTAACAAAGTTAACCAAAAGTAATTGACTTCTAGTAAATTAAGCGATATACTTCTAAATAATAGGATGGTCAAATACGAAATCAAAATAAAATTAAAAATATTTTAACTATGTGATAATGCAAATAGACATTAAATTATTAGGATGCTGTTAAAGCTGCAGTCTTGCCTTCATATATTAGAAAATTTTTAAGACTCAAAATTGACTCTCTAGCTGTTTCAAGAAATCAGAAAAAGCAATAAATTAATCTCAAAGGATATAAAAATATATAAACAGAAATAAATGATGAACAAAAATCACCTAAGTCAAAATATGATTCTTTGAAAAGGAATACAACAGAGATCTATAGAAAGACTCACCAGAAAGAAAAGGTTCAAGAAAGTGTGTATATATGTATGAGGGAAAAAGACAAATTATCACTATCAGGAATAAAAGGGAGGGCATCATTAAAGACCCCAGAGATATGTATGTATGTATGTATGTATTTATTTCAGATTTTATTTATTTATTCATGAAAGACGCACAGAGAGAGGCAGAGACATAGGCAGAGGGAGGGTTTCTGCAGGAAGCCTGATGTAGGACTCGATCCCAGGACCTTGGGATCATGTCCTGAGCCAAAGGCAGATGTTCAACCACTGAGCCACCCAGGTGCCCCAATCCTGTATATTTTAATGGAATAGAACCTATCATTAAAATCTGCTTCCTCTGTTGCCATCTGACACATATACATGCATGAAGCTACACAAACATACCATCTCCACTGTCAGATAGTGTTACCAGTAAAATTTTCCAAACATTTTAATTATGAAATAACAGCAACTTTACATATAATCTTCCAGATAATTAAAAATATTCATTAAAAATACCACTCCCAGGATACCTTTTCTTCTCCCTCTGCCTATGTCTCTGCCTCTTCCTCTATGTCTCTCAAAATAAACAAAATCTTAAAAAAAAAAAAAAAATGCTGCTCCCAGCTTGGTTTATGATCCCAGTACAATTTTGTGTTATTTTTAGCTTAAAGTCTATTTTGACTGCAGTAAGTCTAGCTACCTCTACATTTGTTTGTTTTGGTTACCATTTGCTTGAAAAATATTTTCTATCTTTTAGTCACAGTCTATGTGAGTTGTGTGTCTTTAAAGCTAAAGTGGGTCTCCTATAAATACCATATCATTGTGACCTCTGTTTTTGTTTTGTATTTATCCATTCTACCATTCTATGCTTTTTGATTGGAACATTTAATCCATTTACATTTAAAGCAATTATTGGTAATGATGACCATCTTGTTCATTGCTTTCTGACTGTTTTGTAGGGCCTTTGTTCCTTGCTTCTTGTCTGATTGGTCGAGTATGTTTCTTGAAGCTCTCTGTTGAATTCTTTAGTACAGTCCTTATATTCTTCAGCTCTAAGATTTCTATTTTTGTCATTGTTGTTTTGTTGCTGTTTTCTATATCTTTGTTGAACTTTTCATTTTGTTCATACATTGTTTTCCTTATTTTGTTTGGTTATCTGTCTGCACGTTCTTGTGGTTCATTAAACTTCTTAAAAAGGAATTATTTGGAATTTTGTGTCAGACAGTTTATAGATATCCATTTCTTTAGGGTCAGTTATTGGAGCTTTGTTAATTTCCTTTGGCATGGTATGCTTACCTGATTTTTCATGATCCATGATTTCTTGCTTTGGTATTCAAACATTTGTGTAAGCAATCTCCTCTTCCACATATTACAGGTTTGCTTTGACAGTCATTCACCAGTCAGCTGAACTTTGGGTTGTCATTGTTCAGTTCTAGTATATAAAAATATCACTTATTTCTGTTCTTTGATCTTTTTCTCTGGTGTTCTGTGTTGTTTTGGAGAGGAGGGTAAATCTGGTCATTGCCACTCCCTTCTGAGTAGGAGTGAAAGTCCCTTCTACTGGTTTTATAGTTGTATATTCTATCTCTGTTATTTTAATGGTTGGTCTAGAAATTTTCAGGTAGTAAAATTAATAAGTATTTACCATCTGCTGAAGAATAGTAAAGCTAAGATAATTTAACTCCAACTTTTTATTTATGTGCTATATTATATTAGTATTCATCTCAATCTTATTTTTTTAAAAGATTTATTTATTTATTTGAAAGAAGGAGAGAGCCAGCACAGGGCAGAGGGAAAAGGAGAGAGAGAATCTCAAGCAGACTCCCTGCTGAGTCCCTACTCAAGCAGATCCCTGCTGAGGACACTGAAATCATGACCTGAGCGGAAATCCGGAGTTGGACACTCACTGACTGAGCCACTTAGATGCCCCTCAATCTTGTGTTTATTACCCCTATGAAATAGTTGTTGTTCTTGCTTTATGCAATGTTTGTTTACATATACTCAAGTGTTTAACATATTCTTTCTTCACCATTTCTTCTGGCATAATTTTTCTTCTACTTAGAGTGATCTTCAGAAGGAATATTTGCAAAGGATATTTTTTTTGGAATTCTCTAACTGTCCATAACCTTGGATAATTTAGTTGAGTATATAATTCTAGATTGTAAGTAATTTCTTCCTGATGCCTTTAAGGTATTATTTCATTGCCTTTTGGCTCTTGTTGCTAATATTTTAGTCATTTCTTACTTTTCTCTCTGGTGCTTGATTCCTTTCCTGCTGTGTTATGCTCAAGTACCAATTTCATTGTAACTATTCTGTTTGGGTTTTCTGAATCTAGGTATCCCAGATTTTCCTTTCTAAAAAATAGGTAATGCTAAAGAAGTTATCCTTCAGAAGCCCAAGTTTTATGTGGAGTTGGAGGGTGGGCTGTGGCAGAAAATGAGAAAGAAAGTCTTTCCCTGATCAAACATTCACTTTGATTGGGTACCATATTTTTTCCTCCTAATTATGTCTCTGCCTGCCATTACAATTGAGGATCTGGGAGCTCTCAAAGAGAATTCACAATTTCCTGAATGTGTTTATCTCCCTTGATGCACATTTCTCCATTTTTTTTCTGGCCTAGAAGATTTCCTTTGCTTTCCTGCTGGTCCAATAGAACATTTAATGAAATTTTACCCAAAATGGTTTAGGATTAATTTAAGTATTTGGTGGTTGTTCTTCTTAGCAAAAAGTCTCTGGAAATCTCTTCTATTGTATTATCAGAAAAGGTGGTATGAGAAGGACTTACATATTCTGTGTGAGTACAGGTTTGTTTATCCTCCTGGACCATGAACTCTATCCAGTTTGAACTTGCATTTAAGTTACTTTTGATAACCAGCATATTACCTGGTAGAGAATACATATCAATAAATATTTAAGTTTTTAAAGGAGTGTGGTAAGGGAACCACATCATGACTTTTGATAAGGAGTGAATGGCCACCATTTTAAAATTCAGAGGAAATGTAATGCATGATCAGGAATGAGAAGAAGTCACTGGACATAAAAATTAGCAGGCAGTTTTGAAAAAGCAGTTTTTAAGGCAGTAGAGAGAAAAGATATAGAGAGGTGAGCAGAGGAGAGAAAGGTAAATGGGGAGGTAATGTGTCTGAGTAGTGTGAATAGGATGGAAAAAGAGAGGGTGAACTTAATTGGGAGGGAAGACTGAGGAAATCACAGTTTTAATGGGAAATATTTTAATCAGAGCTTGGAGTAAGAAGATCTAATGAAGGGTGAAAAATTAGAAGAGGAGGGAGCATTGACGAAGCAAGTTTATTGAGAAGGTCGGAAAGATATGAGATCCACAGCAGATTTAGAACAGTTAGCTTCAAATCAGAATAGAGAAAAAAAGAATAAGTGGAAATACAATTCAGTTACTAGTAAAAGGCAAGAAAGATTGAGAGATATGCTACCTGATGAAAACTATTTTCTCATTTATTTATAATATATTTCCCACCTACTACATGAAAAGAACTAGAAGCAGCTGGAATGTTGTAAAAAGAACTAAAACTGCATCCCAAATAACTTAATTGGAACAGCTGCACGCGAATTTATAGCCATAGATAGCTAACATTGAATTCTTTATGAAAAGATAACAAAGAGAAAAGATTTGGGGAATAAGCTCCTATGATTCAAAAGGAAATGCCATCTATACCCTCATTTATTTTCACTTAGCACTTTTATTTCAACAGTGCAGAACATCAATCTCTTATTGTGTCATTGTTATCATACCTACCGGACTACTCTAATGTTGTCTAGAACTATAGTTTGGGAAAAGTTGTGAGTCTCTCCAGAGCCCAGTGTGAAAATATCCCCATTCCTCCATTTGGATGAAAACAAGACTTGAGACTGAGTCTGGATGGATGTGCCTTTGGAAACCTAGAGATTCAATGTTGAATGTTGAGTTTGAGCCTACATGGCAACTTCCAATACATGAACCGCATTTGCTATTAAGGTGTTGAACCATGTCACACAAACTGTCAGATGAATTTCTATATGGAGCAGACCAAGAGAATATTTTTATAATTAAAATCTGCTACACATTTCACTAGCATTTCAGATATAATTACATTGGAAATTTTTTTCCTCCTAACTCTTAAAATGTGTATTATTCATGCTAAATGATGTCCAAGATAGGTAAACATTCTTTGAATCATTGACAAGAAATTATGTATTTTATGGAAGTCTTCTTCTATTCTTAGATCTGCACAATTGATTGCTTTAGATAGAAAGGAAATCCACAGCCCTGAATATCCACTTAACTGAGTCACTGAAAGGCAATGGCCCAATACAAATATTATAATAAAAGATGAAACTAAGAAGGACCCAATAAGGAGCAAAGATCAAATGGAAAATGTTCTTTCCAAAATGAAACACTTAGTCCAGGAAAGCCTCAGGAGTCAAGCCTTGAACCCGAGAAGCACTTGGCTCTGAAATCTTGGCCTCCAGTATGAGCATGTCTGTTACCCTCTGTGTGGCTCACTGTGATGCCTACTTCTCAAGCATAAAGAAAATGAATCCCAGCCTAGAGTTCAGTACTGTCTGAAGACAACGTCTTATTCATCAGTCAGTGCTCCTGCTTCCCCTAGGTTGTTGTAATCTTAACTTGCGGTTTCCAACCCCACATCCCGTGATCATGCTGTGGGTTCATTCAAGGGATCTCTCTGCAGAATGTCCCATATGAGATACAATCCCCTTTACCACCCTATCAATCAGAGTGTAAGTCTTGCTCCCTTTTGGCTCCAAGTATAACCAACTAGTAACTAGTGAGTCCTGTTAGTAAATGCCAGTGTAGCTAATATCTCCTAAGTAATGCAAGTGTTATTATAAGGGTCTTTCAGGGGAAAGATGCTGAAATGAGAAAGGAGTGGCGATAATGGAAATGATCTCAAGAGCTGCGAATTAATCAGTGGGAAGGAAAGCCCTCGTTCAAACTGATCTGGAATCTATTCTTGTGCCAGACTTTTAGGTGGAGAGGAAGAATCTCTAATATTCAAGGATATGGAGCAAGCACTTTATGCCAAACCCTGAGTTTGTAGTCCTTTCACATGCACTATCTCCTTTAACCATTCCAAGAACAAGTGGAGAAGCAAGCCGGGGAAGGGGGTTTCAGTGTCTATCCCACGAAGGATTCAAAACTTAGGTTGTGTTAATTCCCCGATTGCGATACTCCAAGTGTGGTTTCTAATCATGCTTAGAGCAAAATCCAGAGTCTCTGTCACGTTATTTAAGGTCTTCCAGACTTCTCTTTGTATCTCCACCTTTAGAGTTGTCCATCCCTGTCTACAGTCACATGGCTTCCCTGTTACTCTTCTAACAGAGCAGTTTTGCTCACACACAGGATCCTTGCAAATGTTGGTCCTGCTGCCCTGAAGCGTTGCCCTCGTGTAATATCCATGTAGTCTACTCCAGTCCACCCAATAATCTCCCTCTCAGAGAAGCCTTCCCTGCTTCCCTACAGAAGAAAACATACATCACCCCCAAATCTTTCTGCATTCCTTTATCTGGCTTTATTTTCCTTCCAGGGTTTTTCTCATTATATGGTATCGATATTACATTATATCCTGTTAATATCATATTTTTGTTGTGTTTCCCACTAAAATATAAGAAAACTCTGTAGGTGAAGACATTTTATAACTTCAGTGCTTAGAACAACATCTGGCACTTAGGGAAATGCTCAATAAATGTTGAATATGTGAATAAATTATGATTCATTTTCTCTCACAGCCCAATGCACCCTTTTGATGCCAGAGTAATGTTGCTTTTATTGTTGTTGCTAATGTTTACTGGGTGCATACTGTATTTGAAGCATGAGTAAAATACCTTACAAACTTTATTACATTTAATTTTCTCACACTCACGTAAAGGCACGTAAGTGAGAATGTTTATGATTACCCCAATTTTGCAGATAAGGATATGTTATGCTCAGAAAAATTAAATAATAGGCCACAAAACTAGTAAGTGGACCATCGGAGATTTCAAGCCAGGTATGTCTGACTCTAGAAACCGTACTCACAACAACTATGGACAGACATGCCCGCGTTATCTTATCAATGATTCTGCTATCTTTATAGAATCAATGATTTAGCTCTTTCTCATACAGATGAGAAAAGTTGAGGCCAAGAGTGGGTTTGAAGAGTATGAAACACAGCAAGATCCAGAACTCATACTTCTTTACACTTTCCTGCACATACCATCACTGCTTAATAAAGAATTTGATGAAGGATGTTAGTTACCAATCAAGAAGGAAACATGTTTAGGTACTTCCTGACAACACTAATCAAAATAATATATTCAGTGGCAAATTCAGAAGGAAAGCATGTGAAATTCATGTTTGGAAGTGTGAACAATATTTGGGTGAAATAAGAATCCTCTGGATTTAAATTTGAAATTAACCTATAGTATTTGTGGGACATTAGCATATTCATGTTTGACAAAGGCAGACTTTTGATTCATGATAGGCTTTTGATCCAGTTCATAACCATTTTTAAGGTATTTAAGGAAGCATAACCTGGATAATCAGAAACTCACTCCAGCACTTATTTCTTCAGACACAATATGTACACTTGAAGATAATTCTACTTAGATGTTGGAGCAAATTTCAGTATATTTTACTCACAGAGGTTGAAAATAACATTGACGTTTTATTACATTGAAGGATAAAATCATCAAAAAGTAGAATATAACTATAGAACTAAAAAAAATAGAATTTGGAGGGATGGTTGGATATCTAGACAGATCAGTACTCATGCATTCTTTTCAATTGAAGTATACTGGACACACAATATTACATTAGTTTCAGATGTACAACATAGTGATTTGACAAAGTCTGTACATTATGCTATGCTCACCACAAGCATAACTACCATTAGTCACCATGCAACACACAATAGTATTGACTATATATATTCCCTAATACATATACATTTTCATCTCGAGTTTGTTGTTTTAAAGTATAAGAATATTTTCATTCAGAAGGCTGCCATTGAACATTTTGACTGATTATCTACCAGCATGACAGAAGTTGAACTTAATATTTATTTCTGTTCTCTCCTGAAACAGTGCTAAAATAATTGAAAAAGAAGATAAAGGAAGCACAAATTTCCAAGGAAAAAGAGAAATGAGATGTGAAGACAACATAAAAAATAACATATTTTAGAAACTTGGGATAGATAGGCATGTGATAGCTCATTTACAGAACAGAGAATCTAGCTAAGCCTGTAGAAGAGGAGGAGGGGTTGGGGAAGGGAAACCAGAAGGAATGAGTTGATGTCCTCAGAGTCCGGGACATGCCCACACGTCAGAGGCACCTCTTACTGCTGAAGATGTAAATCAGGCGGATTCCAGAGGCAGGAGGAAAGATGAAGTTTTAAAGAAAAGCATTTGGACTCCAAGAGCATCTGCCCAGACTTTTGAAGCTATTGACACTCTTCTTCTACTCCAGCCCAGGACTAGACAGTGGCCATGTAGACAGGTTGATCCAGATAGATTCTGGATTTGGGGACATCAGACTCCTGCAAGGCAGGAGTAAGAATGTGAGTCATCTTTCTAAATGAGGACTAGATCAGTACCTACAAAATGATCTCTAGCTCCTTTCTTAGCACCTACACTAAGCCCCACTCAGCCGCGTCTAATCATACCCACTTCCAAGCCTCACCAACTCATCTTCTCTCTTTCAAGTGGGAGATCTTTCTGGAAAGCCAACCAGTTTAAGAGAAGAGACCAATAGATAGTGACATTCAGGCATCCTCCAATAAAATGTCCTAGTCAACTGGGTCAACCGGCAATGAGGATTGCCATAGAACAAGCTCCACTCCTATATCCTTCCAAGCATCATTTTAGTGCCTCATTCTTAAACAAGAATGGACTGATACTACCACAAGATATATAAGGGAAAAGCCTTAACATGAAACAAAGAGATCAAAATAAACATAAAAAGAAATATGCTTGAAATCAACACAATACAGAGAAGAAAATTTCAAAAGAACAATTATTAATATCTCCAAAAAAGAAAGAGAATATATCACATCCATAAAAAATAAATAACCAAACACTGTAAAGAGTCAGAAGAGGTGAAAACTCTTGTAAATTAAAAAGACTACAGTAAAAAAAAAAAAATTCAATAGAAGGTTGGCAAGACAAAATTAGGGAGAGTGAAACAAAGATGGGCTGTCTCCTGCATGCTCCCCTCTGTTGTGCAAGGGCTGGAAATCTATGGCCTATATTCAGAAAATCCCTGCAGGCCAAGATTCCACAACAGGAGACACCTGCATGTGATCTGAGAGGTGCAGATGCCTGTTACTATAGTGGCCAGCAAGTGCTTGGGTCTGGAAGGATAGTTCACAGTGGCCTCTGGACATCTTACTGGACATCACCCATCCCAGTGCTAGGGAGCTGTGTTGGCTCAGACTCCTTGACTCCGTGAAATCTAGTGAGGGCTTTCAATTGTCCTTATTTGCTAGCCCTTCCTGTGATTTTTAAACACTTAATTCCTATATTAAATTTCCCAAAGAAATTCTCCCATAGTAGGTAAACAGGAAGGAGAACTTTCATTAGAGCTAGTATGAATGTGCGTGTATGTAAGAGACAAGGGAAGTGGAGGTAATCCAGGTATTTGTCACTAGAAGAATTAATAAGTAAAAGGTGGTTGGGGTGCCTGGGTGGCTGAGTCAGTTAAGTGTCCAACTCTTGATGTTGGCTCAGGTCATGATCTTAAGGTCACAAGATGGAGCCCTACCTTTGACTCTGCACTGGATGTGGAGTCTGCTTAAGAGTCTCTCTCTCCTTCTTCCTCTGCCCCTCCCACATACCCCCTTCCTTCCCTCTCTAAGAAACAAAACAACAACAACAACAATAAAAAAAAAAAAAAAAAACACAAAAGGCAGTTATAAGTCAGTTGGGAACCCAAACAGTACAATATAATACAATTTAGATCATGAAGACATAATATTTAGTGGAAACAAGATAAAATGAGCCTAGTGCATTGCATTTATGTAAATGAGAACACAAACAGTCAAAATGATGCTGCACATTTCACAATGGGCATACTCCCTCTAGCATGCCCACTAGAATGTCATGTGTGGGAATGAGGGAAGAAGATGAGAGCTAGGATCAAGGGTGGATGGAGAGGACAGGATGATACTGCCCTAGGACAGACCAATAACCGTGATGTGCTGTGGACTAAGGAGCAAGACTATCTCCACTCTCCATGGCTGCAATCCCTCACTGGCTCTGGTTCTGTCTCTGTCTCTCTCTCACACACCACACACAAAACTGAAATTGGGCAGCCCATCAGGAACCATTGTCTACTGACTATTAAATCCAGGAGTGATTTATGCACATGGCTCTAAGCACGGCAGTGACAAGTAAGGGGCAAGATGACATAAGAAGGCTTTGAGCTATAAGCTCACTGAGAACAGGGACATAGTTCACCCCTGCATTCCCACTGTCTGCAGATGCTCAATACTGTTTTCTAAAGTGGAACTGGCCTGAAATCAACCGATATCCTTCTCCAGAGTTTAGGTTCCAGGGGCAAAATCCCCTAAACTGAATTGTATCATGAAAATTGTCAGAACTCTCTTTCCTGTGTTGCCATATCAATAATGTATAGTGACCAGTGAACGGCCAGCCCTGCAGTTGCCTTAGTTTAGACAATGACAGCGTCAAGACCATAAAATTGGCCGTTTCCTGACCTTCAGTTTTTCACCAGTGCTCCAGAGAAAGGTATAGTTGGGGAATCAGGGTTGGTGCCAGAACAATGTTTGAGATCTTAAACAGCCACATCTGGAAGAAGAGGACTGTCAATGGCCATTTGAAAAACAGAAATATTTTTCATGCAGTTTAAAGAATCTTAGTTTTAGACCTGAAATGACCAGGACTTTATATAACTAGGGAATCCCTCTCATCATTTACTAAGATCAAATCACTGACATCTCTATAAAACCAGACAAGTTGACAATTATAACAAAGGTTAAGAAATGTGGAGTGTATATAGATGTGTGTGTGTGTGTGTATATATATATATATATATATATATATATACACATTTATACTTATATACACATATGCACATATACATATACACAAACATATCAACATATATGTATCATTCGTTGACTGCACCCAGAGAACATTTGGTCTTATAAACAACTTTATTGCTTAATTGGTAATTAGGTCCTGCTTGCCTGTGTGTGGCATGAACATAAATGGGTCGAGAACAGCACCAGGTGCATTCAATTAAAAAAAAAAGCTTTAAAGAGAAGTATCATGTTTTACCACTTGGTTGCATGTTGAAAATATATTTAACAGGTTTATTCCAATGTCAGAGTTGCAATAAATGGAAGTCAGGCTGACTCAAAACAGACATGTCTTGTGGGTTAATCTTTCTGTCTCCTGATTTCCATCACCTACTTTGAAACAATTTAGTCTTCCATTTGTAGAACTTACCAAAGCCTGTGGTTGAAGCCTGCACTCTTCTTTATGCAACAGAAGATGTATATGTGTGTATGTGTATATGTATATATATATATATATATATTATATATATATTGTATATGTGTATATATATTCACTTGGAATACTGTTTGTCTGAGTCAGGCTAACTATCAGAACTAACAAGGCACAGGGCCAATTATATCCATTATTTCTGTAAAATGGCTCAATGGACTTAGGCGCAGCATGAATAAGAGAGACATTAAATAAACTGTGAGCCTATGTGTACGTGCCTTGCCTCCTGTTACTATTCACTGCAGGGCTCTTGGCATGTGTAATGAACCCTGAATAGCAGATCTCAGAAATATATTAGAACATTACGCAATGCAATTATTTTTAGACTTCTCTGAGCATATGAGAAGTTTATGAAGTAGCTTAAAGCTGAAAACTCAGGTACAGAGTGGAATAAAATAGTTTTCAATACCAGATTTCTCTGTGAAATGAGTCAATACTGATCCAATTAGTCATTGCTAATAATTTCCTGGAAGAACATGCCTTTAAATGTAATAGCATAGTAGTTATGCTCTTCATATTTCTCAGAGGACATAGATAGATACATTCACACACTTTCTCTTCTTGCATTGGCTTCTCCAAAATTGATCTATAGCCATGTCTCTAATACAAGTTTGAAATCTCTACCAATTGTGTGTGAAATTCTGTAGAATTTCTCAGAAATATAGTCCTGTGTATTTATTCTTTGTGTCTGATTTAAAGGTTATCCCAGTTAGTATCATTTCAGCAACAATAGTTTTCACTTTACAAATTTCTGATTTGTCATATCTTACCCTGGGATGAGTGTTTACATGAAACTGCTAGGACTTCCAGAAAACTGTTTTTTTCTCAATATTCCCATGGTTGTGAACCCAGAGATGTACAATTTTAAAACACTGTCTCTGTATACTTCAAAACCACTAATGGAAGGTACATAAACTGTATTTTCAAGGCACCTAATGAGGCCAATCCATAAGGAAGTTAAAATTCTTAGATGTCTTCTCCATCCAAATTTTGCTCATTCCTTAAGAAAAATCTCAACTCCTGCTCCATCCAAAAAGTCTTCCCTGATTATTTTTTTTATAAATGGATACAAGTTTTTGTTTTTATTAGAATCTGTTTTGTATTCTCTAAATATTTCATACATAGAATTTTTTCTCCTCAATTAACTTGCAAATTGCTAAGGGAAGGGTATGCATGGCATTTTATAACTTCCTGATACCTAATTAAGATGCTATAAATTCAAGCTTTGAGACTTTCTCTTTTTGATCCAACATATGGCAAATAGCAGATAAAATATAAAAGATACAATTAAATAACTTCAAAGTACTAAATGTATCCATAGGCTAAAAATGGAATGACATGCAAAGTGTTAGGGGAACCAACACTGGGAGTTGGTATGAATCTGAGACTGGAAGCAGGCAGAGGTGACCACGTGTCAGGATTCTGTGGGGTAGAAGGAAATAAGTCCCTCAAATGCAGGGGGCACTAGAGCTGGTCTCGCTGCTGGGCCGTGCAGCTTCCTGACACTGAAAAAGCAACTGCAAAAAGCCCAGATTTACTAATTTGGGGGAGGGGGGATACAACATTTGTAATGTTGCTTCTGCTAGAGGCACAAAGAAACAGACAGCTCTGCAGCCCGACAACCTTGAGCCAGCACCTGTTGGCAGCAGGAAATGAAATCATGACAGATTAAATGAAAATAAGAGACAAATATCAATGATGGTTTTAAAATAAGCATGTTTAGAATCTCTGAAGGGATAGAGAAATGAATAACTCCATGAAAAACATGAGAAAATATGAAACCAAAACAGATATAAATAAAATAATGAAGGGTAGATATAAAAAATTAGAAATTTGTAAAGTGCAAACTATTGTTACCAAAATGATACTAATTGGTGTAACCTTTAAATCAGACACAGGAATAAATACATGGGACTGTAGTTTTGAGGAATCCTACAGAAAGTATCCTAGTAGATAGAGATTTAAAGCATGTATAAGAGACATGGCTACAGTTCAAGATAATTTAATATACTTATCTAAGTGTTCCAGAAGAGATTGAGGAAATATCTGAGAGGCTATATTTAAAAACAGGAATTTTCTAGAGTTGAAGACAGACATGAGTTTAGAGTAAAGTCTTAAAGTATCAATTGTAACGAGTAAAAATAAGCCCATACATGTCTTAGTGAATTGCAGTTTATCGAGGATAAAGACTTGATAACTGGAAAAGAAGACATGATACCTGGAAAGAAATGCCTTTTGCACTGTGGCTCACTTCTCAGCAGCAATAATAGTCTGTAGAAGACAACAAACTAATGCCTTCCTCACATTCTGGCAGAAATAAAATTTTAATTATAAACCATATACCCAGCTAATGTACTATTTAACAGTGAGGTTACCATAAACATATTTTGAGCTATCTACAGTTAAGAGAATTTATCTACTACTGTACACCCTCACTAAAACAATTATTGAGTGAATGTATTTCATTTATACAAAGGAAAGGAAAGGTGTAGAAGAAATGAATGATAAAATATATGAATAAATGTAATAAACTACTTATAAAAATGAAATTTTAAAGATGTAAAATTTTAGACAATTACAAAGGTGAGTGTTGGGGATATTTGCACATGTCTTCAGATCTGGTTAGAAAATTTATAGAGTTATGTATGTTCAGTTGTAATTTCTGAAAGAAGAGAGTTACCAAACCGGTGAAAGGAACTAGCAAAAAGGAAACCTGTAGTAGTGATGATGATGATAATGATGATGATGATGATGATTCTTTCAGTCTGCAGGAAAGTAGAAAAACAGGGAGAAAAAAACAACGAAGTCATGGTAAATCAAAAACACAAAGTGAGAATCCATCACAAAATGTTAAAAAGACTAAATTTCTGTTAATAAAATCTTAGGTTGAATGCAATCTACCCAGAGACTGGTTTCAAGGGTATTATCATTAAACAAAAGGGCATACAAGTTAAAATTAAAGAACTATAACACTTAAGTGCTAACAACAACAACAACAACAACAACAACAACAAAAGCTGTTTCAAGGGTGCCTGGGTGACTCATATGGTTAAGCATCTGCTTTAGGCTTGGGTCATGATCCCAGATCCTGGGATCAAGCCCCATAGGGCTCCCTGCTCAGTGGGAAGTCTGCTTCTCTCTCTCTGCCCCTCCTCTGATTCTTGCTCTCTCGTTCTGCCTCTCTTTCTCTCTCTTCCCTCCCCCCCACACTCTCTATCTCTCTCAAATAAAGAGAAATCTTAAAAAAAAATCTTTTTACAAAAGCTGCTGTGGCATACTAATACCAAACAAGGTAGAATTTCAAGCAAAAGCCTTCAATAGAGCAAAATCATTCTGATAAAATACAAGTTCTAATAAAAGCCAAACAATATAAAAATAAGGAATTTGTATATAATTAACGATAAAGTCTCAAAATGCACAAAGCAGAAACAAACTTAAAGGAAATCGATAAATCTAGAAATACCGTGGAAAATCTTAATGTATTTTTATCACAGATAAATGAAGAAGACAATATATTAGTAGGTGTATGGAAATATGAATGAACAATTAATAAGCTTGCTTATGCATGTTGATAATGTATATACAAAAATATTATATCAATTATGAAACAGATCATGAGGCAGATCACAAATAATATTTCAAAACATTATCAGAGAATGGATGTAACATAGAATACCCAGTATGACCATTGGTTAAAATATTCTATACTCATGTTGTCTTTCCCACATCACTAGCTCTCTTCTGGGCATGCAATAAGCACTCAGACCCTGAACTGGTATCCGAAAAGATGCATTACATTCCAGATTTCACTGTTCGCTGTTTTCTACATATGTAGCCTAAAAAGTCTCTGTGAAGTCATAGGAGTCCTATAAAACAAACAGGAATAAAAACCAGAAGCCTGAACAAAATCAAATCAGTCCTTCACAATATAAAAAGCTACATGCTATCATTCTTTCATTTTTTTCAGGTATACCTGAAATGTGTGAGACAGCTAAAATTAGTAAAGACAAAATTCGATGAACTATTTCAAGTTACAATTGGTGGAAGAGTTATTAATTATTAATATTAAATTGTTCAATTTACTATTTAGGCATTTTGGATTTATCTGTTAATTGAAAATTTTATTGACTTTGCTATTATGACAAGAGAAAAATGCGTGGTCAGTCATCATGAATCAATGTGGTAGCTTGCAAAAGTCTCAGAATATATGTCCTTTGAAAATGTTTTAAAAAAGGGAGGGAGGCACTTCATGGCTCAGTCAGTTAAGTGTCTGCCTTCAGCTCAGGTCGTGATCTCAGTGTCCTGGGATCGAGCCCCATTTTGGGCTCGCTGCTTTTTGGGGAGTCTGCTTCTCCCTCTCCCTCTGCCTGCTGCTCCCCTTACTTGTGCTCTTTCTCCTTCTCTCTCTGTGTCAAGTATATAAATAAAACCTTTTAAATTTTTTTAAAAAGAAAATGTTGAAAAATGCTCTTATGTGATTGCAGTTTATAGTTATAACTATTCTGAGAGAAAAAGAAAGGCTGGCCATTTAATGATTTATTTATTTGAGAGGGAGATGGGGAGGGGAAAGGGAGAGGGAGAAAGAGAATCTCCGACAAGACTCCCTGCTGAGCATGGGGCTCAATATAGGGCTGATGTGGGGTGCAATTCCATGACCCTGAGATCATAACCTGAGCCAAAATCGAAAGTTGGTTACTTGACTGACTGAGCCACCCAGGCACTCCAAGGCTAGCCATTTTAAAGAGAAGTAGACATTCTATCTGTAATACTTTACACCTGGGGAGATCCCATGTCCCTGCTAACATTACTTGATGTGTAGCTAACATCATTTTACCTTTATACATAACGGCCCATCATCGATTATCAGCATAATTATTGTTCTACATATTATTGTAAGAACAGATGCCCATTCTTAAGATTAAATCTGCCTCTTCGTATCTCCTTCTCCAAACACTGTCATCAAAGGCAGATAGATACACATTTGACTCACTGTCTTTTTTTAAGTTTTATTTATTTAAGTAATGCCTACACCCACATGGGACTCGAACTCATGACCTGGAGATAAGGAGTCACAGGCTCTTCTGCTTGAGGCAGCTGTGCACCCCTGACTCACTATTTTTAGTATAAGAATGCATATACATGGAACTGAAATTGTAACTGGAGTAACCTTAGGAATTGTAACTACTCCCCATTTCACTTTTGTGATCCTTCTAGTAACTTGTTAAGTTTGTGACATTTCTGCTTTCTTAGTATTTGCTTCATCCTTCTCTTCATTTTCTCTCAACCAACTTTTCTAGCCGCTGATAGGTTGTATTTTTTGAATGGCTTTGCTCATGAGGAATAGGTGGACAAGAAAAAAAAGAAAGAAAGAAAAAGAAGAAAAGCAGTATAATGTAGCAAAGTGTTTTAAGAATTAATTAAGAAAACAGGTATAAAGTGTTTCTATCAATATGTGCCATGTAAGTGCTCAATAAATGGTAAACAGCAGCTCTATTATAATTTTACTTATGAATATATTCTCATTATGATTATACTTTGACAAGTGGGAATAGAGTATGGACTTTTGTTATGTCTGATTTTGAAGAGCTATATCCTAAGTGTCTTATGTATGTATTTCAATTTTATAAGTATCGAAAATACTCTATTTTGTCTACCTTGAAAAATGGCCAAAGAGAGAAGGGATAACATCATTTGTTCAAAGAGTCATCATCTGTGTCATATGGAGCATTCTTCTGAGGCATTGAAAGTGCTTTTCCCTCACTGATTCCATCTAAATAATGAACAAACTCTATAAAAAGACAGAAGGAATGCTTGTTGAAGATTTTGCTCACTTCAAATGCTGGTTTATGTTGAATTTCTATGCTCTGACTTTCTTTTACTGGATCTCTATTCCATGCTTTATGAGTTTTTGAATTAATATGAAATCTCTAAACTCCCTAGAGTACTTATATATTTCAACAAATAATATACATATTCCCTCATTTAGAGAAATCTAAATTGTTCTGAAGGCAAAATATTTCTTTCACAATGTTTAAAAAGACAAAGCCATTCATCTCCAATAATCCTTTCGTTAGAAAGATAAATACCAACTCAATACAGGTATCTCTAATCCAAAATTAAATGAAAAATTTAAGGCATTTTGTAATAATGAAATATGTAAAACTTGGGGTGCCTGGGTGGCTCAGTTGGTTGAGTCTCCAACTCTTGATCTCAGGGACACAAGTCTACTTAAAAAAAATTATGAAAACTTCAATCAAAATTATTGCCCATCTTCAAATACCATTTTCATTAATTCAAAATTAGAAATCTGGGTCTAAAAATTACCTATTTTTCCTTGTCATGCATATTGTTGATGATTTCCTTAGATGGAAACAGTATAAATGACTTATTCCCCAAAGATTAGTATTTTGGTAATTATTTTGGAAGCTATGAAACTATTAGAAGGAAGAGTAAGAGGGTATTGAGGTGAAGACTGAGTTTGTAACATCAAAAACTTTTAGAGGCTTTCTGAAAGCTTTAGTTATTTTATTTTTTGTTTTTTTTTTAATTCATGATAGACATGGAGAGAGAGAGATAGGCAGAGACACAGGCAGAGGGAGAAGCAAGCTCCATGCAGGGAGCCCGACCTGGGACTCGATCTGGGACTTCAGGATCACGCCCTGGGCTGAAGGCAGGGCTAAACTGCTGAGCCACCCAGGGATCTCCGATCTTGGATCTTCCAAAAATGTGTTTCTATTGCATGAAGACTATGTTCCCTCCAAATGATAAGAAAAAAAGTATGCAATTATAAGATTAAAGAAACACTGGCAAGACATCAAGCTAAATTTAGAACCAGAAGCAATTTGTGTGTGTGGGGGGGAAACAATAGTAAGCCCCTCAAAAGTATCACGTGAAGCAAAAATAAAAAAGATTCGCATTTTAACAAAATAGAGTAGTGCTTCCTATTTTAATAGTGATGACGAATAATAGTTGAAAATTTAATAGATCCCAGGCAATCTGTTGGACACATACTTTTTGCTCATTTGAAACCGCTTTTCTCTCAAATGGGTCTTAAGTTTATTGAAGAACTAGGTTTTACATAGGCTGAAAAATTGCCTACATTATATATTTGGTTCTTTCTTTTCATTCAACTTCCTATTTTAAGCATTTTCAAAGTCATTAAATTATACTATAAAAGCCTTAAAGACAGAATATGGCCATGTTATATGCCTCCAATCCTCAACTATTGGATACTCACTAGCATTGATAACTTGTTTAAACTTTGCTAATTATATAGATAAAAAAATAACTCATACATTTTTTTGTGTGACCGTTTGAATAAACATTATCCTGCAAGATTCCAATTAGAAACACACTCATATTATTGAAACATTTAATTTTTAACTTTTTCCCAAAGAGTAATCTGTAAAATCTTCTAGCACCCAATAAATCAGGATAATAAAATATAATTTGTAATCAGCCACTTTTATTAATTTTCAAGTGACAATATTCTTTCTATAGCTATGAAAACATCAGTTTTGCAAACTATTGTGATCTATTTGCTCCCTCCTATGTGTCACCCCCATAAACATTTGTGACTGGCCAAGGAGGCCCAAGTTGGTGGCACACATACAGGAATTGGAAAATCTGTACCCTCTGTCTCCCTTCCCCAAATGCCATCATCAAACCTAGGGACAGATTTGACTCACTATTCAAATTGATAATGATACAGCTCCTTGGAAACATTCCTTAAATTATCCTTTAGCTCTGGGACATCCTCACTGATACAGTTTATCCTACTCCCAGCAGATCCCTTGGATTTCAGAAGTCTCTGAGGCTTTAAGGGGTAGGCTAAGTGGTCACTGATAAAATATAAAGGAGACAAAATATAGAAGTAGTGCATCTCCTGTGGCTTTTAAAAAGGACAGTGTGGGGATTTTCTGCCCATGGTCAGGGAGGGGATTTCTTTTCCATACAATTGTGCCTGCTAGAACATTTTAAAAAGAAAAGACTTGACCCCACATACCAACCATGTATAAATATTTCTGTTGTATGAACCCGGAGACGGCTAATATTTTTAATGAAGACAAAAGCATACAGAAAACAACTGCATTTTTTTTATATCATAATTTCATCAGACTAATTGAATTTTAAACTAATTAAACAAGATAACATCAATTAGGTATCTATTGTCTCTCTTGTGTAATTATATGTTTTATTAGCTGTGTTTCATAATTGCTACAGCAGTTTTTTAAATACTATCATGAGTTTTCCAGAGAAGGAAACCGAGAAGTGCCGTGCACATTTTGGATTCTAAGGTGTTTTAAAAGGTATGCCTCTGCTGAAATTAGGTCCCCTTGCCAAACAGGTGTTTTTGGTACATTTGATATTTAAAACATCTTGATCTATTAGAAACAGTTGCACTTCTGGAGATCTAGTTTTAAGAAATGATAATTGTACTTGCCCACAAGTATTTTGTATGACAGCCCAATCTACACCTAACCAGGTTATCATGAACACCACTTCCCTATTCTCTCTGCTTCAAGCAAGAAAGACAATAACTTTTTTATTTTAAATTTTTATTTTAAAGATTTTATTTATTTATTCATGAGAAACAGAGAGGCAGAGACATAGGCAGAGGGAGAGATGCAGGCTCGCTGCAGGGAGCCTGATGTGGGACTCAATCCCAGGACCCTGGGATCATGATCTGAGCCAAAGGCAGATGCTCAACCACTGAGCCACACAGGCACCCAGATAAGAACTTTTAAAAATAAGTTGGTTTCAAGGGTAAAAGAAGCCAAGATCATGCCACTTAATTACATCACTGAGAACAGAGGTGTAAAAGAATTGTATTTCCACGAAAATGGTCCCTATTTAACTTTTTAAATGAATTTCACTTTTCCTCAACCTTCATCCAGTTCTCCCACTTCTGGAGTAAGCTACCATTAGCAGTTAAGTTCCATTGAGGAATATTGTTTTTAAAAATAGTATTTCCACATAACAAAATCTCTTGCATTGGCTGCCGTAGAAGTTGTGATGGATGTGACATTGCATATGTCATATGGATAATCAGCTGGCACAGGGCTTCTCTTCATCCTTCAATGCCCTTATTCCTGAATCGACTCCTTTCACTAGATCTTTATTCTCATTGGGTCTAATAATTAAAAAAATAGCCTAATTCCTACCGAAAATGAAACTCTCCTTCACACTTTATTAGTACTGACCCTCATACCCATTGTTGGGACTTTCATACCCATAATCTCATCAATATTTTTAACAATCCTGAGAGAAATTCAAAGTATTACTTCATCACCTTAAGATCATGTAGCAGAGGCTCAGAACCATTTTATCTACTCCTGGCCTTAGGAGGCTGGCAAACAAATGAGGAATTCGAGAATCCTTTTTATTGTCTCCTACCACCCCTTTCCTGTCCTAACAACCACCCTCCCACTGAGTTCTCCTGGAATTCCTTTGTATTTATGCAAAGAACACGTTTCATCAGTTGAAGACTAGCTTGGGTTTCTCTTTAGTGAAGTCTCTGGTGGCTTAGCTCTTAAATTATAGTTTCAAGTCCTCAAAGATAAAGATCTTTTGTGCTGGCCCTGTAGCACCATACCGATAAGGGGTGAAGACAGGAGAATGATCATTTGTGCCCAATAGAATTTCTTTTACTCTTTGCAGTTCTGGGTGCTTCTCTACTAGACTTTCTTGCTTGTTTCCTTTTTGTTTCAGATTCTGATACGTTTTTGGTTATTTGCTCTACTCCTCAAATGCTCCCTCCAAATAATACCCTCACACCTCCCTGTTTACCTGCTGTGACCCTGATGACACATGATCTTTGATGTTTGGATTACACTGCTACGGCCCATTTGCCCATAATCAAACTCACCTTGAGCTATTGGTTTTTAGGTCTCGTCATGCCTTCAGACTGATGGGATGGCATAACTAAATGTCTTTTCTGGCCATCATCCTGTCTAACCAGACTTTTCCTCTTTGAGCGACTTTGCTACATGATCTGTGCTTCAGTGCAGCATAGTGAGGGCTGAGAAAAAAAAAAAAGGCTGCATGTGTGTAGTAAGGCCTCTGCCTACAGAAACTCCACATTCCTTCCTACCATGGGCTCCACAGTTGCCCATGATGTTCTATTTATCTTCTACAGCCACTAAACATTTCTAGTTTTCTGGTGCTTTCAACCTCTCTATGAAGTTGAAGAGGAAACGTTATCAGATTCATCTTTGTAGCAGAATGTCATAAAAAAAAAATGTTCTGAGAAAATGGCTTGACAGAAAAAGCTACAAGGACTTGTTTAGAATTATCAAAGTGCAGGGTTTTGTTTTGTCTTACTGGGAGAAGGTGCCTTCTTTTGCCCAGAGCAGGTCTCCACCAACCAGAGGCAAATTGGTGATCATCCAACCCAGGAAACAGGAAACAAATCTGCGTTGTAATGAAACTGGTTAATGGTTCTAATTCTCCACTGGTCACTGTTGGTTACACTAGGAAAGGACATCTGTGTACTTAAACACATGATTAATATTGAAGGGTGTCTGTCATAATAGCCAAGAGTACTCATATTGATAAATTTGGCTAGGCTTCAAAGTGGAAGCTCACAGGACTCAAAAAAAGATGGATTTCTCCATCTTTCTAACAAATGCAGTTACATGGAAACTTCCCAAAGTATCAGTTTAGAATCCCTCTTGTATCTGGAGAAATGTCTCTTCTTTAAATAGTGTCTCAGCTGAGATAATGCTTTTTTTTTTTTTTTTTTTCTCTGTCTGTGGCCCCCGGGAAGGCCTAGTTACCAACAGCATATTTGATATGAGCAGACCTTTATCTAATTCATAATCACAACCATCCCACCTTTCCCCCTCTTGTAGCAAGATTTTGAGAGCATTTGGTCTACTCTTTGTGTTAGAATCATTAAGTCTCATTGTTTACCATACAGTAGAATCACGCAAAGAAAAAAGTCTGACTCCAGCCTGCGATGCAAACCTGCCACGCAAAGTGGGAAATTTTGATATGGTTGGTTTGACCTGGGCATGCAGCTGATATAAACATTTTGTGGGATTCCCAACCCACCCCCCACCCCAAATACTACCGGTTCAGAATACTGGATTCCAGAAAGATGTGCACTCAGGACATCCTAACAGTGTCGCTAACTCCATCCCTTTGCCTGGAGGAGGCCTCAGGGTCAAGCCTCAAAGAAATCAGAAAAACCCAATGAAACCACTCACCCAACCAGGCCACCAGAGGTTTCTGAGGCCAGAGTGGTTTGCTGCCCCGAGTAGGCCGGACGCACCCGCACGGACACCTCGAGTTTGCACTAGCCTGTGACTGGTCTCACCCACATCTGGGTGCACCGAGTCACCTAGTTGCGCCAACCACACCGGCCCATCTCACCCCCTCCCGGGCCCCTCTGGCTCACCGCGCACCACATAGTCCTCGTGGCCCGGGGACCCTGGGGATCGAGGGGCACCGGGCCACCGGGTGGCCGAGCTATGGGCTCCATCATTCTAGAAATCAAGGCGTGCACAGCGGGGCCTCGGAGATGATGCCGTGTGCGCGCTGGAACCCTCCGGGGTGCGGGGGTGCGGGGGTGCGGGGCGTGCGCGGGGCCCGGGAGGGGGGAAGGCGGCGGGGAGGGGGCGAGGGGAGGGCGCGCGCCCAGCCCAGCGGCCGCCACCCGCCGGCGTTCCGGGCGTCGCCAGGGCCTCCGCCGGGGCCTCCACCGGGCCGGGGCCTCCACCGGGCCGGGGCCTCCACCGGGCCGGGGCCTCCGCCGAGGCCGGGTGCGCAGCCTCGCCATGTCGCGGTGCTGCCGGCGCAAGTACGAGAGCGGCGACCTGGTGTTCGCCAAGCTGAAGGGCTACGCCCACTGGCCGGCCCGGGTCGAGCACCTGGCCGAGCCCAACCGCTACCAGGTGTTCTTCTTTGGGACCCACGAGACGGCCTTCCTGGGCCCCAAGCACCTGTTCCCCTACGAGGAGTCCAAGGAGAAGTTCGGCAAGCCCAGCAAGAGGAGGGGCTTCAGCGAGGGGCTGTGGGAGATCGAGAACAACCCCTCGGTCCGGGCCGCCGCCGACCCGCCGGCCCCCCAGGAGCAGCGAGGGGCGGCCAGCGCGGGCGCAGGGGCCGGGCCGCAGGCGGGGCAGCCGCGCGGCGACGTGGGGGCCGAGGAGGAGCAGCAGCAGCGGGAGGAGCAGCTGCAGCGGGAGGAGCAGCAGCGGGAGGAGGAGCTGCAGCGGGAGGAGCAGCTGCAGCGGGAGGAGGAGCTGCAGCGGGAGGAGCAGCTGCAGCGGGAGGAGCAGCTGCAGCGGGCCGAGCAGGCGCGGGCCAAGAGGAGCGCGGGGGAGCTGCCGGAGGGCGTCCCGAAACGTCCCCGGGAGGCCGAGCCGGAGCGGGAGCAGGAGCCCCGGGGCGCCGAGCAGCAGCAGCGGCGGGGAGAGCGCGACAGCCCCAGCCCGTAGTCCCCACTTCCTGGAAGAGCCCCCGCCCCGTTCCAGCCGCGGCCTGCCGGGTACTGGGGAAACCGGCCGCGGCCTGCGAACTGGGACGCCTCCCCCTCCCCCACCCCCTCCCCCTCCCTCTCCCCCTCCCCCACCCGCTCTCCTCCACCCCCGGCCCGGGGTTGACCTGCAGAGGCGGGCGCCCGGCCCCCAGCTCTGTGCTCCCCACACCCTGTGATCTGGGTCAGGGCCTCCAGCCCCCGGGATGAGGGGCGCCCGCCGAGCCCCTGCCGGCCCGGAACTGTTTCCCAAGGCTTCAGTTGGGGCCTGGCAGACACCCGCCTCTCCCTCCGCCGGCATTCTGGACGTCTGCGTTGGAATCGGGGATACGGAGCGGCGGGGGACTTGCGGGGTGACTTGCAGGGCCCGGTGGTGCTGGTGGGGAGCAGCCCCCGGGGCTCCTGCCCGCGCCCCCTGCTGCCTCTTACCCCAGCTGCTCAGATGCACCGAAAGTGGGACAGCTTCTGGGGGAGGGCCTCCCTCCTTTCTGAGTCCCTTTTGGGAGTTCTGGGATTTGTCATTTTTCATCCAGTAATGTGGGAGCTTCCCAGTTGTTGGTGACATGGGGAGGATTAGCTTTGCCCCCGCTCTTTGGATGGAAGTGGTGAGGCACACCTGTCCCCTGTTTAGATCTCTGGGGCTATAGGGGATGTTCTGGGACGACGCCTGGCCACCCCTCTCCCTCGTCCACAGCCTCAAGGCCACCCCGCAGTCAGTCATATATGTCACTCAGGTGGAAAAGGCACATAGTTTGGGAAACTTTGTTTTAATGAAAAGATTCTCTTTTTTTTTTTTTTTTTTGACAAATGAAAACTACCCTCAGCTATGCCTTCAGTCCGCTCTCAGCTCTGCGGTTGTTAACTCCATTTCAGAGATGGACTAGGAGGTTCCCTTTCTGTTTGGGATTCGATGACTTTCTTTTTGTAGCTAAGGCTTTGGTGTTCCCGGGCAGTGCCATTTCCCATCCACCTTCCGCACTCTGGCCCCCTCAGCATTGTCACCAGACCTGAAATGTAACTTCCTGAGGAGAGGGAAGTGAGTGCCCCCTCCCAGCCTCTCCTGGAGCCTCTCTATGTGCCTTTCCCCTGTTGTCTCCTTACCCCTGCCCCTCTCCCATGGGCTCTGATGAAAAATTGTTGACTAGCTTTGGAAGTTGAGAACTGAACTATTTCAGTTCCAGGAAATAAAACCTGTTGATTCAACAAATCTCAGGTCTGTTCCTTTGGTTCCTTAAGAATTGGCCATTAACGTTAATGCCCCTCCTATCTTCTGTACATCCTGTGATAAAGGCAATCGTTTGTAAGGTACAGGGATATTTTAGAAACCCCGCCCCAATAAAACTTCCTTATTTCACCGTCTCTACACCATCTGTAGTAGTCTCCCCACGCTGTGTAGGACCAATGGAAAGACGTCAACTTAAAATGTTTGAATGGTGACCCCCTTAGGACTATAACTGGGTTTCTAATACTCTGCTTGCTTTATCAGACAACAGATTTAGAGCAGAAGGAGGGTAAGAGGATGGATCCTTCCTTTAATTGTTGTGATTGCCCTCCCAGATCTCATCACTACTCTCCTGATAAAAGGCCCTTGCTTTGTATTTCCAGTTCTTAAAATATGTCATGTCCGCAGAATATTTTGTTTTCTTCAGTGGTTTTGTGCATATATCTGAGGATATTTAAATATCCTTAATGATGATCACATGCTGGTTTCCAGGTATTTGTCAACACTGCATGCATGTGGAGGCTTAGTAAATACTGGAGTCCTTTTCGTAGAACGCGCCAGGCCCTTCCCAACCAGCACGGTTGGCAACTAAAGACAACCCTATTTTCCAGCCCTGTACGAGATCTTATTTTCCTCCAAGGCATTATATCAGGATGACTCCTTGTTTTTCAGCTGCCACTATTGCAGTCATATCTATACTAGAACTTACTATTCAATGAATGTTGACCAGGTGCTGAGAAGAATGACCTCATTCAATCTTTGTAATAATCTGGGAAGGTAGACATTGATAGTCAAATTTTCCATTGGAAACAGCTTGGTTCAGAGAGGTGAAATGGCTTTTCTTATACTTCACAGGACCCTCAGGAGTCAAATACAAGTTTTGCTGGTCCCAGCCTAAGCTTTGTCCCTTGAATTACACATTCAAAAAAAGCACTAACTAGGAAGTCAGAAATTCACAAAACTGCTCTTTTAAGATTAATAACAACTAATCATGAGAGCAGCTAATTAATGCTCTACACACAATGTCTTTATTACACAACTACCCAGTTAGGTACCTACTATCCTCTGTTTAAAAGCTGGGAGAGCTGAGGTTCAGAGGTGCTAAGTATTTTACCAAGGTGAGACAACTAGTGAGTTGAGCCAAGATTCAAAGGTTACAGATGCTTTGGTCTTTTATAGTTTATGGGTTCCTAGTAAACAAGACCTCCTAATGAACAAAATGGGAGTACTTATTTTTCTCTACTATTTTGAACATTTAGAAATTTGTATGTGCAAAGAATGTATTAGCAAACGCTGCTAGTGGGTGTATAAAAAAAAAATCCGGGGTAACTGACAATTGTTTTGTCATTAAAGGACTTGGTGAAATGATGAGGACAATTGCACATTCCCTATTTTTCAAGAAGTATGTGACTATGGGAAATTCAAATATAGATTGGTATATTTGCCACAGGCAAGCGTGTGATTTTGATAAGGTTTTTATGGAGGCACATCTTCTGAAATGATTCAATAACCTGAAAGATAGAAAATGAAATTATGACCATTTGAGTCTCTTTGTATTATCTCTTTCTTCTTTTTTTGTTTCTAATGTTGGGGATAGAAAAAAGTTGGTGTTTATTAGGAAGCCTCGCATACATTTGCCTTCCCGGCAACTATAATATGGTAGTGAAAATGATAATCCAACTAAGGGTATCTCTGAACAATGACACAAGGAATTAGCAAACACAATTGAGACTCAATAAATAAAGGGAAATGTGGAAAATCTGTATTCTCAGTCCTCTTCTCTGACGTAGCAGACCCTATTTGTATGCTTTTGTGGTCAAGAAATGTTTCTTATGTGTGTGTGTGCGTGTACTGAAAACGATGCTATTTTGTAAAATGTTTTTGGTTTCTCGGTAATTCCAGGGCCTTGTTTCTTTGTATGGTTTTGTCTTCTTCTGAAACACATGTGCCTCAGTGACAAAATTACTGATCAATAACTAGTTACCTTGCTGAACAGAGAGAACTGCTGGGCCTTTTGCCGATGCGGTGTTGGAGGTACCCAAAGGTGTTCATGAGTGTTCGGAAGATCTTGTTTAAGTGTTCCATGCAAATGCATGCTCAGCATGTTGTCAGTGATCTGCAGATGCATTTAGCATACGGGCTTCAGTAAGGCTTTCCAAGCATTTGATATTTTACACAAACGTCACTGATTACGTCACTTTGGCAAGCGACTTTTGCCACTGACGGTTGTAAATTTTGTGTCTGTCTTTTAGCTCTCAACCTGTCCTGCAAATTCTCACCAAAGGTGCTGATCCTTCTCTGCGGTCTCTACCTCTGTTTTTTGTTTCCTGGGAATATAGTAGATATTCAGGGCACATAGGGCATTTTCTATTCATTCATTGTCAACACGTTTGTCAAAGAGAAGCTTCTGCTACACATGCTGTGCACACATGCTGCTCTTTGCATTTGGAAAACACCGCCCCCCTCTTCTGGACCTGGCCAACCACTCAAGGGAAGAGACACCCCATGTGTTCCTCCTGTAGTGCTCCATGCTCACACTGACTGTATTCTAATTTCCTGTTCGTTTTTTTTGGTTTCCCACTAAATGGAGGAGAAAGAAATATGTGTCATTGATATTTTATCCCCATTATAAGCACACAGTAGATATAGTCTAAATGCTTCAAAGTCTGCTGTCAGATATCCTTATAATCATGGTTCTAGAATAAAAGTCACATGTGAAGTTGAACACGTTCTGACCCTATCAGGGAAGCAGGGTAAACTGACCTGTTCACTAATGACATGTGCAGATTTTACGTCCCCCATTTTCATAACGCCTGGGTGCCCAGGTAGGCAAGGGAGCATACTGGTTGCTGCCTTCTTCAGATGGGAGCCTGTATTAACCCTTCAGCCCAAAATATATACAACAATAAAGTGTGAGTATGCCAAGAAGAACTTGGATCTGCCATTCCTTCAGCCTTTTGTGATATAGATGCCTCACTTGGTATATAGAGAGTTCTCAGAAGGGAATATATTTAAAGGAACAGGATCTGTTCACTACACAATATGGCCCCAATCTCACAAGCCAACTATCTGGCTTGCATAGAAACACTTATGTTTCCCACTCTTGGTGGAAAAATTGACTGTATTAGACTTTAAGATCTTTAAAATAGAGACCTCCTAAGTGGTTTCCTAGAGTAATTCTGACAGCAGGCGATTTTCTCTTTGCAGTTTGATTTTACACATAAACTTCAACTTCACTGAAATGGTCTTGAGAATTGCTGGAGAGCACACAGAAGAGATCACAGCAAAGGGCTCCAGATGGCCTGGGGCAGCTTGAGGCATCTGTTGGTCCAGGGCACTCCTCATCATGGAATGGTCAAATCTTTGGCATGGGGACCAGTGAAAAACAAGCTTCACCTGCTTCCTGCCCTGGTGTGTGGTCCGTGCCTGAGGACTGTGGGTCATTTGGTGAGTGCCCTTGTCTCTCTTGTTTTTTTACCACTTGGAGACAAGCTCTTCTTTCTGCCCAGAAAACGAACAGCTGCATTTCCTCTTTCCCTGATGAAGCTTTCCCTAAATTACTACATCAGAATTAGGTTTTGCTCCAATGTTGGACAAGACCCTGGATTTCCCATAACAACATCTACTCTGGTCCCCTATGCTCAGTAAAACAGTAAGATCCCTTTACTGGTTTGTATCACTCACTCGTCTCTATACTCTATGGAGACAGGAAGTGTGACCATTTTACTTATTCTAAGAGCCACCAAAGTGCCCGGTTTATACTAAGCTCTCAGTAAATGGTTGTTAATAAAGAAATGGATGAATGACTAAATCATCCCCACTCTCACTGCAGTCCTCGGAGGGAAATTTGTGGAATTCTGTGATGCCGAGTAAAACACTGTAAGGGTGTGTGTTTTTTTTCTAAAAGGTGTGGGCCCTGGTTATTAAATAAGATTATTTTGTTACCATATATAGGTAGGTGTTGCTCTCATAAAATAACAAACTTCAGCAAGACTGAAGCCCAAGGAAAGTCAATCAAATCATCCAAAGTCACCATCTGAATCACATACTCAACACAATGTCTGGTTCCTCAAGTTACATTTTTCTCTTGCGTAGTATAATACTTCATTATCAACTTCCTTTAATGAAAGAATCAGCTTCGTGGCAGCTGGCTTTGGAGCTATCCAAACTCAGATTTAATTCTTGGCTTTGCGATTTAAGAGCCACGTGATCTCAGTTTCCCTCAGCTAAAAGTTGTGATAATGACTTTCCTGTGACAGGTTTGTTGTGAAAAGCAAATGAGCTCATATATGTTAAAATGTCAAGCACAGGACCCAGCACAAAACAGGCTCCCTTCCCTGCAACGTAGTCCAGAGCGACCATCCCATTTGAGGTCATCAGAGCCCACCTTAACATTTTGATTTAGGAAAACACTGGAGGCCTCTGCCAGATGCCAAGCATCTCCCTCGTGGAGATGTACGTGACAGTGCTATATTTAGCCGCCCATACACAGACAGAAACTGATCTTTTGTTCTCCCATTTCCTCATATTGCTCTTCAGATAGCTTCTTTAAATTCCCCCACTGTTAGCGGAGTTATTTTATACAGACATATCCAATTTTAAATATTCCTCCTCTTTGGCATGACTCATCCCTCCTGTGGCTGCTTTTATTGTTCCTGTTATTTCCCTAGGAGCCACTCAAATGTTTTCCAATGGGCATTTTTTTAAAGTACACCTCCTCGAATACCTCCTAAGACCTGATTTTTTTTTTTCCAATGCTAGAAATAGTAATTGTATTGTTCTAGCTATTTCTTGGCTCCCTTGCCTTTTTGCCAGGGTACCTATCTGTTCACACGTAATTTTAATGAGCTGCCCAATTTGATTACTAGAAGGCACTGGAGTGTTACAGGGGATTGACCATTCTTTCCAGAAACCCTGTCAAGACTCACGTCCTCCTGTGATTTACCAAGTGTCACTTAATTTTGCTTTTTTTTTTTTTTTCACACCCTGGCTGACTTCTCATCGCAGTCATTATCCACCGCACTTGGTGATCTACTTAACACTTCATTAAAAATATGTTCAGCTCGGCTCCTTTCTCACTGCCTGCTGTTCTTCACTTGTCAACAAGACCCACTGTCCCCTCTCACTTGTGATTCTTTGGGTGCTCAGGATTCGTCAGTCACAGGTTCTCCCCTGGATGCAGTGGCTTCTTTGAGGGCCACTCTTCAGGAGTGTCTGGTTTTCAGCCTGCACATCATCCACTTCGATTCTTTCCTTATTGTCCTTGCTCTCATTTTTTGATGTTGGGACAGAAGTACTGATGATAGTGAATGCTTTGAGGAGAGGACCTCGAACATCTCTTTAAAATAAAAGTAAAAATAGGAAAAGACAAGAGTCAGCATTACATGGTATGAGAGTCACTTGTTTCTTTTTTAAAATTAAAAATCTGCTAAATTATTAAAAACCTCATAAAAACGTTGCTCTCCCACATTTTGGATAGTGGGTTGGGGGAGCTGGAGGGAAGAGCATTCTTGGTACAGATGAGTCGGTGTACCTGCATTGCAGTGGGGCCTGCTGGGGGCACTGGGAATAAAGCAGTGACAAGACAGACAAGCTCTCCACCCTCATGAAGCTCATATTCTAGTGGAGAAACAGATAAGTAGACAATGAAGGAATACTATGGAAATTTCAGAATGTGCTAATATCAGAATTTGACACAGAAATGGCCAAGAAAGGAAAATTAAATTTTGTGTACTGTAAGGCTCCAAGGAAGTCTGTGGCTCACTTCATGTTAAGGTGTTTAAAACAACAAAATGTTTCTGGTTTTCTGTGAATTCATAGCACCATTGTCTCTGCTACTGATTCTCAGTCTTTTTAAGGCATAAAAAAAAAAAAAATCCCAGAGACTTTCATGCCAGTAAACATCTCTGTATGTGTGGATTTTATTTATTTATTTACTTATTTATTTATTTGAGAGAGAGTGCAAGCGAGCAGAGGAGGGGAAGAGGGATTGGGAGAGAATCCCAAGAAGACTCTGTGCTGAGCTCAGAGCCTGACAGGGAGCCTGACACTGGATTCTAGGAGTGACTTGGTACAGTGATCGTCAAGGGGCTACATCTCAGGACCCTGAGATCATGACCTGAGCTGAAAGCAAAAGTCGGACACTCGACTGACTGAGCAACCCAGGTGCCCCAATAGCACCCATTTATTGAGTGCTTACTGTGTGCCAGATGGTCTTCCAGGGGCTTGAGATACATTCAAACATTTATATCAACGTGGTTTCTTGAGGCTTCCATTTTAGCAGGGAGAGAGAGGCAAATAAAAATAAATTTAAAAAATTTTAAATTATTTACTTAAGAGAGACACAGAGAAAGAGAGAGACAGAGGCACAGGCAGAGGAAGAAGCAGGCTCCATGTAGGGAGCCCGACGCGGGACTCCATCGCGGGTCTCCAGGATCACATCCTGGGCTGAAGGTGGCACTAAACCACTGAGCCACCTGGGCTGCCCGAAAAATAAATTTAATAAGTAGGGAAATTCTATGGTATGTTAGAAGATTATAAAAGATACAGGGAAAAACAAAGCTGGGTAAGCTGGGCTGGAGAGTAGCCGGCAAGGATTGTGTTGTGTTAAACCACTCAATGAGGGCAGTGGCCAAGTGTACATGTACCCGTGGGGCTCTCCTTTTCCCCTGTCTCTCAAGCCATCACATCAGAATCTAAGTGAATAGAGCAGCATCTTTACAAAGATGACCTTGAATCAATATATTTATGAAAATTAAATAATCCACACACTCAAATACTTTATTATTTATAATAGTTACATTTTAATACTACATATAATGTTATTTATAATATATCACACTTCACAGCAGAGAGAGACATGCAAGTACTTTAATACTTGAAATGAGAACCATTGCTCAATTCCACTTATTTGCCAAGCTGTCACACACATCCATGTGGCATCTTTCACACCGTGGTATAGACCGAGATTATATCTTTATGCTATTCAACATTTTTCAGCTTTTTTTCTCTCCCCAAATAGAAAGTACAGAGGCCATGAAATTTCCCAGATCTCCAGCAATGCCTATCAGATCACTTCACAAAGAGTCACCCATTGTTATTAATTAACTGAAATTAATGGAATAACAATGTAGGCAGGTGTTGGCAGCACACCTCAGTATCCAGAGAGCATGTGCGCGGGTGAGATTAGTTTCATAGGAGACATAGGAGACGTGGGTTATGGTAAAGGTCGGATGCCAGTACAGCCTCATGGAAACTCCATGGGGCATGTTGTTGTTGTATGCCTATAGTTTAAGGTTTGCAGGGTCAGTATATTGGCCCAAACAGTTCCCCACCCCAGTCTTCACTAGCTAACATCCCTGAACATAAACTGAGTGGTTCCTACTGGAGTGCGTACATGGAGGGAAGTGTGTGTGTGCAGGTGGGAAATATTCTAAAGACAACTTTCTGTTGTAAGGATCAAAATCAAGGTTTTACTTCGATTTCATAAGGATACGTCTAGGTAGGTTGAGTTTCTAGCTACAGTTAGATCGTTTTAGGCTTTAAAACCTTCTCCATTTCTGTTTTTCTGGTCTAGGACCTGAATTGTTTCTTCGTGACAGGAGCAGAGTCTGGATTTATAATAGACATAAATCAAATATGTTTCCAGGGTCCTATATTATCCAGTCATCCAAGGAGAGGTCTTGTGGTATCCAGGATTTTTGTAAAACCTACCTTGAAATGCTAGTCTTTTAGATGAACAATATAAGCCTGGGATAGATGATGGTGCAGAATGTACAAAGAGATGAGCTTAGGATACATTAAAAGCCCCCTTTGACACTACAGAGCAAAGCATAGCTTTGCTATTTCTACTTGATTTGGTATTCCTAACAATTGCTCACCTGTGAGCAGCCTTTGCCACTAGGTCTGAATGTCACAGCCTTGGGAAAGAAATCCACATTAAGGTCTTTGGTTGAAGCAGAAGAGAGTTCTTTGGACCACATCAATTAATGAGGGAGCTGAGTGTCTACCTTCTCATATTTCTTATGGCTGTCATGAGAAATGGGCACCCTGACTATATTTTAATCACGCTGATATAAATGTTTGAATGCCAAGCAGACATAACTCAGTGTAGATATTCTGTAATATTTCTGATACTATCAGTTAAAAAGAGAGAGAATGGTGAAAATGATATTTTACATCCCCAGGGCTCACTCTGGAACAAAAAGCCCAAGCGCAAGACTTACTCTACTTTCTCATGTCTCCTCCCCACCCCCAGCACTTATATCATACCATGCAGGAGTCCCTCTAATTGTACTCACCCCATGATCTCTGATTCGAGAGATTCCCTCAAAGCTGAATAAAAATGATACTGAACAGGTTAAAAATGGCAGACAGAGTGGTCCCCAAACCTTCCCACCAGAGGCATAGCTTGCCACATTTGTTTTCACAGAGTCAAAGATAAACTTCTTTTACAGAAGCTGCATATTCAACCTTTTTTCCCCCCTGATTGTGTGGGTTCAAGATAGATACTACATATTCATCAATTTTGAAAAATAAATCAACCCTATAGCACATCTGGTCAATGACAGGGTGTTTCATGCTGTACTTGGAGAGCTGTTTTGGTTGTTGAAATAAATAGATGCCCCCCAAGAATTATATCATAAAAATAATTGACGTAGCCTGTGTCCATGAGGCCATTCTTTCTGCTGCCACCTCCCCTCTTCTTAATGGCCATTATCCATAGCAGGGCACTTGAGGTCACTAGTGTGGTCGATGTGCACGGGACCCTACTATCCATCCTATGTCATTCTCCAGATTGTGAGCTCTGGCAAAAGGATTAGAAAACCAGTTTATTCTTTGTATATGGGATGTATATGACCTTGTGTTGTCCTTCTGCGTCTTATATGATCTCACAAACCCTCAACACAAGACTTTCAAGCAGCCTGGTAAAAAATATCTCCCACTGTGCTTTGGTTTTGAGTTTAAATCATAATATTCCAATCATTTGTTGGTTTTGCTATGAAGATGCCTGGGGCATCCAGCTGCAGCTGAGAGGGCAGACTCGCCATTGTTAGTAATTAGAAGGAGCCTGGTACTGATTCAAGGTAGCTCAGAATTCATACATTAAACACTCACACACACACCACAATGTGTTAGTGAGATGTAGTTTGCTGAATTCATTGTAACTGTGTGGCTGTCTTTTTAACCTTGCTGCCCTGCTCATTATACATGCAGTCAGTCACCAAAGGCCCTGCTTTCCTGCTGTGCTCCTGAAGCTTGATAAAATGCATCAACTATTAGACGAATCTTCTGGTCTTCCTCTCTGTTGGTCACTGTCTCTGAGATTTCAGACAGTTGGCACAGCCATAAACTGAAATAAATTCCGAACACCTAATACGTGTGCTAGGGCTTTAGTAGGCACAGAATAAAGGCCTAACAAATTAATAAAGAAAGAAATAATTCCATGGAAAAATATTGTTTATGGTGTTTCAAAGACAGCAACTTTATTTTACCAAGGAAATCAATCATTAGAGAATTGCCCAATCTTGCACACCCGCGGGAAAGTTCTCAGGCAGACAAAGTTTTATGGCTTCTTTTGAGGTTGCCCTAGTTACCAAGGGAGCAGCACCTGCATTTGTAAAATAGCTTCCCCTTACCAAAGGTCCCTTTTCAGGGGCTATTTTTTTTTTTGTCTCTAGAGAAGGTATCAATACTCAATAACAACTGGACTCTCTGAAAATAGGGATGCTATTTCAGAGAGGAAAAATCATTTTAGTGGTGTAACCAGGAAACATTGATGTGTAGCAAATTAATGGATGTCTCACATTAGGCAGTATGAGGTAACTTGTGATCGTCTCAATTAGTAACTTCAATCTTTTTTAAAAAAAGATTTTATTTGTTTGAGAGAGAGTGTGTGTGAAAGAGAGAGGGAGAGAGAGAGCACAAGCAGGGGAAGCGGGAGAGGAAGAAGCTCCCCACGAGCAGGGAGCCTGGTGCGGGGCTCCATCCTAGGACCTCAGGATCATGACCTGAGCCAAAGGCAGCCACCTAACCAGCTGAGCTACCCAGGTGCTCCTCAATTAGTAACTTTATTCCATAAATTTAAGAGTTTAAGAGGAAGATAGACAAGGTAAAATCACTGAAACATTCATCAGTTGTTTACATTTTAATTTGGACAACATCTATACATTTTATGAGCTCTTCTATTACAAATAAAACTTGATTCAGCTTTCTTGATCTACTCCTACATTTGCTAGCATCTTCATCTGGAATTTAAATGTAGCTGGAATGAGCCAGATTTCCTTTTAACGTAAATGTGCACAGTACAGGTAATTAATATATTTCCTAATTAGACTCTACTACTACACCCATAAATATACTCTTAGGTTTTTGTAGTAGTATCGGTCTTATGAAGTCCTATTTAGTTGATGAACAGTTGTAATCATAAACAGAAGTTGAAGCTAAAGATAAAGGGAATGAAAGGAAAAAGGTCATAAAGAAAAGTGAAAAAGGGGATGCGGGAAAATTTTTGAAGCCAAGCGAAACAATCAGATGTCATGTAGTTTGCAATGATGCCAAGATTCTGTTCTCCTGATGTTTCTTGGTGAGCAACTCTGGCCTCAGCTGTGCTCTATCTTGAGTCTTATCAAGTGATTCTACTGGCATTTTCAGAACACTCACAGGAAACGCTCATTGAGAAATTTGGGGGAATCAACCACAGAGGTATTTTTATGTAAAATTATGCCTTGTTACTCAAGAAGAACAAATTTCTCTACACATGCAAAACAGCAAGTGTTTAGATATGTTTTCAAAAAAATAATAATAATACTTTTTAAGAGCCCCAACCTTCTTTATGATAAAATACTTTCATCTTCCTTTCTAAGACGATAATAGTAAAAGCTTTTTTTTTTTTTCCCCTTGTGGTAGCAAGTTACAAATTTACATTGGAAATTTATAAGAAAGAATTTCTGAAAGCTGTAGATTCGCATTTATAACTTCACAGAAAAGTTTTTAAAAGCTCAACATTTGAATATTTTTGCATTAATTAGGAAGAGGGCTATTGAGTGAGCTCTAAGGATGGATTATGAGTTTTGATCTAATGTCCTTTGAAAAATGAAGAGAGTATAACGATTTAAACCAAATCCTCAAGCACTTATCCACCGTCTGTCTCTATATTCGCCTCCTGGTCAATATTGTTTACAATGCATATTTAAAGAGGTGTTAAGTTTCTTTCAAGGTGTGTGGAAGGAGCTGAGATTTATGAAGGCTGCAGGTGTGAGTGACTTATTTCAAACTGTTTCTCTATAAACAGGGAGGTGAGTGCTTATTGTTGTGATGTTATAAAACACGTGTCTTTAACCCAAATCTAATGTTCCCCCTGCACTTAAAAAAAAAAAAAAAAAGTATTTCGCAGTCTTGTTTAGTGTCAACTGTTTCTTTTCTGGCAAACAGAGCTTTATTTTTAGTGACCAGAATGACTCATTCCTCAAATCCCAGAAATATGGTTTTCCATGACAGTCAGCATTTCTGGTTTCTGATTGTGAGCTCTGATTGTGATGACATTCCAGGAGCTTAACAGTGGCCAGAAGAAAACCCTCCAGCGTCAGGGCAGTGTAACTGCTTTCCTTACAGAGTTGGGCAAGCCACCCTTACAAGCGATAGAAAATACGAAACATTTTAAAATACAAATTTCATTTTGCTACAAACGAGGTCAGACTTTGGTTCCTAAGTTTGAGGACTGGAACCACTTGCTACCACTTACCATCCCAGATTTCAATCAAGGAAACCAGAAATATGAGAATAGTGAAAATATATATTTGACAGCATTATCCTACAAGGTCAACTTGACTAATGTCTTTTGTGCCATGTGGAAATGAAAGCTCACTAGAAACCCTGTAGGCTCAGCCCCAGGAATATTTCACATCCAGACAGATGAGGCTCTAACAGTGGGTTCTGCACCTTGGCATAAATCAGGAGTGGTAGGTGAATGTTTGCCCATTGGCTTAGATGAATATGTGATACTGACCCATAAACATGGGGGGTTGCATGTGGCTTACATGGATATGTAATTCTGCCCCCATTTCACCATTTGAGTTTTTATCAAATAAATGATCATTCGCGGGGCACCTGGGTGGTTCAGGGTGTGATCCCAGGGTTCTGGGATCCAGTCCCACATCAGGCTCCCTGTCAGGGAGCCTGCTTCTCCCTCTCCCTATGTCTCTGCCTCTCTCTGTGTGTTTCTCATGAATAAATAAATAAAATATTTAAAAAAATTAAAAAAGATAGGTGATCATTCAAAGTAAAATTACAAACCCACCAATATGTTAAAGAAAATCCTTGAACAGCCAAAATTGATGTTATTATGCTGCGGGTGTATTGTAGGGGGCTGGAGCCACAGGGGGCTGTTGAGGAAGGTCACCCTGCTGCCCATAACATGTTGGGAACAGCGCCTCCCCAGGACCTATCCAGATCCCAAAGTTTTCCTCCTGAGACAGCAAGTATCAATTTATCTGCTACACTTGACCTTGGCAACAGTCTCAAGATGACATATTTAAGGACTTTTTGTCCTTTTCGTCCCATCATCCTTCTGGTGGGACAGCACAGAGATACCAGGCCCCAGAAGAGAGAGGAGAGGGAAGTGAGTTGTGGTTGCAGAGCTGAATCACATTGGGCCAGGAGAGAGAAAAAAAAAAAAGCTTTAAACAGGCTGTGGACTGAAGTTTTAAACTGAGTTCAATTAAAATTTTGTCAAGGAGGTTCCACCCCTATACGGGGCTTGAACTCACAGCCCGGAGATCAAGAGTCCGATAATCTACTGACAGAGTCAACCAGGTGCCCCTAGACTGAGTTAAATTAGTTTGGTCTTTTTTTTTTTTTTTTAAGATTTTATGTATTTATTCATGGGAGACACACAGAGAGAGACAGAGACATAAGCAGGAGAAGCAGGCACTCTGCAGGAGCCCAATGAGAGACTTGATCCCAGGGTCCTAAGCCGAAGGCAGATGCTCAATCGCTGAGCAACCCAGGTGCTCCTAGTTTGAACTTTTAAGTAACTGATAATAGTTGACAAATGATAGAATATGATTGAGATGACATTAGGGTACAGGAAATAGGACTTTTACAAAGCGGGTCTGAAATCAGCAGTTAGAAGAAAAACACACACACACACACACACATTTCCATTCTACAAAGTAAACCTTTTAATTTAATCAATGTTCCACACCTTTTCCTGAGTTATGTTGGATGAATGAATGAATGAATGGATGAATGAATGAATTTGTCACTAACTGCAGAATCAAGTGCATGTTTTTCTACATTTAAAGCCTCAGTGAGCAGATGGTAGGAGCTTTTATTTTCCTGGAGACAAAGAACCTGGCCCATGCCTTTTAGCTCACAGCAGTGGGAGGCTGTGGTCTCTCCCATGGGTAACAGCCCCAACAAATCGCAAATTGTCAGGAAAGCCAATCTACAGCTTTCACTTTAAGAAAAACTACTTAAATTGTCACAAAAAGAATCTTTTTCAGTGAGCTATTTGATTTTGAGAAAATTAACACTTTTATATTGGTGTTTTCACTTTTATTAAAATGTTTAAAAAACCTACATTCTAGAAGAACAATTTCCCTAAAAGGGACAGCAGGATTGCTAAGAATTAAATTTAAAAACTCCAACACTTGGTATTAGAATAGACAGAGCCTAAACTCCAAAAGGATTTAAACTTGACAACGTGAACTAAGAGATGTCTGCTTTCTCTACATTACAATTTTTAAAAGTGTCATTCCAAGAAAAGCAACCAAAACTGTGAATGTTGTTTGTTATTTCACAGCATAGGATATTTGCTCGTATCAGAGTTTCATTGTTTGAAAGAGACTCTTTTTTTCCTAATATGAATATGAGATATCTCCTTTGGGGTCAGAGGCATGCATAAAGATATATCATTTGCCTTTTAATGGGGCTTTCTGGTGACTCTACAGTTTTAAATTGTCCTATATGCATTGAATATTCCTTACCGAATGTTCTTGCTGTGTGCTCTACAAATATGGATGGAAATAATTATAGCGAGGATGGCTTCACAAGATGATGTCACTCCTGAGAAAACCTGCACCCCAGGGAGCATTTCCAGTAAAGCATGGCAGAAACTGCAAGGTAATCAAAGTGCAAATTCCAATTTATTTAAGCAATATTGTTCTTGCTCCTCCATTTCACAAAGCTGTCCTTTCTCATTAAATTTTTGAAAGAGAAGGAATGAATTTTACCAGCATAAATCTGAATGCTAGTTGACCTTTTTGAAAACTCTGCTTGGAGCACTGGCATCCGCTGCCTTTTCACACATCTGGTGAGAAAAGGAAGAAATTGAGGCTCATAAGGAGAAAGCTCAATGTATGCAAGACTTGATGCCATCCAGTTAGGCTTTGATTTGAAGAGAAGTATGTGTATATTGAGGGTGGTGCATTTGTTGTTGGCCCTCTGAAGGGCTTAAGTGGGATAGGAGTCTAAGGATTTCTGTGTCTTCTGGATGGGACAGCCCAGGGACTGGCTTTGGTCTGAACACGCCTTTTGCTTTCTGGCAAGACACACACACACAAACAAATATGAATAGAATTGATAACATCTGTGCATTGGTGATGATTTGACAGAGTTAAGCTTTATTTCATAGTTTACTGAGTCTATTGTATCAGATGTTTTTTAGGCATCAATGATGTATCAGTTGACAGTGTACGGGGTGGAGGGATTACAAAATCAAATATAGCATAGTTCTTGCCCTTACTTAATGTGCTTATAAATAGGAGCGACCTTCTGATTAGTACACAGACAATTACAGTGGAGTGTGGCTCATTCTATGGTGGAAGGAGGCCCAGGGCACTATCAGAGTATGGAGAAGTGACCTTCGCCCACATGGTCTGTCAAGGAAGCTTCCCAGAAATGATGATATCCGATGTCCAATTTGAGTTTTTAATGACCAGTAGTTCAGGAAGGGGTTAAGTAAAATGCTTTGAAAGCAAAAGAACTAGAGGGTTTTTTTTTTTTTTTTTGGTTTGTTTTTTGTTTTTTGTTTTAAATGCCCAACCTAAGAAAAAGCAAGGATATTGTGGCAGGAAGTCACTTCCCTTTGGCTAGAAAAGGAGAGTCTGTGAGAATGGGGAAGACATCTAGCGGGGGGAGAAACGATCCAGGAGTTTGCCCATAGAGTCTTGTCTTCTATATTGTATTACAAATATATGGATTTCACTGGAAAGGCAACAGTGGTTTTGACAGAACTGCTCATGTCCCCTAGGCTGGAGGAGCCCTTGCTCTGGAGCCCATGGTTTAAGAGGCTTTCATTTAACAATCACATAAAAAGTTTTTAAAGATACAAGACTACCTCTGTACTCGGGTTGTACAACCAAGGGTAGCCTGGTTCAACACATAATCCTCAACGAACATTCAGGATCCAGGACATCACTGACCCCATGTCCACAGGCATTCCATAGGTAATGCTGAATATTTTAGAAGAAATGACTGTAAATATGAAAAATAATATTTGTTTTTCACTTGTATTTTTAACTTACATCTTGAATGAATGAAAATATATTAAACTTATAATCTTGGAATATTTCTCATCTTTCAGATCATTATAGTCACTAGAACATAAGTAATGTAAAATATTGATTAAATAACAGTGATTTTGCTAAAATGGGTATTATAAAATACATAATAAACTATACTTTTTGTGTTTTTATTACTAATTCTAACATCATCAGACTCTAAACAGAACACTGAAGCATGTACAATAATAATATAATTAATTGCTTTACTATTTTCCTGACTTCCTTTATATAAAAAAAATATAACTTTACATATTGTGGTGAAATTTTGTCAACATAAAGGCATACATTTCACAAGATGTCTTCTGTTCATTAGTTTGTTAAACTGATTAGTACTTATGCTGTATTTAGCTATATTTATGTGGGATTTAACCTGTATTTTTGCCCCAAGTCCTGATTACTGAAACATCTTAAGTAATGAAGGAAGGAAAATGATCAACATTGCACTTGAGAAAGCTCACTGCACTGGGCACAATAAGACTAGTTAGGAGGCTGATCTCCCTCTGGGTGGCTAATGTTTCCAATTCTAGCCTGAATTCTGAGTCAACCTCATTCACTTCGTTCCTTAGTGTATCACTGGGGAGGTGTGTTGAGCCCTGACACTGTAGGTTTCCTGGCCAGCAAGTTCTTGGCTGCAGGCCTATCCATTTTCAGACCAGGCACTTTTGACAGCTCAGCTAGAGGGATAGATGGACCAAAGGTCTTCTAGCTTAACTAAAAAGAAAGTTGAGAATTTACAGGAGGCTATCTGGGGTTTCAAAACCCAAGGCTCATGCAATAACTGATGCCAGCCATTAACCACAAGAACTGTTCAGGCACAATAACAATGTTTTGAACCCAAAATGGCAAAGCCATTGGTGAGAAACCCCTCCAGACTTGAGTGACAAAATAAATGAGACTCTTTAGAGCACCTGAAACCTCTAGCCTGGCCACTATTCCAGTGAGTCTGCAAGGTTTCCCTGGATTCACTCAAGTTACAGCCTTCCAGTTGGATCAATAATGGACTTCTCAGGAGTCAGCCATCAGTGTCTTCAGTGACAAAGAGTGAGGAGCCACTATGGTGCCACAATGCTTTGAGATACTACTTCAAATATTCTGCATAGGTTATTTTATGGACAGAAAAGTATTATATGAATAGAAACCAAAGCACTTTTTTTCCCCCAAAGCACTTTTCATTCAGGCTTCAACCTAGAATTGAAGGGGAAGTCTCCTGCCTACTGTCAAACTGGAATAAGATGTAGAATGAATCCTAAGTAAGAGCCAGAGAGTCTAATTAAAGTTTTTCTTGGACTTAGACATTTAGAAAGATTTCTTCTCTATTTTTATCTGAAAGAAAAATACAGAAGTTAAATTTTACGGTGATGCCTTGGTGACATCAAGTTTCTAAAATGGGAAGCAAATTTTGTTTAGAAAATATACTCAGTAATCTCAGAATGTTTTTTATGTTTTATCATCATTGATAGGAGAATATATCTTGATGGGAATATTGAAGGTTACTAAGGACTAAATTAAGTAGGAGATGAAATTGATTAGTCCTGATAAATTAAAGATTTTACATATAAATGTATAATTTATGTATGTATGCATAAATTTACATGTATGATAATATAGAGAGTCATATTTTAATAAACAGTATAATCTCTGTTTTCAATTTGTGTGGAATTTGTGAATTTCTCATCACATCAGTAGGACTTCTGAAATGGACTTATGTAATTAAAACTAGATTTAAAATAATTTTAAAAATCTATTACTGTGATTTACTCTTATTAGCAATTTAACTTGCCCCGGTGCATTTTATCCTATTTTATGCATGACATCTATCCATTTCCCACAGGAGTGGCATGTGGCAGCATCATCAACTCCAAAGACAGCTTTATACAAGATTAGCATCTTCAACAAGAATGTCAGAGGCATGTAGATGAGGAAAATGTAATCATAATCACTCACTACGAATTTCCTGGGACAAAAATCATACTTAAACAGCAACCACAAAGAGTGAACTTGGTTAAAATGATTGATAGCCACTTTGCCTTTGCTAAATTTCATTCTATTAAAATAGCACAGGTCATATTTGAGTGTGTTCTCATCAGATAATTGGTTACTGTTTTGGTTTTGGTCTGGGATCTGCTACTTATCACCTGTGAGACTTTAGTCGAGTTAATTTTTCCATCCCTCAGTACTCATCTGTAAAATGGGAAGAATGAAAGTACTTGTTGGGATGAAATGTAAGTGAAATAGTACATATTGTACTGATTAAATGACATGGTATGAGTGAAGAACAGCACAGAGGCTGGCACATAATCAGTTCACACTACATGTTAACCATTATTAGAGTACCTACAAATCGTATTTTACTAATATTGAACAGCTGTGCTTTTCTCTTTATTTGTCCACAGTAATTAAGCTCACTGGCTATTTGTTTTGATCCATAATAAGGATGAAATTTAAAGGTAAACCAGTCATCCCTCATATTATAATTGTAAAAAATTATCTTTCATGAACTTCAATTATAAACCCTAAGGCAAGAATATTCTTTATGAGGCCAAAGATAAAGAGAGCCAAAGCCACAAAGAATTGCATTCCACTTAAAAATTCTCCCACAAGCCCAGGACAAAATAAAATTGATTAGTGTCAAGTAACAATTCTATCATTTTGGCCACCTGAATCATGTCTGGCTGAAATAGAAGTGGTTGTTATTTTACTAAATTAGTTTTTTTTTAAGTCTTTTGTTTTTGTTTTTGTTTTTGTTTTGTTTTTGTAATCTCTTCATGGAACCTGGGGCTCAAACTCATGACCCTGAGATCAAGTGTCACATGCTCTTCTGACTAAGTCAGCCAGGTGCCCCACTAAATGAGTTTTTAATGCATTCATCTCAAACTCTTTTTGGGCATGTTTAGACTCAGTAGAGGGCTCAACCTGACACACAAGAAATCAGGAGTTAGTGGACAGCAGAACAGAACCACTCTGCACAGTGCCTAAGGACGGTAAAGACCATAGCCAGCCCCTACTGAGAGTCTACTGCAGTAAGCACATGAAGGCACAAGCCACAGAATGGAAAACCTCACAGGTTACCACTTTGGAATATTTATTTTGTCTACTTCTAAACTATTTAGTCTGGAACTTTTAAGCGGATCCTTTAATGGTGTATACACTTGTCCAAATTTACAGCAGCCGACACTGTGTGGAGCTTTGGGGACTCAGGTTCACATCTAGCTGATTGTTTAGAAAGCTCGTATGTGAAAAGCCAGATCTTTCTGTGAATGTAGATAAAAAGTGGATCAAGCCAAGTGTATGGAAAATGAGATAATGGGAGATTCAAAGACTATTCCCATGGGGGCCCGTTTCTCTGATGTCCAACTGAACTACATATTAATGAAGGATGGAAACCTCTCGCAGCTGATAAGCAGGCTGTCTCCTGGCAATTATCATAGTGCCTGTTGCAAAATAGGTACTTTATTTGGACTTTATCCATTCCTTGACTTGCTCTCTGTGAGGAAGCATGGCCTCAAATAATTGCAGGTCTATTAGCACATCAATTACCTAAAGACCTTGATTTTAGCAAGGAGTGGATTTTAATCAATCACTGCAAATGTTATCGAGAGATGAGTTGTCCCAGAGAATAAAATTAACTACAATTAGACTGTAATAACCTGCAAGTGCCACTAGCATATATTTCCTGGTCCCTTTAGAATTAATCCATTTTGCTGCTATCCTGTATAGAAAAAATATGTTTAGACTTTTGCATTAATAACTAGAATTCATGTTACCTTTTGACTTCCTTCCTTGAAAGGATGCAACTAAACTAGTAAATAAGTAACTCACACTTGAAGATATCAGAGATCTTACTAGACAAGTCAATTTGAGATAATTAATAGAAATTAAAAAATTTGTAAAGGAGGGATCTCATTTCAATCCTGAAATTCAGTCCAGTGTTCTCTAAGCATCGAATAGAAGAGGGCATGATGCTGGGTGAAATGAGAAAAAGCAACAGTCAATTGAGATAACGTGACAACATGGCAGATCTCAGAAAACGCGAACATTCTCTCAGGCACCCGGAAATTTGTGATGAAGGAACTTGTTCAAAGAAGACACTTGCTGTATTCCCGTGTCTGTAATAATGTGCTTTAAAGCGCATTGGCATACACTGTACAATATTATAGATGTGCTACATGGTTCAAGCTTCACCTCTGAGGCCATTCCGTTTCTGTCATCAGGAATCCATACACCAGGGATGGCTCCTACCATTATATGAAAAAAGCTCATTCCAAAGATGGCTACTAAAAGCCTTTTAACTATCTATAGTTCAATCAACACCTGAGGATTTTCTAATCAGCATAATGAAGGTCAGACATGGGTTTGCTTGGTGAAATTAGTGGCTGGTTATTTCGCATAATCGCAGGTAGAACCATATTCTGATTAGGTAAAATGAAAATTGTTCTAGGGATGTGACATGGCTAAAATATTTTAGTGATGTTGTACCTACTTGCATGGATAGAATGTGGGGATTCAGGATGATACAAAGTCAGTGTTCTTAGAAATGGCTCCTGATGTTTAATCCCTTATTTTTTTTTAATTTTTTAAAATTTATTTATGATAGTCACACACAGAGAGAGAGAGAGAGAGAGAGAGAGGCAGAGACATAGGCAGAGGGAGAAGTAGGCTCCATGCACCAGGAGCCCAACATGGGATTCGATCCCGGGTCTCCAAGATCGTGCCCTGGGCCAAAGGCAGGCACCAAACCGCTGCGCCACCCAGGGATCCCTATTTAATCCCTTAATGGCTCTCTCTGGCTGGTCCTTAGTGCTGACCGCCAAAGTCACATTTTCACGCCTCCTGAATGTGGTGACATCTATACAGAGAGGAAGTTTCATGCAGGGTGATGGCCAGGGCATCTACAAAGGCAGAAATGTGATATTTTTGTCAAACTTACAGAATAGGTAATATCAACTATTTAGGGTTTGATTGCAGAAGTGTTTAATACATTCTATATTTGCTACAGCAGAATGTTGCCTGAAACTTACTTTCATTATAATCTGGTAATAAGGTGGCATGACTAACTTCCATTTACCTCAGACTATTCAGTGATTTTTACTTTTTTCCACCAAAAATAATTTAAGAGTTGTTCCTGTCCAGATTGGCTTAGGATCCCTTGCACCAGGACATCACATTACTCCCATTTTGGAATGAACTGGTGTACTACCTTCATAGTGAAGTTACACCTACCTTATGATCTGCCAAATGTTGTGGGAGGATCTTGATACTCACTCTGCAGGGGCAATTCTTCACCTAAATTTAAGGGGTCTGTACCTGGAAAGGGGAAAATTATATTTTTAATTTCACTAACTGCTAACAGAATTTAATATTTCTAAATAAACCACATTTTAGCAGCACATGTAGTTTTGTTACCCATTAGAATCACAGATATTTTTCAGATCATTTTATGGTGGTTGCAGACAGTGCTAAATATCATTGAAGATAATTGGCACTTAAAAAAATATAGTAGTTACTGGACCAACTGCTAGACTTTTTATTTAAGAGATCAGTAAAAAAAATTGTAGGAATTACTGTATCACATACATATTTCCTTAATATTTTGAAACCTTATTTCCATATAATTGGCTTTCTTTTTAACCCTATGTGCATTATCCTCTTCAAAAAACATTTTTTTAAAAAACCTTTTTTTTTTTTTTTTTTTTGAGGAAAGGCATTGTTTTTTTGAGGAAAGTGTTGGGTGAAAAGCTTTCATGGCACAAAGACATCAAAACCCCCTGTCCTAGAAGATTTTCTCAGTGCCAGGCCTATTGCTAAAATCAAACCTAGCTGCCTGAATTAGCTCTTTGTTTATGTGACACCATAGAAGGAAGTGAATAGTATGCCTCTGTGTGTGTGTGTGTGTGTGTATGTGTGTGTAGAAGTGATTGGATTGAGGCATCAAGCAGATTTTAAAGAATAAGGGTGGCTAGTAGAGCAGGATCAGGAGAAGAAGGGGATAGAGCAAGAAAGGAGTTGTTGGTATTCTTTCCTGAAAATCATGTTTCCAGTTTGTATGATGGAGGAGGAGAATGTCATAGAGAACCATATAGTAGGGTTAGGCTAAAGGTCCTAGTATATGGTTCTCCATGACATTCTTTCACGTTGCCGTGATCAGCATCCCCTCCACCATGGCTCCCCTAAATGAAGAGTTGCCTTTGCTTCCTTCATTTCCCTGCATTGATTCATCAGCAGGGCCACCCTCCTCTCAAACTCAGAAAATGAACCAAATCCATCATTTGAGGCCAGGCAGCCATCATCTTGCCTGACTGTCTGAAACAGTCTCCTGAAGCCTCTCCCTGCTTTTCACTCTTTCTTTAAAAAAAAAAAAAAAAAAAAAAAAAAAAAAGATTTTATTTATTTATTCATGAGAGAGAGAGAGAGGCACAGGACACAGGCAGAGGGAGAAACAGGCTCCATGAAGGGAGCCCAACACAGGACTCGATCCTGTGTCCCTGGGATCAGGCCCTGGGCGGAAGGCAGCGCTAAACCGCTGAGCCACCCAGGCTGTCCTCACTCTTCCTCTTTCAAAGTCAGTTTTCCATGCAACGGCCAGAGTAATATTTTTACCCATATAAATTTTGTATATCCATATATATATACCACATCTTCTTTATCCATTCTTCTGTCAAGGGACATCTTGGCTCTTTCCACAGTTTGACTATTGTGGACATTTCCCAACCATCAGAAAGGATGAATACTTACCACTTACATTGACATGGGCGGAACTGGAGGATATTATACTGAGTGAAATAAGTCAATCAGAGAAATCAGGTGATTTCACTCATGTGGAATACAAGAAACAGCACAGAGGATCATAGGGAAAGGGAGGGAAAACTGAATGGGAAGTCATCAGAGAGGGAGACAGACTGTGAGAGACTCCTAGTTCTAGGAAACAAACTGAGGGTTGCTGGAGGGGAGATGAGTGGGGGGATGGGGTTACTAGGTGATAGACATTAAGGAGAGCACGTGATGGGATGAGCACTGGGTATTATACGCAAGTGATGAATTATTGAACACTACATCTGAAACGAATGATATACTATATGTTGGCTCTTTGAATTTAAATTTTAAAAAAAGAGATAGAAAAAATATAAATTAGAACAAGTCACTTACCTGCTTAAGATCATTGAACAGTTACCCCTTCCATTTAGGCAAAAATTCAAATGCATTGACGGGACTTTCAGAGCCCAGAACCAGATTCTCGGGACCCTCATGTGTGCTGTCTCATCTCAGGGTCTTCACATTAGCGATTCCCTCTGTCTCTCCTTCTCACTGATGCTCATATCAATGGCTTTTTAATATTTTAATGTCATTCGATGCTCAGAGAGGCTTTCCACAGCTGTTGGATCATTTGGTGGCGGCACTTCATCCTATTCTAATTCTCTGCTTTGCAATGATACTTTTTGATTTTGCTTGTTTAATTAGTAGTTTACATTTACGTAGAGGTTCCTGTGTGTCTCTCATCATCTAAATCCTTTACATGTTTTAACCATACCCCCTTCTTGGGCGATCTCTTGCACTCCCAGAGTTTCAAAAAATGTCCATGCACTTGGTAGCAAAGATGGGGACTGGGTCTCTCCCTTTCTTCACTGTGGTCCCTTTAGGCTTAGCACAAGGTGTTAGCACAGAGGAAGGGCTCAGGATTCCTTGAATAACTGATTGGTGACTCTTACATTTCCCTTGCATTTTATAGCCATTAATTGCCACTGGATAGTGATACAATCGTCTCAAAATTGTCTTAAAAAATACAATTTCGGGATCCCTGGGTGGCTCAGAGGTTTAGCACCTGCCTTCGGCCCAGGGCATGATCCTGGAGTCCTGGGATCGAGTCCCATATCAGGCTCCCTGCATGGAGCCTGCTTCTCCCTCTGCCTGTGTCTGCCTCTCTCTCTCTCTCTCTCTCTGTCTCTTTGTGTGTGTGTCTCATGAATAAATAAATAAAATATTTTTTTAAAAATATAATTTCTCACCTTTTCCCCAGATGACTTTTTCCTCCTCGACTCTGTACATGAGCAAATGATAACAGCACCTATACTATTGCCCAAGCTGGGGACATCCTAATGCTAATGCTGAGCACATTTCTCCTCTGCCAATCGCTATTGAAATTGTCTAAACTCTCTGAAATAGTCTACACCTCCAAGTTCCTGTATGAGCTAGAGCTTATTTCACTAGTTTTATTTATGCTGGCTCTGTCCATACTATTGCACCACTCTACATTGTATGCTATGACGTTAGCACAATGCATGCCTGTTCACATCAAGATGGCATGTGTGCTGACCCCTCAGACTGCAACATTCTTCTCTCTCTCCCATTTTATTCTGCCCACCCCACCGCTGCTGCTCCTGACCCACCCTGGCCCTGGTGACAACCTCACACAAGCCTCTCCTTGATAATTCCCATCCCTTGATGAGACTCATTTCCTCTGGGAAATGAGCTCTCTCTCTTGGCTCTCCTGGAATGCCGTAACATGGTTCAGACTCAGGATGCCTGGAGCAGAGTCCTGAGAACATGTATTTTTAAAAAGCCCCCCTGGTGGTATTGATGTAGTATGATCATGAATCATCCTAGCACACTTTCATAGGTGAGCATTTGTTTATCTGTATTTGTCACTAAACTGTGAGCACAGTGGGACAGGGAACAGATCTTACGCTCTAAGAAACACACAATGAGGCCCTTGATAATTTTTTTCAAATTAATAAATGCATATACCTTGTGAGTTTTCTTTGAGTATTCAGGGCTCTGTATGTAGCTGCATCATTTTAGTAATCATATCTCATACCAACCTATCATAATATTATTCAAATTTTTCCAATAGTTTTGATACCATACCCAGGACTGTACATGAGACATCTAATAGAGTTTAAATCCCGAGTGCTATGGTTTCTGATTTTCTTTATATAGAAATGAAAAAAAAATTGCTAAAAGTGAAAGCCAATGTTAGGCTCCTGGACAGGTTCCTTGACCAATATTTACGAAGAGTTCCTTTTGCGAATAATCTTGTAAGATGTGTGTTAAGAATAAATTGTTAAGTATAAATGCCCTTGTCAAAGTACAGGTAAATGTCAAGATAAAGGTAAGTAACTGGAATTAGATAGAAGTTTATGCACATATGTGTGCACATACACACACACACATACTTTAAGGTAGGGTAAATATTATTGCCGTGAACATTAACTAACATTTTTCCAAGTGCTATGCTGAAACTGATTTGAAGGTTTATCAGTTGAAATAGAAATGAAATGCTTTCCCCCTTAAGGACGATGATTTATTTATGCTTTTAGCCCCTTGTTTCTGCTTGCAAACTTCCACTGATCATCACAGTGCTGTATGTTTTGCTATCATCTTTCTCTCTTTACACCTATAAAATTCATAAAAAAATGTCTTAAGATATGTTTGGAAAAATCAATAGTGGTCTTCATGTTTTTAAAATGACAGAGATAAACATGATTACCTTGTGGTTGTTCATAATACTTCGAAAATCAAGTAGGGGGGATCCCTGGGTGGCGCAGCGGTTTGGCGCCTGCCTTTGGCCCAGGGCGCGATCCTGGAGACCCAGGATCGAATCCCACATCAGGCTCCCGGTGCATGGAGCCTGCTTCTCCCTCTGCCTGTGTCTCTGCCTCTCTCTCTCTCTCTCTGTGACTATCATAAATAAATAAAAATTAAAAAAAAAAAAAGTATTTAAAAAAAAAAAAAAAAAAAAAAAAGAAAATCAAGTAGGAAACAAAGAATTGCTCAGATAATTGACAGCGATTCTCTACTTTGGTTTTGTCAGAAGGAAATCTGTGCATTGGCCCCTCTGTCTTCCAATTACAGAGGGTAGCCGATTTCTTCATGGCAAGTACAGCTGTGTCTGATTTTTAAATTATCGTTTTGATAATTTTTAAGAAGTATAAAAAACAATCCTTAATGCCATAGACGGAGATCATCAAATGAGTCTGGTGTCTATTTACAGGAATGGAAATAGACGTCTCTTCTAGCGATGTGCCCTGTTAATGGGTGGAGTCAACTTGGATTACTGTTTTGAGAAAAACAGAAGATGCTTCTGTGCCTAGATGGAAAAATAATTGGGATTGATTAGCAAAGACCAGCATGGACACTGGGGGCGGGGGTGTGGGGGGTGTGTGGAAGCCATGCCATGCCTTTGCAATCCTTGATTTTTTTTTTTTAAAGATAGTATTCATTTATGCATGAGAGATACAGAGAGAGAGGCAGAGACATAGGCAGAGGGAGAAGCAGGTTCCCTGTAGGGAGCCTGATGTGGGACTTGATCCCAGGACCCTGGGATCATAACCTGAACCAAAGGCAGACGCTCAACCACTGAGCCAACCGGACGCCCCTTGATCCTTGATTTTGAATGAAATACCTATGTGGACAAGGATGTGTAGAATTAATTTTTTTTCAGTATGGGTCAGGCTAATTCTTGAGGATTATAAATGGAAAGTGAAAGTGGCTGAAAAGCTCTCAAACCCTCCCATTGAGTTGTATGCAATCTGTGCCATCCCTTACTTTATATGTGGAAAATTAAGTACATTGCATCTAATTTATAGTATTAAAAGTTGTGCCTTTCTTCTTTTACTCAGTATGCCTTCTGCCCTGGGCCTGGCCCTTTTTTATTAAGTTCATCCTCTCTTTCAAAATAAGTATTCTCAACTGTAGGTGACTAAGCATACAGAGTTCACTATTCATGACCACCTTTGAAACTTGCTTACCGTTCGTTGCTCACCATTTTGCCCAGAAAAGAGCAAGAATGAAGGGTGAAATGGAGGACAGGGAGAAAAGAAGGAGGAAGAAGGAAGGATGGAAGGAAAGAAAGAAATGGCACAGTAAAGAAGAAAGAGAAAAAGAAAATAGGAACATGAAAAGGAGAGGGGAACACAGCGATTTGGGTATTAGTCGCACCTGCAAATCCCAAGGGGACAGGAAAATGAATCCTTGAAACGGCAATGGAAAAGCCCAGATCATCCCTGACAGTCTCCTCTGGGGATGCTGACAGGACCCTGCCCTGCTGCAGTGGACAGGCTCTTCTGCAGTTGAGCTCAGGGACTAGCTAAGGGGACCAGGGCTCTCTCCCCTGTACTCACCCCTGCACTCTGAGCTGGGGGAGCTGCAGATCCAAAGGAAAACCAGACCCCGGAGGGAGGAAGTGGGAGGAAGAAGAGTTGCAGGGCTTTGAACTTCAGGACATTCTCGGTGCTCCCCACCCCATTGCCAACCCTCCCTGTCAGAGAGCAAAGGAAGAGAGATGTGGGTCTGTGGCTCACTTCACTAGTGAGTTTGGGGAGAACTGAGAATCCTTCAGCCCAGAACGATTTGTTAATGGAAAGAGGGGAAAAAATGTGGAAAAGCCCATTTGTACTACACTTTTGCACTTGGGCTGATATGCCAGAGGGGAAATTGTGTTCAAAATCTGTGGCTACTTAAAAAATAAAAATAAAAAAGGGATGCCTGGGTGGCTCAGTGGTTGAGCATCTGCCTTCAGCTCAGGACATGATCCCAGAGTCACAGAATCGAGTCCTGCATCGGGCTCCCCGCAGGGAGCCTGCTTCTCCCTCCGCCTGTGTCTCTGCTTCTTTCTGTGTGTCTCTCATGAATAAAAAAAAATAAATAAAATCTTTAAGAAAAAAAAAAGAAAGAAAGAAACCTGTAGCTTTCCTGAACTATAACATGTATTCTGTATTCCACTTGTAGAAGACAGGTTAATTTCCCCCCAGACAGAAGAACCTGTGGCTTCAGCTTCCAGAGACAGTGGTTCCTAGTTGGGGAGGACTGTGGCCAGAAGACCTGTGGACCAGCCGGTGAGCTAACATCCTCCTCCTCGGCCCCATGGAGGTGCTCAATCCCCGAAGCTTGAGAAGGAGCACCCCGAGAAGGAGCTGATACACAAACTCAAGGGAGCCAGTTGGCATCAAGAGGGGGGACTCTCTCCCAGTCCGTTCAGGCTCCTATAACAAAATGCCAGAGACTGGGTGGCTTATGAGCAGCAGGAGTTTGTTTCAGATAGTGCTGGAGGCTGGCAGGCCCAGGTCAGAGTGCTGGCAGCGGGGCATGGGGACCCTCTCCTGGTTGCAGACCTCTTGTGTCCTCACGTGGTGGGTAGGGCCACGGAGCTCTCTGATATCTCCTTATAAAAATATTTTATTTAAATTCAATTTGCCAATGTATAGTATAACACCCAGTGCTCATCACACCACGTACCCTCCTTAGTGCCTTAGTGCCCAGTTATCCCATCCCTCCACCCTCCTCCCCTTCTGCAGCCCTTTGTTTGTTTCCCAGAGTTAGGAGTCTCTCACGGTTTATCTTCCTCTGTAATTTCCCCCCCCCCCTCAGTTTCCCTCCTTTCCCTTATGGTCCGTTTCACTATAATCACTAGTATGTGGTGCCTCTTTTATAAAGAGCACTAATCCCATTCCTTCGGGTTGTACCTTCAAAATGTAAGCACCTCCCACCTACTAATACCACCACCTTTGGGGGGGTTATCAGCATATCCACTTTGGGGGAACACAGCATTCAGATCCCAGCAGCCTCCAAAAGGAATGCTTTGAAGTGTCCATGATGACAGTGTTTGCAGAATTTTCATAAATTCCTCTTTATCTTGACTTCTCATCTCTTTAATAGCAAATAATGAAAATAGGAAATATGCATGAACACCTTTGAATGGCAGCAGTGTGGATAAGATGGACATATCTCAGGGTGAGTTTAGCTTTTTCCATATTTTGCTGATTTTTACTAATTCTAAATCATATATAGTTGTTATAGTGATTGGAATACAGTATGCAAATTCTCTAGTACTCAGAGGACTTACAATAAATGTTAACTCTCATGTCTTATTTACTTGAAGAGTTTAGCCTTAATTTATTAGCTGATACGTGCTAAGGCAAATCTTCATCAGTTAACTATTCTGAGAGTTGTATAAAATTGCTTTTTTTTTTTTTTTTTACAAATTGTTCTAATGAAATATCTTAAACGTCTATATTGTACCCTTGATATTCTGTGGTAAAATAATCATAATCATGATAACAAACATATACCACAGGAACTTTAACTGCCATGTGATATTTTTGGAATCAAACTCTGTAAATAAAGGCTGGCACACAGCAAGGCAGGAAGGAGCCAGCACACTCAGATGAGAAGAAATGAATGTGCTCACTTGAGCAGAGTTATGGTCAGGTTGAGAGAACTGGAAAGACCTCAAGCTGTAGGAGAGAGCAGCCAGATGGAGCTCTGGCCTTTCCCGGAGAAATGTACCCACTGCCAGCCAGTGGCCAGCAGGGACAAAATTGGGAAACGCACCTCCTGACCTCACTCTGCTCCTGCCCTTTCTACCAAGAGCCTCTCATTGGCTGAACTCCGTGAGAAGCCAGAGTGAATCTGGGAAAGGGAGCCAAGGTTAGCCTACAGTGTGTGTGTGTGTGTGTGTGTGTGCGCGTGCGCACGGGCATGCCCAAGGTTGGGGAGGGGGGAAGCACAAGCACACACACCCGTAAAGTCAAAGCCAAAAGTCCAGGTTCTCCACTTTGAATCCTCAACCCTTCCCAGCCTAAGGTTAAGTGCTTGAACTGAATTATTTAGGTTTGGAAGACAAATAACTTAGGCAGTTAACTGTATCCCAGGCAGGAGGTCAGAGCAGTGATTCATCACATCATTTTCAACTTCTTGTTTGCCCTGATAGGATAGCGGGGGAGTGATTTACCTAACCTAAAATTCTGTCTCTGTTCCTTGGAGGGAAAGAAAGAGGGCTCTAAACCTCTAAACTGAGATCAGATGTGAGTGGGTTAAACTTTCCATCTGCTTCTTGAGAAGGGCTGACATAAATTCCCCAGTGAACAGGCCATCTATTATTTACCTCACTTAATCCAGTACTCATGGCACTAAAAGTATCACCACGGGGACCCCAGTTTGGCCTTTTAACTAATAACTTTTTAGGGGAGGGATCTGTTTTGCTCTGAGAGGAGGACGGCTTGTTCTACCGGATGAGAGCTTTCAGATGTTAATGAAATTGGATTCATCCCTGACCCATTTCCTGATACTTGGTGATTCACCTGCGGGTGAACTCAAGGGATAGCCAATTGGGAGATAATATCCTGAGCAGGCCTCTCACATTTGTTTTCCAGGGCAAGTCAAGCAACGGGGGATTGCAAGATAACAACGATGGTAAGTAGCAGTTCGTAGTTTCAAGTGAATTGAGAACAAATATGCAATCTGTAGTTAGTGAGCTAACAACTTTGCTGGTGCTTTTTATTTGCAGAGATCTCTGTTAATGCAGAAACAATCTATGAGTTTGGGGAGGACTAGAGATGATAATCTCCACCCAACCTGGAAAACATGCCCAAGAAGCCCCCATGTTCCTTCAGCCAGAAGCACGTGAAGCTGTGGTGGAGGAGGCAAGCCATAAAGGCTGTTACAAACTTTGGCAACCAAGGGAATTTTTTTTTAGATCATGTATCAATAGTGTTAAGTTACGTGCTATCTCCTTACCATTACATTTCTCTTTAGACAACCCTTACATAAGACTGCCCTTTACTTAGATATTCCTTAGATTTCTGTGAAAGCAGCAGTGACATTAGCAACGATAAAATTCCAAGGAATCAACTGCATGCATGATGTGAAGGAAAATTCACTGAGCTGGGTGTTACTATAAAACATTTCAGAGAATGTTTTATCCATTGGAAAGGAAGTGTGCTAGTGCTCGAAAGGTATTTCACTTCCAACTTTCCTCAATATGGAAGTATGTTTCTACACAATGTGCCAGCGTACTCTTCTCAAGGCATCAGCATTGTGTTTGTTTTACTTAAAGCCTTACAAATGTTTTCTCGTTTTGCTTAAAACCCAAGCCCCTCATTATGGGTTTGGAGGCCTAACACGATCTGGCCCCTGCCTGCCTCTTCCACCTCACTTGCTCCCACCCTTCCTTGTACCAAACGCTGGCCATGCTGAACCCCTTGGTGCTCCTCAAATGTACCAACCTTGTTCTTGCCTCAGGGTCTTTGTGCTTTCCCTCTCCTTTGCCCCGAAGCTCTTCTTTGGACCCCTCCATGCTGTATATGTATCCAGTTGTGTATGCAATTCTCATCAGCCTTTATCCCTAATATTGAATTATGCTTTCTTCAGAGCACTCACCATTAAGTGGAATTTTCTTGCTTTTTAAGATTTTTAAAATTTTATTTGTTCATGACAGACACACACAGAAAGGCAGAGACATAGGCAGACGAGGAACAGGCTTCCTTTGGGGAGTTCGATGGGACTCAGTCCTAGGACCCCGGGATCATGGTCTGAGCTGAAGGGAGACGCTCAACCACTGGGCCACCCAGGCATCCCTCAGTGAAATTTTTTTGTCTGCAGATGGATGGTCTGTCTGTCTTTGCCAGAGAATGTAATCACTTTGAGGGCAAAGACTTTTCCAATGAAGCTTTGTCTCTGGCACAGAAGGCAACAGTTGGCCACAGAAAAGCTGATTCTTGACAAATAGCTCTTGAATGAATGAGAGCAGCCCCTCCAAATCAAAGCCCTGCATCCTGAATCCTCTTCTGGTTTTGTCTGTAGCATCAAAATAAACATGACTCGGATTAAGTTTTAATGTCTTTAAACTTGGGTTTACTACTTGTAAAATAAGATAATGTCAGTTCTTGACTTTCTTTGAGAATCACTAGTCCTAAGTGGCTTGGAGTTCTTCATTCAAGCTGCTTTATATGCCAAATTGTGTCTGTGGCCAAAGGAGAGCTGTTAAATGAACTTGACAAAATGTGTGTTTGAGTACCAAAATTGAAATAGTGTCATTGAATGAACAAACTTGCTCTCCATACTTAGCATGGTAAAGGTTCTGTGCGTTGTGAAGCGAAAGGATATTAGTCAACAGTCATTGTTCTTGTATTTGCGTAATATTGCCTTCCATGGGGGATTGTTTTCATGGCGTAAATGTGTTGATTATATTGACACAAGCATTGTCCATGAAACCGCTATATTTATTAATTTAAATGAATGAATTGGCATTCTGTTTGCCCATCTGACTCTTGTGTACCTGGGTGATGTAGACTTCCTTTTAAAAACAAAAACAAAAACAAAAACATGGCATCCCAGTGCTACCTTATGACTAGGCAACCAGTCAGCTTTTATGCAGCAAACACCCCTTTTCAACTACTACTCAGATCAAGACTTCCTGTCATTCACCTTCAAAGACAAGTATAGATTCATTTTGCCTGCTTTTTCACTTCATATAAGTGGAATAATGTAGTATTCACTCTTTTATGACTAGTCTTCTCAATATTTATCCATATTTTCTGCTTGTAGCAATATTTGCTCTTTTTTCTTGGTAGATACTATTCCATTATCCATTATCACACTTTTTTTATCCATTTACTGTAGATACTGTTTTTACTACCAGAGTTTGCTTTTAATGAAGTGTGCTATGAATTTTTTTTTTTTTTTACTGTTTTGTTAGAGTCCGTGTATATGCCTTTCTGTCAGGTATATCCACAGCTGGCATTAGTGGGTATATGTGTGTCCAGATTTATACTGCCAAGAATTTATTGAAGTATTTTCATGAAGGTGTACCACATATGAGTCTAATTTGCTCTAAATTATTTTAATTTTAGGCATTTTTGTCAAAGTTTAGTAGTATCATATTTTGCACTTGCTTTTCTTTTTAAAAGATTTTATTTATTTATTTGAGAAACAGGGAAGGCATGAGCAGGGGTGAGGGGTAGAGGGAGAAACAGACTCCTCACTGAGCAGGGAGCCTGACACAAGGCTGGATCCCAGGACTCTGAGATTGTGACCTGGGCTGAAGACAGGTATTTAACTGACTGAGCTACCCAGGCACCCTGCACTTGTTTTTCTTTAATGACAAATGATGTTGAGTGCTTTTTGTTGTATTATTGACCATATGGAAATTATGTTTAATAATAATTAAATTATTATTAAATAAATTATTAAATAAAAAATAAAAAAATAAATTATGTTTATTGACCATTTCAGCAAATTAGGAAAAAGTCTTCATTTTTCAAGATGCTTCAAAGCCATTAGCTGGGAAAACTGTCACAAAAACCTTGCAAATCTATAATGATTGGAAGGTTCGTGACAATATCTAAAGATGTTTGGTACCCAAGTTGATATGAACAGTGAACAGTAGTCCCTGACAGACACCACTACAGAAATTAAAGGTAAGTGAAAGACTCACCTCAGAAATTTATATTGGCCAAAGTGAAACCAAAGGGACCCTGGTTTTGTATAAGATTCTCTGGGACTGTAAGAATTTGAAGGGGAGCAGACACTCAAGAGGAAGAGATAAGTTGTCATTGAGTTCTGTTAGGAAAGTGTCCTATGAAAGGAGTGGCTTAGCTTAGACAGTATGCACCATGGGTGAGTTTCAAATTATGCTGTAGGCACCGACCTATCATTGGATGCCAACCATAAAAGGCTTACAGCTTAACAGATGCACATTAGTCCTGGGTACCAGGATGCTAGGGGCAAACATGGACATGGAAGGTATTTGAAAAGAAAACAAAGGGTTGTGCACAAAAAAGAAAATATGCTATGAGTAAACCCCCTTCTTCACACTTTTGCTTAGACCTGGGCTCCAGGTTCAAGATCAAGAAATCTAAATTGTTATGACCCAGTATCATTAATCCATTGTGTGATGCCATGCAAATCAATATGTATCCCTATAAGCAAATTTGTTTATAAACGAAGATGATATTATTATATGTCCTAATTTCCCCTTATTTGTTTCAGATACTATAGTTTTAGAATTGAAAATCCATCAAACCTGTTACCAGCAGAAAATATTTTTGTTGCCTAATTGAATGCCTATTATTGTTTCAGATTCTTTTTAGATTTACTCTAAGAAATGTAAAGCCATAACATACTAAATAATTTCATTAGACGTACATGCAGATAGATAAAACACCATTTAAAAGTTGTTCTGAATTCCAAACAGAAGCAATAGTCACATTTATAAAACTTACCAAAATTAAAAAAAAATCTTCTGTTTGTGATAAGTCTCATGACCTTTAGCTTTTTATCAATATAATTATTTGATATGATAGAGGGGAAAGCTTGCAGTGTATGAAGTATTTTCATTAGATATGCATTTAGATACAAGAAAATTCCATTTAAAAGTAATCTGCATTCACAATACAAGCCATGGTAATATTTATAAAACCTATCAAAATTTTTAAAAATCTAATTGTTTAGTAACAAGTCTCATGACCTTTAGATCACCTATTGCATTCAATTTTATTTTTAGTCCTTTCAATTATCATCCTGATACTCAGATATCTTACAGTGAATTAATTCTTATGTGGGAGAGTTTCATCTTCTTTGTGGGGGGCATGAGTCATTATTCCTTTCATCTTATGCACAGCATTTCCCCATAGTCATTTGGGTAATAATGAACTATTTAAGCATTTCTGAATATAAAGAGTAAGGCATGAGTTTGATGGTCATTTATTTGGAGTGAGGAAAATGATCTTATAATGTTGGTGATTATGCTAATTACTTCAACGGGGTGGATTGAGTATGTGAATAGAGGAAAAGAAACATGAGAAACTAATAATGTCGCTAAAACACACCAACAACATCAAAAATGATTTAACTATATGTAGCATTAGAAACAATAGGTTAATTAAAATTGCATAGGATACTTTTAAATTAAAATTTGATCAACTTTTATGTTATGTGCCTTTATGATTTTCTATGATCCTTTGAATTTTGATGCTTGCTCTATCTACTTCAAAACTTTAATAAATCGTTGCCTATAATATTAGTTATATAAAGCAGACATTTCAGTCCCTTAGAGAAAACACGAACGTCTCTAGGTCAGCTTGCTTTTATAATAGTTTTGGGAAGCCCAAAGGCCGCATATAAATAAGTGTATTTGAGAGCCTTTGGCAGAGTGGTGCATAATGTGTAGGTAATCATTAAGCTATAGTAAAACTGAATTTCAATTAAGGCCAGCTAACACACTAGAAAATGAACATAGGTAATTTAAACAAGGTTTGGTGGAGGAAAAACAAAATCACTTACTGGTACTTTTTTTTAAAGATTTTTTTTTATTATTTATTCATGAGAGACACACACACAGAGAGAGAGAGGCAGAGACATAGGCAGAGGGAGAAGCAGACTCCTTGCAGGAAACTGGATGGAGACCATGCCCTGAGCCAAAGGCAGAGGCTCAACTGCTGAGCCGCCCAGGTGTCCCATTGCTACTTTTCTTAAAGAGGATTTGTACATGGTATTTAATTATTGGTACCATTGCTCTGAATTAATTAAGCAACCACAGCCTTGCTAGATGTTGCAAAATGTAGATAGAGCTGTGGTATAGTGGTTGGAGTTGACAGTCTCCTTAAACTCTTAGGAAAGTAAGGGTGTGCCAAGTAGTTTCAATGAGAACTGATTCAGTAGGCCTGGAAAGGTTAAAAGAGAATTGTGGAGACATTCCAGGGGTAGGAACAGGTAATGGAATATTGGTTTCTTTTCCTTACTGTATGTCTCAGAATAGGTATGTATATGGAGTTCCCTTAATATTTTCAGACAAACTTTGGTGTGCTTATTTTGTTTCCTCCTTAACTACAGAGCCACATTAAGTGGTCCTGAAGAAAGAAGAAAATATATATTGGTGATCAGAAAAAGAGTATTTGTGAGTAATGTTCTCCTATCAATGATACTTAATGCAAATATTTACTAAAACTATATAATACTAGCTTAGAAACACTATTCTGATTCGGTTGGGAATTCACCCAATGTTACTGTTCTGGGTTTTAAGCAAATGTCACATAAACAGCATCCGCTTATTCTATAAAAATCAATTGAATGTGAAGTGGCAGACACTGCTGGTTGTCTACCAATTTCCCTTCTTCTTAACCTGATAAGCAAGTTTCTCAGTTCCCCTGAATGCACAGCCACCCAGATAAGAATGTTTTCTAGCTTCTCGTACAGCTGGGAGTGCCGTGTGACTAGATTCTGATCACCATCCAGCAGAGAGGTGAGATGCCTCCTGGAGGGATGGTTCTTTCCTATTTCTCCTCTCCATTGTGTGGGAGATTCTCCAATAAGTAACCACTTGCATACTGCGAGTGTGTCAGAAAGAAATAAACTCCCATAAAAGAGAAATATAAAAGGCTTTGCATGTTAATGTCTCTTAATTATGCCTGCTTTGCCCATTGGGTGAATAATACCAATACTAACTGAATTTTTGGGAGGATCTTATTGGCTTTATTTTTCTTAGGCTAAAATATTAGCACACATTATTTCGCTACTACATACATGTATATCCTACTGGTAAATTATTTTTAAAATGACACTACTCAAAGCCAATCCTCCTAATATTTTTCCAAGATCAACATACCCCAAACTGTAAATGCTCGAACTGTCTGCCTTTCCTCCCTACTTTGGTGGAACACTCTTCCCACACACACCCATGCCTGCCATCGCATCACCTTGCTCATGGAGAAACTATCATCAGAAAGTTCATACTAACAACTCTCAGGCATTATCAAGCTCATATTTGATGATGGTAGTGCCTGAAGATATCTCTATTGGACTAAATAAAGCCAATAAAGTACAGTAAGGCTTAGATTTACCAAAATATTGATAGTGCTTTTATGCACAATGATCCTGATAATTTTCCTTCAAAGACCTTTTCTAAACATAATAATCTTAGCAAGATTCCACAAATCTAAATCATTTTCCTCCCTAATTCTCCTATCCTGTGCTGCTGAATTTGGCTTGCTAGTATTTTGTTCAGAATGTTTACATCCATATTCATCAGGGATATTGGCCAATAGTTTTCCTTTTTGGTACTGTCCTTCTCTGGCTTCGGTAAAATGACCTGGGAAGTATTCCCACCTCTTCCATTCTTTGAAGTTTTTGAGAAGAACTGGCATGAATTCTTTTTTAAATTGTTTGGTAAAATTTATTGGTAAAGCCATCGGGTGCAGTGTTTTTCTTTTTTGGGAGATTTTTGGTTACTGATTCAATTTTATTACTCATGACTATTCTGTTTAGATTTCTTCTTCCTGTTTCAGACTTGATAGGTTGCATATTTTTAGGGATTTCTCCATCTCTTCTAGGTTGTCCAGCTTGTTGGTATGGAGTGGTTGAAGTCTTTTATGGTCCTTTCTATTTCTGTGGTATCAGTTGTAATTGCTCCTCTTTAACTTATAATTTTATTTATTTGGGTTCTCTCTCTCTCTCTCTTTTATTATTTATTTATTTTGGGGTCAGTCTAGCTAAAGATTTTTCTTTTTTTTTTTCTCTTTTCAAAGAAGCAACTCCTAGTTTTGTTAAGTTATTGTTTTCCTATTCTCAGTTTCATTTATTTCTGCTTTAATTATTCTGTTGTCCTTCTACTAACTTTTGGCTAAGTTTGTTCATCTTTTCCTTCTCCCTTTAGGTGTGATGTTAGGTTGATTACTTGAGGTATGCATGTAGAGGTACATGTCTCCCTCTTTCTACTGCTTTTTCTGCATGCCATAAATTTTGGTATATTGTATTTCCATACTCTTATGAGGCAGACTGAAATCAGGAATGACCTTTGTTGCTATCTTGGTGCCACCAGAACTCCATTAGTTTCTAAAGATGAAATGTAGGATTCGAATTGGTATTGGGAGAAATTCAAAGACAGTGACTCAAGAGAAAAGACAAAAGGAAGAGGACAAAATAATTTATTTTATAATATTTTTAGTAATCTTAGACATTCAGATTATAATGGTTGATTTGTAATGTTATATTTCTTTATTTATATTCCCCCGATAAGCAAGAAAAGTTAAAAAAGAGGGCCTTATGATTCCAGAACTGATATTCTTCAGTACTCTCTAAGAGAACAGGGGAAATTTTCTTCCATATTTTTGTTTTAGTTTGCAAAAGTTTATCATTTACCCTTCAACCTCTCACACAAGGGGAAAAACCACCAAAACTCTAGCATGCATGCACATTTTTTTACATTGGTCTTTAGAAACTAATTTTAGATTTTAGCATGCATACACATGCATACATCCATATACAGTCTAGTTTTCCTAAAATTGGGTGTCTCCTTGTGGAATGTTAGCTTCTCTCTGCCTGACACAAAACATTGTTTTCTAGCACATTTGACCATCTTTTGTTCCTACAAAATGATTTCGATTGATAAAGAAACACATATTTTCCTCTGAGTTTCTTTCTATTCTGAGTTTGTGTACTTTCCTATGTTGTACCTGCTGCCATAGATTTTTTTTTACTACTTTTAACAGAGCTTAGGGTTTTGCCAAACAAAAACTCCTTGCTTCACAAATATTAAATCCATGGGCACATGCATACTCACACACACACACAGAGGCAAGCATATGTTGAGTTTACGGGTAAGAGCTTGGGGTCTCCAAGTCATCCAGCCTTCAGGAGCCCAGTCTCTGTTAAATTCTTATCCAGTTGGCTTTCTACCACAGTCAAACGACCACGTGTTCTCAGCAGAAGAGGGAAACACCAGGAAATCTGCTACATAATGTCAGACCTAAACATCTAAGAATATTGTTGAGAGGAAGAAAACAAAAGAAAATTGGGCCCTTTTGCTTCTGTTCCCTTCTTGGTAAAATCTAAAAACTACTTGCTCTCTGGTGGAACAAAGTGATTGGGGGATGACTTTTTACAGTTTCTTGGAGAGGAAGGCCAACTCAATGAGAGCAAAGACTGAGTACTAGAGATAGATCCTAACTCCACAGCATTCAGGAATTGAGAGAAGACTGGGGGAACCCATGCCAATCTCCAAATTGCCTTGGATTTTGGTACATCAACACTTATCGCCTGCACACCTACCACCTTCACGTAGCCTCAAATGGTTTCCCCAACCTATCATTCCTCAGTGCAGTGTTCATTAAACGAAAGAATAAATGACTTGGATTTTCAGCCTGCTTTTCTGGAAGCTGATGAAATGCTAATTGTCACATAATTTATCCTGTTATCCTGTTTAAACCAAGGGGCTGATGAGGTGATCAGAGTCCTCTCGACTCTAAAGTTCACTGACATAGAGTGTGGAATTTAATTGATCTGGAAAATAAGGTCTAGACCAGTTATTTATCCCATATCTATATTACTCCTTACCAGCAGAGATGGGACTTGGCATTTGATGTCTTCACATTTAATTTAGAGTTCATCTCTCTCTCCCTGTGGTTTACACTGTGTAAAATTTTAGACTCAAGATGGGTTACTTCTGATTACTCGATGTTTTCTTCCTTTCAATAAATGTTTTAGTATTAAAATTTCACTTTAAACCAATCTGACAATCAAATTTTGATGGAATAAATAAATAGAAAATATCAAATCTATCTCAAATGAATAAATAAACTTTTGATTTTCCAATGGTTTTATTTATTTTTACAATTTCTCCTATATATAGATGACTCTCATTCAGTGGTTTCCAAATAGGCTTTCACCCCAAAATTCCAAGACAACCTGGAAAGAATCACAAAGCTCAGGAGACATTTTGTGATCACTTAGAAATTCTTGAGAACTATGGCAAATATTATATCATCATAGATTTAGGCCTTAAGCAATTTTTGTAAATACTGTTTGTCTTCAGAGAGGGTATTTATAAAGCTGATTTTATTATGGGATTGAGAGACAACCTATAAAATATATTAGAAAAATACTGTATCTGTACATACAGGCAAACAGTATGTAGGATAGTCTTGAAAGGGATTTGCTCATTGGCCTGGAACAGTACTGAATGATCAGGTGAGTAGAGAAGCATCCCAATTCCAAGAATTTACCAGGGGAAGAACGTAAAGAAAAATCCACCTCAGTAAGTATTCTGCATTTCAAGTCTATTAAATAAAAATTAAATACTTAAAAGCATAGTTAGGTTTCAGATGGAGGTAGACTAGGTCTCAGTATCAAAACTTTAAAAATATATCCACTGAGTCTTTGAAAGTCTTTGGATATATTTGGACATATTTTCCTTGTGGCAGAATGTGGGTCACAGAGAATCATCTTTCATTTTTAAAATAGAAATACACTGATGCATAAATGTATTGCTTCTAATGTATCCATCTGCAGGGTATTATTTTTCTCATAACAGGAAATGGAAGAAGTAGGTAACTATATTCTTCTGCTGGAAAACGGAACGGAGCGATCTTTTGCAATTACAATGCGTAGGCTATACTGGTCCTAGTGCGGGAAGCATAACAATTTGCATATTTTAATTTAGAGGTTAGAGACCCCTGTCAAAGTAACAGCTTGGACCAGGCCAGCAAGGAGAAATCGAGAAGAGAGAAATAATTGAAAAGGCAGTTCCCAACAAAATGAAATTTGTCTCGTTGTCATTTAAGGTTGTCTTCTTGTCTTTCTGAGGGAACAAGGTCAGTTTAAGAATGAAGGGAGAGTAGAGCATGGTAGATCACTAAGGACCAAAGGATAATTTTTTTTTAATAACAGTGGCAATTGCAATATATATTTATGAAGGGGAGAGGAAAAGAATGCACACAGCTTTCCAGTTAAGAGTCAGCAGGTGTCCTTTGAGTCGAAATATTGCCGACGTGTACATGGCAGATCTAAAGTTTGTCCTCAAAGACAAGCAGGTTACAGAGGAGATGAAGTACTTAATGAAATGATTTAGTGTGACATATTGATATTGAAGTCTGGAAGGCAGGAAAGGATTTGCAACAAAATTAAGGTACAGTTCCCCGTTTCTTCCTCTGAGGCTGATAGGAGATTTTCATGAGAAAAGGAGCCCATTTTATTTCTCTCTCCAAATTTATGCCAAAACATAGATGCCACTGTGAGGTTCAACATTTGCAACCATAAGACAATCTCATTGGAATAAGGTTCAGAGGAAAATTGAGTATGAAATGTGTCTTGGTTATGTTTTAGAAACGTTTTAATCTCTCCAATGTCATGTGTTTTCAGTTAAAATGTACATTAGCGAAAAATTCAGAGCACCAGCAGTGAAGGGAATTAGGCCTGGGGAATGTTAGTTTTACATATAGGCAACGGAGGATGGCTAGGGCTATTATCAGGGCATAGAAACAGCAGCCAAATTTCAACTCTGAGTGGGGCTAAACATTGTCAGAGTATCTGGGAGTATTAAAAGAAAACTGCTTACTTGAGAAAATAAAGATAAGTATTTCATGTTCATGATATAGCTTTATCATTTACATAAAAAAAAAGAAAAAATCCACAAAAAAAGCCATATTCTGTGGTTGGCAAGCTATGTTCTATCCTAATACACTGGAGGGAAGCCATGCATCACAACGGCTGACTCTGTCAGTAATTCTCAACTGGTGGGACATTGCTTATCAAACTTTTCAGATGAGCCAGGTAGGGAACATGAAATGTATGAAAACTGCCCCCGCTCCATTCCCTCGATGAGAATCAAGGGTAGAACATTAATTACTATTTTGGAGAATCAGAATATTGGGTTAGAGTACTAGTGCTCTAGCTGGGCAATCTTGGGCCAATGAGTTAACTCTGCGTTTGGCAGAGTGTCTTGGCTTCTAGACACTTGCAAACCATTAGCTCAGCCATTTTCCCTAAAGCTAAGTCTCAAACACCTATGCTTCCTCTTTGGTCCCAATCACATAAACAATGTTATCACAGGCTTCTGCACACTTACCCACCCAGAGCATGTTATAGGAAAGAGTGGGCTTGTTCTCACAAGTACATTTCCAAAATATACGACACCTATTGCTCCAGAAATGTTTCCCAAATTTCTGTCCCCCTGGTGATTTTTCTCTTTCAAAATATAGTGAGAAAATAAGAAAATGCATTTGTCACAAAACATAACTAATAATGCAGTTATGTAAAACTCCTATGGCTTCTGGTAAGGTGCTGCTAAGTGGCAATTTTGGAGAGAAAGTTTATAGAATTTACTTGGCACTGCTGAGCCTTTCCATTAAAAAGAAAAAAAAAAAAAAAGAATGAAAGACCACACAACACTTGCTATGAAAAGATATTACATTTTCTCCAGAGAAGTAACACTTCCTCCTTTGTTTGGAGGTTCTCCAGTGACTCTAAAGCATTTTTGCAGATTATTTCACCTAAAGTTTTTAAAACTCACAAAATATCCATAAAGTAATAAAATGGAAACTCTTAGTATGCCAATCAAAGGCAGATATAGAAACAGTAGTCCTAAGAAAATGTGACCTGTCTAAAACCTCCTTAAAAAAAGCTGATGGATCCAGAAATAGAATCCAAGCAGCTGATTCTAAGCATTGGGCAACACTTCCTCTCTGCAGCAAAATTATTATTGTTAAAAGCCTTTGCTCATAAACCACCTCCTGCTCCTTGAGGATGGATGAGATCATGCTAACAAGCTACCCATTCTTTCTTTAAGAAATATTGCAGTCATGGCCAATGAGCTAATTCATAGAATGTTCGTGGGCCACAGCGAACACACACAAGCACATACATATGCACACAAAAAATCCCATTCGAGGTTCAGTTTGGTTTTGTTTTTTTAAACTGAGCTTTAGTTGGAATTTTAATTTCAAGCTTTAGCCCACAAATTTCGCCTAAATTTCACACTCTGTCCGTTTCTGTTCCTACTTGCTCTACCCTCCCTAAATCATATAAAGAAGAACTAGACCATGGCAGAATGGATTTTTAACAGATTTTATAATTTAGCTATTGTCATTTCCATAAAGCCGTTCATTAAACTAACATGCATTATGGATATGAAATAGAATCTGGAAGGTTGGAAGTCATCAAATCTTGATCATGAAAAAGATATCAGTTTATCCCATCAGAATTATACCTGGTCTTAAAGATGTTGGGAAATAAAGTGAATATTGGGGCACCTGCATGGCTCAGTCATTTAAGCAGCTGCTTTCCACTGAGGTTGGGGTCCTGGGGTCCAGCCCTGCATTGGGCTCCCTCTTCAGCAGAGAGTCTGCTTTCCTCCCTGCCCCTTCCCCTGCTTGTGCTTTCTCTCTCTCTCTCTCTCTCTCTGTCTTGTTCTCTTCTCTCTTTCTTTCTCTCAAATAAAATTTTTTAAAAGGTGGGTATTTTTAAAGAAAAATACAAATAGCATTTGGATATAATATAGGTAATTTGTACAACTTATATATATCTTTTTCTGTACTATCCTTCTGAGATAATAAGATGGAAAAGATAAGATAGTAGTAGTTAATAGAAATTGGCTCTTCAAAGACCAGATGAAGTTAGCATCAAAAGGTACCTTGCCTACGTGTATGGTTTAAAAAAGGCTGTTGGCCCACACCAGGTTTTAGGCACATCAGGGCAAACACAACTACCAGCTTCATCTTTTTTGGATGTGAAAAGAGGGCATTCTGGCTGCCTGTTTGGCAGCCAGCAATTCTTGATTCTCCCTCTGCAGTCTTTCCATTACAAGGCTCCTGAAAACAGGGAAAGAGATGCAGTTTCCACAGTATTGGTCCAAAATGTGTCAGGCAGAAAAGGTGGAGAGTCCAGGAGGGAAAGCTTTAGCCTGGAGGCAGAATTGCAAAGCCACTTGGATTAGTAAAGTGTGGGATTTCCATCTACACCACTACATGGAGTCACAGGTGCACTTTTCTGTTTTGTGAAAGCTCCTCCACATGGAAGCCAAACACATTGTTCTACCCTTTGGCCCCACTTCAGACTTCAATGCATTTCTGCCCAATATTCCTCGGCAGTGAAATACTACTGAGGCCAACATGGGTGTGGATAACCCTTTAGATCCAGATGTTGGAATATTTATTTTACAATTTAGAGATAAAGTTTGGCATGTAGCTTATTAAATAAGAGCATTGGCTTTGGATTAAAAAGAAAAAAGCCTAATTATACATCCTAGTTCCTCCATTTTCTACCTCTTTTATCTTAGAAAAGTTACTTAATCTCTGAAAGCCTCATTATTTCCACCTTTAGAAGGGATAATAATAGTAAATTTTTTTCATAAGATTTTTGTGAAAAAACTCATTGAGATGATATATTCAAAATGTTTAAATGGGGGGCACCTGGGTGGCTCAGTGGTTGAGTGTCTGCCTTTGGCTCAGGGTGTGGTCCTGGGATCGAGTTCCACATCAGGCTCCTCACAGGGAGCCTGCTTCTTCCTCTGCCTGTGTCTCTGCCTCTCTCTGTGTCTTTCATGAATAAGTAAATGCAACCTTTTTAAAAACAATGTTTAAATGGTGTTTGGTATATAGTTCAGTGCTTAATAAAATTAAAATGTTCAAAAACTAAACTGTAATCACACAATTAAAATTATTAGAAACAATAAACTATAAGAACATTACAGAAAATTGAACTTTTAATAATGAATAAAATCTTGAGTGGCTTAGAACCCAGAAGAAAAAGAAACACGGAAATGGAAACTGATGTGAGAAAGAAAGACAGCAGAAAAATGATTCAATTACCTTACTACCAACAGCCCACTGACAAGTCCTTGAAACAGGCAGAGTGACATTCTTCTAGGATGCCTTGATGTTAATACTTTGCTGAGGGCAAAAGGAAATCTTAGCCCAACCCCCAGGATCCTGTAAGTCTACTTTAACATATAAAAATTCCTTTATTTCTAAACTCTAAGATATATGTTGGCAATCATTCCCCAAGCATATGACCCACTGATATACATGGGAAAGGTCTTATGACTAAAGTTTTATTAGACAGCAATAAATGACCTTCTCCCAGCAGGAGCCAGCCCCCTCAAGGTCCTAGAAACCTTGCTTCCAAATTTCTTAGAGACATAATGCTCTCCCTAACCCCTTCCCAATTTGAAAATACATAATGGGTCACTCCTCATGATCCCAGTGCAGCTCTCTCTGCCCACAGGTTCTGTCCCTGACCTTTAATAAAACCACCCTTTTGCACCAAAGATCTCTCAAGAATTCTTTATTGGCTATCAGCTTCAAACTCTAATGTCTTTCCTATATCAGAAACAATGATAGAAAAGACGATAGATATTAAAGTCAGAAACATCCTTAACATATACTTAACTGGGTTTATAATAAAGAAATAAAAGTAATAAATAAATTATAATGGAAGCCAAACTTATTAAGCTTAATACTTTAGTATGTAAAACAAATTATGTGCCAGACAAGTAAATGGAGAAAAATAATTAAACATCAGTTTGTATAGTTTTGTTTTCTTTTTTGTATATTTGTCATTTCAACTTTTTTTTTTTTAAGATCTTATTGATTTATTCATGAGACACACACACACACACAGAGGCAGAGACATACACAGAGGGAGAAGCAGGCTCTCTGTGGGGAGCCTGATGCAGGGTTCAATCCCAGGACCCTGGATCATGCCTTGAGCCAAAGGCAGATGCTCAACCACTGAGCCACCCAGGCTGCCCTGTTATTTCAGCTTTTAAAGAACTCTTAATTTAGACAAAGCATTAAAAAAGAAGTTGCAACAAACCAAACAACAAAAACCAGAATTGTTTCACAGTTTTTTTTTTTTTCAGTAACACAAAATTCTAGGAACCAATCAAGCAACATCAAGGCTCACAATCCCAGTTGTCCAATTGCTGATAAAAGTGAGACAGGTAATGCAAAAGAGTGCTAGGGTGAATTGGAGAGTACAGGTTCAGATGAGGGGCAGAAGGAACCACTGCACTCTAGTTCTGTATTGCTATGTAAGAACTATATCCAGGGCTGCCAACCATTTTAGCCTTTTGAGAAAAGCCAGGATTGTGAATTTTTATGTGAAATCTCCAGATTATAAAGTCATCGACAAATTCACATTTTCTGTTAATACTCCACAGGCCAAGAAAAACACATCAGCAGGCAAATATATGGTCGCTAAACTAATTCCAGGTCAGCAGTTCATACAGAACAGAGCTATAACATAAGCTAAAGAGTTCCATTTCTAGCCAAGTTTTTGTTCATGTATAACAGAAAAACATATTTTCATATATTGACCATTTATTTTTATATATTTCATGTATATTGCAACCTTTCCTATATTTTTGCTTTTAACGTATTTCTTTATAGAATGGATTTCTTTTGAGCAACCTATAAATATATTGTGTTCTCTCTCTCTCTCTCTCTCTCTCTGTGTGTGTGTACGTATAAGTGTATATATGTTTGTGTTATATTAATCATATAAATTTATAAAATACAATCCCTGTCTTTTTACTGGGGTTTAAACCATTTAGATTTGATGTGATTATTGATAATCTATTATCCTGCCATTTGTTTTCTATTTGTCCTGTTTTCCCTTTGTTACTTTTTTCTTTTCTGCTTTCTTTTTTCTTTTTTTTATTTATTATTTATGATAGTCATAGAGAGAGAGAGAGAGAGGCAGAGACATAGGCAGAGGGAGAAGCAGGCTCCAAGCACCGGGAGCCCGACGTGGGATTTGATCCCGGGTCTCCAGGATCGCGCCCTGGGCCAAAGGCAGGCGCCAAACCGCTGCGCCACCCAGGGATCCCTCTGCTTTCTTTTTAATTGAGTATAATTTATGATTTCATATTATTTCTTTTTTTGGATGGAGCATTAGTTATAACTCTTAATCTTAGTGCTTACTTTAGGGTCTATGAGTATACATCTTTAACTTATCAGAGTCTACCTTTAAGTGATATGACACAAATTCATGTATACTCTAAGAAACTTAAAACGGTATATTTCCATTTTTCTCCTCTGAGCTTTTGAGCTATTGTAACTATAGATTTTGCTTTGACTTATGTTATAAACCATATTACACAGTTATTAATTTTTCTTTAAATAGACCCTTTTAAAAAGATATTTAAATAATTTTCTTACAAAGATTTGTATTTACCTATATAGTTATTATTCCCAATGTTCTTTATTGGCCACAGGTTTCATATATTTGAAAAGTCTTTATTTAATATTTGTTTTTGAAAGATATTGTCAATGGGTGAATAACTATAAGTTGAGAGTTTCTCTTTTAGTATGTCTGGCTTGCATTATAACCAACGAGAAATCTGCCATGACACGTTCTTTTATATGAACTGTACTTTTTTCTACCTCTGGGTACTTGTAAGATTTTTCTTTATCTCTGATTTTAAGCAATCTCATTCTGATGTGACTTGGTAAAGTTTTTTTCATGTTACTTGCACTTGGGGTTTTTTTTGAGTTTTTGGATCTTGGGATATATGGTTTTCAGGAAATTCAGAAAAAATGTGCCTGTTATTTCTTCAAATATTCTCTGTACTCCTGGTTTCCTGTTTTTTAGCAATTCCAATCAAGTGTTTATTTGTTCTTGTGCTTACTGACGCTGTGGCCATAATTCTTTAGCCTCTAATCTTCTACATTTAAAAAAGAAATTAAGGGATCCCTGGGTGGTGCAGCAGTTTGGCGCCTGCCTTTGGCCCAGGGCACGATCCTGGAGACCTGGGATCGAATCCCACGTCGGGCTCCTGGTGCATGGAGCCTGCTTCTCCCTGTGCCTATGTCTCTGCCTCTCTCTCTCTCTGTATGACTATCATAAAAAAAAAAAAAAAATTAAAGAAATTAAATACTTTTTATTGATATATTTTCAATTTCACTAAACTCTTCTGCAATGTCTAATCAGCCATAAATCCCATCAGTGAATTCCACATCTCAGATATTGTAGTCTTTATCAGTGTACGTTCAATTTAGTTTCTTAAAAATCTGTACCATGTCTCCATTGAACATACCGTCTTTCCTCTAGCTTCTTGAACGTATGGAATACAGACATAACAGCTTTTTTTAATGTTCTTGTTTACTAGTTCTCTGATTTGTGTAATTCTTGTTGTCTTAGAATATTATTTTTGTTCCACTTTCTTTCTCTCTGTGTAGTACGTGTAATACTCAGTTGCATATATCAAGAGTTGATAACCTTTTTCTGTAAAAGACTGGAGACTAGATACATTGGGGTTTGCAAGTCATTTAATGTGCCACAACTACACAACTATCCCACTGTTGTGAGGAAGCAGCCATGGACAATACGTAAATGAATGGATGTGGCTTAGATAAATGTATCTTCTTGTTCTAGTGTTTCTTTTATGGGTTGATTAGAATCTTCTTGGCATTAAATTATATTTGTCAAGTAATAAGATTACTCTGTCAGTTCTCTTTTGGTTCTATTTGCTTGATACATCTTTTTTTTTTCTTTTATACAACAGATTATTGAATCTTTGTTTATTGTATGCATTATTAGAGTCTATACCATTAATTCATGTTTAACTCAGTTTTATAGATAACTATAACTACCAGATAAATATAACTGCTATTATATTGGTACTTATTTTTCATGTAAACTTCACATTTTTTTATCCTTTTTCTCTACTTATGTTTTCTATTTGATAGATTGTAATTTGTGCTACTGCTTAAAATGTATACATGGCATTTTTTTGTTATTATGGCAGTGTCCTTCCCCACAGATTATATTCTTGGGGATATGATTATATTCTTGTAGCAAAATTTTTAAGTTGTATTATGTAATTATGATTATATTCTTGCAGAATTTTTAAGTTGTATTATGTATACACACATGTATATATATGCATATATGTATATATGTTTTGAGAATTTTGTATATTTTTCTCTTCTGACAAAACAAGTAATGAACATAACTTTCGAACGGACATTTTCCTTCATAAGACAAATATCTTAATTCAGTCTTACTACTCAGGTTTGCTACCTCATCAAATTGAATCATGTTAACTTTTAGTTCTGGGTTATTGTATATATACTTCTTAATTTTCTCTAGATTATCTCTCAGGTTTTGCCAAAAATAACTGTTAACCACAATATTTGATCATTCTACTTATCATATTTCTTCCATTATATTCTGGATGTGTTCTTTTCTAATTTGATTTCATCCTCTAAAGTTGTTTTCAGCTGGGGCCTTATTTTCTTCCTTTGCTTTCTATTTCAGATTTTCTCTTTGTCTTTTATATTTTTAAATTTAATGGTACTCTGTCTAGTTGTGAGTTTTTCATTAACAGTCCTATTTGGTACCCAGCTGTCCTTCTAAATCCAAGATCTTTCCTCTTTCTTTAATTCTGAAAACAGTGTTTAAATTTTTATACATCATATTCCCACTTGGAACTTTGTTGTATCATTTTTCTTTTTTATAGGGCTAATATGTCTACTATCTCTATATTTATCACGCTGTTTTTAGTTCTTAATATGTCAGTTCTACTATTTTTGCTTAAGGTGGTATATGCTACCCAGTTTGTGCTTTCTCTTTTAGGTAATCGTAGGTGTTGACATCTAGTTATTTTGGTGAGTTCCTGTTCTCCTGGTGCATCAGCTACTCTGTTTCATTCTGCAGGGCCTCTGAAAAGAAAAGATGATCCTGAATTTCTGGAAATGTGTTTGGGAGCAAGGGCCAAAGGCCAGGCTTCGGTCTACATGAATTGTAGGGAATGGAAAAACAGAGGTGCGGGGTGGTAAGTCCTTGGGCAGAGTGTCCAGGAACCACAGAACCTCATAGATTCCAGACTGTTAACTGTCATTCAGGAGTTTTTTAATGGTAACACAGCAATGGGAGGAGGCTGTCTGTCTAGGTTGACATTCATCAGGGAATGAGTATTGAGGGGCAAGAGGGGGACAGTGAATGCTCAAGGGCAGCTGGTCAATCTTCATCTGTTTTTGACAATTTATCATGCAGGCAGGGCCTCTGTGCTGCTTCAGTGTTCTCTCAGGGGTTCCCCCTTGAGTGATCTGAGCTGCTATAGCAGACTTCAGGCAAATGGGAAGGTGAGGTTGTCCACAGACCACGTAAGGGGAAGGCAAGTGCCAAATTTGGAAGGCTTTTCTCCACTTTGTCTTCCCAAGGTCATCTTTGGAGTACGTCCATAAGAAGATACGAATCTTGTGGGAGGATGTAAACCCTAAACCTTTCCGCATGCGGCAATTTCAGACATTCTTCAGCCTTCTCAGGGCCTCCTGTTAGTTATTTCTTAGAGACATTTTCCTGTAGTGACAATATGACAAAATAAACTTTAAGGTTGATTTGAAGAAACTGAGCCAGCTGTACAAGCCATTTCACCATCTTGACAAGAACTGGCCCTCTCCAAGTCAGTTGCTTCATTAATTTTACAAGTAATTTGCATTTGTTTGCCTTTGTTGTTGCTGCTGCTTAAATAGTTTAAAACCCTTCTTCCAACTTCGGTCTGTTGGCATAGTTTTCTTGCTCAAGGGCTCTTATATATTCATCAATATATGCACAGTCCATTATATGTTCAAGAGTTCTGTGCTGAAAAGTGGTGTCCATATCCATGAGAACTGTACCAGTTTAAATTCTTGTCTTTTAGAATGAAGGCAAGTGGGAGAGCTTGAGCTGAGATGGTTTCCTGTCACTGGATCTCATTTAAAATAGTGCTCTCCTGCTAGTAGTTAGACAAAGAACAGACTGTAGTGTGGAAGAAGTTGAATTACATTTTTGCCTGCCACCCCTCAATTTAGATGCATTTTTAAAAATAGGTATCAAAATGCAAAAAATATAAAACAAATTAAAATGCAAAAAATGCCACTTGCACGGAGTCCATACAGTTTTAATTCTAAATATTTCTAAAAAGTCTTCTAAGATTGCACGTATTTTTTTTTTTAACGAAGGGAGGTGAAATGGATAATTTGAATTACAAAAAAGCCTTGATAACCCCCCACACATCAATTTACCTGTGAACAAAAAGATTCACACTGAGAAAATGGGATTTAGGACTATTTGATAAATTACTACAGACTACTTGAATATTCCATTAGCAAAATAATAGCTCGTTATGGAACCTCAGAAGAATGTAGTATAATTACAATAGTACTATCCTCCCTGGGGGGGGGGGGTGGAAGGAATGCAAATGTTAAAAATGATAGCTATTTAACCAATGTTAGGGAAAAATGCCTCAAAACAAACTGAGAGGTTATATGATTTTTGGAACTCGGTGAATTTTTGTAGTTTCCACCAGCTTTAATTAGTTGACTGTGTTTCTGCCAAGTGAAGGTTATTTGCATTCTTGGACTCATATAAACAGACGCATGCACACTGCATGTGATAGTGATGATAGAATTGCCTTAGTCTGTTACACTTGGCTATAAACCACACCTGGATGTATTTGAGAAATTATGGCATGCTCATACTCTCAGTACCAGGTGAAAACATTCTGGAAGATAATTGACCAAAGGTGGGTCAGAGCCGGTATGATGGCGGAAAGGATGAAGACAAAAAGGAGAAAAGGAGGTAATTGAAGCCTAGTGCCCAACATGTAAATATGATGACTCCTACCACAGAGCGGAAGTGCAAAATACTTAGCTAAAATCCTCCCAAGTTCACGAGCTAATGAATTTGTAGCAAGTGCTTTTTTCTTGCAGCTAACCCAACAGGATAGAAAATGAAGGAACGGCAACAACAACAAAAAATTCATTTTCTTTACAAATTTAGCTTTATTTTTCTGACCTGAGGTTGTTAACTGTGACAGTCAATAAACCACTGGGAAAAGACAAAATTGTGCTAATCAAGTCACGTAATTTGTCAAGGTAAAAAATTGCTTAAAAAAAAATTAAAGCTAGGGATACCTGAGTGGCTCAGCAGTTGAGCATCTGCCTTTGGCTCAGGGCATAATTCTGGAGTCTTGGGATCGAGTCCCACATCAGGCTCCCTTCATGGAGCCTGCTCCTCCCTCTGCCTATGTCTCTGCCTCTCTCTCTCTGTGTCTCTCATGAATAAATAAATAAAACCTTTAGGAAGAAAATTAAAGCTATAATTATTAACTTCAACTGGGAGAGCACAAATCAGAGTAAAGAGACTGGATTCAACATCTGGCTTTTTTTTTTTTTTTTGTAAAGCTGACATATTTGCCTACGTTTTAAAAATTTGCAAAATATTTCAAGGTGAGAATTTCACAGGGAGTGTTATGCTCAGTGAGTAGGGCTATTTATGCCTAAACCACATTGTTATGTTTAATATCCCTCAGAAGTGTATAATGGCCCCAAACTTTTCCGCGTGAAGGGTATTTGAAAAGAAATGTGATGAGTCGAGTCTCCATCTTGTTGTAAAGATCACACTATAAACAAACTCAACTTACAGAATAATTAAGAAAAAGGCAAAAACTCTGCATATTCAAAACAATATTGAACAGTTGCACTTGTCAGCTTGCCTATGAAATTTTATTCAAATATCCACCCTGATAGGATGAAGACGAGACATTACCCCATTTGTTCCCTGCCTCACTGTCAAAGCCAGAGCTAGAGGAATGCTCAATAAGTATCTGCTGAATAAATAATACAGAATGTAGGATTAACATGTAAGACTGAATATGTATTTTCAGCATATAGCCACCTTCCCACTGTTAGTACTAACGATAGTAATGGCAGAAGAGTCCAAAATCCTATTTAAATCTGTAAAGTCTATATATTTAGAGACACTTTAGCTTTCTAAAATATGATTTTCTTGAGCACATTTAAAATATTCTCGTTCTTCCATACGCATCCGCAGTGCGATGGGAAAGTGACTTGGGATATAATTAAAGAAGTTAGAGCCCTTTAAATAATCTATAAACAGAAAACCCAAGGTGACTTCTTTAGCACTCATCCGTGAAAACGTTATCCAGAGACTCAAGAAGTACTATTTTGTCATATTTAGCAGTTTTCCCCCCAAACACCTATTTTTTTCGTGTATCCTTTGTGGCAATTGCTCTGGAGGGATGTGGTTGCAGGCTGCAGGGAGCCGTCCTCAGCCCTGCGGTGGAAAGCCACTGAGGCCAGGAGAGCACCCAGGGCAGCCACCTTGGGCCCAGGTACTTCCAGGAGCCAGAGGGCGAGAGGAACAGACTCCTCAGACCGAGGGAGTTTTCTGCCCCCCACCCTGGTAGCAACCCCCGGCGGCGTGCACCTAACCCAGCCAGGCCCCCGGAGGTGAGCCCCCGTCTGCAGCCCTGAAGCTCCGGGGAAAGCCGGCTGGAGGACTCGACACCGGGCTTGCAGCCCCCGCGCCTGCTGAGCCGCCCGGCACCGTGCACCTGCCACTGCGCCTGCGCCTGCTCCAGCCAATCCCGGGGCAGCCGTGGGGCGCTGCGGGGCGCGGGGCGCGGGGCGCGGGCGGGTGTCCTCGGGCAGCCCGCAGGGCAGGGAGCCGGCTGACCCCGTCCCTTGGTCTCTGCCCTCCGGCTGCGCCGCCCAAGGCCGCTGGCAGGATCTTTGTGGGTGCTCTTTCACCTAAGTCGGAAACTTTTCAGCCATTATGCCTTCAAAAAAATTGTTTTCCAGACATGCACTTTTTTCTTTCTCCTGGTTCTATGACGTTACAAGTGTTGGACCACCTGGTGTTTTCCCTCAGTTCCCTGGTGCTCCTTCTTCTCTTCTCTTCTCTTCTCTTCTCTTCTCTTCTCTTCTCTTCTCTTCTCTTCTCTTCTCTTCTCTTCTCTTCTCTTCTTTCTCTTCTTCTCTTCTCTTCTCTTCTCTCCTCTTCTCTTCTTTCTCTTCTTCTCTCCTCTTCTCTCCTCTTCTTTCTCTTCTTCTCTTTTCTTCTCTTCTTTCTTCTCTTCTCTTCTTCTCTTCTCTTCTCTTCTCTTCTCTTCTCTTCTCTTCTCTTCTCTTCTCTTCTCTCTCCCCTCCCCTCCCCTCCCCTCCCTTCCCTTTCCCTTCCTTCCTCCCTCTCTCTTCCTTCTGTTGGTTTCCCTTCTTTCCTTCCTTCTGTTGGTTTTCCTCTCTCCCTCCCTTCCTTCCTTCCATTGGCCTTCCTTCCTTCCTTCCTTCCTTCCTTCCTTCCTTCCTTCCTTCCTTCCTCCCCTTTCCTTTCTTCCTTCTTTCAAAATGAGTGTCTGTTCTTTGATGTTCAAGTTTACTGACTCTCCTGTGCTACTTCCATTCTGCCATTGAGACCAAGCCGACGTTTTTATTCTAGTTACTATATTTTTCAGTTCCAAAGTTTTCTTTTAAGTTCTTCTTTATGTCTTCTATTTCTTTGCCAAGATTGTCTATCTTTGCATTTGTGTTAGGGGTGTCACCCTTTCTTGCTGGAGAATTTTATATAACACCTTTAAAGTTTCTATCAGACAATTCCCAAACCTGTATCACCTCACATTGTCTTTTCCTATGCAAGCTGGGATTTTCCTGGTTCTACGTCTGCTGAGAAATTTCGAGTTATGTTGTGGACATTTTGAATACCACCTTGCATCCCTGGCTCTGGTTGAAAGCCTAACACAGTTGCTGGTATTCTTTGTTCCGGCAGCAATCAACTTGATAGGATTCAAACCACACGTTTTGACAGGGCTTCTTTGGGTCGTGCTCCAAGTGTCGATTTGGTTTTCAAATCCGGCCGCAGTGCTGTTCAAATCTGTCCTGCACGCAGCCAATCTGGGACTCTGTGTGTAGGGGGTGGCTGTGATGGGGCTATCCTGTCATTTAGTTTTCACAGTTGGTGGGTGCTGTTCAGGTCAGATCCTTGCACATGCAGCTCAGGTCAGCATAGGAGTTCATGTGCAACTTCAGGGAGTTGCTTTCTCAAGCTCTTCCCTCTCTGCTGTCTCCCTAATACTTTCAGCTCCCCATTTTCAGTCCTCTTGACCATAAAGCTGGGGCTATACAATATATCCTGCTGTGCTGCACACTGTCCTTGGCTGTACCCACACTGGAGTCAAGAAACGGAGGAGCGGGAATGGAGGGGAAGGGGAAGTAACTAGAACTTCTCCACTTATTTTAAGGCCAGAACCCCTTTATTTGGAAGGGAAGGTTTTCTTTTCTCAAAGTCACGGGCCCCTGATGGATCCACTTGCTGCCATTGCCATCAGTGCTCTAGGTTGCACTCACCCTTGGCTGAGGCGCTAGAGAAAGGAGCGAAAAGAAAAAAAAAGAAAGAAAAGAAAAGAAAAGAGAAAATAAAAGAAAACGGGACTTCCACACTCTTCATGAGCATTAGGAGACCCTGTTAGCACTCCTTGAGTCGGAACTAGGATGCTTGTCCTCATTTCTGTCTGTGTCAAGGACACCTCGTTCTTGGGCTATATTGAATTCAGGCCATGAAACTCCAGCGGGGAATAAGACTGGTGAACTGCCTGTTTGATGGTACGTTGAATTCTGGTCCTATACAGTCCACTTGCTGCTGTATTCTTTTCAGAATCCTCAAGTAACCACTTCCTGCACCTTCTATCCAGGTTTTAAAGCTGTATTCAAAGAGAGATGGAGTCGGGAATGCTTAGTTTGTCTTAGCTGGTAGTGAATGGTTCTCTGTCTCTCTATTCCTATCCATCTATCCATGTAGGTATCCATCCTTAGATTAGATTAGCTTAGATGCTAGACTATAAAGCTATAAATGGTTGAGCAACATTTTATTTTGGCAACCCTGTTATCTCTTTGGGTTAGATTTTCTTAAAAGCAAGCTTCAAGATTCCTTTGTATAAAATATTCAAGATGTGATGAGGTGGTTTAGGAAATTGGGTTAGTTAATATGGTGCACAAATGTCTGGCTGTATTTTTCTTTATTCTGCTGTAGAGGTAAACATGTAGAACTGTGATAAGTTTTATTATTCTGAATGAATTTGTATTTTAAGGGACACGGCAGACGGAACTATCTATTCACCATAAACTTGAATCCCCTTGATCATATCTTTGCTAAGTGACAGTCATTCTAGGATGAATCTAGAAATAGTGCTTTCCAAGGCAGTCCAGTTTGACTGTTAGAAATTCTTCTCTAAATTGAGGCCAAATCAATTTTTCTACATTTTCAACCCATATTTCATTTCTCTATCTCTTGGGGTCTTAAAGAAAACGGCTTTAAAAAACTCTATTTAACTTTTTTTTTTTTCCCCAAATAGGAAGACATTTTAAATATTTGAAGACAGCTTAGCTTTCCCCAGCTAAATATTCCTGGTTTCTCTGAAAGCTTTTCATGTAATAGTCTATGGCCACATTTCCCTGGGTGGTCTGCAGACCATCTGTTGCAGAATCTTCTGAGCTTCCTATTAAAAAAATGCCGATCTTAGGGTTTCACCTCAGATGTACTGAATCAGAATGTCAGATTGGAGAGCCATCGCTCTGTGCTGTGGGAGTTGGGCCCCAGCTGGGCTCAGTGTCAACCTGCTCTGTGCTCCTTTTAACTGAGTTTCTTCTGCCCATCAAGTGAATACCAGTGGGGAACTCACCCTTAGAATCTCAAAAGTCCTTTAAAAAAGTTTCCAGAAATTGGCAAGGACATATGCCTTGGGATTCCTGTATTTTCTGATGGACAATACAATTTGTAGCAAGTAACGTCTTGAGAGCCAGGATCTCTGAGAGCCAGAGATACCAAAGCCACAAGTTTCAGGCACCATTTCTGGATCAAAAAGATTAATTAGAGAGAAAGAGAGCCAGAGCTGTGGGGCTTGGTAAGGTGACTTCTGTTGTTGTTATGTCTGGGCTCACCAGTTCCTTCGTCTCTCTATAGGAGAGAGGCAGGAATACTTCAGCTTTAATTCTTTGTGTCCTGATAGAAATCCTTTTGTACCAAATTTGATCCTCAGCCACAAAGAAGTGGCAGCTCTCTGGGAGAAGGAGTTTTTCATCCAGGTTCCCATTAGATTCAACTGAGAGTTTAACAACAAAATACCAGAATGGGCTCCATGTCTAGAGATTATGATTTAGCTGCTCTGGAATAAGGACCCAGACATCCATTTTGTTGAAGTGCTCCAGGTGATTCTAACATGCTTCGAGGGTCAAGAGCTGTTATCCTAAATAATTAAAATAGAGCTACCTTCCTGCTGGCATTTATTGTCAAAAGTGATGTGAACACTTGCGGCTAATTGATAACAGAACCATGAAAAACCTGGTAACTATTTGGAGCTACAATGCCACTGCTTTTGAAAAAAAACAAAAATTCCACTTTGAATCTCTAGAGAAGAGAGAGAGACATGTTTAAATTGTTTTTTTTTGGGAAAAAAAATCTCCTTATAGTAGGGAATGAATGAAAGCAAGTAAGTCCAAAGGGAAAAATTCACTTTGCTTCTGAATCAGCAGGACATGGTCAAAAATCACTCATTTTTAAGTAAATAATTTTGTTTTAATAACCTGTTTAGCATTTTAGACACCACCACCCCTCACTATTGAGATCGTGGCAGCTTAAAACAAACTAAAAACGGTAAATGTTTTTTGGAGGTGATGTTAGAGCATTTCAGAGACAAACAGTTATTCCCCTGCCCCTAAAAGTGTATATAATTGGGATGTGGACTCAGTCTCTTCAGCTTGAAATAAAACCAACATCTTTTTTTTTTCCGTTCCCCCCTCTCTGCATATTCATACACAGTAATTTTTCCCTCTTCTGAAAACAATACACTCTGGCAAAACCACATTATCATCAGACTTGACCTTGTTCCCCATCCCCTTGCCACCAAGTTTCAACTTTTCAACTTTCACAGTTGTTGGGAGCTGTAGACCAAATCAAAGCTGAGAGAAGCTTTGTAGTTTCTGAAATGTCCCGTTCTTTCCAGAAAGTGACAGAACGTCTTGGGATGTCTGAGCCACTGCCAGACGGTGACAGATCTTGCAAGACCTGCCTCCCCTCTCATCTCTCAGGAACTCGGCTGATTGAAGGAAGCCACCTGTTCCAAGGCTGCTGACTTTCCCTGTGATCAAGAAATAACCACACAGGGGAGAGCAATCTCTTTGTTAGTTCTGGTGAGTGGCCTATTAGTTTGTGGTGTAACCAAACACGAGCAAACCTCAGCCAAAAATTAATGCCAAGAGCAGAGCCATATTAATGGTCAGCTTTCATTTTTCTGTCATTATCATATGGTTCTCTGTTGATTTTGGAGCTACAACTTCATGGTATGTAGTGATATAAAGAAGATATTTTTCCTCCCTCTCAGGAGTTTCAGATTTTTATTGTCAGGAAGACCTTTTAAAGGAAGGTGCTCCTTTTTAAAGGTAGGTAATAGTGACTTGGAGAAGGGGTTTGTGTGAGTGAACAGCAGTCAGCCCACACCAGGACGTGGCCTAGCCTTGGCTAGTTAGATGTTTCAGCCTCTAAATTTTAATCTGGAACAGAAGATTCAAAAGACAGAAGGCTTGAAGATGCATTCATATCTCTCACTGTGGCGAGGGTGTGGTGTCTAGCCCCATTACTGTTCTATGATGACTGAATCAATGTCTCAGTTGGACATTTCTGCCACAATTGTTGGCAACTGTTTTTGCTTCTTGTCTTTACCAAATTCCCTTACTTTTGATCTCTTTCCTAAGGCTGATTTTTCCATCTTCCTGCAGATTCTGTGAACTCCTTTTATTTCCAGTAAACACATTTCTATAGCTACCAGGACCAGATTCTGCTGCTTGTAACTACAGATCTTACCTGATACACAAGAGGTGAACATGGCACATCATTATAATGGGGAGTGATCATTTTAATTCCAAGCCTAGCAATATTTCTTGAGAAAATCTCTGCAGTTTTGAAATATATGTGAAATTATAATCCAGAGTGTAGATAGATTAGAGATAACTATTAGAAAATTCAGCCCTAGGGACACCTGGGTGGCTCAGTCAGTTGAGTGTTTGACTTCAACATAGTTCATCATCTTGGGGTCCTGGGATCAAGCTCCCATGACAGGTTTCCTGCTCATCAGGGAGTCTCCTTCTCTCTCTTCCCTCTGCCCTTCCTCGTCTCTTTCTCTCAAATAAATAAAAAAAAAAATTTTTTTAAAATAAAATTCAACTTTATAGTGCTATAAAAAGTTGGTACATGTTATTGAATTTTTAGACTGAATATTCTTTACTGGAGCTCCTTAAAATTAAGTCAATGATAATTTTTCTACAATGCAGTAGATGCAGTCCTGCTTTGGAGCAAGGGCTTGTCAGCATTCTTCATATATAATGGATGCTGGAGGCTCTCAGCAATTAAATTTAATGTGAGAAATATTGCCATTTCTGTGTGTTTTAATGCAGGATTGGAAGTCTCTTCTTCTGATGATTAGAATCTGGGTCATGTATTCTCCACTATTGTGGGGTTGTGGAAAACAAGCAATAACCACTGGAATTTTTGGAATGTTCCAGCCCTTTTATCAATCGCCTAGGTCACCTAGTTTCAAAGGATTCCTCTCTGGGGCACCTACACTTTGAGGAACCCCAAAGGAAAGAAAATAAAAGCATCTAAGCAGGCTTTTTTGTTGTATGAGGGCTGCAGCAGGTGAATGGAGGGAGTCTGAGCACTTGTCTGGTTAGACAGAGCTAGTTAAATAAGAAGTTGCTGGTGAAGCCCCTGGGAGTAAAGCCATTCTCTATAGTTTTCCTTTGTAAAGGATAAAGATAGGGTTGAGTGAACCCAGAAGCTTTTTCCTGTCAGGGGGGAATTAGAACAAAGATTTCCTTTAAAGACCGCGTGCTTAGTACTGTCTAGTGACGGATGAATCTCAAAAGACTCAGTTGTGATAAAACCCCAATGTGTAGATTCTCAGTGGAAGCACAGAGTAACTTCTCTAAACTTTCCTCTACTTGTCCTTTGTCCCCCTGGCATCCAATTTCCTGTTTCTGGCTCTCTTCCCTCATCCAAATCCCATGTGACCTTTTACCTAGAAGAATTATTACAAAACCAAACCAAAACCCAAGCACCTCCAAGTTGTCCCCCTTCTGGAAGAAAGTAGAGCCACAAGGTGTTGAACACCCATCCCTTTAGAGTAGAGTAGCATTTTATTGAAATAATTGAAAGGATTCTTATTTAACACTAGACTGTCTGATCTTAACCTTCTGAAGTCTTTTTTTTCCCCAAGAGACTAATGTTTACTAACAGTACAGGAATTCTGGGATGATTAATTAATAGTGGTTAGTAGACCACGCAAAATGCTCATCGCTCCAGAAATAATAAATATGATGAGAATCTGACTGTACACTCTCCTCATTTTCCTTAATTTCAGCCTTCTCAAAGCGCCTGGGTGTACAGCTCCACAAGGCTACACAGTCGCCATGTGTTTCTCTCTCTGTCCTGAGTTGTGATGTTGACTTCTTATTGTGACTCATGTTTGAGATGAAGTTTTACTCCTATGAAAATAATTGTGTATTACCTTAGCTTCTAATATAGTACTTTGGGGTATTATATACCCATGGCCTACCAAACATATGTATGGAGGAATTGTTGAAAAAATATTTGACTAAGGAGTCCTAATTACATAAAACCAGTGGAATTATGTAGCTCTCGTTTTTAGCACTTTGCTTCTGTGTTTCTATTGTTGTTTATGTTTTTCCTTAGTGAAGGTCTCTCAAATATCTAGAGAGGTGAAAACAGAGAAACATTTTCCCAGCAAATGCCCCCAGGGCTGCTGTGTGTGGTTGAGTAGTTGCACATTGCACAAATTTAAGAGACACCATTCTTAGTGTAATCAGCCCATGTGGCTGCCGTGATGTACCCCATCTTTGTATGTTTTCTCCCTTTATGACAGGATTCACTTAAAAAAAAGACATTAGTAACTAAAAAATATAAATGACAGAGATAATATTCATTAGTTCACTGAACCAAAAGCAAGCATACGGACTATCAATCATTTCACAATATCATGATTTGTGGTGAGTTGGCTCCTATCTATTCCCAGTCTCTTGACACCGTGTTTCCCTTTCATTCAATTATGCTCCATATAGTAATGTGATTTCTATCGTGTGCCAGATAGTGAAACAATAACTATATGAAACCCCCTATTCTGTAGTCATATGTGCAAAACCTGAATTTGCTACTCAGTATTGTATTTCCAGATCTTTAAACATAGTCTGGTTGGGCCCTTCTAAAAAAATAAGGTATAATTCACGTACAGTAAAATTCATTCTTTTTAGAGTAAAGTTTTATGATTCTTGAAGTCTAGTAACTACCACCATAGTCAAGATCTAGAACTGCTCCCGGGTGCCTGGGTAGTGTACTTGGACTCTTGGTTTCGGCTCAGATTGTGATCTCAGGGTCATGAGATTGAGCCCCACATTGAGCTTTGTGTTCAGCAAGGAGTCTGCTTGTCTCTCTTCCTCTGCTCTTCACCCTGCTTGCACACCCGCTCTCTCTCTCTCTCTCTCTCAAATGAGTAAATAAAATCTTAAAAAATATATATAGTTCCACATCATCTCCGATGGTTGGAATTTTAGCTGTTTAATTTTTAAAATTTTTTAAAAAATATTTTATTGATTTATTCATGAGACACACAGAGAGAGGCAGAGACATAGGCAGATAGAGAAGCAGGCCCCCTGCAGGGAGCTGGATGCGGGACTCAATCCCAGGGTGTTGGGATCATGTCCTGAGCCAAAGGCAAACACTCAACCACTGAGCCATCCAGGCAGCCCTCATTTTTTATTTTGACCATTCCAATTGTTATGTAGTGGTATCTGGTTGGGGTTTTAATTTGCATTCTTTAATGACTGCTGAAGTTTGCATATGGTTTTATTTATTTATAGGTACTCTGATTTTCTTCTTAGAATTTCCATGTTGTGTAGACTTCAATGACCAGAGCAACTATCTTCCTCTCTAGAACATCTTCTCAGACTGTCAGCCAGAGAGATAAGTTCTTTCTCTTTGGTGTTTGAGTGGCAACAGCAACTTGCCTCTGCTGGTGCATTTCTCATTTTCTTCTAACCTGTCTGTTTCAATATAAAGTTGGTGAATCTCAGGTGAATAGGGACCCTGCTCCATTCGTGTTTGTATTTTGAGTGGCCATTTCAGAGCCTGCTTGTATAAATTGAAGATTGGATGTATGAATTCAGATCAGCTGAGTTTCCTCAGATGTCCAATAATAGGGTTGATAGGGGACATCTGGGTGGCTCAGCGGTTGAGCATATGCCTTCGGCTCAGGTTGTGATCCTGGGGTTCAGGATGGAGTCCCACATTGGGCTGCTGTGAGGAGCCTACTTCTCCCTCTGCCTGTGTCTCTCATGAATAAATAAATAAATCTTTAAAAGAAATAATATAAAAAAAATAAATAAAAGAAATAATATGATTGATAGTACAATTACGATAATCCTGTCTGTCCAGGTGCTGCAATGATTCCATCATGTAGTCTTGCTGCAGAACCAGGTCTAGCAAACAGGTTGAAGCTCCAGTGTGGGGTGAACACATACATACATGGCAACTGATGTTATAATAATAAACTATTAATACTATGCATTGAGTGCATTACTGGTGGCAGGCACTGTATCATGTCAGAAGTTTAATACGTTATTTAATTTGTTCCTTATAGCAACTTTATAAAGTAGATTTTACTAACATATCTTTACGGTATAAATCAGGAAATGGGGTATCAAAATCATCAAAGTAACTTGCCCAAAGTCGCCCAGCTCTAAAGTCATGGAGTTGGGCTGTGGACTCTGGCCTGTCACTCTCTTAATCTTTTACTTTCCCTGCTTGGCAGCATAGTCCCTGTCCTGTGCCATGTCCTAGATTCATTACACCATCTGTATCCTCTAACAATCACAGCTAAAAGACCTGGGGAATAAGGGATTTCTTGCCTTTGAAAAAACTAAATAAAATGTTAGTGTTTTATAAATAGCCACTTTAAACAGATGCAAGGGAAATACAGGAATAATATGTGGAATTTAGTGAGCTGTTTGGATATCTAAGGTCCTGTATCACAATTGAAAGTAAGGTACCTCCGATGAGAAATCAAAATGCTATATTCTAGGTGGATTTGTGAGGGGCCTGGTCGCCCCGCTGACCAGAGTGCAACACCTGTTAAGTCCCAGCAGTTTATGTAAGCTATTTTGGGAATGCAGAGGTTTTATTTCTTCCATTCCTCCTGTCCCTCTGCCCAAGATCCTGTTGCTTCCTCTAATTGCTTCTGCTTTATTTGGTACTACGTGACAGTTTATTAAGGAAGAGAGAAACTGCAGTGATTCATCATTAAACTTCCACTGTAATTACATTTCTGCACACGTAGGCTCTTGTCAGCCTTCCAGTTCAGCTCAATATTGCATACATTAATGTTATTAGGATATTAACAACTATTAGATGCTAGGCAGAGCAATCTGTTTTTTCATTAAGCAATAAGTAACATTCAGGGATGTGCTATTGAGGATATCGATAAAGAAACAAAACCCTGAGGCGTGGAGACAGGCTCTGGCTTTGAAGCTGAACATTGCACTGCGCGTCCAGTTACAAAAGTATGCGATGTCACCCCATGTGTTTCTGGGGGTGTCTGGTCTCCGCAGACCTTTCACGTTTTGAGTGCAGGGGGAAAATGTCTGATACACTGAAAATATTTAATTAGCCTTATCATAGTATCATTTATAGGATACATTCTTGAGGCTAGAGGGGTGCCATTCTATCACTCTATGAGTCAGGTAATCAAAAGGTTTGCTTCCTTTTCTCATTTTCCCCTCTCTCGGGCTCAGAGACCATTCTTCCACATTCCACTATACAAACTTAGCAGTGATGACCCCTCCTCTAATATTTCTCACTCAGTAAGCAGAGTCTAATTCTATTGAAAGTATTATGGCCTTATCTTAAGTCTTATCTTATGAAAATTCTGCCAGTTACTTCATTGACTTCACAAGATGGTGGATGAAATGGAAGTGCTCGTACTAGGATAGCATATCTTTTCCAAGTTCTTCAAAGCAAAATGGAGTATGCCGCTTAAGGATTCAAAAAGGAAAGGGATTGGCAAATTATTTGGTTTTCTGCATGATATTCTTCTGGTCTTTGCATTCATTTATTCATTCATTCATTCATTTAAGAGCTCAGTGGGGAAGAGGCAGAGGGAGAGAGAGAATCTCAAGCAGACTCTGCACTGAGTGAGGAGCCTGATGCAGAGCTCTATCATGACCCTTTGATCATGACCTGAGTTGAAACCAAGAGTTGGACGCTTAACCTACTGCACCAACCAGGTGCCCCTAAAATTATTTTTTAAAAATATTTTAATTTATTTATTATTGATAAATAAGGATTATATAGATGGCGGGATCCCTGGGTGGCGCAGCGGTTTGGCGCCTGCCTTTGGCCCAGGGCGCGATCCTGGAGACCCGGGATCGAATCCCACGTCGGGCTCCCGGTGCATGGAGCCTGCTTCTTCCTCTGCCTGTGTCTCTGCCTCTCTCTCTCTCTCTGTGTGACTATCATAAATAAAATTAAAAAAAAAGAATTATATATATGGAAGGTGTCCAACATGATCTTTTGATAGGTCTATACATTGTGAAATGATTACAGTCAAACTGAATATATCTATCACCTCTCATAGTTACTTTTTTTTTTTTCCTGTGGTGAGAACACTTGAGATCTACTTTCTTCACAAATTTCAAGTATATAATACCTTATTATTAACTACAGTCACTAGGCTATATATCAGCTTTCCAGAATTTATTCATCTTATAAGTGAAAATTTGTACCTTTTCATCAGTATTTCCCCTTTTCTTCCATTCTCTCACCTCTGGTAACCACCATTCTACTCTCTCTTCCTATAAATTCCACTCTTTTGGGGCACCTGGGTGGCTCAGTTGGTTAAGCATCTCCTTCGACTAGGGTCTTGATCTTGGCATCCTAGGATTGAGCCCCACATCAGGCTCATGCTCAGCAGGGAGTCTCTTCTCCCTCTCCCTCTGCTCCTCCCCACTGCTCATGCTCTCTCTCTCTCTCTCTCTTTCTCTGTCTCAAATAAATAAATAAAATCTTAAAAAAATAAATTCCACTCTTTTTCCTTAAAGGTTCCACATATAAGTGAGATAATTTGACATTTGTCTTTCTGTGTGTGGCTTATTTCACCTAACATAATATCTTCCAGATTCCTTCATGTTGAAAATGGCAGGATTAGATTCTAACATTATCAAATACGTGGTTTGCAAATCCTTTTTTCTCATTACATAGATAGCCTTTTAATGATTATTTGCTTTGCTATGCATAAAAATTTTATTTAAAGTAGTCCAACTTGTTTACTTTTTGCTTTTGGTATCTATTGAGAAAGAAAATCATCACTAAGACCAAAATTGAGTTTTTCCCATGTTTTCTTCTAGGAGTTTTATGGTTTCAGGTCTTAATCCATTTTGAGTTGTATTTCTGTGTCTGCTATGATGTAATTTAATTATTTTGCATGTGGGTATTCCGTTTCCTCAACTGCTGTTTATTGAAGAGACTGTTCTTTCCCCATTGTATATTCTTGGCACCTTTGTCAAAAATTACTTGACTGTATATGCATGGATTTCTTTCTGGGCTCTCCATTCTGTTCTATTGCTCTATATGTCTGTTTTTATGCCAATACCATATGATTTGGGTTTTTATAGCCTTACAATAAAGTTTGAAGTTAGAAATTGTGACTTCAGATTCTTCCAGATTTACTTCTTGCTCAAAGTTGCTTTATCTATTTGATTTTTTTCTATGGAAGAGATGCCACTGGAATTTTGATAGGCATTGCATTTTCTTTTCTTGTAGTGTCTTTATTTGGTGGTGGTAGTCAGGCTTTGTAGAAAGAACTTGAGAGTGTTCTCTCTTCTTCAGTTTTTTGAGAAGAGTTAGAGAAGGAGCATTGATTCTTCTGTATATGGTTTGTAGAATTCACCAGTAAAACCATCTGGTCCTAGTCCTGACTTTTCTTTGTTGAGAGTTTAGTTTTTTTGTAACTGTTTCTATATTTTTACTCATTACTGCTCTGTTTGATTTTTCTGTTTCTTTTGGTTCAGTTTTGGTAAATTGTGTATTTCTAAGAACTTACCATTTCTTCTAGTTTATCAAATTTGTTGGTGTATGATCAGTCATAGTAGTCTCATGATCCTCTGTATCTCTGTGCTATTAGTTGTGACATCTCCTCCTTCATTTCTGATTTTATTTGAATCTTCTTTTTTTCCCCTCAGTCTAGCTAAATCTTTATTAATTGTATCTTTTTTTTAAAAAAGCCTATTTTAATTTCATTGATCTTTTCTTTTTTCTTTCCAGTCTCTATTTCCTTTATTTCTGCTCTAATCTTTATTTCTTTCCTTATACTAACTTTGGACTTAGTTTTTTTTTTTTTTTTTTCCCCTAGCTCCTGGTGGTATAAAGATAGGTTGCTTATTTGAGTTCTTTATTCTTTCTTCTTATGAGTATTTATCATTATAACCTTCCCTTGTAGAACTGCTTTTGTTGTATCCCATTAGTTTTAGTGTATTTTACTTCCATTTTCATTTTTCTCAAGGCATTTTTAAATTTTTGATTTCCCTCTTGATTTCTTCTTTATCCAATTGGTTGTTCAGGAGCATGCTGTTCAACCTTCCCACATTTTGAGTTTTCCAGATTTCTTCCCATGTGCACCCAGTGGCAAAAGCTGCAGGGTTTCATGGTGGCTGTGATGGCTGTTCATTTCCTCAGTGGTGAAGGCTCCTGGGGTCCTCTGTGGAGCAGTCTGCTGAGGTCTGTGACAAGGTGCTCAGTGATAAAAGCTATTAGAATCTACAACATTTGCAAGGGCTGTGGAAGCCCTCAGTGACAAAGGCCCCTGGGAACCATGGCCATTCCTGCCATGTAGCTGCTATTGGTAATGCCTGTACTTCCTTGTTCTAGCCATCTCTGGATGTCTCAGCTGTGCTGGGCTCTGGGTAGGGTAAATCCAAAGAAGTCCATCATGCAGTCCCCTGAAAGGCTGAGGCAGCTTGTTGTTCACCCCACTCTCCTTTTCCTGATGAGGAGAACTGTCTCAGGCTGGGAAGTTCTCTCTTGGCACTGAGGAGTGCTGGCCTGAGGAAGAGGATCATGCAGACAAAATGAAACCATTTTTCTTACTTTTTTTTTGTACTGTTATTCTCAATATGTTTACTCCATTATGCTACTGAAGGTTTGTAAGTGGATTCTTGCGATCTTCCAGGGGTGCTGTTGTTGGCGAATAGCTACCTAAACGTTGTTCTTTATGGGTTGAAGGATGGGGTCTCATATCTCACCACCTTGGTGACATCACTCTCTTGAAGATATTTTTGTTAGCTTTATTATGTCCCAAGGCACCAACAGGCCTTCAAAAATGGAAATACTGTTACAGGAATATAGTAATATTTCTGGAAAGAAACAAGACAAGAAAAATTGTTTATAAGTTACATGACAGGTCATTTGATGGGTTGGATTTTAAAAAAACAGCTTTAGTTACCACTTGGGCAAGGTTTTTGTGTTATATTAATATTTGCTTTACTTGCTTTATTGCTGGCCTTCTTTCAGAATATACTGACAAGTTATTGGGTTTTGTATAGCTTTATAAATTTTTCCCAAATTAGAAGTGTCTATTAACTATTTGTGGCTCTAAATTTGTCAAAAATAAAGGACAAAGGTATAGCTTATGTCATGTAATAACACGATATTACATGTGATGGAGGGGAAATCACCCACTTTCACTAACTCCTTACCTTGCTGTGTCCCCTCCATCATACCAAAGGAAGTCAACCTATTTATATGGAGTTCAACACATTTCAATCTTCTTTTTGGACTCATTTTGTAGTGACACTCTATCATAATGCAAGTTATTTTTTAAAGCAACTGGTTATTGAATATTTCTCAGAAACATTTTCCAGAGCATAGATGATAGCAGAATTTGAATTTTGGGAAAGCTGTCTCTTCCCTGTTGACCTGTTCATTAGTCCCCCTCATATTTCTTCTGTTTACCCAACCACACAGAGGGATTGCCAGTTTCCAAAACACGAATTGGGCCCATCTTGTAGTGAGGGGATAACTCTGTGAAAAAGTGGTGCACATGAACGTAGCTCTGTCATCTTTCTTATTTCCATGTAGTAAGCAGGCATACTTGGCTCTAATGTCCTTCTTTCTCAAACCCTTGTCTACATCATAAAAGCCACAAGCAGAGTTTGGTCTGACATTTTGAGGATGTTGAGCCATCCTCCTTCATCTTACACAACTGCTTCCATGCATTGGATTTCTTACAATTTGGGCTCAGCAACTTGCTTATGATGAGAACTCCAAGCCAAGGAAGGACCTCTCCTTTTGAAGTCAAGCATTTACTTTGGGGCTTTACTATGGGGTTTAGCTGGGAGTTATGACAGCTGGATTATTATAATAATGTGGTGATTGAACTTCTCATTTGTCACCATCCCTTGTGTGTACAGCTGTTTGTGAAATCTTGTAAAGTTGGAAAGAGGAGCCCATAGCATCTTGGGGGCCTTCCTCCATCTCATGGTTATAAATCAATAAAATAAAGAACTTCACCTTGATTCCTAATATTTTGGTAATTGGATATTTTTCAGTGGATTAAATTTGGTGATTCAGTTTCAGACCTGTATATTTATTTGTATCATCTTATAGATATAAGATATGGCCATGGGTGAACTCTAAGGAGAGCTACATTAATGAATGTCACCTGTATTTTGTTTTTTGAAGAACGTATGCACATATTTTTTCCCAACTATATATTATAAACACTTTGAAGAGAAAAAGTACATATGATTCCTTCTTGTGGGACACTATCACAATGCATAGTGCATGGTTAGTGTTCACTAAATGTTGAAAAGAACTGATATTAATGTCAGTAGTTGAAAAGGCTAATTTTCTGCTTATAGGTTTTGTTACATTTTCCCCATTTTTGACATTTTAGGAAAACAAGATTAGTAGCTATTTACAGGTCTTACTTTTGACCTTTTCATCGGAATTTAAAAAAAGTGTAGATCATTGGTGCATTTGATTCAGAAATTATAATTACGTTGTTGTTAATAGGAAGAAACGGAAAAATACTGGTCTTATAGTTTATTTCCAGTGCAGACTGTCAGTCAGCTAGTCCTATCTGTCAGCATTTCCAGTTCAGCTGCATTGTTAAGTAAATGCATGTAAAACTGAATTTGCTGAATTAAAGAGCTATGTAAAGCAATTTTATTTTGTGTATAATTTCAGAGTGGCTCACCTTGCTCAGCAATGTATATAGCAAATCCCGTCAGGGTGTTTTGTTTAAAGAACATAATGGAGGAGGGTAATATTGTCTTTTCCATTTCTTTACTTTTTTTTATCTCTGGAGTTTCTATAGTTCTTCATTGCTGTTGAACTGCAGGAGGCAAGTGGTTTTTATTCTGGTGTGCTTAGACACAACTGATAAAATCTTATTGGGAGAGGGTAGTTACTTCCAACATTAATATTTTACACAAAGTTGTCTTTATGAAATTTTATATTAGAAAAGCTGTTAATAAGAAAAACAGTTCTGTTCTAGGCCATATATGACTTCATCAATTAAGATTGATATAGCAAAGAGATAAAGCACCATTGAATAATATTTGATTTGGCAAACTGTACGTTTGGATTTTTTCTATACTGGAATATTATAAGGAAAGTGCTGAAAATTATGTCCTTTGAGTACTGAAAATTATATCTTTTTGTGACACCCATTTGGATCTTAGAATATGAGTACCCAACCCCCTAATGGAATTTCTCAAGATTATTTTGCTGGCAGAATTTCAGGAAGTAATGGGGCTTTTTTTTTTTTTTTTTTTTACAGAATGCCATAAAATATTATTATAATTTTACTATGATATATACAGTCACAACCATAGAGATTTATGTGCAGGGCAGTGAAGGAGCCTGGAAACCATAATCCATACTTTCAAAAGCATGACATTGTGAGTAAGAACTCACATATGGGTATAAAGATGAGTTAGAATTCCAGCTTCACTAATTACTCAAGAGCACTCTTAAGAAAGTAGGTTACCCCTTCTCTAGCAGAAATGGCCAGCTGTCCACCAAAGATCTGTGCTCGCTATACATTGTATGAATATACCGCTGGACAGTCTTCTATGTTGTGGTCTCAATTTTCCAATCATCTTTGCTTCTAAATGAAGCCATATGACTGATTCTTATTTTTTAAAGATTTTATTTATTTATTCATGAGAGACGCAGAGACACAGGCAGAGGGAGAAGCAGGCTCCATGCGGGGAGCCTGATGCAGGAATTGATCCCAGGACTCTAGGATCATGCCCTGGGCTGAAGACAGGTGCTAAACCACTGAGCCACCCAGGCATCCTTCGATATGACTGATTCTCACTAAAGGAAAGTGCACAGAAATGAAGAGTATCATTTCTAGGGTGCCATGATTTTCTTCTTCCACAGTGACTTTGCAAGCCAAGTATTGAAGATGGTGGAGCTATAACAGTACAAATCTTAGTCTTGAATTATTGCAAAAAAGATTATCTACTTAGTACTCTCTTTGGACTATTGTAGAGAAAAGAAATAAGTTTCTACTGTTTTAGCACCTAAGACTTCAGGGTTTATCTTTGTTAGCAGCCACTGTGACCTTGACCACTATAGCCACTAAACTTCAGTTTTTCTCATAAATAAGATGAGAGTAAAATTATTTAAACTTCACATACAGTGATTATCGGGGTTCTTTCTCTGTAAATTAATACATGTATAACATAGAAGATGGAGGACGCTTTCAACAAATGTTGGCTATTGTTATGAGGGTTTGCTATTTCTATATGACCTCTGCAAGTTTTTTAAGTACCAGCATTTCCCAGAGGACAAACAGTAGTAGACACCAAGAAATTAAGAATAAGTTAAAGCATTTATGTGGAAAATAATCAACTCTGAGATTATAGTCAATGATGTCATTTTTTTTTCCTGGGGTTTGGGAAAAGGTATCCATTATTGTAGTTTGCGGAATGCAGTATACCATGGGTAACATTACCTTGAAATTAGGTTGAGCAACCAGTGTGACTTGCTCCACACATAAAAATAGGGGATCAGAGTACAGTACCTCCATCTTTCTCACTTAACTTCTCTTATTTTAAGAGATTCATTCTTGAGTCTCTATTATTTCCAGCTACTACCCTGGTTGATTTTACTTGTCCTTGAAAGCAGGAGGGATGATACGGGGGCACTCATTGGTAAAGCTCCCAGGTAATTGTAGTAGGAGATCAGCCTTAGGCACTGTGAAACATGAGGCAAAGGTAGTATGAAGATAGAGAAGTAGACCCATGACAGAATTGTATAGCCAATGCAACCAGTCATACGAGGGATGTATGAGAATTGAGAACATTGTGCTCTAAACTTGCTCTGAACTGTACAAATTCCAATTTATGTTTGTTCCACAATCTCAAGACTGCTGAATTTCATGCAAATAGTCTTTTTTTCCCTAAAGTCCTTGAAGAAAAGTGATGATTTTTCCTAATTTCTAGGCTATCATGTAAGTGATATTCTTGTCTTTAAACTCCATTCCACAAAAGACTGTCTATAGTTTACAAAGTACATCCGTGTTATTTTCTTGTATGGAAACTTTTCTGGGTTTGTGCATCTATTGCCTGTTTCTATTTTATGCCATTTTTATTCAGCCACAGTATAGTGTGATACTAAGATTGGTATACACAAGGTAGTTGGGATAATGGAATTGATGTAAATAGATATAATTAAAAGTTAATTTAGAAATATGCTTTCTCTACTTTTATTTTTATCCAGGGTAGAAGTGTTTATTTTTATCCAGGGTAGAAGTGTTTATCCAGGGGAAGATAACAGAAGGTAAGATATCAAATTGTAAAGAAAAACAAAAAATATAATTGTCCTTCTATATCATATGTGTTCTATGCCATTCTATGTGGGTCTTCACACAGCCTTACACCCGAGACTGCCTACTCAGAAGTTTCTCAATTCTGAGTGTGGTGTGGATGCATCCAACCAAAATATGACCCCATGTTTACATTCAGAGTTCACCATAGGTTTGCAGTCTGAGAAATTGGATTGGGGTCATTAAAATTGCGGGCAGCATCTCAGTAATGTGCTGCATGCTTTTTAGTAGAGAAGCTTCCACTGACTGAACAGTTCTACCATGTAACAATCTTCTCCGAGCTGCTGTACTGATGTTGGAGCTAAGAGCTTGAAGATCTCAGGCAAGGCCAAGGACCCAACAAACACACCTGACCCAGGCTGTGTTAACACTGTACAAGTATCGAGAAAATCAAGAAAATCTATGATAATGAAGTTACCATATATTTGGATTTGGTTTGTTTATATATTCTTCTCCCTTATAGAGCTTTATTCGTATTTATTTATTCTAACAGTTGACCAGTGGGAAACAATACATGATTTTCTATAGGATATCTATCTATCTATCTATCTATCTATCTATCTATCTATCTATCTATCATCTATCTATCTATCTATCTATCTATCTATCTATCTATCTAATCTGTCATCTATTATCTATCATCTATTATTAATAAAACATCTACCATTTCTCTATCCGCCTATCTAGGGAGGAGAAAGAATTAAATATCACATTCTATTTTAGGTTTTCATACAAATTCTTTAGTTGATCAAAATATCTTTTAAATTTAACTTCAAGGAGCAACATAAAAATGTGTAATGCAGCAGAGCTTCTAAAAAGAACCTAAGGTCCTGAAGGCTGTTTTTAACTGTGCCACTTACTACTTCTGCTCCTCTGAAAGAATTACTTATTCTCTCTTCAGTTTTTTTTTTTATTGGCAAGATGAAAATAAATTTTTATTGTGTTTAAGCACACTTATTGTAATTTAATAAATACATAAAATGTATAACATGAGTATAGAATATAACATAATTATAGAATTTATACTAGGTTTATGTATTAAATTGAATAAGCTCAGTAAAAACCAAGTCTCAGTTTTACCTACCACTATTTTTTTTATTGATTTTTATCAGCTAATTAAAGAAATGGTCTTTGTGCATCCCATGTCCATCTGGTTGCTATTCCCACAGATACAGTTTTCAGAATTTAAGTCATCACCATGACTACCTTGACAATAGTCACAGATCCTTTTTCTTGATGAAAGACATAAATACTTTTGCAGCCAAAATACATATATCATTCATGATTTTATCAGGCACTTAATATAGTTTATCTATAGTGCTTTGGGAAATTTGTTTTTTCAGAAAACTGGGACGACCTCTGAGAAACTTATTGTGGTAATAATTTACTGATTTTCTCTTGTGAAAGAAGGGTGATAGTGATAGACATAGTTTGAGGAACATTCTTTCCTTCAGATAATCCTGAAATTTCTGCTTTTTCTGTTGTGAGTGTTCAGAGTATGGGGTACTTAGGCACGTTCTCTTGAAGTCGACAGATGAGTTTCTGTTCCTCCATCTGTAAATATGCTCTACATTTCTTTCTGGGCTCTTACAATGTGGTTTCATCATGATGTCAGGCAAAGAGTCATTTTGGATGTGTTCAGAAACATTTACCCCAATTCAAAGGATAGGACAGGAATTGTTGAACTTGGGGGAAATCTTCTTTTTCCCAGAGCTCACCCGGTCCAGAAATTCTTGGCCGAAGATCCTTGCTTCCCCACAGTCGATTAACAAGCCCAGGGTGTAAATACTTCTTCAACAAGAGAAATTCACTTCAGTGATAATCTGAAGTAAGAGACTCTTGATTTGTTCATGTCTATACCATTACTGTCTTATTTCAGATACTTAATAAACATTTTTTTTCACAATTTTTTCTATATCCAAATTCTTCTTTAATTTGTCCATGACTAGTAAAGAGTCCCTCCCCCACCAGCCCAAGAGAAACAATGATAGCTCCCTTTCACCTCCACTCATTTTTGGTAGTTTAGCCTGTTTCCCGTAATACCGGTGGAAAAAAAAAAAGAGTGGATTGCAGAGATTTTTGCAGGATTCCTTTGGTTTGGCTTTATGAGTGAGATTAAAAGGGGCAGGGAGATGCAAAGCTCTTGATTTTACTCTGTAAATTGCTTTGTAAAATGGACTTCTGTCACATGATGTGGAGATGATACAACAGGCCTGCTTCATGTTCCCTACAGAACCTGGCAGGAACATGACTGACAGCTCTGCATGGAAATAAAGCTATACCAGGAAGCCATTCCAGTGTGGTCATGAAATGAAGGAGACACATGCTGTGCTGGCAATAGTGTAGGAGCCACGGGATGAGCAGCTCCTCCATGCCATGTCCCCTGATTGCTCCACAAGCCACTCTGGGCTACACCCCAAACATTGTAGCTCACTGCTTTGGAAACCCAAATAGGGCACCAGTCTGTGCTCGGTGGCAGGCCTCTGGTCATAAATAAAACAGAATGGAAGGCATTTGATGGTTATCATAGAAATGGGCTTTCCTTACCTGGAGTTTACCTGCCTAAAAACATCCACAGGGGGAAACAAAATATCCGTTAGGATTTAATAACTCATTTCACATGTGGTTTTTAATCTCAAAACTTGATTTTTTCCCCTAAGTACTCATGCTTTAGTGTATCTGTTTGTATCTCTTTCAGATTTTAAACATAACCATCTTAAGGAATATCTAAAGAGCAAAATATTTTCACTGTTGATAACCTAAGATGAACTGTCATTAAACAATTTAGTATGCTTCTTCAGCACTCAGCTCTGTGGGGTGAAACGGTCAACAAGATGAGGATGTACTTTGCCTCCCGGGGCAGTCACTTAATATGGGACAGACCAGAGGACTTGACATCCTGTGACTTGTGACAAAGTGCTAGCAAACTTTGATCTATAATCCATTTTTAGGGAAATTCACCTTTCGTGTTAAAAAAAAAATCAGATCTGCATTCCCCTGATCTCATTTCATTTATATAAAATATGAATGAAGAGACAAGTTAACTAGAGCTAATAAATAAATTGTTTTTGGGAATGTACTTTATTTCATCTAATGATTTGAATTCAAATATGCTTGAAGGAAAAGAAAAAGCAAAACAATGATCATTTGAAAGTTATGCATTGCTGATGGTTGCAAACAAACTCAAAGGCTGGGCTATTTGGCATGACCGTGAAGCTGGAGGATGCTGAGTACATGCCAATGTTGATAAGTACAGTCCATCCCTTCTGCATTATGTCCACATCTTTGGGACTTCGGGTCTGGCAAAAAGAATGGGGAGTTTATCTTGTTGGAAGATATGAGTTGGGAAACCAACCCAAATGAAATCGTGGAAGCCAAAGAGTGAAAGAGTTCTAGAAGTTTTCTAATCTTTCCTTTGTTAGTTCGATGATGTTACATGCCTGTATGTACTTATTATCGTAAGACATTTTTTGAAGAGTATCTAGAATTGCAAAGACACTATTAAGATGATAATATTAATGATACTTTAAAAACTACACATTTACATCATTAAAAAATAAATTAGAAGGCTTGGCTGAACTTTCTTCTATAGCCCAGATAGACAATTTCAGTTAACTGCCTTTTTGATGCTTTGGTCGCTGGATACAATTAGAGTTTGAATTTCTCTACACTGCTTCTGAGCTCTGTGTCTACGTTCTGATCTGCATTTTCCTCTCAGTATTATCAGTGTCGTTACTTATGTTTCACTGCTACTCTTAACTATTGGTGGTGGGGATGCACTTGGAATTTAATGGGTTGAATTTATGTACGTAGGTGTCTGAATTTACTTCAGTAGCCACATTTTCTCTGAAAACTAAATCATCATATCCATGCACTTGCTTTAAATGGCAGTTGAAATTAGATAGTATTTCGAGATATCTTCACATAGCATTTTAGTATATGGTAAGTTTAGTTCTAAATTTTTTACAAATGTTAAACTTTGTTAATCTGTAGAACAACAAAGTTATTACCTAGGAAGTGTTATTTTTATCCCTGATTTTCTGATGAGGAAATTTACTCACAGATTGGGTAAAAACCTGCTTCATGTTCCTATGGGAGCAGGTGTAAGTAAGACTCAGGATGCTCCAGAGAGTCCTCTGCTGCCCACTACACAAGCACCTGCCAGTCTAGCTTTGCTGACTACAATGGTAGTTACAAAAACAAAACAAGGCATAAACTTGACAATTTGGCCAAATAAACTTAAATGAGGTAGTAGCCTTGATTGAAATCAAGACAACAAATGTGTATTAGATACATAATCTACATCAAGCAAGATGCCTCCTACTACACTAGTGTTAGTACAAAGTTAGGTCCAGAAAAAGTAGCTGGCCAGGAATGCAAGAGGTGAAATGAATCATGTTAAAAACTATATTTGCATTTACTCTGTTGTCTGTATTTTGTTGGTCAGCAACTTATACAACAAGAAATATGGATTTAGCCCCCCTTGAGAGTAGTTTTAGAGTCTTTTATAACAAATGCCACCCTAATTTTGAACCTTGTGAAATTCCTAACTGAAGCTTTAAAAACAAATTGAGATTCCCAAAGCTGTAAAATAGCAGTCTCGAATGTTTTGGTGTCAGGACCCCTTTACATACTTAGGAATAATGTGGGTTAGATCGGTCAGTAATTTATATTAGAAATTAAAATAGAGAAAGTTGTCAATATTTGTTCATTAATTTATTTAAAAATAATAACCCGTTACATTTTTACATAATTGCATATTCTTATAAAAATATATTTTTTTCAGGATGTCTAGGTGGCTCAGCAGTTGAGCGTCTGCCTTTGACCCTGGGGTCCGGGGTTAAGTCCCACATCGGATATCTTGTGGGGAGCCTGCCTCTCCCTCTGCCTATGTCTCTTCCTCTCTCTCTCCTTCTGTCTCTCTCATGAATAAAAAATAAAATCTCTAAAAGATATATCTTTTTCAACACAAAAGGATGGCATGATTTTAGATTTTTTAAAAAATTCTTTATTATCTTTTTTTAAAAGATTTTATTTATTTATTAATGAGAAAGAGAGAGAGAGCGGCAGAGGGAGAAGCAGGCTCCATGCAAGGAGCCCAACGTGGGACTTGATCCCTAGTCTCCAGGATCAGACCCTGGGCTGAAGTCAGAGCTAAACTGCTGACCCATCTGGGCTGCCCTATTATCTTATTTAATAGAAGACAGCTGGATTCTCAGATTTTCTTCTCTGTTCAGTCTGTTATGATTTGATACATCATGTACCCTCTGGAAAACTCCACTGGACACTTGTGAAAGAAAGAATGAAAACGGCAAAAGTAACATCTTAGTTTACTGTGAAATTAGCTCTGATGGACCTCTCCAAGTGTCTTAGGAATGCCAGGGATTCCCTGACCACACTTTGAGAACCACTGCTATAGAATCAATCACCAACATAATTATTTATCATGCTATATGTTTTAGCTTCTTTTCATCCAATATCATCTGAATTTGAACATTAGCAGTTCAGTGTATTGCTTGTCTTTGATTTAAAATAGGTGATTCCTTTCTAGTATTGGTATAGTTCATGTATTTTAAATATGTCTCAATAAAACATAAATATAAAAAAGGAAGATGAATGGTAGTTTCAGGTATTCCAACACCTGTGCAATAAAGTGGGCAGTGCACACAAAGTGAATTGAATAGATAATTGAGATAGACTAACAGATGGATAGATAGACAAATGGAATTATTTCTGGGCTTACAGAGACATATACTGCTTCCTATCTGTTGTTTTGTAATGCAAATTAATAGCCTTTTAATTTGTTGTATTTACTTTCTCTACCTAGACTCTCTTTTTTTTTTTTTTTTAGAGATTTTCTTTTTAACTAATCTCTAACCCAACATGGGGCTCGAACTCACAATGCCAACATCAAGAGTCACATGCTCTACTGACTGGGCCTGCCAGGCATCCCTGTACTCCTTTTTAAAATAATCTGAATACATGGAGGTATTGATTAAATCAATAATGGCTGCACTAGTCTCATACAACTGAAATCCCTATCTAGTTTGGAATAGCTAATAAAATATTAGATATTTTTAATTCTTTGACAATTTTAAATGTGTTGACTGTTAGTATGTATTTCACAGCCTTACTTTGTTGTGGCTGAAATACAGGCCCACAGGTATAAGAGAGTTTCTAGACTGGTAAAATTACTATTACAGGGTGTTGAGGTCCTTTGGTTTTCCTAAGGTCAAATGGACATCTGTTCTTTTAAGTTTACACAGTATGCTTACCGATTGCCTTCTGTTTATACACAGCCTTTGAAATAATTCCTTTTTAGTGTCCAAATCTGTCAAATACACAGCCTTTTCAGTAAATACTGTGATTTAATATTAAAGAAAATCATTAGTTTTATTGTTTCAGAAGGCTATCTGAAAATTTTCAAATTGGCATTTTAGAGAAAAGCACAAACCAACAACTTTGAGGAAAAAAAAAGAGAAAGTTTTTGCTCACAAGGCGGTGAACACTTTGGAAACACACACAAACAGCAAATAAGCATGAGTACACATGTGTGTGCCCTTCCCTTTCCAAGAAAAGGTGACACTGCAATGATGTTCAAACTGATCTTTTATGCTCCAGTGAAGAGGTTTCTCACTGAAATATTCAATTATTACTCCAATAGGGCAAAGAAAGTCTGGGCTCTCATCTGTATTTGAGTGCCCTGGCCTGGGTGAAAGCTTCATGGTAGCAGCCAACTGCCAGCTGTCCACAGACAATAGGACTCTTCTGTTTCTCAGTTACTAAGGGGATCCTAAGGTCCCACATTTGGAGGCAAGGAGTCCTCTTCTTTCCCTGGCATCTTCCTTTGGCAACCTTGGGAAGGTTTGTTATCCAGCCTCAAAAGATGATCTGGAGGATGGCAAATGCTGGAGAAGGACTTAAAACATGTACATTTGCTCAGAGCAAACCATAACAAAATAGGGTGAATAGATGCATTCAAATCCAGGAGTCACTTACTTCTTCTCTTTGATAAGGGGCACTTATTCTATTTTTTTAGACACTAACCTGGAGCTTCTGAAGTTTGTGTTTTTAAATTAGTTGTAGGTTCAAGTTTATAGAGATAGTCCATTGTCTAGTCAATCACTAAAATACAGTATTAGATAATTAAGGCACATGTGTTGCAAATTAGGTGTTCACTGTATGCCCTTGATAGGTTGGAACATGACATGAGATGGAGCCACTCATGTAGACATTTATTTTGGTCAGTAAGTAGCAGTTGCTGAAGCCAAATCAATCACATATCAAACCACATCAATTGTTAGGATGGTCAATACGAAGAGGCGATAATGGGGTTTATTTCACATGTAATGTGCAGACAGAGCCAACCTGGGATAAAAACCACACATTGGAACACAATTTGTGTTCCAGCATAGTTTGGGAATAATGTTTGCAGCATAGTTTGGGGATTTGCAGGATATTTTGGGAATAATGTTTGCTTACCTGAAGTATTTGGAATTAGATTTGTACACAAACCTTCTGTTCTGACAGGGCATTATCTGTGAAGCTAATACATAAAGTAGCTTCCCTCTAGGGTCCCTGAACTAATGAGACCAGAGTGAGACAAATACTTACATTTGCTTGTCTTGAAACTTCATCACAGAATCATTTTGTAACATCTCGATTAAGTACATACATAGGATATTTTATAAAGACTTTTACTAATTAAGGAAGAAATCTAAGTGTAATTGCTTTTACTTGAATCAGCATTGTCACAGAATCCCAAACTTCTCCAGAGAGGTCCACAACCAAGCAGTTGTTGAGGCTCTGTTGTTAAAATTGCATTGTTTCCTATCCAGAAGGATGGTCAGTTTTCCAATACAGAAAGTATCTGTCCAAGAAGTTCCATCCTTTTATGTCACTTGTTCTAACACTTCAAATTGTTTTCCATTGCTTAGAGTCATTTGGCATTAGCTACCATTTGAAGACTCACTTTCAAGTATTTTAGTTTCTCCAAATAAAATGAAGGCACGATACAAAGCATTAGCTTGTCTTTTACATCCTTTTGATTCTGACCTCATTTTAGACTGCGCTGATGGAGAGATAGGGGACATGATGAAATAGTTGAGTCTATAAAGAGCAGGAGGCAGAAGCTTAAATTGTAGCAGCTTTTGGATGTGATGGAGAGCTTGGAAGGCAATGGCTGGAGAAGAATTCTGGGTCAAATGCAGTGACTGTAGTGAATAAATATTCTGATTTGAAAAGAAATCATTGTTTCACAGGCTGAGAGGTGAGCAAACAGGAAAAGTGAAGAAGTATGTTCCTTCTGTAGGTTACAGTACATGGTGCAAATATTCCATCAGAATTTCTAAACTACAAGACAAAGCAGTCTCATGAATGGAAACTTTGATTTTTGTTCTTGAACTGGTACTGTTTGCAGAGTCCTTTGAGGAAGAGCTTCTCTGTAAAATATCTCATGATATACTGTCCCCTGTTTTGAAGGAAAGGGAAACCACCTTTCCACTGTGAATATACCTTTTGTGTGATGAACTGTTAGGACATGACAAGGCTACACAATTGATTCTTTCTTCTATCAAACCCTCTTTTGCTTAGGTTAATGCCATTGTTTGAGAGGATTAGGAAACAGGTTTCTGCCTTTCCAGGCTGTTTGATATTTCTTGATGTTTCATGTAACTTTAATGGAATAACTTGATAAAACAATCTACTGCAGCCTTGCTCTAGGCCTTACTGGCCCCTTAAAGGCCGGGGCTGAGGGACTTTGGCCCCATAGTGAACACATTTCCTTTAATGATGAGTTCCCCGGGTCAGGCAGGTATTCTGTGTGCCCGAAACTGACCCAAGACTTGATCCTGAGGAAGAAGTGGGCTGTAGATGAAGGCACACCTGGGTTCTGGAAGCTTGCCTGTTGAACTTGAATATCTATAGCTTTTAGATAGGAGAATAGCTTTGCCCAGGGCTTTCTGAACATAGGTAGCTGGTGGGAGCTGACTCTTAAGAAATAACCTCAAATCAGAGAAACATGTTTTTGTGAAATTAGCTACATGGGGCATTTGCTCACTCACTTCAACTGGGTGGAAGCCCCCGTGGTAGAGGAGGGATACTATGGGCCCTGGAATCAAAAATTGCACTCAGATTCTTGCTCTACCACATAGCTGCCAAGGTGGGTCTTTTATATTCTCTGAGTCCCCAAATCCTTCTCTCTAAAATCTGTAATAATAATAATACCTCCTCACAGGATCATTAGCAATATTTGTTGGCATAGCATATGAAAAATACATGGATTAATTTAATTTAATTCAGGCTAAGGGCCTTGCTAGGTTTTTGAAGCTGCTATGTGTTCTCCCTCTGACTGGCTCTATTATTTACACAGTTATCCTATGCTTCTCTTTTTCTCTAATATTTTGTTAATGTTTTAGTAAATTATTCATCAACGGAGAACAAGTTTTTTGATAAAATGGAACATACTTGGAGGGGAGGACTGTTCTATAGGCCAAATAAGACAGTTGTCATCCATGGTTTATGCTGCTGTTAGAGCGCTAAAGAGGCTTGGTTGGGGACCTGACACCTGACATGTTCTCGTTCAGACCCAAATGGTTTCCTTGACTTCCAAATCCACTGATCTTTTAGTTTCAATGTAAGTAAATCTAAGCCCTGAACTCCAGCATTTTCAACACAATGAATTTTTAAAATATTGAACATATTTTGTAGGCCACTTGTACAGAGAAGGAAGCTTCCAGAAAACGTTGCCTAAAGAGATAGGCTATTGGAATCCTTCAAAAGTTAAATAGTAAAATTTGTTCTGAATATTTACAGAGAGCTCCAGGAAGGAGGCAGGGAGGATGACTTCTAACCAAATAGTGGACTGTTTGCTTCAATTGATCTGCATTTGATTAGCAAAAAAATGGTCTCTGATTAAAAAAAAAAAAAAAGTCAAATTAGGCTTTACTGATTAGAACAACAGAGAAATGTCATTCTTTCTTCTCGAGTAGGGAAACCATTCTGCCTAAGTTAAGATGATATTCTTTCTTAGAAGTGAAAGGAAGAAGGTAGGTGATATGTTTTTTTTTTTTTTCTCTTTTTCCCCTTTAGAAATGAGGAATGTTCACCAAAGAGGAGAAGGCATATATGTCTCCTTGAGGTAGGTCATGATGTTTCCTTAACCCCAGATGCGGCTGTAGGGTCTTCTATGTATGCTCAGGATAGCCTGTGGGAATTGAGTTCCCAACTCTGCTCACAAACTTAGGAGGCAACATATGAGTTTGAATAGGTTCCATGACCTTGTTTTCCAAATTCTGTCCCAGATTCACATCGTCTCAACATCTCCCCTCTGTAGTACATATAATTTCTACCTCTGTAACAACATTCAGCAGTTCTTAAGATTAACTGAGCCTCAAGTTGGGTAACCACTCCATTGCATCATGGAACTAGAAACTCAAGATACCTATTACATGGGCCCTAATGCCTCAACTGCTCTCTTTGGGTCTGAAGTAACCTCTTTCCACCAAGGCAACTCTTCACAAAGATTTTTCTACTGTCTTATCACCTCCCACATTGTATAGGAGAAGCTAAAATGAAATTAAAATTAGGATCATTATCAGTAAGGTCTCAGGATTTAGTACCCATACCCCTTGTCTTAGATTATCCATGTTAAAGAGCAAAATTCAACTGAATGTGTTTTAAAGATCGTATTGGCTTTAGTCAATGATTTGTGAATCAGCAGAATCCAACGTGTCAGGTAGACAGGAACTCTGAGGAGTGTACAAAATGAAACTTTTATAGGCAAAAGGGAACAAGAGCAAGGAAGTTGTACTGGACAAAAAAGCAGATTGTTTATGGCAAGATTACCTTCCTTTAGGGGCTGGGAGAGGTCTACCAGGCGGGTGACCTGACTAGTGCTGATCTGGTAATTACTGATCGATTGTTTTAAGAGTCCATTGCTGGACAGTCCAAGAGTGTTTGGTGATATGGAGCTTAGCACAAGCAACTTCATTTTGGGCTTCTTGTCCCATTTATAACATATATCTTTAAAACAAGTGAAACCAAATTCTCCTTTGTCAATCATGGTTTCAATTAAATGGCATGTCTCTCAACCTTTAAGCTACCATGAAAAGCTAAACTGCAGACGTAGACAAAACGGAGATTCTCTTAGAAACAGCATCTAATGGAGACTGTTGGAGTTTGCCTCTTTGGAATTGCGAACATATTTAAGGGAATTTTTCAATATGTAGATAAATGCTTTACTACCAGGCTCCTTATAGGAAGTAAAATTTGGCAATGCATTAATAATTGTGTACAAAGGTACTGTAAACAGCATCAAAATACCTCTGGCATATTTCATGGTTCAGACACCAGAAGAAAAAGCCGTAAAATCTTCTTGGAGTAAAACAAAGTCATTTTTCCTCCTTTGGCATGCGTGGCTAGTATTTGTTAGCTACTTCATATGTTAGAGAAATAAAATTATTTATTTCTTTATCAGAGGTATCTGGAGTGTTTTTGAATACCTATGAAATATCGAAACATTTCTGTCTCTTATGTTTACTTTTCTCAACACTACACAAGTTACGATGACCTTGACCATTTAAAAAGTCTCCGCCCTGTTTCTTATGATACTTAGGATTAGTTGCATGTATTATTTTTTAGAAGTTTTTTTTTTTAAGATTTTATTTATTTATTTGTGAGAGACACAGGGAGAGAGAGAGAGAGAGAGAGAGAGAGAGAGAGAGGCAGAGACACAGGCAGAGGGAGAAGCAGGCTTCATGTGGGGAGCCTGATGTGGGACTTGATCCTGGGTCTTCAGGATCACGCCCTGGGCTGAAGGAGGCGCTAAACCACTGAGCCACCTGGGCTGCCCAGTTGCATGTATTAAAAGCTTTGTTAATAATCTCTAAATGGTAGGTGAATTCAGTTATTTAGTTTTTTGGTTTAAGACATGATCAAAATAGTGTTCTTTGTTTTCCCTATCTTATGCCAAAAATTATATGTGAAAAACACTGACAGAAATGAGTATATATATATATATATATATATATATATATACACATATAGTACTTAGGAGTTTGATGGGCTATGTTATCATGAATATTTCACATAGAAAAAGTGAATATATCACACCAGAATGTCAGTGGGGTACTCAGCTAAAGAAAGAGGGCAGGGAGCCCACTTTCATACACCTGGAATAGATTATACACATGGAGTTTATCTCCTCCTCAGAGCCAGAAAGCTCTGGTAATGTGCCCTCTACTCTGTGACAAGCAGGGCAAAACTGGGAATTAGTCACCCAGTGCTAGCAGAGCAGTTAATTAAGTACATTTGACAGCCTTCTCTCTGCATTTCTTTTTTTTTTTTTTCCCCTGCATTTCTAGATGGCTGAGAATCAAGTAGTTGCACATCAAAATGTGAGGGTTATTTATTTATTTATTTTTTACTTGTTCTTGGCACACGTCCTTTATCTGTCATCATTTCATGTCCTCAAAGGCCTGAGAGATGCTGCCATCCTTGGGCAACAAAGGATGCCATGCAAAGCAGCTCAGAACTTGAGTTGTTTCAACAGATGCTGTTTTATGTTTTGCCAAAGAATGGCCCCTTTTATTTCTGTCGTGAATGCAGTCTTTCATTCCGTCTCTAAATGTTTTCCAGTATTAAACCTAATCCTTATCTATCATTCTTTTTGGATGATAGGCTGTCCCTTTGCCTTTGGATCCAGCATAGCCTTCACCATGTAAATATGGATTTACAAAGAAATGGAAACTTCATGTTCTTCACTTTACAGCTCCTGCTGATTTCTTGGTAGGGTGGCGGGGCTGCATTTCAAGGTCAGAGGAGCTGAGCCAAGTTATTCCAAATGTAAGAGAAAAATGCTGAAGTGGAAATGAACAATTTCACCCTGTAGAAATTCCCTGCTTTTCGGGGGTAGAAAGATTAGAAAAGCTTGCTGGTTGAGGAAAGAAATGAGATCAACAAAGCAAGCAAGCAGGCTGGAGATTATTTATTCTTACATTTGTTCCTTGCAACAGAACACAGAGGGGCCAATGACAGCTGAACGAATGTAATTTATAGGAAGGGAGGCCCTCCTACAGGGCAGTGGAATTCTCTCTTGCCAGAAATGTAATCAGGAGGGACTCCCCAGAAATCCAGGGAGTGCCAGGCAGAGATGGTGCCCAGCACCTTTATGACCTCTGTGGTTTTCATCCTAATAAAAGAAAATAAGAGCATTACTCCTGAAAGTTACTTCGATGAAAAATTGAAGGTCGTTCTACTTCTGGTCACTAATGGAATTGTTCAAAGGTGTTGTCCTAGAGGTCTGTTTTTTCCTCAGTATACTAGCTGTTTCTTCTCTTGGGGCAACCAGAGGGCTAACCCAGCTTCAAAACCAGAACTCCTCCCACTGGACTCCCAGGGAGCACTCGGGGTTGGTTTGTTCTGTCTGTTTCTTCTGTGGCTGCTTCAATCACCAAGCCTTTGTTTGGCTTGTGAGTGCAAAGCCACTGTGCTGGTGATGCATGGGATCTATAAAGGAGGGGAGAACAGTCACTCGAGGGAGGTTCACATATAGAGGGAATAATCCTCCATATGCAATCATAGCAGCGAGGAGAGGAAGAGTGCAAACATCTGAGGGATGAAGTTTTGTGGAGATTTTCACAGATTTTAGTGATTGCTGTCCAGTCCTTTCTGTTTCCCTCTTCCTGTCCTTGGTGGGAATTATCAAACTAGCTGCCATTGACATGCCCAGGATGTACAAAGGAGGGATCTCTGAAGAAAGCAAGAAGCCACTAGCCTGTGTGTAGCCCAGATATGCTTTAGAGCCGTGCTCGGTTACTATTCTTGATTAAGAGCCTAGAAATAGCCATCTGGGCAATCAGACTCTTGCATTAACATGCAATGTTGGCTAAATCCACAGGCAGCTGGCTGAGTACTATTTAAACTGGATGCTAAGATAGGAGTGGGCCCTGACAGGCAGTAGTTAAGGGACACTCATCTATTCTACCCGTGTCAATGGTAATGATACTGTAATACTCTCCAAAATGTGGTCCTTTTACGATGTTTTGACAGGCTGGTTGCTGTTCCAAGGGTCTGTATTATTAGAGATACATAGACTAGGTTTTGACAGATATATATGCATATGCATGTGTTTATATGGTTGTATATATTTGTGGAAGAAATCATGAAAGTCAGTCATCCCTATTTACCATGTACACTATGAGAAGCACTTTCTTGTGTGATTTCAAAAAATGTGGAAAACATTTTAAGAACAGTAAGTCCAGAGGAGGTTGATTCATTTATTTTCCAGGACCTTACTTTGTGTTTCTACCAAATAATTCATCGGGGCCAGACAGACTCTAAATAATTTCTAGGTCTTTCGTTCTGTGATTCCATCTTTCTAAACAGAAAATGAATACACTGCTGAAGACACATGGACTAGATTACTGGTTAAGAGTCTAAGCTTTGGTGTCAGGTTTACTTTAAATACAACTGCAGTTTCTGCCATAGAAAAGCTCTGTGGCCCTGTGGAATTTATTAAATTTCTTTATATTTCAGTATCTTTCACTGTAAAATGGGAAATTGAATTAGTGATCTACCTCATAGCTGTTGGATCCTCATACCTCATGGATTCAATGTGGTCAGGCAGGTAAAGCATTTTGTAGAAGTCATGGTCAAGAATAGCTATGACAAAAAATGTTGGCTGTGATTATGGTGATAATTATGAAAGTAATGGAAAACTAGAAAAAGTAAGTCAGCAAAATGGAGTAAACTTGATTTCTTTGCACTGACTGGTTTGAAAAGTGTTGGCTGGACAGATTTTCCCTGTCCTGGAGAAAGTGAAGTAGTGCATTTCTTTGTATAGAAATAAATGAGGAGATATTTTGTATAAATCACCAAATTTCTATTAGCCCTGATGATTCCCACAAAGGACTCTGGGTTTTAGGTAAGGAAACATGCCTTTTTTCCAATGAGTTCATTAGCAGTGAAGGGATGTGTATGCGTTTGTGTGCGTTCACGCACCTGTGTAAAATCATCCTGGTGTTTATGTGTCCATGAGAAAGAACCAAGGGCTATGGATTGGAAGGCAGGAGGTCAGGTTCAAGTATATGCTCTAACAGTAACTTGCAATATCATTGTGGATGAGTTATTGAACTTTGTAGCCTCAATTTATTTCTATGTATAGTTAGGGCGTTCGCCATTAAATTGTCTCAGCTCTAATACTCTCCTGAAATTCTATGACACTTTGTCAAAAATGGCCCCAAGAATGAAAACCTCCACTCTAAGAGATTGACTAGGATGAACTTCATTCTTGTCTGGTCCCGTGTTTTTTCAACTTAGCATTTCTCAGATGAGAATTGGAAATCTCAAGAGTCCAGACAATGTTGACTCAGTCAGCAGCCTCACTAGCCAACAATGATGTGTTCAAAGCAGTGTCCCCTCCAGCCACCCCCCTGAGGCCCCAAACCCAATAGACAGACAACAGGAACCAGGAACTGCATAGTTCCTGTGCTTGATATTAGCAAACTAAAACAATAAAGATACGGTGTTGATGTACCCTGAGAATAGCAATGATTTCATTACTGTGAGAGGGAAATCCAGCACATTGGCTGAGGGCAGACGCACTGTCAGGTGGTCTGGGTTCAAGTACTGAACTTATTTAGGTGAAATAAGTTCACTTATTTAGGTGAAATGCTCAGCAGATTATTTAACCTCTCTGCTTCAGTTTACTCATCTGTAAAATGAAAATGATAAAGTATTGCAGGGATATGTTTTTGGAACAGCTCTCTCAGTGGCTTTTTTTTAATTAGCATGAAGCAGAGAGAGTTAATGAAACAAGAATGGGTAAGCTGAAAAAAAAAAAAAAAAAGAATGGGTAAGCTGGAGCAGAAGCCAGCAACCTGATCATAGTGAAAAGCTGTTTCATGGATGTTTTGCTAAAAAGAGTCTTTTACATGGTGCTGATGGGGAGTCATTACATGATTTATATTGGAGGGTCTGGGGGCCATTTTCATAGCAACAAGAAGAATAGACTAGAAAAAGGGCAAATTGGAGAAAGAGAGTCATTTTTATGGGGAAAGGTGAGTTGTAGAATAGTCCAATGTTCTGGATTAGGTGAGTTGTGACAAGGGACACCTGAGGAAGTGGTGCAAGTCATTGGGTAATGTGATAAATGCAGTTTGGTTAAGTGGGACGGTAGCTATGGGATGTGAGCTGGAGATGTCTGGTGAAAGATTTGCATAGAGAACAGCATCTCAGAAGGAAGTCTAAGTGATGCTGTCCGACAGAAACCTAGTGGGAGCCTCAGATGCAAATTCCCTGGTAGTTCCTCACAAAAATGTAGAGAAACAGGTAGTAGTACTCTTAATTTTATATCTTATTTAAAACTATAAATCTAAAATGTTATTTCACTCTAATCAGTACAAAATTATTCACAAGACATGCAGCATTTTTTTTTTTTTTTTTTTTGCTAAGTCTCCAACTCAGTGTATACTTTACACTAAGCACATCTCAAGCCACAGTTCAAGTATTCAGTAGCCATAACAAGGGTCAGGGACTGCCATAGAGGACAGTGCAGCTTTAGAGCATAGTAATGGATAGAATTTATTTAACCATTATTAGTTGCGAGGATCCAGGCACCTGTGATAGGAGCTGAGCATTCAGTGGTGAACAACATGGACACAGTTTCTTCTTCTTTGAACTTTCCAGTTATTAGAGAATAGGGCTTCTGTTGGCCTGAAAGTTCTCTTTGTGCAAATTAGATAAAGACATAGCCTCTGGGCAGAGCTTCCCCACTCCTGGAATCCCAGAGTGCAGAAGAGATTTCTCTGCCCCTTCTCCTCTTCTCCTCTGAACCTTTGCCTATAGAACAGACTGCACCGGACACCAGTGGCCACTCTTCAGGGAACACAAACACTTCTAAGTCACTCAAAGAAAATAGGCTGAGTATTACAATGGAGGAAGTACCTGGAGGGGGCACTCAGTCATGCAAAGGTCGGAGAAGTCCACCCTCAGGCTGAGGGGTCACCAGAAATGAGACCAATGGAAAGAAGAGATGGTAATTCTCAGGGCATCTCATGGAACTGAGAGAAGTTTAGATCACATGCAGGAGGGAAGGAGTGGCAGGCATGAGGCTGGAGAGTCCAGAGGACCCTCTGCACAGTGGATTAGGGGGGCACGGAGCACGCAGAGTCCTGGATACCACTAACAACTAGTGGCCGACTATAAAGGCATTGAGCAGGAGGGGTCAGAAATACAGGATGGGGGCACCTGGGTGACTTAGCCATTTAAGCGTATGCCTTTGGCCCAGGTTATGATCTCAGGGTCCTGGGATCGAGCCCCACATTGTTGAGCTCCCTGCTCAGGGGGGAGTCTGCTGCCCCTTCTCCCTCTGCCCCTCCCCTGCTCACATGGTCATTCTCTATTCTCTCTCTCTCTCAAATAAATAAATAAAATCTTTAAAAACATGAAAAAAACACAAGATAAAACCCAGGAACAGGCACTGAGAGAGAGAGAGAGAGAAAATTCGCTCTGTGAAAGTGGCCAGCCGGGTGTCAGGTGCAGCAGGGAAGTCGAGGAAAAGGAGGGCTGCGGAATGGCTGTTGCCTCAGCGGTGGAGGAAGCCCCAAGGACTTTGGGGAGCGCCGTCACTAGAAAGGGGAGAAACCACATGGCAGCGGTGGAAGAAGAACACATGGAGCGGGAAGAAGGGAAGATGCTTTAAAGAAGGCTGGCTTTGGAGAAGTGGATAAGGAATTTAATGTTGTTACACAAAGAAAAGTTGTTTGCTCTCTTATTTTGTGTTTTGTCTTTACTCATAGGTTATCAGCCCATCTCTAAGATTTCTACTTCCCTCCTTCCCTCTCCGACCCTACTGTAGCAAAGCAGAGAAATGACCTACAGGAGAGATGAATTTTGCATTCATTCAGTAAACACTGTGGAGTAACTATTTTGTGCCAGGAGCAAACACTTGCCAACAGTGATGAAACGGTGGATTTATTGATAATTTATTAAGTGTCGGTGACTCTTCTTACTTTTTGACAGGTATCACCTGACTCATTCTCCCCCAGATCTTCACGGGGTACATACCATTACTCATCCCATTTTGCCAACGAGAAAAACACCAGCTCACAACCACCGTGTTACCTGCCGACATAAGACAATCTGAGGAGTTGGTCCATTATCACTTTGTGTTGGAACTTTGATCAAAACTCTTCCCTGGAAATTCTTCCCTGGTTAACTCTAAGCACCCCAGGGCACTGATTTTACTTTATCACTGTTCTTCCTTTGGGTCATTTGCCTTGTTTTTATTACCTATTGCAATGTGATATTCTTTGTTCGTCTCTTCATGGATATTGTACCAAATATTTATCATTGTGGGTTTAGTACCTGGTAGCCATAAAGACCCTTCCAATTCTAAAATTGTTTAACTTTCTATGTTTTTTATCATTTTAATGGGAGGGTCACATAAGGTTAGTTTCTCTACTGATACAGTCTTGCAAATGGTGCCTAGGGGGAGCACTCCTCCTCCTGTCTCAATGATCTTCTCTTTCCTTCCTCCATTTAGTTTAGGCAGTGCTGATCAGATGACCCAAGGTGCCTGGCCTGATGCCATCTGTTATAGAAAACACGAGCAAGGTTTCACCAGTGTTTCATAGATACCCACATTCCAGAGGATCTCATCGGAGCATAAGAGCTCTTCCTGATAATTAGTAATTGGTCCTCACAGCACCCCTGGGAAGTACCTGGGTATGCAGCAAAGATACACAGAGCGTAAATGAGCTTTTCCAGAGTGCAAGACAATTTCCTCCTCAGTGAAATGGGGACAATTATAGCGATCCACCTTACAGGGGTGTCAATTATTCACAATCTAAAAGCCCTGGGAACTATAAACCACACTAGGAATATGTACACATGGCACACTTGTATTGCGCTTAATTGACATCCTCCTTTCCCGTATCCTGCTACCTGCAAATCACCCCACAGTGACACCCGTGGGTTTACCTTTGGTCCTGGTTATTGACATGGAGCCTGCCTCTCTGCATCAGAGTTCTGTCTGGATCACACCAGAGGATAGAAGAACAAACCTGCCAGGTGTTGATGAGCCCATGACAAGCAACCTGAATGGAATTCTGACAGGACTTCGACGCCTTGTGCATAAACATAATTAATCAACACAGAATACACACTGGATAAGCTACAAGAAACGCAGAACACAAAGCATGAGGACAAAGGGAAAAATGACAGATCTGGTTGGATGATAGGAATTGTAAAAGCCCACTTGAATGGAGCACATGCACAGGAGTGGAATGTTCCAAAGAAGCTCCTGTTGACAACTGCCTCCGTGACCCACCCACCTTTGGGCTCGGTTTATCTGGGCCTGTTTTGTCCCCTCCTTCTTTCCCATCCTCCGTCCCTGCCTTCTTGTTCTTGTCTCCTTGTGTGCCACTATCTTATCTCTCTGATGATGACTCGAAATTGTGAGCCCCAGGCAAGGAATCTATCCTCTATGTTAGTTTGATTCAATTAAATATGAAACACAATTACAACAGAACCATTTCTGCTTCAGTGTTCTTCACCTGTGGAATTGCTTACACATCTCATTGTTGGCACAAGGACCATTGGATTCCTTCCATTTCCTTTGTTTCAACGTATCTTCTGTGTACAAGTCCTCATTTCATGCAGCAGCTCTGATTTTACTTGTCCTTGCACCGACTAGTAAACTGTCTGCCCTGGGTGGCTGGAGGAGGGGCTCGATTACCACACACCATTAATAGTGTTTTTTTTTTATTTATTTTTTAATTTTTATTTATTTATGATAGTCACAGAGAGAGAGAGAGAGAGAGAGAGAGAGAGAGAGAGGTAGAGACATAGGCAGAGGGAGAAGCAGGCTCCATGCACCAGGAGCCCGATGTGGGATTCGATCCCGGGTCTCCAGGATTGCGCCCTGGGCCAAAGGCAGGCGCCAAACCGCTGTGCCACCCAGGGATCCCCCCATTAATAGTGTTTTTAGAGAAAAGAGCTCACCTGTATTTTATGCTGACTGCCTAAATCCCTGACTCCCCTAAAGAGATGTGGGACAGAGCTATAGTCCAGCACATGTAGAAGGATAACTGAAGATAAATGGAAGAGGGACTTGGTCAATCGTCTGATGTCAAGTCAGAAGCAAGTGAAAATTGATAAATGCATGATCCAAAGAAATGTCTTTCAAAATATAAGCTACGCCATTCTTTAAAACCTAACTCCTACTGGAAAATACCACTACCTAATGCTTTTTATTCCAAATATGTGCAGTGATAGACTCTCAACAGGGTAGGGTTTTTCTTTGTTTCGTTTTTGTTTTTGAAGGGTGGAGAAAAGCCAGTGCCATAATCTCTATGATTTCCAGAGAAGTTGAAAGAACTAAAACAAATCATCTCTTGCTATCAAAAATGAGACAGAAGTAGAAAGGTAAATTAGATCCAATAGGTCTTGGAACAATTGCACACACTCCTCAAACCTAAGTGACTAGAAAGCTTCCATAGTTTTCATTAGTTAAACGCTTGCCACACAATCCTTCACCTTGCCTTTGGTTGATTGCCCACGTGAAGGAGAAACTGGTTCAGTGACCAAGGTGGAAATTTTTATATTCGTCTTAGGAAAATCAGGAGTGAATATACACATTTTAATTCTAAAGCTGCATTGAGTAATAATAGTAAAACCCTGAAAATACAAAGCAAGTAATGATTTCCAGAACTCTCTTGCCAAATACAACAGTGCAGCAGTGTGGCTGGAAGATCATCCATTGTGGAGCTAAACAAAGATGCTTCGTCTCTATTCCTTCACATTAAGTGAGGAAATAGAGCGCGCCAACCCAAGAAATCAACACTGACTCCTTTCCGAGCATAAGAAACATTTTGGCAGCTCAGACCATTGAGAGTGAACAAGAGGAAACGTAAAAAAATCCACCCAGAGCTCACAGTGGTGTCCATGGTGTGTACAGAGATAGACGAGCATGCATTCGAGAATAGTCAGTTTCAGAATAAACTTGTCACCACTGATTTAAAAATACTCCGTCATGCCGTTAGGAGATACCTCATTATGGAGAGAAACTCTGCTTTGGGATGGTTGGTAAAAACAAACACGATTGAAACTTTGGTAGATTAATGCTTTCTTGATATTTTGTGCCAAACTTTAAAGACAAGGTGTGCTAGGTGTTAAGAGAATGTAGAAACCAAGAAATCTATTAACTGATACAATGGAAACACAGAAAACATGCATTTCTATATGCACCAAGTTACAATATATTTGTGTGCCTGAATTGTCCAGTGTAGGTATTGGTATTTATATATTTGAAAGTTACTGGCAGTCCTCTGTATCACTTTTGTGCCAGATAAATCTGGTGAACAAAAGACCCAGGGCATTTAGATATTATTTATTCATTTATTTGCAAGATTTGTCTAGTGTATAGCTTCCAAATAGCCAACAGCATTTTGCCAGGGTACCTCTACCCTTGCAGTGTTTTAACACTAGGGCCTTAGAAACAAGCAAACGAGTAGGAGAGTCTTTTGACTTTCTGGGTATCATGGCTATATAGAGGGACAAGATGGCATGGATTTAATTTAATGAATTTCAATTAGAAAAAAAAAAGTAAGGAATAATATCATGTAAACATTTCTAAAAAAATAAACACTCCTAATTCAGATGCTGACGAATGAGAGTAGTGTGTCCCCAAAGGTACCAAAATAGTGTTAACAGTGGATGTAACAGCCTAGTAAGACACAATCCTTGGCTGCAATTGGTGCCGAACACATTTCAAGGGAGGTTTATAGTCAAGTGATAAAATGTTTGTAGGCCTCAGCACAGCAACAGCAGAGAAATTCAGATTTGTCTGTTTGTCTATTTATTTGTTTGTTTGTTTATTTATTTCTGGTAGGGGGTCTCCAAGGATTTGTTCTTGGCCCCATGAGAGCTGTTTCTTATAATTGCCTATATTCACCTGTTCATTCTAGTACTTTTCAGAGTCTTTTTTTCCCCCTTTCTTTTTAGGTTTTCTTTATTTATTTGACAGAGAGAGCACAAGCAGGAGGAGCAGCAGAGGGAGAGGGAGAAGCAGGCTCTCCACCAAGTACAGAGCACAATGCAAGGCTCAATCTCAGGACCATGGATGGGATCACGACCTGAGCCGAAGGCAGATGCCCAGCTGACTGAGCCACCCAGGTGCCCCTGGAGTGATTTTTTTTTTTTTTTTAAGTAAATATCTCAGGATCTTACTAATGCATTAGAATCTCAGGCCTGTAGTGCTATAGAAGGCCATATGTGGGTTGAAGGATGAGATTTTTTGGGGTCCAGAGAGATAAGACAGGATGGCTGATGTCATATTAATTAGCTACAGATTGGAATAAGAATCCTAATGTTTCATTCCATTTGAAGTTCCTATGGCAAATGTTTCTTGCTTGATTAGGGAGCAAACAAGGATTCAGCATTGTCAGGTAAGGTTGTTGCAAACATCCAAGGTCAATTCTGGGAGTTTGTGCATATTCTACAGTACTGTTTGAGTCAAGTATCTCCTTCAGGGTCAGATGGCCCTGGATCCCAAACTGGATCTTTCCTCTAAAATGAGTGGGAAACACAGGCGTTTGTTGTTGTTGTTGTTGTTGTTGTTTGTTTTTGTTTTTGTTTTTTTTTTTAAACAAGAGAAGACATCAATTCTTCCAAAGTGAGAAGAGAATTTCTGCTGCAAGTTTTCCTGCACAGAGTAAAACATGGTCACTGAGTCACTGGACTTTAGTATCATGTTAAAGAGAACTAGGAATTTTGGTCTTATGCTTAAAGAATAACCGAAAATACTTGAGGCTCTCTGCACCAGATGACCTCGGGGGACTTTCCATCCTTACCTCTGTGGATATGGCTCTCTGGACCCTGCCAATGTCTTGGAAAGACTTCAAGCCACATCTTTTCAATGACAGCTTGAGTTCACAGGACCTCTTTGTGATAGCAACTGAGTGATCTGGCCAGGATTTTTGTTCCATGCCTGAACTCATTCTTTGCTGATAAAGGTCAACCCATTCTGATCACCAGTTTCTGCCCCCTGCAATTCCATAGGGGATCTCACAGTTGGGGGTGGCTCTTATGTAGTGCTGCTCTAGTTGAGCTGCTACCTGGAACCCTGGCACCACAACCAAGGCTTCTTTTTCTCCAACTCCTCTTCCCTGAAAATTGGCCATCCAACTCATTATTGAGTGGTCTCATTTTGTTCTGAAGTTACCTGTACTCAAACCACAAATAGATGCTTTCTCTCTACATTTGTTAAAGGAAAGGTTTTGTGTCCAAAGAATTGTTCTGGGGAGACTCTTTTTCTTATCACCCCTTCCTTCTTCCAGATGCATCTCTTCTGGAGCACATAACACATGCCAACTGAGTGGAAGGAAGCTGATTGGGTGTTAGGAGGCGTGGCTCCCCACCCTGTAACCAACTGCCTGCTTTTGTTTAGACAAATCTTTAAAATCCTTCTGAGGGTCAATATCCTCATAATAAGCTGAAGGATGTCTATGTCCCATGTGGACAATATTTGTAAGAGAATTTGGAGAATATCTCACAGGGCTAGACGAGCAGACCAGCACAAGCATAGAGCGGCTTTGAAGTTAAAGATGTCATTGATGTTCATTTGGTCCTTCCTTTTTCCTCTCCCCTATTTTGGCTTTTGTTGACTCATCTATTCATTCAGCTTGCTCGAATTAATGAATTCCAAGTATGCATCAGGTTCTGTGATAGGTCCCAGGGTTTTGAAGTTTAATACCACAGGTCTCTTTCTTTACATAGTTTATAATCCCATAAAAGGGACACACCAAACTAGAGATTAGCCTTTGAAAACCCCAACAAAACCAACTGTATGGGCTTTTGTCATCATCAAAGACTTCCTGGATAAGGTGATCCTTCAAATGAGGGGAGGAGGACAAAGCAAGGAAGCACCTCCATCAAAAGAGAATAGTGTGCACTAAAGCTCAAGGGTAATGGAGCTTTAAGGATTTGGGAATTCAAAACTGGCTCTGTATTACTGTAGCAATATGTAAGTGGTGGAGAGAGGGCAGGGCATGAGACAAGGATGGTGCCCAGGACCCCTTTTCAATCCCTGTAAAAATCTTGGTCTTTTCCAAGGCTTGAGCAAACAGTGGACTGTTGTCTCAAGAGAGATCAACTCTGTGCCATGGCTGTGTGCTGACATGTTGGGTGTGGAGACCAGTTGCTATATAATAGTTCCATTTTGAGATCATCCAGATTTGCAGCCTTCCACACCCATACACACACACATACACACACATACATACACATTAAGTGTTTGGGTGATGTCCTTCAACACGATCTAAGTTTTAATCCATCTCTAAATGGGAGTAATTTTAGTCACTAAAAATTGGTAGGTGTTCAGTGGTCTGACTTGAATGAGTGATTTGATTAAAATCCAAATGAGAGGAAATAGAACTTTGCACTCTAAAACCGCAAGCACAAAGGCCATTAAATTGGATATGTTAGGGCAGTTGCAGTCATTGTGTCATGGAGGTGTGGTACCTGACTGTCATTTCATGGCATTTACTTTAAGAGAACTGAAAGAAATTTGAAAGAAAAAAAGAAAGATAATGACTTGCTTGGTCATAAGTAAAGACACATTCATTTCTCCTTTACAAAATATTTAATTCTCTTGATTTCCCAAATAAAATGTAGCCGTTGTGGTAAAAACTGTTCCTCTAAAAGAGGGCTATGATTATGGTTCGCTGCAAATAGTGGTGACGATTGTCATCTACCGCGTGACCATACGTCATTGGTTGGCTCTGCTGTTTCTAGACTCCTCATATTTCTTAAGATGTTCTAGTGGTAAAAATTAATTTGTGAGAATGAATTCCACTTACACTGAAGTAAATCGGTTAATGTTAGGGAGTTTTCAAGAGGTCAGGTTTTTGTTGTGCTGTTGTTTTTAAGGGCTTGTGATCTTAATTATAATTTCCAGCCCCTGTTTCTATAACTTGGTGGTGGTATTAACAGTGTTTTATGAACCCAGGCAGTAGAAATTCATGATGTGCTCTGTTCTTACAGACACTGGGTCTTCTTTCTCCCTTCCCTACCCCCTCATCCTCTTTTTCCTTCTTTTGCTATTCATTGCAAGTAATCATTTTTTTTCTTTACTTTTTCCCATGCAACCTTTGGCACTGATTTTGTCAAGCCTTCAGAAATCATTTCAAAGCCTCTTCTTGCTTATTTTTGGAGACAGGGTTTCACCCCAGGGGAATTAATTTCCTGACCTCTCCTGGTTCCTAATAACTAACACACCCACTTAAACCCACATCTATGCAATTATGGTTTATCTGTAATCTTTGAAAATTAGTTAAAATTACTTAAAAATATTTGACTTCTATTTACATGGGAATAACAACCTAGGTCCACTTCCTGGTATTTCCTTTTTCAGGTTAGACTGAACAATTTCTGTGCTTCATGCTCGAGGAGACCCGCAATAGATAATTTCAATTACTTTTCTAACAAGATACCCATGTGGAGGTATGTAACGATTATTCATTTGAGACCAGTACACATGTTGTTAGAAGAATCTTTTACTTCTCAGTAAAGCAATTAGTAGTAATATTAAATCCAAAGGTCCTTTTTATTTTTGTTTTTTTAATAACAAGAATTTTTGCCATGTTTTTTCTGGTTGAAGCTATACTCAGTGCTCTGCAATTTATGTTTTAGCCTCTATAATGTTAGCAAGATATTAATATATGCATGAAGAGTTGCAGTGAACATAATTACAGTGGCAAAGTGATAAACACAGAGCTATTTTGCCTGGTAATATTATGTATTTAACAGGTTTATTTGTTCAACAGTTTTAACTTTAATTATATTTTGCCATTTGGGATTTTTAGACATGTAACCATCATAGCCCTTCTCTGACTATTAGTCTAAGAAGATTGCGCTCATTATAAAAAATAATCCATCTTTGTTTATTTAATTTTTTTCTTCATGCCTTCCAAGTAAACTAAAAAAAAAAAAAGATAACTTTCTTTGCTGCTGGTATTATGTGACTCATTTGGATGCCAAACAGATCATTCTCCATTCCTCTGTGTGGCAGGGAAAAGTGCAGAACGGGGTTTTGGCCAGGCCTGCTGGTCTCAGGAGCTGCATGGGGTTCTTCTCACACAAACTTGGAGAGACATGTGAGTCCTGCCGACTCTGGCTTCCCAGCACACTGAGAATCTGCAGTGCTTTGGGAAGCATGCTAACAGAAAATAAACAGGCAACATGTCCTGAAGCTGATAAATGGATGCAGAGGGCCAACCAGTCTTCCCAAAAGCCAGGACGGTCCTTCTGTGCTCAACCACAGTGAAACCGCCTCCCTGACATTCACCCTTTTGGGCTGTGAGGAGGAGGCTGGAGGACATCCAAGGAGGTGGGTTTGTAAGAAAGTGTTGGACTCAGTTTATGTCACTGAAGAGTCGAGAGATGTGCTGAATTCTCTTTTGCAAGTTGACTATAACATGATGAGCTCACCTATTGTCATGCTTCTGCAGCATGCAAGGTATACTTCAGGACCAAAAGCTTTTTTGTGCCCCCCATCCTCAGATGCCTATTCAAAAATCTACCTTGCTGTGTTCTGAGAAAAATTATTTCTGCATTCAATTCTTTTGATAAAAGCAGATTTTTTCCCCATATCTTACCAAAGGGCACATTTTACTGTTTGCATAGTGGTATTGTTGGATGTACAACTTACATACAATCAAGTGCACAGATCTGAGGTGTATGGCATGATGAGTCATACTTATGTGTCCCAGGATGTTGAACATCTGGTGCACCCCACAAGGCTCTCATCTCCCTCCTGACTCTCCCTTCCCACCAGGTACCTTGCACAGAAGCTTTGGTAAGAGCAGATTTAAGGCTAAAAAGATAGTGTGATAAGATATTGTGATTAATTTTATTATTTTGGCATCGGGTGTTTCAATGCAGTTGGTCATCCCTGATAAATACAACTGCAAAGCACAGTGTACGAGACAGAAGTTCTTCCTCATTCATTCATTAAACAAACATTCATTGTTATACATAAAATACCTTAGTTGCAGGAAAGATTAGAAAGATTAAAACACATAGAAAAAAAACAAATAGAAAAAACAACAAACAAAACATGCCACAGACCCTGCCTTGAAGGGGTTATGTCGTTATGATGCTTTGGTTATTATTTAAGCCAAGGTTGCAAATGGGTGTATGCATGTCACATACACACACACACACATTCACAGAGGCATGCACACACAGAGACACTGAAGCTCTTTATTCCTTTTCTCTCTTTACATAAAACTAAAAAAAAAAAGAAGAAAGGAGGAAGGAGGAAGGAAGGAAATGAAGAGAAAAGAAAAGAAAGAAAAAAGAAAAAAAAAAGAAAAATCAGATCCGACCATGTGGTCCTCATGTTGGATGAGCCAGATCATTGGCTCCCATGAGACATGAGGTTAAAAACGCCTGTAAAGGCTTCTCCAGCAGCAAGCATTCTTCTGCTCCTGGTAGATTTATTCTAGTATCTTTGGTTTGCATTCTGTGGGTTTGGGACTGGCTTCTGCCTTTTCAACTTGGTGCT